>NC_136468.1:70718283-72050404 GCF_902686455.1 Sciurus vulgaris | reverse complement strand
CCCTTACCCCCCAGGGCTGAGCAGATGCTCATCTTTTTCAGGGGTCTGAATCTTAGAAGCCTTTTAAGAATTCTACTCATGGGGTAGGGGAACAAATCCTCTACTGGTTCTGCTGCCCGCAAACACAGCCTTCCCAGTCTTAGTACCTGAGCATATTCACACCTGCCTCTTCAGACTCCCAACCCTCTTCAGCTGGTTACCTGAGCCACCAGATTCAAAGGGAAAGTGAGTCACACTTTCCTGTTTTTCTGATTTGAATCCCTCTGGATACAATCTTCTCTCTGGCTGTTTCACCCACATTCAGCTAGGTACACCTTAGTCCACACACTATTTGGCAGTAATCAGGGCAATGTGGATGTATGTTATGATCTCCTAGCTCCTGCAGCAGCTGCAATGTGGCCTCTTCAAAGTGGCTTCTGCCTCTGTTCTCCACTCTTTATTTGAGAAATACATAGCAGTATTCAAACGCCAATTTGCAATACAGTGTCTGTATCAGCTAAGCTCAGGCTGCTTTTCTAATCTACAGTATTTTCCATACCAAATCTGTCTTTTGTGTTACTCTCTGTTCTCCCTCCTGTCTATGTTTGAACCATCACCACTGCCACTGCTACAACTTGCTTGGCTCCCATGTTCTCTTTCTTTTTTCAATGAATCTGCCTTTCTGAGTCTCTAAGACATTCTGACTGTCCGATATTGAATCATAACAAAATCTCTTTCACCCACCTCGCTCAGAAGCAGTACTCATGTTGCTTGAATCCCCAACCATGGAACAACTCCAAACGCAGCTTTCCTCTGATCTACCATCTTGAATCATCTCCCATTACTTTTTAAAAAACAGTGTCAAATCACAAATGACATGCCTCATAATTTTTTTTCTGTGTGTAGGAAATATGAGTCTATAAGTAATTATTCTAATATAAAAAATCATGAGCACAAAACAATTTTTTAGAAGAACTTATGATGTGGTGTTTGATTAAACAGCATTACAATGATAATTTCACTCTCTTTTCCAAGCTCTCCAAGAATTTCTGTTAAAATTTTTAATTAGCTAAGATCATAGTGTAAACAATGACTCACTCCAGTGCACAGTCTCTACACTAACGTACTTTTCTTCATTCTATAAGGAGAGTTTTAATGCCTGATGACAAGGCAAATCCAGGTATAAACTTCTCTTTTTGACCCAGCAGTAGCAGACTGTGCTCAGAAGACCAGGGAAGAAACGTTTGTAGATGTGAGACCAGTCAAAAAGCCTCGGAACTACCACTTCTCAGTGCATGCCTGAGTACATTTAGAGCTGCTTCACCTACTACACTGTTTACACAGTTTCACGATGACATTCATTTATCATTTAGGCATGGATGAATCCAATATTGAAATAAATATCTTCCTTTAGAAGATAGGGAAAAGTTGTATGTGGTAGTGTAAATGAGGACAATTGTATCTCCATTTGCAATGATGCATTCCTTTATTAAGGTACGCAGGCATGTTTAAGTTAACAGGCTGTCAAGCCGCATCTTCAATAAATTAGCAGAGATGTTATCTGAAAATATCCTCTTTTAGTTTTGGGGTATTTAAATTGTAGTTGAATAACTCAAGACCCTGTGAAGTTAGGGTATACTTATGAGTTAATATACTGATATGGGTTTATTTGGAATATTAATAAAATCTGATAGATTTGTCTTACGGTTTTGTATGTAAAATATCTTCTATGCTCTTTAACAAAGTGAATTAGCTAGTAAAATGTCTGCATAAAAATTCTCATGCTAAAATTAAGTAAAATTTCTCAGAAGTTTCGTGATGTAATTTCAATTTTACACCTGTAGAAGGCATTGTTAAGTAATGCAAAGCATGAATCAGCTCTAGTCAGTTTTATGTTTGGGTTATCTTCACAGCTGATTCAAATTATCTCATGGTGGAGTCAATCATTATGCACAAATTGACTATTAACAGGCTTAAATATCATCATTGTGCCTCAATTAATTTGTTCATTTCTTAATAATAGGGCCTAAGTTCACTGCTAGTCATTTAGAATGATGAGTTTGCCTGTCATCTGGTCTACCAAGGCACTGGTTCACAAATGGGCATATTTCACAGCATGAGGACATTTGATGATGTCTGAAAATTTTTTGATTGCCTTGATGGTGTGGAAGGAGCTATTGTCATCTAGTGGGTGTTGCATAGGGAGGCCTCCCACAATGAAAAACTGTCCAGCCCAAAATATCAATAAAACCATCCTTGAGAAACCTTGGCCCATAGCAAACTGTGGTATTGTGGAAGGAAACCTAACTCTAACTTAGCAATTGACCTTTCTGAATCTCCATTTCATTATCTTAAAGGTACTAGGAATTACCTTATATGATATTTGAAAAGACTTCAAATAATAGTAATAATCTATTCCTGCCTGTTCTCAAACATTCCAAGTGCAATTTTACATCAGGTCTTTTGCATTTAGTCTTCCTACACCCAGAATGATCCTCCCACAGATTTTGTTATGGCTTCCTTCCTCAACTGCTTCATGTTTGGGGGCAAACATGAATATGTTAGAGAGAGCCCCTGATATGTCTGTCAGATTGAAAATTCAAATCTACCTCTTTTGCTTTCAGCATTCCCTATCCTCCTTTCCTAATTAAAATTTCTTTGCAGAACTTACTAATACCTGACATACTATATATAGATACTCATACAAGTATGTGTGTGTTTGTATCTGATCATATGTGTGTATATATGTGTGTATATATATATATATATATAATGTATGCATATATTATCAAACTTTAGAAATTTTGATTTATTTTCTTTAAATCCCACAACCAATCCACTAAAGCACAGGCTCTAGAACATGGTTGAATGTAAAATTCATTAAATGAAAGTATTGTTGAATGTCTCCTTTGTCAGTCATTGTAATAAACATTAGAGAGAGAGGGGGAGAGAGAGAGCAATGAAAGAAAGGAAACAACTCTCCTTTTGGAGCTTACATTCTAGTGGGATATCATAGGATATACAAATAAAAAGCTATAAAATATATTGCAGGATAGTATCATACATGAATTAGGAATAGAAAGTGATGAAAGGGTCAGTTTTGCATTAGGTGAACAGAGAAAGCTTTTCTTGCAAGGTGACATTTGAGCAGGTACATGAATGAAGGGAAAGAACATTATCAATAACTAATAATGACAACAGCAGTCAACATTCATTGAGTGTGTTCTACATGGCATGATTTGAATTATTTGTCTTCATTAGCAAAGTGCCCTTCCCAACAACCTTACCAGATAATTATGATTGTTATTGCAGTTTTATTGATGAATATACTAAAATGCCAAGAAGTTAAGAAGCATACATAGAAATGTACCAAACACTAAATAAAACATGGTTATTAATATTTTGCCTGTGCCTAATTCAGTTCCATTCTCTGTACTTCTTTCTTGTTTCAGCAGGATATTAAACTTGTAATTTCATACAGCAATCATGGAGAAGAAGGTAAGAATTGGCTGTGGAGTCCATCCTACATAAGTACTGAGGGTATGTGCTCCAAAGACAAAATATTTAGCCCATCAAACAATGCTTTAAAAAACAGAGTGGTGAATCCTTTGCAAAAGGACAGTGAAGAGATAGCCATCTCATTTTTGTAGCTGCCTAGAGGTTGGCAGGAATGTCTCATTAAAATGAGTACACAATGAATATGAAAGACTGAATGTGGGCAGGGTCTTGTCACACTGGGTACAATATCTACCAAGCCCAAGTTGACAGTCTAAGCCTGTATCTGGCAGTGAAGGTGTTTGCCCAAGATTAGAAGCGATTGAGTTCCTAAGCTGGGGTTTAGCGATGTGCCTCTGGACTCCAGAAGCAAATAAGGGGGAATGGTAGCATACAGAAGAAATTCTGTCATACAAAGGAAATGAGCTGTATGAGAAAAACATATATCAGAATCTTGATGATGGTCAGTTCATGGCATGCTAAGGCAGAAAGTAACCACAGGGAGGTTAATATTTAAGGCCCTCTTTGTCATTACAGGCCTCACCATCCTCATAAATTTGGTGAGCAAGTCAAAGCAAACATGGGAACATGTTTATCAACTCTACTGTCTATTTCCCTGGGTTAGTCTGACAGGTTGTTTTTTATTTATTTTACTTTCTGGTTTTTTTTTTTTTTTTTTTTTTTTTTTTTTTTTCTTTTTAAATAATTCCTGTCTCAAATAAATATAGGTTCAGGAGCTATGGCTAGATCCAGCTGAGAGGGAAACCAAGTACTTTTAAAACAGAACAGTTGGGAAGATTAAACCTTTCATTAATGTTTTGGGAATTTATTTATCATTCATTTATTTAAAAATCTTATTTTCAATACAGTATTTCTCTCTCAGTATACTTAACCTGACTTTCTCATCTCAATTTTTCTCATCACCATTTCAAAGAATTTAAGACTTTTCTACCTTAGAAAATGCCATCTCTTGACCCTGCATCCCCCTTGAGTAGTTACTTTATTTCATCTCCCATTCCTTCATAGGCACACTTCTTCAGTTATTTATTCTTGCTTACCTCTGTGTTTACCACTTTTCACTTACAGCTCAGAATGCTACACTACGGCTTCCATCTCATGTACCCCAAGATAACTGTTGAGATTACTAATGGCCTTCATGCTGTAAAACCCACTGGTATGGTTAGAGTAGTTTTCTACAAAACTGATTAGTTCTTCTTTTTGGAAACCCTCTTTTAGCTTCTGTAAAACCAAGCTTCTTTGTGGGCACTTTCTCTTACTTTTCTGGCCATTTCCTAGACATATAAATTTCTGAAAACTTGCACTCACTGTAATTAAATCTTACTCTAACATTTCATCTTATGATATCCAAGGTCATGATGATTCTGAAAATCTTTTGTATAGGTGTATCCTTCCTTGCACAGAGAAAATTGAAAACGATTTCCTACCATATGTACTTCATTTTTAAAGGGAAAATGAAAACCCTTGAAAGTAAAGTCCAATAGAAAAATAAGTAAAAAGACTATCTCACTTATCTATATTGTATATTTTTTTACACTAAAAGATTTCCTTTAGAGTTCAGAAAAGTATGAGCAGATGAACAACATTTGAAAGCCTGCGCACTGCTTTCTGCCAGGTTTTACAGAATCCTCTAAAACAGTGAGTTTGAATATGGGATATAAAACCTCTCTCTAGTAAATACAATTTAAGTGAGAAAATATATTCATACAAATCTATATAGTGAAACCAAGGGCAAAACAACATTTTGTAGTGTGTAACATTACTTTTTTATGTGTACAATATACATACATATCAGTATTGTGATTTAGTGTGCTTTATTGGAAAAAACATAGGTTATAGTTTTGAGTCCTAGCTTATGCCTTGCTAGCAAGATGACTTGGGGCAAGTTATTTAGCTTCTCTGAGTGTTTGTTTCTCTGTAAAACAGTGACAATTATTTCTTAAATAGCTTTGTTGAAGTATGTTTGAGTTACAAAAAATCTCATTTACTTGTACAATTTGATGAGTTTGGGCATATGCAAATGACCATGATTCTATAACCACATTCAAGGTTATAGACATAACCAACCCATGCCAACAAAATTTTCTTGTGTCCCTTTACCTTTGCTTCTGCTTTTGTATAAGAACATTTAAAATAAGTTTTACCCTCTTAACAAAAGTTAAAGTGCACACTACTGTACTAACTACATACGCTATGTTGAAGAGCTGATTTCTAGACCTAATTGATCTTGTGTAAATGAAACTTTAAATTCATTGAAAAAGTCCCCAGTCCTGGCAACTACTATTTTATTTTCTGCCCCTGAGAGTTTGACTATTCAAAATACCTCATATTTTTTTTAAATGTATCATTTGTTCTTCTGTGATTGATTTATTTCATTTAGCATAACATCCTCTACGTTCACCCACATTATCAGAAATGGCAGGATTTGCTTTTAAAATATGTTTGACACATACAAGACTCTAAATGAATTGTTGTTGCTATTTTTATTGTACAGCATGACAATGATACTTTACAACTTGAATAGCATGGGAATTATCATGTAGCTATAATTGCTTTAATTTAAAAATGTGCTCGACTTTTAATTAGCTATCACTAATAGTTATTACTTCAAGATAATCTGTATAGAAAAATTTTCAAACTCCCATTTAATACGGCAATAGGCATCTAACTTTGTTTCTTCTTTTAAACTGGGAATTCCTGTCCCTGAAGCCATTTCTATTCCTACTTCAACCTAGACTTGCTGCTCTTAAAAGTCCCTTCCATTGGAAATTTCCTTCATATATATTGTGGGTTAGACACTCCTGTGCATTCTTGAGTTTGAGCCATCTACTCTCTTGATTTACCTCTTTCTTTTGTTGGAACATATTCCCTTGAGTTTTCCAAAAAAGAGTTCAATGAAGATACACTTTTGAAAAAAATGCATGTCTGAAAATGCTTTTAAAAAATTCTCACACTTGATTAACAAATAAAGAGAATACAGGATATTGGATTCAAGGTGAGAATATTTTAATTCAGAATTTTCAGGGCATTAATGTTTTCCTGTTTCCCCTTGCTCTTAATATGCCTGATGCTCTTTGATTTTTATTCTTTTTCCCCCCTGAGAGCTAATAGAATCCTATTTTTATCCATGGAGACCTAAAATACATGGTAATGGGTAACGGTTAATGGCCTTTTATGAGGAGTATTTTTTGATAATTTGTATTTCATATATTTTTTTAAAATCTCATTAACAGGATATTCAACTTTCTGGAACTATCTTCTTATGTTCCTAACTCTTCTCCCATATTTTCTGCTTCATTTTAATTTCATTACAGTGAAACCTAATAATAGGTTAAAACACCAGAATGGTTCAGATTTTGTGTATTCCAAATATTTGTTGATTTTTAAAAATCATGCGATCATTTATTTAGTTACTAAGACCACCTTATTTTTCAGGTAGTTTTCCAATTTTTCCTTTATTATCTCAAGGGTGGAGTGTTCGCTCTCATTCTTTGAAATTAGTAGTTACAGATTTTTTTTCTTTTTGGGGTTATTATTCTCTTGGCATAGCTATTTATTTTTATTTCATTTTTTTAAAACTTTTTTTTTTTTTGTCTTGGTGCTTCATAATAATTCCTTCATCAAAGGACTGGTGAGCCCCTGCTCTATATTTAAAACTGACTGCGTTAAGAATACACTTAATGTCGGGAGGCTTTGTTAAATCTTTGCCTTCACTATTTTCTGATTTAGTATTTCACTGTCCAATTACTATTGTCAGATATTTCTTGGAGACACCAAATGTCAACCTCTGGAGTTTTTTTTGTTTTGTTTTGTTTTGTTTTTTTAGTCAGTTTCATTCAAAAGGATCCTTTAACATCCTCTTGGGAGTTAGGATCCTGGCCTCTACCCTGCTGGAAATTTCTGGGGTAAGGTGGCCTTCCCATTCAACTTGTAGACTGTCAATTTCTATTTTAGAGTAGAGCTTAATCAGCTATGGCTGATGTATTATAGAATGAAGACTAGAGTCAGTTTAATGTCTTCAAAGAATAAGCCTACTGGTTCAGGGTTAGAGGTTAAGAGTGTGCAGTTTGGGTTGGGAGAAAAAGGACATTCAACAAAAATCTGGTGGGGTATTTTTTTGTTTTGTTTTGTTTTTGTTTTTTTTTTTTTTTTCTTTCCTAAGCCACTGTATTAAAAAAAAAAAATTATCGGAAAGCATACTATTTGGAGAAGCATTAAATAAAACAAAGAGAAGGAAAAAAGGTGTTTAGGCAGAACTCTCAGGGTAATGGGGCATAAAAGAATCTGGCTGTGGGGCCTAAGACTGAAGGCTGAACTGACAACTTCTCTAATCATTACCGCTACATGGCTCTGGCAGCGGGATGCAATGATCTATGGACCATTGATTAGAATTTTCCCCTTCATTGGACTGAACTGAAAATAGAGACAATACAATAGCAACTCACTGATGTTATGAAATAAACAATGGTCCTATGCCAGTGGGGAAAACAAACACAACCTCCAAGTGGAGACAAAATGGAAGAACAAGCTGTTAAAATAAGTGATTTCCCTATATACATTGAAAGGTATTTTCAGCCATCAAATCAATTTTATGATCAATCATTGAGCTAACGTTTTAAAAAAGATCTTAATTACATTATAAGGCTTGATTTATTTTCTACTGTGAAGATAAGGAATACTGGAAAACCTCAAGAAATATGCTCTGCCTCTTGCCACAGGAGAGAAGACCAAACTGAGTCTCACATCCCAAACAAGAAAAAAATGTTTTCTTGTGATGGTCATCCATTTAAAATTAACTGTCCTTTTCCAGTGGCCCAGTAAATCTAATATGTCACTGTGGGTCACTATCATTTATTTGAGTGACTTGTCAACATTGCTTTCTGATTTTTTAATTTGATTTTTTTTTTTTTACTGAGGATATGAATTTAGGATTAATTCATTTGTATTAATTAATGCATATCCCTTTAAAAGTCTTTACATAAGATCTAATGCAGTTATAGTATTTTGACTGCAGAAGGGGAGTCTAGGAAAGTGTAAGTAACTCATTCAGGGTAGAGCTAGAAAATAAACTGGGATGAAGTGAGCATAGTTTTACGATATTTTATGTAGCCTAATTTTGGAATAATATTAGCCATTAATGTGATAGAAATGTAAAGAAAATACACGGCAGTTTCCCTATCATATTTCTTCCCACATAAGTCCAGGTATCCTAGTAGGGCAGTTGACCTCCCCTGCATGCCCAAGAAATGGTAAAACCTTATTAAATGAACATTGGAAGGATTGTCATCAAGAGAAAGAAGGTTTATCTAGTAAGGGATAAAAACAGTGCATCATAAATGCCCTTCATATAAAATGCTTATGCAGGCCTAACGAAAGCAACTTCAGGTGATTGAAAATATTCCTAGATTAGATGTGTGCCTAACACAATATATGCCTCATCTAATAATGCAACTATAAGTCCCTGAGAAGAAGGTACTCTAGGAGAACATTGAGAAGTAATGAAGATGATATGATTCTTAGCAGGGAGAAATTTCAGAGTATAGTGACCACATAATGTGAAAATGTGAGTAAGACATAGTTAGGGAAATGGTTTTCAGCTATTTTAACATGATCACTTATATTGCCCCATCTTCCTAAAATATTTCCTCTGTACTTGATTTCAAATGCAAATGCAATTAATGCTCATCTATTTCTGTTTCCTTATGATTAGCTTGTTAAATAATGCCTACTTCTGATAATCCCTATAGTGTTTATGTGACCAGCAATCAAAAGATAATGGGGATTTTTTTTCTCTACATCCTGTTTCAGCTCATTTAGTGCTCCTATCAGCTTTTTAATTTGACATCTCATGAATGAATGAAATTCTTTATTCAGTTTCATTTACATTGCATACAAATGGAGCTTTCCGCAGCTCCCATATTATTTATTCTATTAAATCAATGATGAGGAAAGAATTTTATTTGTGTGGTAATTTAGTTCAGCTAGAGTATAGTCCGGGATTTTTGTATGTGATGAGCAACATTTTATATCTAAGTTGTAGCTCTCTGGTTGGAGAACTATAGCAATCTATAGACCTGAGACAAAGATTGGCAGGCAGTTTGTTTTATGGTATTACACATCCTGTGTGGGTGAGTGAAAGGGTTCCTATAGAAGGGATGGGCTGGCTGTGAAATAAAAAGCTAATGAAATTTATTTATCAGGCATAGCAAAAAAAGACATAATTATATTTGAAGCCGGGGCATGACCGATTGATCAGTCCATAAGGGATTGGATCCAACAAAGGAAGGAGCCTGCACTTGGTTTATTTATAGCAGTACACATCAAAAGGGTGCCCATAGGAGCTTTTTCTGTGAAAAACAGGATAAGGGGTGGAGTTAAGCAAGCCATTTGGCTCTAGTGAGTCATTCCCACATCCAGGGCCTGCATTTGAACTTCCACAGTGAACCAACACGGGGAAACCATGTGACTCAGGCAGTTTCTGAGCCCAGATTTCCCTAATAGCTCAAGGAAGCTCGGTTCTTTTTTACAAGCCATGGGTGGCTCCCCACAGTATGGAATAGTGGATCTAGAGAAGCACAATTGGGCAGATGGGGATGCAGTCATAAAAAGGCCTCAACTGATAGCACAAGGACACTGGGATGTTCCTTCAGATTTATACAAATGGAAGGAAAAGGGCAAAGTCCTGTGATCTAAGTCCCCATTCATGAGACTTAGTCCTCTACTAACACTCCCATTAACTTGGGAAATGAGTGTGTCAGACCTGGGGATGTAGGAAGCCATCTGTATGGCTCAACAAAGTGTCCACTACCATCCATTTCTTGCACTGTAGAGTCCCACATGTCTTATATGTTCTCAGAGTCCTTCTGGGTTTTGATGGCCATAATTTCTTAAGCATACCACAGGAAATGTTGGTGAGGTAAATTGCACATGTTCTGCTACCACCCACCCTTCAGCTTGTACTGAGGCTGTGTATATTCTTCATCTCCCTCTATTGCCCATCATTTATTCTCCACACCATCTCTGTAAGCTCTGTTGACTTAGATGACTTGCCTAGTAGGATGATCTCATATATATCTATGAGATCCAAGCTTTTGGTCACCATGTTCTGCTCAAGCCATGGTTGCTATATGTGGCTATTTATTGTAAAAAATCAGGATGGCATTACTACAGAGGACTGCTTGGTTATAAGGAATCCCAAATGAAGAAGGCATTGGTGTGAGCAAAGGGAAAGGTATTGGTTCAAGATAGCTGACTAGCATGGTGTCCGGAACAGGTAGTAATTCTACTTATGTGTGCCCATCACTCTCATCGTCCCTAGTCATACCTGACCAATCATGACTTGGTGTATGGTAGACTATAACTCCTAATAGGCAATTCTGAATAACTAGTTTGTCTGTATAAATAGTGTTGGAAGCTCCAATTTTTCCAGGCTCTGTAGTTACCAGGAGCTGTTTTTCCCAAGGTTTGTCCTTCTCCATTATAGTTATAGTATCCTGATCCTATGAATTATGATTCTTCTCTGAGAACTTGCCATAAACTGAAAACTATGTCCTTTGCATCTGTGTATTATATAGGCTGAAACCTGCTGCAGAGCCCTTTTCTGTTCTGGACTCTGCTCAAAGTTGAAAGCTATACTATTTGGAGTATAGGTTGGAGAAATATTGCAAAATGAGAAATATACTGTCTCAAGAGATTTAGTAGATATTTTATACATCCTTCATGTCCTGGGAGTTACCCTTACTTTGGATTTGTTAGGGCATTTTTTATTTGCTATTTAATGCCAAAAATATTTCAAACAATCGTGTGATTAGTGTATATTATTTTGCTTATCTTTATATCATGCAAGACCAATTTTAAAGGCAAATAAAAGAACATTTAGTGTACATGTGTAATCATCAAAATGACCTAATTCTTATATATGCATATGCATTTCATTCTTTACAAACTAGAGGAAATGCTCCATGAAACTAACTCAACTATTTGTATTTTACTTCTTTATATACACACATTCTACCAACATTCTCTACCTTCAGGTCATTAATAAGGAAATACAAAAGGAAATGAACTTAGATTGCTCTGTCTTTTCTATTTTCTTTATGTCATCATTTTCAGCATAAGTGGTTGATTAATATAGGCAAGTGCCAAAAGTAATGAAAGACCTGACAGGGTTCCTTGACCATTTGTGTCTTGTAGAATACCTTCTTTCTGAATTCAGAGCAAGTTTGTGTTCAATCAGAGAGTGTGCCCTTGGAGCTTTAGTTTACCTAGTCATAAGTGTAACTCGCTTGTTCTTATTCAGAGTCTCACTGAGTCCCCATGCTTCCTGGGTCAGAATTGTATGCTTATGGGACATTGCAATATTATGTGTACATAGAAAGGCAGGAGTGAGAGAGCACACAGATTGTGCATATCTAGTCTCTATTAACCTACTTTTTGTTAAATCATATTTATCTTAAAAACCACAATATCAAATATACACTTACTAAGAATTTCAAGATGCTAACAGCAAAGCATTATGAAAGGACTCTTCTGAGTGCAGTCAGATCACGACTCATGAAGCTGGTCGTGGCCATAGGTCACATTGAAAGACAATGGCAGTTCATTGCTGTATATAGTACTGCAGATTCCCTTCTCTTCAGGACTTACCTTATTGCTAATGGTTTTCAGATCTGAGATTTGGTTCAGATCCCGAAAGTTGGTAAACTATTGTGACATTTTATTGAGGTACTGTTCTTCTGCTCCAAACTACCCAGCCTTGACTATTTTATTATTGCTATTGAGGAACAAGCTTTGTTTTCTGCTCATTTATCTTTCCCATAGGAACACCATACCTTTCTGTAATCCAGGATATTCTGGCTGCACCTTTGACTTTGCTGTTTATCACAGCCGTTGAGCACACATATTCTGTGATTATGTACTGTCACCAAGTCTCTCTTATTTTGGGAATCCTATAATTCTCATTGCTATCTATGAACTTAGTTCTGCAAAAGCATCTTCCACCATCTTTTCTGGCTTACAAAAGATGACTTCCACTGAACTTCTCACTAATTCTGCTGTCCTCTCGTCCATGTACCATGTATCACTAAGGAGTCAAGTGTCTTCAGAGATCTTACTTGTAACAGTGACTTGATGCCATATGTAGTATCTCCTCAAGGATGAATCTCCAAACATTTTGAGGCTCTTCTTTCACTGTTTTTGACAAAAATTCTGGCACTTCTCTTTCAAATAGTATGGTCTTTTGCTTTCTAAAGAAAAAAAAAAAAAAAAAAAAAGCTCTTAAGTGCCATGCTAGTAACATGTCATCATCGTTTCCTGGGCTCTTGCTAGGGTGTGAAATTCTGCACTACGGTAAGGTTCCTCTATACTGACAAATTGTTGTTTTAAATTTAAACTTAGGTTTCATCCCTCCAAGATTCTACACTCTTAGGATCTAGTCCCATGCAGACTGTGAGATTCTACTGATGTTTGTTGGTTAACTTCTGTAGCTCCATTGATGGTGGTCTTTATCTGTTCTGATAGACTGAGCACTTTCATGGTCAGGTTGTATAGGGACATGCGGGTGGCCAGAAGAGTGAGGGGCAATACATTCTGATGAAATATGTATTTTCTTGCAAGAAAAATCATCTCCATCATCTTTAATAAAGGAGAATGTTAGCCTTTAACAGAGAAAAACAAACTACTTCTGAAGGTCCAAGCATTAAGGAGACTGTAGTAATTTTTCAAATACATGAAAAGCAGAGTTTTCCCAATTTTAATTTCTAATCATGGCTCTCACCTTGGCATAGAAGACCTTCTGAGACTGAGAATTCAACCTTCTCTCAAAGTCTTCTGCCTATCAAGGTTAAGAAGTGAACTGCATCCTCAGCTTCTCAATCCCTCCAGTCATGAAAGATAAGAATCTTTTTATATGCTGCCAGGGTTTTCACACTTAAGGTTTAATTGGTGATTAATCAACCTCAGACTTTCATTGTTTTTCTCCAGCATATTGAATAATCTGTCCAATTCTACAATCCTTGAAATTATTTTCTCAGGCTGAAACGTTGCACCTGCTAGTGAATTTCCTTCCACCTGTGAAGTTTTAGCAATCATATCACTACAGCATGCCAGGGACTATCAGTGCTTCACTCTACATGCCATTATTGACAGGTTCCTCATTGATGGCTAGTCAGAAGGTCATCCAGTATCTTCTTGCAGAATTTATTTCTTTGAACCCTATCTGGCACTGACTCTATAAGTCAGCTTTGCAGAGAAATATATTCTGATATGGAGATTTACATGTGGGAAATGTATTAGTGATTGCTTTTGAAACTGATGTTAGTGTATATTAAAGGAAACAGAAAGGAAGTAAAGGGAAGATGTTCAACTGTAATGCAATTGCCACAGAAGCCTCGGCTGATACCATGCTGAGATCTAGAGTTCAGGAGTCTTTCACAGTTATTCTGATATGAGGTAAGGGGACCAGGCCTGTACACTTCATCAATGACTCTTCAGTGGATGTGGCCTGCCTTTGAGGAGAAATTATAAACTTAGTCAAAGTACATCTCTTCCATCTAGCATAATTCCCGGCTAAGAATCTGCCCAAACTTCTTGAGGCTGGGAAATTGATGCTAGAGTTCAGGGAGGTTGGGAGCAGGGAGCAACGTGCTATAGCATCTACTATCTAGAGTTCTAAAACTTCTTTAGGGAAAGGCACCAGGAAATGATCCTAACCACTTCTAGTGTTTGTCAGTATATTTTTTGGTAATTTGTAAAAGTGAAATTTATAAAGTGAAATGAAAATCTGACACTGTTTTCCAGAAACTGTTATCAAGAAAGACAAAATTTCTTAGGTATCAGTGCTTCTCACATAGTAAAGCAATGACACTATCCATTTGCTCAGGAGTACTAAGGCAAAACCAATAATGGTTCAAAGCCTTGGCTCTCTCATTGACTGAAGCAACATTATATGCTTTGGTTTTAGTTTGTCTTAATCACCTCATTTTATTAACCAGTAAATTAGAGTGTCTGACTTGACAGGCAAATCAATGTAATTCCAAACAATTTAGTTTGGTATTTATAGGTATCATTTAAATACTTCAGTTTGTGTATTCTTTTTCTTTCTTAATATAATTTTAACCTATATTTAGGTACTATTTTGTCTTTTAAATAAAATTCACTCTTTTGGGCATATAGTTCTTTGTTTTCACAAATCAATATTCATGTGCTCCATTCAACACTACCAACAATAGTGAGAACAGTTTCATCGTCTCTGAAAACTTCTCTTGTGCTACACCTTTGTAGTTAAACCTTCCATTCTTTCATAATGGAATGGAATATACAGTCAGTAGTCTAATCTCTACCCCTACAGAGTTGGTAATCTCTACCCCTACAGAGTTGGTACCTCCAAAATGTCACATGTATGTACTTCTACAATATATAGACTTTTGAGTGTAGATTTTGCCATACAACATTAAACGCTTGAGAGTTATTCATTTATGCATAAACAGTTTCTTTTAATCGCCAAGTAAATTTTCCGTTATATGGGAGTATCACCATTTGTTTATTTATTCCTTAGTTGGGGAACATTTGGTTTGTTCTCTGTTACAGGTTGTTTTGAATAAACTTTCTGGGCAGGATACAGGTTGAATTTTGTATGGACCAAAACCTGCATTTTTACATGGAGAAATACTTAGGAATGGGATTAGAAGGTAACATGGTATGAGTATGCTTAAATTTATAATTATCAAACTATTTCAAAGTGTGTCCCTTCATTTATGCATGAAAGTTTTACTTCCTTTACATTTTCTTTAGTCCTTGGTATTGTTTGCTTTGTTGTCGTTTTAGCAGATAATAAACATATGTAAGTTAGACTACAAGTTCTGTTTCACCTTATTTAGATGCTATGGTTAGTTGGATATCAAAACCTTTACTCTGTTGTTTGGGTTTGCCCCTGGCATGCTATTTCCAGTTACTACTCTGTGATTTAGGTGGCAAATTATGCTGTAGTTAATTCTCAAATATCCAATATGTTTCTCAGATGCATTATATGCATAGAATTTGGGGATGAACCTGAGAATTGTACAGGTTCTTGCAAAGGATTAGGGGGATGCCCTGCTTTATCTCTTTCTTCTCCAGATTTCCTTTGCACATGGAGGCTCCCAGAGGTCCCTTTCTCAGGTTGAATTTATTTATTTATTTATCTATCAACGTATTTATTTATTAGCATTTTAGACTCTCATATTCTTGTGCAGTTCTACCTGACAAATCCATCTTTAGATAAGCATTTAAAGAAAATATAGAGAAAAAAATAAGAGATTCCTTCAAAAGTTTTTGTACCATAAGAACTCCTTTCCTATTTCGTCTATGATGAGAAATGGTTTTCTCTTGAGTTTGAAGAACTAAAGCCACTGCCACTCTAACTGTTCAGATCCATGGTCTTGGGGGAAGAAGCAGTGCTGGACGGAGGGAGAGAACACTAACTAGACAAAATCCCTATTTCCCTTGGATGTTTGGTGTTCATGCCTGTCATTAAGTTTACCAATTTGGCCTGTCCTCAAATCAAAGGTAGTACTGATTGTAGGGTGACTAGGACTTCAAAACTTGATTCTCTTCAGAATCAGCCTGTTACAATTTATTTCTAGAGTTGATTTCCATATTTTAGTCCAAACGAGTTGCGGGTTCCCTCCATTTTGGTCATTAGCGGAAGTTCTGTGACCTCTGTCCAGTGAAATTCATTTTAAGGAACATCTCCCTGCTACAGTGTGTACAACTTCTAACCATTGTGCAATTCGGTTTCTAGAACTATGGAGAAACATGGGTAGAAACTCAGGAAAAAGTCTGAATCTTTCAGTTACTGGTGTGGAAAGCCACTCCTCTTTCTCATCTGCTCCACCTCAGTTCTAGGATTCAGTTTCTCTACCCTCATATATCCATGTTTAAGATATATTTAAATGTCTAATTTTTTCTTCAATTTCTAGAAAAACTATCCAATAGTCTTCTTTCTTTTGATCACACACACACACACACACACACACACACACACACACACACAATAATGAAGCAACTAAAATGGATGACCAATATGACTTTGTAGTTATTTAAAAATATGTCCCATAGTATTCACCTAAATAAAGAGTGTGCAATTAAATTAGTTTGCAAATGTCACCATTTACTGGGAATGTGTCATGAGCTAAAGGTGAATACATGATAAATGAGTGTTGATGAAGCATTTAATTTCCTGCCAAACTTTTCTGAGAACTTCTGTGTCTTCCATCACCAGTACTACCCTTTATCATATGAGGTCTTACACTGTTTTCTAAATAAAACTACTAGTTTCCCCTTTTAACCTAAAGTCCTTAGTCCAAAAATAAATAGACTTTACCCTTTGAAAGGATGTTTTTGAAATATCTGTGCACATGTACATAGAGGGAAAGGCTTCATTCATGTCAAAAGGAGAATAACCTGTCTATATTTCTTGTTGCAGGTAACTAATCTACGTAGATAAAATTAGAGGTGTACACTGAAATTTTCACCATAATACCTTCTACAGTGACCTAACCAATAACATGCACTAGAAACACATTAACATTAGATATGATGTAATAATCTCAAAGAAATGATGATGTAGAAGAAAAAGTCTTACATTAATTTAGTCACCCAACACAAACTACAGATAGGGCTAACTCTGCTCAAAGTCCTAGAGGGTGTCTATTTTATCTTTCTGATTTCTTGTCAGTAACCCTAAAGTACCCATTACCCTCAGGCTTCATGTTCATTGCACAGTGAGGTTTAGTATGATGTCCGTCATGAGGAATAGCACTCCAAGTTATTAAATTGCTGGTACTTTGATACTGCTTCAGAGTAATGCACTTTAAATCTGAGTTTAGTGTTTACTTGGTAAAGAGGCTAAAGGAAGCGTGCAGGAGAGGTAGAGAAGAAAATCCCTGTTGATGGAATTTGGTTCTTATGGACCCAAGGAATGTGAATCTGATCCCAATTTTTCCTTTAATTTTCACTGGAGAACATGAATGCACTTTAGGTTATAGGTTATTTTCACTACAAGAATGGAAAAGTGCTGTTTGAAATTTGAGAATCTTAAGGTTGATCAAGGAAAAGATGGGACCATAGAGGCACACAAGCTTAATTGAGTAGTGAGCCCTGCTAGGAGGGCTTCCTGAGAGAAAGTTCAGGCCACCATGCAGAAGGAATAGGGCAAGGAATTCTCAGGGGAGAAGAGAAAATCTGAGAGACTGCTTCCATGGTCAGGTGGTGTCACTCAGCGGCAAGGCAGGGAGTCTCTGGTCAGAAAATTCCAAAGGGCAGCAGTGATTTGAGATCTTTTACAGCTATAGTATTTATCTAATCTCTAGTTGGCAGATGTTAGGTGAAGTTTCATGGGAAATGTAAAGTAGAAGGCTCTAAATGGCTAACCTATGTTTCTTTGGACTTTATTTACAGAGATTGGATTGTAAGAATTTGAGTTTGGCATCAGCTGACTTTGGGTTGATGGTCCTAGGCTCCTGTGAACAAGCAAACAGCCTGGGAGGTATTTTCTGCCTATAGATAAGAACCATGTTTAGCCCAGTCATGAGACATTATTCTCCTAAGAATTCCATTAAAAGCAGACTCCCTGAAGGAGTATCTATTCCCTACCCCCATCCTCCACTAGAAAACCCAGGCAGGTCTCCCTTTCAAGTACACACAATATTGTTTTATAAAGGAGTTCTGGTAAATACATTTTTCTCTCAATGACATTTTGAGATCTCTTATAGGGACACATTTAGGGCAGCTTCTGTATGTCACCACTTACTCCAGCTCTAACCTGATTCTCTTATCCCCATTATCATCTCCCCAAGGACTTACTGGTTGACTGCTTTTATTGTGTGTTATGAATCATTTCTGTGATAAGAAAGATAAGGCTTATGAGAAGTATGGCATCCATAAACAGGACAGTTTTAGAAAGGAGTTTTTAAAAATCAGACTTTATTGGTAGACCAATTTATTTTATTTTATTTCTAATTTTTATTGTTTTAATTTGTTCTAATTTGTCATGCATGACAGTAGAATGCATTTATACATTTTGATAGACATACATAAATAGAGTGTTATCTTTCATTTTTCTGGTTATACAGATGTAAGATCACATCAGTCCTATTTAATGAATGAAGAAAAAACTTTGCAGATGGAGATAAAACTGGCTTTACACATCAATAAAGGAGATGCATTTATATTTTCCTTGGTAAGGAGTAGGGACAGACTTAGGCAAGAAAATCCTGTATTTTGTGTTTTATGTGAAAACATCATGTAATGTAGAAATATTTTGAACAACAATATTGACAATATTATACATTACATAATTCAGAACTTTAGAAAAGATATTTGTGAGTGTGGAAATTATAATGTATCCGATAATTATAGCACCTATTCTCAAAGGGTTGTAAGGATTAAATGAAATAAATGAAAAAAGATTTACTGAATTTCCTGGCAGAGAATTAATTGCTATATTTGAATAAATAAGAATATAATGAACAAACCCAGAGTTAAATTCACACAGTGTTCTATCACAATGTTATAGGCAAAGCAAAGTTGTGAATCTTGTCAAGTCCCAATTTTCTTATGGCTTATAATAATACTCACAACACTCATGAAGGAATTATATGTTTCTCTGTTTAATAATGGAGATTCACAATTAAAAGCATTAAGAAAAAAATCAGAGTAGCCATACCATATCTTTGTACTTGTTGGAAAAAAAAAAAAAAAAAAACAGTTTATTTCAGTTTTATCTGGTAAATATGTGACCATATACTATGACCACATCTCCAAGGAAAATAGTTGTTTTTGGTATTCAAAATGCAAGTCTTATTTCAGTGTGGAATTTATAGTTAAACTTTTGAAGTAAAACATGCAGTTAATTCATTCAAAGAAGTTGTCTAGCATTTTCTCAAGAAGACAAGTCTGTGGAATAAATTTTTCAGTAAATCTACTAGTAAAGAAAGGAGGAAATTTGTTGCTTTCCAATTAAAAAATCATATAAAATAATTACTCTTAGAATTATATATATGGGTGTGTGTGTCTATGTATGTATGAGTGTATTACTTGCTAATTATTTTAATGTGGCATAGTATGATTTGTAACACTTGTGTCAGAACTAAATAGAATTGAACAGTCAGCAGTCCAGCTTAATTCTTTATGAAATGCAATGTACTGTGGTTTACTGAACAACTATTAATTAAGAGAATTGCTCAATTGGCATGCTTCAGCTTCCAGTAAGATATGCAAATTTAGTAGAATGTGCTATTTCATTATTAATATAAGGAAGAAACATTTTCTGGCATATTATAGCAATATTTTCAGATATATTTTGGAAAAGTTCTATTTATACATGCTTGCATATGTGTATTTTATAACATATAAAACTTCACATAGTATTACCAAATGTCAAATTCAAAATTACATGAAAATATAACAAACATTTGTTGAGAATGAGAGCAAAAGAAGCTGGGCTGGCAAGGCTTTCAGCAGGAAGGCAACAAAATATACCATTCCAGAAAAAACGAAGAGAATCCCAGCTATTTTAGAGTGTACACACACACACACACACACACACATACAGGACTTTACTCCCAGGAAATGGTTAGAATAGCAAATTCAGAAGTTAGATTATAGAGGGGGAGGACAAAAATATAACCGGGATGGATAAAATGTTCATCTAGTTATAGTTTGTCTGAAATTGGAAAGAAAGAAAGTAGGGAAAAGAGAAGCAGATCATATATACTCGTGGTTGTACAAGATACTGTGATTGGGTGTAGGAATAAAAGACTAGATCTTATATGTAACATTATCTAAAAATTAGTAAACCATCATACTTTATCGATATTGAATATGTATACATATATATGTACCTCTCTATATAATACATATATATAATATATAATCTCCTCTGATTACCTTAGAGGGTCAGTTGTCCCCTATGTTTCATGAACTACTCAGAAGAAATTAGAATATTATAGTAATATGTACCTGTTAAGCAAATTCACAGATTATATCCCCTCCTTTCAACCAAATAGACTCTCAGGCAATGTGTATGTTACTTAAACAATATATGCAAAGAGAACATGCCTTGAAGAAAATTTTGCCATGATGCAAGTACGTGCAGAACAGAAACCAAGTAGCATGAAATAAGTAGAATGAATGTGTGGGGACACAGGACACACTACCCCAAAATGGATTAAAAGAAAATCAGAGTATGTCACTTCAAAACATACTTCTTTGGCATTATTTCCAGAAACTGCAGAATTATCAGCATCTCTGAAAAGTAGTCCTTTTATAGAGAAAATTTATCTAAAAAATTATTAGTAAATATATATATATATCTATATCTATATCTATATATATATATATATATATCAGTATTTTAGTCAGCTTTTTAAAAAATTGGTGTGACCAAAAGGCCTGACAAGAACAATTTTAGAGGAGTAAAAGCTTATTTGGGATCACAGTTTCAGAGGTCTCAGTCCATAGATGGCCAACCCCATTGCTCTGGGCCTAAGGTGAGGCAGAACATCATGGTGGAAGGGTGTGGCAGAGGGAAGCAGCTCAGGACATGGCAATTAGGAATCAGAGAGATCACCACTCACCAGGGACAAAATATAAACCCCAAAGACATGCCCTCAGTGACCCACCTCCTCCAGCCACTTTCCACCTGCCTACAGTTAACACTCAATCCGTATCAGTTCATTCATGCACTGATTAGGCTTTCATAACCCCATCATTTCATATCTAAGCTTCTGATATTTTCTGATGCATGAACTTTTGGGGAAACCTCATCTGCAAACCATACCATTCTGCCCTGGCCTTCAAAAACTCATGCCTATCTCATAATGTAAAATACATTTTGTCCATCTTCCAGAGTCATCATACTCTTAAGAGTTCCAGCATTATCCAAAAATCCAGATCCAGTGTCTCCTGAGAGACTCCTGGCAAAATCTCAGCATGAGCCCCTGTAAAAATCAAAAGCAAGTTACATATATCCAATGTATAACGGCACAGAGTAAACACTCTCATTCCACAAGGGATAAATTAGGGTATAGAAAGAAGGGATGGGGCCAAAACATTCAACCAGTCGGAAAAGCAAGTTCTGTTGCTCTGTGTCCAGTATCTGGGGTACATGGCATTCTGATGTTGTCTCCAAAGGGCTTGTGTAGTTCCATCCCTGCAACCCTGATGGTTGCAACCCACATACCTTCTTTCTTGGTTTGTTTCTGCTTGATTCCTGCAGCTTTTCTCAGTGGATATTCCGTGTTACTGGTATCTCTTAATCTTGGTGTCTTCACTACAGCTTTAGTTTCCTTTTTCACCTCTTCATACATGACTCACTCTGAACTTACTATACGTAGCCTAGTCTCCCAGGTCTTCCTTCAGAATCTTGGTGGAAGGCTCAGTGACCCCCTAAACTGCAACATCATACGTTCCTGCAGAACTATCACCCTGTGTGTGATTCCAGGGTCTGCCACCATCTCCAACAGTAGGCAAACCTTTCGGGCAGGTGACTGCAGCAGCCTCTGATTGCTTGTGCAGCTAAGCATGATGAAACAACTTCTTAGGTCCTCTGTGCAAGCAGTTTGCCCCTGTGGTTTCTCAAATAAATTTTTACTTTGATATACTTGAGCCTGAGATGCCCTCAAGTCATATTTCCTATTGTTTTAGGACCAAGAACTTAGAATTTCTTTAGTGGTTGTAATGTCTTTAACAATCACAACTTCTTAGCCCAGTTATGTTCCAAATTTTATAGTCAAATTGTAAGTTTTTCAATTCTTTCTGCTCTGCTTTCTTCTCCTTGTTATCACAGTAAATTTGACTAAAAGTCAACATCAATATCCATGCCACCACATGAATACTGTGCTGCCTTGAAATTTCCTCCACTAGATTAATTAGTACAGCACCTTTAAATTCACCCTCACGAAAAGTCTTAGGATATGGGCAAAATGTTGACAATGTCTTTCCAGAACATAGCACTAATGGCCTCTAGTCCAATTTCTGATAGAGATCTCCTTCACTTCTGAAAACTCATGAACCCGATCATTACTGTGCTCAGTCCTGTCTGCATTCTGCTCTTTTGAATTACCACCAGAATTGTCCACTAAGCTCCACTTACAACAGTCCAAAAGTTTTCTAGATTGCCTCTAGAAGAACTTTTCAAAATTCCTCACCCTATAAACCAGCTCCAAATGCTTCTAAACCACATGGTCAGGTTAGTCACAGCAGCAATCCTACTTCTTGGTACAAATTTCTGTTTCATTAACTTTCATGTCTGTGACCAAAAGACCCAACAAAAACAACTTAGAGGAGGAAAAAGTTTATTTGGGGATCATAGTTTCAGAGGTCTTGGTCCATAGATGACCAACTCCATTTTTCTGGGCTCAAAGTAAGGCAGAACATCATGGTAGAGCAGCATGGCAGAGGAAAACAGCATAGAAATCAGGAATCAGAGAGAGCTATGCTTACCAGAGATAGGATATAAACCCCAAAGACATGCCCCCAGTTACCCATCTTCTCTGGCTGTTCTTTACCTGCCTATAGTTACCACCCAGTTAATTCATATCAGAGGATTAATGCACTGATTAAGTAAAACTCTCATAACCCAATCATTTCATATATAAACTTTCTTGCATTATTTTACACATGAGATTTTGGGGTACACTTCATATCTAAACCATAATCAAGAAGAGTTGCTCTGGACATTTTGGTTACCAGAGAGACTTTTACATGCATTATAAGGAAACAACTTTTGCTCACCTTTCTTCTATTCCCCTCATAGTCCCACATCTTTTCTCTATCACCTACCAGTAGTCCCAAATCCCTATTTCTTTCTATAGCTCAGGGTGTCATATGAACTTCAGCCATCCATTTTTTTCTTTCAGTCTTATATTTTTACAGGAATCCCATACATATGTACATATGTAATTAAAGATGTTTTTTCTTGTATTAACCTATCTTTCATAGCACTGCTTTCTAGAAGGATATAGAGAAACAAATAGTTCTACCTTTTTTGTATGAATGCATACTAGAACATATTCTAAAGGAAGGCAATATTAATCTGTTATTTTTGACACATTAAAGATTATCTAAAATTTGGATTTTGTTTTCAGACCATATCAAATAACCTAGTCTTGACATTTCTTGTGCTTTGAAATAATAGCTATTAATGGAATCACATTGTCTGTCATAATTAGAGAAATATTTTTGAAAACCCAGTGTTTTATATTTAATTTGATTTATGATATGTCTGTTTGAACAACTTCACATATGTAAACAGTATTTTATTTATTTATTTATTAAAAGAAAATAAACAATATTGTGGCCATTTTATACTGGTAAGCATATACCTATGGATTCAACATGGGTTCTACCATTTAAAACAAATATGTAAACATATTCTCTATACACTTTTAGTATAGAGAAGAGGCAACTCATAGGATTTCATGAACTAAACTCATGATTTGTTATAATGTTACAAGTGTTAATTATATACCAGTGTGACTTGAAGAACAGGGAAGGAATAGGGAAAATGAATTACTAACTCCCAAGTTGTCTTATATGTTTTTGATTTGTTAACTGAATTTCCAGGATACCTGAAAAAGAAAAAAGAAATTTCATTTTTTGGACTTATTTTTCCATAAACAAGTCTAGTAGTCTGTAACAACCTTTTATGTATTTTTATGTTTTCGTACTGTAACACATATTAGTGATGTAATGGATATTGTTGGTGCCAACCAAATCCTCTTGGATTCTTCTCACTGTATTTCATTTCCCAGCATCTACTTCATTTTTCTTTCAAAAGCACATTCCAG
The DNA here is from genome assembly GCF_902686455.1 of Sciurus vulgaris. Taxonomy (NCBI): domain Eukaryota; kingdom Metazoa; phylum Chordata; class Mammalia; order Rodentia; family Sciuridae; genus Sciurus; species Sciurus vulgaris. Next base: position 72,026,084 of record NC_136468.1, on the reverse strand, counting down.
TGACTTTCTTCAAATGACTACTATGGGAGTTGATTTGCCTGCTTCAACCCCAAACCAGAGGTCCTTGAAATTTATCTTTTCACAGCTCCCTTCCCAGGAATTCCTTAACTAGTGACTAACCAGGGAAGAATTATGAAAGCTTATCTCCTCTTCCTTAAACCAAACTATTGAGATATAATTTATATTCCAGGGTTACTCTGCAGGAGCAGACTAAAGCTATACTCCTAAGACATTGCCCAAAACTACTTTTTTTTGACCTCTTCCTCTGTCATTTTCCCCCTCTGGTTTCATTTCCTTAATAAATCATTTGTACATTAATTGCCCATTTGTCTTTTTATTTGTAGAAGCAGAAGATAAAAAAAAAAAGCTTAGAGACTATTAATATAGAGGACAGAAACTAGTTTACTATTAAGAATAGCAAAACAAAACCAAACAACAACATAAAACTCCCCCTCAATAACCAGCAGCACTGTGAGTACAGCTGTATACATTTATAACCCATAGAATTGTAAAAAGAAAGAACAGATAGAAACATGAGGAGAGCAGATGTGTGGTCTAATTGTTCCTCCTGTATTTTAAAGAAAAAAAAAAAAGATGTCTTGTTTATCTATTGCTATAGAACATACCCCCACCCCAGAGCCCATTGGCATATTATCTTCTTTGTTCAAGGAACTGATAAGCTCAGCCTGATGGTTCTCATGTTATGTTTAATCAGATAGTGTCTGAGTTGAAGTATTTGAAATGTTTCTTCCACTATGTATCTGACATCTGGTTTCAGCATAGCCAGAAATGCTCAGATTTGTTAAGCATTTGTTCATGTGGCCACTCAACATAGCTATCTTGGGATTCCATACAGGGTAGTTTCAGTGTATTAAGCCTTCTTATATGGTGCCTTTCTTTCCTCAGAAAAGACATTCCAAAGACCAGGGCAGAAGCTACCATGTTTTTTCCTACCTGAACTCACAAGTCTCATGGGGCCACTTGCACTACAGTTCATTGGTGGTGGGTTGTAGACCCAGCTTAGATATGAGTATGAATTCTCAGAGGCATGGCTCATCTTTGGTACACACTCAATTAAATGAAGGAAGTACAGAGAGTGTGGAGTGCTCACCGTGTTCCAGAGTGAGATAAGTTACAAGGAGGAGAACTTGTGCAGAGGCCCCCCTGTGAATGGGATCACTGAGACTAGTTAAAAGGAAAGGGCAGAAGGGTTAGACTACAGTTTGCCCCTGTGAATCCCTCTCATTTTTCTTGAGAAGTTGATTCAAAGTTAAGAGGCTATAGGTCTGTTGGGAGTTTTGCTAGAATGGCACTAACTGATTTTGCAGAATAAACTAAAGGTAGACTACTTTAGCATGGGCTAATGAAAGATATTCCAACTGACAGATGTCTGCAAGTGAGATGTAGTTGTGGGATGCAAATGCACTAAGATGGAATGGCTAATGTTCGCCAAACATGGCTCAAGGCTAGCATGGCTCAAGGCTAGTAGAAGAGGTATGCAGCAAACATCAGGACCCAACATCCAATAGACAACTCCTTGGAGAGTATCAATGGCCTGCTAGTGCATAGACAACAACAACTCAGAAACCCAGGGCGCTAATTTTTTTGTGGACTGAAGTCTTACCAACCAAACATCCATCTCCTTTGTATCCAGTATAGCCCCTGAGTATTTGACATTTTAACATCCAAATTCCTGCCCTGAGTATAAATATCTTGTCTTTTAGTGTGTTGAATATGGTATCTCATTGCTTCAGATAGCCTGACTTTAGTGGGAATGGAATTCTGTTTTACAAGTAGAAAATTTGAGAGTCAGTGAGATTAAATATCCCATCAGGTTCACACAACCTGAAAGGGGAAGAATGTGGTATTCAGACTCAGTTTTACTGCCTCTCCTTGTGTTCTTTCCCCCTTACTAGACGATCTCCAGTATTTACTTCCCTGAAAGGTTGAAAGTGAAATATAATTCTCAGGAATTCATCATTTTTTAATCTTCACTTTTCACCAGCAAATATATTTCTGGTTGTGATAACTGTAATCTGAAAACTGCTACATATTAATAAAAACTGACACTGATTTGTTTTTAGGTGTTCATTTACGCAGTGTGAATGAAGTCAACTGTGTAAAAGTGACAGGAGAGAGAATTTCTTATGGCTCATTAGTAGAACATACAGCAGCAATCAACTGTTACATTTAATAGTCACGACACACACAAGGAAAAGATCTATTTCAGCGAAAGAATTAAACTTGAAAAAAGCAGAGAAGAAACAAAAGATTGGAGGTGGTCATAGGAAAAAAAATGTTTCCAAAAAGAACTGAGCTTTCACCAAGTTATTTCCCAGTTTTAACATTGCATGTATGTCACAGTTGAAGCAGAAACAGTTTCTAACACCTTCCCGAACATTACCTCTACCTTCATAACCTCTATGTTTTGCTACTTTTAAAAATATAAGGTTATCCAAAATATTAATCAACACATTGATTTTAAGTTCACCCAACAAGTTAATAGTTAGTAGCTAACACATATTAAATGCTTTTTCTGTACCACACATCAGACTGATCAATTAATTCGTTTACTTTGAACAATTCTTCAGTGAGGTTAGTTATGATACCTCTATCATGAGAAAATGAGGCACAAATAAATAAATTTTATGTGATTATGCACATCTATGAGGTGGTGGAGTTGGGATATGAACCCAGGTAGTCTGGCTACATTTTCTACACTCATGTGCCACTGAAATGTACTTCTTTTCCATCTAGAGTGTATTTGTCTGAAATATGAGTGTGCATTCTCCATAAATCTCATCACCATTCTAATGTGCACAAATATGGATATTTTACTTATAAATGTTTTTCTCTCTAAAATATTTACTATGAATTTAAGAAAATAAAATCTTCGGTAATTGTTGGGAAACACAATGACTTGGTCCAAAGAGCAGACAGAATGAGAATAAAGATATGCCATGGAAGACCAACATCTTCCATAAGACTTGAAAAGTCATAAATTACAATTTTTATTGTCTTTGAGTAGGAGTTCTGTCCACATACATTTAGTGAATGTAAAGGAAATTATCTTAAATATGTGGTAACAATTTGACATGGTTTAGGTCCAGCGTTCCTTAACCAACAGATGATTCTTTGTGAAAACTATAGCACCCACTACTCTTGAAAGAGGTTTCAGGGAAAGGATGTATGACTTCCAACATATTGGGAAGTTGTGGGAAGGCATTTTCAAGAAAGTAAGTACATTCAGAAGTATTTCAGGAACTATTTGTAGTTGGAAAGAGAGATGGATCTATATAGCAAATAGTTGTTTTGCTTTAGTTGAAATGGTTAGTAAACTACATTTTCACAGATTATTAATCTTGTGGGGTCCTAGGGCTGCCCATTTTCCTCATATGGAAGACCACTATAACCGTGTAAATTAAGAGAACTTTTTCAAAAAATCCAAAATCATTGTATTTTAGAAGATGACAAAATATTAAAAATAACAAATGAAGTTAAGGTAATCAGGTATGCTAAGGGAAGCCAGAATGAACAGGTGGGAGGGTAGTAAGAAGTGAGGTTAGAGAGATAATATTGAAAGGATCAAAATAAACATTGGGATCATTCTATGATCCTCAGTTTATATTCTGAGTGAAAAGTGGAGCCACTGAAGTGTGTCCACAGAAGAGTAGCATTGCTTTCCTATATATTTTTTTCATTAAAAACCATAAATTTACATAGGGCAATGTTGTTTGATTCATTCTGTTATCTTTTCCCTTCCCCCCCACACCTCCCACCCCTCTTTTCCCTCTATACAGTCCTTCCTTCCTCCATTCTTATCACCCTCCTTAACCCTAACCCTAAACTTAACCATAACCCTAATGCTAACCCCTCCTACCCCCCATTATATGTCCTCATCCGCATATCAGCAAGATCATTCGTCCTTTAGTTTTTTGAGATTGGCTTATCTCATTTAGCATGATATTCTCCAATTTCATCCATTTGCCTGCAAATGCTATAATTTTATCATTCTTCATGGCAGAGTAATATTCCACTGTATATATATGCCACAGTTTCTCTATCCATTCATCAACTGAAGGGCCTCTAGGTTGGTTCCACAATCTGGCTATGGTGAATTAGGCAGCAATGAACATTGATGTGGCTGTATCTCTGTAGTATGCAGATTTTAAGTCCTTTGGGTATAGGCCAAGGAGTAGGATACCTGGGTCAAATGGTGGTTTCATTCCAAGCTTTCTGAGGAATCTCCATACTGCTTTCCAGAGTGGCTGCACTAATTTGCAACCCCACCAGCAATGTATGAGTGTACCTTTTTCCCCACATCCTTGCCAACACCTATTGTTGCTTGTGTTCTTGATAATCACCATTCTAATTGGGGTGAGATGGAATCTTCGGGTAGTTTTGATTTGCATTTCTCTTATTACTAGAGATGTTGAACATTATTTCATATATCTGTTGATTGCTTGTAGATCTTCTTCTGTGAAGTGTCTGTTCATTTCCTTAGCCCATTTGTTGATTGGATTATTTGTATTCTTGGTGTAGAGTTTTTTGAGTTCTTTATAGATTCTGGAAATTAGCGCTCTATCTGAAGTATGAGTGGCAAAGATCTTCTCCCACTCTGTAGGCTCTCTCTTCACATTACTGATAGTTTCCTTTGCTGAGAGAAAGCTTTTTAGTTTGAATCTATCCCAGTTCTTGATTCTTGCTTTTATTTCTTGTGCTATGGGAGTCCTGTTAAGGAAGTCTGATCCTACTGGAACAAGGCAGGGATGCCCTCTTTCACCACTTCTATTCAACATCGTTCTTGAGATTCTAGCCAGAGCAATTAGACAAACCAAAGAAATTAAAGGGATACGAATTGGAAAAGAAGAACTCAAACTATCCCTGTTTGCTGATGACATGATTATATATTTAGAGGAACCTGGAAATTCCACCAGAAAACTTTTAGAACTCATAAGTGAATTCAGTAAAGTAGCAGGTTACAAGATCAATGCTCATAAATCCAATGCATTTTTATACATAAGTGATAAATCCTCAGAAAGAGAAGTTTGGAAAACTACCCCATTCACAATAGCATCAAAAAAATAAAATACCTGGGAATCAGTCTCACAAAAGAGGTGAAAGACCTCTACAATGAGAACTACAGAACACTAAAGAAAGAAATTAAAGAAAACCTTAGAAGATGGAAAGATCTCCCATGTTTTTGGATAGGCAGAATTAATATTGTCAAAATGGCCATACTACCAAAAGTGCTATACAGATTCAATGCAATTCCAATTAAAATCCCAATGGTGTACCTTACAGAAATAGAACAAGCAATCATGAAATTCATCTGGAAGAATAAGAAACCCAGAATAGCTAAAGCAATCCTCAGTAGAAAAAGCGAAGCAGGGGGTATCGCAATACCAGATCTTCAACTCTATTACAAAGCAATAGTAACAAAAACGGCATGGTATTGGTACCAAAATTAGACAGGTAGATCAATGGTACAGAATAGAGGACATGGACACAAACCCAAATAAATACAATTTTCTCATAGTAGCCAAAGGTGTCAAAAAAATGCAATGGAGAAAAGATAGCCTCTTCAACAAATGGTGCTGGGAAAACTGGAAAACCATATGCAACAGAAAGAAATTAAACCCCTATCTCTCACCCTGCACCAAACTCAACTCAAAATGGATCAAGGACCTCGGAATCAGACCAGAGACCATGCATCTTATAGAAGAAAAAGTAGGTCTTCCTACTTTTTCCCTATATTTTTAGTGGATGACTCTGTCCACTGTGTTGAGAATAAATATAGAACCAAAGGCAGAAACACACTCTAAAAAGGCTGTATTAACAACAAGGATGAAGTGACATTCCTTTTTTAGGTGTTAGGAGTCAAGGAGTTGAGGAGTTGTTGGATCTCTGTATGTTCTAGAAGCAGAATCTTAGAATTTTCATAAATATTGAGGTAGAAGACAAAGTAGAGACTCCAGAATTATTCTGAGTTCTTTCTTGTGGTATATAAAGATAAATGGCATTGTTAAGACTGCCCATTCTTTAGAATAGATCTCTAACTTCTTACTTCCGCCTTTGCAAGGATATCTAATAATGATCTCAAACATAACACAGCTAAAATAGAAGTGCTACTTCATATTACAACAGTGTCAAAGATATTCCCATTGCCCTTTCGGACATAATTTCCACAGCTTTTTTTCCTGATAGGAGCCCCTAATTTACTGACTAGGTCCATGTTGCCTTTCCCACCACCTGGAATCCCTTTGCTCTACATTTCTGTAAATGGATGAAGTCTTCTCATTATCCAGGTTGTGGACTCAAACATAACCACTTTCTTGTTCTTCTTTTACATGTTTTATATTTTTAAAATCCTTTTCCTGTTATTTTCTTTTCTCTAAAAGTTGTTTGTTTTCAGGGGGAATTTAATTTTTTCTCTCCCACTAGAATACAAGCCATTTAAAATCACATGTCATATCTTTCTTGTATTTCTGTTGCCTCAATACCTACTACTGTGTTTAGGGCATAGGAGATCATGAATGAATGAATGCATGTAATGTGTACTAACAACTTTCTTTATCCTTTCTTTTATTTTTGTGGGGGGGATACCAGGGATTGAACTCAGGGGCACTCAACTACTGAGCCACATCCCCAGGCCTATTTTGTATTTTATTTAGAGATAGGTTCTCACTGAGTTGCTTAGTGCCTCACTATTGCTGAGGTTGGCTTTAACCTCATGATCCTCCTGTGTCAGCCTCCAGACTCACTGGGATTACAGGCATGTGCCATGGTGCCCGGCACTTTATCTTATCTTTATAGGAATTAAGGTTAGAAGGACTTTCAAAATAAAACTCTCATAATTGTTTTTTTATCCTTAATTCATACAGATATAACCAGAACAAAGTCACCATCTTATTAAATTAACTAAATGTTCTTTTATATGTATTCTCAGAAATGGATATATTTGAAAATATTATTATGTGTATAGTAATAATAAAGTTTACTTGACATTAACTTGGAGCTACCAAATATGATTGTAAGACTTTGCTTTAATTTCTAAATCACATTTAGAAATGCAATTTAAATCAAATTTTCTACAACAGAAAGCTATTGGATAAAAGCTTGTATGTCAGTATGAGTAATGAATATTTATTGAGTGTCTACAATGTGCCAGATACTCTAATAAACAATTTATAATTACCTCAGTTAATCATCATAAGGATCTGTTGAAGTAGCTACTATTATCTCCTGGTTGCACAAGAGGAAACAGGCTCTTAGATAAAGTGATACGCTCACAGATGAAGGTCTATTAGGAGGTATGTATAATTTTCTCTATCTCCCATCATTAGATTTACACAATACTGCTTCTTAATAAGGTCATCAGTCATAAATAACCCTGCCTCCTATCTCCCCATGACAATATTAAGAAAATACTTTGGTTTATTGTAATATGACTTCATGCACTTTGCTAGCAAGTTCCTTCTTCTAACTGATACCTTCCTCTAACACTTTGATGACAATATTTTTAAATCAATTAGGACTTAAAAAGTCTACATACCATACTCTTTTGCCTGTTCTTTACTAATCTCATGTACATTTTTCCTTTACTATTCAGTATACATTTCATAATCACTAAAATTGGTCTCTTGAATATATCAATTCTCTTGTCCCACCTTTCCCTCTGTCTGAGCACTTTCCTGAAAACCTAATGTCAAATACAACTCTTAGACTAGTCCATGCCTGGCCTGGAACTGGCACTTGAAAAAGATACACAGCCATGCTGACTAATGTCACACCTAATTCATGATCACTAACCCCAAGTTTTTCCCCAGTAGAGGTATGCAAATATGTTACATTTTTCTAGTCCATTTATTTGCTCACTTTTCCAGTAAATCATCAATTTCTTCTCTCTCATCAAATCTGCAATTTTTCTTCCATCACCTTCACTTTAAGGAGATTTTAATTCTTACTTAGTAAATAAAGACACCAGAGACATTTTTCACCATGCTTCCATGAACACATCTATCAACGTCATGGGAGACTATACAATCTGGCTTTTGTGCTTGTATTATGAATAAACTTGTCCCTCTCAGTTCTTCACAGATGCATGGAATATCATTTCCTCTTGTCCCATTTCTCAGTAAGAAAAAAAAAAAAAGAGAGTGCTCCTGGATTCGCCAGCTTTGCTGGAGCTCCCAGCCAGGTCTGTGCTGGAATTATATTTTGCAACCAGTATGACAATGATGTCACTGTTTGGAGCCCTCAGGGCAGGATTAATCAAATTGACTATGCAATGGAAGCTGTTAAACAAGTTTCAGCCACAGTTGGTCTGAAATTGAAAACCCACACAGTGTTGGTTGCACTGAAGAGGGCACAGTCAGAGCTTTCAGCTCACCAGAAAAAAACTCTCCACGTTGACAACCATATTGGTATCTCAATTGCCGGGCTTACTGCTGATGCTAGACTGTTATGTAACTTTATGCACCAGGAATGTTTGGATTCCAGATTTGTATTTTTTTTTCCATTTTTTTATTAAAAATCATAAATTTACACAGGGCAATGTTGTTTGATTCATTCTGTTATTTTTTCCCTTCCCCCCAGATTTGTATTTGATAGACCACTTCCTGTGTCTCGTCTTATATCTCTAATTGGAAGCAAGACCCTATGGTGTTGGGTTGCTTATTGCTGGTTATGATGATATGGGCCCTCACATTTTCCAAACCTGTCAATCTGCTAATTATTTTTGCTGCAGAGCTATGTCCATTGGAGCCTGTTCTCAATCAACTCGTACTTACTTGGAGAGACATATGTCTGAATTTATGGAGTGCAATTTAAATGAACTGGTTAAACATGTTCTTAGTACCTTAAGAGAGACACTTCCTGCAGAGCAGGACCTAACTACAAAGAATGTTTCTATTGGAATTGTAAAGACTTGGAGTTTACAATCTATGATGATGATGATGATGTGTTTCCATTCCTAGAAGGTCTTGAAGAATGACCTCAGAGAAAGGTATAGCCTGCACAACCTGCTGGTGAACCTGCAGAAAAGGCTGAAGAACCAAGGGAACATTAAGGGATAAACTTACATTATGTGTATTATTGAATATTTGAGATTGCAGAAACACATACTGATGATAGTAATGTGTACTTTGAACTAAAAGATGCAGGGGTGGAGCTATCAGTCCAAACACTGATTTTAGGAATCAGTCCAAATGTGTTTTTTCCAAGTAACTTCCTCAAATTATATAATGGGGTACATTTTTCTTTGAGAGGGTCTATATAATCATTTTCTAGAAAGTATAGGTATACCAGTGTTTTTATATGAAGAAAGTAGTGTCTTTGGGCTTTCAAAGACAATTGTGAAATAAAATTGTTTCACCTTCAAAGAAAAAAGAAAAGGACAAAATGAAACTATTTCTAAAAGATCCATCTATACTTTCTGTCTCTGCAGTCTCCAGTGAATGGTTGTCCCTTTCACTTCATGAAAAATGCTCATGTCAAGGACACCAGTTACTTTAAAGTTGTTAAATTCAGTGGGTTCTTATCTTACTAAAACATGATTAAAAATGACACATGTCTGAATGCTTCTTCCTTTATTTACTTTGTTTCTCATATATCTACTCTGCCTTTCTTCCTCTTCAACTTCATTGACCACCTGCACTTTTCAGTTTTATCCTCAAGATTTAAATGTGGGAGTGCCCCCTGGGGATCAGTGTTTGGGCATCCTCTGTTTTTGTCCATAGACATTCTTTTGGTAATCTTTAAGATTTCCAATATCATCTCTCTGTAGGTGCATTTATCTTCATTCTTCATACTGTGATTTCTCCCCTCACATTTAGACTCATACATAAGATAGTCTATACCTGGATATCATATATCTCCTTCAAATTTAGAAAGCACAAGCACAATATTTTACTTTTCCTTTCTCTAAAGAATGTTTCTCTCCAACTACTTCCCCTTTCAGTATAAGAAAACCTCAAAACTTCAAACAGTCCAAACATTTTAGAATTATCCTTGCTTACTTTCTTTCTTTTTCATACCACATTAAATTGCAATTTAACAACAAATATTACTGGTTCTTTCTTATTTTTAAAGAATAATCCATTCATTTAATAAATCTCTCATAATTATTCACCAGCACTATCATCTTTGCTGGAGTATCACAGTAATATTCTACCTAATTTCCCTGCTTCTAGTCTCTCCTATTATTTCAAAATCCTGAAAAGAAACAAATGACTCATTCAGATGTTTAATTTTAGGAGTTTTTAATAAAATGACTGTTGGAAAAGTTCCTGGGGTGGTTTGGGGAAAGCAACAGCACAGGTTGCAAATTTTGGAGACTTCTAATAGCAAGGAGGTATTATGATACCTAGGGTGAAGGTTCTAGGAGAAAAAACTGTTATCAGGACAGGGAGAACACTTGTGGAAGTGTTGGGGAAATATAATTAAAAACACATTGTCCCACCAACCCAAAGATAAAAAAGAAGATATTTCTATTATTGAATAAGCATTAAACTAGAATGTGATATGTATCATAGGCGATCTTCTAGGAGATCACAGACAGAAATATATGTCATCTTTTATATGATAAAACATTAAATTCATTTTGTATATATTCTCAAGAGAAACGGTAACTAGTCTTCAAGCAAGGGGACCTAACAATATTATTTGTGACATATAGTTCATCATAAATTCACCTAGTAATTGAGATAATCTGTGTCAGTTGATTGATTTTTTACAAAGAAATAAACAAATCTTTTGTATCTTTATGACCTAAGATATTCGGCAAATTGAAGTGATGCGCCCATTAATGTTAGTTAGGCTCCTACACTTGCAAAAATCTGGAATTAAAGGCACTATTTTTCTTGGATGAATTTTAAAAGAGATGGGTTTCCAGGTCCTGAAGAAAGATATTTCTTGGGTAAAAGCTGGCAAGAGGCTTATCTAGCTCTTAAAATGATTTGCATGCATTTAAGACAGAGACAAAAAAACACATGCTTTCTAAAATAAATACTCTAAGGGGAAGGGAGGGAAATCTTTTATATTCAACAGGGAGAATTAAAACTCTCAATCTGTAGTTGCTTTGTAGTAGCTAGGTGGTGTAAATCCATAATGACTTCTTGGAAAAGTCAAAGAAACAGATATTTTGACCTCACTTTTCTTTTTTTTTTTTTTTTAGGGATGGATATCGGATGGAACTCAGGGGCACTCAACCACTGAGTCACATCCCCAGCCCTATTTTGTATTTTATTTAGAGACAGGGTCTCACTGAGTTGCTCAGTGCCTCCCTTTCACTGAGACTGGCTTTGAACTCATGACCCTCCTACCTTGGCCACCTGAGCTACTGGGATTACAGGCCTGTGCTATCATGCCCAGCTTCGACCCTACTCTTCTTACAGCTTCTGAATATTTTCTCATTCCCTCACTCCAATGTCTTAATCTTTGCCTCCTGATGAACGTGAAACAAGTATTAAAGAAGTATATCATTCAATAGGATCTATTTTTGTTGCTATAATGGAATATCAGAAACTGGCTAATTTATAAAGGAAAGAGATTTATTCGCCTTACACCTTCGGAGATACAAGTGCTAACAGGATAGTGCTAGATCTGGAAAGGATCCCCATGGCTGCACCACCACATGGTATATGATTTCATGGTAGAAGTTTGTGCAAGAGGAAGAGATCATACTGAGAGAAACTGGAGAGAAAGTGAGAAGCAAGTCTTGGTCTTTTATAATGACACTTCATGAATGTTTTCCAGGGTCCCCAAAGAAATACAGTAATTGTCTCCAAGGGTAGCACCGCCAGTGACCTGCTACTAAGCTCCACCTTTTAAGATCTCACCAACTCTTAACCTTGTCACACTGGGGACTAAGATTCTAACACATGAACCCTTCAGTGGGTGATACCCAAAGTATGGCAGGAGTGACTTCCAAATTATGGTAAAGGAAGCCAAAAGGAGGAACCAGAAAGAATGAAATATAAGAAGAGGAAATATCAGTACAAGTGTACATTTCTGAGTTTGGTCCCCTCCAGAGGCAGGTGGTGCTTGATTCTTGTTGGAACACCTCGGGTACACACAGAATGACTCCAGAAATGGGTCAAGCAAAGATTAACAGGGAAAAATATTTACCCATCATTCCCATCTCTTGCAATTTGAAAGTTATACCCATGCATGAGCTTACGTTTACAGACCACTTACAGAATTATCATGTGGGCTGCTGCTGGTGTCTCATGCTAAGGTAAGTCAACATCAAGGCTTGGAACTGAATTATCAACTACTAAACAGAAGTGGGTCAGAGTCTGCAGGTCAGTAGTCAGCTGCTGTGAAGGGGAGCCCATGGAGCTGAACTAAAGAGGTGGCTGATAAACCTTGACTGGACATAGCCAACAGTCGGTAGGAAGGAAGTCACTTGATGCCATTCACGTGGGCAACCTCTTGGATGGAAAGGAGGATAGGGAAGGGTGGAAAATAAACCTGAAGGTGGAGATGAAAGACATTTTATCTCCTCTATAGAAAAGCTATACCAAAATAATTTTTTAAAAATCTTAAGTCATATGGTATTATCTCTGCTCAAAATCTTCTCTATTCCTACTCCTCTTTATGCTTTTTCCGTATTACAAATTGAAGCCAAGTTTGTTAAGGAAGCAGATAGATTTTCAGTTGGTAATATACAGAGAATAATTGTGCTGCACTAAACTAAAATGCTGTATAAATATTTGAAGCATGAATATTGCCCTGAAAACACATTTGAGCATAGAATTAAGTTGCTAACTGTCACTATGTTAGCTTTATATCTTTGAAGGCATGAAAGCATTAATCAGCTCTGGGATGGTGGAGTAAGTGGATAATAAATAGTAAAAAAGATAGGGTACAATTTTTAGATTAAATCTAATAAACCTGTGTTGTTTTCCTTATTAATAGCATTTACCTTGACTATGAATGATCTGCTCTTTAAAAAGTTATTATCAACTTGTTTAAAGACTATTTACAATGCTTTAAATTTGAATCTTGCTTAATACAGTGTTCCAACTAAAGATGACGACATTATTTTCAACTACTTATGGGAATATATACTATATAAAAACCAATTCCTTTATTCATTACACAGATATTTGTTCATCACTGTGATAGATAATGGGATTTCAAAACTACAAAAATGGAACATAATTTCTTATCTTAGTGAGCTCTCAGTATAGTATAAGTTATATATTCTGATAAAAGTTAAAAATAAATGTATAAACAGGTTTATACATTATAATATCAATATACAGAGAATAAACCTAATTCATTTTTCCTGAATCAAATGTTGCTTTCAAGTGAACATTTTTCATATGGATCTTTAAAGTCAACAGGATATAAAAGATACAAAGGTGAATACACAGCAGAGATTTTAGGGTCCTGGTTTATTCTGGAATCTACTGCTAGTACTGAAAATTATTGAGCGTTTGATCAAATGGATAGTTCAAGTCAGAGTAGGTAAGCTGTATCTGCCTCCATAAAGAATTGACTTTTCATAGTGAAGATGATGATCAGTTACTGAATGCTTTTCAGAAGAGACCAAATGGCATCCCACTCCTAAGTTTATACCCAAAGGACATAAAATCAGCACTACACATCAAGGTTAATAGCAGCTCAATTCACAATAGCCAAACTATACGTGCACTTCAACAGATGAATGGAAAAAGAAACTGTAGTATATATACACAATGGAACATTACTCAGCCTTAAAGAAGAATGAAATTATGGCATTTGCCAGTAAATGTGCAGAAATGGAGAATATTATGCTAACAGAAATAAATCAATCCCAAAGAATCAAAGGCCGAATGTTTTCTCTGATATGTGGATGTTGATCCATAAAGGGGTGGGAGAAGAATAGAGGTATTTTGGAATAAACAGAGGGGAGTGAAAGGAGGGGAGGGAGCATGAAGGTAAGAATGACAGTAGAATGAATCAGACAAAATTACCCTATGCTCAGATATGATTACATGACCTGTGTAACTCTACCTCATGTGCAACTAGAAGAATGAGAAGTTACACTTTATTTATGTATGATGTGTCAAAATGCATCCTATTGTCATGTATAACCAATTGGAACAAACATAAAAATATATTAAAAAAATAGGAGAGAGCTAATGATGTCAAATGTACCCTTAAAAGTACACATGCAGGGGTTTTCAAGATGGCAGACTAGAGAGGGGCTGCACTTCATGTTGCTCCAGGACTCAGGATTCAAGAAGAAGAGGTTTTGAGAGACTTGGAACCAACTCAAAGCCCCCGGGTGAGTCTCTCCCACTGGGGAGGTGTCCTGGAATGGAGGAAACTTTGTGAAGTAGAGTTGCCCAATGAGACATCCCTCCCCCGAATGGAGCAGTGAACTCAGACAACTGGGAGCATCGTAGAGCAGGGCCACTCAGCACAACACTTGGACTCGAGCGACTGCACCGGGCTTCCAAGTGGCTGCTCAGAGGAGGGGCCACACAGCCAGATGATTAGAGGCAGAGCAGGGTCCCAGGACCTAGGCGGCTTCTTGGTGGAGGAGCCACACAGAGAGACGCTTAGGGGCAGAGTGAAAGTTCTAGGACTGTGGGCAGCTTCTCCAAGGAGGGGCAGCCTAAGGAGATTCTTTGGCACAGGGCGAGGCTCCCAGGCCCAGGAGGTAGGTCTGGGCCCCAGGGAACATTGCAGAGGAAGGCTTCCCAGCTCCAGTGGTAGCTGTGGATTGAGGGGAACTTCTAGGAGGGGAGCTGACCAGCAAGACATCCCCACCGGGAGAGTCTTCCCTGCTGAGTGAGGTTTTCCCACAATGACTGTAAAACCAGAACACAGGCCCAAACAAGCCTTGCCTCAGCCCGCAGCCTTGTTCCCCTTTGGATGAGCATTGGTCAAAAAGTGGAGGCATCTCTGCCTATTAGCAGGGAATATACCCCACCTGGAGGCCACTACCCCTAGAGAGGCAGCTTCCTTGTGGAACACCGCACTATCAACTTCCTCCAAGACTTCAGGCTACTGAAGGCTAAGAGGGGATATACTGGAAATCTTCAGGGACATTATAAGTCAATAGAGGAAATCTGCAATATCTTAGTGGTCCACTGATACCTGAACAATATGAGAAAACAAGGGAAGAAAATGCCCCAAACAAATCTAGATGTTACATCAATAAAATCCAATTATAGCAAGGAAGAAGAATGACAGAAAGGGAGTTCAGAATGTACATAATTAAAATGATCAGGGAAGCAAACGATGAGATGAAGGAGCAAATGCAGGCATTGAATAATGAGATGAAAGAGCAAAAGCATGCATTGAATGATTGCACCAATTGACAGTTAAAAGAGCAAATACAGGAAGCAAAAGATAATTTCAATAAAGAGAGATATTGAAAAAAAAAACAGAAATCCTTGAAATGAAGGAAATAATAAACCAAATTAAGAACTCCATAGAAAGCAAAACCAATGGGATAGAATACCTGGAAGACAGAACCTCAGATATTGAAGAAAAAATATTTAATCTTGAAAACAAAGTTGACCAAACAGAGAAGATGGTATGAAAACATGAACAGAATCTACAAGAACTATCACGAAAAGGCCAAATTTAAGAATTATCGGCATGAGGAAGGTACAGAGAAACAAACCAAAGGAATGAACAATCTATTCAATTAAATAATATCAGAAAATTTCCCAAATCTGAAGAATGAAATGGAAAATCAAGTACAAGAGGATTACAGGACTCTATACACAAAATTACAATAGACCCACACCAAGGCACATTATAATGAAAATACCTAACATACAAAATAAAGACAGAATTATAAAGGCTTCAAGAGAAAAGATTCAAATTACACTCAGGGGGAAACCAATGCAGATATCAGCAGCTTTTTCAATCCAGACCCTAAAAGCTAGAAGGGCCTGGAACAACATTTTTCAAGCTCTGAAAGAAAACGGATGCAAACCAAGAATCTTATACCCAGCAAAACTTACCTTCAGATTTGATGACTAAATAAAATCCTTCCATGATAATCAAAAGCTAAAAAATTTTACAAAAAGAAAGCCAGCATTACAGAGCACTCTCAGCAAAATATTCCATGAGGAAGAGATGAAAAACAATGATGTAAATCAGCAAAGTGAGGAACTATCCTAAAGGAATAGCAAAACGTAGGAGAAACCAAGTCATGTCAAAAAAAAAAAATGAGCCAAATGACTGGGAATACAAATCATATCTCAATAATAACCCTGAGTGTTAATGACCTGAACTCATCAATCAAAAGACATAGACTAGCAGATTGGATTAAAAAGAAAGATGATCCAACAATATGTTGCCTGCAAGAAACTCACCTCATAGAAAGAGATACCCACAGACTAAAGGTGAAAGGATGGGGAAAAAAACATACCATGCACATGGACTCAGCAAAAAAGCTGGAGTATCCATCCTCATTTCAGATAATGTGGACTTCAAGCCAAAGTTAGTCAAAAGGAATAAAGAAGGACATTTCATACTGCTTAAGGGAAGCATAAATCAGCAAGACATAACAATCATAAATATCTATGCTCCAAATATTGGCTCATCCATGTATGTCTAACAAATCCTTCTCAATTTCAGAAACCAAATAGACCACAGAACAGTAACACTAGGTGATTTTAACACACCTCTCTCACCACTGGACAGATCCTCCAAACAAAAATTGAACAAAGAAATCATAGATCTCAAAAACAATCAATAATTTAGACTTAATGGACATTTATAGAATATACCATCCAACCAAGAGCGAATACACTTTCTTCTCAGCAGCACATGGATCCTTCTGTAAAATAGACCATATATTATGCCATAAAGCAAATGTTAGCAAATACAAGAAGATAGAGAAAATACCATGTATTCTATCAGATCATAATGGATTGAAATTAGAAATAAATGACAGAGTAAGAAACAGAACCTACTCCAACAACTGGAGATTAAATGATACGCTATTATATGATGAATGGATAACAGAAGATACCAGGGAAGAAATAAAAAAATTCTTAGAGGTAAACAAGAACAAAGATACATTATATCAAAATCTCTGGGACACTATGAAAGCAGTACTTAGAGGCAAATTTATTCCATGGAGAGCATTCAATAAAAGAAGAAAACATACACAAATAAACAGCCTGACACTACAGCTCAAAGTTCTAGTAAAAGAAGAACAGAGCAACACCAAAAGAAGTAGAATGGGAAATAGTTAAAATCAGAGCTGAAATCAATGAAATCGAAACAAAAGAAAAAAATTGACAAGATAAATAGTTGTTTCCTTGAAAAAATAAACAAAATTGATAAACCTTTAACCACACTAACAAAGAGAAGGGGAAAGAAAACTCAAATTACTAAAATTTGGGATGAAAAAAGGAAATATCACAACAGACGCTACTGAAATACAAAACATAATTGGAAGCTAGTTTGAAAATCTATACTCCAACAAAATAGAAAATCTCGAAGACATCAATAGGTTTCTAGAGACATATGAATTAACTAAACTGAAGAAGGAGGACATACATAATTTAAATAGATCAATTTCAAGTAATGAAATAGAAGAAGTCATCAAAAGCCTACCAAAAAAGAAAAGTCCAGGATCAGTTGGGTTTCAGCCGAGTTCTACAATACCTTTAAAGAAGAGCTCATTCCAATATTTCTCAAAGTATTCCATTAAGTAGAAGAGGAGGGAACCCTCCCAAACTCATTCTATGAACCCAATATTACCCTAATACCTAAATCAGACAGAGACACATAGAGGAAAGAAAATTTCAGACCAATATTCTTAATGAACATTGACACAAAAATTCTCAACAAAATTTTAGCAAATCACATACAAAAATATATTAAAAAGATAGTGCACCACGATCAAGTGGGTTTTATCCCAGGGATGCAAGGTTGGTTCAACATCCAAAATGAGTAAATGTAATTCATCATATCAACAGACTTAAAGTCAAGAATTACATGATTATTTCAATAGATGCAGAAAAAGCATTTGATAAAATACAGCCACCCTTCATGCTCAAAACACTGGAAAAAATAGGGATAGTGGGAACATTCCTTAACATTGTAAATGCTATCTATGCTAAGCCCTTGGCTAATATTATTCTAAATGGTGAAAAACTGAAAGCATTCCCCCTAAAATCTAGAACAAGGCAGGGATGCCCTCTTTCACCACTTCTATTCAACATTGTCCTTGAAACACCAGCCAGAGCAATTAGACCAAAGAAATTAAAAGGACATGAATTAGAAAAGAAGAACTCAAACTATCCCTATTTTCTGATGACATGATTATATACTTAGAGGAACCAGGAAATTCCACTAGAAAATTTTAGAGCTTACAAGTGAATTCAGTAAAGTAGCAGGTTATAAGATCAATGCTCATAAATCTAATGCATTTTTATACATAAGTGATGACTCCTCAGAAAGAGAAATTAGGAAAATTACTCCATTCACAATAACCTTGAAAAAAAATGAAAACTTGGGAATCAATCTAACCAAAGAAGTTAAATACCTCTACAATGAGAAATACAGAACACTAAAGAAGGAAAAAAAAAATCTTAGAAGATGGAAATATCTCCCATGTTCTTGGATAGGCAGAATTAATATTGTCAAAATGGCCATACTACCAAAAGTGCTATACAGATTCAGTGAAATTCCAATAATTATCCCAATTACGTACCTTACAGAAATAAAGCAAGAAATCATGAAATTCATCTAGAAAAATAAGAAACCCAGAATAGCTAAAGCAATCATTTGCAGGAAAAGTGAAGCAGAGGGTACCACAATACCAGAACTTCAACTATACTACAAAGCAATAGTAACAAAAATGGCATAGTATTGATACCAAAATAGACAGGTAGATCAATGGTACAGAATAGAGGACACAGACACAAACCCAAATAAATACAATTTTCTCATACTAGACAAAGGTGCCAAAAATATGCAATGGAGAAAAGATAGCCTCTTCAACAAATGGTGCTGGGAAATTGGAAATCCACATGCAGCAGAACGAAACTAAACCCCTATCTCTCACCCTGCACAAAACTCAACTCAAAATGGATTAAGGACCTCAGAATCAGACCAGAGACCCTGCATCTTATAGAAGAAAAAGTAGGTCCAATACTTCAACATGTCGGCCCAGGATCAGACTACCTTAACAGGACTCTGATAGCACAAGAAATAAAAGCAAGAATCAATAACTGGGATAGATACAAACTAAAAAGTTTTCTCTCAACAAAGGAAACTATCAGCAATGTGAAGAGAGAACCTAAAAAGTGGGATAAAATCTTTGCCACTCATACTTCAGATAGAGCACTAATTTCCAGAATCTATAAAGAACTCAAAACACTCTATACCAAGAATCCAAATAACTCAATCAACAAATGGGCTAAGGAAATGAACAGACACTTCACAGAAGAAGACCTACAAGTAATCAACAGACATATGAAATAATGTTCAACATCTCTAGTAATAAGAGAAATGCAAATCATAACCACCCTAAGATACCATCTCACCTCAATTTAGAATGGCGATTATCAAGAATACAAGCAACAATAGGTGTTGGCAAGGATGTGGGGAAAAAAGTACACTCATACATTGCTAGTGGGGCTGCAAATTAGTGTAGCCACTCTGGAAAGCAGTGTGGAGATTCCTTAGAGAACTTGGAATGGAACCACCATTTGACCCAGCTATCCCACTCCTTAGCCTATACCCAAAGGACTTAAAATCAGCATACTACAGAGATACAGCCATATCAATGTTCATAGCTGCTTAATTTGCAATAGCCAGATTGTGGAACGTACCTAGATGCCCTTCAGTTGATGAATGGATAAAGAAACTGTGATATATATATATATAAAATGGAATATTACTCAGCCATAAAGAATAATATAATAAAATTTTGGTATTTGTAGGTGAATGGATGCAATTGGAGAATATCATGCTAAGCGAGATCAACCAATCTCAAAAAACCAAAGGGCAAATGATCTTGCTGATAAGCAGATGATGATACATAAAGGGGGTGGGGTGGGAGGGAGGCAAGAATGGAGGAAGGCAGAACTGTATAGATGAAAAGATGGGAGGGTGGGGGGGGAAGCAAAAAATAACAGAATGAATCAAACACTATTATCCTATATAAAAGTATGACTACACAAATTGTATGCCTTACTTCATGTACAAACAGAGAAACAGTATATATCCCATTTGTGTACAATAAAAATAAATTAAAAAAAAGAAAGAAGGAAAAAAAAGTACACATGCACACACACACACACACACACACACACACACACCATTCTTTAAAGTGCAAGTGTAACACCTACAAGGGCAATTGGAGAAAGGGAGAGTAATTTGAAGGCTGTGGCTATCACAAGGATGAGAGTGATAAATTCCTGAGTTAAATTCCTGGCTATGGAATTAGGAAAAACACATCTGAAGTTTTCATGAGCCACCTAATCAAACTTGGTCACCCAGAAAGCTGGGCTGAGGCAGTGGGAGAGACCTAGGAAATTAGCTTTCACCTTGTCTGACTGGATGCATGACAATAACACAGGGGTATAGAAAGAATTAGGGTGTGGCAGGACAGCCAGGAGATAATGAGCTGGTGTTTTAGTTGTCTCTCATAGAACCAAGCTCCCCACAATGAGTGCCATAAAATGACCATCATCATTTTTATGGTCATGAATTCTGTGGGTGAGGAATCCCCTAAGGAAAAGTCCAGAGTTTCCTCCATGATGTCTGTTGCCTCAGCGGGGAACATCTCAATGATGAGGATGACTCAAATCCTGCAGTCTAGCACATCTGAAACAACAGTTCTCAGACTGTTTTTTGTTTCAAAATATTTATACATCATTAAAAATTACTGAGAACCCAAAGTATCTTTATGCAGTTATGACCATTAATTCTCATAAAATTAAAAATTTCAACAAACTCTGAGAGCATTTATGTGTTTAAAATAGCAATGATAAGCTCTTTCATGGGTAACATATATAGCTTTGTTCATAAAAGTCTGTATTTTCCAAAACAAGGAAAAAAATAAGTGTGATATTGTTTTGTGTCTTTATCAAACCCTTTCGTATTCGACTTAGTAAAAGAACATTTAGGAATTTTTTTTATATCTGCTTCTTCATCCAAAGATACAGTATGTTGTTTTAATTGAGGTTTATGAAGAAAATCTGACTTCCTATGGATGTAGTTAGGAAAGAGATAAATATTTTAGCAGCCTTTTGCAGCATTTGTGAATATTCTCCTTTGGTTGTATACTGAAATTGAATAAAAGATATTTTCTAAAAGTTCAGTTGCAGTGTGAAACCTGAAACTGTATTAGTAAGTTTTTAACTCTTTTACATTATAATCTGTTGTTCTGTCTTGCACTTGACTAGATATTCAATGACTCTTTCATCCATGAAATATTTCTGTAATATCAGGCCCAGGTAATTTCAAAAATATTGTTTCACTAGGCCAAACAGATCTCTCAAATGCTGATGCATTTAATTATAAAATATTTAAAAATCTCATCCATTTAAATTATCACATATCTCATCAGAAAAGCCCTGGGATGCTATCAAGTTCATAGTAGGAGATAAAAGCCCCAAATTTATCATTAACAATCAGTGCTATAAATTATTTTCTTTGACATAACACTTTATTTTTCAAGAAATCTCTTCCAAATACCTAATGCTTAATTACTATAGATTTTAAGTCTTTCTTTCATGTAAAAGTGGTGTTCTATGAAAGAACCATAGTTTGTCTTACAACTGAACTGTGTGATTTTCCTTAAGATATTTCATATTTTAATATGCTGTGTATTATTTTCTTAGGGTTGCCATAAAAATGACCACACTCTGGGTGCCTTAATCAGCAAAAATTTATTTCCTTGTGGTCCTGGAAGCTAGAAGTTGAAGATGAAGATGTTTCCGAGTTCTGTTGAGACCTCTCTCCTTGCTGGCAGATGACCGTCTTCATCTCATGTGGCACATGCTCACATGAACTTTCTTCTGTGCATGTGTATGTCCGATCCCTCACTCTCTCTTTTTTTGTTCTCACCCTACCTTTCTCTGAATTTGAGACTGTGCATGTTTTCTAATCTTTATTTATAAGGACACCTACATATTGGATTACAGCCCAACCTAAGACACCTCAATGAAGACTGTGTCTTCAAATATAGTTATACTTTGAGGTTTTGGGGAAGAGCATCCATCAATGAATCTAGAGAGTGGAGTGGCATAATTTAGCCCATAACAACACTTTATGTATACTTCCTGGCTTATCACTTAGAATGCTAAAAAGATGAATACTGAAGGAATTTGGATTCATAAAATAAATGCTTTTCTGCACCATCAAGGATATCCATGCATGAAAATAACTTTCTTTTTCCTTCAAGTATATGGTGGTAGAGCATATTGAAAGACTGCTAATTTATTTTGGTAACCTCTGTCTTGGTTCATGCTAAGGAAACAGTTTTAGTCATCAATGGTTTTATAACTCTTCAAATGTTAACACAGTAAGACAGGCACAAGTAGTGTATGTATTAAGAAGGTTTTTATTACTGAGAATGTACAGAACATATATTAAAACAAGAAAGCTGTTCTGGAGTTTCCAAGGGAATTTCCATAAGGAGGTAACATTTAAACTAAGCTCTACACGATGATTAATTTTAATAATGCACTGTTCCTGTAGTAGTGCTGGGTATTCTTTGGTATTTAATTGCTGCCTTCTGATGGCTGAAATCATCATTGTTGATTTTAATATGAATCTAAAACAATTCACAATGTTATGTTTCATTATAATCTTCTTCATCTAGTCTAGAGGAGAGAGATTTTTCTTCCCTTTCTGTGGCAGAAGTAATCGTTACTACAAATCTGACTGTACACAGCTGAATCTGTATGCAGCAATATTGCCCTAGTGGTATTGGTAAGCACACATATGCTCACATGAGTGATTATTCCTCATCATTTGATCTCTTCCATAAAAAGAATAAAAGTTACTGTTGAAATAAATAAGAATAAGGAACAGGGCTTATGGTTATGGGCCTAGTGTCTATGATTAAATATTTAACAAGGTTCCATTGGAAGCCTGCATTTTCGGGGATTTATTGTTCTGATATAAAATTCGCTGGGATTAAACTAGGCAGATAGCAACTTTTTATTTTCTAAATCTAGTTTAAATTGGTTTCCCTGTTTTATGTTATGAAAGTTTAAAGAAAAATCTTGGTATATCCAATCTTCTATTACATCAGAGCTCTTTTTACTCAGTGGCTGTCTGAATGTAAAAAGTAATAATAATAATAAATAAAAAGATAGGTTTATAGACATGTGGTTCATGATAGAAACAAGAGTATGAGAGAGGCTTCTGGTAACTGGAAGGGCTTATATTAATTGTATTTTATTTTCTTTCACAAAGAAGCTGTATGTAAACCAGGGCTCATTGTGTAGTTGTGTGGTATAGAGTATTTAGTAAAATATCTGCCCTCATCAATTGATTTTCACAAGTGGGTTGATTGATCGTTCTTTTTCTGAATATTGGCAACTCTTGGCTTTTAATTTTGCTTATCATTAAAATAAACATTTGTAATGATATGGATTTTTTCATTTTGCCCAGAAATTTAACACTTTTCATGCATATGCTTTTAAAGAATAAGTATTTAGAATGCCACTGAAATAGAAGAAACTATTTTCTTCTTTTTCCTAATAAAAATTGTAAATTAGAACAATTAAAGAACATTTTTTGATATTTTTACTGATTATAAATCAAGTGAGCAAGCATAAGGAAAACAATATGACATGGATACATATGCAATTTTAACCCATTTTGCTTACCAAAACTAAGATGCCCAAGGTGAAATTTGGAAGCATAATACATGTTAATGGAAAAACTTTTGATTAGGTAGAGGAAAATGAGAGGGTGGAGGGGGTTTTGAAAAATGGTGGACTGAGGACTGACATCATTACCCTATGTACATGAATGATTACACAAATGGTATGAATCTACATCGTGCACAACCTTAGAAAGGAAAAGTTGTACCCCATTTGTGTACAATGAATCAACATGCAGTCTGTAAAAATAAAAAAAAAATTTAAAAAAAACATTTCTTCACAGGGTAACATCCATGAAGATCATTAAGATCAGAAATCTAATTTCTTAAAAAGAAATTAGAAAACTTAAATAGATTAAATAAAGATGGGACATTTGAGGGTTAAGAGAGCATAGGGAAAAATAGTGAAAGGAATCAAGCTTCTTCTGAAAGTGAGAATTCAAATAATGCACAATAGCAGTGTAAGAAAAGGTGTATAGAAAAAATTAGACAGCATCCAAATGGGGAGGTTTTTTGATGCACAGAATTAGTGCCATAAAGATCTGGTATGTCCAATGTGGAGCTGGAAAACTCGGAGTGGACCTTGGGAGGGTCAGGGCTGCAGATAATAAAGGTTGATGTCATCTGTATGGAGGTGATATTAGGAATATTGGTTCAGGAACAGAGGCATTAAAGAGCACACAGTAATGCTATCAATTATTCATTCTGCAGAACGTCTATAGTGGGGAAGAAGGAAGAATAGGAACTGTAAAATTTAGGAAATGAGTTCACTGGGGAAAGAGGAGAGCTGAGAAAACAACTTGATGAAGTGAATGTCTACAGCAAGTCTCTGAGGGAGACTGGCGTAGATGTGGAGCTGAGGAGCATCTTCTGTGGACAACAGATTCTGCAAAGTGACACTCAACTTAAAAGATGTCAAGATTCTGTCCTTTATTAAAACAACATACGATGATACATAGAGCTATAAATCAGAGATTGCCTAGATAGATATCATAGAAATCTTTTCATGAAACCAACATCAGAAAGGATATTGAAGAAAGACTAGAATTGGGAAAGGTTAAGAGGTCTCTCTTTTTAAGTGTACACAGTTTGAAAACCCAGTTTCCTATAGCAGATGTAAATTATTTTAATACAATTTCCTGAGTCTAAGCATTTTTTCATTTGACTTTGGGGGAGATAATTGAATGCAAAGATCAGCTGATCTCTGGAGGCAATTAACATCTGATTTAAATTTAGTCTTCCATGGAGCTTGGGTGATTAGACTACCACTTAGCAGGAATACATCCGTAGGATATCCAGGGGGCATACACACCTGTTATCACTACAGCTGGTTTGCAAATGTCACTGCTGCTTCATATAAATAAAGCAATGAAATGTATAAACAGCTCTTGAGAAGCATATTATGATATTGTTGTATGGTGTTTTGGTGATTTGTGCATTTCTCCATAAATTAATACAGTATGTTTGTTAAAATGAATAGTAACATTTAGAGAAAACATATGCTCAGCAAGTAATTGAGTCATATAGAATGTAACATTCATCCACAAATTGAAGTGTTTTGTTTTTTTTTTTTTCTTAATATGGATATAAAACTTCTGTCGAATGGAAAACAATGAGTAAACAGACTGGAGAAATGAACAGTATGAATGAATATTTAGATGTTATAAATGAGGTCAATAAATATAGAAATTGATCCTTTTGAGAGTAAGATAATAGAAAGTTCAAAAGACATCATGTCACACCATGTATTTTCATCTTTCTGTGATCTAGATGAATTATGATAGGCTATAGTCTGTGTAATAAAATTTCCTATGAAGGCCAAGGCAAATATGCTTTCAGAACTTTATATTTATATTGGGTATAGGAAGACTCTTGATAAACTGTATGAATGATAAGACTATTATCAAATAGACATATAAGAATATATAGCTGGGTGACTCATGCCTGTAATTCCAGTGGCTTGAGGAACTGAGGCAGAAGGATCTCAGTTTCAAAACCTGCCTCAGCAACTTAGTGAGGTTCTAAGCAATTTAGTGAGACACTGTTTCAACATAATAAAGTAAAAATGAAAAAGGTCTAGGGATGTGGCTTAATGGTTAAGTCTATTCAATCATCATTACCAAATACATATATGCACACACATACACACACACAATGATGGTTGTTAGGTACAATTTTGTGTGAACTGTACTATCTCATAAGAGTCTCTTCTGAAATATTATATTATGGTTAAGTGATAAACTTTAAGGGAAAAGCACACAAAACATTTTTCTCTAAAAAGATTACTACAATGAACCAGATACAAATGAGATCACATGTGATCTCACGTAGAGTTCTTAACACATGCTTAACAGAAAGTGAGATTTCAGGATTCATAATGGAATGAATGGCAAATTTTTTGTGAAAGTAAAATTTGCAGTAAAGGATAATAAGTAAGGAATGTTGGGGGCTGTGCCATGTTGACCACATCGGCAGCAAGGAGGATAATTGACATAAGCACACTCAGGTGATTTATTGTCCACGCACACAATGTATGTGCATGTGTTCTCAAGCGCTCCTAATTGTACCTGATCTTTGCGTAAGAGGCGTGGCCCTGCTCTCCGCCTCCTGGAGGTGATATAAGCGTAGGCGGAGCGAGACAGAGACAGCAGCCATTAGCAGAAAAACAGTAGAAGAAGACTCACACACGGAAGCTGCTAGGACACATGCACGTGGCAGCAGCTACTAGGGAAAAGCAGCGGCAGCAGCCAGAAGAAAGAACACAGCAGCTAGTAGGGACACACAGAAGCCATTAGCAGAAAAGCAGTAGAAGAAGATACAGGCACGGAAGCAGCTAGACACATGCGAGGCAGCAGCGAGTAGGGGCAGCGGGGAAGGCAGATCACAGGACGGAGAACTGAGACGCATCACTAGGGCACCTTAGGTAGACACACCTTTAGTTCACAGGATGCAGGACACACCAGTGGAAAGCAGCAGACCTTAAGTGAGGTGTAGCAAGTCTCTCTTCCTCTAGGCTCTAAGTAAAGCCTGTCCTTCTCTCAAAGTCTCTCTTAAGCAAAGTCTCTCTCTCTCTCCTCTCAAAGCAAGTAAACCTCATTTCCTCTATCCTCTATAAACAAGCAAGCAAGAAAGCAGTGCACTAAAGAGAAAGATAGAAGTGCCTCAGTTTCCACTCCACCACCCATAAGACCCGTGCAAGTTGTTGCTGCAAGTGGTGACAAATATCCACGGATTTTGGAACCGCAAAGAGCCAGCGACAAGGAAGACTTTATTTAAGGCCATTTCAATAGGAGAGTGAGATGAGAACTCAGGTTGAATTCAGCTCCAGGAAGCACAATGCTAAGGTTTAACCCACAGAAGGAGCATGGATGAGGAAGAAATAACAAGCCATTTGTGTTTAGTAATTGAGTTTAATTCAAGAAAAAATAAACTTTTTTCCCCTTTGATAGAGATAGCAGCAAGGAGTCTCACAGAAGTTAGACTCCTAATCTCCCACAAACTGAGAGATGGGGGCCTGTCTTCCTTGATGATTATATTTCAATGGAATATAACATTCCTACAGGTAAAAAATTATCAGGAGGCTTTAAAAAGATCAACATCTCAAATAGGCAGAAAAGATTTACAGTGAAAAGTGTTCTAAAATAAGGGTTCTCAGAAAAAGGAAGTTAGGGACTAGGATCAGGAAGAAACATGTGTAAAGTTTACTCAAACTTGAGGTGATGTTAAGGCCACTTTTTTTTTTTCTTTATTTGGTACTGGGGATTAGAGGATTGAAATCGGGCATTCAACCACTAAGCCACATCCCCAGCCTTATTTTGTATTTTATTTAGAGACAGGGTCTCACTGAGTTGCTTAGCATCTTCCTAAATTGTCGAGGCTGGCTTTGAACTCACCATCCTCCTACCTCAGTCTCCTGAGCTGCTGGGATTACAGGTGTGCACTCTTTGCCCAGCAAGGCCTTCTTGGTCATTAAAAGCCACAAATGTCTAAGTATCCAGCACCTCAAATGTTCCTGAAGGGGACATTTGTTGAGTGAATTAATGAATAAAGAATCAGGATATCAATTTACAATGCTGCTATTATATAAACTAGGTCTTCTCAGCCTTTTTATAATATGACACACATCAAAAGCTAATATTTGAATGACTCCATGTGTAAACCAGAGTATGCATGGACCTGCTCAGTCCACCAAAGCCCCAACCAACTGCTCTGAAGGGTAATATCTCAGCACCCTGTAATCTTTTTAGGAAGTTTTGATAGATAACTGATTTTAGGGGAGCAAGGAACAGAAATGATCTTGCTTGCTAATTAAAAATGACACTCTTTCTGTATCATTATTTCTCCTTTGCCAGTAGAATAATGCCCCCACTTTTCATGTCATTGCAGAACCCCATTCCAGCTTCCCTCAATCTGTGTGAACTTTCCTTCTTGGCTCTGTCTGGTCCTGCTGGGTATACTTCCTCAGCCTGTTGTCCAGAGGTCAAAGTCCGTCTTACCTGAAACACCATGTCCTAGTGCTGGCATTCAGTCCCCACTCCTTGGTGAGACTTTCTTTTACTGTTCCATCCGTCACTGACCTCCCCTCTTCAGATGTCTGCTGTCTGTGTTAGCTGGAGAATTCCTTTAGCCCTTCACTGAGTATTGACACAAGGTGGATCACAGTGACTCCACAGGTTATGTTTTCAAAACTACATTGATTTCTTCTAGAAGGATTGAGTGTTTTTAGGTCCTTCCTCTTCGCATAGTAGGGCTTTGATGGCTACTCACTGAATTAAAAACGAATAAGAAAAGTAAATGATATGATTATTTATTTATTTATTTTTTAACATATAGCATTCTAACACTGTTAGAATGATTAGCTCCTTAAAAATAGTGCTTTCAGTCACCACTGGGCTGGATTCACACACTCAAAACAGTAGACTTTAAATGTGACTTTTAAAGCTATTCTGATTACTAGAAGTAATTTAGATGGTACAATCCAAAGTAACTACAAAATAGTGATTTCATATGTATAATGACATTCTGTGGGGATGTAGCCATCTTTCCTGTTTACCCTCTGTGTCTTCTTCATCCTTTTTCCATACAGTACATGAGGCTATTATGTTCTTCTTATTAATGCAAACTGTATTCTTCCCTTTATTTGCAAGGAGGTCAGAATTAAAGATGACCAAATCAATTAAAGAATGAATTAAAGGGTGGCATTTCTGGCTGCTGTCCACTTGAAGATGACCAAAGTACAAGAGTGTAGTCTGCCTATTTTCTCACCTCTTTCAATGATTAAGTAAAGCTAAGGGTTTTTTTTTCCCCCCCAGATGAACCATGATATGCTTTTGGGATTACAAATAAAAGCACATCTACTCTCTTACTATCAATTTTCCATCCATATTGAACCCACTGTGATTTGGTGTACCCATTATGCTCCTTTTAAAATTAATTCCAAATTGCATGTTATCTATCCACAGTGTAGCTTTTAAAGGAAATCATTTTTTAATTATTCTAGATTAATGATTGCAATATTTCCTGGTTAAGAATTTCATTTACTTAGAATTCAAATTAAATTACATGTTAAAATGAACAGCTTGTGTTTTATAGTAAAGGAGCTTGAATTGGGTAACATTACTTTCTTGGATATATTGAACAGCCTCATATCAAATACAGAATATTAAAATGTACTCTTATTACATTAATATTACTGTTATCGCTGCTTTTACTATCAATTATGACATTGAAGAACTTTTCTTATAAATTTGCAAATGTTCTGATCTATCTAAACTAAGTTCCATGATAATATAAAATGCACTCTTAAACATTTTTGAATTTGACTGTTTCCAATTGGAATAGAAATACTATAAAAGAAATATTCCCCTGATTATCCTTGCTCAAACTGAAACCACATCTTAATATGCTGAGAAGATCAAAGTCAATAGAACTGGCCACATGAGGATAAGTTAACAATTTCCAGTGGTATAAAACAAAGATATGTCATAACCTATTTTTCTTAAACTTGTATATTAATAACTCACAAATACTCCTGGATCATTTGAGTACATGTTCTCCTTTCTTGAGGAAAGAATATTGTATATTTTTCTTCATACTGCTATGATTTATTTTCACTTACTAAACACAGCTTCAGAGTATCTTACTACCAAATATTCTCAGAACACTGGTTTAAGAAGGCTATTCTCAAACTAAAATCACCATTTAGTGTGTGAAGGGACAATATTTAGCTAGTCTTTTTACAGAGATTACGTACAATTAATATACATGAAAGCACAATCCAAAACAATGAACAGTCAATACAGTAGGGTGCTTTACTAAGAATTTTTGAACGGCAATTGGTAATTTTAACTTTGGTGTTTTTACACAAAGATCATTGAGATTGATTGCAGGCAAATACTTTAACCATTTTATCTCTGTGTTAAAGTAGATTCAACCATTTACTGGAGAAAACTTTCAATATGCCTGAAGTTTAGTTGCAGAGGTGCAAGATTATAACTGAATTTGTTCACCTCTTTGTTTCAGCTTCTAGCAACTTTGGAAAACTACTTATTTGAGACAATTTTTGGGATGTATTACTATGCATTGTTCTAAGAGTTCCTGATAATTTTACTTCCAAAATTCAGGCTTAATTTGACCTGATTCATATCTATTTGTTTCCTCCAAATTCTTTGGAAACAAAGTGTCATCCATTAGAATAATTATATTTAGAATTTCACCTTTAGAAATTCCAAAATAGATGCCAGTTCAGGGGAAAAGGGAAACCATGATAGGAAGTCTTCTAAACATTTCATGAAGCTTCATCCAATCCCAACAACTTAAGATACTATAACAATACCTCTTATTATTGAAAACTTAGTATTTATAAGTATTAATTTAAGTACCTCTCATATATTTTAAAATGAAACATAGCAGCCTTCTAAAATAGGTGCTTGGATTACCCATGAGGCTCAATTATGTTAAATATCTCGATTCCTGTCACACACCTACTGTATGGAGAATCAAGCCTCTGAATCCAGGTATTTCATCTCCAGAGCTTTTATTCATGTCTGTGCCTTTCCTCATTTTCCCCATTTAACCAATAAGAAAAGTTGGGACTTCTAGATATATAAATAATATGATATATCTAGTGAATGTTGGATACTAGATTCAAAGTCGATCTGTTGGTGCAAGAACCTATTTTATTGCCTTTATCAATCTTTCTTCAAAATACATTTTGTGTCCCGGAAATTGCTCTATGATAGTATTTAAAAATATATGTCTCTATGAAATCTTTGAGTGAAAGTTTCCCAAGGTAAGAGAAATTTTGGAAATACCAGCTTAACTTAAATGGTTACTATACCTAGGGTTCTTTCTTTTTTTTTTTTTTAATTCATTTTTATTGTAAACAAATGGAATACATTTTGTTTCTCTGTTTGTACATGAAGTAGAGGAATACCATTTGTGTAATCATACATTTACCTAGGGTAATAGTTTTTGATTCATGCTGTTATTTTTTTCCCTCCCTCCCTTCCCCCCACACCTCTTGTCCCTCTATAGAGTCCCTCCTTCCTCCATCCTTTCACCCTTCCCACCCCGTTTATGTGTCATCATCTGCTTATCAGTGAGATCATTTGTCCTTTGGTTTTTTGAGATTGGCTTATCTCAGCATGATATTCTCCAATTTCACCCATTTGCCTGCAAATGCCATAATTATATTATTCTTTATGGCTGAGTAATATTCCATTGTATATATATACCACAGTTTCTTTATCCATTCATCAGTTGAAGGGCATCTAGGTTGGTTCCACTAACTGGCTATAGTGAATTCAGCAGCTATGAATATTGATGTGGCTGTATCTCTGTAATATGCTGATTTGAAGTCCTTTGGGTATATTCCGAGGAGTGGGACAGTTGGGGCAAATGGTAGTTTCATTCCAAGTTTTCTAAGAAATCTCCACACTGCTTTCAGAGTGGCTGCACTAATTTGCAGCCCCACCAGCAATATATGAGTGTACCTTTTTCCCCACATCCTCGCCAACACCTATTGTTGCTTGTATTCTTGATAATCGCCATTCTAATTGGGGTGAGATGGAATCTTAGGGTAGTTTTGATTTGCATTTTACTACATATTACTTACTTATTACTAGAGATGTTGAACATTTTTTCATATGTTTGTTGATTGCTTGTAGATCTTCTGTGAAGTGTCTGTTCATATCCTTAGCCCATTTGTTGATTGGGTTATTTGTATTCTTGGTGTAGAGTTTTTTATATATTGTATAAATATTATAAAATATTTAAATGTAAATATTATATATTCTTGGTGTGAGTTCTTTATACATTCTGGAAATTAGTGCTCTATCTGAAGTATGAGTGGCAAAGATTTTCTCCCACTCTGTAGGCTCTCTCTTCACATTACTGAGAGTTTCCTTTGCTGAGAGAAAGCTTTTTAGTTTGAATCTGTCCCAGTTATTGATTCTTGCTTTTATTTATTGAGCTATTTGAGTCCTGTTAAGGAAGTCTGATCCTAAGCCAACAAGTTGAAAATTTGGACCTACTTTTTCTTCTATAACAGGGTCTCTGGTCTGATTCCAAGGTCCTTGATCCATTATGAGTTGATTTTGTGCAGGGTGAGAGATAGGGGTTTAGTTTCATTCTGTTGCATATGGATTTCCAGTTTTCCCAGCACCATTTGTTGAAGAGGCTATCTTTTCTCCATTGCATGTTTCTGGCACCTTTGTCTAGTATGAGAAAACTGTATTTATTTGGGTTTGTGTCCATGTCCTCTATTCTGTACCATTGATCTACCTGTCTATTTTGGTGTCAATACCATGCTATTTTTGTTACTATTGCTTTGTAGTATAGTTGAAGTTCTGGTATTTCGATACCCTCTTCTTCAGTCTTCCTGCTAAGGATTGCTTTAGCTAATCTGGGTTTCTTATTCTTCCAGATGAATTTCATGATTGCTTGCTCTATTTCTTTAAGGTGCATCATTGTATTTTAATTGGAATTGCATTGAATCTGTATAGCACTTTTGGTAGTATGGCCATTTTGACAATATTAATTCTGCCTATCCAAGAACATGGGAGATCTTTCCATCTTTAAGGTTTTGTTTAATTTCTTTATTTAGTGTTCTGTATTTCTCATTGTAGAGGTCTTTCACCTCTTTTTTAGATTGATTCCCAAGTATTTTATTTTTTTTTTTGAAGCTATAGTGAATAGGGTAGTTTTCCTAACTTCTTTTTCTGAAGATTCATCACTTATGTATAAAAATGCATTGGATTTATGAGCATTAATCATATATCCTGCTAGTTTACTGAATTCACTTATAAGTTCTTAAAGTTTTCTGGTGGAATTTCCTGGTTCCTCTAAATACATACACATCATCAGCAAATAGGGATAGAATGAGGTCTTCTTTTCCTATTCGTAACCCATTAATTTCCTTGGTCTGTTTAATTGCTCTGGTAGAGTTTAGAGGCAATGTTGAATAGAAGTGGTGATAGAGAGCATCTTTGCCTTGTTCCAGTTTTTAGGGGGAATGCTTTCAGTTTTTCACCATTTAGAATGATATTGGCCATGGGCTTAACATAGATGGCCTTTAAAATGTTAAGGAATGTTCCCACTGTCCTTATTTTTTCCAGTGTTTTGAGCATGAAGGGTGGCTGTATTTTATCAAATGCTTTTTCTGCATCTATTGAAATATTCATGTGATTCTTGACTTTAAGTTTGTTGATATGGTGAATTACATTTATTGATTTCCAGATGTTGAACCAACCTTGCATCCCTGGGATAAAACCCACTTGATCATGATGCACTATCTTTTTAATATATTTTCATATGCGATTTGCTAAAATTTTGTTGAGAATTTTTGCATCAATATTCATAAAGGATTTTGGTCTGAAAATTTCTCTCCTTGGATGTGTCTCTGTCTGGTTTAGGTATCAGGGTGATATTGGCTTCATAGAATGAGTTTGGGAGGGTTCCCTCCTCTTCTATTTTATGGAATACTTTGAGAAGTATTGGAATGAGCTCTTCTTCAAAGGTTTTGTAGAACTCCGCTTAGAACCCATCTTGTCCCGGACTTTTCTTTGTTGAGAGGCTTTTGATGACTTCTTCTATTTCATTACTCGAAATTGGCCTATTTTTAAATTGTGTATGTCCTTCTGGTTCAGTTTAGGTAATTCATATATCTCTAGAAACCTGTTGATGTCTTCGAGATTTTCTATTTTGTTGGACTATAGATTTTCAAAATAGCTTCTAATTATGTTTTGTATTTCACTCGTGTCTGTTGTGATATTTCCTTGTTCATTCTGAATTTTAGTAATTTGGGTTTCTCTCTTCTTCTCTTTGTTAGTGTGGCTAAGGGTTTATCAGTTTTGTTCATATTTTCAAAGAAGCAACTATTTATTTTGTCAATTTTTTCAATTGTTTCTTTTGTTTCAATTTTGTTCATTTCAGCTCTGATTTTAACTATTTCCTGTCTTCTACTACTTTTGGTGTTGATCTCGTCTTCTTTTTCTAGGGCTTTGAGCTGTAGTGTCAGGTCGTTTATTTGTTGATTTTTTTCTTCTTGTATTGAATGCTCCATGAATTAAGTTTTCCTCTAAGAACTGCTCTCATAGTGTCCCAGAGATTTTGATATGATGTATCTTTGTTCTCATTTACCTCTAAGAATTTTTTAATTTCCTTCCTGATATCTTCTGTTATCCATTCATCATACAATAGTGTATTATTTAATATCCAGGTGTTGGAGTAGTTTCTGTATTTTACTCTGTCATTTATTTCTAATTTCCATCCATTATGATCTAATAGAATACAAGGTATTATCTCTATCTTCTTGTATTTTCTAACAGTAGCTTTGTGGTATAATATATGGTCTATTTTAGAGAGGGATCCATGTGCTCCTGAAAAGAAATCGTATTTGCTCTTTGTTGGATGGTATATTCTATAAATATCCATTAAGTCTAAATTATTGATTGTGTTTTTGAGATCTATGGTTTCTTTGTTCAATTTTTGTTTGGAGGATCTGTCCAGTGGTGAGAGAGGTGTGTTAAAATCACCTAGTATTATTGTGTTGTGATCTATTTGATTCCTGGAATTGAGAAGGATTTGTTTGACATATATGGATGAGCCACTGTCTGGGGCATAGATATTTATGACTGTTATATCTTGCTGATTTCGGCTTCCCTTAAGCAGTATGAAATGTCCTTCTTTAACCCTTCTGACTAACTTTGGCTTGAAGTCCACATTATCTGAAATGAGGATGGATACTCCAGTTTTTTTGCTGAGTCCATGTGCATGGTATGTTTTTCCCCATCCTTTCACCTTTAGTCTATGGGTATCTTTTTCTATAAGGTGAGTCTCTTGCAGGCAACATACTGTTGGATCTTTCTTTTTAATCCAATCTGCCAGTCTATGTCTTTTGATTGATGAGTTCAGGCCATTAACAGTCAGGGTTATTATTGAGATATGATTTGTATTCCCAGTCATTTGACTCATTTTTTTTTTTTTTTGACACGATATGGTTTCTCCTTCGTTTTGCTATTCCTTTATCCAGTTCCTCCTGTTGCTGATTGCATCGTTGTTCTTCATCTCTTCCTCGAGGAATATTTTGCTGAGAGTGTTCTATAATGCTGGCTTTCCTTTTGTAAAATTCATTTAGCTTTTGATTATCATGAAATTATTTTATTTAGTCATCAAATCTGAAGGTAAGTTTTGCTGGGTATAAGATTCTTGGTTTGCATCCGTTTTCTTTCAGAACTTGATAAATGTTGTTCCAGGCCCTTCTAGCTTTTAGGGTCTGGATTGAAAAAGCTGCTGATATCTGCATTGGTTTCCCCCTGAGTGTAATTTGAATCTTTTCTCTTGCAGCCTTTAGAATTCTGTCTTTATTTTGTATGATAGGTATTTTCATAATAATGTGCCTTAGTGTGGGTCTGTTGTAATTTTGTATATTTGGAGTCCTGTAATCCTCTTGTACTTGATTTTCCATTTCATTTTTCAGATTTGGGAAATTTTCTGATATTATTTAATTGAATAGATTGTTCATTCCTTTGATTTGTTTCTCTGTACCTTCCTCATTTCTGATAATTCTTAAATTTGGCCTTTTCATGATAGTTCTTGTAGATTCTGTTCATGTTTTCTTACCATCTTATCTGTTTGGTCAACTTTGTTTTCAAGATTAAATATTTTTTCTTCAATATCTGAGGTTCTGTCTTCCAGGTATTCTATCCCATTGGTTTTGCTTTCTATGGAGTTCTTAATTTGGTTTATTATTTCCTTCATTTCAAGGATTTCTGGGTTTTTTTTCAATATCTCTAACTCTTTATGGAAATTATCTTTTGCTTCCTGTATTTGCTCTTTTAACTGTCGATTGGTGCGGTCAATGCCTGCATTTGCCCTTTCATCTCATCCTTCAATGCCTGCATTTGCTCTTTCATCTCCTCATTTGCTTCCCTGATTGTTTTAATTATGTACATTCTGAACTCCCTTTCTGACATATCTTCTGCCATGCTGTCATTGAATATTATTGCTATACCATCTAGGTTTGTTTGGAACATTTTCTCATATTGCTCAGGTATCTACCCCTCTAGTAGTGAAACTCTGGGATTTTGCAGATTTTCTCTATTGACTAATATTGTCTCTGTAGATTTCCAATAACTCACCTCTTAGCCTTCAATATCCTGAAGTCTCGGAGGAACTTGATAATATGGTGCTTCACTGGGGAGCTGGCCTTCTTGGGGTGGTGGCGTTCAGGTGGGGTGTATTGCCCAGTGGCTCTGAGTTGGTCCCGAGTCTCTCAATACCTCCTTTTCTTCGCTCCTGGGTCTTGTCAAAGGTCCTCTAGCCTCCTGTAGATGTCTCAGGAAGGGAGTTGCCCTTCCAGTGATGATGGCCACACCCTCAGGAGTAATTCAAAATGCCTGCACTAGCCTATATAGAAGCCTCTGGCTAACTCCGTGATGGCACCAAACCTCAGCATGGTGGTTGGGCAGGGTCGTTCAGTGCTGGTGTCTGTCTTTGGCCTGGTGTTTGGCTGGGTTTGTTACCCGCTGCCCAGCTCTGCAAGGCAGATGCTTTGGGTGCCCATTTGCTACCTCCATGATGTACATGGCCTGCCTCGCCCTTCAGCGTGCTCCACGGCTAAGACCAAACAGCAATGGCACCAACCTAGGTGCAGGGGTCAGGCAGAGTCGCTCAGTTATGAAGTCTGTCCTTGGACTGCTGGCTGGGCGGGTTATCTGCCCTCCGCTTACCTCCGCAATGTAGGCGACCTGACTCAGCTGCCAGCTGGCTCCCAGACTGAGACCAACCAGTGATGCACCCACCCTAGGGATATTTCTGAATTCAGGATACTAGTGCATTTCCCAATTTTCTTGACAATGAACTTTTTTCCATTTCTTTTAATTAAGTATCTTTCAGGATGAATAACTCATAGATCACAATTTAGAAAAACTAACTTGCTGTTTTCCAGATTATTTTACACTTCCTTTTAATATAGTGAATTCTCAGTGGCTTCATATGATAATACAGTAGTGACTGAAGGAATCCAACCATCATTTACAAAATGAGATAACTTGAAATCAGAGTACCCGATTGAGTCATCTGAATTATCTGTTCATACAGATAATCTTCTGGTTTTCATTAAATCATTACAATAGAAAGATTAAAAATAATTGTAGAGATATATTTGCACTAACTTTTAAGTATTTAAAGGACAAAAAAATGAGGGATCTCTAGAGAAACACCCAGGGTCATATGGCATGGAATCTAGATAAAACTAATGGAATATGTAGGTTAAATTGTATCTCAGCTGTAACCCATGGGTGAATTTTCCTCAATTCATCTAAAATTATTCTTTATTTCTTTCTTAATTTTAAATTGTTATTCTTTGCCCAACTCTCTTATATTAGTGAATTATCTAAACTCTTAAATATTATGAATTTATTATAAATTCTTCACTAAAAATGTATTTTCATGGAATTATTAAATATACCTGTAATAATTTTGTAATAATTTTGAGGTCAATAGTGTCTGATATTAGTAGAGTTACATTAACCTTATATCACAGTGTTTCCTTTATTTTCCAATTTTATACTTTCATCTTAAAGCTTTTTTATATTTCTAGTTAGATTTATGTTTGGTTATCTCTTAATCCTTGCTTTTAATTATAATATCATCCATTTATAATTAATGTAATTGTTGACATTCTTGTAAGTAGTTATATCATCTTGCTATGTTTTTATTCAAAATATATTCTCTGATCCCTTATTTATTTTTCTGCATTCTTTTGAGTAGATCAAATACTTCTTGGTATTCAATTTTATCTCCTTTTACTTTTAAAAATTTGTCTAATTAGTTGTACATGATCATTTTACTTTTAATCTATTCTTGTAGCATGTTTGTAGTTGTTACTCCAGGGATCATATTGTTTTTAAGTTTTAATAGTTAACTATAAGCACTTATTAGGCCCTCCCATAAACAACAATAAAAATGCTAATAAAGACCTTAAGAAACTTTTCAGACTTTCATTCCAACTTGACCTCTCTAATTTTCTGAATTCTTTTGATTATATTTTTTCTCCTGATAATGCTGAAAATTCCAATACATTATTTTTAACTTAGGCATGTGTATGTCTAATTTTGCCATTTCTACAGATCTACTCTTCTATCCAATATCATCTATTTTCAGCTAGAAGAATATCTTTCAGCATTTCTTGCATTGCAGGACTTCTGGATTTCAACTTTCTTAGCTTTGACTTTTTGAAATGTCTTTATATAACATTTGCTTTTGAAGTATATTTTCACTATGCATAATGTTCTGGAGTGATATATTTTTTTTCTTTAGCACTTTAAAAAAGATGCCATTTGATTTCAATCTTTTTCATTAAATTGCAGTCATAGTTCTTATATTGTGTTTAATGTGTCCTTATGTTCTTCCAGTTATTGATATTTTTATTCTCTTTTCTGTTCAGTCATTTTATCATTCATGGTGCTAGGTGCAGTTTTGTTTTCTATTTATCTTTTGTGCTATTTGTTGGGATCCTTTATTGTTTTCTCTTCAAGTAATTATTTTGTCCCATTTCTCTCTTTCTTCTTCTTCTTCTTCCTTTTTTTTTTTTTTTTCCACTAGGGATTGAACCCAGGGGCACTGACCCACATCCCCAGTCTGTTTTTAACTTTTTAATTTTTAATTTTTATTATTTATAGACAGGGTCACACTAAATTGCATAGGGCTTCACTAAGTTACTGTAGCTGGTTTTGAACATTGAATCCTCCTGCCTTAACCTCCTGAGCCACTGGAATTACAGGCATGTACTGCTGTAGCTGGCTCTTTCCTTCTTTTTAGAACCCTCATTATTTGCATATTTGTTTGTTCAATATTGTTTCACACATTTCATCAATTTTTTTCCAGTTTTCCAGCTTAAGTGTTTTGAGTTTGCTTAAGTTGATTCATGCTTAAGTTCACTGAGATTTTACTTTGTCTAGTATTCTGAAAGACTATAAAAATAAATTATGATATCTGATAGAGCATATTGTATCTGATATAACATTTATAGTATTTGGTTCTACATCTATTGAATATTTTCACTTATTAAAATATATTTTCTATTTTTAATGCTATATCCTTTATCATATTAATCATAGTTAAATTCCCTACCTGATAATTTTAACTTCTAGGCCATATCTGCATTTTTTTTTCTTTTGCCTAATGCGCATATTCTCTTGCATTTTCATGTCTTGCAATTTTGGGTCATATATATTTTATAAACTACAGTAAACAGAAAAGAAAATAGTTTTTACTATTAAATATTTACGTTTTATTTTATTAGACTACTGATGTAGGAAGTGAGTGAATGTAATTTAAAGTTGATTTGCATCTAGACTTTATTGTCATTTTAGATGTATTCACTTCATCAATGTCTTAAGATATTTTGACTATGATTACATTTTCCTCTACAGTGGTCTTGGGATTTGAACATCAGTGAGAATATTTCTGTGTAACTGAGCTACCAACTACCCCAACCACAGAAGAGTTCTAACTGCTTTACAGTTGGATGACAGTTTGGGGGTGCTTAGTTTATTCCCCAGCTTTCTGTCCTTCAGTTTCTTTCTATTCTGCAACTCCATCACCAGCCTTTGAAGAACATATATCATGCACTCAGTGATGGCTTGGAAAATTCAGAGAAAATTTTTCTGTTTCTCATATTTTTTTTTCCCAGTCTTTAGAATGTCTTTGGCATGGAGGTAGTGAATGTCTGAAATTGCAGAGGGATTTATCAGGTCATACTTGTCCCCAGGGTTAGTGACCATTGCCTTGCACTTAGTGATGATACAGAAATTGGGGAGGAGTGTTTGCAATTTCTCCTGCTTAGGTATCCTTTAGCAGATTGCTACCTTGCAGGAGGGGCAGTCTCCATCTACCATTAGGGAACTCTCTCAGTTTGTCTTATCTATCCTCAGGTTTCAGCATATCTTCCCAGTGTATACTTTGGGTACAAATGCATTTTGAGTTTGGGGTTTGCTGGTGTTCAGGTCCATCATAACAGATCACACTGTGTATTCTCCAAAATCATGGTGATCATAGGAATTGTACAGTGGAAATTTAGAGAATAGCTTGTGGTGACCCTTTAAGGTGGTTACTCAACTAATAAATTTTGCATATCACTAGGGGCTCAAATCACAAACAACAATAATTGACATATGAATAGAAAAACAACTCCAAAGAAAAAATTTTAAAAATATTGACTTCAGTCAATCTAAAGGCATTTAAAAATGAGCCTGTCAGGTTTATTGATTTCATGATTTGTGAAGGATGTTTATCCTGATCTATTGTGAATAGGTTTTGCTTGCTTCTTGGCTATGCTGTATCCACTAATCAATATAGTACATTCGTATCATGTTTACTAAAAATATTTTCAAGTTAAAAAGATTCCATTAAAAAGAAAAAATGACTTAAAGTTTTGGCACCTTTCCATATTGATATTTGTTAATATTCTTGTAAATCTTTAGTAAAGCTTAGCAGAATGAAGGATTAGGAAAACTCACTTCTCTCATTAGTTAGCAAGTGTGGCTGCCTTTTGGAATGACATGTTACAGTTTTCAGAAATCACAAATTTTCTGTCCACGTCACTCCAATAACAAGGTCAATCTTTAGTGCATTATCATTATACATAAAGTGGGATTCATTTCAACACATTCATAGATGCATGTAACAGTTTCCTGCATTTCATTCTCCTGTACTGTCTGGTTCCCTCCCCTTTTCCCTATTCCTAATTCTCTTCCTTTACTCTATTTCTCCTCCTATTTATTTATTTATTTTTTAATTTGTACACTATAGTCATATACAAATTTGGAATGTATTGTTATAAATTAATATATACATTTAGCATAATTTAGTCAATTTTATTTCTCAGTTCTTTTCCATTTCCTCTTATCCTACCCCCTATTTGTTTCCCTGCTTTAATCCTATTGCTCACCCTACTGTTTTTCTGAGATTCACATTTTTAATCCTTATTTTTTCCTAGCTTCTATACATGATAGAAAACATTTGATGCTTGACTTTCTGAGTCTATCATATTTCACTTAGCATAAAGTTCTCCATTTCCATACATTTACCAACAAATGACATAATTTCATTCTTTACAGCTAAGTAGAAGTCCATTGTGTCACATTTTCTTTATCCTTTCATCTATTGATGAGCACCTAGGCTGGTTCCATGATGTGGATATTGTGGATTGTGATGCTATAAAACATTGGTATGCATATATCAGTATAGTATGCTCATTTTAGATCTTTTGGGAAAATACCAAGGAATGGAAGAGCTGGGTCATATGGTGGGTCCAATTCCTAATCTTTTAGGAATCTCCATACTGCTTTCCAGAGTGGATGTAATAATTTGAATAATTATTCAACAACAACATGTAAGTGAACCTTTTCCCCCACATTCTCACCAGTAATTATCATTATTTATATTCCTAATGATTGCCATTCTGACTAGGGTGACAGGAAATCTTAGTGTGGTTTTGATTTACATCTCCCTGATTGATAAGCATATTGAACATTTGTTTCATAGATTTGTTGGCCATTTGTATCTCTTCTTTTGAGAAATATTTCTTTAGATCTTTCACTTTTTTGAGTGGATTATTAGTTTTTGGTGTTTTCCTAGTTCTTTGTATATTCTGATTATTAAACCCCTGTTGTAAGAGTAGCTGGCTAAAGTTTTATCCCATTCTGTATGCTCTCTCTTCATTTTCTTATTTTCTTTGCTGTACAGAAGCTCTTCAATGCCGTCATACTTATCAATTCTTGGTTCTCTTTCTTCAGGTTTAGGAATCTTATTAAAGAAGTCAGTACCTGTGCTTTGTGTTTTCTTCAAGCAATTGCATATTTCCTGGTCTAATTCCTTGGTCATTGATCCATTTTGAGTTGACCTTTGTGTAGGGTGAAAGGTGGAGATCTAATTTTATTCTTCTACACATGGCTATTCAGTTTTCCCAGAACCGTGTGTTAAAGAGGCTATCTTTCCTACAACTTATGCTTTTGGCACTTTTGTCAAGGATTAGAACCATATTGTGTGCATTTGGTGCTGTATCTTACAGTCTATTCCACTGGTCTTCATATTTCATATCTGTTTTGATGTCAATATCATGTTGTTTTTGTGGCTATAGCTCTGTAGTATCAGAGATAAGGTATTATAATGTTTCAAGCATCACTGTTGTTTGATATTGCTTTGGTTATTCTAGGTATTTTTAAAATCTATATAAATTTCAGAATTATTTTTTCTAATTCTATGAAGAATGTCAGTGATATTTTGATGGGGATTGCATTGAATATATAGATTGTTTGGATATTATGGCCATTTTTATAATATTAATTCTACCTATCCATGAACATGATAGGTCTTTCTACCTAACATCTTTATTTTCTTTCTTCATGATATTATAATTTTCAATGTAGAGGTTTTTAACTCCCTTATTTATTTTATTATTCCTAAGGTTTATTTTTTGAGAATATTGTGAATGAAATAGTTTTCTTGATTTTCTTATCAGTATATTCATAATTGAAGTATAGGAGAGGTGTTTATTTGTATGTGTTGTGGAGAGTGGTGACAGAGAATGGGAGAGCAGTGACTGAGATTGGGGGTCTCTGATGACCTCATGGCTGTGGTGTGCCTGGTACCTGGGAATGTTCCTGTGCAAGGGCACAGGATGCTTAGCTGCTGTGATTATGCCCAGCATGAGGAGGCTCTTCCCAAGAGTCCTATCAGCTCTGACCTTGATCTCAGGCACATAGCTCCTGGGAATAAAGGAATTATTATGGTAGACAAATACAATGTTTCACCAGTTTCACTTCTCCTGAGCCTGCCTGCTTTACAGTAACTTTTAACAATTGTCTTTCTTGAGAGCTGCACCAACTTCCTAACATTGGACTTTGTAACTCTGGATTGCAACTGAGGAAAAGCTACATAGATGTCCTAATTTTTGTAACTTCCCTGAATGCAAAGACTAGTGCTTGCATAGTCTTTAACCTGATAATGAGATATATATAAATAAACATTGCTGGCATAATTCTTTAGATCTGTATCTCCATCAGAGAGCAGTGCTCCACCTGATCCCAACTTTATATTCAAAACCTGTGTTTATGAATCTTTATTTTTCTAACCCTCCTTTGCCCCTCATTGGAAAAACAAGTTTAGCTGTGTTGGTCATGGCAATGTGTTGATTTTGAATCCTTCAACTGCTGTATTTGTTTGTGAACTATAGAAGTGTGTGAAGAAGTTTTTGTGTCTTCTACGAATAGGATCATGTCACCATTAGCAAGCAGAGATGGTTCAACTTCTTCTTTTCCTATTTGTATTTTTAAATTTTCTTCTCCTGCCTGATTTATCTGGCTAAACTTTCAAGAACTGGATTGAATAGGAGTGGTAAGAGTACACATACTTATCTTGTTCTTCATTTGGGTGGAAAAGCTTTCAGATTTTATGATGTTAGCTATGGATTTGTCATACAGAGTCTTTCTGATATTCAGGTATATTCCTTCTACACCTAGTTTCTTTAGTGTTCTCAAAATAAATATGTATTTCATCAATTTCTTTTTCTGTATTTATGGAGTGACCATGTGATTTTTGTCCTTGATGTCATTTATATGATGGACTTCATTTATTGATTTATGTATATAGAACCAACCCTATATCTATGGGATGAAACCCATTTGGTCATGGTGAATAATCATCTTAATATGTTGTTGAATGTGTTTTGCTAATATTTTATTAAAGATTTTTTGCTTCTTTGCTCATCAGTGATATTGATCTGTAGCTTTCGTTGGTGTGTCTTTATCTACTTTTGGTATTAGTGTGCTACTGTCTTCATAGAATGAGTTTGAAAGTGTTCCTTTCTTTCCATTTAATGAAATAATTGGAGGATGGTCGATATTATTTCTTCTTTAAAGGTTTGATAGAACTCAGTGAGAATCCATCTCCTCCTGAGGTTTACAATGTTGGAAGTCTTTTTATTACTACTTCAATCTCATTGCTCCATTAGTATGTTTGAAATTTTTTTATGTCCTCTTGGTTCAATTTGTGTAGGTCACAGTGTCTATAAATTTGCCCATACTGCTAGATTTTCTAATTTGTTAGAATGTGTATTTTCAAAATAGTACCTCTGAGCTTCAGGATTTCAGCAAAATCTATGGTAATATCTCTCTTTTCACCTCTAATTTTGTTCATTTGTATCTTCTCTTTCTTTTTCTTATTTTGACTAAGGGTTTATCAATCTTTTTTATCATTTCAAAGAATCATATCTTTGTTGCATTGATCATTTGTGACTTTTTCAAATCTCAATTTTATTAATTTTGGTTCTGATCTTACTCATTGATCTTTGGTTCTTATTTTCTGTCTGTTATTGGTTCTAGAATTAGGTT
Organism: Sciurus vulgaris; assembly: GCF_902686455.1. Classification (NCBI taxonomy): domain Eukaryota; kingdom Metazoa; phylum Chordata; class Mammalia; order Rodentia; family Sciuridae; genus Sciurus; species Sciurus vulgaris. The sequence continues at coordinate 71,981,372 of NC_136468.1, read as the reverse complement.
GTTTCCACTTCTTAGGGTCTCAAGATATAACATTAGATTGTTTATTTGGGATCTTTCTGAGTTTTTTTGTTTTATTGTTTTTTAATATAGGCATTTAATGCCATAAATGTTTCTCTTAGAACTGCTTTCATAATGTCACTGAGAATTTGATGTGTTGTATCACTGTACTTGTTTGATTCTAGGATTTTAAAATATTCTCCCCTTATTTCTTCTTTGATCCATTCCCCTTTTAAAAGAGTCTCAATCATTCTCCATGCATTTATGTGGTTTCACTAATTTTTCTCTCTATCAATTTCTAATTTTATTTCATTGTGATCTGATAGGATGCAAGGGATTAGATCAATTTTTGGTGTTTTCTAAGACTTACATTATAACCTATAAATGGGTGTTCACTGCCTATGCTGTTGAGTCCCTCTTTCCACTTATTTTGGGCTATGAACCCCTTGAATCAAGGACTAGGTGTTGTAAAAAAAATTATTTCTTAGTGTTTCTCATCAAGTTGTCGGCTGGTGTGGCATGGAGTCAGAGCCAGTTGTAATAGCTCTCACCTTCCAATCTCATAGTATAAAGCAGGACAGACTAGGGATTACTGATCATTGGAGTTTTGTCTAGACCGACTAGGTCAATGCACTTTCAAAGCAGGGCTAGATGTAGAGTTGTAAGTGGCAGGTTCCAGCAACTGGAGTTTAGTTCACTGCCCTTTGTCTTTGTTGGGTGGTATTTACCCCTGGAGATTAAATATTCACCCCTTGTTGCTGGGCAGATGCCCAGCTCTACTGGATGTCTGAATTTCAGCAACCTCTTGAAAATTCTACTCATAGGATGGGGAAACAAACTATCTCTTCAGAGGTCTCACATATTCCACTGCCATGGATTTGGACTTCCCACGATCACACCTGAGTGCAGACATGCCTATCTGGCCAAATTATGACTTCTCCCCAGCTGTTCACATGAGCCATTAGAAACAAAGGGAAATCAAGCCTCTTCACCAGCCTGGAACCCTCTGGGCACAATCTTCTCTATGCCTGCTTTGTTTGCACCAAGTTAGGCACACTCGGGACCCTATCACAGGCATTTGTTATGATAGTCTGGTGATTTTTTTTTATTAATTCCTGAGTTCCCACCACTGAAAGCTGCCTTGAGTCCACTTGCAAATCACTCCTTTCTCAACTCTCTACTTGCTAGAGCATTTCCCGATCATAGCTTGCTGCTCTGTCTCTGTGTCAGCTAATATCAGCTTCCCTCTCTGTTCCATGGTTATCTGGTGCCAAATTAATTCACAGTATTTTACTCTCTTTTTGACTGTTATGCCTCCTCTTGTAGTGAAACAGTAGTACTAATACCACCACTGCCAGTGGCGGCAAAACTGGCATGGCTCAAACATGTTATTTCTTGTTCTTTATTCAAAACTCCTGAGTTTCTTTGTCTCGATGATTATTTTACTGTTCAATATTAAATTTCAGTGAATTCTCTCAGTCATCTCATTGCCAAAAAGAATACTCCTGCTGCTTGAATCTTGAGCCTTGAAGTAACTGGAAAGTGTCCCCTTCCTCTAATCCTCCTCTTTCAGAACCCCTAGGGCATTCCTTTTACATCCGAATTCCATAAAGTAGAGCCTATGAAATGCCATTTAAGCAAATCACAATTCATTATGACTGAACGGGTGTTTGAAAAACACTGTAATATTAGTATTATCATTAATCTCAAAAGGAAGGTCTTTAAGAAAACACTAAGCTACATGAAATTTGTTTATTAGTCCTCAGCTCTTTGACCCAACAAATTTCTTACATATAATTAGACCCCAATAGTGTTCAAGAATTGAGCTTTCATTCTAAATGGTTGGAATTACATGTCTTTTATCTGTTATTCTGTTATTAATCTTTTAATCCTCAAGAAACTAGGTGAAATATTTTAAGGCATTATCTCCTTTCCTGCACAGAGCTATACTACTAAAGATTGCAAGGTCTTAGAATTGAAAATTTTTCCTCTGTAACTGTGAAGAAAGTTCAGGGACTAAACATCCTTTCCCAAATATGAAAAATAAATGCTAAGTTCTACAAAAATATGGGGAAAATAGCATTCAGGAATGCATTTAAAGTATTATGTTTGTTCTTAGTAATAGAAGCCTGAAATGAGAACCAATTTAATCCAAGGTGAACTTTGAAATCATCTGTCATATCCTCCTCTCTTTAATAGGAACTTGAGACAGAAATAACCATGCCTAGGACAAAATACTAGAAACCTAATTTACCCCACGTCACACAGAGTAGTGATGCCTTTTGGGACAATGTTTAGATTGAATCGGCTATTACGTGTACTAATGCTGTGAGGATTGTATCTGGAATTTGATCAATTTTAATTTCAATATATCTGTAAGTTCCAAACTCCAGACAGCTAATAAATGTGTATCACTTTTGACAAAAGATTTTGAATAAGAGATTATGGATATGTATTAATATTATAATCATCTAATACAAATATACAATTTGCTCATTTACCATAGGCTAATATATCAGAAATTATATGAAATATGAATAGTAGATGTCAGGATTTGATGATATTAAAATCGTACATTTATTTCTAGATTGTTTACATTTTTTCCAAATATTTTGATTATTATCTGAATCAATCCCTAACTGAAACTATAAAATCCCCTTACAGCAGGTTTAATAATGGTCACCAAGGATTTCAAGTCCTAATTCCCAGAACCTGCTAATGTCACCTTATTTAGAAAACATATGTATTTTAAGAGGTGTTTAAGATTTTGTGATGAGGTCATTTCCCTGGATTATTTTTGGGCCCAGTAAATACCATAACAAATATCAATATAAATAGAAGTCAGAGGGAAATTTCATGCAGACAGGAGAGGAGACAGTGTGATCTCCAAGACAGAGATGGAATGACACAGTCACATTTCTAGTAATGCCTCTAGTAGGAGCTGGAAGAGGCAAAGATCAGAACATCCTCTAGAACCCCCAAAGGGTGTGGGTCTGCTGATAACTTGATTTCAAGTTTTGTGCCTCCAAAACTGTAAGACAATAAATTTATGTTATTTTAAGTCATTTATTTTCAGGTAATTTGTTACAGGAGCCCTAGGAAATTAATGCAGCCCCTTTTGCAGATATACCCTTGAAAGAATCTGGAGCAAAGGAAGTCATGTCTCTCTTAGTTAAGTATGAATAGTGCAAGAAACAAATGGAAAATTGTCTCCCAACAATATATATCCTTCGTTTATTACATTACCTTGGCTTCTGGAGAATTGTCTAATGAGTATATCACTCTGTTAGTGACTAGATTATCTGACCAGCAGAGGTTAGTATCAAATCTATTCAATTTACCCAATATAGCATTAAATTAAGTGCACCATCTAAAGTACTCCAAATAACAAGTGAAGCCAGTCATGGTATTGCCCTCAGATGTGTCCACTCAGGTTCTAAAACCAGTCTGCTGAACAAAACCTATGAATTATTTGGGTCAACCTTAGGAGGCCAGATGGCAATGACATTTTTACATAGGCTGAGTCATTAACACAGATATGTGAGCAATAGTGAAAACTCTGCTATGGCCAATGAAAAAGATATTTTCAGAAATCCCAAAATTCTGAATATCTCTAGGTAGTGAGGTGAGCCTGAGCCAAATATCTTCGTTTCAAGATAGTCTCACTCATCACTTTAAGCCCAGGACAAATATGGTACCATTTTTCTTTTCTAATTTGATTATTCACAAGGTAGGGGTAAATGCTGAAAGGGCACAAATAAATAAGGAGTCAGTTATCCCTTCAAAAATCTACTTAAAGTAACAAAGGGTAACCTTATTCTGGAGCAATATCCTCAATCTTCTGGTTCCTCATAATTCTTAGAGACATGAAGTTCTCTTATGACTACCTCAAAAGTATAATTTACAATATTTTTGTACCCAGGATTGAACTTAAGGGTGCTTAGCTACCGAGTTACATCCCCATCTTTCTTATCTATCTATCTATCTATCTATCTATCTATCTATCTATCTATCTATCTATCTATTTATCTAAATAAATAAACAGGGTCTCACTAAGTTACTAATGCTGGCTTTGAAATTGTGATCCTCCTGCTTTGACCTCTCAATTGCTGGGATTACAGGTGTACACAACTGCACTCAACACAATTTACAATGTTTTTGAAATAGGCAAGATAACGCTTAGATTCCACACGAGGACTATGGTTCTAGAAGTGTACGTAATATGCCAGTGTGTGGGAACTATATCGTAAAATTTGTGAGATCTCCAACAAATCATTTTGAGACACAAGTTGACCTCTAATATTGTCCAGGCTTTCTTGTAGATTTTAGGATTGAGTTTAGTCTCCAATTTTGGAGTGACAGAGATCTGTCATTCCAACTTGTCTTTTTTTGTTCATGTTATCAATGGGTAATGTTCATTTGCCCTATGAAATGACTAAGTTGTAGAAAGGGAAGAATTCTGGAGCTGTTGAGAATTTTCTGTGGGAGGTGCAGAGCTATTATCTGAAATATGTTTTGAGAGGGTTAGGGGAAAAGGCAAGGCAAGTTAAGTGTGTGCAGAGCTGTCTAACTGGGGCAGCCAATGGAGCGCACAGTTAAATTTCAGGTACATCTACTGTACCATGCAGAGCTTTCACATAGTGAGGTCAGGTGTGAGGGACAAGGGTATTTTTATAAAACACAGAGACCTATTATGTCCTTCTCTTTGACTTGGAGGGCAGTGTGCTCAACCCTAGTTGTCATTATATTTATGATCCGTTACCATATCAGTTCAGCAAAAGGGCCAGATGTTCAAACTAAAATTAAATTTCAATTACCTATGCTGCCTTTTGCCAGGTTGTCACACAGTAGAAAATTAGCCAGTGTTCCTGTTAAGAAAGACTAATCCTGCCCTTAAATGTCAGTGCAGAATTAAGAATTTTTGATGGACACTCAGTATCAATAAGAATCCAGTAACAAGCCTCTTTTCAAAAAAGTTGTGACTGTTAGTTGTGTCAAGAAAGCAACATGGAGGGTGATTCAAGATGGCAGAATAGAGGGTGACTGCATCTCCAGTCGCTCCAGAACCCAGGAACACAGAAGCAGCACAGTCAGCTCCCACCGCCCCGCTGCCAGCTCCAGCCCGCCTGCAGGTTGCTTTAGAGACCAGCACAGGGCACCAGGGACTTCCCCAAGTAGCCCAGCCCCCTCTGGTGGGAAGCGCTTCTCTAGGCTAGCTTCCCGGGGCAGACCGCCCAGTGAGAGCCTCCCAACACAGAGCCAGCCACGGGTCCCCAAGCCAGCAGAGACCTCAGACACGCAAGCGGCTTCTGGGACCAGGGCTGGGCAGCCAGAGACCTCTCCAGGCAGCCTTGTCCCCCTCCAGCTGCTGGCATTTTCCACGGGGCGATTCCAAGATGGCAGACTAGAGGGTGACTGCATCTCCAGTCACCCCAGAACCCAGGATTCAAGAAGGGGAGGCATTGAGAGACTCGGACTAAAATAGAACCACGGGGTGAGTCTCCCCCACCCAGCGAAGCTCAGCTGGGCAGCAGGCCCGGATTTGAATGGCTTATTAGAGTAGGACAGGGCAGATAGAGTCTCCCCCAGGCAGCTCTGTGCAGTCTGGCGGTGGGCTCCTCCCACAGGGACAGATCCTCCAGCCTCGCAGAGCAGGTCCCCCAGTGAGAGCCCTACTGCACAGAAGCAGCGTGGCCAGCTCCGGCCCACCCCGCTGCCAGCTCCGGCTGCCCGCAGGCTGCTTCAGTGACCAGCATAGGGCACCAGGGACTTCCCCAAGCAGCCCAGCCCCCTCCAGCGGGAAGTGCCTCTCTAGGCTAGCTTCTTGGGGCAAATCGCCCAGTGAGAGCCTGTCTACACAGAGCCAGCCACAAGTCCCCAAGCCAGTGGAGACTTCCAACCTACAACCAGCCTCTGGGACCAGGGCTGGGCAGCAAGAGACCCCTCCAGGTTTCTCTCCCTGGAACCAGTAGCAGGCTAGGGGCAGCGTTCTTCAGAAGCACTGCATTATCAAATTAATCCAAGACATCTGGCTACTGAAGGCTGGTAGGTGATACACTGGAAATCTACAGGGACACTATAAGCCAATAGAGGAAATCTACAATATCACAGAGTCCCACTGACATCTGACCAATATGAGAAAACAAGGGAAGAAAATGTCCGAAACAAACCTAGATACTATATAAATAAAACCCAATGACAGCACAGCAGAAGAAATGTCCGAAAGGGAGTTCAGAATGTACATAATTAAAACAATCAGGGAAGCAAATGAGGAGATGAAAGAACAAATGCAGGCATTAAATGAACGCACCAATCAACAGTTAAAAGAGCAAATAAGGGAAGCAAAAGAGCATTTCAATAAAGAGTTAGAGATACTGAAAAAAAAAAAAACAAACAGAAATCCTTCAAATGAAGGAAACAATAAATCAAGTTAAAAACGCCATTGAAAGCATAACCAATAGGATAGATCACCTGGAAGACAGAACCTCAGATAAGGAAGACAAAATATTTGATCTTGAAAACAAGGATGACCAAACAGAGAAGATGGTAAGAAATCATGAACAGAAGAAACAAGAATTATGGGATATCATGAAGAGGCCAAATTTAAGAATTATTGGGATTGAGGAAGGCTTAGAGAAACAAACCAAAGGAATGAACAATCTATTCAATGAAATAATATCAGAAAATTTCCCAAATCTGAAGAATGAAATGGAAAACCAAGTACAAGAGGCTTATAGGACTCCAAATATGCAAAATTACAACAGACCCACACCAAGGCACATTATTATGAAAATACCTAACATTCAAAATAAAGACAGAATTTTAAAGGCCACGAAGGAAAAGAATCAGATTACATTCAGGGGGAAACCAATAAGAATAGCAGCAGATTTTTCAATCCAGACCCTAAAAGCTAGAAGGACCTGGAAGAACATTTACCAAGCCCTGAAAGAAAATGGTTGCCAACCAAGAATTTTATACCCAGCAAAACTTACTTTCAGATTTGACGATGAGATAAGATCCTTCCATGATAAACAAAAGCTAAAAGAATTGACAAAAAGAAAGCCAGCATTACAGAACATTCTCAGCAAAATATTCCATGAGGAAGAGATGAAAAACAATGATGTAAATCAGCAATGGGAGGAACTAGCCTAAAGGAATAGCCAAATAAAGGAGAAACCAAATCATGTCAAAAAACAAAAATGAGTCCAATGACTAGGAATACAAATCATATCACAATAATAACTGTGAATGTTAATGGCCTGAACTCATCAATCAAAAGACTTAGACTGGCAGAATGGATTAAAAAGAAAAATCCAACAATATGCTGCCTGCAAGAGACCCATCTCATAGAAAGAGATACGCATAGACTAAAGGTGAAAGGATGGGAAAAAACATACCATGCACATGGACACAGCAAAAAAGCTGGAGTATCCATCCTCATTTCAGATAATGTGGACTTCAAGCCAAAACTAGTTAGAAGGGATAAAGAAGGACATTACATACTGCTTAAGGGAAGCATAAATCAGCAAGACATACAATCATAAATATCTATGCCCTGAACATTGGCTCATCCATGTACATCAAAAAAATCCTTCTCAATTCCAGAAATCAAGTAGACCACAACACAATAATACTAGGTGATTTTAACACACCTCTTTCACCGCTGGATAGATCGACAAAACAGAAATTGAATAAAGACACCATAGATCTCAATAACACAATCAACAATTTAGACTTAACCAACTTATATAGAATATACCATCCAACAAAGAATGAATAAACTTTCACCTCAGTAGCACATGGATGCTTCTCTAAAATAGACCATGTTTTATGCCACAAAGCTACTCTTAGCAAATACAAGAAGATAGAGATACTACCTTGTACTCTATCAGATCATAATGGACTGAAATTAGAAATAAATGACAGAATTAAAAACAGAAACTTCTCCAATACCTGGAGATTAAATAATACACTATTATACGATGAATGGATAACAGAAGACATCAGGAGGGAAATTAAAAAATTCTTAAAAGTAAACGAGAACAAAGACACATTATATCAAAATCTCTGGGACACTATGAAAGCAGTACTGAGAGGAAGATTTATTTCATGGGGCGCATTCAACAAAAGAAGTAGAAATCAACAAATAAACGACTTCACATTACGGCTCAAAGCCCTAGAAAAAGAAGAGCAGTCCAAAACGAAAAGTAGTAGAAGACAGGAAATAGTTAAAATCAGAGCCAAAATCAACAAAATTGAAACAAAAGAAACAATCAGAAAAATTAACAAAATAAATAGTTGTTTCTTTGAAAAAAAAACAAAATTGATAAACCCTTAGCCACGCTAACAAAGAGAAAGAGGGAGAAAACTCAAATTACTAAAATTTGGAATGAACAAGGAAATATCACAACAGACACGAGTGAAATACAAAACATAATTAGAAGCTATTTTGAAAATCTATACACCAACAAAACAGAAAACCTCGAAGACATCAACAAGTTTCTAGAGACAAATGAATTACCTAAACTGAACGAAGAGGGCATACACAACTTAAATAAATCAATTTCAAGCAATGAAATAGAAGAGGTCATCAAAAGCCTACCGACAAAGAAAAGTCCGGGACCAGATGGATTCTCAGCCGAGTTCTACAAAACCTTTAAAGAAGAGCTCATTTCAATACTTCTCAAAGTATTCCATAAAATAGAAGAGGAGGGAACCCTCCCAAACTCATTCTATGAAGCCAATATCACCCTGATACCTAAACCAGACAGAGATACATCGAGGAAAGAAAATGTCAGACCAATATCCTTAATGAACATCGACGCAAAAATTCTCAACAAAATTTTAGCAAATCGCATACAAAAATATATTAAAAAGATAGTGCACCACGATCAAGTGGTTTTATCCCAGGGATGCAAGGTTGGTTCAACATCCGGAAATCAATAAATGTCATTCACCATATCAACAGACTAAAAATTAAGAATCACATGATTATTTCAATAGATGCAGAAAAAGCATTCGATAAAATACAGCATCCCTTCATGCTCAAAACACTAGAAAAAATTGGGGTAGTGGGATCATTTCTTAACATTGTGAAGGCCATCTACGCTAAGCCCATGGTCAATATCATTCTAAGTGGTGAAAAACTGAAAGCATTTCCCCTAAAAACTGGAACAAGGCAGGGATGCCCTCTTTCACCACTTGTATTCAATATTGTTCTTGAGACTCTAGCCAGAGCAATTAGACAAACCAAAGATATTAAAGGGATATGAATTGGAAAAGAGGAACTGAAACTATCCCTGTTCACTGATGACATGATTATATATTTAGAGGAACCTGGAAATTCCACCAGAAAACTCTTAGAACTCATAAGTGAATTCAGTAAAGTAGCAGGTTACAAGATCAACGCTCATAAATCCAATGCATTTCTATATGTAAGTGATGAATCTTCAGAAAGAGAAATTAGGAAAACTACCTCATTCACAATTGCATCAAAAAAAATAAAATAAAATACTTGGGAATCAATCTCACAAAAGAGGTGAAAGACCTCTACAATGAGAACTACAGAACACTAAAGAAAGAAATTAAAGAAAACCTTAGAAGATGGAAAGATCTCCCATGTTCATGGATAGGAAGAATTAATATTGTCAAAATGGCCATACTACCAAAAATGCTATACAGATTCAATGCAATTCCAATTAAAATCCCAATGATGTACCTTACAGAAATATCGCAAGCAATCATGAAATTCATCTGGAAGAATAAGAAACCCAGAATAGCTAAAGCAATCCTCAGTAGAAAGAGCGAAGTAGGGGGTATCACAATACCAGATCTTCAACTCTACTACAAAGCAATAGTAACAAAAACAGCATGGTATTGGTACCAAAATAGACAGGTAGATCAATGGTACAGAATAGAGGACACAGACACGAACCCAAATAAATACAATTTTCTCATACTAGACAAAGGGGCCAATAATATGCAATGGAGAAAAGATAGCCTCTTCAACAAATGGTGCTGGGAAAACTGGAAAACCATATGCAACAGAATGAAATTAAACCCCTATCTCTCACCCTGCACAAAACTCTACTCACAATGGATCAAGGACCTCAGAATCAGACCAGGGACCCTGCATTTTATAGAAGAAAAAGTGTGTCCAAACCTTCAACTTGTTAGCTTAGGAGCAGACTTCCTTAACAGGACTCCCATAGCACAAGAAATAAAAGCAAGTATCAACAACTGGGATAGATTCAAACTAAAAAGCTTTCTCTCTCTCAGCAAAGGAACTATCAGTAATGTGAAGAGAGAGCCTACAGAGTGGCAGAATATCTTTGCCACTCAGACTTCACATAGAGCGCTAATATCCCGAATCTATAAAGAACTCAAAAAACTCTACACCAAGAATACAAATAATCCAATCAACAAATGGGCTAAGGAAATGAACAGACACTTCACAGAAGAAGATGTACAAGCAATCAACAAACATATGAAAAAAAGTTCAACATCTCTAGTAATAAGAGAAATGCAAATCAAAACTACCTTAAGATTTCATCTCACCCCAATTATAATGGCGATTATCAAGAACATAAGCAACAATAGGTGTTGGCGAGGATGTGGGGAAAAAGGTACACTCATACATTGCTGGTGGGTTTGCAAACTAGTGCAGCCACTCTTGAAAGCAGTATGGAGATTCCTCAGAAAGCTTGGAATGGAACCACCATTTGACCCAGCTATCCCACTCCTTGGCCTATACCCAAAGGACTTAAAATCAGCATACTACATAGATACAGCCACATCAATGTTCATAGCTGCTCGATTCACTATAGCCAGATTGTGGAACCAACCCAGATGCCCTTCAGTTGATGAAGGGATAAAGAAACTGTGGCATATATATACAATGGAATATTACTCTGCCATGAGGAATGACAAAATTATGGCATTTGCAGGCAAATGGATGAAATTGGAGGATATCATGCTAAGTGAGATAAGCCAATCTCAAAAAACTAAAGGACGAATGATCTCGCTGATAAGCGGATGAGGACATATGGGGGGGTTGGAGTGGTTAGTGTTAGGGTTAGAGTTAGGTTTAGGGTTAGGGATAAGGAGGGTGGTAAGAATGGAGGAAGAAAGGAATGTATAGAGGGAAAAGAGGGATGGGAGGGGAGGGGGGAAGGGAAAAAATAACAGAATGAATCAAACAACATTGCCGTATGTAAATTTATGATTTTTAATTAAAATTAAAAAAAAAAAGAAAACAACAGGTACAAATCTCAAAAGGATGTCTTCAGAATCTCCAGTAGAAAAAATTATCAGTCTCAGAGAATTTTAGTTCAAAGATGTCATTAGCAATAGGAAGCCTGTGTTTCCTATGGCAAAGAAATTTAATTTCTAATTTAATATAATTTAACTGTAAATTGGTATGTGTGACTATTGGCAGTTTTGTGGAATAGCATAGCTCTACATAAATATCCCCCCACTGAATTTCATATAAAACTAAAGAAGATAAAACAAATCACTTGCGGGTTCTGTAAAGAATATTCTGAAAGGATAAGGGGTGTATTTCATTGTACTGAAACTTTAATAAATTACAGGTTCTGAAGTGTATTTACTACATGAACCATAAGTAAATTGGAAAAAAAACCAGTCATACACAAGAGAGTAAGAGTGACAGAAAGCAGAAGCTAACCAGAATTAAAGGTGTTTCTGATAATGAAAGGGCAATAATAGAACAAGATCAATAATCAAAGATAGAATAATTTCTCATGATGCTTTAAATATTTTAAGTATGCAGCATGAGAGAGCTTATTATGCATCAGGTCAAATTAATGAAAACAGATACCAGGAAAAATCTCCTTAAACTTTCCTTAAAACATTCAATGAAAATAAAAATAGCTTGAGTCCAGCCCATTTATTGATTCTTGCTTTGATTTCTTGTGCTTTGGGAGTCTTGTTAAGGAAGTCTGATCCTAAGCCAACATGATGAAGATTTGGGCCTACTTTGTCTTCTATTTGGTGTGAGTCTCTGGTCTAATTCCTAAGTCCTTGATCCATTTTAAGTTGAGTTTTGCACAGGGTGAGAAATAGGTTTAATTTCATTGTACTGCATAAGGATTTCCAGTTTCCCAGCACCATTTTTTGAACAGGCTATCTTTTCTCCATTTTTTGTTTTTGGCCCTTTGTTTAGTATGAGGTGACTGTATTTATGTGGGTTCATCTCTGTGTCCTCTATTCTGTTACATTGCTCTGCTTGTCTATTTTGGTGCCAGTGCCATGTTGTTTTTGTTACTATTGCTCTGCAGTATAGTTTAAGGTCTGGTATTGTAATACCTCTTGCTTCATTCTTTCTGCTCAGGATTATTTTGTTTATACGAGGTCTCTTATTCTTCCAGATGAAGTTCATGATTGCTTTTTCTAATTCTATGAGGAATGTCATTGGGATTTTAATTGGAATTGCATTGAATCTGTATAGCACCTTTGGTAGTATGGCCATTTTGGCAATATTAATTCTGCCTATACAAGAACATGTGAGATCTTTCCGTCTTCTAAGGTTTTCTTCAATTTCTTTCTTTAGTGTTCTGTAGTTTTCATTGTAGGGGTCTTTCACCTTTTTTGTTAGATTGATTGCCAAGTATTTTTTTTTTTTTTTGAGGCTATGTGAATGGAGAGGTTTTCCTAATTTCTCTTTCAGAGGATTCATCACTTATGAATAGAAATGCATTAGATTTATGCGTTTTTATTTTATATCCTGCTACTTTGCTGAATTCATTTATTAGTTCTAGAAGTTTTCTAGCAGAATTTTGTGGATTCTCATCATTCTAAGTGAAATAAGCCAATCCCCAAAAACCAAAGGCTGAATGTTTTCCCTGATAAGTGGGTGATGATATATAATGGGGGAGGGGATGAGGGGAGTGAGAGAAGAATGGAGGAACTTTAGATTACATAGAGGGAAATTTGAGGGAGGAGGGAGCGGGGGTATGAAAAATGGTGAAATGAGACAGACATCATTACCCTATGTACATGAATGATTACATGAATGGTATGAATCTACATTGTGTACAAACATAGAAACAAAATGATGTACCCCATTTGTGTACAATGAATCAAAATGCAATCTGTAAAAATAAAAAAAGAAAGAAAATGAAAATAGCAAGAATCAAACTGCTTTTGTTTTTCTATGCACAATAAAATATTTATGATAATAAGTGTCTATAAAGTTTTGAGAGGTGAGAGTTTAGTATTCTATATAGTAAAATTCTATATTAGTTTAATTGGTTTTGCAATAAGGTCTGCAGTTTCTAATGGAGGACAAAGAGGCTGCAGAGGGATGTAGGATGTAGCTGTTAATTGGATAAGAAAAGAATATACAGAAGTTCTGTATATAGAAAGGGTGAGAGTGTAATCAAAAGAAATTGGATGTTAGCATGCAAAAAGGAAAAGACTCTGAGGGAACAGGTAAACAAAAGGAAAAGAGAGCAAGAAAAGTAACGAAATAGAAACTTAAAATTGTTCAATAAGGAGAAGAAAGAAAATCTACACTATAAGAGTCATATAATATTCAAACCTCCCAGTCTTCAGTAGCCTGATGCATGAGAGGTACCTGACAATGAGCTTCAAGTCTCCAGCAGGTGTCTCACGATGGGATTTGCCCCACCTAAGATCAGAGCTACGGTTTCCAGGATTATCCAAAATGACCACTCTGGCTTTCAAATGTGTTGGCAAATGGGGAGCTGCAGCTCAGGGTGTGGATGTGGTTGGCTGGAGGTCCTGGAGGCGGGGTGGGTTTGGTCAGGCAGGGGTCCTGGAGGTCAGGTGTGTTTGGTGTGGTTGCAGGATCCTGGAGGCCAGGTGCAATCATTTGGTCTGGGGTCCTGGTGATAGGACACAATCAGTTGGTTTGGGGGTCCTGGCGGCAGGGAGCAGTCAGTCAATGTGAGGGCCCTGGAGGAAGGGAGTGATCGGTCGGGATGAGGGATCCTGGAGATGGGGCTCAGTCAGTCTGGCCAGGGGTCTTATGGGGCCTGGCTATTGTCTCAAAATGGTGGCAGCCACGTGTAACCAAACCTGCAGATACTGTGACGGAGAACTTCCAGGCAACAGCAGGCAGCTGGCACTCCACTGGTGGTCTGCCGTCAGTCTGCTGGCAGCTGTCGGAGGATCTGGAGGTGAACCTTGGGTGGTGGGTGATGGGTAGGTGAAAGGCAGGTGATGGACAGGCAAGAGACAGGCAAATGGTGGATGATAGGTGCCTGAAAGTGAGCAATCTGCACTCAAAAAAGGCATTGATATGCTGGCAGACTGCAGGTGATCACAGTAAACAAATGGGGTAAACAGCAGGGGATCGATAAGCAGCAAAAACTGCCTCACCAAGAAACAGATATCCTCTGCTTGAAACCGGAGTTACGGGAGCGACAAGGAACTCAACCTCCCTCTAGTCCACCATCTTGGATCTAGTTTAATTGGTTTGGGTATTTGAAGAAAAGAGAAAAACACTCTCAAAAACAAATGGATGAAATTGGAGAGTATCATGCTAAGTGAAATAATCCAATCTCAAAAAACCAAAGGACGAATGATCTCGCTTATAAGCGAATGATGACATATAATGGGCCGTGGGAGGGGTTAGCCTTAGGGTCAGGGTTAGGTTTAGGGTTAGGGTTAAAGAGGGGGGCAAGAATGGAGGAAGGAAGGACTGTATAGAAGGAAAAGAGGGGTGAGAGGGGTGGGGGGGAAGGAAAAAAAATAACAGAATGAATCAAACAACATTACCCTGTGTAAATTTGTGATTACACAAATGGTATGCCTTGGCGACATGTACAGAGAAACAACATGTATCCCATTTGTTTACAATAAAAAAAAAGAAAAAAAAAAAAAAAAAGAAATAAAAAGACTTTGAAAACAATAAAAAAAAAAAATAAGAGCTCAGAAACATGACTACAACTGAGTAATTCTTGACCATAATGACTGGAAAATAATTCTGTCAACTAAGAATTTAATCAAAATCAGAAATTCAGGAGTGAAAGATTACCATTGTACCTGAATAAGAAGTAAATGTTTAAAATAATTAAATAAAATCACATCTAAAATATTTAAAACTAAATTCAGTACATATCTGAAAGACAATGTCACCTTTATTATTGTGAAAATATGTGGAATGTACATAACTTAAAGATGGGCTGCATATTAAGGTATACATGACATTTAGAAATACCCATGTATATGTAAATGGGTGGAAACTAAAAATGTAACAAATACGTCACTTTTCAACCTAATTTTGTTTAACAATAAATGTTAAAATGTATTTTGAAAATGTTAATGAGAAGAATTATAAATAAGAACTCCAGTAAACATTGATAACATTCAAAACATTGAATAAAGACAAATCTAAAAATTAGAAACAATGAAAGTTGAAGAATGAAAAAAGTGAAGGAACGAAGCCTGAAAATTAGAAAAGTTTGTCCACAAGGAGAAGTATTCATAAGCATATATACTATGGTAATAAATAAGAATTTTTTTCTCCTTTGATATACTCTTAAATAAAAATCAGTACTGCTGCTTTGAGTTAAGATTAAAATTTCTGAGAACTCTCAAAATGGAAATAATGCAATAGTTTCATCAAATAAATTCTAATCAGTTGGAAAGAAACATTATTAATTTTATGTAAAGTAAAATACATATCAAGAAGCACTAATGAGAACAAAGGTGATTTTATATTCATAAAATGTACAATGTACAAGTAAATGTAATATTTATGAGGCATTGTCATTTAAATAACAGAGCTTTAAAAAGAAAAACAAATATTATTAAAAGTGTAAGCCATTAATGATAAAAATGAAACTTTGCATTAATTTAACAAAACATCATTAGCTTTCTGACAATAGATACACAAGTTAAGTGATTGCAGATGGCCTCATAATATGACCAATAGAGTTGCACAAAACTGAATTTTTTGACAGATAATAGTCTGCAGAGCAGGAAAAAGTAAAGGAAAAATCATCAAAAAAGCAAAAATAAGCATAATTAAATCAGATCCTTATGAAGCAAAAATCAAAATAACCAAAACACTAATGTCTTCTGTACAGTACACTAATACATACATAGTCATACATAGAATATCCAAAGAATCAGTAGAATGATTCTGAAATTTAAACACTTATAAAAATTCAGATCAAAAAGCTAAATAAACAAATTGTTCCATATAAAAGCAAAAACTCCATTAATAGTGATATGAACCAAAATATTCAAAATAACCTTAATAGAAATTGGGTGTGATGATTATATATGTATATAATATATTTACATATTATATTTATGTATATTTCTGTATAAATTCTATCATATAATACATATCAATTATAATATTTTATGTATTGTATATCTGCAGAGAGAGAATCATGTTCATTTACAGTATAAAAGGATCACTTAAAAGGAGGAAACACATTTTAAGGAGTAAAGTTTATCTTAAATTCCCATATAAAATGATTTAAGTCTCCATACTGTTTTAATGGATTTCTTTACAAGGGAACAGACAGTACCACATTAAAATCAAAGAAAAATATCAGAATGAATTTTGAAACAAACATGAACAGCAAACGTGACAGCTTTTGTTAAGGATAATGCTGCAGAGTTTTATGTACAATGACAGTAAAGTAAAAAGATATAAGCAGATCAATGAAACATAACAGGTAGCTCCTAAAAAGATAGTGAAATATGTGATAAAATACTTCTCTTAAACAGTGAATGAATCAGTCCACAAAAGATTATTGGAAAATTGGCTGTTTAAAATTAATCGTATTTGACCCTTACCTACCTCATAAACATAAAAGTAAAACCAAGAAACATTAAAATATGAACTGTGAAACTTTGTATTATAAAAGCAAGAATGATTTGATATTCTTACTATAGAAAATTATAATATATAAAAATGGAGTAAGATGTCATTAACCCAAATGAAATTAGCAAATGTTAAAACTTTTTGCTCAAAGTACAATAGATGTCATGTACAAAAAATAAAACTATAAAAAGTAGTTTTTACTGCACCCATAGATGAAAACTAAAATAGGAATATATTATGCTGATAGGCTCAATGAAATCACATCCTAAGTCTTTAAAAGCACCAGAAGGCAAAAAGTTCAATCAGAAATGTGGCAAAGGGAGAGAGAGATGAGAAACACAAGGAACTTGAGGGACAGTGGAAGTGCAAGAAGGACTTCACAGGCATTTCCTGTTCTGAAGGTGGACAAGTGGTCTAGCCAAAACATGTGAGTGGCTTCTGAAGGCTGAGGTGGAACCACAGCTGAAGGCCAGCAAATCATCTGGAACTTCAGTCCTGTGACCACATGGAATTGCGTTCTTATGACCTGAGCTATTTTGCCAATTTTAATTCAATTTTGTTGATCCTGAGGTGAACTCCTTCCCAATTCTTCCAGCAAGGGGCACAGTGCTGGCAAGACCTTGATTTCAACCTTGGAAACCCCTAGAAATGGAGAACTAGCTGAGTCACACTGTGCCTACATTTCTGACCTGTGGAAATCTGAGATTACAAATGGGTTTTGCTCTATTACTCCGAAGTTATGATAATCTGTTAAGACAGCAATAGCAATATCTAATAAATAAATATAAAAGAAATTTTCTCCTGATGACTTGATGAAAATTAAACTAAAAAGTCAAAAATTTATTCCTAGAAGACAGGCAGCTATGTTTAGTATGGGCAAATATAAATTATTTCAGATTTTTTAGAAACCAATTTGACAGTTGTATCTAGAATCTCAAAGATGTCACACACTATGATTTATTAATTCCGTTTTCAGAATCTACCAGTAAGACCTAATTATAACTATGGACTAAATTTTAAATATCAGATTATTATTCATAACATGAAATATTTGGAAGGCACTTTCAATTACAGATAAATGAATTATGACAAGTCATATTTTGGAATGCTATTATACCTATAAGTAGTTCTTGTCAAGTGTTTGGTCACAGGAACAAAAAAGCTAACTAAAAGAGTTGCTGAAAATTTTTTCAAATACTTTTAACTATGTGTGTGTCTGCTTTTGAGAAATATCTATTCAGGCATTTTGTCAATTTTAATTAGATTATTATTGCTATTATTTTGATTTTGAATTATTTGAGTTTATTGTGTATTCTGGATATTAAGTTCTCATCAGATATGTAGTTTTCTAATTCTTCTAACCATTCTGTATTTTGCCTCTTTGCTCCATTTTTGTTTGTTTGTTTGTTTGTTTGTACAGAAGCTTTTTAGATTGATGTGACTCCACACAATTGTGTTCTCTTTTGTTGACTATGCTTCTGGGGTTTTATCAAAAAATCATCACTGCCCCAATGTCATGAGCATTTTTCTTATTTTTTTCTAGTAGTTTCATAGTTTCCATCTTACATTTAAGTATTTTTTTCATTTTGCATTGATTTTTAAACTGGTGAAGTAGTACTGTAGTTTCATTCTGTTCATGTGGATATATGATTTTCCCAGAACCATTCATTAAAGAATCTCTCCTGTTCCCAGTGTCTGTTCTTAGCATATTTGTTGAAAATTACTTGGCTGTTGATGCATGCATGTATTTCTGGCTCTCTATCCTGTTCCATTGGTCTCTTTTTGTTTTTATGCCAATACCAAGCAGTTTTTGTTACTATAGTTTTGTAGTATATTTTGAAGTCAGGTAGTATAATGTTTCCTGTTTTGCTCTTTCTTTCAAGATTACTTTGAATGCTAGAATCTTTTGTGTTGACATATGAATTTTAGGAGTGTTTTTGCTATTTCCATAAAACATGTAATTGGTGTGTTGATGGAATTTTATTAACTCTGTATATCACCTTGGGTAATATGAACATTTTAATAATGTTCATTCTTTCAATCCATCAACATGAGCTGTATTTCCATTGTGTGTGTGTGTGTGTGTGTGTGTGTGTGATCTTCAATGTCTCACCAGTCATTTATGGTTTTCATTGTAGGTTCTTTACCAAACTTGGTTAAATTTACTCTAATATATTTTATGCAGGTTATAGCTATGATGAAAGAAATTGATTTCTTCATTTCTTTTTTATATAGTTTACTATTGACTTGCATGTATACTGGCTGTTTCCTGTTGATTTTATCCTGAAACTTTACTGAATTTTTTGTTCTGAAGGTTTTGATACGTACTATTTTAATATAGTTTATTTTTATATGTAAGCTCATGGCATCTATCAAGAAACACAATCTGACTTCCTTCGTTTTGGTTTGGATGACCTTTGTTTATTCCTAGGCTGAATTGCCCTCACTAGGATTTCCATTACTATATTGAATAAAAGTGAAAATGGGTACCTTTGACTTGTTCCAAATCTTAGAATGAAAGCTCTTTAACTTTTTCCTGTTCGGTATGAACCCAAATGAATTGGTCATATTTAACCTCTATTGTGTTGAGATATGTTCCTCCAATACCTAATATAGTGATAGTATTTTGTATCATAAAGAAATGGTGATTTATCAAATGCTTTGTTCTGCATTTATTAAAGTCCCAGGGTTTCTGTCCTTTATTCTGTTAATGGGATGCATGATGCTTGTTGGTCTTCACAATTTGGACCATCTTTGCATCCCTGGGACGAATCTGCTTGATCATGGTGTATGTTCTTTTTAATGTGCTGTTGAATTTTCTTTGCTCCTAGTTTGTTAAAAATTTTTGCAACTATTTTCATTAGAAGTATTGTATTCTAGGTTTTTTTTTTTTTTTCTCTTTCATGTGTTCTGTCTGATTTTGTACCAGGTTGATGCTCTCCTTATAAAAGTAATTTGGAAAAATTTTCTTCAGCTTTTTTTCCCCTTCGGTGTGTGTGTGTGTGTGTTTGTGTGTATGTGAGAGGGAGAGAGAGAGAGAAAGAGAGAGAGATTAAAAAGAATTAGTGTTAGTTCTTCCTTTAAATGTTTGGTAGAATTAAGCAGTGAAGCCCTTGAGTCCTGAGATTTTCTTTGATGGGAAGATTTTTATTACTACTTTAATCTCATTACTTTGTGTTTGTCTGTCACCATCCGGTCCTGGACTTTTATTGATGGGAGACTTTGTATTATTGATTCAATCTCATTACTCATTATTTTCTGTTCATGTTTTCTACATTCTCATTGTTAAATTTTTGTAGGTCTTTTATGCCTAGAAATGTACCTATTTGTACAGGGTTTTCCAGTGTGTTGATATATAATTGTTCATAAAAATTTCTTATGATGCTTGTATTTATTTTATTTCTGTTTTAATGTCGCCTTTGTATCTTTGATTTTACTTATTTAAATCATTAAAAATTTTTGTTCTTTTCAATTATCATGGCAGTAGAGTATATTTTGACATATTTATATAAACATGGAATACACCTAATTCTAATTAGGATCCTAGTCTTGTGGTTATACAGGATATAAAGATATACTGTGGAGTATTGATAAATGTACGTAGGAAAGTTATGTCAGATTCATTCCATTTTCTTTCCTAATCCTATTCTTCCTCTCTTCCCTTCATTCCACTTTGTCTAATCTACTGAACTTTCATTCATCCCCCACAACTGCTTTTGTGTGCTATCATCCCCATATCAGAGAGAATGTTTAACCTTCAGTTTTTTGGCATTAGTTTCTATCACATAGCATAATAGTCTCCAGATCCATTCATTCATTTGCAAATGCCATACTTTTACTTTTCATGGCTAAGTAATATTCCATTGTGTGTGTGTATGTGTGTGTGTGTGTATCACATTTTTTTAAATCTTATCATCTGTTGAAGGGCATCTAGGTTGGTTCCATAGCTTAGATATTGTGAATTGAGCTGCTATTAAGGAATGTGGCTGCATCATTGTAGTACACTGACTTTAAATCCTTTAGATATATACTGAAGAGTGGGATAACTAGGTCAATGGTGGTTCCATTCCAAGTTTTTTTGAGGTACTCCCACGCTGCTTTCCAGAGTGGTTGCACCAATTTGCAGTCCCATCAGAAAAGTATGAGTGTGCCACATCCTCACCAACATTTATTGTTACTTTTATCCTTGATAATTGCCATTCTGAATAAAGTGAGGAAATCTCAGTGTAGTTTTAATTAGCATTTCTCTAATTGCTAGAGTGTTGAACATTTTTTCATTTATTTGTTGTTTTTCTTCTTTTGTGAAGTGTCTGATGAATTCCTTGGCCCACTTATTGACTGGGTTATTTTTATTTATTTATTCATTCTATAGGCACTCTCGTCATATTCTTCATTGTTTCCTTTGCTGTGAAGAAGAATTTTAGTTTGATACCATTCCATTTATTGATTCTTGATTTTACTTCTTATGCTTTAGGAATCTTGTTGAGGAAGTCCTAAACTGACATGATGGAGTGAGTGTTAGGTTTACATATTTTCTAGTAGGTGTAGGTTTCTGCTAATACCTAGGTCCTTGATCCACTTTGAATTGAGTGCTGTACAGGATGAGACATAGGGATTCGGTTTCATTCTGCTACATATGGAGTTCAGTTTTCCCAGCACCATTTGTTGAAGAGGCTATCTTTTCTCCAATGAATTATGATGCCTTTGTCTTGTATGGGAAAACTATTTTTGTGGGTTTGTCTCCATGTCATCTATTCTGTTCCATTGGTCTTCATATCTGATTTGGTGTTAATATTGTGCCATTTTTGTTACTACAGCTCTGGAGAATAATTGAAGGTCTAGTATTGTGAGGTCTCCAGCTTCACTTCTCTAAGGATTGCTTTGGCTATTCTGGGCTGCTTATTTTTTCCAAATGCATTTCACAATTGATTTTTCTATTTGAATCTTCTTTTTTATTTATTCCAGCTAAGTTTTTCAATTTCATTTGTCTTTTAAAAAGTCCAATTAATTGCTTCATTGATTCATGTATTTTTTAAGTCTTTGTTTTTATTTCTGCTGTTTTCTATCATCTCTTACCTTCTACAAATAAGCAGATGTGAAAGGATGGGAAAAAGTTCCATAAAAATGGATACGTAGGGGCTGGGTTTGTAGCTCAGTGGTAGAGTGCTTGCTTGCCTAGCACAAGAGAGGCTGGGTTAGATCCTCAGCACTACATAAAAATTAATAAATAAAATAAAGGTATTGTGTTCATCTACAACTAAAAATTTTAAAATGGAAACATAAATAGAGCAGGAGTAGTTATACTTAGGTAAAATAGACTTTCATTCAAAAACAGTAAAACAATACAAAAAGACCTTTATATAATGATAATGATACTGCAAGAGATCACAATTGTAAATATAAATGTTCATAATATCAAAGTGCCTAGCTATATAAAGGAAATGTTAATAGACCTAACAGAAGGGATAGACTGCAGTACAATAATGGTAGGGGATTTTAATGTCCCACTTTCAGGAATGGACAGATCATCCAGGCAGAAAAGGAACAAGGAAATATGCAAATTAAACTGCTTTACACCAGTTCAACCTAACAGACATTTACAGTACATTCCCTCCAACAGCTGAAGAATGCACATTCTTCTCTATAGCATTTTTCAAGGTGGATCATATGTAGTTTACAAAGCAAGTATCAACAATTTTTTAAAAATCAAAATCATATCAAGTATCTTTTTTTTTTTTTACCACAGTGTAATAAAACTAGAAATCAATAACAGAAAGAATTTTGGAAACTGAACAAATACATGAAAGTTAAACAACATGATTTGGAACAACTAATGGTCAAGGAAGAAATTAGAAAGGAAACATAAAAATTCCTTAATACAAAGGAAAAGGCAAACACAATATATAAAAACCTGTGGGTTATGGCAAAAGTAGTTCTTAGAAGGAAATGACAGCCGTAAACATTTCCTCAGAAAGTAGAAAGATCTCAAACAACTTAGTAACACTCCTCGAGGAACAAGAAAAGAACAAACTAGACCCCCCCCATCCCTTTCTTTTCTCAAGAGCTCATTTTGTCTTTTTATTTTTAAAATATCAAAAGTAGTTGCTGCCTTTCTAAGTTTTCCAGTTCCTTGAATTGTGTCTATTTCCTTGCTTTTTTTTTTTTTCTTTTTTGTTTACTTTGTCTCTCATGTTGAATGTTTTATTTTTTTACCTCACTATGTCTGGTGATTCTTGCTAATTTGTTTACATTCAAAAGTGATAGTATTCAGGTTTCTACAGAGAAACAAAACCTGCAGTTTACATAGATATGCCTGTATAAGAGGAGACTTATGAGAATTTTCTCACCTGATTATGGATGTGAAGATCTCCCAAAGTCACCTACCAGGGGGGGACCCAGAGCACCTAATGATGTCATTCAGTCTGACTCCAAAGGTCTGAAAGCCAGGAGCTCCTATAAATGATGACAAAAGAATATGGATGTCTTAGCCTAAAAAGACAGAGGATTTGCCTTCCTCAGGTTTTGGCCTCCCCATGAAACATCCTCACATATTCACCCAGAAATAATATTTTAGCAGCAGTATAGGTATCCTCTAACCCAGTTAAGTGGACATATAAAATTAACTTCCACTATGTTTGTTTGTTTAAAAGTTTTCATTGAGAACTTTGTGTTTGTGTGCAAGTATTGGGTTAGTGGGATGGGTTTTACCCACATTAAGGTCACCAGTGTGAGATAGGAGAATAAAACTGTCTTTATAGTTAACTCTGTCACTACCACCAAAACCAACAAACTTTTTTGATTTTTATTTTTACAGACTGCATTTTGATTCATTGTACACAAATGGGGTACATCATTTCATTTCTATTGTTGTGTACAATGTAGACTCATACCATTCATGTAATCATACATGTACATAGGGTAATGATATCTGTCACGTTCCACCATTTTTCATACCGCCCTCCCTCTCATTTTCCCCTACATAATCTAAAGTTTCTTCATTCTTCTCTCACCCACAACTCCCACTCCCATTATATATCATCACCCACTTATCAGGAAAAACATTCAACCTTTGAATTTTGGGACTGGCTTATTTCACTTAGTATGATATTCTCCAATTCCATCCATTTATCTGCAAATGCCATAATTTTATTTTTTTATGATTGAATAATATTCCATTGTGTATATGGCACAGTTTTTTTATCCATTCATCTGTTGAAGGGCATCTAGGTTGAGCTGCTATAAACATTGGTGTAGCTGCATTACTGTAGTATGCTAATTTTAAGTCATTTGTGAATAAACCAAGGAGTGGGATAACTGGATCAAAAGGTGTGTCCATTTTAAGTTTTCTGAGGAATCTCCACACTGCTTTCCAGAGTGGTTGCACCAATTTGTAACTCCATCAGCAATGTAAAAGTGTACCTTTTCCCCTACATCCATGCCAGCATCTATTATTGCTTGTGTTCCTCATAATAGACACAAAACTTTATACCAAAAATACAAAGAACCCAATCAGTAAATGGACCAGGGAATTGGACAATTTACAGAAGACATATAGGTGATTAATAAATGTATGAAAAAGTGTTCAACATGGCTAGTAATTAGAGAAATGCAAATTAAAACAACTCTAAGATTTCATCTTACTCAAATTAGAATGGCTATTACCAACAAACTTTTGTAGGAGTCTTCTGTTTTCTTTTTGATACTTTAATTTTTCTAAAGATACACTTTTTGATTTTTTTCTATGTGGTTAATAGATTGGACCAAGGTTCCTGACATTCATTTTACAAATGAATGGAGTTAACTTCCATTGTGGAAGTTTGGAGTTAACTTCCTTGTGTTTTGTCTTGGGCTTCATTCATTACACTGTGAATTATATCTTCAAGTTTAGGGTGTTGCTTTAGGAAATGGGTATTTTGTGGAAACAAGGCATATTTGGGGATCTGGACATCTGATGACTCTTTTAAATTATTTTCAGCATATCTATTTTTAGATTGTGCTTCACTTCCACCATCTACATATCTGAATCATTCTCAAATTGGTTAGCTTCTCATTATTTTTTCCACTGTCCCCCCATAAGAGGACTTGAGCTCAGCTTGAGCTCTCTGTGTAATGCTTGATTATTACTCCTCTCTGTATTTGACCTTCAAAGATGTATGGAAGTCTTTCTTTAGGGATATTCCTACCTTTTCTTTGAAATTCATTTTGGTTTATTGAAAAATAATTTTGATATCAGTGTATTAGTATCGGGGGCCACTAATTGACAAATACATAGCATTAAGCCATAATTTGAAATAGATTATATTAAATATATTTTGATTGAATTTAGGAATTATTTCTATTTTTTTATTTCAAAAGACTGTAGAAATTGTTTCCTGTTTCCAATTATTAGGAAAGCTTTTTGTTTTAATTCCTGTGACTACATTTAAAAGGACTTCTTTATATATTTTTTTCCTTCCAAAGTGGGGAAAAACCCTTCTAAAAAAAAAATCTAATTTAGTACTAGCATATGTCAGGGAATTGCTACTTTTATATCTACCTTATGCCAATTCTGCAATGCCCCAGACTTTTTGAAAAGAGATTGCTATAATTTACATTTTACTAGGGATATAAAGTATCCATTTAGAATCTTTAGAATCATCTGTTCTTACTGAATCCAGCATCTTCTGGTCTGTCCTTGGCATGAAATGTTCCTATCTCCTGACTTCACATTTTACATTTCAGATCTTTCTATTTTGCCATTCAGTTCCCACTGCAGATGTATAAAAAAAATAGGCACTTAGGCACTTAAAAAATTATCCAACAGGATATTTTCGGAAATAAGATGTAGACCTTTTCACCTGATAGAAGGAAGGGGAGGAGAAATATATATGATAATTACAAAGACAAGCAATCACACTGACAAAAAGTCAGTTGTTTTTACTCAATATGGTGCAGAAATTGTTGCTCAAGTTAGTTTAGATGAATACTGAAACTTTCTAAATTTTGTATAAATAATTAATAAGTACTGATCAAAGCAAAATTTACAGGGATATGTGTGTATATGTGTGCACATGTATAAGTATGCATAAATGTAGTATACATATATATGCAGACACACAAATGCACACACACATATACATACACACAAATGCATGTGAATATATAAAATGTCATGTTAACAAAGTTTTAGTTTTAGTTGTACTGATTTCTGATGAAATTCTTCATACCAATAGTCCTAATACTTAGATTGAATATGAGTTACTTGTCCCAAAAAGGAAATTAAGGTAACTGTCTCTTCTAGAGATTTGAATTCTTTTTTTTTTTTTTTCTTCACATTTTCTTTATTGCTAGGGGTCATCCAGGACCCTGTGCATACCACTGACCTATACCCCATTACTATAGATGCCAGTTCTAAATGTTCTGGGCTCTGACCTAGGAATTTGTGATTCTAATGAAGGTATCAGTGAACAAAAATGGCCACAAGCTCTTTCATGTCAAACAGAGGTTTATTCTTCCCTATTTAATATTTTCATTTCCCCTTCAAACATTTGTACTATCCTCAAAATAAAGAATGCGAACTTTGTAGATTCTGGTTGTCTAGTTTTTGTCTAGCACAACTTTGAAATCACTCCATCAAAGTTGTAAAGATAACCATAAAGCATAAATTCTACAACATAAAATTTATAAACAGGAGGATCTATAATGAATAACTTATCTTCCTCACATTGATCAACAATTTATTTCTTTACCAAAAAATGACAAATCTCCAGAAAAGACAAATACTTACTATTTAATTTTCCTCTTAATTTTATTCTAGGTACCCCCAGCCATAATGACTCAGTCCGCACTAACTTTAGTTCATGTGCATATGTTGTGAGTTATTTTAGTCTGTTGGCCATCAGATCGCTGTCGATTTCTTGAGCATTTAACACAAACTGCAAAGCAACATGAGATCAAAGCTGCTTGAAGTGGGAGCCTACCTTATGTGGTACAGCTTGAGGCACGCCAGACAGTGCCCTGACAAAAGAATAGTAACACTAGCGATTAGCATCTCTATGGCATGAAGTTCTACTTCTGAAACTTTCACTCATTTGGATTAAACATTATCCTCATCAGACCTTCTCTTCCTTAACACACATCCAGAGGGGAGTAGAGCTTTCATATCTGGATTTATAGTCTTGACTTTGAACAAGTTGCTTATGTCTAAGAAGTAACTAATGGAAATTTCATGAAAGATTTCAATGAGGATTGATCTGTTTGTATAAATAAAACCTTGTTTTGTGAAAAAGGAAAATGCTTATTTTTACGGTAAATTATTTTGCTGCATAATTTGTGAGATGCTTAGACTTGTTGAAGGAGAGAAAAAATCCAGGGAAGGTCATGATAAAGGAAATGGAGTTAAGGCCAAAGGAAGAATGAAAAGAAAAAAAAAAGAAAAAAGAAGAAGAAGAAGAAGAAGCAGCTGAGTGGAAATGAGTTAGAAGAGAAAAATTCTGCCTGGGAGTATATGCAGAGTTATGTTGATGAGATATATTTGTGGGTCAGAATTTGAATTAGTGTTGATTAAACTAGTGGCATTAGTCTCTCAATTCTCCCTGCTCGTGATTGTGGTGATGGTCAATTGAGAGTGTGTTCATAAAGCATTATCAACCCTAAGGCAATAAGTACATCTTCATAAAAGGGAGGATGAGGTTGACAGAGTCTGATCCACAGAGCCACATGAACGTGGCCACTATTTGTTCATTTAAGCACATTCCATCTGCTGGGGACATTAGCTAGTTCAGGTTAAATGACAGCTGAGGATGCAGAGTGCTGTAATTAGAATGATGGGATTTAAATCTGAAGTGTGAAGCTGTTTGCTTACTTTATGACCTGCTAATGCATTGCAGAACAGTGATCGGTGGGAGAAACAGGTCATTCCATTAATAATGTGATGACCCTGGAATTTGTTATTGATTTTTTTAGAAACTACCACAGGTTGATAGAGGTGCTGCTTATGTATCTACTCCCTATGCTGTGTGGATGGTTTTTTGACTTCTTTATTTTGGAAGTCCCTATTATTCACAGATCGTTAGAAAATACTGAAATCAGGTAGTATTGTGTCCCAGTCTCCTCTGAGCTCTGAGAATGATTCAGAAGAGCAAGGCTCTTTTAAATATGAAATCAAGTCCATGTTGGAAAGGAAAGGGCAGATGAGAAAGATCAAGGCAGAAAGTGGCTGTCCCTTAAGGACAACAATGTTAAAATGGCAATGACAGATAAATGGTAGACATAAAATGATTGTACTATAACAAAACTACAAAAATGAATTTATTTCTACTCAGGAAAGAACTTGCATTATATTAAATGAGGAAATCACACTTAGCCTTTTTACTAAAAATCATAGCACTCTACCTAGAACTGACACTTTCAGAATGTTTATACTATTTTAATATATTTTAATAATTTTGCAGGCAAAATATCAAAAACTCATGTTAGGTAATTGCAAATGTTTGAGGTGAAATGATTGACATTATGAGAGCTGTACCCTCAACAATGGATCAATCCATTTGATGGATTAATAATTTAAATGGAGTACTGGGTGGGGACTACAGGCAGGTGGGGTGTGGCAAGAGAAAGTAGATCACTGGGGGCACACCCTTGAACCATATCTGTCGCTGGCTTTTTGTGTTCTCTCTCTCTCTGCTTCCTGTCTGCCACAAGCTGAGCAGATCTCCTCCTCCATCCCTTCCACCATGATGTTCTTCCTCACCTTTTGCCCAGAGCAATGGAGTTAGTCAACCATCAACTGGACCACTGAAACCCAGAGCCCAAACTCAACTTTTCCTCCCCTAAATTGTTCTCGTCATGTATTTTGGTCAACAGTGACAAAAAGCTGACTCATACACATACTTTCTTTAATAAAAAATATTTTGACCAATCATATATTATTATACAGAGATAAAGTGACACTTTTTGATATCTCACATTTTCCTTTAATGAAAATATTCATTTTCAAAAAATGTGCAGTAAAATTTTACAACCTGAAATCCCTAAAGGAAGAATAATTTTTAAATGTATATTATTTACCCAAAAGTTTAAAATAGCTGATATGGATGATGATGAATGTCTATTTTCCACAAGTGTGGAATAATGAATTAAAAGAGAAATTTCTTATTTTGATGAAATAATTTTTCCTACTATGTCTTCATGCTTTAATGCTTAATACTTCTCTTTACATAGGACTTCGGTGCCACATGGCTAATTTCTGAGCATTGAAGGTCTTTGGCACTGCAAGGTTCAGTATTAGAATTAAATTTTACCTGTATCATTTGAGAGAGGCTTTGTTAAGTTAATCTTCATATCCCCTTTCTCCCATATCCTTAACATATGTACAGTTGAATCTTTTGCAGATTCTTTACGGCTCCCCTTGGTAGAGTGCATCCCAGGAGGCAGTGATGATTCAAGGTGGTCTTTGTCAGAGTGCCCCTGCTGGCTCAGCTGTGAAACCATGATTCACTTCATCTAGTGACAAGGTTAGCTCAGCATGCATGATTCATAAATGGCATTACTAACTTTTTGTGGTTCAGGGTCTCTGTAAATCAGAAGAGAAAAATTACATATATGAAGTAGAAAGTTAAATGCTGCTAGTAGTCTAGCATACATAGTTTTCTAAATTTGGTCCCTCTTGTCCATAATGCATTTTTGCTATTTTTAATGCAATTGATGTTTCCTTAACTTTTGAAGCATCTATTGATATCTAGCTGTTTTCATTACTTTAACTCAGCTTTTTACCTAAGAAAAAAGTATACCACATGGTTAAAATTATTTCCTAGGGAGATTATTTTTAATTGAAGATTCTTTGTCTTCCCTATTCTAGTTTAACAAATTAAAAATAAATCAAACCCAAACATTTGTTTAAGGCTCTTTTTTGGATAAATATTAATGAATAATAATTCATTCTGATTTAGCATAAGTAATATTTACAAGTGGTTGTTTTTAATGTTCCTGAAAATAGTTATCATGTATTCTTGCATGTATTAGTTAATGTACTTAAAATAAAATTTCTGGTACATTTCAACCTGCATTGTTTTGAAGGATCACAAATATCAGGCATATAGCTGCCAAATTAATTCCATTTATAGTACTATTAGTATGATATTAGGTTTAAACAACTAAATGATGATAGAAGGGGGGAAATGTATAATGTATAGTAGATTCTTTCAATATGGTCAGGTGTATTTTAAGAAAACACTGATATTGTCAACTTATTGATTGAGTCATTAATGTTGATCATAATGATCATAGGACTGAAAACCTTATCACATGAAGCACAGAAGAGGAAATGAAAACTGGGAGAATGAATATCCATTTCATGCGACTAAGTGGGTAAAATGTAAGAGGTGCTATTTTTTTTTCCAAATGAACAATTCGATTGACTTTGGTAAACTTACAAAATTTTTAAAAATACAGAAATCAGGACCCTATCCCGGAACTGCTGAATAAGAGAAGGAGTGGCCCATGAGGATCAGCATTTTAAAAAAATCTCCAAGTATTTATAATTAGAGAGTCAAGGTTAGGAACCCCTGTTTATGTGATTCATATAGAATCAGGATTAATCAGTGTAGGCATGGATTGCTAGCTCCCTGGGCCAGATATAAGCATTATATGAATTGCCATCCTCTTTGTCCTGTATGCCTGCTATAAAATAGTTAGTCATTACTGGATGAATGAAGAAAGCTACAGGAAAATATGTTTCATTCAAGTGTAATGAAAAGTTTTTTTGTCAATTAAAATTGTCACTTCCCATGCCCATAGCTGTCAAAACAAAGGTCAGATGATTGATTACTTATTGGTTGTTGTTAGTTTCAGAAAAGTGCAAGAACTAAAATAGAGTAAGCACTGAATAATACTTCTCAATTCATAAACTAAATGAGAGTTTGTTACTCCCTGAATTGCATGATCACATTCAATTGCCTATAAAAAAGATCAAGGGTTAGATTATAACCAGACTAATAAGAACGAATGACTTTACTAAATATCTCATTCTATAGAGGAATATGAATATAAATAAAAGACATTTTAGCATTTTTCAAGAAGAATGTATTTTCATTTTTAGTGATATACAAACACTTCTAGGATCTATACATTCAAATGTCAAATTTGCTCTAATGATTCTTCAGCCATGACCCTGGTCAACATGAATCAGTTACAATACTGTACCATAAAATACTTTGCATTTACATTTCTTACATGAATTGAAATTTATTTGAAAACTTATATCTTCGCATCTTGCAATGCCTTGAGAACAAAGACACTATCATTTTGTCCTCTTCTCACCTTTTCCCACTGCTGAGTATAGGTCTGTTTGACTTTGATAGTCATTGATATTGACTGTGCCTGAGTTATTCTGTTGATTGTACCAGTGCATGAAGCACTTTTAGTAACTGGGAAATTATTTTGACTATTAATTAGTGTTAAACTTCTGCTATCATTTATTCAGGCACTGAAATTGTATGCTGATTTAAAGACAAAATTCCAATTATACCTGCATATTTTATGTCTGATTCTTTACCTCATTAAAACACATGGATCCTATTACTTTTCTTTTTCTTTAAGCAGGGGGAAGTAGTTAGATGCCTGTTCAGTTGCATTTGTTTTTGTTCCTGAGGATTTTGTTGTTAAAAAAAAAAAACTATCTATCTTCACATATACTTAGGGAGAGACTGCTACTGTCATGAGCAAGCTGGTTACATGATCTTTAATTTTTTTTAATGTGTTTTCAAATGGACTTGAGGTGAGTTTCAGAACATATATTTTGACAGCACAATAGATTTATGCAATTTTGAGAATGATTGACTCATATTTTTTCAGGAGTACAGCTCGTTTATTTTACGCAGCATATTTTAATCATTGTCAATGATTAGTTTGTGTTCTAAAGAAAATTTGAGCCAACTTTTTTTATTTTGCAGCTCCATTAGTCTCTCTTCTTAAATTCTTCCTGTGTAGGATTGACAGAAAATGTTCAGCAAATTCCTTCAAACATAGGTTATCATCACCTGAGTTCTAAGATACCTAGTGTGTTAGCTTTTCATCACTGTGACAAAAAGCTTCAGAAAAGAAATTTCAAGCAGGAAAATTTTCTTTGGCTCATGATTTCAGGTGTTTCAGTCCATATTTGGCTGACTCCATTGCTTTTAGGCCTGTGGTGAGGCAGAGTTTGATGCCAGAGAGGGTGTTGTGGAACAGAGCTGCTCACCTGAGAGCAGCCAGGAAGCAGAGAGGGGTAGGGAAGGGTTTGGAAACAAGATAGAGCTTCAAAAACACACCCACCCTGACCTACTCCCTCCAAATAGGCCCTTCCTCATTATTTCTACAACCTCCCAGTAGTGCCGCCAGCTGAGGATCACAAGCATTGAACACATAAGTCTTTGGGAGACTTTCCAGACCCAAACTGTAACACCTGGGTCTGTGATGAATGTGTGCTTGAGGACCACCTTCAGGTTTAGGGTACAATACATACAAAATGACTTTACGTTTTTTATAATAGGAGGAATGATACAGGTGGTGAAACCTAACTGGTTAAGGGTAACTGTGAGCTTGAGCTTATAAACAGCTCAAGCATCATATATATATATATATATATATATATTTTTTTTTTTTTTTTTTCCATTTCCTTAGCTGATCTGTGCTTTGCAGTTTAGGTTGAGTGGATATGGATACAGAATGTGCACAGTTTGGGTGTTTTCCCATCAGTTACTTTGTTTCCTGGATTTTATTTTTTACTTTCTAGTGGCTATGGTTTGCCATGAAATCTGTTAAAGCTGAAAACAATGGAAAAACTTACCCCTAATGAGTGTCCCCTTTAGAATTTGCCTCTTCTACTGCCATTGACTCTCTAGAAACTGAAAGTAGTTGTTTATAGTATATTTTCTGGGGTTTATAGTTTGTATCCACAGGGAGATGAGTTTGGTAGAAGTTCATTGGACCCTGCTAAAAGAACTTCTGCAGTGCTTTTGAAATATTGTTCCAGGCATTTTAAAAGAGAGTGGAAGTTTATCAATCCTGCAAATTATCCTCTGTGATTACTTTGAAACATCATTTAGTTTACTTTGTATAAATAACTTAGCTTTATCTTATGATGAAGCACAAGCTTAGTGATTTAAATTACATAAACAGTAATTCCATGGACAAGGGAAAAGTTTATAGAGATGATTAAGGGAGGATCACAGAATCAAATGTAATCTGGAGTGACCTGCTAGAAGATCAGACAGTTGAGGGCTGAGGATTAAATGAATGGAATCATCTAATATTAGGCAGAACTTTAGAACTCATCAAGATTTACGCATAAAACTAGAAGGGTCCCTGGTATCTCCCAACAAGACAATCACCTTCATCTATGAAAGTATGCTGAGAAGAATGTTAGATGTGATAGGAAAGTGAGAGGCATTAGCCAAAACTAGTGAACTACCACACATTTTCTCATACCAAGCTACTCTGCAGAGTCTTCTGTTTTATTTTTGAATTTCAAATTTCTAGGCTAGATTTACCATTGTACCATTGTACGTCTTTTCTGTAATATTCATATGTATAGAATCAAATGGTCAGAACATTTCTGGATGAATAATGTCTTAGTCTTACATTAAAAAACTGACATAATTCCTCTTTATTTAGAAGGATAATGATATATCACTATCATTATCATTTTTTCATGATACAGTAAGTAAAGGAATTTTAGATAACTTTAGTTTGAATTATAATGCACATAAACTACAAAGAATTTCTGAAGCTTAAGAGGAAATTTAAAAATATATTGAGATAATGTATAAAACAAATCTGAATGACAAGGAATCATACAACTTCTGACCATATATTAAAATTGTAGTATTAAGAAAACATTAAAATCTTTATTCTTGGATTCCCTGCATTCAAGAAGACCAACATAAAAGAAAATTAGAATTGAACTTTAAATCTTTCAAGTCTTTACCTAAAACTCATTAATTCTCATCTAAAGGAATCATAAACATTGGATTAGCACAGTAATCATTAAAACACTAAATGTAAATAAGCATGTGGGAAAAAATTTTTTTAAGTACCCTTACTATTTATGCAGTACATTCCTTCCAGAACAAATATACATAGTAAATAACTCCAACAGGGAATAGCGCAATATATTTAGGACAAGAACTGAATATAATCACATTCATAATATGTTAATTTCCTAAAGAGAAACTTAATGTTTTATCTATATATTCCTTTAGGAGAAGTGAGGCACAGGTGTTTTATATCATCAAGAAATTAAAAAATAATCTGCTTTCTTGGTGTACAATCTCAAATTAAACATCACTGCACCTCCAACCCAACCATCACCACCACCAAGCCCTGTGGGGGAGAAAATGCAGCATAGATGTAGTTAATCTCAAAATAATTTTTTTTTCTTTCCATATGATAATAGAATGAATTTGGAAAATACACCATTTTTTAAAATACCAGAGTAGGAAATCATGACTTTGTATGATTTCTTTTTTTTTTTTTTTTTTTTCCATAGCATTCTTGTATATTTGGTTCTATTGCAGAGTCTAGGCCACTGAGTCGACTCAGTGAAGGAGAGTTTACTGAGGGGATGTATACTTGCTAAGCCTACCTGAGTACTGTCTTTCATGAGAGTGGGCATTTCAAACTCTCCTGTATTATTTTCCAGTATTTCCCCTTCAAGTGAGCCAGTAGTTTACAAGTAAGAGGTCATTTGCAATTCTCTTATCTTTCTCTTCAACCTCTTCCTATTTTTTCCTTTTAGTTTACAAAGATGGTGCTCATCAATAAATAACAACAAAATCAAATTATTTTCCAAGTCTTTTCTTTGTTTTTTATAATACTTCTTTTCTTTCTTTCAATACAGTCAAGCTACTTTAAAGTACATTACAATTAAGTCTCTTCTTTTTCATTCCTCACCACACTCCAGCTAAAGATTAGCATACTCCTTGCCAAGCTTAGTAATTAGTACCCACATTATTCACTTTTCCTTCCTATGAGAATATCTGTCTTCCTTAGGCTTCTGGTACACATTTTTTTTTATTGTGTTCTTCCTACTACAACTTCTTCTGGCTATTTATTCTCAGTCTTTTCTGAAGACCCTTATTTCAATATCTCTTGCTTACAAGCTACCATCTTCTAAGATTTAATCTCTAGGTCTTCCTTGTCCTCTATCATTCTATCAAATAAGGATAAGTTACAACTAAGAACCCCAACATTCTCAGCAGCTAAGTCCAATCACACTTTATTTTCTATTCATCTCACCTGTTCATCTCAGTTCAGTTGAAGCCTTCCTTCACATTGTTTTCATTCTAGGACTGAGGCTAAAGAATTTCCAACACCTAGGATATTCCTGGTTACAGTGGCAGAGGGGACAAAACACCGGAAATTCTGTATCAACTATTAAAAGTTTCTTCCTCAAAGAGGAATAAATCCCTTCACATAATTTGGTTGACCAAAGTGAGTAATATGGTCAAGCCTAACTTCAAAGGGAGTGGGGATGGGTCAGTATGATGACCTCCTATGAATAAAAAGAAGAAAAAAATATGTATGAAGAGTTTCAATACTCATGATAGTCTCTGGATTATTCATCCAACTAATGATTATTACAATTAGCAAGTATTAATTCTTTGCAGATCTTTATCTTGAGCTCATAGTTCTTCTATGTAACAATATATAGAATTCCTATTAGACAGTTTCACTTGGATTTCAAAACTTTGAACACAATTCACAAAATCAGAACTCATTTCTGAAACTTTCCTTTATCTTGGTCACCTTCCAAGAACTCAAGTCAGATACTGGAAGTTATTTTTAATTTATTCCTCCTGCTTATCCCATATATCAATGGTAACCTATTCCAATTCAATCAGTGATTCTAATGTGTTTGGACTCTACCCCCTCATCTCTCTTTACATTTCTGATTTTTTTAATGTACTCCCTCCACATATATTGCTTGAATAACTGCAATAACATCACTTTGTAATATTCCTTCTCCTTCCCTTAGTCTCTCCCAAACTTCCTTGTCCCTGCTGTCAAAATTATCCACATCACAAATTTGATCACTTATATTCAAATGACTTTTTGCTCCATTAACTCTAGGACAATATCCAAAATTTTATCACATCAGACCTTTTATGATTTGATCTCTGGTTCTCTAGCTAGCCTCATCTCTCCCCACTTCTCCAGCTCATCACATTTCATGTTCTAAAAGTTGATGGCAAGCTCAACAAGAGCTAAAGGAGAAGTGAAAGTCAAAGACATCTTATTAAGGAAGAAAAAAAGAAAAGAAATAAAACTGTTAAGTTGGATATCAAATCTGGGATAGCATATGCGTCCAGGAAAAAGCACTAACTCTTTCTTTCTGTTTAGACATCTCATTCACCTGGAAAGATCACTGAGGTCTAAGTAGGACACTGGCAGGGCTAGTTAGGCTTTTAGAAAAAGACAGATATCTCATGGAGGCAGTAGGTTCTTGAATGAAGACTAGGAAGGTATTACCAGTTCTGACATTTACGATATGTATCCTTTGATAAACAGCTCTATCTATAGGTAATACCAGGATTATTATGTGAATGGTGATAACACTTTTAAGATATATAGCTGTAGCTAGCTGAGCAGAGTCATGTAATATATAGGGCTTGACCCTTCCAGTCTATGAAACAGGATTACCATTGTAAACATGGTATAAGATTAGGATGGGTGGTTTCAAGATTTCAGAATAGAGAAGGTTGCTTTCCTGGCTGTTCTGTGGCATGAAACCAAGAAAGAAGATAAGCAGCTTATCAGCAAGGTGTGTGAATAAAGCAGGGGGCGGGTAGACTCTACTAGAATTTAATAATGGATATTCAAAGCAGATTGAGGACTCAGGAGGTTGGATAAATAAAACTCAAAGAGGATCAAACTGGAAATCCTGCCTACTAGAAGAAAAACTGGACCCAACTCTCTATTATGTTGTCTTACAAACTGAATTCCTCAATAAGATCCCTAAAGTGCAAGAAGTAAAATCAAGAATCAATAAATGGGACGGTATCAAACTAAAAAGCTTTTACACAGCAACGGAAACAATCAAGAATGTGAAGAGAGAGCCTACAGAATGGAAGAAAATCTTTGCCACCAGCACTTCAGAGCATTAATATCCAGGATATATAAAGAACTCAAAAATCTTAACACCAAAATAAATAAATAAATATAACTCAATCGACAAATGGCCAAAGGAACTGAAAAGGCACAGAAGCAATAGGACACTTGTTCAACAAATATATGAAAAATGTTTCACATCTTTAGCAATTAGAGAAATGCCAATTAAAATGACACTGAGATTCCATCTCACTCCCATCAGAATGGCAATTATCAAGAATACAAGCAAAAATAACTGTTGGCAAGGATAGGGGGAAATAGGTACACTCATACATTTCTGATGAGACTACGAACTGGTGCAACCACTATGGAAAGCAGTATGGAGATTCCTGAGGAAACTTGGAATGGAATCACCATTTGACGTAGTTATCCCACTCCTTGATATATACCCAAAGGTTGTAAAGTTAGCATACTGCTGTGATACAGCTATATCAATGTTTATAACAACTCAATTCACAATAACTAAGCTGTGGAACCAATCTAGGTGCCCTTCAATAGATGAGTAGATAAAGAAAATGTGGTAAATATCTGGACACATGATGGAATATTACTCAACTGTGAAGAAGAATGAAATTATGGCATTTGCTGGTAAATGGATGGAACTGGTGACTATCATACTAAGTGAAATAAGCCAATCCCAATAAACCAAAGGCCAAATG
Source organism: Sciurus vulgaris (assembly GCF_902686455.1). Taxonomy (NCBI): domain Eukaryota; kingdom Metazoa; phylum Chordata; class Mammalia; order Rodentia; family Sciuridae; genus Sciurus; species Sciurus vulgaris. Next base: position 71,943,761 of record NC_136468.1, on the reverse strand, counting down.
TTCTCTCTTTTATGTGGATGCTAACATACAGTATAGGGAAGGATAGAAGTTCACTAGACTAGACAATGGGAATGAAGGAAAGATAGGGTATTTGAGAACAGGATAAACAGTAGAATGAATTAGACATGACTTACCTATGTTCGCATATGAATACACCAGCATTATAACTCCACATCATGTACAAACACAAGAAGGGGAAGTTAAACACCATGTATGTATAATATGTCAAAATACACTCTACTGTCATGTATATCAAAAAGGAACAACAACAACAAAATGGTTGGAAATGGCTGACAGAATTAATAACTGACATTCTTTTTAAAATTTTTCTAGGCTCAAGACAAGAAAACTGTAAGAAAAAACGTCAGATCAATTTTGCTCCTGTAAAGTGACAAAAAGAAGGGGCAAAAAGAAAAGGCAGGCCATCTTTTCATGTCTACATAATCCTTGCTACTAGATCCAGATAAGGATTAGACTCACAAAAACTGTCAATGGAGGTAAGATATTATGGTTGTCACAGTTGTGGCCTTTTCCCACTTTGTTTCCCTTTCCCTATACCCCTTCCCATATCTTTTTGTCTTATCATATAATAAGATGAAGACCAAAATATTTCTTAGGATTTATCTTTTTTTTTCCTACTAGAGGGAAATCGAATGCAAAGAGGAAAATTTCCCAAGTTACTAGTAGAACATAGACGAATGAAAAGTACATGCTTTTCCCTCAAGTGTCCAGCATTTAAAAGCAGAAGGATGAATTAGCAGAATGACAGGTGTTGGGAAATGACAAAAGGAAACAGATTACTGATGGGAATCAAATTACTTAGCCCTCAGTTACATTCCAGGCATAAATAAAGTCAAATAATTAATCTTTTATTTTTGCCACCTGTAAATCTGCCAGGCATTGCATGCTCAATAGAATTAATGAATTGTAATGGGAAGTCAGGCTGGCATAATTTATCTTCTGCTCTGTAATTTCAGAGGCACCATATTCGACAGCTAGATTCATCTCCTATAGTGCCTGCATGCATGATGTCCATAAGGTAGGGTGGTTTACTGGTGGGAAAGAATCCATCCACACTTGCCAGAAAGGAAGGAGGAGCGTGCATGACCGTATTCCAAAGTATTAAGTATTTAGATGTGGCTAGATTCTGGTTTGTAAGGCACCTGTGTCTGGATACCAAGAAAAGATGATCTGGGAAAAAGATGTTCTTTGCTGTTTCTGTTGGTTAAGAGATTAGTATTTATAATTGTTTTCCATTGCCATTTTGACATTTGAAGAAAATAAATAAAATGTGAAGAAACAAGAAGAACTATCATTTGCAGTAGATACCACCAAATCTATGCACTTCTCCATCTCTTAACATCCTTAGGTTTTTAGAACTATGTCTTTATGTTGACAGACTAAAATATCCGAACTAGTTCTGGAACACATAAGAAATCCTAGGATGATAATAAGTGGGTCATAATAAATTACTCTTGGAGAATGTGATTGCCTACCAATGCCTCAGTTCCTATACCGTAGCTGTGATGTACCTAAGGACACTCAGACTGTTTCTAATGCAAATCTATTTTCCTTTTTGCAAATACCTGAAACAAATCTGCCCTTCTCTGTGGTTCTCTGATATACAGCTGGTCCCATAAACCTAATTGGGAAAATGCATTTGACCATTACCAGATTTCTTAACTCTGAGATTATCAGGAAATGCATTAGTAGAAGACAGGAAAATTCTGGCAAATATCAGGTTTCCTCTCATTAGGAAAAAATATAGTTTCTTTTTAATACAGCATTATTTCCATTGCAACATCTCTAACAAATTGCAAACAACCCTGGTTTATTTACTTAGCATTTTCTTCCTTCCACATTTATTTCTCTTTAGGTCATCCCTCTTTTGAGTGACTTAGCAGTTAATCATAAATCTTGTCATGAGTACTGCAAGCAATTGGATTTTGTTTGATTTTTTAATGAAGCCTTGAACTGCGATGTTTCATTTCCATTTTTGGCTTGTGGTGATAACTTATTTGCAAAGCACAATGAGAGGAAAGAGGGGGGAAAAGAGAGACAGATGAAACCTCTGGGGTCATTCTGGTTTATTTTAATTTGAAAATATATTCTCAGCAGTTGTATCCCCCCACATCCCCATAAAATTGCCAAAAGCTTGAATACTGCCTAGAAACAAGAAAATATGAATTGATTCTGGCCTCTTAGAAATTCTAAGCCCTGTGGAGCTCCCTGTAGTGTTTTCAATTTTTAAAAAATGTTTTTACTTTATTTTTTTCCTTCGCAATCAAGCTTTGTAGTTAATTGCCAATAACATCCCTTCCTACTTAGTTATATATTGAGCAATCAAGTCTCCTTTCTTCTCTATCTAGGTTCAAAACTCTTGCCTATTTTCAGGATTGTTTTCCCTGAGGTTAGCCAGTTTCCTCAAGCTAACAACAGATGCTTTAAATGTCCATCCAAAGAAAAAAAATTGTAATCTGTTAAAGAATCTTTTGAAAATGTGTCCTTAAACTGCGTTTTGTAATTATGAGACTAAAAACTGAGTAATTCAAATTCCTCAGGACATTTTGTCCAGGCATTTACATAATCGAAGATGCTCAGTAGAATATCCTGGAGGTAGAAGCAGTGGGTACTGGTAGCTTCTGCTTGATGCCAGGTAGCTCTGTCTTAACTTCTATCTTAACACTATCCTAACCTTGGCCTAAAATCTTGGTGTTTTCTTTCTCTCTCTCTCTCTCTCTTTCTTTTCTTTTTCTTTCTTTCTTTTTTAAATTTTTTTGTAAGTTAAAATGAAAATCAGGTATGGATTCTACATGCTACATAAAATATCCAGACCTGGGACCAAGATCATTGCTGTCTTCTGAGATACCCCTGCAATAAGCTTGTCAGTTGTTGCCTTAGGGCTCTGAGAGAATAAAAAAAAGGATAGGTAAATGCTGGAAAGAGGACCAGGCATTGTCTATGGGGCCGGTGACTGAGGGAACCAATGAGATTGACTGAAATGTTAAGTGTTGATACAAAAAGAAAGGGTTAAAAGATTGAATTTTGTTTCTAATTACTCTAGTTTATGAAAATGGTAACTATTAATATTTTGCATCATTTGGCATTAATTTTTGACATAAGAAATCATTACTGTATATACAGTACATTTTCTTTATCCATTTATCCATTGTTGGGCACCTAGGTTATTTCATTTCTTACCTATTATGAATAGTATGGCAACAAATGTGGGCATACACATATCTATATGGTAAACAGAGTTTATTTTCTATGGTACATACCAGAAGTGGGATAACTGGATCTTATGGTAAATCTATTTTTTTTTTTTTAATTTTTTGAGGAAACTAAATACTGTTTTCTGTGGTGGCTGTACTAATTTACATTCCTACCAACAATGTGTAAGAGTTTGCTTTTCTCTACATTCTCATCCGCATTTGCTATTTTTGCCTTTTTTATAATAGCCATTCTCAATGGATTAAGATTATATCTCACTGTAGTTTTGATTGAATTTCCCTGACGGCTAGCAACATTGAACATTTTTTTGCACAATGGTTGATCATTTGAATTTCTTCCTTTGACAAGTGTCTATTCATATAATTTGCCCAATTTTAGTTGAATTATCCCCATTGCATTCTTCACAGAATTAGAAAAATCAATTTTAAAATTCATATGGAAGCACAAAAGACCTCAAAAAACCAAAACAATCTCCAACAACAAGAAGAACAAACCACAAAACTGGAGCCAGCACACTATCTGACTTCAAACTACCCTGCAAAGTTATAGCAATAAAAACAGCATGGAATTGGCATAAAACTAAATATACAACACAAGAGAACAAATGGAATACCAGAAATAACCTTTGGACTTATGGTCAAAATGAAGATGCTAAAAATATGCACAGGAGAAAAGAAGCATCTTCATCAAATAATTTCGAGAAAAATGGATAATGCATGCAGAAGATTGGAACTTGACTCCTATTTCCTCCCCTATACGAAAATTAATTCAAAACGAATCCAAGACGTAGTATAGGACCCACTACTATGAAACCACTAGAAGAAAACAGGGGAAACACTTGAAGACATAAGTATAAGCAATCATTTTTTGGACAAAACATTCAAGCAAGAGCAACTAAAGCAAAAGTGGACACAGGGGATCATGTTAAACTACAAAGTTTCTGCAAAGCCAGGGAAACAATCAACAGAGTGAAAAGACTAGCTGCATAATAGAAAAAAACATTTCTAGAACTGTTCATTTGGATGGATGCATTAATATCCAAACTATAGTAAGTACCCAAATGTTCTAAAGAGTACAAATAACTTTTAAAATCTGAAATCTTCTTTTTTCCCTTCACTTTATAAAATTAAACATGTTTTGAAATAATTGTAGATTCTACACTTATAATCAATAATGCAGAAAAATCCCTTATAACCTGTACTTAGTTCTCTCAAAGTTCTCTCAATGATGATGCTGTTTTTCTTCTTCTTTTTATTGTAAATAAATGGGGTACACCTTGTTTCTCTGTTTGTACATAAAGTAGAGACATACCATTTGTGTAATCATACATTTACATAGGGTAATGGTGTTTGATTCATTCTGTTATTTTTTCCTACCCCCTAACCCTTCCTCCCCTCTTCTCCCTCTATACAGTTCTGCCTTCCTCCATTCTTGCCTCCCTCCCACCTTGCATTATGTATCACCATCTGCTTATCAGCGAGATCATTTGCCCTTTGGTTTTTTGGAAATTGGTTGAACTCACTTAGCATGATAGTCTCCAATTTCATCCATTTGCCAACAAATACCATAATTTTATTGTTCTTTATGGCTGAGTAATATTCCTTTGTGTATATATACCACAGTTTCTTAATCCATTCATCAGTTGAGGGCATCTACGTTGGTTCCACAATCTGGCTATTGCAAATTAAGCAGCTATGAGCATTAATGTGGCTTTATCTCTGTAATATGCTGATTTTAAGTCCTTTGGGTATAGGCTAAGGAGTGGGATAGCTGGGTCAAATGATGCTTCCATTCCAAGTTCTCTAAGGAATTTCCACACTGCTTTCCAGAGCAGCTGCACTAATTTGCAGCCCCACCAGCAATGTATGAGTGAACTCTTTTCCCCACATCCTTGCCAACACCTATTGTTGCTTGTATTCTTGATAATCACCATTCTAAATGGGGTGAGATGGAATCTTAGGGTGGTTTTGATTTGCATTTCTCTTATTACTAGAGATGTTGAACATTTTTTCATATGTCTGTTGGTTACTTGTACATCTTCTTCTGTGAAGTGTCTGTACATTTCCTTAGCCCATTTGTTGATTGGGTTATTTGTATTTTTGGTGTAGAGTTTTTTGAGTTCTTTATGGATTCTGGAGATTAGTGCTCTATCTGAAGTATGAGTGGCAAAGATTTTATCCCACTCTTTAGGTTCTCTCTTCACATTGCTGATAGTTTCCTTTGCTGAGAGAAAGCTTTTTAGTTTGAATCTACCCCAGTTATTGGTTCTTGCTTTTATTTCTTGTGCTATGGGAGTCCTGTTAAGGAAGTCTGATCCTAAGCAACATGTTGAAGACTTGGATCTACTTATTATTCTATAAGATGCAGGGTCTCTTCTCTGATTCTGAGGTCCTTGATCCATTTTGAGTTGAGTTTTGTGCAGGTGAGAGATAGGGGTTTAGTTTCATTCTGCTGCATATGGTTTTCCAGTTTTCCCAGCACCATTTGTTGAAGAGGCTATCTTTTCTCCATGGCATGTTTTTGGCACCTTTGTCTAATGTGAGAAAATTGTATTTATTTGGGTTTGTGTCTGTGTCCTCTGTTCTGTACCATTGATCTACCTGTCTATTTTGGTGCCAATACCATGCCATTTTTGTTAACTATTGCTTTGTAGTATAGTTGAAGTTCTGGTATCGTGATACCCCTGCTTCACTCTTCTTGCTAAGAATTACTTTAGCTATTTTGGGTCTCTTATTCTTCCAAATGAATTTCATTATTGCTTGCTCTATTTCTTTAAGGTACTTCATTGGGGTTTTAATTGGAATTGCATTGAATTTGTATAGCACTTTTGGTAGTATGGCCATTTTGACAATATTAATTCTGCCTATCCAAGAACATGGGAGATCTTTCCATCTTATAAGGATTTCTTTAGTTTCTTTCCTTAATGTTCTGTAGTTCTCATTGTAGAGGTCTTTCACTCTTTTGTTAGATTGAGTCTCAATTATTTTATTTTATTTTTGTTGAGGCTATTGTGAATGAGGTAGTTTTTCTAACTTCTCTCTCTTTTTTTTTTTTTTTTTTTTTTTTTTAGGAATAATCGCGCCAAGGATAAACCTCATTGGCTATGATACTGCCACTGCGCAAAGCTGTCTAACTCTCTTTCTGAGGATTCATTACTTATGTATAAAAATGCATTAGATTTATGAGCATTGATCTTATATCCTGATACTTTACTGAATTAACTTACGAGTCTAAAAGTTTTCTGGTGGAATTTCCCAGTTTCTCTAAATATATAATCATGTCATCAGCAAATAGGGATAGTTTGAGTTTTTCTTTTCCTGAGTTTCCCTTTAATTTCTTTGGTTTGTCTAATTGCTCTGGCTAGAGTTTCAAAGACAATGTTGAATAGAAGTGATGAAAGAGGGCATCCCTGCCTTGTTCCAGTTTTTAGGGGGAATACTTTCAGTTTTTCACCATTTAGAATGATATTGGCCATGGACTTAGCATAGATGGCCTTTAAAAAGTTAAGAAATGTTCCCAGCATCCCTAGTTTTTCTAGTGCTTTGAGCATGAAAGGGTGCTGTATTTTATCAAATACTTTTTCTGCATCTATCAAAATAATCATGTGATTCTTGACTTTAAGTTTGTTGATATGATGAATTACATTTATTGATTTCTGGATGTTGAATCTATCTTGCATCCCTGGGATAAAACCCACTTGATCATGGTGCACTATCTTTTTAATATATTTTTGTATGCGATTTGCTAAAATTTTGTTGAGAATTTTTGCATCAATGTTCATTAAGGATATTGGTCTGAAATTTTCTTTCCTCGATGTGTCTCTGTCTGATTTAGGTATCAGGGTGATATTGGCTTCATAGAATGAGTTTGGGAGGGTTCCCTCCTCTTCTACTTCATGGAATACTTTGAGGAGTATTGGAATGAGCTCTTCTTTAAAGGTTTTGTAGAACTCAACTGAGAACCCATCTGGTCCCGGACTTTTCTTTGTTGGTAGGCTTTTGATGACTTCTTCTATTTCATTACTTGAAATTGATCTATTTAAATTGTGTATGTCCTTCTGGTTCAGTTCATGTAATTCATATGTCTCTAGAAATCTGTTGATGCCTTTGAGATTTTCTATTTTGTTGGATTATAGATTTTCAAAATAGCTTCTAATTATGTTTTGTATTTCACTCATGTCTGTCATGATATTTCCTTGTTCATTCCGAATTTTAGTTTTTTTTTTTTTTTATGTATAATACTATGTTGGCTGTGGGTTTAGCATAGGTAGCCTTTACAATGTTGAGGTATGTTCGTACTATTCCTATTTTTTCTAGTGTTTTAAGCATGAAGGGGTGCTGTATTTTATCAAATGCTTTCTCAGCATCAATTGAAATAATCATGTGATCCTTAACTTTAAGTCTGTTGATGTGGTGAATTACATTTATTGATTTCCAGATGTTGAACCAACCTTGCAACCCCACTTGATCATCTATCTTTTGCACTATCTTTTTAATATATTTTTGTATGTGATTTGAAAGTATTTTGTTAAGGATTTTTGCATCTATGTTCATCAGGAATATTGGTCTGAAGTTTTCTTTCTTTGATGCATCATTGTCTGGTTTTGGTATAAGAGAGATACTAGCCTCATAGAATGAATTTGAAAGGGTTCCCTCCTTTTCTATTTCCTAAAATACTTTGAGGAATATTGGTATCAGTATTTCTTTAAAGGTCTTGTAGAATTCAGCTTAGAATCCATCTGGTCCTGGGCTTTTCTTTGTTGGTAGGCTTTTGATGGCTTCTTCTATTTCAGTGCTTGAAATTGATCTGTTTAGATTGTGTACGTCTTCCTGATTCAGTTTGGGAGGATCATATGTCTCTAAAAATTTGTCAATGTCTTCGATATTTTCTATGTTGTTGGCGTATAAATTTTCAAAGTAGCTTCTAGTTATGTAGAAGATGGAAAGACCTCCCATATTATTGGATAGGCAGAATTACCATTGTCAAAATTGCCATTCTACCAAAGGCACTATACAGATTCAATGCAATTCCAATTAAAATTCCAATGACTTTCCTCATAGAAATAGAGAAAGCAATCATGAACTTAATCTGGAAGAACAAGAGAACTCCAATAGCCAAAACAATCCTGAATAGAAAAAGTGAAATCAGAGGTATCACAATACCAGACAATTTTAGTAATTTGAGTTGTCTCTCTCCTTCTCTTTGTTAGTATGGCTAAGGGTTTATCAATTCTGTTTGTTTTTTCAAAGAACCAACTTTTTAGTTTGTCAATTTTTTCAATTGTTTCTTTGGTTTCAATTTCATTGATTTCAGTTCTGATTTTAACTATTTCCTATCTTCTACTACTTTTAGTGTTGATCTGTTCTTCTGTTTTTAGGATTTTGAGCTGTAGTTTTAGGTCATTTATTGTTTATTTTTTCTTCTTTTATTAAATGCCCTCCATGAAATAAGTTTTCCTCTAAGTACTGCTTTTCATAGTGTCCTAGAGATTTTGATGTGTTGTATCTTTGTTTTTGTTTATCTATAAGAATTTTTTTATTTACCCCCCTGATGTCTTCTTATATCAATTCATCATTCAATAACATATTATTTGATCTCCAGATGTTGGAGTAGTTTCTGTTTTTTATTCTGTCATTTATTTCTAATTTCAATCCATTATGATCTGATCAAATACAAGGTAGTATTTCTATCTTCTTATATTTGCTATCGGTAGCTTTGTGGCATAATACATGTTCTATATTAGATAAGGATCCATGGGCTGCTGAGAAGAAGGTGTATTCACTATTTGTTGGATAGTATATTCTATATATGTCCGTTAAGTCTAAATTATTGATTGTGTTATTGAGATCTATGGTTTCTTTGTTCAAATTTTGTTGGGAAGATCTGTCCAGTGGTGAGAGTGGTATATTAAAGTAACCTAGTATTATTGCATTGTGGTACATTTGGTTCCTGGAATTGAGAAGGATTTGTTTGACATACTTGGATGAGCCATTGTTTGGGGCATAGAGATTTTTGATTGTTAGGTCTTACTGATTTATGCTTTCCTTAAGCAGTATGAATTGTCCTTCTTTATCCCTTCTGACTAACTTTGGCTTGGAATCCACATTATCTGATATGAGGATGGATACTCTGGCTTTTTTGCTGAGTCCATGTGCATGGAATGTTTTTCCCCATCCTTTCACGTTTAGTCTGTGGGAATCTCTTTCTCAGAGATGAGTCTCTTGCTGGCAGCATATTGTTGCATCTTTCTTTTTATTACAATCTGCCAGTCTATGTCTTTTGATTGATGAGTTCAGGCCATTAACATTCAGGGTTATTATTGAGATATGATTTGTATTCCCGGTTATTTGGTTCATTTTTTTTTTTTTTTTTTTGACATGACTTCGTTTCTCCTTTATTTGGCAATTCCTTTAGTGTAGTTCCTCCATTTGCTGATTTACATCATTGTTTTTCATCTCTTTCTCATGGAATAGTTTGTTGAGACTGTTCAGTAATGCCGGCTTTCTATTTGTAATTATTTTAGCTTTTGTTTATCATGGAAGGATTTTATTTCGTTGTCAAATCTGAAAGTCAGTTTTGCTGGGTATAAGATTCTTGTTTGGCATCTGTTTTCTTTCAGAGCTTGAAAAATGTTGTTCCAGGCCCTTCTAGCTTTTAAGGGCTGGGTTGAAAAATCCGATGATAACCATATTGGTTTACCCCTGAATGTTATTTGATTCTTTTCTCTCACAGTCTTTAAAATTCTGTCTTTGTATGTTAATTATTTTCATTATAATGTTTTTATGGTGTGGGGCTGTTGTAATTTTGTATATTTGGAGTCCTATAAGCCTCTTGAACTTGATTTTCCATTTCCTTCTTCAGATTTGGGAAATTTTCTGATATTATTTCATTTAATAGATTCTTCATTTCTTTGGTTTGTTTCTCTGTACCTTCCTCAATCCCAATAATTCTTAAATTTGGCCTTTTCATGATATTCCATAATTCTTGCAGTTCTGTTCATGATTTCTTACCATCTTCTCTGTTTGGTCAACTTTGTTTTCAAAGTTAAATATTTTGTCTTCAATGTCTGAGGTTCTGTCTTCCAGGTGTTCTATTTTATTTGTTATGCTTTCTATGGAGTTTTTAATTTGGTTTATTTTCCTTCATCAAGGATTTCTGTTTGTCTTTTTTTTTTTTTTTTCAGTATCTCTAACTCTTCATTGAAATAACATTTTGCCTCCTGCATTTGCTCTTTTAACTGTTGATTGGTATGATCATTCAAAGCCTGCATTTGCTTTTTCATCTGGTTTGCTTCTCTGATCATTTTAATTATGTACATTCTGAACTCCCTTTCTGACATTGCTTTTGCCATGCTGTCATTGGATTTTATTGATGTAACATCTAGGTTTGTTTGTGACATTTTCTTCCCTTGTTTTCTCATATTGCTCAGGTCATCTTCCCCTCCTGTAGTGAAACTGTAAGATATTGTAGATTTCCTCTATTGACTTATATTGTCCCTGTAGACTTCCAATAATTCATGTCCTAGCCTTCAGTAGCCTGAAGTCTTGGAGGAACATAGTAATGCAGTGATACACAAGGAAGCTGCCCCTCTAGGGGTGGGGCCTTTAGGTGGGGTATATTCCTTGTTAGTGGGCAGAGGCATCTCTACTTGTTGATGGTCAGCTAAAGGGGGACTAGGCTGGGGGCTAGAGTATGGCTGGTCTGGGCCTGGGTTTCTGGTTCTACTACCAGTGTGGGAAAGCCTCACCCGGAGGGGAAGTCTCACCTGGTGTGGAAGTCTCACTGGGCAGCCCTCCTCTGCGACTTTCCCAGCTATCTGGGTTCACCTCTCCAGCTTGGAAGTCTCACTGGGCGGCAACTCTTCTCTACAAAGTTCCCTGTGTTCCTGGCTGGAAAACCAACTCACCTGGCAGCTCTGAGTTGGTCCCAAGTCTCTCAATACCTCCTCTTCTTGAATCCTGAGTTCTGGAGGGACATGTGGTGCATTCACCCTATAGTCCGCCATCTTGGTCTCCTCCCCATGATGTTGTTTTTCAAAAAATGTTTCAAACAACCAATAAAAATTTCTGTATGTCATATACTTTTGTCATGTACAACAGGCTCTTTTGACATGTGTTCACATGACAGATGGCTAACTTGAAAAGAAATCTCAACTTTAAAGTATGTGCAGAATCAATTGGCCAAGTATCAGCATCATACTACAATTCTATTTTCCTCTCCTTTCTTTAATATCTTGCCTTTACTATCTAACCCACTACTTCCAACCTTTCTCCCTTGTGTTTTCCCAAAACAGCTAATTAAAGAAATAAGTAAATCACAAAAATATGAACACTTGCCTCTATAGAAAAATTGAACAAGAAAAAGACCTTACAGATCTAAAAAAAATGAAAACACTCAAAGAATTTCTATAAATTTAGTGTCCAGACAGTCACATCTTCAGAGAGATGGGAATACTGTTAGAAACACTGAATAAAGAAGTAAGAACACTGTCACTGCCTCAGAAATCCTTTGCACTCTTCAGCTAAGTTAAGCAATCTTATTAAGAAATTACTAGGTTTAGTTTTCTGCTTTACAGGTTACTCTATTTTATACACTATGCACTATTAGAGGTGATATATATATATGTATACATACATATATACATATATATGTGTGTGTATATATACATATATATATATATATATATATATATATATATATATATAATTTGTTGTATTTTCATAGTTGTTACCAGATGATAGATGCTGGGATTTAAAGGAACTCCCAAATATAAACAAATGTATCGAGCTTACTGTTGGTCTGTTGGTCCCTCTTTCCCTTTATTTTAAAACAATTTTTCCACTGTGTAGTGCTCATTTGTCAGCTCTCCATAGTTGTCTGTATATTTATCCTTTATCTTTGTTTTCCCTATCAGGAAAACATTTGAATCACATTTATATACACATTCACAAGAAAATAAAGGACACCTTTCTTAGTATTTCTGTTTCTAAGGTGTCTATTATTTTAAAAGGCTCCAATTCCACAAATATGTGTGTATAAATAATGCTTAAATAGTAAACACTCAAGGACCAATGGACAGGTGTCAGATGGATATCTCTGGAAACCGACACATGTAGTTGTGTAGTCAATTTTTCATTACTATTACATGACGTTGGAGATAATCAACTTAAAAAGAAGAAATACTGCCAGACATGATAGTGCATGCTTTTATTCCCAGCCACTTAGGAGATTGAGACTGGAGGATCACATGTTGGAGACCAGCCTCAGAAATTTAGCAGGATCTTTAGCAACTTAGTGAGACCCTGTCTCAGAATATTAATTCAAAAAAAGAACTGAGGATGTAGCTCAGTATTAAAGTGCCCATAAGTTCAATCCATAGTGTTTTAATAATAATAACAATTATTATTATTACTATAATTGTTATGATTTTGGAGTGAGGTGTCCCCCAAAAGCTCATGTGTGAGACGAGGCAAAAAGGTTCAGAGAAGAAATGATTGATTTACAAAAGCCTTAACCCAATCAGTGAAGTTATCACTTGATGGGATTTATTGGTGACAGAAGACAGGTTGGGTATGACTAGGGGAAGTGGGACATTGGGTCTTGACTTTGGGGTATATTTTTTACATCTGACAAGTGGAGACTCTCTGCTTACTGATCATCATGTGAGCTGCCTCCCTTCCTCCACACTCTTCCACCACTGTGTCTTGCCTGACTTTGAGCCCGGAGGAATGGAGCTGGCTATCTATGGACTGAGTCCTCTGAAATCATGAACCTGCAAATAAACTTTTCCTCCTCTACAGTTGTTCTGGTTGGGTCTTTTAGTCATGGTGGCAAAATGCTGACTAAAACAATAAGAAGAAGAAGAAGGAGAGGAGGGGGAGAAGGAAGAGGAGGAGAAGAAGAAATGTGATTGACAATGTACATAAGTCCTTTGTTTTTAGAGTGTTATCATCAAGCTTCAGCATAGAAAATCATATTAATGTTGGGTTAAAACTATATCTGGATAGGTATACTCATTATTGTTTTTTAATAGCAATTGAAGATTCAAAGCAAAATTAAGCAGAAGAAAGAGAAATTTGCCACACATTGCTTCCCTCACCATCAACACCCCCACTGGAGCAGTATGCTTGTTACAGTTTATGAATCTGCAATAGCACACCATTATTATCAAAACTGTAGTTCATATTAGGGCTCACACTCAGTATTATATATCAGGTGGGATTGGAAAAATATATAATGGCATGTATTCATCATTATAGAATCATACAGAGTATTTTTAGTGCTGCAAAAATCCTCTGTGCTCAACCTATTTATTATCCCCTCTCTCTAGCCCCTGGCAGCCACTACACTGTCTCCAGAGTTTTGCCTCTTCTAAAAATATTTTTTAATGTAAGGATATCAAAATTAAGTGTCTTTAAATTAGAATCTTTCCATCTTAAATCTACCTCATTGCTAAAGTTACTCATGCCTCAAGAAGCTTAATTTATTTTACTGTTCTTTGAAAGAAAGTTTCTAAATTTAAAATAAGGTCTAATTCACTAGCCAGTCTTGCAAAACCATTTTATGATCATTCAAATATAAAAGGAAACTATACATGAGAGCCTTTTATGAAAATATTTCTGGTATGTTTTCAAGGTATTACATACATCTTTACCTTTGCTGGGTAATTTGGAGTTCTTCAACAAATTTGTGTTACTGGAGCTTCACCATAAGGCATTTTTCCTTTGTCACTTTGTGCAATGTTAGACTTTTGTCAATAGAAGTCACTGCATGCATGTTTCTAAGCAATAGTACCATCCCAGACAAGTACTTCCCTTCTGGGTTCAGACCTTCCTTTTATATTATTCAAGATGGGGAACCAGTGGATTATACAAACCAACACGCAGTTTGGGAGACCATTTACCTGGTAGTTCCAGTCATATTCTCAGGTAGCTTTCTCCCAATTGTATTGACAGGTCTTGAAGCAGTTTCCCTTCCCTCTCTAACAATTACCTTCACCACAGGAATACTGGGTGTTCCTGTAGTAGCCATGCCTTCTTTGAAGAGGTCTGAGTCCATCTCTTGGGGAAGACCTTCTTCAAGTTCCTCCATCATTTGTCCTTCCATTGCCTACTCTTCCCAAACTTAATAGCTGCTTTCATATTTTTCACCTGCCAGTTGTCCGCTTCTTAGGATCCACTTTAATTACATTATCAGTTAACTAATTTTAAATTATTACTGATGCTTTATATTTTTCCATTTAACTTACTGTTATATTTCTTTGCCTTTGGACCAGATCCCAACCAATATATTAATTTTATTTTTGATATGGTTTTCTACCATGTCATAAGAGTAAAACTACCCTCATTCTGTATTTTAAAAATTATATGATCATTAGTTATCTTAATAAATAGGAAAACACTATTTATTTCACATAGCAAGAATTAGATATATATATCCACATATATATTTAAAATGAATGCAATATATTTTATAACTATGTTTCAGAAAATAATGTGATTTTTAAAGTTTATTCATATGAGAAGATTATATTCCCTATTCCCAAATAACTGCAAATTCTATAATGGTCACATTATAGAAAGGGGTACAAAATTATTATAATTTATACTTTTGTATAAATGAACAATATGGGATTGGGGAATTTAGTGTTATCATCTGACAACAAGAATCATAGAACTTGGCTCACAGACCATTTATAAGTAATTATGGACTATAGTGAGTTACTAAGTCATCTAGTGTAAGAGCAAGAATGCAGTAGACATTAAAGGACTAAATGATATGTGTGAGAGAGGATACAAAAAATCCAATGTCACCTTAGTGAGTGGTGGAACCAAGATTGCAATTGGTACGTATTTGAATCCAAAGTCCATACTCTTGTTAACTGAATAAGTGTGATTTGGCAATAGAGAGTTGGGAAAAAAAAAAAAAAAAAGGCATATAGGAGTCATGTAATACTGTATACTGATGAAAACATTCTCTCCTTCAAAATCCGAGTTAGTTCAATGTGTTTTATGCATGGTTGGGGTCATCATAAGCTATAATATGTTAATGTGCAGTGATTTAAAATCCCTGATTCACAACTCGTTTGCTATCAATTATGAACCCCCACTTCCCAATCCACAAAGGCCCAGAATTTTTCCCAGCACATGCACATGTTGTCAGCCAGAATCTTCAGAGCAGAAATGACTTCCAGGAAGAACATCAGCCCTCCTGACAGTGGTCAGATCTGTAGGAATCTTTATGCAATCACAGATGCTGGGTACTAAGGAGGTGGGTAAAGTACACAAGAAAAAAATATTAATTTACCTTCTTACCAGGACTTCAGTTCAACAAGAAGAAGATATTGGTAAAGAAACCATTAGATGCAACACAGACATTTGAATTGAGCAGACTTATTTCACATAGCATGAATTAGAAAAGATACTGCTATCAGCTATGTCAACATGGGCATTGGGGCTGGAAAGCTCCACTTATTGATAGGAAGGCAAATAAGAATAAGGCGAGAACGTGAGGCATTTGAACCCAATAATATAGAAATAGAAAGAACTTGAAATTCTGCTGCAACAGCATACACACAAAAATGAAAATTAACATACGTGCAATAAACACTGTTTCAAATGCACTGCTGAAAAGCTCTTGAGCATACCTCAAGGAGCCATTCACCAAGAAACAAAAAGTCAAGCAATGGACTTGTACTCTGACTACACCAGGTGATGTTAGACGATTATGGATTACTGTTCAGAGACATCTACATCTTTTAAATGAGATTTACTGACAAGAATCCAAAGTTTTGGGATTTGATTAGTAGAATTCAAAAGGAAGCATGAGACTGGGGCTCTTCAAGGGTGACATACTTACTGAAAGGTGGCACAAGGGGAAAATGTGTTACTGACACAGAGATATGCAGGGATATGTAATGCTCTGCATGAGCTGCATGAATTTGAATATTATACTCCTTTGTACTTCAGGGCCCTGGTTTATCCATTTTAAGTGTAACTTAGCATCATTTCCCAAAGTTAAAAAGTTAATATTTTAAGATACTAATCTATTAAAGATATAAATCTATTTGAAGAAAATAATCTCATAACTTACAGTTTTAATTTTTTAAATATGTAATAGTAAGGAAAGATAATTTAATACAGAACCATAATGAAAATGTATAAAAATATATTAAATATAAGTAAAGTATCACAAGGCACAGAATAGACTTTGATGTTTATATTAAAAAAGAATTCAAAAAATATTAAAAATATTAAAAATCTAAGTCATTCAGAAAATAAAAGGAATGTAGTAAAATATTGTATCTTGATGCTGAAATTTATAGCAATTTCCTTTAAAGCCTACTAAGCATTTTTTAGTACGTGTTGATCTACACAGTGATATGGGAATAAGAGTAAAACATTTTGAAAGAAAAGCACATACATGACATTTTTTGCTTACAGTATTATTATATACATAAAAAAGGTGATTCTTTAAGACTTAGAACTAATTCTCTTTAGAAGCTAATAACAAATGTCTAATTCTGTTACATAAAATTAATTTGGCCTTGAATTCATGTAAAAATGCAGAAAATGTATTTTTAAATGTAATTTCACAAATTGGCAAATTATATATAGAATAAAATATGTGAAAGATCTTTCTGAATAAAGCATATAAATTCTTAATAAAAGTTATGATAAAAAGACCAAAAATAGAAAGGCAGGTTCTTGTTCACAGAGGGAGATATTCTCTAACATGGAAAGGAAAGAGATCTCCAAATTTTCTATAAATCCCATTAAATTACAAGTAATGTATTTCACAGAAATCAAACTGTATAAAATCTTTCATGGAAGAACAAAGGATATTGAAGAGTTTGTCAGATATTGAAGAAAAAGTAGGCAAGGAAGAATAAATCCACACCTAAAGATATTCATTCCACGAATATTTATTTGAAAACATATCACACACAGTAGACATCATAGTTTAAAGAAAAAATGATACATATATGGAAAATAGTTAAGTGATAAAACAATTTAGCATTGTATTGAATATTTCATAGATAAGACAAAAGTAATAATAATTCACTCACACAGCAAAATAAAATACTTCACATTGCAGATAAATTGTTGGTGGATTGAAGATATAATTGAGAAAGACTATTTTTTATGTTTTTACAAAAAATGCCATAGATAATTTTTATACATTGGATTAGGGAAGGACTAATTTAAAAATACAAATAATTACAAATCAAAGAAGGGACATCCTGGTCCATTTCAGAAACAGAAGAAATACTCAGGATATCAAAGTGCACAGTAAACAAAATGAAAATATAAACCATAGACTCAAATTAGATACTGCCACACCTATAACAATACACAGATTAGGTATCCAGAATATATAAAGAACTCCAAGAAAGCAATAAGAAAAAGGCAAACATTTCAATAGAAAATGAAACAGGAATTTAATGAGCATTTCACAGATGTAAACATCCAAATGGCTAATAAACATTTAAACAGATGTTCATTTTAATAGCGATCCATTAAATGCAAATTAAAGCAATAATACATTAGTTTATACCCATCAGATTGGCGAAAATTAAAAAGTTGACAATAACAAATGGTATAAAGAGCATCTAGCAAAACAAGTTCTCAAATGCTGGCGGTTCTGTGAATTGTTGTAATCATTTGAAGAGCAATCTGGCAGAATATGGTAAGGGAGAAGTAGAAATTAAGCTGTTATTTCATGAAAAGTTTCACTTGCACAGTGTGTACATTCAAGACATTCTTATGTAAGTATACAATGGGCAGAATTCTTAAGTATTATTTTCAAGAGAAGTAAATGACAAGCAACCTTAAATTTCAATCAATGGAAAAGATAACTTGCACTGTTTATATAATAATGTAGATAGAGTAGCTTATGACCCAAAGTTTCTTCTTTTGATTTTTAAAAATTGCTAAACATAATATTTAACAAATGCCGCAGAATTCTCAGTATAAAATGATGGGATCATTCAAAGTTTAAACATGGAAATAACAATATATATTTATAAATATATACACATGCAGTAATAATCTAAACATTGCATAAGACATACAATGCCATAATTTGCACATGAAGGGAAGAATAGAATTGATGACAGCCACCTTAAGTCTTGCACTTCGAATGTTTTACTCCATCAAAAATTACAAAGCTCCTGGAGCAACATGAAATCAACAAACATATGGAAAAATGTTCAACATCTCTAGTAATAAGAGAAATGCAAATCAAAACCACCCTAAGATTCCATCTCACCCCAATTAGAATGGCGATTATCAAGAATACGAGCAACAACAGGTGTTGGCGAGGATGTGGGGAGAAAGGTACACTCATACATTGCTGGTGGGGCTGCAAATTAGTGCAGCCACTCTGGAAAGCAGTGTGGAGATTCCTTAGAAAACTTGGAATGGACCCTCCATTTGACCCAGCTATCCCACTCCTTGGCCTATACCCAAGGACTTAAAATCAGCATGCTACAGAGATACAGCCACATCAATGTTCATAGCTGCTCAATTCACAAAAGCCAGACTGTGGAACCAACCTAGATGCCCTTCAATTGATGAGTGGATAAAGAAACTGTGGTATATATATACAATGGAATATTACTCAGCCATAAAGAATGATAAAATTGTGGCATTTGCAGGCAAATGGATGAAATTGGAGAATATCATGCTAAGTGAGATAAGCCAATCTCAAAAAGCCAAAGGACGAATGATATCGCTAATAAGTGGAGGATGACACATAATGGGGGGAGGGAAGGGTTAGTGTTAGGGTTAGAGTTAGGGTTAGAGAGGGGGGCAAGTATGGAGGAAGGAAGCACTGTATAGAGGGAAAAGAGGGGTGGGGTGGGGGGAAGGGAAAAAATAACAGAATGAATCAAACAACATTACTCTATGTAAATTTATGATTACACAAATGGTATGCCTTTACGCCATGTACAAACAGAGAAACGACATGTATCCCATTTGTTTACAATAAAATAAAATAAAATAAAAGATGTGAGAACAAAAAAAAAAAAAATTACAAAGCAATGGTGCAGTGGTGCACATCTGTAATCCCAGCAGCTTGGGAGGCAGAGGCAGGAGGATCACAAATTTAAAGCCAGTCTCAGCAACTTAGCAAGACCCTAAGTAACTGGGTGAGACTCTCTCAAAATAAAAATAAATATATTTAAATGGTTGTGGGTGTGGCTCAGTGGTTAAGTGTCTCTGTGTTCCATCCCTGGTACAAAAAGCAAATAAATAAATAATTATAAAACTTTAAAGCAAATACAAAAAATGAAATTTGGTAAATTTAGATGTGTATCCAGATACTTATTATTGTTATTATTATTTGCTGCAAATGCATTCAAAATGTTGATGAAATGTTTTTATAAAATATTCAAAAGGGTTGATTTTTATTGTAGAGAATGGCTAAGCGTTAGGAACTGGCCTCAATATCCCCACAATGCAATATTTAAGAAGATATCAGAAAATATTTCAATGGTGTCTGTTGTGATCTTTCCTTTTTCCTCACGTATTCTACTAATTTGAGTTTTTCCTCTCCTTTTCTTCGTTAGTGTGACTAAGGGTTTATCATTTTGTTAACTTTTTCAAAGAACCAACTTTTTATTTTGTCAATTTTTTCAATTGTTTCTTTTGTTTCAATTTCATTGATCTCAGCTCTGATTTTAATTATTTCCTGTCTTCTACAACTTTTGGTGTTGATCTATTCTTCTTTTTCTAGGGCTTTGAGCTGTAATGTTAGGTTGTTTATTTGTTGTCTTTTCCTTCTTTTACTGATTGTGCTGCATGCAATGAATTATCCTCTTAGTACTGCTTTCAGAGTGTCCCAGAGATTTTGATATGTTGTGTCGTCGTTCTTGTTTACCTTTAAGAATTTTTTTTATTTCTTTGCTGATGTCTTCTGTTATCATTGCATCATTCAATAGCAAATTATTTAGTCTCCGGGTGTAGGAGTAGTTTTTTTTTTATTTCATCATTGATTTCTAATTGCATTTCATTATGGTCTGATAGACTACAAGGTAGTATCTCTATTTTTTTGTATTTACTAACAGCTTCTTTGTGGCATGGCATATGGTCTATTTTAGAGAAGGATCCATGAGCTGCTGAGAAGAAAGTGTATTCGCTCCATGATGAATGAAATACTCTATACATGTCCTTTAAGTCTATATCATTGATTGTATTATTTTATTCTGTAGTTCTTTGTTCAGTTTTTGTTTGGAGGATCTATCCAGTGGTGAGAGTGGTGTGTTAAAGTCCCCCACTATTATTGTATTTTTGTCTGTTTATTCTTGAAATTGAGAAGTGTGGGAAGCTGTCCTTATTTAGCAGAATCAGACTAGGTTGAGCCATGTGAAGTATGGCTCCCCTAATTCCACCCTATCCTGTCCATCACAGAAGAAGCTCCTCCCAGTCTTTGCCCCCTTTTATCTGCATATTACAAATAAAGGAGAGTTGGGTAACTCTGTTGTTATAGGGGCCAGAGTTGGTATGGCCAGATTCGTCACACCACTTCTCATAAAAAGAGTATGAGCTCTTGTGTGTTCATTGAGTAGATAAGGTTTTTGGGTAAAGGATAGAAAAACTGCCAACATCCTCCTCTGGCAGTTAACCGTTTCCTCCTCCACGCAGGATGTGGCAGAGAGGACCCGGACAGAGAAGGGTTTGTTTGATGTGTATAGATGCTCCATTGTTTGGGGCATAAATATTTAAAATTGTTATGTCTTGCTGGTGTATGGTTCACTGAAGCAGTATGAAATATCCTTTTTCATCCCGTCTGACTAACTTAGTTTCAAAGTCCACTTTATTTGAGATGAGGATGGAGACCTCTGCTTTTTTACTAAGTCCATGTGCATGGTATGTATTTCCCCATCTTTCACCTTCAGTTTGTGGATATGTTTTAGAGATAAAATGGACAATTCTTCAAGAGCATCTCCTTAGATCTTTTCCTTGAGTGAGGATAACAAAGTTTAAACACATGGATGGTTTCTGGGTGTTATCTGTGATTAAAATGAAAAGCTTCAGTTAAAGAAGAAATCAAAGCCATTTGCAGTAATGCAAGAAAAAAGGCAGAAAAAAAAGGGTACCATTATTGAAAGTTAACCATGTTAACTCAGGGCCATATGTACTCTGCCCAGGTTATGACTTTTTATCTGCCTAGCCCAAGGAATGCATTTCCTTGTTGAATGTCTTATGGCAACAACAGAAATGGCTCAAATGCTGGAATCCAAGATGAATACTGGCAAAATATCCCTGATGTACAATATTTTTAAAAATGTTGAGGATCAATAATTCGCATACTCTCTCTCTCTCTCCAGATATGTGTGTATATACACACATATCTGTACATATCTGTATATATGTGCAAATATATGTTATATGTATTGTATATAATATATATGTACACACACTATGTAAAAAATAGATGAAGGAGTTGAAGGAGACAAGGAATGAGGAAGCATTGGAATCTGTATCTCTATCTGGGGAAACAGAATACTTGTCATTCTATACCATCAAATAATTGTTATTTTCCTAGGCAAATCATTTAACCTTTCTAGATTTCAGTTTGCTCTGTTGTAATATAATAACATTGACTTATGTTAACTTCCTTACTTTTAAGTTTCATCTACCTTAAAAATTTAGATCTCTATTTAGATTATAATTTTTCTGACATGGAATTGGAGCAGAATGATTTATATTCATTTCTAACAGATGTCCAAAAGATAAGTTCTTAAGCCCCTGGTACTTTCTTAGAGAATAAAGCAATGCCATGCTGTCCTTGACACTGGGTGTGGTGTAAGTGTCCTGCTGACACTTACTGATTACTTTGCTGATCTTCCTAATGAGGCAGGATCCCTGTGGCTACCTCTGTTTCCTCACACTGGCAGTGAGCCAGAAGAAGTTAAGGTTGTCGGTTGTTACTAATTCACTAATTGTATAAGATTTAGGTATTCAAAGAAAACACTCTCATTGATGTTAATAGTGACTGAGACATTTCCACGGAGCCGATGCTGCTTCGAAATTGCTGGAGTGTAGTACACACGGGAAGGCTCTTCCTGACAATCTTTTTCAAAAGTTTTTCTGTTTATGTAAGTTTCTGCCTCAATCTTGGGACTGACACTTTGTAAGGGAAGCATTCTGGAGACTGGTCATCTTTGCTTCCTAATATATTGAATTAGACACGTGTTGAATTATTCACTAATATGGTAAAGTTGACATCTAATGGTCCTTTTGTCAAATTACAGGTTTCAGAAGTCCCTAAAATAGGCTCTGTCAGACTTATATGAAGCCTCTCCATGGACTACTTTTCAAATCTAGACTGTGTGAATGATCTATTGCCCTGTGTATCCACTCACTAATAGAAAAGCTCAGGAATGCTTGCAAACTTGGTTGGTACCTTAGTTTTGTGTGTAAGTGATGTCTGTGCCTCACTGAAACTAAACACTTTTCTACACTAAGCTGCACAAATAATGATTGCAAATGGGGGAGCAACAGTTTTGGTAAATGAAAGCAATACTAATGGAGTCCAAAAATGCTGTGTTAACAGTTCACTGATCATTTAATGGAAACCACATCTATTAAATGTCTTCATACTCTGACAAGGAATCTTTTCTCAGTGAAAATAAAGCTAAACTCATTAGTAAGATGGAAAAAGAACACTACAAAAATAGAACAACATATACTGGCGTCAGCTGATAATGTAACTATAGTCTATAAGTAGCAGTCAAAATGTGTTAAGCACTTCTTAATATTTTCCCCCACTATGTTCTAGAACTCTGAATTAAAAAAATGTTGGTATTCAAAATATCTATGAAGCATCCTGGAATGGTCAGGTTATTGGGTCAGGTCACTGAGATGGTAAATGATAGCAAGAATGAGAACTCCGACAGTCTGGGCTGAAAGCCATCCGTCTTATTGTGGCTCATAGACACCTGTGTTAGAAAGCAATATTTTTTTTCTTATAAAAAACAAAAATTGCTAGCAACACAATCTAAAAAGAAAAGTTCATTAAAAACAAAATTATTATATATATTTATTGATCCATTTCTTTACATCTAATAGAATCCCATTGGAAAACTACTAAGAGTATAAAACCCAGGTAAATGCCTTCTTTATCATGTCTTTCACAGTTATATTCAGTTTCATACGAAGCATCCTATCAATCAGTTTTTGCCTCCTATCTGACTGGTACTGAATATGCAAGTTTGAAAACTGATAAGCAAACACATTAACAATGTTTAAAATAGGCTTAAGACAAAATAAATGTTTTGAAGTATTCTTAATCCAGACTTCCTAGTACTGATCCTCCTCAAAGATCACAGTCCTAGAATCAAAGCCTTTCCCTATATGTGTGTATTTAATTTTCCCCTTTCTTGTTTTATTTTTATTTTTATTTTTTGGTAAATACCTGCCTAGTCTGATATTCGAAGAAACTCTGTTTTAATGTAAATCCTTGAGTATAAATTTTTCAAAGCATCCTTTTTTAATACATAGGTTGTGGTATAAAAGTTTTTACAAAGTTTATAATAATGATAGCTTTCCTTGTGAAAATAATTTTATAAACGGTGGTGATTTTTTTCAGCCAGTCCATACATGACTCTTTAATCTCTACCGTCTTTTGAGGTTTCTTACTAATGGTGCAATCTACTCACAAAGCCAGCTTTTTTAGCAACTCATGGAAATGAATTCTTTGCATGCCGAGAGCACATCTTCCTTCATTGGTAATGAAGAAACAGAGTTTCAAACTGATTGTTCAAGTCACTTCCAGCCACAGGGAAAGATTTCCTAGGTTCAACTACCCATTTAAACTTGAAAGTTTCTCAGGATTACCTGGGTTTTCATTTTATAACCCATAGATTTTTTTCCCCCAAATAATTTCTGTGACTCCAATGCCCTTTCCCTTGCTGTGCTCTGAAGACTGCCAAGGAGTCTGGAAACCACTCATATTACATACATGTTTCTGAGAATATGGTGAATGATGTGAAATTGATCATTTTTTAAAATCACTAAAGTTGAAGAAAACAGACATAAGGACACTGTGATTTAAACAATTTCATTTTATAGGGTCTATTCATATGCCATTGTTAATTAATTCTAAATATCCAGAGCATTCTAGATTGTTCTCCCGACGTATGTGCTATAGAACACTTCTGCTCCTCAAAATGTCTCTCATACTCACCCCCAACATAGACATATATGGTTCTATAATAAAACCCACAGAAGGGGAATTGCCTAAATATATTATCTCCTCAGAGATCCACAATCAAGTCTCTGAAAAGCCTTATGCAGTAGGAACCAATTTAACTATTTAATTTAGCATTCTCCAAAATAATTTGATCTATATGGTACCTTTTTTCTTAAATAATTTAAAAATCTCTCATTGCAGCTAAAATCTTATGTAAGGAATTGCAATGTATCTTTCTCAGACATATGTATATTCTCATTGAAAGATATTAGTATATTTCAAAAAGTGCATCTTTTTATTGTCATCATCACAGTAAAAAAAATTTTTTTTTGCCATTAACATCATCATCTTTATTATTATTGGGGAAATTAACAGACATCATGATCTCCATCCTGAAAACTTTGGGGACATATTTATTATTATGCAAGAGTTGTAAAAAGAAAAAAGTGTAGGACTGGTGACTTGTTTAAAAAATATGAAATGGTCCCTTGTGATAGGACCTCAGATCAGCATATTAACTTCACAGCTGTAATGCTATTAATTAAATCCTTTCCTTCAACATGTAAATAGGGGTTTTTTTGTAAACAAATGGGATACATGTTGTTTCTCTATTTGGACATGGAGTCAAGGCATACCATTTGTGTAATCATAAATTTACATAGAGTAATGTTGTTTGATTCATGCTGTTATTTTTTCCCTTCCCCCCCATCCCTCCCACTCCTCTTTTCCCTCTATACAGTCCTTCCTTCCTCCATTCTTACCACCTTCCTTATCCCTAACCCTAAACCTAAAATTTTAACCAGGCAGCAGGAACACAGATCTTTACAGTTATTAAAGTTGAAAGGTTTCTGTGAATGAATGATATTCAGGAAATAAGTGGCATTTTTCTTTACCTATATTTAACTGCTGATCAGGCAGAAGTAGGAACTTTTCAAAAACCTGCTGTATGCAACAGCTGTGCAATCTCTTATTTTAATTAAATCATTTCTAAAAAGGGTCCTTAGAAAAATCGCATAAAGCCCACTTGAGTATTTTCTAAAGATCAAGTCCATTGTGATGAATGGTGTGCTTATATATTCCCTTGCTCCTTATCTAGTTGTACAGTCTTAACAAATCCAGCCATCAGCACAAAAACTATGGAGGAGAGCAAAGTGGGCCGGAAAAATGAAACTTTTATTATCTTCACATTATTTCTAGATGTTGTGGTTTTTTTTCCTCCAGCATCTTTTTACTGCTACTTTTTGCATGTGTCTATTCAGAAGGATTTTAGAAGAGCTAAGCAGTATCATAAAACCTTGTTGCCTGCTTTTCTCTTGGCTTTACATGGCTCAAGAGTCTGCCTCACAGAGTCACTATAGGGGAAAAGTCTCCCCTCAAACCCTCCCTGGAATCTGTTCCATTTGGATGGATAATCATTCAGCTGTGGCCAGCAGCTGCTGTCTAATGCAGTGCCTAAACCTAATGCAGATTCCTAAGAGACTTACAAAGTCATTTAAGCATCTGTCTTGGTGGAGCATGTGAGAGCTGCTCAGAAGATTGGGGTGTGTACTGAGGCGGCAAACCGCCTGCCTCTCCCTTACTCAGAACAATGCCCTGGAAGCAGTGCATGCATTTAAGCATTCAGACACAGCCTGCTTCATCTTGCCTGTCAGCATCTGTTCCTGGAGGGTGTACAGAGGCCACAATTTTGCATGCACTTCTGCCTTGTGGGTAAGAGTATCTATCACAGTAATACCCAGTTGACCTCTCCTATAAAATATTTATCATTTTTCTCAAATGAAGTCACTGGTGGAATATGAAGCTAGTTTAAACAGAATTGTGCTGATTGAAGGCAGGCTTAGACATTGAAACCAATCCTTTCACCTTTTCAAATACACTCCCCCAAGGCCTCTCCATGGCATTCCAAAACTCTGAGAAAGTTTAGAAAGTATATATCTAGAAAATTTCACTGGCTGAATATAAAATCCATCCTATTCTTTTTAAAATAGATTTGCATTCTTAGAAAGTGACATGATGAATATATATGTATATGAAATATGTTAACCAAATTGTTTTGATTTAATCAACTTTATAGCACTTCTTTTATAGGAGCAGGCTAAATTCGTCAAGGAACTAGAACCCAGAAACCATCTGAATACTGTTTAGATAAGTGACTTTTAGCTGCTAATGTTTTACTCAGCTCCTCCTGTCACAGATAATAACTTGGTACTGTTTTGCTAGAGCACATCAGTTAATGAAGACTTTGTTCCCTTTTTTGTTATGTGCTTCCCATTGGACTTTCAACTTTTTAACTTGGGAAATAATGACTTGGTCTTAAGACCTACCTTAAGTCATCTGGGTTAGAGATCCCTTAATCTAGGCAGGTGATCCCGGGTCTCTGTGCTTGTGATTATTATTATCGTTGTCATAAAAATGATGATGGTAATGGTTTGAAGTTAAAAATCGTAAGCATCTTAGCTAACACTAGTTGAGCACTTACATGTGCTAGGTACTGTTGTAAACATACATGCAAAAGGTACTAATCTTGAAAAATAACTACAATTATCATTCCTGACTTAGAATCAAGAAAATCAAGGCACAGACAAGTTAATGAATCTCACTAGTGAAAGAACTAATGAGTGTAGAGCCAACATTTAAACCAAGTTTATCTCTGGATACTATGATTCTAACCACAATGGTATATTGCCATTACTATTTAGAACTTAATAAGCTTTATAGTAGCTATCTATGTCTTTTTTGAACAAATATTGAATTCTATAAAAGTAGGAAAGCTTAGCATAATGCTTATCACAGAATCAATACTCAGTGAAAGTATTCAACAAATTAATATTGAATAATGAATGGATGAATGTCAAAATAGATCACTTTTTTCTGCTTAATCACAAATTTATTTAACTATAAGGATGTCATGAGGATAGTATTTGCTAAAATGCTTTTTCATAAATTCTAAGAAATTCATTGGCATTACATATTTTATAACACCTGGAAATTTAGAATACTTTTAGCATTTTTCAAACTTGGTTTTATCAAAACAAGAATAAGTGAACTAACCTACATTTGTTCCTCCACTACTATGTTTTCTCAAGAGCTAGTAGGCCTCAGGATCTGCCCTGGCATTTGTACAGAGATCTAAGCTTGGAAGTTTCTAAACATCAAAGAAATTCTTTTCTTCATCTTCTTACTGAATTTATTATTTAAGTGAAGATGTTTGACCCAATTCATCACCTAACTAATATACCACAAAGGTATAAGGCATTTGAATGATGAGATGATGCAAGAAAGACACTATACCATTGTTGACTATATCACATGGAGTCCTTTATAACCCATGATAACTTGTGAATTTCTTCTTTTACTCAGATTAAAGAACACTGCATATTTGGTGTTAATCTTCAAAATAGGACAATACTGAATTAAGCTAGCATAGAATAAAATTTTTAAAACTGTTTCTAGCAATAACACTTTAATGTCCCTGAATAATGTGATTCACATGAACTAATTATTACTGGTTGCCAAAATAAGTAGATATCCTAAGTTCCCGTGAGTGAAAGAAGGAATATAGCTAGCTATACAGAAGTGTGCCTGTGTATTCTGTTTTTCAAGTGAAGACTCACATTAGTATGGCAACTTTGAAAGTTATCTTCAAAAATTTGCATCTAAAATACATTTCTTTGCTCCACTGATGCTGGACTTAGCTAAAGGAACATATAAAAAATGACAGACATCCACCTTTAATCACAGACTTGCAAGACACATTGCAAGTTTCTGTCAACTATCTTCTTTACATCCCAAAGAGATCACATTTCAAACAATCACACTCCTGGACTTCCAGAATGAGAAGATGTTTGAAAACCATGGAGAGCTGACTTCTAAGTACAGAGCCTTAACATACAAACACAGATGCAGATTAGTCTTACAAAAAAAAGTCATAAATCATTGTTGTTTTAATGCCACTGAAATTTTTTGAAGATATTTGTTACAATGCGTTATACAATAAAAGCTAAACAGAGTAGGAATAACAAATAACAGCAACAAATGGAATTTAGATACCCAAAGACTGCAATGCTACAAAAATACTAGAATTGTTAAAATAAATAATAACTGTGTATGCTGTGTATGAAAGTATTAATAAATAAGGATACAGTCACCAAAATGTGAAAAGAAGATATAAGGTATAAATAGGGAAATAAACAAAAGAATAAATCTTAGGAAAAAGAAAAATATAGTTGTAAATATGTAGTGTGAGGGATAGTAGATTGAGTAGATAATTATGAACAATGTTTTATTTGAAAAAATTGATAATCATATATTTATAAAAGAGAAGTTAAGAGATAAATAGGATTAAATGAGATCTTAGCAGTTTACCGGAAAAAAAAAAAAAATCTTCAGAGCAAGTGAACTACTCATAAAGGAATAAGTACAATAAGAGCAGAATCCTTAAAAGCAAAAATAAGATCCAAATACCATAGAATAATATTTGTAAAGATTTAATACAAATTAATTGCAGATTCTAAATTGGAATCTACTCTCTTTTACAAGGATGTGAAACAGTGCTGTTAACAGAGGCATAAAACTAAATGCTTCACACAAGGAGATATCAATTAATGAGATCTTTACTCAATGGTGCAATTCAGGAACTGGGAAAAGGATCTGAGACAAATCTAAGATATGAGAACATGAATACACATATGAAAGGGTGAGCAACCACTTAAATACAAAAACAGATATCAAAAATGATGTTTCTATCAATAAAATTTCAAGTGGACTACAATCTTCCATCAAAAAAATAGACTGTCAAATTAGATCTTTTAAGAACTCCAGGTACATTTTGATTTCAAGATCCTCACTCCAAGCTAAGACTTATTGAATGTAAATAGATAAAATAGAAAAAAATGGCAAATATGTACCAAAATGAAAAAAAGCACTTAGTTAACAATGTCAAAATCAGTCAAAATGTAATACATAAAATAAAATTAGGAAGAAATAATTTGATAAAAATTAAAGATTAATTCCTTGAGAGAAAGAAAATGTAAATACTTAACAAAGCTAGATTTACATGCCTAGTAGGGTGGCTAATGTATACTAGAAGCTCAAAAAACCTTAGCTCCTTTTAGCATTCCTTAAATGAGAAATGATCCAAATATCTAGATTATAGAATCCATAATATGAGTGATTGTGATATGATATAAATCAATAAGACAATAGAATATCCAGAATGAAACCCTGTTACACAAAAGACTTTAGGATGAATGTATTATGAAAAAAATAATGGAAAAAGTATTTGGAGGAATATACTTTAAAGCAATAAAAGACAACTACTTTTCCACTAAAAAAAGGGTAAAAATAAAAATAAAAATTCCAAATCTCCATTGAGTGCATATGAAAATAGTACTTTCATGCATACCTTAGATGAGTAAAAAATTGGTACAAATTTCTAGAAAGCATTTTGTCAATATGAGTGGCGGGTGAGACCGGGAGCCCAGGGTTATGCCACGTGCATCTAAAGATGGCGACTGGCAGAGAGCAAACGGCGTCCTGATTATGCCTGGAGAAAGACAGGAAGCGTTTACAATTGGCTGTATGATAATCAGTTCAGCCGCCTAGCACGTGGACAGATATACTTTACATGTATGCTTGAGCTAGTGATTGCTTGACCTTTAACAGGATTGGATGGACATATCTGGTTACAATTGCTTATGCATGAGACTGCTTATATATTGAGGTTGTGTTATCTGAATAAAAGGGAAGCTGCTTCATGAACTTCTGAAGAGTACGTGTCTTTTGTCCCACTGGTCGGGCTGTAAGAGCAAGAAGCGGCGGCGAGCCTCTTGGAGCAACCCGGGCTGGGAACAGCGGTAATCCGCAAGTGGTGGCCCGGACCAAGATCAGACGAGGATCGGACTGGGAATGGGTGAGCGCTCAGGTAAATAAAAGACAGTTTCACTAGCGTAATTAACGAGAAGATTTCCCTATTTGAGGAAATGGTTACCTTAAGGTTTTAACTGAAGATTCCCCTAGAGAGGGAATATTAACGGAAGATTCCCCTAGAGAGGGAATATATTGAAAGGCTGTCCCAAGAGACAGCGAAGGACATCCTATAACGAATATGTGTAAGTTATTTGTGTTACCTTTCCTTGTTTGGTTTCTGTTTGTTGTTGTTGTAGCGATGTGCACATTAGTTTGTTTCTGTCTGACTTCCAAAAAACCAAAATTTCAAAAACAGTTAAGAGAAGGGGAAAAGATATTAGAAACTGCAAAAGAAGAACAATCAAGTCGAGCTTCTGAAAGAGAAAGTAGATGTTCAGACCTCTGTGCCTCCGCCAGAGCAGTATTAACTCCAGAGATGGGAGTAGAGCCAATGCCAACTTCGGTTGTCCTCCCATTACATAAAGGAACAGTGGGACTAGTTCTGGGGAGGAGTTCTTCTGCTTTAAAAGGATTAAATATTGTCCCTGGAGTTATAGACCCTGATTTTACAGGAGAAATAAAAATCCTTGCTTCTTCACCAAGAGGTGTAGTAATAATAGTTCAGGGTGATCACATAGCACAATTGTTGGTCTTACCCAGTTGCTATGATCAATATCCATCAAAAAATATTATTAGGGGAAATAAAGGATTAGGTTCTACTGCCCAAACTATGGTCATGTTAACATGGGGTTTAAAAGATAGACCTATGACAAAGTTAATGATAGAAGGCAAAAATTTTGAGGGCTTTTTAGATACTGGGGCTGACAAAAGTATTATCAAAATTACAGAATGGCCCAAAGCCTGGCCACTTCAACAGGCAGATCAGACTTTAAGGGGATTGGGTATAGCTTCCAATCCTAACAAAAGTGCAGCCATATTAAAATGGAAGGTGGCTAACCAGGAGTTATGCTCTGATACTGCCAGACGTAATGCAGTTGCGGGCAATCCTCAATGGAATCTAAACATGCTGACAGGTCAAGGACCATATGAAGAGCAAGGTAATCAGATTAATTTCCACCCCAGTGTGTATCAACAAATTAACCCTCAACTTTTAATCTATCATTATATGGATGATATTTTGCTAGCTCATAAGGAAAAACCTGTCTTAGAGCAATGTTATAATTCCTTACTAAAGTCACTGGAAAGATGGGGCTTACTTATTGCTATTGATAAAGTACAAATCACAGACACCAAAAACTTCCTGGGATCTATCATAAATCAAACTATGGTTAAACCCGTAAAAATTACCGTTCAGGTGGACGAGCTTAGAACTTTAAATAATTTTCAAAAACTTTTGGGTGATATTAATTGGATTAGACCTTACCTTCATTTACCCACCTCAAGTTTGGACCCCCTGTTTGATATTCTTAAAGGTGATTCTGACCCTCTTTCTAAGCGAGAGCTTACCCCTAAGGCTCGAACAGCTCTCAAGCTTGTTGAAACAGCTATGGAGAAGGCTCATCTTGATCGTATTGACCTAACTAAGCCTTTATCATTCATTGTCTTGGCCACAAATAAGTTACCCACAGGAGTGTTTTGGCAAAAGGGTCCTATTCTATGGGTTCACATGAATTATGCCCCTAACAAGGTCTTAGCCTTATTTACTAAATCTGTGGCAGAATTAATCCTTAAGGCGTTAAAAGTATCTCTTTCCACCTTTGGATCACATCCCTCAACTATCACTACTCCATATACTACTGATCAGATACAATATCTTATTAATAATTCAAATTCATGGGCTATAGTCTTTACTAGTACTTCTGCTGTGTTTGACAATCATTTGCCATCTGATCCTCTTCTCCAATTTTGGAGTCAACGTCCTATAATTTTTCCTAAAGCCACCTGAAAAGAACCTATTACAGGAGCTACCCTCATATTTACTGATGGATCAAAAAATGGTACGGGTGCTATTACTATAGATAATGTTACAGAAACATTGTTGTTTAATACTCTATCTGCACAACAAACGGAACTATTAGTAGCTATAGAAGTATTCAAAACCCACCATGAGCCTTTTAACCTATTCTCTGATAGCAAATACGTTGTTAATGCTGTTCAAAATTTAGAATTAACTGGTCTGATTTCCCGCGCCTCCACTATTACTAAATATTTGCAAAGTTTACAAAAACTTATTTGGGACAGAAAAAAATCCTTTTTTTATTGGGCATGTTTGGGCTCATACTGGCCTTCCAGGTCTTTTAAGTTTACACAATGACTTAACGGACATGGCCACCAGAGACCCACACATCTTTAATACGCTTGAAAATGCAAAAACTTTTCATTCCAAATTTCATGTAAATGCTTCCACTCTACATACACGCTATAAAATTACTAAGGCAACAGCTCGGGACATAGTCAAGTCTTGTGCTAAATGTGTTACACTTATTCTTAACCCCTCATTAGGACTAAATCCAAAAGGGCTTCAGCCCAATCATATTTGGCAAATGGATGTAACTCATTATTCAGAATTTGGAAAACTATAATTCATTCATGTGTCTATTGATACCTTTTCAGGATTTATTATGGCCTCTGCTCATACTGGAGAAAAAAACCAAAGATGTAATAACACACTGTTTACACTCTTTCTCCATCCTAGGAAAACAGATAATGGTCCTAGATATATGTCCCAGGCCTTTAAACAATTTTGTTCCACCTTTGGTATTCAACATGTCACAGGAATTCCCTATAATCCTACTGGACAAAGCATGTTGAGCGTGCCCATTTAATGCTTAAAAACATGTTTATAAACAAAAAGGGGGATAGGGGCATCATACAGATCCCCAAAAGACAAATTGTCTGTTGTCTTGTTCATTTTAAATTTTTTAAATCTTGATTCTGAGGGCTGATTGGCTGCTGACCGTCATTCAGAGCTTAATAAAAAGCATCTACCTCAAGTGCTCTGGAAGGACATTCTATTAGGACAATGGAAAGGCCCAGATCCGGTATTAATCTGGACCCGAGGGTCTGTTTGTGTTTTCCCACAGGACGCACAATCGCCAATTTGGGTGCCGGAGAGATTGGTCAAGGCCTCAACAGAGACCCCAAAACAGGAAGAAGATGAGGAGGCTTCTCCTGCTGATGGTGCTGGTGATTTCTCGCCAAGTTAATGGAGGAGACTCACGTGAACTATGGGGGATAGTGAAGATGTGGCCCTATCCTGTACCCCTTACCAACTCCTCTGTTCTATATCCTCCTATTTTTGCAACAATTGGCCACATTTCTACAGTCCACTGTTCTATGGGGAAAAGAATGGTTTGGGTTTTTGTCCAGGGGAGGTCTTTTGTGTGCTGTATCTGTCCTATGCATATACAAAATACATATACATCCGCGCAGAAAAACAGCCATTATTCACCAAGCTCTCGTCGCAATTGATGCTGGCTCATCCCCCCAGGTCTGGTTAAATATGCTGGACCGATAGTCAAAGACAGGTAAGATTCATGGGGAGCTCATACCAACCTAAGACGGGAAATGAGGGCTAGAGCCTCATTGTCCAATGAGGGTAAGGATGTTGCTCTGCCGTGGACAGCCTAAGACAGGCACAGTCTCCTTTATAAACAGAAAGGGGGAGTTGTGGTGGGCGAGGCCCCGGGGCCCAGGGTTATGCCGTGTGCATCTAAAGATGGCGACTGGCAGAGAGCAAACGGCATCCTGATTATGCCTGGAGAAAGGCAGGAAGTGTTTACAATTGGCTGTATGATAATCAGTTCAGCCACCTAGCACGTGGACAGATATACTTTACATGTATGCTTGAGCTAGTGATTGCTTGACCTTTAACAGGATTGGATGGACATATCTGGTTACAATTGCTTATGCATGAGACTGCTTATTTATTGAGGGTGTTATCTGAATAAGCGGGAAGCTGCTTCATGAACTTCTGAAGAGTATGTGTCTTTTGTCCCGCTGGTCGGGCCGTAACAGCAAGAAGCGGCGGCGAGCCTCTTGGAGCAACCGGGGCTGGGGGGTGGCGGTAATCCGCAAATATGCATCAGCTGCCTAGTCATTTAATAATATAAACTGAGAATAACTTTCATGTGATTAAAAGGGGAATGGATAGTTTTTAATAGCAATTCAACCAAAAATTATCTAAGATAGTGCAAAGATTCAGTAAATCTGTGTATCAGCAATAATTATGAAACCTAGCAAAATGTTTTCAAATAATACCTGAGAAAAATAAATTATAGGGTCAAAATAAAATCTAGATGTGAATCTGACAATAGTAAATGATCAAAATTTTGTAAAACCCTAGATATTTGTGACTATACATATGATATAGATAACTTACTGGTCCCAAATATTGAATAAGATCAATAATTTTTGAGGAAGATCATATATAGATTTCTTTTTAATACTTTAAATTCTCTCTCCCTATAATTTATAAAATTAAAACATATTTTACAGTATTATTTTCATCAAGAGTAACTTTGAAGATATTACTGAGAAGAGCTCGTTACTATCACTAAAAATTTTAACCTCAAATTTAAAACCAGTTTTATACATATCTATTTGAATGTTGTAACTGTCTCTCTCTGATCTTTCATTAAAAAAACTGCTTGCAACAACATAGGACTTTACACATTGATATGAAAAAAATGCATTTAGAATATGCAATTGGAATTGCACTGTCTTACTTAATAGCCCTAATCATAGCTACTTTCTATGATAAATCATTCTTGAAGAAACAATATCTTGCCACTCATTTTTCCAATAAGAAATTATTTCTTAAGAATTTCAAGATGATTAAAGATTGTTCAGTATTTCCCAGATCATCAGAGCATCATCTGAAAATCATCGCAACCATCTGTTCCCAATCACAAGAGATAGGAGACAACAGATAGTAAGATCCACTGAACACCCCAGGCTGATACATGAAAATACATCTACCTAGTTAGAAGACTTACTTTATAGACCTAAAAGTCATTCTATTTTTATCAACCCCATACCACTTACTCTTTGTACCAATCAATTTTGTTTATGTTAACTGCATTAAAATACAATCCCAAAATTTCATCACCTTACATTCCTCCTTTCTGTAACATCTCCAAAATAAGTCTCTTCAGCCAGGTTTGTCTTTACTTCTTGACCCAAGACGGTGAAGCATTGCCTGCTGTGAATGTGTTGTGTCTTATGGTACCTGTAATCCCAGCGCTCCAGAGACTGAGACAGGAGAATTTCAAGATCACAGCCAGCCTCAGCAATGGTGAGGTGCAACTCAGTGAGACCCTGTCTCTAAATAAAATACAAATAGGCTGGGGATGTGGCTCAGTGGTCAAGTGCCCCTGAGTTCAATACCCAGTACCAAAAAAAAAAAAAAAAAAAAAGAAAAAGAAAGAAAAAAAAGAAGTTGGTAAACCAAGAGCTGAGTCTTGTAGTTTCTGCTTACAAATTAATATTTAGTACTCCTTCCCACCTTTCATCATCACATTACTCAGTCAAATGCCCTGAGTTCAACAGTAGTAGCACTAAGGAGGTCTAATCCTTCTCCAGGCTGGTGCTCCAGGAGTGTTGGGAAGTAGGGAACTTCTTTTTTCTAGAAAGGAGATGCTGATATTTTGAATGATACTGTGGTCTAATGCCTATCAAAATATTGAAATCTTTTCTAATATTCATTCAAGATTCAAAGGGTATTTATTGAAAACTTACTTTATTACTGGAAATACGCATAATTCTGGAGACAAAGACATGAATAAGACAGAAGAGTTTTTGTTCTGATAAAACAGATCAACAAGCACATACTGATACCACTTGCTCTCAGATTGTATTTATACTCATGGAATAGAATACTGGATGGCATTTTTTTTTTTCTTAAAGATCCCAACAGTAAATAAGTTAGGTTTATGGTCACATGATATCTGTTGAAATTATTCCACTCAAATATTTTAAATCAAAAGCAGTGTACATAAATATTTATCTTAACTGCATTCTAATGAACTTTATGTTTATTAAAACAGGCAACTGAACTGGAGATTCTAAATTGTCATATAGTCAAATAGTGAATAAATGGGGATGGAGGACTACTTTAGATAAGATTGTCAGGCTAAACTTCTCAATGTATGTGAGCATATTAAGGTCTGAATTCTAAGTGACAAGAATTTGAACATCTGGGAGTAGAATATGTGGGCAAAAGTTGTGTCACATGCAGAGATCCCGGGGCAGGACAGAACTTGGTTTTCTTGAGGAACAGAGAAAAGACTGTTGCTCTTAGATAATGGTTTGCAAGAGTTTATAGTTAAAAGCTAAGAAAATTAATGATTATAAAATGTCTTACATAGCATGTAATGAGTTTGGATTTTATTCTGAATGGAATGGGAAGTCACTGGAATCTTTGAAGTGGGGAGTAGCACAGAAGGATTGACCTTGAACATTTTTCATCCACTGCTGTTTGGAGTAGAAACTGTGGGAGGCAAGAGCAGAAGCAGGGAGGTTGTTGCAGTTATCCAGCAGTATTTGGGTAAGAGTTGGAGTGGAAGGATATGTGCAGATTCATCACATTTTGAAGGTGGAGTTGGTTGAGGATATGGGCAATTTAGTACTCTACACTTTTAGGTTTGAGCACCTGACTTCTTCAGCGTCACCTACAAAATAAACTTGATAGTTAAAGCAATCATCTGGAGATTTTAAACAAAGAGTTTGATGATTCAGAATATAGTCAGGATATATCTTCCAATTGCTTTAAAATCTATTTTATTGTTTAGATTTTTAAAGTAATGATTATATGCATTTGGCCAATGCCAAAGTATATTAGTTAAAATTGAGCTAGTCAGCAAAATTTAGCTTCCTGATTTCAGAATCAAATAGATTTCCAAGACAGATAAACTACATTTTTAATATATACTGCAACTGAGATGTATATAAAGTATCCCCAATCTTAGAAATTAGTATTTTTGTCATTTTTTTCCCTAAGGAATAGGCATGTAGGCATTTATTCAACAGATTGTATATTGAGAATCTGGTGTATGCTGGATTCCCATATATGAACTTTACATTAGGAGAGTCTGGTAATATGTTAGTAAATAAATAAAACTATGTGTATAAGTTGGGATTAACATCTACTGAGCACGTAATGCCTTTAGTAATAATTCATATTTCTGAGTATTATTCCTTCATGTGTACTGCCTTTTTCAGATCCATAATAGATTGTTTCAATACCTTTTTTAGTCTATCTTTTATGATCCATACATTAGATTACAATAAAAATCATAAATATAATAAAACATTTCAACATGATCAAATTTTCTCAAATGGTGAAAGTCTTTGCCCTGATTGACAAAACCATATTCATTGAAAAACCTCATGCAACAGATTCAAGACTAGAAACAACACAGCACACAAACGATAGATACTTTGGTTAATTCAGTTTCATTATGTTGTCATGGTTAGTGAATTGTTTTCCAATTTTTAATAACATTTTCATGCTATTACAACTTTTCCAATGAAATGACCCCTTTACCAGTTTTGTAATTTGTCTTTTTCTAAAGTAATTTACTGTCATGATTATTAAACAATTGTGTGACAAGCAGATACTCTGATTATTTTCATTACAATTATTATAGGATAGTATATGAATGAAATAAAATCACAAATGTTGACCATGTTGGGAATAGTCTTTCAGAGATCATTTTTTTACTGTTGTTAAGAAGAACTCAAATGGAGAATATTGAGGAGGTTAAAATTTGGACTGGTACAAGTAGGATTGAGCAGAATAAAAGTAGGAACCTCAGGCCATCTCATATTGACATACAATCAATCAGTAAATATGAAATTCAGGTGAGTCATATTTGAAATGTCCTTTTTATTTCTCCACTTATTTCTTATTGCCTCTTTCTCAGCATTTCTATCAATATACACTTATGGCATCTTTTATATCTCATTTACTTCTTCTTTTGACTTATACTGCATCTTAAAAATAATTCATAGCCTCTCTTTTCTCTAAAGCAAGACACACAAAACAAGTTTTCTTTGGGTGAACATGTCAACTATCACTTTAGCCTATTAGCATGAAAAAAGTCCCTGTCTGATGGCTCATATGACTATCAATTAATTATAACAAGCCTGGAAAGAAATGATATACAAATTAATATAATAGAAGAATGCTGATCTGCTAAAATAAGCAATTGACATGTATGTTTATCAGCACTCCCAGTCATTAAAAAAAACTTACATGGGAGGAAATTGAGGTGAGTAAAAGTACCCGATAATTCATTTGGGTGTTTTGCAAATCAATCTTTTAAATGGTTATTTCTACATTATATGTAAACATCTCTTTGCTATTGAAGTCTGAAGAAAAATTCACTTTCTCTTCTGCAACATAGCTGTAATTTTCCCCATTTATGAATTAATTTTAATCCTAAAGACCCTGTTTTCACCAGAAATAGTTTTAGAAAAATATACCACCTACTTGTTTAGACTATTATTATTATTGGTAGTTTCTACTAAATTAAAATAGCTAGATGGTACTAAATAAAATTACTTTTATTTCTTGACCCTAGTTCAAATATTTGTACAAAGGAGAGTAAATTTCTTCATTTTCATTCCCTAGTAAAATCAAGTTATGCTTTCCCCCCTCTCTGAATTCCTCTCATGCTTTTCTCATTCCTTATACAATATTTGGGTTATTACTTTTTATCTTTCAGATATTCACTAGTTAATAAATAAAATGATTCTCTAGAATCTAATAATTTTTCTCAAAATAAGATGGAAGAAAAAAATATAAATAGTTGTTTTACATATTTTATATATATACATACACATAGAAATGCATTATGTAGTAGTAGATAT
This sequence comes from Sciurus vulgaris, assembly GCF_902686455.1. NCBI lineage: Eukaryota > Metazoa > Chordata > Mammalia > Rodentia > Sciuridae > Sciurus > Sciurus vulgaris. The sequence continues at coordinate 71,904,584 of NC_136468.1, read as the reverse complement.
TTTCATATATAAAATTTTAATGTTTCACTAATGTCACCAATTTTTTTTTTTGTTGTTGTTTTTTTTTTTTGTTTTTTTTTTTAGGCACTGAAGGATTAACTCAAGTCAAGGGCACTTTACCACTGAACTACATCCCAGTGCTTTTTCTTTTTTATTTTCAGAGAGAATTTCAATAAATTGCCCAGGCTAGCCTTGAACTTAGAATCCTCCTGCCTCAGCCACCCAAGTTGCTGGGATTGCAAACATGCACCACCCTGCCAGGCAACTTCTTTTTATGCTTATGTATTCTCATACTATCCTACTCAAAATAATTTAAGGTGGAGAGATTCCAAGTATTCTTTCTCTGTTTTGAAAGGTAAAAATTTTATTTTTTCTCATTAGGTTCAACTAAATAGTCTACTTCCTCTCCATAAGAAAGCACATTTCTTTCTGAGTACTTTGTTGTTGTTTTGAATAATATCTCATGAAATAGAGTGCTAGTATGTCAACATTTATATTAGTTATTCTGATATAAAGTCAGGAATAAAGTTACAGAGTAACTGTCATCTGCCATGTTCTCTCCATATGTAACTTCATTGAATCTCTGGGAAAAATTATTAGGCAGTTATTCTCTGCATTTTAATCAAGAAAGTCATGAGCTATGTTTGTAGGAGGAGAAATTAATTTATAGTATTTATGTTCCTAGTTTAAGATTTAAAGTATACTTCCATGGAAATAGATTCTCCCCAAAGAAATACTTCATTCATTCAATCAAGAATTATTTTTAAAGTGTCTAACATGTACAACTACTTAGGATCCATGAATAAGATATTCTCACTGCACCTGATAAGTTTCCATTCTGTTGGAAGAAACATGTTGAATAACACACAAGAAATGCATCTGCAGATAATTAATGTCAATAAAGTCATATAGAGTGCTATTCTAACACACGTGTAGGACAGAACTATTTGAAATATACTAAGAAGGGTGATAGGCAAATTAGACCACCTGCATATAGATAAGTAGGCCAAATTCAGCTCTCCTACAAGAACTTCCCTGATTTTAAAGATAAAATGATGACTTGAACTAAGATGATATCACTGGAGATGGATATAGGTGGATAGGCTTGACAGATATTTATAAAATAAAATTAATTGAACTTGAAATTGATGAAAAACAAAGGGAGAAGAAGAGATGGGCAATTTTAAGAGAGCTGTCTATTTTTGGTTATAGGACCACATACAAGTGGTATTTCTCACTCTGTAATGGCAACTGAAATCAATGATTTTGAGTATGTATTATAAATTGCCAAGACATACCTTTGCAGCATCAATTCTGATCTAATGTTGTCATCATTGCTTTGGGTTGTGTAATTGCATTACCCAAAACCAAAGGCCATAACACTTCACAGTTCAGAAAACCATTTGCTTTAGCAGGTAGAAAAGATCAACACTTTATGGTCTAAGAAAGCTTTGCATTTCCATCAGTAGCCTTTTACATTATCATGCTGGGTTGCTTGGAATATCTGCTTTTAGGCTGCCTGTTTGCTTCAGTGCAGTTGTTCAACTCTCTTTCTTTCCTCTTAGCCCATATGAAGGTAGTATTTTCTCTTCTGAAACTTGTAGGCACCTGCTGTAAGTGAAGCCTCCTGCCACTGCTAATTGCCAAGTAATATTAGGACAAGTTGCCAGTGTGAGAACTACTCATGTTATGTCCACCAAGGCAATAAATGATGCTTCAAGTACCACCAATAGACTCATTAAAAATATTTAAAAATTATATTATTTTCTTAGATTTAATCATTCAGAAGATTTTTTTTAAAAAATGGCTAAGCTGTAGACTTTATAAAATTTAATCACTGTTAACTTTTCTTCTAGATAACCCACATACTCACAGACAGAGATAGAGATAGAGATAGAGATAAATAGAGACACAGAGTGAAATGAGGAACTCTCAATGTATTTATTATTTTATTTCCTGGATCAGACAAATATTTACGTTCAGGGACAAGGCTACTGCTATCTCTCTAAATTAAAATATTAAGATGAGAAAAAAAGAAGTTCATACTTTAAGGAAATAGTGATGATGTGCCCAGAATGTTCTATACAACATTCTTAAACCCTTTTGGTGACAATAAACTTGCACAAAAGTAATTGAGGTTGGAGTGGGTTATTTGTATTCTTGATAAATTGTTTCTCAGTGATAATACTCATTTATAATTGAATGCATAAACTTACGATAACCCGTGTTTTCTATAGTTGTTTACTATGAATGGAAATAAACCAAGACTAAAATTTCTAATAAATTAATGACAGAGGAGATTTTTATCCTTGGGATCCTCAGATATTTCCAAGGGAAAATTTAAGGTAATAGGACATTTTAAGTCTAATAACCAATAATTATCTTTTGGAGAAGACTATAAAACTGAGATAAATATTATTATCAAATGACAAGAAACTTATTTGAAATTTGGACATTTTATTTGATAAATTTGAATATTTCATCTATCCAAATTTACTATGCTTATGTCATCAATGGAATATTTTCTTATTTTGTTTTCCCTCCCTTGGGAAAAATTGTGTAAAATATACAGAATGTTTCTTCAGTTGTTTGAAAAGACATAATCAACTGAAAAAAATCATCAATGACTAAACTCACGTATTTTGCAAAAGACTTTGTGATGTTTGCTGAAGTATGAAAAGCTAGTAAGAAATTGTTTCCTGATGGAAGTACCTATCATGTTATGATTGTTTAATTCATATTTTAGTATATAAAGAATTTTATTTATGTTTGTCCTAGGTCATTAAGAAAATAATTCCTAAAGTGATTTTTTAATTATAAATGTGTAGTTTTTTTCTTAATGAATGGAACAAAGCTTCAGATTTGATTTGGTCTTGTTTCCTTGTTCTTGCCAAATTTCCTTCTAGTACCAGTAGTAAAATGTTCCATCTTGGGATTCAAATTTTTGCTTTATCATTTTTATTTGGTCTTTTTAGTTATACATGATAGTGGAGTCAACTTTGCTATATTAACACAAACATGGATTATATTTTATTATAGTTATTGACAATCAATTTTGAGAATCCTATCCAAGTCCTGTTTCCCTGGTGTCAAAGATTGAATACTGGAGAAATTCAAAGGCAAGGGCAGAAATGAAGTTTTATTTAAAGGATAGAACAGAGACAGACCTCCCCCAGTGGAGGATGAAGGGAATCCAGAGTTAGAATGTATGGGAGGGGAGCATCCTGCCCTTTTTATCCTTCCTTCTCATGTCCCCTCCTTCCCTTATCTTGCTTCTGTAGTCAAAAGGTGGGAAAGAAGCTTTCTAGGGGTGCCTCTTGTGTGTGTCTGCCCAAGTGGGCTGGAAGGGAGCTAGCTGCCCAGAAGGTGCTTCATTAAAATCTTTTTGTTGGGAGGAACGGTTCCCTGAAGGCAGGTAACCATAGCAACAGGTATGGAGGAGAGGAAGTGTCCTGAAAGTATTAACATTTTATATTCTTTCCCTTGGAACCAGCCCCCATCTTCCCTTTCAAACCTGATCATCTATCTACACTAGCTGCCTGTCCTTTGTTCTTAGTTCACCAGGATCCCAGTCTTGTGGATGTACCTGATGTGGAGATTCACAGTGGTGTATTCATATAAGAACATAGGAAAGTTATGTCAGATTCATTCCACTGTCTTTCCTATTCCTGTCCCCCTTCCTTCCCTTCATTTGCCTTTGTCTAATCTAGTGAACTTCTATCCCTGCAACCCTGTTGTTTGTTATCATCTACATATTAGAGAGACATTTGACCTTTGGTTTGGAGGACTGGCTTATTTCAATTAGCATGATAGTCTCCAGATCCATCCATTTACTAGTAAATGTCATAAAGTCATTCTCCTTTATGGCTGAATAATATTCCATTGTATATATATGCCACATTTTCTTTATCCATTCATTTGTTGAAGGGCACCTAGGTTGGTTGCACAGTTTCACTGTTGTGAAATAAGCTACAACAAACATTGATGTGGGTGCGTCACTGCAGTATGCTGATTTTAACTCCTTATAAATCTCTAATGAGAAATGGTATAACCAGGTCAAATGATGATTCCACTCCTAGTTTTTTGAGGAATCTCCATACTGCTTTCCAAAGTAGTGACATCAATTTGAATTTCCACCAGCAGTGTATGAGTGTACCCTTTTCCCCACATCCTCACCAACATTTATTGTTATTGTATTCTTGATAGTATCCATTCTGACTGGAATGAGGTGAAATCTCCATGCAATTTTAATTTGCATTTTTCTAATTGCTGGAGATACTGAACATTTTTCCATATATTTGTTGACTGTTCATATTTTTTTCTTTTGAGAAGTGTCTGTTTAGGTTTTTTTTTTCCATTTATTGATTGGGTTATTTGTTTTCTGGTATTAAGATTTTTGAGTTCTTTGTATATTCTAGAAATTCAGCCTTATCTGAGGTGTGGATGGCAAAGATTTTCTCCTATTCCGAAGGGTCTCTCTTCATGCTTTTGATTTATTTCCTTTGCTGTAAATAAGCTTTTTAGTTCGATATCATCCCATTTATTAATTTTTTATAAAAATTTTTATATTTCAAAAATAAAAGCACTGTGAACTTTTATAAAATCAAAGAATCTTCATGTGTTATAAAGTAATCTCAATACATAGTACTAAAAAAAAGAACTAAGTAGTTGACGAGGACAAAGGACACTCAGAGCCCTGACATTTCAATCATGCGATCTGACAGATTCTTAGTTTCCTTTTTTTGGTCCTGGCCACTTCAAAAGAATCCCTAAGGTTCCTCTATAAACAATTAGTAAATCATTGGTGGTAGAAGTATCAAAACTAGAAGTAAAAGGTGTAAGTTCTTAACCCATCTTAACCACTCATTTGCCTTTTGACTCAGCATTTTTCAATTGCTGTTGGTCTCTAGAGAGGAACTGGATTATTCCCCAAAGTTTATACTATATCTATTTCTTCAATTAAAAAAATAAGTGTGCCTATACAGTGGATATAAGTCAAGTGAGAGTTAAAGATATCTAATTCTTGAATCTCAATTACAACTTTTGTTTTGGAAAATTTAGAAAGTTAATTGAACCCAATATAGATCAAATGAAATTTCATCACATATGCACAGTAATAATTATTACTACTATGGCTGCAACTAAAGACACTTAAATGTTTTGTTTCATTTTGTCTTTAACACAATTCCAGGAAAAGATACATTTCGAATTTCCTTATATAAATGGGGAAATGAAAGCCTGAGAAGTTAAATAATTTGTTGGAAATTATAGAAATGACTGGGATTTCAACTCAGGATTTTTTGTTTTTGTACTTTTTCACTTTTAGCCAATGATTTTACTCTCAAGAATGGTAACTTTTCCTACAAAAATATGAAGAAAAATGTTACCTTAAATTTTACATGGTAAACTATAGGGAATCCATTAGGAATTTTACCAAATAAAAATGTAAAACTAAAAACTATAAAATTAAAAACTTGAGGTGTTTCTACAAAAAGTGGAAAAATTTCATAGGAGTCTTGTGCATTTAGGGGATTCAAGTTCTAATTTTAATTTCTCCACTGATTGTTGGTTATCATTTTAGTTAGATCACTAACCTCACTAGTTCATGATTATTTTATTTATACAATGAATGTTGTTTTGGTATATCTCCATATACCACTTAAGTTATCAAATTATAAGATCTCTAGAAATGCATTTTGGTTAATTTGTAATAAAAAGTGAGGAAAATACCTCATTAGCATGATAGTCTCCAGATCTGTCCATTTACTAGTAAATGTCATAAAGTCATTCTTTATGGCTGAATAATATTCCATTGTATATATGTATATAGGAAAATACCTCACTTTTTAACGTCATCTCAAAATTATTATTTGCACCACTTTGATGTTATACCTATTCACAAGTAAATTCTCATTTAGAAACTGTTGGTAGTTTGAGTGTTAAATGTCCCATATAGGTTCATCTGTTAAAGCTTGGATCTTGGAATGGAGTTGGTGCAACTTTAGGAGGAGGGATTTAGTTGCGGGCACTGCATCATTAGGGGCATGACCTTTTAGGAGATTGTGAGACCCTGTTCTCTTCTTCACTTTTTAATACAAATTAACCAAAACACATTTCTAGAGATCTTATAATTTGATAACTTAAATGGTATTTGGAGATATATCAAAACAACATTCATTGTATAAATAAAGGAATCAGGACCTTATTATGGCATTTGCAAATAAATGGATGGAATTGGAGAATATCATGCTAAGTGAAATAAGCCAATCCCAAAAAACTGAAGGCTGAGTGTTTTTCCTGATAAGTGGAGAATGATATATAATGGGATTGGGGGGGGGGGTAGGGAGCAAGAGAATAATGAAGGAACTTTAGATTATGTAGAAGGAAGTGAGAGGGAGCGGGGTATGAAAAATAGGGGAAAGAGACAAACATCGTTACCCTATGTGCATGTTTGGTTACACAAATGCCATGAATCTAAATCATGCACAACCATAGAAACAAAATGATGTGCCTCATTTGTGTACAATGAATCAATATGCAGTCTGTAAAAAATAAAAAAATAAATAAATATATAAAAAATAAAAATAAAAAAGTGAGGAAAAGTATTCATGTAATGGCATTGCTTAATGCATTAATGGCATTATGTAATTAAACATTTTTAAATAATTTTCATAAAACTTATTTTAAAAAGAACACTGTGGCATCTTGATTCCTTCAACAGGAAATATTTAAAATTGTGTACAAAATTTTACTAATTATCAAAAATAATTCAATCATTTAAGCTTTGTCAACTTAAAATTATTATTTGCAACACTTTGATGGTATACCTATTCATAAGTAAATTCTCATTTAGAAACTGTTGGTAGTTTGCGTGTTAAATGTTCCCTATAAGTTCGTCTGTTGAAGCTTGGATCTCAGAATGGTGTTGGTGGAAGGCAGTGAACCTTTAGGAGGAGGGACTTAGTTGCGGGCACTACATCATTGTGGGCATGCCCTTTTAGGAGATTGTGAGAATGGGGTCTCTTCCTCTCTCTCTCTTGATTTTGGACTTGTGAGGTGAGCAGTTCACTGTACCACACCCTCCTGCCATGATGGGTTAAAAGCCCAAAGAAATGGGACCACTTGATCTTGAACTGGAACCTCAGGAACCATGAGCTAAAATTACTCTTTTCTCTTTATTAATCAGTTACCTCAGCTATTTCATTACAGTGATGGAAACTGACTAATATGGCAAGTTAGTGCTATTATTTTTATAATACATATAGACTTCTATTTGAAGAATTATAGAAGGACCATCCGTAAAACAAGGAAATTGAAAGACCATTCCTATTCAGAATATATCTTTTGAAAATGTGAATATGTCCATCTAAAAATATATCCATCTATTTTTTTCCCCTAAATGAAGCAGCACAGAACTTTGGCTATAGTCCTGTATAGTGAAACTTTGTCCCTAACATGTACACGTATATGAAATTATAGTGCCATCAAAGAGTTCAGTGTTATTTTCTTTTATCTCTGTGGAGAATGAGTAAAAATCTAATGTCTTACAATATTAATTTGGGGACATGTTCCCAAGTTCATGGGGACAAGTTCATTTTTAACTTGATTTTAAAATGTTTTTCCAAACGTTTCAATGCAAACTCAATATTATACATAAATGAATATAAATAAAACATTTTCAAGACAGCCTGACATGGATAATATCATTTTCCAAACTGGATATAGGGTTGGATCATCTTTATGGCAAAAAATGTCAACTTCATTAAGCACATGGAATTGGGCTGGCTACAAGAGAGAAGTTTCAAAGTCAAATTCTAAATATTGTGAAGTCAGCTATTAGGAGCTCCAGGCATTCTTCAGTTCCTATGGTAGCTCTCTTTCTTTTTATTTTCACCAGGTTTTATATAGTCAACTTTCCAAGAACCCTTTCAAGGACCATCACTGCAGTTTAACCCCCTTTGCTGCAGGGAAAGTCACTTTCTCTTCCTTTCCATTAGTCTCTGTGTCATTGTGGTTCCTCAAAGTAAAGATGGACTCCTTCTCTACTAATTCAGAATAGAGGAAAAGATTAAATAGAGACAGTTTAGGAAACATTTTCAAATATCTTCTTTCTAGTCCAACACAAAGTATTTTGGGGTAACCTGGCACTGAACCCACAGAAAAAAATAAATGTTAAGACTTTTAGGTTCAGTTCTATATTCACCAGTTGTCACTGGATCAGACAACATCAAATGGATCTATGAATGTCCATTGGCAGAAAAGAATACAGACATTCTTTCAATATGTAACAAAGCCTAGGTATCTGAAACCAAATGTTGAAATTGGTTCTTTTGTCCCAGTTAAAGTGCTGAATGAACATTGTGTAAATACAAAGAAATTGATAGAGTGGAATAGCAGTGTAGACTGAAAACTAGTCTCAGATGGCATAATGACAGCTGGAGAAGTTTAGATAAGGAAAAATGAAATGTCAGAATTCTTGTCTCAGGAGCTTGTAGTCTGCTGGCATATGCTTCTTTGAAACTGTGGGAAACCCTGCCTAATTCCATTGTTGAAAAGGGCTGGTTGAAAAAAGAATACATAATGCACTTCCTACTATGATAGAAAAGGTTCCTATTTAAAACTGTAAGAAAACAAAGAGCTGTTAAGTTATATATATTCAGTTTTTCTAGTTTAGAAAATTAAAGAAGGGAACTATCTACATGGTACTCAAATCAAAAAGCAATTTATGAAAATGTATGCAGGGCTATTTTAATGCTGGGAGAGAGTAACACTTAAAAATTTTTAAAACCCAAACAATTCTACCTATGCTGTGTGGAAATCTCATTGCAATGCCATTTCTTTTTCTTCCTTTCCTTTTTTATTGAAATGTTTCAAAGACAGATATGGATGAGTGCTACTACACTGCCACCTGGTGATTAGGCAGGTAGGAGGGATTTGAGTAAGAATGCCTGCAAAGGAAATGTCAGGTTTTGTTAGTACTTAATTTACTGAATTTCTCTACTTATTTCCAAACCTGCTAATAACAGAAAGATGCTTTGTATTACATTATACATTATCAAAGATCATATTCTTTGTGAATTATAAGGTGATTTCTATCAAAATATGTGTGTTCTGTGTCTATTTGCAGCTAAATTCTTTTAGTTTGTGTAAAGCAAATGAGCAAACTCTTTGTTGGGGTTCCAGAGTTAGAGACCTGTCCCTGGAAATGGGAGAGGAAAAGAATGGCATGACCTAAATTTCTTCTATTTCAGATGGTGTGTTTTATGTTAGCAATCTTGACTTGTACTGTCAAACTACTCATTCAATTCAGAGCTACTCATTGATTTTACAGTACTGCCTTTTCCTTTTAAAAATGATTTGGCCTAGAAATGAATAGCTTCAGTAACTTAAAGTTGGATATCAAAGGCAACAAACACAAAGGAAGGAGAAAAAAAAAAAAAAAACAAAATATGAGAGCATTCCATGAAGCTGTATGCTTTACGTTATTTTTTTATATTGATGAGAATCACAAACTGTTTTAACAAGCAAATATAGGTATCAAGATTACAAAATTGTTAAGCAATTAATTTGGAGGAAAGATTTGTTTTCAGTCACAGATATGGAAATGAAATTTGATATTTACATATTTCCCTGTTGTGTTGTTTATATGTTTGCACTTACTAAACTATAAGAGAATCTAGCAAAAATGAGGGATAGGGCAAACCATGGGAGAACTCCTGTGACAGAGCCATACTACAGTAACTAAAGGCTTTCTCAGCAAAGCACAAGTAACTTCCCAAACTCAAGAAGAGCAAAAATGGAAGTTTTTGCCAGCATTCTATGTATACATAGTATATTCTTAGTCATTGTAATAAATTATTTGAAAGGAGTTAGCCACCAATGTGGATTTTTAGAGAGTTTAGATCACCCCGTTTTCAGACCACTGTTGAAAATGTGATATTATCTAATATTTTGGTTAGGTTAATTAATCATTTACTTATAACAACCTTCAACTATGTATGATCCAAAAAAATCTATACTGCTGGTAAGGCATGAATGCAGGAATATTAAGTAGGTGTCTGAACTATATACATTTTGCAGTTTGGTTATATTCATAAGAGGATAGGCACAAGCTTTTGGTTATTAGAGGGTGGGATCTTGCTATCATTTCTATGTAGCCAAAAAAGTCTATAAAATGCAGGAGTAAGTAGTAAGGATAGCTCCTGGTGGCAGGTGGGGAGTTATGTTTGCACAGCTGTAGACATATCTTCAAAACTTTTTCCTATTCACCCAGTTTTACCAAGTGATATTTTTATCCCCCAAGTTTTCACATTACCATATTGACTTATTAATTTCATTAGGCTAGCAGTCAAAGTGGGAAAGCTAACATATTTGAGCAGAACTTTTTTCTTAAAACTTCAGGAAGAAAAAGAGAAGACATAATATTATGGAGCAGCATGAGGAAAGTATTGGATAATATTTAGAACAGAATCATTTTCTTTTAATAGACAATCACATATAAAACACATTTGCAGTTCTGTTCACTGCTTTTTAGAATGACAATGGGAGGTGGACTATTTATGTTCTCAAACTGGAGAGTGTCTGCTCTCTGTGTTTCTCCCCCAGGCCCATGTTCACAATGCACAATCAAGAGTGGAATTTTGGTTGAACAATTTTAGAAGCACTAAGTGACAAAGAGGTTAGAAATGAGCGCAGAGAAGAATCCTGCTATGTTCTGCTCTGCATTATAAGCAACCAGTGAAATGCTCAGCATATAGTGAGCACTAATAAATCTTAGTTTGACTGAAATTTCTAAAAGGACAATATAAAAAATAAAAAATTACAAATTGTGAAATTTGAAGTCTTAAAGAATGTTATTTATTTCTGTAAAATCAGAAAGATTGACTTGTTCACCAAATTTCAGAATTGTTCTTAAGTATGATACCCATGGACAGAGTAATTATAACATGCAAGGCTCTTTAATATTCTTTATCTTATTTTCTTGTCCCACCAATACTGAGATTATATATCCTCTGTAAATTTTATTACAGAGGATCTTGAAAGATCTCACAAATCAAACTTAAATCAGTTTTTTTTCCCCAAACACCTTCCAACTGCCTGAGTGAGTGTAGCTTTATCTTTAAAGACAAATAAAAGAAGTACTACTTTATACCTTAGAATTTGCACTTACTACTTATTAGTCCTCTCAGTGGAGCAATAGAATTTGGCAACTGAATACCAATTCTCTACCTTCCAGTTAACTTATCCAATCTGTAATGGGTAACTCCCTTTTACCACAATATGTATTTTTATTTCTTTGTTAAAATCATATAAATTAAGTCTCAATTTGGCATAGTTCCTTAAAATTCAAGCTTTTACAGATGGAGAGGTCTTAGTAAAGATAAAAAGCAAAATAGAAAAGAAGAATTTATATGTATCCTTAAACAAATCCAAGTAGAATTGAAGAGAGTATAAGATGATACAATACAGTTAAATTCATTTTCAATCACTATTCATTTTTGGTGTTCTCATTCTCTATATTTAAAAGTGAGATTACCTCAGTGAGCAGTAGCTACCATTTAGTGACTTTTTTTATTGTATTCTACCCCAGGTGTCCTCTGCCTTCATTCCACTAAATGACAATTGTGTGGTAGATAGCTTGGTGGGAACTGTAATAACACATATATTATAGAGTAAATCGTCACCTTCTACAGCATTACAATAATGACGATTCCTGCAGAGCCATATTAATAAGTAAAAGCTATACTTGTGCTATAAAAGGTGTCCAAAATGAGTATTTTTATGGCAGAATTTGACATCTCACTGTTGCCATGTAGTTAGGTCCACAAACCAACAAAGACGTTTAAAAATTACACTCAGTTAGAAAACAGATTAATAAGAGAACGTCATAAATGGAGAAGCAAAAGGCAACGGTCCCTATACCAGTATCTTTTCCTATCAAAAAGTACTATTTCCTAACTCAGCTTATCTTTCTTATAAGCTAACAAAAAGGTTAAAATTTATAATCAAAAGTAATATTTTCTATAATTCATCATCTTTTACTTCATAATTTTATATGTAATTACATGGTGGAAAATGTAAAATGGACTTTTATATTTGAATTTTGGTTATTTGAATATGGTATATAAATGAAAGCTCTAGGTATTTCTCTCAAAAAGTTTTATTTAACTTTTACAATTTAAAAATAAAATTATCTGTGGGCCATGGTTTTGTTAACAAGGCATTAAATCATTTCTTGTTTTGTGATGTCATTTGAATCACAGTTACTAGAGAAATTTGTGACTTGGGATGGGGGATGGGAATTAAAAATATATTTTGAGGTATGGAATGCTTATTCAAAAAAACTATGTTTATGATGAGCAGTTTTCAGAAATTTGTAAAAAAAATAATTAAAATACATCACTTAAGGAATAATTATCATACATTAAAACATTTATCTTGGTCATGACCAAAACTCATTAATAAGAAGGTATGGTAACTCTGAACACGTTAACAGACACTAAAAGTTAATCATGAAGCAACTCGAACAAAATTAGCCTTTCCAATAATAGAAATGATATCCTTAGATAAAACATTTGTAAGAAAAATATTGAGGAGATTCAACGTTTGAAAGCAGAATAATTACATTGGGGGAAAAAAGAGAAAAAATGTTTTCCACTTAAAGGAAATTGAAATTTAGAACTAAAATTTACCATTTTGCTAGATTGAGAAATTTCTATAATAAAGGTTTCCCTAGTATTGACAAAGTGAAGGAGTAAGTTGCCAACGTTATAAAGTGAAGGAGTAAATCAGGGGCAGGAGGGAGCCACAGAACAAGTACCAAAACATATGTTTCAATTCCTTCCAAATCTTTTGCTGATCACAAAACTGTGTGTGCACAGGGGAGAATCTAAGGTGTCCACTGAAAAGCTATAGGTGCTCGGAATAGTTTAAAGAAAATCTTCAACTGTACACAATCACAGTAGAGTTTGGTGTTAAACCAAAACAATTGCTGTATGAAGCAAAATCAATGTTCTTCAAGGGAAAGAATTAGGAGACTTCAAATTTGTTACAGTGTTGTAAATAATTTCCAATTAACAAACAAAAATTACCAAATATTCAAAGAAACATGAGTAAACTTTTAACTCCACAACTGTATTGCCAGAGGCACAGAAGATGTATTCCTAAAGTGTACAGTGGTATGTATGTGTGTGATATGTACTGGAATGTTTTTAAACTATACCATATTTGCTTGTGAAATATATAGTCACAAAAATAGATGCATGTATATGGATATATATTAACCCAATAAAGTAAAACTCAGGGTGCAAAATAGTACATACAAGATATAGTATATAATTTAGTAAAATGTGTCCTCATATATTCTACTATATGTAATATTTTTGTAGGCAAATATACAGGATAATGGTTTTAGGGATAATAATTTTAGGAAGGGAAGTTGTTTATAATTTTTACCTTTATCATTTGTATCTTAAACATATGGATATATATTTCTTCCATTTTAAAAATTATTTTTAAAATTTTATGGAGACTTAAAGTTTGTATATGTTTATGGTAATTTGACACATTTATGCAATGTATAATAATCAAATTAGGATGACAAATATTTTTATCTCTTCAAACAAATCATTTTTATGTGTTGGAAATTTTATTTTTCTATTATTGTGAAATATACCAGATTGTTTTAATCAATAGTTACCTACTATGCTATAGAAAAATCAGAACAAATTCCTTCCCTCTGTGTTTTGGTGTCCCTTGCTGAACTTCCTTCTATCTCTTCTCCCCCTGCCCTTCCCAGTTTATGATGACCACTGTTATGTTCTGTTCTTCTATGAGTTTAACTTACTAGTTTCCACAAAAGAGTGACAACATGTGGTATTTTTCAGTTGACACAATGACCTCTATTTCCATTCATGTTGCTGAAAATGACAGAGTTTCATTCATTGTATGGCTGAATAATATTTTATTGTGTATATATAAAACAGTTTCAACCTATCAACAGGTGAATGGATTTAGCTGTAGTGAACAGTGTTCACTGCAAACATGGGAGTGTGCCTTTTCGGTAAAATGGTTTCATATCCTTTGGCTATATATCCAGTAAGGAAATTGCAAAGTCATATGATAGTTCTAGTTTCAGTTTTTTGCAGAATCTTTGTATTGTTTTTCATAATGGCTAGACAATTTACATTCCCATCAACAGTATATGAGAATATTTTGTTGAGAATTGCTGAATCTAGTTTCAACAGCAATGAGTCTGTAGTGTTCTTTCTTTTGTGGCATCCTTGCCTTATTTTACTACCAGACTAATGTTGGCCTTGTAAAAGGAACATGGTAGAATTCCTTCCAGTTAACTTTTGGGAATGGTTTAAGAAGAATTGGAAATAGTTCTTTTAAAAAAGTTTTGTAGACTTCAGCAACAGAGCAGTCATCTGGTCCTGGACTTTTTATATCTGGAAATTTTTAAATTATTTGCTTCAATCTCATTACATATTATTGCCATTTTATATTTTCTATTTCTTAATTTTTATTGATGCACATTAGTTACACAGAATGGTGGATTTCATTGGGACGTATTAGTAGATACATAGAAGTGTAATCTCATCAATTTTGGTCCCCAGTGCCTACCCCACTCTCCTTTCTTCCCTCCCTGTAATTCCCTTATTTTCTTCTAATTGTCTTTCTTCTATTTTCATGGTGTCCCTTTTTTCTTGTTTTTTTTTTTTTTTTCTCTCTAGCTTCCACATATGACAGAAAACACACAATATTTTTTCTCTCTTAGTCAAATTTATGTTGCTCAAAATTATGATCTGAAGTTTCATCCATTCTCCTACAAATGACATGTTTGTTTTTTATGGCTGAAAAAAACCTCCACTATGTTTATACATCACATTTTTAAATCTCTTCAATCTATTGACAAATACCTATGTGACTTTGTCTATGTGTCTGTTTTTATTATTAATTTTGTGTGATAAACATGGCAATGCATATATCTCAAAAATATGCTGACTTCATTTCTTTTGGAAAAATATCAAGGATTGGGATAGTTGGATAATGTGGTAGTTCTAGTGGGAGAATTTTGAGAAACTTCCATACTGATTTCCACAGTGACTATATTAAATTACATCCCTACCAACAGTGTATAAAAGTTCTTTTTTCCCCACATTCTTGCCAGCATTTATTTTTATTTGTATTACTGATGATTGTCATTGTAGGTTCAGTGAGATGGAATACAACTTTAGATTTGCATTTCCCTGACAACTAAAGATGTTGAACATATTTTCATATAATCATTGGTGATATGTACTTCCTCTTTAATTGATTCATTTCCCCATTTATTGGTTGGGTTATTTATCTTGTTAATTTTGAGATTTTGTTTTTATTACTTCATATATTCTGGATATTAATCCTCTGTTGGAAGAGTAGCTAGAAGATTTTCTCCCATTAATAGGATGTATTTCTTTTTATAGTTTCCTCTGCAATGCAGAAACTTTCTATTTTGATGCTATTCTGTTTATGGATTCTTTTTGTTATGTCTTGAGTTACAGGGTTCTTATTAAGGAAGTATTTTCCTGCTTCTATGTATTAAAGTGTTTCCCCTATTTTTTATTCCAACATTTGAGAAGTTTCTACTCTCTTTCCTAGGTATTTAACACATTTTGAGTTGACTTTTGTACAGGGTGAGAGTTAGGGAGCTAATATCTTTCTCCTATATATGGATATCTAGTTTTCTTATCAGCATTTGTTGACATTTATATGATAGTTTTGTATACTGCTACTTTGTCAAATTTATTATCTCTAGAAGTCTTCTGTGACTTTTCTAAGTATAGGATCATATCTGCTATCTGCTAACGAGGATAATTTGATTTCTTTCTTTCCTATTTGTATCCCATTTATTTCCTTCTCTTGCTTAGTTGCTCTGGCTAAAATTCCAAGTGCTACATTACAAGAGGAGTGAGAGTGAACATCTTATCTTCTTCCTGATTTCAAAAGAAATTCTTTCAATATTTCCCTATTCAATTTTATGTTTTTTTCTTTTTGTCATTATAGCCTTTTTTGATGTTGAGATTAATGCCTCCTATATCTAGTGTCTTCAGATTTCTTAGCATGAAAGGATATTGAATTTTGTTGTAGGCTATGCTGCATCTATTGAGATTATCATGTAATTGTCCTTGATTCTATTTATATGGTATATTATGCTTATGGATTTATATGTGTTGAACCATTCTTTCATTCCGGAGCGAAGGAAATTTGAACGTGGCATATGACCTTTATAATATGCTTTCTTATCCAATTCAATAATATTTTAATAAGAATATTTCATCTATGTTCATCAAGGATGTTGGACTTTAGTTTTCTTTACTCAAATATCCTTATCTGGTTTCTGAGTCAGGTAATACAGGCTTCACAGCATGAGTTTGGAAGTGTTACTTCTCTTTCTATTTCCTAGAATGATTTGAGAGGCATTGGATTCAGTCAACCTCAATTCTGAATCCATCAAGTTCTGGGCTTTTATTATTATCAAACATTTTATTACTGCCTGTTGTTATTTTGTATAGCTTTTCTATACTTCAACTTTGGTAGGTTGCATGTGTCCAGAAATTTGTCAATTTCTCCTAAATTTTTCAATTTATTATTAGAAGATAAGTTTTCAAAATAATCCCTAATGATCCTCTGAATTTCAGTGGCGTCTACCATAATCTTTCCTTTTTCATCTCTAATTTCCTTAATTTAGGTCTTCCATTCTTTCCTATCCCTTTCTCTCATTATCTTGCTTATTCTTTCATGGAAACAACTCTTGGTTTCATCAACCCTTTGTATTGTTCTTTTATTCTCCATTTCATTAATTTCAACTCTCATCTTTATTATCTGTTTCCTTTTTTCCTGGTTTGTGGACTGGTTTATTCTTGTTTTTCTATGAACCTGAGATAGAACATTAGAGTATTCATTCGAGTTCTTTCTGATTTTAAAATGTATGTTTTCTTTTCAACCTGCAAAAATTGAAAAGTACAGCTTAATTCCCTGTTTCATCTTGATCATCACCTTTCTACTTCTTCTTGATTCAATTTTGATAGGTTGTATGTGTTCAGGAATTTAATCATTACTTCAAGGTGTTTCACTTTATTAGCATGTACTACTTAGCATGGTGCTTTCTATTTGATTCCTTTGTATTTCAGTGGTATCAGTTATACTTCCTTCTTTACCATCTTTGATTTTATTTTATCATCTCTCTTTTTGACTCAGCCTAGCTAAAAGTGTGTAGATTTTATTTATCCCTTCAAGAAACCAACTCTTTATTTCATTGATGTTTTTATTTCAGATCTGATCTTTACTATTTCTTTCCTTTTACTAATTTTAAGATTGGTTTGGATTTTCTTTTCAAAGTCCTTGAGGGACATTGTTAGGTTGTTTATTTGAAATTCTTTCTTTCTTTCTTTCTTTCTTTCTTTCTTTCTTTCTTTCTTTCTTTCTTTCTTTCTTTCTTTCTTTCCTTTCTTTCTTTTCTTTCTTTCTTTTTTCCTTTCTCTCTTTCTCCTTTTTTCTTATGTTTTCTTTTGTTGCTGTAAATTTCACTTTTGCTGTATACCAAAGATTTGGATATGCTGTGCTGTCATTCTCACTCATTTCTAGAGATTTTTTAAATTTCTCTTTTAATTTATTTAATTACCCATGGGTTATTTGGAGCATGTTGTTCAATTTTCATATAATTGCATACTTTGCATTCTTCATCTTATTGTTAATTTTTACTTTCTTTTCATGGTGTTCTGAGAAGTATATAATATAGTTTCAAGTTTTTTAAATTAACGATCCTTGATTTGTGACCTAACATATCATCCATCCTTGAGAATGGTCCTCTGCTTATAAGAAGAATGTGTGTTCTCTTGGTATTGCATGAAATGTTTTGTAAATATCTGTTAGGTCCATTTGCTGCATAGTATGGTTCACAGCAGATCTTCTTCTTTTTGTCTCTGGATGATCTGTCCTTGAGAAAAGGTGGATGTAGAAATCTCCAAGTATTATTGTACTATAATCTATCTCTTCCTATAAATGCAATAATATTTATTCTATATGTTGGATAGCCTCATGTTGGGTGCATATATATTCATATTTGTTGTACCTCTTGCTGAATTGATCTTTTTTAATAATATTTAATGACCTTTTTTTCTATGTTTACATGTTTTGATTTAAAGCCTGCTTTATCTAATATAAGTATAATTAATCCTGCTTTCTCTGGCTTCTGTTTGCCTGATATGTATTTTTTCAACACTTCACTTTTAGTCTATGAGTATCTTTACAAGTTAAGTGAGTTTCTTTTATGCAGTATATAGTTGAGTC
This sequence comes from Sciurus vulgaris, assembly GCF_902686455.1. Classification (NCBI taxonomy): domain Eukaryota; kingdom Metazoa; phylum Chordata; class Mammalia; order Rodentia; family Sciuridae; genus Sciurus; species Sciurus vulgaris. Next base: position 71,886,251 of record NC_136468.1, on the reverse strand, counting down.
TTACTTTGGTATCCAGTTAGAAAGTCCGTGTCTTCTTTAGTGAATGTAATCCATTTACATTCAAAGTTATTATCAATAGGTATGAACTTACCCTAGTCATTTTGTTAACTATATTTTGCTTGTTTTGTATAACTTTTGTTCCTTTCAACCTCTTACTCTTTATTTTTGTGATTTGATAGTTTTCCGACATGCTATGGTTTGATTCTCTTTTCTTTTTCTTTCATTTGTGTTCTTCTATTGAGTTTGGTGTGTTTAAGTACTTCCATGGTGGTAGTTATCATCTTTCTGTTTCTATGTAGGAATTCTTTTAAGTGTATCTTGGGGGTCTCACCTGGTGTTGATGAATTGCTTATTTCTGCTCATTAGGATGAGTTTATCACTTCATTTTTGAAGAATAATTTTGCTTAGTATAATAGTGTTTTCTGGAAGATTATTTCAGTATTTGCATATATCATGCCATTCCCTTTGGTCTATACAGTTTCTTCTGAGAAATCTGGTGTAAATCTAACAGGCATTATCCTGACAGTTTTCCCTTGCTGATTTTAGGATTCTTTTTTTGTTTTGTGATTTTAACATTTTGACCTTGGTGAAGGTCTATTTTGGTTGCATGTAAATGAGATCATTTTGAACTTTTGTTTTGGTTGTCTACATTTTCTTGAAGGTTCCGGAAGTTTGGGGATTTTATTTCTTAAAATAGGTTTTTACAATGTCTTTTCCACCCTTTGTTCACCCTCTATAATTTCCATAAGTGAAAGTTTGTTTGCTTAATAATGCCCCATGTTTTCTACGCATTTTCATTCTTTTTATCTGACTGGTCTAGTTAAAAAAGCCTGCCCTCAAGTTGAGACTTCTTTCTTCTGCCCTTCCAGACTGTTGCAGAAGCTCTCTATTGTATTTTATATTTGACTGATTGAAGTTTATAATTCTAAAATTTCTGAGTGACTCTTTCATATTTTATCTATCTCTTGGGTGAAGTTTTCAATCTTATCCTGAATTGTTTTTCTCATTTATTTGTAATTTGTGCCTGTGTCCTCTGTCATCTGACTTATTTCCTTATTATCATTATTTTGATTATTTTTCAGGCATTTCATGAATTTCTTTCAAATTGGGATCAATTTAAGCAGATTTTTTTCCTTTACAAGTATCATATTTCCTTGCAAATATACATTGATATCTTGTATAAAATTCACCTCTTCCAATTTTACAAAGTAGCTTCTATAGGAAAATATTTTTGTTTTTAATGGGATACAGAATGCCAATTGGTTAGGTGTGTTGGATTTAATTATAAGGGGTCCTAAATGCGTCTTTGTTTGATTTCTTAGCTTCGGTCAATGTCAGCAGTTTCTATGAGTGTCTCAACCCATCTAGGCTTCAGAAATTTGTGAAGATAGTGTTATTACTCTGCAGTGTATGCAGGTTTCCAAAGGTGTGTGTCTTTAGCTGCCACAGAATTAAGTCTTGATAGTACCTGAGTTAGTGATGATTGCTACCCATAGTTTTGGTGATTCCAGATGTGAAGGGGACTGTCTCTAACTTGATAAGTTCAAATACAGGTATCAGAAATGGTTGTGGCATCATCAGCCATAGTCCTTAAGCAACATGTGGTGAAGAAGGCTTTCTGCAGGACACTTTGGATGAATATATGGTATGCCTGGGTCTGTGGCAGCAGTCACATTTCAGGGGCCTCAGGATAGATAAGACCTTCCCAGGGTCCCTAAGGATGAGTATAAGTTATGCTGGAGTCTGTGGTAACAGTAACTACAGGTTTAAGATTGTGGTACACAAAGGGGACATTAAGGTGAATGAAGTTGGTGCTGGGGTTTATGCCTCTGTTAGTTGCTTTTACATAGCTGTGGAACCCAGATGATATTGTCCCCAAGTTTCAAGAGGATGAGCAAAATTGTTTTCGGTGCAGTCACCTGAGGTCCCAAGTCCATGGGCTGTGAAGAATGCCTTCCCTTGGTCTTCTAGGACATGTGCAAGTAGTGTTTCTGCATAAGGCACCATATCCACAGTTTTGGAGAAGTAGGACATGGAAGAGACCTCCCTTATGTCTCGTGGATTGAGCGTGGGTGGTGTTAGAGTTGTCACTTTGGTATTTGTGACCCTGAAGCTGCAGGATGTGGATAGTAATTTCCCTAGGTCATGTGGGGCAAACTTGACAGTATGGGTTTTTAGCATTGATGGCTACAGTCCTGCAGCCTCAGAACATGGATGAGACCATCCTCTGATTTTCAGGTACAAAACTGGGCAATGATGGTGATTTTTGCTTTGGCAACTGTACTCCCAAGATAAGGGATGGGAAGAACATACCTCGTTTTTGCTGGGTAAACACAGGTGGTGCCAGGTATTGGAGCTGCTAGTAGGTATATCCCTGGAATTACAGGACACAGCTAGGACCTTTACCAGCTCTCAAATGACAGGCAAGAGTGAATCCAGGACTTTGCACCAGTAGCTACAGTCTCACATCTCTGGGTTAGGGATAAGACCCTTTCTAGTTTCTGCTAGGCAGGTACGGGTGTTAATGTAGATTGGAATCACTGGTTGCCATGTCTCTGGAGCTGCGGAACTTGTCTGGGAGCTTTCCCATATCCCAATGGACAGGCATCAGTGAAACTAAGACTTCACAACAGCTGCTATAGTATCAAGGTTGTGGCTGGTGAGACTTTCTCTAATTTCCATGGCATAAGCACGGAGAGAATTTGGCCTACAGTTACAGAAGCCACTGGTGCTAAAAATGGAGAATGCAGAGGGAAGTGTCTTCTACCCAATGAGACATTCGCTGGCCCAATGTTTCTGATTTTATGGGGCAGTTAGGAAGTATGGAATCTACCAGTCCTTAAGGCAAGATGCCATGGTACATGACTGTTGTAGTAGCTTGTGTTCTGGTAGTTGGGGGAGGACACAAAGTAAGTTTCTTCTTTGGACAAAGCAGATGGTTTTAGACCATCTAATTCCCTATACTGGATTTAAAGGATCATGGAATTTTCCTGGCCAGTCACACATAAACATTTCACACGTTACTACCATTCTCTGGGTCTAATTCAAGAGATTCTGTCCCAGCTAAGTCATGTGGGCCTGCCCATGACTTATGATTGGGGTTGCTGGCACTTTCCCACTTACTTTTTCAAGGCAGCGTGGCGTACCCCCTGAGTCAGAGAGCCAGGATTAAAGTAACAAATTGCTTTTTTTTCATTTTCTAGGTTGGCTTTCCAGTTCTCCATATCGTTTATGGTTCCCATCACGTCCTTGCTGTTCTTTCTCCTTCACTGTCTTCAAAATATATTTTCCCGTTGTCTGCCTGTTTATTCTCTGTTACAAGCAGGGTACCTCTACTCAGTCATCCTGGCCATCTTATTTTATTTTCAAACATATTGAAATAACTATATTGGTGCAAACCATTTTCTGTTTTCCCTATACTGTCCTAAATTTGAAAAAAAGAAAAATATTCTATAAAAGAAAGAAATTATAAACTCATTTGATAACTTTTAATTTAGCCAACAAAACATATGTGACATATATATTCTAGCATAAAAGTTAGGTATTTGTGTTGTACACCACAGATACATATATTTTTTATCAGGAAAAAGAATTGATTTTTTAAAAAGAAATAATGTATGTGAAACAGTTATTCTCACAGGGTGTGAACTATGGTAAACCCTGGAGAAATGTATTCCTATAGCACTACGAGAAGACATTTCAAAAGATAAATAAATACAATTTATTTAATAATTATATTAATATACATTCATTTATAAAGCTAATACGTACTGTATTCTAAGAATTATTTTAAGTAAAATTGTAAGAAAAAAATTACTTAAATATGGGAAAAATAGCTTTTATGTGTACCAAAAAATACATTCAAATAAATATGCAACATAGACTTCTGAGTTAAGCCCAGTTTATGTTTAAATATGTAGTATATATTATTCTTACTCTAATCACTCAACACTCTGAAATGAGATTAGTCAATTCAGAAAATTATTTATATTACATATTTAAGTTTATGTGAGGTAGATTTTATCAGTAAGCATTATTCTTTACCACAATGATCTATTATATTCTCTAAAGAAAAGTAGAATGTAGGAAGATGACAATGTATTAACTCATACAAACTTTAATTAACTTTGTTAAAGGTTTTCAAATAAGCTTAGAGCTCATTTATAAATAAAAGAAATCAATTATAGTATACATTTTTTTCAAATATTTCCTACAAAACACAACTAATAGTCATATATTGACTCTAAACTACCTTAATTGTTATACAGGCAATTTTCTTTTTAATATTTTTCTCAGTCATTCTTGTGACTATTTGAGGATAAAAAGAAAAAACTTAATTTACAAATATTTACCAACTGTTTCCTCAGGGAATATATTTCTAAGTATGTTTAGAGAATATTATCAGCTATTGAAATACAAAGATCAAACTGTATTCAAATGAGATTGCAAGTGAGTTTTGAAATTCAAAGCATTTTTTAAATATAGAATAACAATTGATCCATTTTAACATATCTATAAAACTGAAATGGGTTAAAATAGGAATTAGCATGTATTGTGTGCTTATCTGCATTTATAGTAACTAGATACATATAGATTCTATTATTAAATACTAGGAATACTTTTTAAAAATTAAAATTTATAAAATTAAGTATTTTATAATTGCTTCTGCATCTCTAGACCATCTTTTGGGAGCCTGAGCTACTTGCAAGTAAAGGTATGAGCTCTTATTACATCTTTTCCAGATTCTGTGACCAGTGCAGGCTGGTCTTTTCTTTCAGCAGGGGTATTCACTTTGGTTCTCACACAGTACCCTGGCATGGGATTACACAGTTGTTTCCAATTTATATCATCTGATGGGCTGCACATATTGAGCTACTAAGAATTCCCTTATGCACACAGGTGCACATGTGCATGCTAACACACACACACACACACACACACACACGCACGCACGCATTTCATACGTTACTACCATTCTCTGTGTCTAATTCAAGAGATTCTGTCCCAGCTAAGTCATGTGGACCTGCACAGTCCACAGAATATTTTGCAATTTTTTTGTTGGCACTAACTTCAAACTCCTGGGCAATTTGTGGGGTATTCTGTAGCCTACTTCTTAACCTGAATAATGTCACAGCCATCTGTAACTACTAGAAACTTAAACAGAACAAGTAGCTGATGGCTTATAATCTTTCCTATTTCTAAAATATTAATCAATTATTGATTAATTATTTAATTAATATTAAATAACTAATTTAATATTAATTAAATAATTAATAATTTTTCCTATTTCTAAAACTTTGAGAGTGGTCTTGAAATATTAATAATTAATAATATTAATATTATTAATAATCTTTCACCTCATATTATTCTGGTGGATGACAAATTCTACTCCGTTACTTTTTTGTCTTAGAAGACAACACACTCATTTTCTCCATTTATATCCAAGGAATTTCCTGGTATGGTATTGTAAGACTAATGGTCTTCTTATGGATTTATACGTGTGTTCAAATATCCAGGTCCAGAAAACGATCCTCCTGTGACCTAAGAAGCCTAAATCCTTGGTGCTTTTAGGTTACTCTTCTCTGGAAGCTACTTCTTGCCTTTCTAAACAGATAAAACAAGTTCATAAAATATGATCTATTGTGATTTTGTTTATTTGGAGTCCAATGTGACTTCTCATAGTTTTTCTTTTCAAACGTATGTCATCAGATGTGAAGTATTTTTAAAGATGCATATAGCTTGATCATGTTTCTTCATTGCATACCAATCTCTTATTTTTAAAATGATGTTTATAAGACCATTTAGGATCATTGTTGATATGTTTGTAATCAAATCTACCACTTTATTGTTTTCTATTTGTTTCTTTTTGTTTCTATTTTTTCTTCTCTCACCTACCTGTGGGTTATTTAATCATTTCTTAGGATTCCATCTTGATTATTAATAGAATTTTGAGTGTATCTTTTTCTATAATATTTTTAGTCATTGTTCTGGTTATTCCAATGCACATATTTGAATTTAGTGGTCAACATCTTGCCACCTCGAATGAAGAGCAGAGGTCACTCACTTTCCCTTAGGTCCTCTTATATTCTCAACCTTAAAATATCATTGCCATGAGCAGCAAGTGGTGTATTACTTTGGAAGAGCAGACTTAACAGAGCACACAAACTGACTGTCTTAAGTTAAAACAAATAAATAAATAGTCTCATAGTTCTGAAGGTGAGAAGCCCAATATTAAGGTTTGGCAGGGTAACTACTGAGAGAGCTTAGAGGCATCATCTAGTCAGTATTTCTGTTTCATCTGCTGGTGGTTCGCTAGCAATCTTTAGTGTTCTATGACTTATCGGTATACCTCCCCAGTCCCCAACTCCACTGTTCCAATGGTGTTCTGTTTGTGTGTTTGTGCAGATTTCACCTTTTTAAAGGGAAACCAGAAATTTTGGATTGAGGACCCATCTCACTCCATTGAATCTATCTTAATTTATTTATATCTGAAATGACCATATTTCCAAACAAGGTCACAATCTGAAATAGTAGGGGTTCCAACTTCAACCTATGAATTATGAATGGAAGTCCATAATAGGTACTGTGAAAAATTTTGTTTTGTTCTTGAAATATAACTTACAAAACCACAAGGAAAAGGTCTATTGTATGTGCCCATATTTTCTCTATTACTATTATTCCTTCGTGATGTTTCAAGATTATTTCTTTTATCATTGCTTTCCTTACTGACTGAAGAACATCCTTTAGTTAATATTGAAAGATAAGACAAATTAGTTTTTATTTGCAATGTTTTGTTCTTCCTTGTTTTTTTTTTTTTTTAATTTTAGTACCATAAATTGAACCCTGAGGCACTTTACTACTGAGATACATCCATCCCCAGTCCAGTTTATTTTTCTTATTTTGAGACAGGGTCTTACTAAGTTACTTAGGGCCTTGCTATGTTGCTAAGACTGGTCATGAATTTGTGATCTTCCTGCCTCAGCCTCCCAAGTCACTAGGTTTATAGGCTCATGTTTGTTCTTGAAGGGGGAATTTTGCTGGATTTAGAAAACATGCCTGAAAAAGTGTCTACTTTTAACACCTGAAAAATATTCTGCTTATTTCTTCTGATCTTGATAGTGCAGGTATGGCATTGTCTCTCTGAGGTTGCTTTCAAAATTTTTCATTGTCTTTACATTTTTAAACTATATTTTGCAGCAGTTTTAGATTTGTAAAAAATTACGGAGGAAATTTCCACATATCTCATTATTAGCTTCCCCCATTGACTATGTCCCCTTACCCAAATTCATATGTTAAAGCCCTAACTCTCCATACAGAAAATGACTGTATTTGAAGAAAAGGCCTTTAAAGAGGAAGTTAAATTAAAATGAGGCTTTTGGGTTGCCAAAATCCAATCTGACTGGTAACCTGACAAAAACAGATTTAGATATCAGAGAGAGACATCAGAGGCATGAGCTCACATAACAGTTCCCAATATCTTATTCATTCTGGATATGAGACTTCTAGTGGTATTAGTTTGCTAGAGTTGCTATAACAAAAGTCCACAAACTGAATAACTCATACATCAGAAATTTATTTTCTCACAGTTCTGGAGGCTTGAAGTCCAAGATCCAGCTGTTCACATGTTTGGTTTCTCCTATGTCTTCTCTCCTTGTCTTGCAGGTGGCCACCTTGTTGCTGTGTTCTTCACATTTATATGATTGTTCCTAAGTGAACTCATGCTTCTGAGAGCTCTCTTCAACATATGAATTTACATAGGGGGATACATTGAGCCCAGAACAATATTAAAAATTTAATTGTATATTCCTGTTAGAGAAAACTTTATCAAGTTCTTTGGTGCTCTAGGATTTTTAGGTGTACCTACCTATGTGTATCAATTTTATCAAGAACAATCATGCCTCTGTGTTATTCCTTTTGTCTTTAGTCTTACTGACTCCACTCAGTTCCAAAATTACTTAGGTAAACACTTTTATCTTACCTTCTTCAGTTGTATTATTTGTAACAGACTTATATTTCTTGGTCACTTTCTCATTCTTTCTTGGGATTCTTATCAACCACTTAAATGCTTTCAAAACAAAACAAAATAAAACAAAACAAAAGTATCTTACACTGAGTTTCACTCTGTGCTCTGAAGTGTTATGGATTTTGACAGATATACAGTGTCAAGTAAAAACTATAATGGTAACATGAAGAATAATTTTACTGCCCTAAAATTTTCTGTTTTTCTCTAGTTAACCTTCCTTCTATCCCTTGGGTTCTTGGGAACTACTGAGCTAATTGCCTCTATGTTTTCATCTATCCCAGAATGTGATGTAATGGGAATCATACATTATACAGTATTTTCAATCTGACTTTCTTCATTGGGAAATATGCATTTAAGATCCATTCATGCCTCTTCATAGCTTTGCTGGGCTCATTTCTTTTTATCACTCAGTAATGTTCCAGTGTGTAGATATACCTAGTTTTTCCATTCAGTTATTGAAGGGTAACTTCATTGTTTCTAGTATTTTGGTGACTATAAATAAAGCTTCTAGAAACATCTGTGCATGGATTTTTGTGTGGACATAAGCTTTATAATCAATGAGGTAAAAACTGGAAGAATAGTTTCTACAGCATATGGTAACAGTACATTTGGTTTTGTAACACACTGCCAACTGTCTTCCAAAATGTCTGTAGTATTTTTCCTTCTCACCAGCAGTAAGTGTCCCTATTAAACTGAATCCTTGCAGAAAATACTATTACTTTACTTATCAATAGTTTAACAAAGATGGGTCTTTTCTTTTTTTTATCATTATTTTGTTTTATTAAAAATCATAAATTTACATAGGGTAATGTTGTTTGATTCATTCTGTTATTTTTTTCCCTTCTCCCCCACCCCTCCCACCCCTCTTTTCCCTTTATACAGTCCTTCCTTCCTCCATTCTTACCACCCTCCTTATCCCTAACCTTAAAACTAACCCTAACCCTAATGCTAACCTCTCCTACCCCCATTATATGTCCTCATCCGCTCATCAGCGAGATCATTCTTCCTTTACTTTTTGAGACTGGTTTATTTCACTTAGCATGATATCCTCCAATTTCATCCATTTGCCTGCAAATGCCATAATTTTATCATTCTTCATGGCAGAGTAATATTCCATTGTATATATATGCCACAGTTTCTTTATCCATTCATCAACTGAAGGGCATCTAGGTTGGTTCCACAATCTGGCTATGGTGAATTGAGCAGCTATGAACATTGATGTGGCTGTATCTCTGTAGTATGCTGATTTTAAGTCCTTTGGGTATAGGCCAAGGAGTGGGATAGCTGGATCAAATGGTGGCTCCATTCCAAGCTGTCTCCATACTGCTTTCAAGAGTAGATGCACTAATTTGCAACCCCACCAGCAATGTATGAGTGTACCTTTTTCCCCACATCCTCGCCAACACCTATTGTTGCTTGTGTTCTTGATAATCGCCATTCTAATTGGGGTGAGATGAAATCTTAGGGTAGTTTTGATTTGCATTTCTCTTATTACTAGAGATGTTGAACATTTTTTCATATATCTGTTGATTGCTTGTACATCTTCTTCTGTGAAGTGTCTGTTCATTTCCTTAGCCCATTTGTTGATTGGATTATTTGTATTCTGCTGTAGAGTTTCTTGAGTTCTTTATAGATTCTGGAAATTAGCGCTCTATCTGAAGTATGAGTCCCAAAGATCTTCTCCCACTCTGTAGGCTCTCTCTTCACATTACTGATAGTTTCCTTTGCTGAGAGAAAGCTTTTTAGTTGAATCTATCCCAGTTGTTGATTCTTGCTTTTATTTCTTGTGCTATCAGAGTCCTGTTAAGGAAGTCTGATCCTGGGCCGACATGTTGAAGTATTGGACCTACTTTTTCTTCTATAAGATGCAGGGTCTCTGGTCTGATTCTGAGGTCCTTAATCCATTTTGAGTTGAGTTTTGTGCAGGGTAAGAGATAGGGGTTTAGTTTCATTCATTGTTTTAATTATGTACATTCTGAACTCCCTTTCGGACATTTCTTCTGCTGTGCTGTCATTGGGTTTTATTGATATAGTATCTAGGTTTGTTTGGGACATTTTCTTCCCTTGTTTTCTAATATGGGTCAGATGTCAGTGGGACTCTGTGATATTGCAGATTTCCTCTATTGGCTTACAGTGTCCCTGTATATTTCCAGTGTATCACCTCCCAGCCTTCAGTAGCCTGAAGTCTTGGAGTAACTTGATAATGCAGTGCTTCGGAAGAATGCTGCCCCTAGCCTGATACTGGTTCCAGGGCTTGGAGCTGGCTCTGTGTGAAAAGTTTCTCACTGGGGGTCCTGCTCCTAGAAGCTGGCTGTGTGGGAGGAGCCCACCACTGGACTGCCCAGGGCTGCCTGGAGAATGCTCTAGCTGCCCTACCCTACTCTAATAAGCCGCCGAATCCGGGCCTGCCGCCTGGTCCGCGCTTCACCGGGTGGGAGAGACTCCCCCGTCATTCTATTTTAGTCTGAATCTCTCAATGCCTCCGCTTCTTGAATCCTGGGTTCTGGAGCAACTGGAGATGCAGTCACCCTCTAGTCCGCCATCTTGGATTGCCCTGTGGAAAAAGCCTGCAGCTGGAGAGGGGCAGGGCGCCTGGAGAGGTCTCTGGCTGCCCTGCCCTGGTTCCAGAGGCTGCTTGCGGGTCGGAGGTCTCCGCTGGCTTGGGGACTTGTGGCTGGCTCTGTGTAGAAAGGTTCTCACTGGGTGGTCTGCTCCGAGAAGCTAGCCTGGAAAGGCACTTCCCGCTGGAGGACACCGGGCTACTTGGGGAAGTCCCTGGCTGTCCTGTCCTGGTCTCTGAAGCAACCGGTGGGAGGGCTGGAGCTTGCTGCGCACTGGCTCAGGGACTTGGAGCTGGTTCTGTGCAGAAAGGCTGTCACTGGGGGGCCTGTTCCGAGAAGCTGGAGTATCTGGCCCTGTGGGAGGAGCCCACCACCGGAGTGCTCAGGGCTGCCTGGGCAAGATGGGTCTTTTCATATGAGATTATCCTGCTCGAGTATGCTCAGTTTCTTGGTTTGTGGCTTTCACCAAATTTAGAAACTTTCCAGTCATTATTTCTTCTCATACACATTCAGGTCCATTTTAGTTCTCCTTTCTTTCTAGATTCCTGATGATAATAAAGTCTGACAAATTTCAAAACCTCTGTATTTAAATTTTCTTTCTATTTGTAGCTGTTCAGACGCATTAAATGTATTGTTCTGTCCTCAAGTTCATTACTTCTATTCTTATTATTAAGTACATACAACCCCCCCCCCCCCTTTCCTTTGGTTCTGGGCTTGATCTTAGGAATACTTTCCTACTGAGCTATAACCAAACCTGCCTTTTTTTTTTTTCTGTTTTCTTTTTCTTTTTCTTTTCTTTTTTTTTTTAACCAGGGTCTCACCAAGTTGCTTAGAGTCTCACTAAATTGCTGAGACTAACCTCAAACTTGCAAACCTCTTTTCTCAGCCTCCAGAGTCTCTGGGATTATCAATGTGTTTCATTGTGCTCGACTATCTAAAAGTTTTTAAATTTGTTACTATATATTTCAGTACTAAACTCTCAATTTTTACTTCAAACACCATTTATTTAACTGAGATTTTCTATTTTATTTTTCACTTGATTGAAGGGAATTTGCAGTTGATTCTTTTTTAAATTTATTTATTTTGAGTCATTGTGCACAAATGGGGTAAAACTATTGTTTCTCTGGTTGTAAATGAAGTAGATTCACACCTCTGTGTAATCATACATGTACATAGGGTAATGATGTATGTCTCATTCTGTTATGTTTTCCTTTCCCCCTACCCCTCCCCATTTTTCCTCTAAACAACCCATCCTTCCTCCATTCTTGCCTCCTTCCCATTCCCCATTATGTATCATCATCTACTTATCAGAGAGATCATTTGGCCATTGGTTTTTTGGGGTTGGCTTATCTCACTTAGCATGATATTCTCCAACTCCATCCATTCACCAGCAAATGCCATAATTTTATTATTCTTTATGGCTAAGTAATATTCCATTGTGTATATATACCACAGCCTCTTTATTCATTCATCAGTTGAGGGGCATTTAGGTTGGTTCCACAATTAAGCTATAGTGAATTGAGCAGCTATGAACATTGATGTGGCTGTATCTCTGTAGTATGCTGATTTTAAGTACTTTGGGTATAGGTCAAGGAGTGGGATAGCTGGGTCAAATGGTGGTTCCATTCCAAGTTTTCTAAGGAATCTTAGAAAACTGTTTTCCAGAGCAGCTGCACTAATTTGCAGCCCCACCAGCAATGTGTGAGTGTACCTTTTTCCCCACATCCTCACCAACACCTATTGTTGCTTGTATTCTTGATGATCGCCATTCTAATTGGGGTGAGATGAAATCTTAGGGTCATTTTGATTTGCATTTTTCTTACTACTAGAGATGTTGAACATTTTTTCATATATCTGTTAATTGCTTGTAGATCTCTTCTGTGAAATGTCTGTTCATTTCCTTAGTCCATTTGTTGATTGGGTTATTTATATTCTTGGCATAAAGTTTTTTGAGTCCTTTATAGATTCTAGAGATTAGTGTGCTGTCTAAAGTGTGTGTGACAAAGCTTTTCTCCCACTCTGTGGGCTCTCTCTTCACATTGTCGATTGTTTCCTTTGCTGAGGAAAACCTTTTTAGTTTGAGTTTATCCCAATTATTGATTCTTGCTTTTATATCTTGTGCTTTGGGACTCATGTTAAGGAAGTCTGTTCCTAAGCCAAAAAGATGAAGGTTTGGACCTACTTTTTCTTCTATGAGGTGCAGGGTCTCTGGCCTAATTCCTAGGCCCTTGATTCATTTTGAGTTGAGGTTTGTGCAGGGTGAGAGGGGTTTAGTTTCATTTTGCTGCATATGGATTTCCAGTTTTCCTAGCACCACTTGTTGAAGAGGCTATCTTTTTTCCGTTTTATGTTTTTGGTACCTTTGCCTGGTATGAGAAAACCAAATTTATGTGAGTTTGTCTCTGTGTATTCTATTCTGTATCATTGATCTACCTGTCTATTTTGGTGCCAATACCATGCCATTTTTGTTACTATTGCTCTGTAGTATAGTTGAAGTTCTGGTATTGCAATACCCGCTGCTTCACTCTTCCTGCTAAGAATTGCTTTAGCTATTCTGGGTCTCTTAGTCTTCCAAATGAATTTCATGATGGCTTGCTCTATTTCAATGAGGTACTTCATTGGGATTTTAATTGGAATTGCATTGAATTTGTATAGCATTTTTGGTAGTGTGACCATTTTGACAATATTAATTCTGCCTATCCAAGAACATGGGAGATCTTTCCATCTTCTAAGGTTTTCTCTAATTTCTTTCTTTAGAGTTCTGTAATTCTCATTGTAGAGGTCTTTCACTTCTTTTGTTAGATTGATTCCCAATTTTTTTTTTTTTTTGAGTTGTGAATGGGGTAGTCATCCTAATTTCTCTTTCAGAGGATTCATCACATATGAATAAAAGTGAATTAGACTTATAAGCATTGATTTTATATCCTGCTACTTTATCAAATTCATTTATGACTTCTAGAAGTTTTCTTGTGGAATTTTTTGGCTCCTTTAAATGTAGAATCATATCATTGACAAACAGGGATAGTATGAGTTTTTCTTTTCCTATTCATATTCCTTTAATTTCTTCAGTCCTGCTAATTACTCTGACTAGAGTTTCAAGGATGTTGTTGAATAGAAGCAGTGAAAGAGGGCATCTCTGCCCTGTTCCAAGTTTTAGAGGGAATGCTTTCAGTTTTTCTCCATTTAGAATGATGTTGGTCATTGGCTTAGCATAGATGACCTGTACAATATTGAGTAATGTTCCTACAATCCCTATTTTTTCTAGTGTTTTGAGCATGAAGGAGTGCTGTATTTTATCAAATGCTTTTTCTTCATCTATTGAAATAATCATATGATTCTCAATTTTAAGTCTGTTGATGTGGTGAATTACATTTTTTGATTTCTGGATGTTGAACCAACCTTGCATCCCTGGGATGAAACCCACTTGATCATGGTGCACTATCTTTTTAATATACTTTTGTATGCAATTTGTTAAAATTTTATTAACAATTTTTGCATCTATGTTCATGAGGGATATTGGTCTGCAATTTTTGTTACTTGATGTGTTTTTGAGTTCTTCTTTTCCTATTCATATTTATTCCTTTAATTTCCTTGATCTGGCTAATTACTCTGACTAGCGTTTAAAGGATGTTTTTTTTTTTTTTTTTCAATGTTGTTTCTGTCCCCAAATATATTTAACCTATTTAATCAGCCATTGGTTGATTATTTTATCCTATCCTACTACCTAAAACTTAAGTAAGTTGGTGATTAATTTTTTTTTTTTATTTAATTTTAGGTAAGCTTAACTTTTTCTTTTCTTTTTTTTTTTTAAAGGATGTTGTTGAATATAAGTGGGGATATTAGCTTTATAAAATGAGTTTGGAAGGGTCCCCAACTCTTCTATTTTGTGGAATACTTTGAGGAGTATTAGAATGAGCTCTTTTTTAAAAGTCTTATAGAACTTGGCTGCGAATCTGTCTGATCCCAGAACTTTCTTTGTTGGTAGGATTTTGATGACATCTTGAAATCTTTTATTGCTTGAAATTGATGTACTTAAACTGTGTATGTCCTCCTGATTCAGAATGGGTGGATCATATGTCTCTAGAAACTTGTTGATATCTTCAAGATTTTCTGTTTTGTGGAAGTGTAGATTTTCAAAATAGCTTTTAATTATGTTTTGTATTTCAATAGTGCCTGTCCTGATATTTCCTTTTTCATCCCAAATTTTAGTAATTTGAGTTTTGTCTCTCCTTCTCTTTGTTAGTGTGGCTAAGGGTTTATCAATTTTTTTTTATTATTTTAAAGAACCAACTTTTTATTGTGTCAATTTTCTGAATTGTTTCTTTTATTTCAATTTCATTGATTTCAATTCTATTTGAACTATTTTCTGACTTCTACTACTTTTGGTGTTGATCTGTTTTACTTTTTCTATGGTTTTGAGCTGTAATGTTAGGTCATTTATTTGTTGACATTGTGTATGAATGCACTTCATACAATGAAATTTCCTCTTAGTACTGTTTTCATGGTAACCCAGAGATTTTGATATATTATATTTCTTTTTCTCATTTACCTCTAAGAATTTTTTTTAATTTCCCCCCTGGTGTCTTCTGTTATCCATGCATCATTTAGTACCATATTATTCAATCTCCAGGTGCTGGAGTAGTTTTGTTTTTAATTTTGTCATTGATTTCTAATATCATTCCATTATGATCTAATAGAATACAAGGTAGTACCTCTATCTTTTTGTATTTGCTAACAGTAGTTTTGTGGCATAACATATGGTCTATTTTGGGAAGGATCCATGAGCTGCTGAGAAGAAAGTGTATTTGCTCATTGACAGGTGGAATATTCTATATATGTCTGTTAAGTCAAAATTATCGATTGCATTATTGAGATCTATGCTTTCTTTGTTCAATTTTTGTTTGGGATATCTGTCCAGTGGTGAGAGAGGTGTGTTAAAGTCACCTCATATTATTGTGCTGTGGTCTATTTGGTTCCTGGAATTGAGAAGGACTTGTTTGATATACATGGATGAGCCACTGTTTGGGGTATTAATATTTATGATCATTATGTCTTGCTGATTTATGCTTCCCTTAAGGAGTATGCAATGTCCTTCTTTATCCCTTCTAACTAATTTTGTCTAGAAGTCTACTTTATCTGATATAAGGATAGATATCCCTGCTTTTTTATTGAGTCCGTGTGCATGGTATGTTTTTTCCCATCCTTTCACCTTTAGTCTGTATCTTTTTTATGAAATGAGTCTCTTGAAAGCAGCAAATTGTTGGGTCTTTCTTTTTAGTCCAATCTGCCACTCTTTGTCTTTTGATTGATGATTTCAAGTCATTAACATTCAGGATTATTATTGAGATATGATTTGTATTTCTGGTCATTTTGGCTTATTTTTGAATTTTAACTTGACTCGGTTTCTCCATTATTTAGCTATTCCTTTAGGGTAGTTCCTCCCTATGCTGACTTACATTGTCGTTGTTCATTTCTTCCTCTTGGAATATTTTGCTGAGAATGTTCTGTAGTGCCAGCTTTCTATTTGTAAGTTCCTTTAGCTTTTTTTTATCATGGAAGGGTTTTATTTCATTGTTAAATCTGAAAGTAAGTTTTGCTGGGTATAAGATTCTTGTCTGGCACTCATTTTCTTTCATAGCTTGAAATAGGTTGTACCAGGTCCTTCTAGTTTTCATGGTCTGGGCTGAGAAATCTGCTAATGTCTATATTGATTTCCCCCTATATGTAATCTGATACTTTCTTGCAACCTTTAAAATTCTATCTTTATTTTGTATGTTAGATATTTTCATTATAATGTGCCTTGGTGTGGATCTGTTGTAATTTTATGCATTTGGTGTCCTGTAAGCCTCTTGAATTTGATTTTCCATTTCCTTCTTCAGATTTGGGAAGTATTCTGATATAATTTCATTGAATAGATTGTTCATTCCTTTGGTTTGTTTCTCTGTGCCTTCCTCAATCCCAATAATTCTTAAATTTGATCTTTTCATGGTATTCCATAATTCTTGGATTTTCTGTTCATGATTTCTTACCATCTTCTCTGTTTGATCAACTTTGTTTTCAAGATTAATTTTTTGTCTTCAATGTCTGAGTTCTGTTTTCCAAGTGATCTAGCCTATGGTTGTGCTTTCTATTGAGTTTTTGATTTGGTTTATTGTTTCCTTCATTTCAAGGATTTCTGTTTGTTTTTTTTTTTTTTTCAGTATATCTCTCTGTTTACTAATATGATCTTTTGCTTCCTGCATTTGTTTTTTTAATTGATCATTGGTGCAATCATTCAATGCCTGCATTTGCTCTTTTATCACATTTTTGCTTCTCTGATCATTTTAATTATGTACATTCTGAACTTCTTTTCTGACATTTCTTCTGCCATGCTGTCATTGGATTTTATTGCTGTAGCATCTAGGTTTGTTTGGGACACTTTCTGCCCTTGTTTTCTCATATTGTTCATTTAGCTTCTCCTCCAGGAGTTAATATGAGGTATTGCAGTTTCCCCCCTATAAACTTATAGTGTCCCTTCAGGTTTCCAATACTATACCTTGAAGTGAGAGATCAATATCAGCAGCACACCATGCAAACAATATGCATCCTTAACTCAAATAGTCACTATTAAGATATTAACCATATTGCCTTAATAAACAGAGATTATGAGTTTGATTATTATCTACAGCTTAGCCAGCAGGTTTGCAACAAGGACCATGATTTCTTATGGTGGACAAATAGGATGGGGCGGGGTGTAGGATATAATGTTAAGGAGCTAAGAAGTGTGTCTATAGAGGTATTATGTCATAGGAATAGTGAAAGCAGAATTAAAATAAATTGTTTGTTAACATGTGAAAAGGGAGAAAGAGTCTCCAAAGAGACAGATGAATAAGAGGAAAATAGAGAGGATGAGAAAAATATTAATAAAAGAAAAGTAGGAATAATAGTAGGTATAATAGGAATAATCTTAATATTACTACTAATAAAAATAGTCCTCAATAAAACCATACAGTACTGTTCAAACCTCCTAATCTTCAGTAGCCTGATCCCTGGGAGGACTTTGATAATGCAGTGACCGAAGAAGGGTGCTGCCCTTCTAGGTATGGTAGCCTCCACATGGGATATAATCCCGCTAGTGGGCAGAGGCGCCTCCACTTGTTGACAGATGGTCTATGGTAGCATGGGCACTGGACCGCGGTTTGGTGCTGGGCTGTGCTTGGTCTGGTTCTATGGGCCAGGACTCCCGGGTGCAGAAGGCTTGTGCAGCAGCACCGGGCTGTGCCTGGATTCATGGTTGATTTTTTTAACATTTTTATTGTCAGATAATTCCAACATCTGATTCTTATCAGTGTTGATACCAAGTAATTATTTTTTACCATTCAAGTTGTGAGTTTTTAGCTCTTATATAAAGCATAAATTGCCAAAACATTTCCTATGTAGAAAATATAAACCACACTTTTACTGTGATGAATGATTTTATAAATATATATATATATATATAATCTTGTTTGATTTGTCTATTGTGTTAGGAGACTGTGGGTTCTATTTAAGTCTTTTATTTTAGTAGGCAGTCACTTTGTTTTGGTTTATCATGCAGATTTGCCTTCCCTTACGGACTATGGTTCCAGTAGCAGTTTAATTTATAGAGCTTTGTTGTCTTATTTGGGTTTTCTTCATTTATCTTGTGCTGTGTCAGTTTCTTCTGGTCCCTGCTAATGCTGGCTGAACTGTTTGTGTATGTGTATAGGCAGTGCACTTCCCCAATCCTGGTAGTTAGATAGTTCTCCAAGAGTGAAGGATATGGTAGAATCTCTTTTACTTGTGTCCACTGATTGCTCTGGTTTCTCTGAGGAGCATAGGTCAACCTCTAACCCAGAAAGACAAAGTTCCTTCCCAGACTAAGCCACTAGCCTTGATGAGTTCTACAATTCCAACTGGGTGTTGTCTGATAGAGGAGGAGAGATTTTGACCTGTGGGGAAAATGAAGTTTCCCAAACCAGGCTGTTCATTATGGTGCTGTCCTTTCTACCAGTTTCATCCTCTCATCTCCACTTCACTGTCCATGACAGGCTATAAGAGTCTTTTGAACAAAGACCATCTGGGCTGAGTTATTTGCTATAACTGAATCCTTCTGGCTGGTTCATCCTGTCTCAGTATTCCTCAGTCTCAGGCCTAGTGGGGATACTTGACTGCTTCTTATAGGTAGGACTTCTAATGACTTTCCCTTAATATCGGTGTCAGGTTCTTCTGATGTTGTAAGGGGGACTCCCCTTTATCCAGTAGGAGGAATGAGACTACTGGGCTGTTCCCTGTGGATCAACAGGGGTCAGGAAGTGCAGTTAGGGGTGGGCATCCTCTGCTGTGTGGTGGGATACATGACACCCTGATGCTATGCTGTTTCTCCAGTCCTGGCCTCCCAAATAAGATCATCTCTTTCTTACCAAATTTCAGGGTTCTGCCTTGATTTTTCTCTCCACTATTTCTAGAGTTTACAGTTGTGCATAGCAGAGAGAAGATGAGAAAAATGTATCTATGGAATCTTTCCTACACCAGAAGTCTCAAATTAATTTCTAAAAGGTCATTTTATATGGACAATATAAAAACTGTACTTTTGTTTGTAGAATGTGGTGGTCTGATCAAACTGAATGTCTTTAAATAGATTTGTGTACTTAAATACTGATGATATACTTTATTTTCAGTTTGATCATTTCCCTTCATATTATAGGTGTCAGACATAACACAGAATAGTATTCATTCAGGGACAATAGACTTTATTTTGGTAATTTCTTTGTGGTGCTGGATGATCACTTTTAAAGTTCCATTAGTAGTTGTTACGGATATAAACCTCCAAGAAAGGACTCTGGCAATCGGTGCTGTTCATTAGAATTCTAAGTCATGCTCACACCAGTTACCAGCACCATTAGAAGACTTGACTTTGAACATGAAGACAGAAAATAAGAAAACACACTTAGTCATCTTGTTCTGGTAAAATGCTCTTGTGTTTAATTGCTCATTTGGCATGGAAATTGTCCCTGATTAAAATATATCTAAACTGACTCCAATTTTTTTCTTGATATGTGTATCATAAAGATTATGACATTTTTTGAGCTTATAGTATTGTATGACAATTCCAGTTCAATATTTACCAACTGCCAGCCTTGGACAAGTTGCTTAATTTCCCTTGGCATTCTATAGTTTTTTCTTGTATATCATCAGGTAATACATAGAAAGCATTTAATACCAAAGTACAGCCTGGTGAGCAATTGGTGAACATTAGTTTTCTCCTTTAAGTGTTGTCATTCTTTTCTTAAAGTTCTCATTTTAGAAATGACCATACCAAAAATTGACATAGGGTAAAATATTCTTGACGCATTTTTCTTGCAAAATTTCCAATTCTGGTTTGTTAAGAAATATTGGGGTTTTGTTCTTTTCTCCTAACATGATTAAAGGAGGGCCTAAAATATTTCTTCATTTAATTAGAGATTCAATTTACTTTGTTTCTAATTAATAAGGGTTTTCCAGAAATGATCTCCATTAAATCAACATTATAACCATGGTCAATTATATCACCCTGTTGAATCAGAGTGATTCATAACTTATTATAGTTCTATTGGTCAAGTAAAAACTATGTTTCTGTGTTTTTCTCTTCAATGAGGAATATATTATGTAAATATTAGATAATTTTTATTGAGTGAGAAATTAGAGATTTGAAAATACAGAATAAAATTGTATTTTGGGTTAAGTCATTGACCTCATTTTTGCCTTTGACCAACTCTGTAATATACAATGTACTATCAATTAAATGAACATACACATTTTTAACTATCTAGTATATTTACCATTTCTTTGGCATTTTGAATGGCTCCATTCTAGTAATAGCTGTATTTCCTATCTTAACAATTTCTTTGTAAAAGAAATTCTGAACAATAAGCACCTAAATTTAAAATTTTCTAAAATTGTTTATGTGGTTTTTTTCTAGGGAACAGACTGCAAAAAGAGAAATGACATCTGAAGTTCCACTGGTAAGTTCAGATAAACACAGTCGTTCATTCTTTTGTCTATGGTGGATGAGAGGAGAATGCTGTCTAGTACTTGACTGAATGATGATAAGACTAACATATGACAGTAGTTGGGCTTGTTGCAGCAATATGAAAGTAAATTTGTGAAGAAATATATTTGTATTCTGCTAAATTTTTTAGAAAGTGAGATGCTTGCAAACTTTGGATGCTGCAAACTGAGGAATGCTCAAATGACTTATGAAGTTCTCTGCCTTTAGACCAATAATTTACCGATTGCTCTCTGAATCCAGCTACATGAGATGTGAAAAACTAAAGAGAAAAAAATACTGTATTCAATTTAGTATCACAGAGTTTATAGAATCTGAAATTTTTTGGAGTTATGTGTGATGACGTCGCCCCAATTCATTATGCCCCTTTCAGAGTCTGGAATGAAGGATAGGGACAAGAAGCCCCAGGGAGAGAAGTTCCCTTATTGTTACCCAGCTGGCCATCCCAACCCCCACCCTAAAGGAACCTGCCACTAAAACTCCTCCCGTAACCTAAATCTGCTGAGGCCCTATCAACCCTGAGCCTCAAGGTGGCCAACTGCCATTTTACCCCTGAAGATGTGCCTCCCCTGTACTGAATAAGCCATCCCTGGTCTATAAGATCTTCCTCCATCTTCTTTTTCTTTCTGTATTCTCTTTCATGTGCTTTCAATGTGGATTTAAAAATACTGAGTATGGTCTCAAAGAACACAAGTGGCATTGTGAATATTTTCCTAGTAATTATACTTTACTTTTCTTCATTATCTCTTTTATTAGTTCTTTTTAGTTATACGTGGCAGTAGAATCCATTTTGACATAATTATAAAAGCATGGAATATATCACGTTCTGGTTCACTTTTATAGATGATTTATCAGGTGATTGACTAATTTGAAAAAAGAAACTCTAAGAATAGATTTTATGAATCAATAATACAGGTAAATGTTTATAGTTTTGGTATATTACAGCTAATTCAAGGGCCTGATAAAAATTCTTTAGAGACTTGAAGATTATCTTTCTTGCTCAGGCAAGGTGGCACATACCTGTAATCCCAGTAGTTTGAGGTCTGTAATCCCAGTGGTTTGGGAGGCTAAGGCAGGAGGATCTCGAGTTCAAAGCCAGCCTCAGCAACCTAGTGAAGTTCTATGCAACTTAGTGCAATCCTGTCTCTAAATAAAATATTTAAAAGACCTGGGGATGTGGCTCAGTGGTTAAGTGCCCCTGGGTTCAATCCCTGGTACCACACACACACACACACAAAGTTATCTCTCTTGAGATCATAGTTCTATTTATGCTACCAAAAGGCAAGAGCAAATAACAGGACTTGATTAAAAAAAAAAAAAAAAAAAAAAAAACAGTTTTGCAATTTTTGCTATCAATTCCCAAGTTGTTACAGAATAAGAGAGAAGTGACTATTTAAAGACTTTTATCTTATCTGATTTCCCACTGGGAGAAGTAAAATATCTTCTCCTTAAGAATAAAGAATGCTTAAGAAAACTATTTGCATATTATATTTGGGTTTCGTGGAGCCCGATGCATGGAACCAACTTATATCTGAATCATTCCAAAAAAATCTAAAGTATGAGTGACGGTTATTACTTGGCTATTCTGAGGGGGAAGTCTGGTTATGGAACGGCTTTAGATTCTCTCCAAGAGTTCTGACTTGAGGAGAAAGGCCAGAAAAGAATTTATAGATATGCAGAGATGTAAAGGTATTGAGAATAATGTATTTGCATCCAGCTAAGAAAGTTCAAGGGGGGGGGATTCAAGATGGCGGACTAGAGGGTGGCTGCGTTTCATGTTGCTCCAGGACTCAGGACTCAAGAAGAGGAGATATAGAGAGCCTTGAGACCAACTCAAAGCAGCCGGGCGAGAGTCTCCCACTGGGCAGCCGTCCCGGACGGGGCAGGAGTCCTGGACGGGGCGGTAGCCCCAAAAGCAGGGATCTTTGCAAAGTAGAACGGCAGGCGAGGCGCCCCTCCCCCCGCCGGAGCAGTGATCGCAGACAGCTGGGAGCATTGGAGAGGTGGCTGTTCACCACAGCGCTTGGACTCGGCGCAACCCACCCGCGCTCTGGGAGGCTGCCCAAAGGAGAAGGTGCTCGGTGAGCTGTTTGGACTGAACGTGACCACCCCTGAACACAGGGGGCTGCCCAGAGGAGAAGGAGAAATACGGGCTCGGCACGTCGCTTGGAATTGGAGCAGCTGCACCAGGGCTCCGGGCGGCTATCCGGTGGAACAGCGTGGTGAGTGGTTTGGTCCCAGAGCATCCGCTCCTGAACATAGGGGGGTTGTCTGGAGAAGGAGGAGGAGCGCAGCGGGGTGCTTGGGCTCGAAGTGACTGCACCAGGGCTACGGGAGGCAGTCGGGACAAGAAGGTGCACAGTGAGTTCTTGGGACTCGTGACGCACCAGATCTCTGGGTGACTGCCTGGTGGAGAAAGTGGTGCGTGGTGGGTCACTTGGTCTTAAAGCGACCGCAGGGAACAACAGGTGGCTGCCGGAGGAAAAGGCGTGTGGCGGGTCACTGGGACTCGGAGCGATTGTAAGGGGCTCCAGGTGGCTGCTCAGAGGAGGGGCCGCATAGCCAGGCGAAAAGTGCAGAGCAGGGTCCTAGACGGCTTCTTGGTGGAAGGACCCCACAGACAAACTGAGGGGCGGAGCAAAGGCTCCAGGACTGCAGGCAGCTTCTCTGAGGAGAGGCAGCCGAAGGAGATTCGTTTGGGAAGGGTGAGGCTTCCAGGCCCAGGAGGTAGGTCCGGGTCCCTGGGAACATTGCAGAAGAAGGCTGCCCAGCCCAGGCGGTAGTTGTGAATTGAACGGAACCTCTGGGAGGAAAACCAACCAGTGAGACCTCCCCACCGGGTGACTCCTCCCTGTTGGGTGAGGTTCTCCCAAAAGGACCGTAAAATCAGAGACACAGGCCCAAACTGGTCTTGCATCAGCCCACATCCTACTTCCCTTCTGGATGACCATTCATCAGCAAGTGAAGGTATCTCTGCCCACTAGCAGGGAATATACCCCACCAGAAGGCCACCACCCCTGGGGAGTCAGCTCCCTTGTGGAGCACTGCATTATCAACTTCCTCCAAGATTTCAGGCTACTGAAGACTAAGAGGGGATATAATAGAAATCTTCAGGGATATTATAAGACAATAGAGGAAATCTGCAATATCACAGGGGTCAACTGATACCTGAACAATATGAGAAAACAAGGAAAGAAAATGCTGCAAACAAATCTAGATGTTACATCAATGAAACCCAACGACAGCATGGCAGAAGAAATGACAGAAAGGGAGTTCAGAATGTACATAATTAAAATGCTCAGGGAAGCAAATGACGAGATGCAAGAGCAAATGCAGGCACTGAATGATCGCACCAATCGACAGTTAAAAGAGCAAATACAGGAAGCAAAAGATCACTTCAATAAAGAGTTAGAGATATTGAAAAAAAACCAAACAGAAATCCTTGAAATGAAGGAAACAATAAACCAAATTAAGAACTCCATAGAAAGCATAACCAATAGAATAGAACACCTGGAAGACAGAACATCAGACATTGAAGATAAAATATTTAACCTTGAAAACAAAGTTGAACAAACAGAGAAGATGGTAAGAAATCATGAACAGAATCTCCAAGAACTATGGGATATCATGAAGAGGCCAAATTTGAGAATTATTGGAATTGAGGAAGGCTTAGAGAAACAGACCAAAGGAATGAACAATCTATTCAATGAAATACTATCAGAAAATTTCCCAAATCTGAAGAAGGAAATGGAAGATCAAGTACAAGAGGCTTATAGGACTCCAAATATACAAAATTACAACAGACCCACACCAAGGCACATTATAATGAAAATGCCCAACATACAAAATAAAGACAGAATTTTAAAGGCCACAAGAGAGAGGAATCAAATTACATTCAGGGGGAAACCAATACGGATATCAGCAGATTTTTCAATCCAGACCCTAAAAGCTAAAAAGGCCTGGAACAACATTTTTCAAGCCCTGAAAGAAAATGGATGCCAACCAAGAATCTTATACCCAGCAAAACTTACCTTCAAATTTGATGATGAAATAAAATCCTTCCATGATAAACAAAAGCTAAAAGAATTTACAAAAAGAAAGCCAGCATTACAGAACATTCTCAGCAAAATATTCCATGAGGAAGAGATGAAAAACAAAGAAACAAATCAGCAATGGGAGGAACCATCCTAAAGGAATTGTCAAATAAAGGAAGAACCAAGTCGTCTCA
Organism: Sciurus vulgaris; assembly: GCF_902686455.1. Taxonomy (NCBI): domain Eukaryota; kingdom Metazoa; phylum Chordata; class Mammalia; order Rodentia; family Sciuridae; genus Sciurus; species Sciurus vulgaris. The sequence goes on along the minus strand of NC_136468.1, from coordinate 71,861,394 downwards.
AAATAAATAAATAAATAAATAAATAAATAAATAAATAAATAAATAAATAAATAAAATGAACCAAATGACCAGGAATACTAATCATATCTCAATAATAACCCTGAATATTAATGGCCTGAACTCATCAATCAAAAGACATAGACTGGCAGATTGGATCAAAAAGAAAGATCCAACAATATGTTGCCTGCAAGAGACTCACCTCGTAGAAAGAGATACCCATAGACTAAAGGTGAAAGGATGGGGAAAACATACCATGCACATGGACTCAGCAAAAAAGCTGGGGTATCCATCCTCATTTCAGATAAGGTGGACTTCAAGTCAAAACTAGTCAAAAGGGATAAAGAAGGACATTACATACTGCTTAAGGGAACCATAAATCAGCAAGACATAACAATCATAAACATCTATGCCCCAAACAGTGGCTCATCCATGTATGTCAAACAAATCCTTCTCAATTTCAGAAACCAAATAGACCATAACACAATAATACTAGGTGATTTTAACACGCCTCTCTCACCACTGGACAGATCTTCCAAACAAAAATTGAACAAAGAAACCATAGATCTCAATAACACAATCAATAATTTAGACTTAATGGACATTTATAGAATATACCATCCAACCAAGAGCGAATACACTTTCTTCTCAGCAGCACATGGATCCTTCTCTAAAATAGACCATATATTATGCCACAAAGCTAATGTAAGCAAATACAAGAAGATAGAGACACTACCTTCTATTCTATCAGATCATAATGGTTTGAAGTTAGAAATAAATGAAAGAGTAAAAAACAGAAGCTACTCCAACACCTGGAGATTAAACAATATGCTATTACATGATGAATGAATAACAGAAGATATTAGGAAGGAAATTAAAAAAATTCCTAGAGGTAAATGAGAACAAAGAAACATCATATCAAAATCTTTGGGACACTATGAAAGCAGTACTTAGAGGAAAATTTATTTCATGGAGAGCATTCAATAAAAGAAGTAAAAATCAACAAATAAACAACCCTAACACTTCAGCTCAAAGCCCTAGAAAAAGAAGAACAGACCAAAACCAAAAGTAGTAGAAGACAGGAAATAGTTAAACTCAGAGCTGAAATCAACGAAATTGAAACAAAAGAAACTATACAAAAAAATTGACAAAATAAATAGTTGGTTCTTTGAAAAAATAAACAAAATTGATAAACCCTTAGCCACTCTAACAAAGAGAAGACGAGAGAAAACCCAAATCACCAAAATTCGGAATGAACAAGGAAATATCACAACAGACACGAGTGAAATACAAAACATAATTAGAAGCTATTTTGAAAATCTATATTCTAACCAAATAGAAAATTTCGAAGACATCAACAGGTTTCTAGAGACATATGAATTGCCTAAATTGAACGAGGAGGACATACAAAATTTAAATAGATCAATTTCAAGTAATGAAGTAGAAGAGGTCATCAAAAGCCTACCAACAAAGAAAAGTCCAGGACCAGATGGGTTCTCAGCCGAGTTCTACAAAATCTTTAAAGAAGAGCTCATTCCAATACTTCTCAAAGTATTCCATGAAATAGAAGAGGAGGGTACCCTCCCAAACTCATTCTATGAAACCAATATTACCCTGATACCCAAGCCAGACAGAGATAAATCGAGGAAAGAAAACTTCAGACCGATATCATTAATGAACATTGACGCAAAAATTCTCAATAAAATTTTAGCAAATCGCATACAAAAATATATTAAAAAGATAGGGCACCACGATCAAGTGGGTTTTATCCCAGGGATGCAAGGTTGGTTCAACATCCGGAAAATCAATAAATGTAATTCACCATATCAATAGACTTAAAGTCAAGAACCACATGATTATTTCAATAGATGCAGAAAAAGCATTTGATAAAATACAACACCCCTTCATGCTCAAAACACTAGAAAAAATAGGGATAGTGGGAACATTCCTTAACATTGTAAAGGCCATCTATGCTAAGCCCATGGCTAATATCATTCTAAACGGTGAAAACCTGAAAGCATTCCCCCTAAAAACTGGAACAAGACAGGGATGCCCTCTTTCACCACTCCTATTCAATATCGTTCTTGAGACTCTAGCCAGAGCAATTAGACAGACCAAGGAAATTAAAGGAATACGAATAGGAAAAGAAGAACTCAAACTATCCCTATTTGCGGATGATATGATTATATACTTAGAGGAATCAGGAAATTCCACCAGAAAACTGTTAGAACTCATAAGTGAATTCAGTAAAGTGGCAGGTTACAAGATCAATGCTCATAAATCCAATGCATTTTTATACATAAGTGAGGAATCCTCAGAAAGAGAAATTATGAAAACTACCCCATTCACCATAGCATCGAAAAAAATAAAATACTTGGGAATTAATCTCACAAAACAGGTAAAAGACCTCTACAATGAGATCTACAGAACACTAAAGAAAGAAATCGAAGAAAACCTTAGAAGATGGAAAGATCTCCCATGTTCTTGGATAGGCCGAATTAATATTGTCAAAATGGCCATACTACCAAAAGTGCTATACAGATTCAATGCAAATCCAATTAAAATCCCAATGACGTACCTTACAGAAATAGAGCAAGCAATCATGAAATTCATCTGGAAGAATAAGAAACCCAGAATAGCTAAAGCAATCCTTTGCAGGAAAAATGAAGCAGGGGGTATCGCAATACCAGAACTTCAACTTTATTACAAAGCAATAGTAACAAAGACGGCATGGTACTGGTACCAAAATAGACAGGTAGATCAATGGTACAGAATAGAGGACACGGACACAAACCCAAATAAATACAACTTTCTAATACTAGACAAAGGCGCCAAAAATATGCAATGGAGAAAAGATAGCCTCTTCAACAAATGGTGCTGGGAGAATTGGAAATCCATATGCAACAGAATGAAACTAAACCCATATCTCTCACCCTGCACAAAACTCAACTCAAAATGGATTAAGGACCTTGGAATCAGACCAGAGACTCTGCAGATTATAGAAGAAAAAGTAGGTCCCCATCTTCAACATGTCGGCCTAGGACCAGACTTCCTCAACAGGACTCCCATAGCACAAGAAATAAAAGCAAGAATCAATAACTGGGATAGATTCAAACTAAAAAGCTTTCTCTCAGCAAAGGAAACTATCAGTAATGTGAAGAAAGAGCCTACAGAGTGGGAGAATATCTTTGCCAATCATACTTCAGATAGAGCACTAATCTCCAGAATCTATAAAGAACTCAAAAAACTCTACACCAAGAATACAAATAATCCAATCGACAAATGGGCTAAGGAAATGAACAGACACTTCACAGAAGAAGATGTACAAGCAATCAATAAACATATGAAAAAATGTTCAACATCTCTAGTAATAAGAGAAATGCAAATCAAAACCACCCTAAGATTCCATCTCACCCCAATTAGAATGGCGATTATCGAAAATACAAGCAACAGGTGTTGGCGAGGATGTGGGGAGAAAGGTACACTCATACATTGCTGGTGGGGCTGCAAATTAGTGCAGCCATTCTGGAAAGCAGTGTGGAGATTCCTTAGAAAACTTGGAATGGACCCTCCATTTGACCCAGCTATCCCACTCCTTGGCCTATACCCAAAGGATCTAAAATCAGCATACTACAGAGATACAGCCACATCAATGTTCATAGCTGCTCAATTCACAATAGCCAGACTATGGAACCAACCTAGATGCCCTTCAATTGACGAGTGGATAAAGAAACTGTGGTATATATACACAATGGAATATTACTCAGCCATAAAGAATGACAAAATTATGGTATTTGCAGGCAAATGGATGAAATTGGAGAATATCATGCTAAGTGAGATAAGCCAATCTCAAAAAGACAAGGGACGAATGATATCGCTAGTAAGTGGAGGATGACACATAATGGGGGGGAGGGAAGGGTTAGTGTTAGGGTTAGAGTTAGGGTTAGGGAGGGGGGCAAGTATGGAGGAAGAAAGTACTGTATAGAGGGTAAAGAGGGGTGGGAGGGGTGGGGGGAAGGGGAAAAAATAACAGAATGAATCAAACAACATTACTGTATGTGGATTTATGATTACACAAATGGTATGCCTTTACGCCATGTACAAACAGAGAGGCAACATGTATCCCATTTGTTTACAATAAAATAAAAATAAATAAATAAAGAAAGAAAGAAAGAAAGAAAGAAAAAAAAAAAAAAGAAAGTTCAAGGAGGGGATTCCCAGAGATTGGGTGGAGAGCTATCTTTAAGACACCCAAGAAAAGGTCTATGAAAAAGAAAAGCTGATGTAAACAACTGCCAATCCAGGAGAATACCTTCTGTTAGATCATGGTGAGAATAGCAGTCAACTTCAACCTTGATGAAGGCTGAGGTAGCATAAGGAGGGAAGAAGAAACAGAATCTCAAGATAGAGAGGAAACTGGTGGTACACATTTCTTTCTCTTTGTTGATGTTAAATAGATGGATGGCTGATCTGAATACAGATTTTTTTCTATGATTGTGCTAAGTATTACAATAGTATTTGAATATTCACAATCTACTTCAGGTTAATTCTTATGAAAATAGAAAATTTTCTCCAATGTAGTTCCATTCCTCCTTCTTCAACAGTTTTGTTACATACACAAATAGGTGTATGTATGTGTAAGTGTTGCTGATGCTTAGTTATTTAATCTTTGGTTTTCTATCTTTCAACTGGATAATTACCATTGCTGTATCTTGAAGTTAACTGACTTTTTTTTTCCCTACCATGTTAGATATGTTTTTGAGTCCTTCTAGTGTCTTTTGTTTAATTATTATACTTTTTGATTATCAATTTCTCATTTAAATTTTATTTCCATTTATTTTTTAAGGTTTTTGTATTTGAGCCATTATCTTCATACTATCTGATAATTTTTTAAAAATATATTCAGGATAGCTATTTTGAAGTATTTGCTAACCTAACATCAGATCACTTGTAGCATAAATTTTTGTTGGAAAATGAACATTTCAGATATATATTTTAGCAACTATTGATTCTGATTTATTTTTTCTGAAGTTGATTTTTTTAACTTGCCTGTATTAAACCATAAATAAATCTTCCCATGATATGTAAAGTACTTATATATCTGCCCATGTTTTATTATTTTTATTTTCCTTTGTTTGCTGGACATCTATGTCTTGCTCTTATGTCTGCATAAATAGTGATCAGTCAATTTTTTGAATGGAGGTTATAATCAAATATGACTAAAACTTTTCTTTCTCTGCCATTGGCTCTGCCTTCATGTGTTTGTGAGCACATTCCAAGTTGTACCAGTTTATATATCCACTTTGATTTTTATTTCCTGAGGGCTACCATGGATCTTCTTTCTGTATGTATAAAATTTCTTGGTCAGCTATGGATATGTGGGGAAACTTATTTACCCCTGGTATGTCTCTCTCACATATTGAATATCCTATAGAATATTTGACTGGTCTTTTACTTTCACAACCAGTTCCATGAACTCGGTTTGCAAAGCAGTGCATTTTCCCTTTCTCTTATATAATGAGTTTCCACTTTCACCAAAACCATAAGCATATATTTCTACACTCTGCGCAAAATCAAATCTACTTACTTTAGTAGCAAAAGTGCAATTTCTTATGACTGTCCTATCTAAGAAGCACAATAGACCTAGAAGGAGTCAGAAAAATATCGAACAAATTAACTCCAAAAAAGTGCTATTCACAGTACTGATTCATACCATGATTTAAATTTGTCATTTACTTTTGAATAATTTTCACATAACTCAAATGCTCATTTTAAATAATTTTACTAAGATTTGTACTCCTTTCTTGGAAAGTGTTTGCTAGTTCCTTCAGGAAGCCATAGTATTTAGTCTCACAGTTATAAAAGGTTTAATATTAGAAAGAGTTATTTTTCCACATTAACACTTTAAAGTAGAAATAATATGACTTATCCAGATAGATGCAGATTTAATATAGATCAATTATATGCTCACTACTTTAAGATCTTGAACTAGAATGAGCGAAGAATTTAGTTAACTAAAATAACAGTATTGGGAAAATAACTATAGCAATAATTTCATTTAGTTTTTAAATATAGAACACATTTACTTTGAAGACAAGAAAAAAATGGTACCACTTACCACTATTTTTATTCAGTATTTCTTTTCTTTTTTTTTTGTTAAGCATTATCATGTATTCATTAGATAGCCAAATATATTCATATGAGAACCCTCACTATTTTTCTATATATTCATATCATCATGATCAAATGTCTGGTTTTTTTAAATATTTTATTGAAGTTGAAAATTTTACATTTAAATTATTTAAGGTATATATTAATCTAAATTTTGCTCATGATCCAAAGTTTATGATATTCTTATAGTAATTGAAAAGGGTGGGAATCTTGATTTAATCATCTTATTATTTAAACTGTGATATATAAACACTCCATGGTCTACATTGTAATAAATATAAAAATCCTCAAAGGTATACTTACCACATACTAACTAGTCAGTTTACGTTTATTGTACTCTTAAAAAAAACTATAAAACATTGTGTATTTATCAGTAATCATTTGTTTCCAAATTCTAAATGTATTACATTGTAGAAACATCTGAACTTTTTATCAGTATTGGTAAATGCTTTTGGTAATGGAACCCAAACTGAAAGACTTTGATGCTGTGAAAAATAAATTAAATAAAAGCAATGGAAGAACACTCAAAAATGAAAATTTAAAATTTAGTGAGTCCTTTACCTTCAAAGACTTCAATTTTGGATAAATAAAGTGTGTTATGGGACTAAAACTAGAAGTAACCAATAAATACTTCATTCTCTTTCACAAGGGCTGCAGAAATACATATAACTATAGGAGAAGAGCTCAATCTTTGGAAAGAACAGATTATTAGAAAAATCAAGCTTATTAAATAATTTTAAAATGATATTGGCACAGGAATAATCCAAAAGACCAGTGTAGCAAAATTAAATCCATTTATATAGTAAACATTATGTATGACAGAAGTGAAAGACATGGATTTACAAGTTCAAGAAGCTGAGAACATCATGAATGGGATAAATGTTAAAATTGTGTTAGCATAGATCGGCAGAAAGCTTGAATATCAGCTAAAGTAGATTTTAAAAGGAATATTACTAGGGATGAAGAGATGTGTAATGTTAAAAGGGTAAATTCTCTAAGAAGATCAAAATCCTTGCATTTTTAATATAAATCGAGATTATAGTTCCCACCAAAGGGGGAAAACATTTGAGAAGTAGTTGTGAAGATTAGGTTTCAGTCTGCTTTAAAATGTATAGATATGGCAGGATGATTCAGTGGGAAAATACAAACTTTACAATAAAAAAGTTGAGACAATTGGTGATGTATATAGAAAATATACAGACAACAAATAATCGAAGTTATATTAAATGGAAAAATCAAAACTTGACCAAATTGTAATATAAAAGATAGGCATATGAACTAGATTTGGCTACTGTAACAAAAATGCCATAAATTTATTAACTTAGTAATCATGTCTTAGAGTTCTGGAAGCACAGAAGCCCACGATCAAGGTACAGTTTGATTTGGTTTCTGGCAAGAGATCTGTCTTCAAGATGGTCAACTTTTTGCTGTGTTCTTATTTGGTGGGTAGAAGCAGAAGGAAACAGAGGAAAGGGAGGAGAGGAAGAAGGACTTCTCAAGTCTCTTCCCATCTCTCTATAAGGCCTAATCACCAACATGAGGACCTCACCCTCAAACGGGCTATAGTTTGGATTTGGAATATACCCCAAAGGTCCCTGTGTTAAAGGCTTGGTTCTGTTCCTCAGGTACTGCCTGCCCTGATTTGATACCTCTCCACAGATACAAAACCAATGGGAAAAGTAGTCAAGGACTGAAACTTCTGAAACAGAAAGCTAAATATTACCTCTTTATAAGTTGATTATCTCAAATATTTTATTATAGTAACAGAAAGCTGACTAATATAACTCCCAAAAGCTCCACTTCCAAATATCATCAGACTGGAAGTGAGATCATCAATATATGAATTTTGGAGGGACTGAATCAAACATTTAGTCTGTAATAGTATGTCTTCAGATTAATAAAGCTTAAGATGAAAAACAGAAATCCTTAAGGGGAAGATTATAACTTTGGCTAGATTAATAATATTCTTATTTGATAAAGATAGTGAAACAACAAATTTAGAATTCTATATTGATTATGAAAAGAGGTTCAAATAATATGCAAATTAAATCCACAGTGTGAAAAATTAATTTCACACCCAACAACTCATCGTTTAAAAAATCAGATATTATCATCTTTTGGCAAGAAGTTGAAACAACAGCCATGTTTCTCTTTTGCTGGTGCCAATGTTTATTGATAGAACAATGCAGAAACTGTTTGTTGCAATTCCTAACAAAGTTAAATATGTGCTTCCTCTATGAGTCAGAAACTCTAATACTAGGTGTCCACTTTACAGAAGCTCTTGTACATGTTTATTATATGACATAGATAATATTATTTGTAAAGCAATATAATTTACCTTATAAGAAAATAAGCAAACTGAAAAGTGGGGAACAGATTCCAATATAATTGATTAATTATCGCTTATTCTCACCATGGGATATTATATAGGAAAACAACTGAATTAGCTATTATAATGTGCATTTACATAGTAGGATCCTAAAACATAATATAGAAAGGGAATATAAAGCATGACATTATTTATAAACTGTAGCATGAACAACATTTAATAAAATAGTTTTGGAAATGTATATGGAGGTGGTGATTATAACCAAAAAGAAAATAATGATTTACACAGAATTCGGGGGTGAGGGGGAGAGGAGGAAAAGAAAGAGGAAAGGAAAGAAAAGGAGGGAATGAAGGAGGAGGGAAGGAAAAATGAAGTGAGCACAGACAAAGAATTATATGCAAGCACTTTCTTCAGTTATCAGTTGCATTCTTCTCAGATTGATAGAAGATACCAGGTAAAAGTGGGTAACTCCAGGTCGTAACCTCAACCCGCTTTGTGGAAATAAATCCCACCAGCAGCTTTTCTCCCCCTAGGTTTTATTAGAACTTGCAATGTCTGCTCTGTTGTGGGCCAAATGTTTGTGTCTCCTCAAAGTTCAATCCGTATGTTAGAATTTCCCCCTAGTGTGGTGGTGTTAGGAGGTGGAACCTCTGTGAGGGGTTGGTATTTGGAAGAGGCCATGAGATGCCAGGTGTGCTCTGGGGAACAGGACAAGTGCCTTCACAGGAGTCACTAGACAGTGTGCTTCTGCTCCCAACCCTTTGCCTTGGGGGTGAAGTCTGTCTACAACAGGAAGCAGGCCTGCCCCCAAACCAGACCACACTTGCACCTGGATGCTGGCCCAGATCCAGCCTCCAGAACTGTAATAATCAATATCTGTTGTGCATGAGCTTCAAGGTCTGAGGTATTTTGTTGTGGCAGTCCAAATTTGCTTTTTAAAGGACAAAGGCATGTCTGAAGTATGTACTTTCACTCATTATGTACTTTTCTATAGTTAAATTTCCTCTTTCTTTCCTATCTTTTCTCTCCTTAAATGATTCAAAATTTAAAGAGAACTTGAAAACATTATTAATTTTAAGGTAGATAAATCTTTTCAGATTATTCAAAGATGATTGATAAAACTTCAAGATTTATTTATTTATTATTTTTACAGACTGCATTTTGATTCACTGTATACTAATGGTTATACCCCAAGGACTTAAAATTAGCATACTACAGTAATGCAGCCACATCAATGTTTATAGCAGCTCAATTCACAATTGTTAGATTGTGGAATCAATGATTTTTTTATCATAATTGTTCTTTACATGATCAGAATGATTTAAATAAAGTGAAATGAAATTTTTTCTGTATGATCTAATGCCATTTAGTATTTTGTTCAAAATAACATGAAATTAGGTACCATAGTCAACACAGCAATGATATGTAACTTATATGTAAGGAAAATCTGTCATAGATTTAAAATAAAAAGACATATTGGCCTTGAATGGCAGAAAAACCAACCACAGTGGCTGAAACAATTATTTTTTCTCACATTGAAGAACCTGAAGCTACACAGTGTTGTTTCAGGGGCTCAGGGATGATGTGTCTGTGATCCTCCTTGTTTTTCTCTCCCATTCCAAAGATGGCCACTAAAATATCAGCCCTCAAGTCTACATAAGTCAGAAGAAAGTAAATGGAAGAAGGACAAAAATCTAAGCCACTTGTGTTTGTTTTCTTTAAGCAAAAAGGTAAAGATATTCTGGAACCCTTGCAACTCTCTGGTGTTAGGCCTTGTTGGTTGAAACAGCATCTTGAGCTCAACCTACATGTTAAACAGGCTGGAAACTGGGGAGTAGGATTTCTGTGAGTGGCTTCGCCTGTTCCATCCAGTGCTTTGGATCGGCCCCTCCCTGCTTCTCAGACACGCTCTTTAGCAGGCGAGATGGGAGCAGTGTAAGATAGTTAACTAATGGTTGTGGCTACAAATCTGAAAGTTATTTATGATATATATTTTCACATTTAAAAAACAGTTTACAGGGACTGAGAACTCAATGGTAGTGCACATGCTTAGCAAGTATAGGGCCCTGCATTCCCAGGCCAAAAATAAAAAAAGAAGAGTTTATAAGTGATATCTATAGAATTACAGTATGAGTGATTTTCAAAATGATTTAGTGTGTGTGACACATGCATATTATTAGATGAAAATGTATTTCTTTTTGTTAAAAGAAAATTGAGTGACAATTTTTTAACTCAACTCTACTTTATTTATTTATTTATTTTTAATTTATTTTTATTATAAACAAATGGGATACATGTTGTTTCTCTGGTTGAACATGAAATAAAGGCATACCATTTGTGTAATCAAATATTTAATAGAGCAATGGTGTTTGTCTCATTCTGTTAGTTTTTCCTTCGCCCCATTCCTCCCACCCCTCTTTTCCCTCTATACAGTCCCTCCTTACTCCATTCTCATCCCCCTCCCAACCCCCATTATGTATCATCATCTGCTTATCAGCAAGATCATTCATCCTTTGGTTTTTTGAGATTGGCTTATTTCACTTAGCATGATATCCTCCAACTTCATCCATTTGCCTGCAAATGCCATAATTTTATTATTCTTTATGGCTGAGTATTATTCCACTGTATATATATACCACAGTTTCTTTATCCATTCATCAATTGAAGGGCATCTAGGTTGGTTCCACACTCTGGCTATTGTGAATTGAGCAGCTATGAACATTGATGTGGCTGTATCTCTGTAGGATGCTGATTTTAAGTCCTTTGGGTATAGGCCAAGGAGTGGGATAGCTGGGTCAAATGGTGGTTCCATTCCAAGCTTTCTGAGGAATCTCCACACTGCTTTCCAGAGTGGCTGCACTAATTTGCAGCCCAACCAGCAATGTGTGAGTGTACTTTTTTCCCCACATCCTTGCCAACACCTATTGTTGCTTGTATTCTTGATAATCACCATTCTAATTGGGGTGAGGTGGAATCTTAGGGTAGTTTTGATTTGCATTTCTCATTACTAGAGATGTTGAGCATTTTTTCATATATCTGTTGATTGCTTGTACATCTTCTGTGAAGTGTCTGTTCATTTCCTTAGCCCATTTGTTGATTGGGTTATTTGTGGTTTTGGTGTAGAGTTTTTGAGTTCTTTATAGATCCTGGAAATTAGTGCTCTAATGGTGCTGGGGAAACTGGAAAACCATATGAAGCAGAATGAAACCAAACCCCTATCTCTCACCCTGCACAAAACTCAACTCAAAATGGATCAAGGACCTCGGAATCAGACGAGAGACCCTTCATCTTATAGAAGGAAAAGTAGGTCCAAATCTTCAACATGTCAGCTTAGGATCAGACTTCCTTAACAGGACTCCCATAGCACAAGAAACAAAAGCAAGAATTAATAACTGGGATAGATTCAAACTAAAAAGCTTTCTCTCAGCAAAGGAAACTATCAGCAATGTGAAGAGAGAACCTACAGAGTGGGAGAAAATCTTTACCACTTATACTTCAACTCTACTTTAAATACTGAACTTCCAGTATTTTTTAAGAGTAAGATCAACATATTTTGTCAAATGTGATTTTGTTAGTCTTTTGGAAAATAGTCCTGCTCCTTTGTCAGGTTTTGGTTGTCTCATTTAGTACCTTAATGTCTCAACTACCAAAATCTCCTTCCCTAGCCCACAGCCCGGAGAGTTCCTTAACTGGGGTTAAAAGTGGCACATACTTCCTGCTCAGCAAACACTTACTTTCATTTTAAAAAGTCTGCCTTTCACCTTCTATTTATGCCTCTACAGCAGCATAAAAAGCTGTGAAGACAGTTCAGGGCACAGAGTTTTGTCACAAGAGTTTTCTCTTATCTAATTCTTCCAGGATCCAGATTTGGTGGCCTTTAGACAAAATGAAAGCTACATCTGTTTGATTTAACAATTGTATAAATTTTATTACAGTTGAGACAGAAAGTATCCCACAAGAAAAGTAATGGCTTTCCAGCATCACATCTGTTTGTATTTGTCTGAATTGCATGCCTCTGCTGTTTTGTTCTGCTATCTGAGTGGCTGTCTGGCTGATGGTGCCTTGGGATTTTAGTGTTTTTTTAGACATTCTGCACAAAGCAAGGTTTTTCTTGACTATTAACAGTTTTCAAACTTTTAAGTGTGTGTGTATGTGTGTGTGCATGCACATGTGTGTGTATGCTTAATATTTAACCATAATGATTCAACTTAAATCAATTATACATTACATGAGAATTTCTAGAAACTAAAGAGATAACCTTCATGCATACTTGATATTAAAACAAGGTCACTGGTCCCTGTCAGTAGTTACAGCTCACTCCAGAGTCAGTGAGCATAAAAGGCCACTCAGTCTGGCATAGGATTACTACTTTTCATTTAATGCCACTTGGTTTTCTCATTAACTTTTAGGGACAGAGACTTCTCAGTCTTTTCTGAAATTTTAGACAAGTGTAAGGTCACATTCTAAATAATGGTAACCTTGGCAGCCCCACTAACTAGACCTTATTTATTATCTGTATAATGCAGGGACACAAAAGCATGTATACAGGTGCACATTGTCACGTGAGTGGAGAGAACATGGCTGCCTATACCATTCCTTTTAAAACTCTAGCATGATCTGGCTATAAACGATAAATACTTGTTTTAAATTAAAAATTCAGAATAAAACTTCATCTTTTACACACCTGTGTTCTCTCTGCCCTGCTTATCCCAGGGGAACAGCTGGTTTCAGAATTTAGAAATCATTATATTAGTGAATTGAGAGCCAAAGCAGCCAGCATGGGGATGATAAGATCCAATGAATCATTCATATCTGGGAGTCAAGCTTATTCATTTTAGAGCTATTGAAGTGGACACAGGGCTTTTCATAAAAGACCAGCATAAAATACCTTCCAGTTGTCAAGCCAGATTGAGCAAAAAAGCAAATTATCTAAGCATCATTTCAGAAAGTGTCAAAAGAAATGCCAACCAAGCAGCAGCAGAGATTTTTGACTTTCTAAACTGCATGATTTGTCATGACAGATTTTAACCATTTTATTTTTTATAAGATATTCCAAGGATGAAATCATTACAAGTATTTCTGCCTTATGCTGACATTTAAGTGGTATTTCTGGGCAAATAGAGGCTTGCCTTCTTTATATAAAATAATCAACTGCATAGCACTCACTATGAATATGATTATTCAGTATACATTAAGGTTTTAATGAAAGAAAACTACAACAAGATTCTCCAGCAACAGTCGCAGATACTTTTACCAAGTTGCTTAAGAAGAATGCAAGCCCTGGGAGCTTCCTACTTCCCGCCTCCTCCTGCATAGTCTCCTCCCTTTGAGTGTGGACAGCACCTAGCCTGCCATCTAGCCAAAAAATAGGACAAGTAAGAGGGGATTTCACTTCCACGATGAGGCTACTAACGACGTCTATCTTCTCAGCATGTTCTTTCTCTCTTTCTCTCTCTCTCTCTCACTGGAACTCTGTCTTGTTGTCTCTTGCCTGCTCATCTTTCCATTTAGTTAAAGCATGTTGAAGAAGCTTAAGTGACAAAAGACTGAGACTGGCTTCTGCCCAACAGCTAGTAAAGAAATAAGACCAATAGCGCACAAAGGACTGAATCCCACCAACAACTACCCTGTGTGCTACAAGAGGATCCCGCCATAGTAAATCCTCAGCAGGGCTGGCAGGTGGGTGCATGCTGATAATTCCAGGTACATGCTGATAATCCCAGGTGCATGCTGATAATTCCAGCCACTTTGGAGGCTGAGGCAAAAGAATTGCTAGTTCAAAGTCAGCCTCAGCAATTTATAGAGGCCCTAACCAACTCAGTGAGCTGCTGTCTCTAAATAAAATATATAAAATGACTGGGCATATAGCTCAGTGGTTAAGTGCCCCTGGCTTCAATCCCTGGTACCAAACAAACAAACAAACAAAAACACACAAAATTATAAATGTGTGGTGTTCAAATGGTCAAGCGGTTTTGCAACAACAGAAAACTAGTGTGCTCCCTAATCCCCAAGAATTCTAAAGGTTCCCAGGTACCCAGCTGCGGCTGTCTCAAAACTAAAAACGGCTGACACTGAGGACAGATAGCTTGGTGACCAAATAAAAATGTCAGTATAAGGAGGCCTTCACATTTGCTATGTTCGAAATCATGGTTGTCCAAAAATAGATCCTGACCTGAGTTACAGATTGCTTGGTACAAGTGACTTACTGAAGAAATCTTCCTGGAGAAAGATATAAAGAAGTGGAGAAAGCTTGTCAGGGGAAAAGTCAAGCAAAGGTGTGGTTAACAAGCAGCCTGGGAAAGAGTAGCTGTGCCTGATGCCACAGGGAACTAGAGTGTGGGCTATGCACACACTCCTCTCCACAAAGGTGGGCGTGGGCTTCCATATGGTCACAGCTGTAGTTGGTTGGGGAAAGTAGAGGGTCGGGCAGGATGTGACGGCCCCAGTAGGTTTTGCTCTTTGTACTTAACAGCTGTAGTAGCCCACACAGTGTGATGAAGACGAGTCTTAGGAAGGGACTATAAGAAGCAAAAGCACACAAAAGTGGCAGAAGTGGAACAGAGAAATGGTAAAACCCAGCTGAGGAGCTCAGGCAGGGTATCGGCAGTGTGCACTGCTACATCCTGTTCAAAAGCAAACGAAAAATATGGCTCCAAAGCACAGTTCACCTTGCCCTGCCCTGGTGCTAGCACACCTCTTCCTGAGGCATCCTGAGCGCTCAGGGCTCCTCCTCTTGTGATTTCCAGCCCGAGACCATTTCCTTCAAGTCTTAAAACAAGACAAAGCTATTACACATCACCTTGGATTTATAATGTAGTTATATCTTTAACTTAGAGTGTGTAGCTAAAAATAAAAGATTGATTTTTATGACTATAGGGGACAAAGTTGAAGCTTTCTAGTCATCAATTTAAAGAAATTAGAACTATCTTATGGTGATATTGAAAAAACAAATTATTAGTACTGCCTATGTTTACTAAGCCAGAATTCATGTTTGAATACCCTCTATGTGGGGATCTGTCCCACTCTGTGAAAACCAGACTGACGTACAAGCGTGGTGACTAGGCCCCTCAGCCCTGTGCTGTGCGGCTTTCAACAATCCAGTTTCCTTTATCCAGGATTAGAACCAACAGATTCTGTTTCATCTGGTTCTTATATTCATGACAATTAAAAAAAAAATACATGTTACCCTTCTTATTTCAAGCAGGGTACTTTTGTTTATCAGTGAGTGGATCTTTTAGTTTCCTATAGGAAGTTAGCAAAGTAAAAATTCTCTTATGTACATAAAGTGCAAAGAGATTTATGCATGTCTCCCGACTGCCTGTGTGGCTGGCTTCTCCACATGTTGCAATGTGCAGCTCCAGTAAGACTCCAGGACATCAAATGTGTGAGTGAAACGAAATGGCAGTGGAGCGGAGTGAGATGCAGACACTCTAGGGAGTGACATCCTTCACACATTTGCCTTCATACGGTGCCACTCTGTGGTTCACATTGATCCTGACACATAGTAGAATCACAGGTGCTGTCAAGTTACCTTATGCCTCTGCCTGTCCATCTTTAAGGAGAGTCACTCTGAATGCTGAAAACAGCTGTGCTACCTTAGCCAGGCGACTGATGCTTCTGAGGGAGGACAATCCAAATATTTGCTTTATTATATTTGACTGACATCCACCACTCATTAGCTGGTGAGAAGGAAAAACAGTTCATATACTTGTATTAATCTCATGAACAAAATTATCAGATACTTTTCTGGGGCAGGAGAAAGGGGCATGTCAATGAAGAGAGGCTTTGGCATTGATGACCTCTCAATTTGATGTTGGAAGGTTATGGAATGATCTGACAAGTCATTTTAACCCCCCCTCCCACTTTTTAATATTCTGGGACAGTGTGAGCAACTTTCTTTCTTCTTTGTATCACTCTACTTATAGGTTGCGAGCTTCTCTTTTTCTCATGTTCTCAGAAGAAAAATGCAATGCCTGTGAACATATCCAAAGAAGCCTCAGGTACTGGGTTCAGGAATGGTGGGGGTGAGAAAGAAAACAGGAAGAGAGTAAGTGAGTGGTGCCCACCCAACAGCACAGTTCACATGTTCCCAGTGTCTTTAATATGAAGATTGCTGAGATGGCTCAAACTTCACATAAGGGCATGTAGGAGAACTTTTCTTAGCTTTATTATTTTAAAAAATTTCTTTCTTTTCCTTTCCTGTCTTTAACTCTTTGGTAATCTCAAATTGAGACATGCTCAGTTTTTTTTCTGAAAATGGATTTGTGGGGAAAGGCCAAAATGCTTTGATTTTTAATGGGGCTTCTCACAAGAATTTTGTGTACCTGGATAATGAAACAGATAAGAGTTAGCTATTTCATTTTTGCACTGTCAGCATTTTGAGTTTGACCACTGTTTTCTCTAGACATTTTGGGAAAGGCTTAACTTGTTATTTTGAAGAATCTGGTGAATTGTTATCTTATTGCAATAATTTTCCTGCCATCAGATTGTCATGAATGTTTAGGATATGCAGCTGATATTTTGAAAGTGAGTCCTGGATCAGCAATGTACCATTCATCTACAGTCATGTATGAAACTTTGACTTTTTAATGGGCTCTAGAATTCACAGGGGGTTTGCTGTTGATGTTATTTTATAATTATGCCCTTCAAACTATCTAGAGTCTTTGGATCAATGTGCCAAACCGAAAGAGTAACTAAGTGAATATAATGGAAAGTGGTATTTATTGTCATTGCCGTATGGAAACGACTGTTGATCTTCCCTGAGAGGCCAAAAGACAATAAATGTCAAAACAGTTCTGGGTTATCTGTGCAATTCATGTGCATCTGTGGGAGTTTGTGGCTCCCAGATTGGATTGTTCTCTCAAGAAAACACCCATCAATTAGAATAGCCCTACAGTTCCCATAGTTATTTTATGTTTGAAATTTTAAGTCTTAGAAAACAGTGTCAAAATGAAATTCCCACATGCATTCCTTTAGCATTATATAACTGGACAACTTTCACTACAAAATGTAAGTAAATAAATGAGTCATTTGTCTTAGAATTGTATGTTGTGCCCTGAAAGATACCTGCATTAGTATTTTCTATACAAGATGAAGATATTTCTGAACACTTAACTATCTTTATTTCATTTAGAACTCTATTATTTATTTGCATTTTAGAAATTCTGCACTCTAACTTCAAAAGGAAAATTAAGCACATCTTTATAAACTTATTTTTCACTTAATAAAATAATTTTCTGTTTGTTACTGTAAAATTTCTGAAAACTATCTTAAGATCTTTTTCCCTTAAAATTTCATCTTTTCCAGATTGCTACAGTCTTTCTATGTCATTCACAAAATTCATGTTCTTAATATTTTTAATCTTAAAATACTTATAATATTTTTACTCTTTAGTCTTTTGTGTAAATAAGATTATCATTGCTATTTATATATTGATGTCTGCTTGGTTAAATGCTATTTTAAGACTTCTTAAAATTTTATTTCAAATAAATTAATATTCACACATAAGTACATATACATACACATATTGCAGGTATAAGGCACCGCTGTGGGCAAATAACAAAAATAATAATAATAGGCCAGTTTCTAACTTCAAGGAGTTTAGGGCTGCTTTGCCAACAAAATTTATGTGGTGTGTTAAGTATAGCACCAAAGCTACATCTAGTGATGTCTTCTGTTGTGGAAAAGAAAATATCAGCTTTGTAGGCACGAGTTATTTTGGATGGCTGTGTGGCATAGTCACTCAGCTTGATGGGAGCGTGAACAGACATCAGGCACTAGGTGACAGTTGAAGTATATTCCAGATAGAGGGCAAGGATGTAGCACAGGTTGGACAACTGCTTGGTGGGGTGTTACACATAGGGTAAGATAGGGCTTGAATACTTTGACCTACAAAATACCCACCAGTCCCAGGATTCTTTGCTCATGGGATCTGATTTCTAAGTAAGCCAGGCTTTGCTGTGTTCACAGGACCTCACAGTATCATGCTCTTGTTGACACAATGTGGACATAATGACAATAGGTATTATGATTATGAAGATGAGAGCAGTTATGATACAAGAGGAAACATTTTTTGATTCTTGTTGTTTCCACAGGAAAATTATCATGCTAAAGAAAACTCAGAAGTCTAACAATAGATTCTGCATACAATACCATAACTATTGAATAAAAGTTTATATTAACTACACTTTTAGTAAACACTGGTGGATTTTGATTATGTATTGTGGATTACATAATCCTTTGAAAATATTGACCAAAGGAAAAATCAACAGAAACAAAATAGGTCAAAAACAGAATCAACCATCTGTTGCTTATGGCAAGCCTAGTTCAACATCACTTTCTCTATAAGGTTTTCTAAAACAGCTCTGGGCTCTTTGTTCCACATCTCTCCAATCCTATCGTGATTCCCACTTTTTCTTCACTGACCCTGGATTAATGTATAAAAAATAGTTGGTACATAATATACATCTATTGAATTGATTGGCAGTAACTATTATTATGATATAAATGTTAACGAGAAAGAGCAAAGGATGTATTTGGATAAGAAAGACAAAAAAAAAATGTAATTGAATGAATGAAGAGAACAAGTGCATAAAGTCTCAGAGGAATGAAATGACTTTCTTCACACTGTTCTGAAGGGAACAATGCCAAAAATAATTTTTAGAATACTTATGCTATTCTCTTTTATATAATATGCCATTTTATTACGGTCAAAAAGAGTTCAGAATCAAATTTTAGCTATCTTTAGAAAATTAAATGTAAATATCAGAGCACCCATCATATTTGCAGAATTATATCCTTGGGGCTTCATCAATATAATTACATGTGGAGTGAATGGGTGAATTTCTACTTTCAGAAAAAGAACACGCAGCATTTACACTGTGGATAGTTTCCCCAAATGTGGGTGTGTAGGGGGGGAAGTGCTTTGCAATAAAATACCTTAAGCTCAAAAGAGTGTCAAGCTACACAAAGAAATAATACAAATTAATTTCTGAAATGCAAAATAATTCAGTAAAGAGGATAATTACCTGCTAAATAAACTTTGCATTGCATGAAATAGCTCATGTATCTCATGTATCCACTTTGCTTAATGATTGGCACACCTGTACAAAAAGTGTGAACTGACTGCTGTAATATTTAATGTGGTTTCAGTAGATCAGGGGTAGTTTAGAGATAAGAAAGCCTCAGTAGCAAAAATATAAAATAATTAAGCCAAGTAAGATCTCTTAGTATGAAATATTAAATTGTTTTCTAAATGTTGACAAGAAAGAAATGATCAAGGCGATGTTTTAAAATCCATTTTAATGTGCAATACTATTAAATGGATTTCAACTTTTCCTTGAATGTAAACTAATCATCTCCTTGGAATGGAAGAATGTTATGTTAAGTGAAATAAGCTAATCCCCAAAACCAAAGGCGGAATTTTCGCTCTGATGTGCAAATGCTAACTCACAATAAGGGGGTTAGGGGTAGGGAAGAATAGAAGTACTTTGGATTACACAAAGGGAAATGAAAGGAAGGAGGGGAGATGGGAATAAAAAAGACAGTAGAATGAACTGGTCATTACTTTCCTATATACATTTATGAATACACAACCAATGTAATTCCACATCATGTACAACCACAAGAATGGGAAGTTATACTCCATTTATGTATATGTCAAAATACATTCTGCCATGTATACCTAATAAGAAGAGATTAAAAAAAAAAAACTTATCTCCTCGTTAGAATGATTAAAAATCTTCTACTATCAAATGACTTAAAAATTAATGATTGACCCCTGCTTTCTCAGATTCTTTCCTTTATTTCTGTATGTGCTTGTAGAGTCAATTATTTTTCTATGCATAAAAAATACATACCCAGAACACACTGAATATGTAAAGGGAAAAATAATTTGATTTTCACCTTTGTTCGTGACAGGATAATGGTATTAAAAAGTTCCCACTATGGTTGCTCCAGTTCCAAGTGGATAAAAAGTACAGTTTTCTTACAATGAAGCTACCTGTATAGACACTGAGGATGAAAAGGTTGCTATGGGCTCTTTTTACTGGTATGTAGAAAGAATGTAAAATGGATAGCCAAGAAGTAAAGATTTAAACCTTAGACATAAAGTTATTTTCATCCTTAATTTGCCAAGGTGAAATACAGAAAATTTAAGAATTTCATAGTAAGGAAAAGATTAAAAATATAGTTTAAATACATTCTACAAATTTCATCTCCTTCCAGATTCTTATTGTCTTTGATCTTTAGCAAGGCACATATCTTTGTTCTATTTATTGTTAATAATAATTAATTTGGATATTAATAAATCTAGCTTCAAAAATTCTTTGTTCAATTTCAATTAATAGGAGTTAATCAGTTTATAATGTGTAGGAACTTCTTATATAAACCAATTTCAAACAGAACAGCCTTCTGCATTTATTTTATATATATGTATAAGTGTACACATATGCAGAAAACTAATTATTTGTACAATAAATGATTGTTTTTCTTTGACAACAGGAGTCCTCTAAAAGGTCTGCTTTCCTTATGCATTTAAAATACATCATTAACAAAACTTGTTTTTGCCATTTGCTGATATGCATTCCTTCTGTAAACTGGGATAAAATGATGTTTTTTTTCCTAATTTCCTTCAGTTCAAAGTGCTGTCTAATTTCCTTTTTTTATGTCATCATTGACCCATGAATTATTTGGAAGCATGCTGTTTAAATTCCAGCTATTTGAGATTTTCATAGATTCCTTATTGATATTGAATTCTAGTTTATTTCCTTTGTTGTCAGAGAATATACTCTGTATGACTTTAATCTTTTAATTTTGTTTAGATTTATTTTAAGGCCCAGCATGTACCCTATCTTGGTGAATATATGTATGCACTTAAAAAGAATATATATTCATTGGTTGTTAGATGGAGTTCTATAAATGTCTTTAGATCTACAAGGTTGTTAGTGGTGTTCAGATCTTCTGTGTTATTATTAATCTTTCTCTAGTTGTTTCATTTTTCTGAGAGAAAGATGTTTAAATCTTCTACTATGATTATGGAATTTTCTGGTTTGCTTTTTAACTCTGTCAAAATTTAACTCATTTATCTATCAGGCATACATACATTTATAATTATCATATCTTTCTGAAGTTTTCCTTTTAATATCTTAGTCTTTTTGCTAATAATCATTGTCTTAAAGTTTGTTTTATTTAATATAGTAATTCTGACTTTCTTTTAGCTCTTTGCAGAGTTTATTTCCTTTTGTTTAATTTCAGTCTATGTCTTTGTTTCAAGTGTGTCTATAGTAAGCAGTATATAGTTAGGGCTCGTTTTTTAATCTATCAATCTCTATCTTTTAATTGTAGCATTTAATTAATAACTAATGTAACCATGAACATGCTTTGGTATTATTTTGTTATTTGTTTCTTGTTTGTCCCAATTTCTTTTTGACACCCTTGTACTTATTTTCTTGGACTATGTAAATAATTTTTAGTATTTCATTTTAATTTACTATTGGTTCATTGACTCTAAACTTTCTATAATATTTAGGGTATTGCTACAAGAATTGAACTAAACATTCCTGACTTTTGACAGTCTAGTTGGAGTTAATATTCTACAGTTTCATTTTAAATGCAATAATCTTGCAACCATACATATACTCCCATTCTCCTTTATGTTATAGTGTTGTGGTGCGTAAAAAATAAATAACCAGGTCAGTCTTGAAACAAGACATGGGACTTTATTGGATGGCGGTTGAGAAGGGCAGCAAGCAAGTCACCTTTACAACCTTTGAACCTTTGCAGAAGGTAGGGTACATTTTTATAGCTAAAAAACGCAAGCTACCAAATTAGTCAAAACCATAGCAACATAGGAAGTTTAGGATACAGTACACTGCCCAAGAAAAATGGGAATTAAAATGAGAACATCTTACAAATGCATTTCTTAATAATACATTGTATAAGAATAACAGAAGCATTTTTCAACTACTATGCATTGCCAAACAGGGTGTGCTTAGCCAGAGGTGGGTTACATAGACCTGGTATCGTCATGAGAGAAGCATTTCTTACATGAAATGGAGTCTCGGGTAAAATGAAGTTTGTCTGGTCAAGGGAGTTGTCATAAATATTTCATGAACACACAATGAAAATTCTGCTGTTATAGTATTTGCTTCAAATATTTTATACATTCTTTAGCAAATTGAAGAGAACTATTTTAGATCCTTATTTATTTACCACTTCTAATACTATTCATGCCTGAAGATTCAAATTCTTCTCTGGCATCATTTTCTTCAACCTGAAGGCTTTGCTCTACATATTGTATATTGGATAGAGTACAAATACGGTCATAAAATCATCTTAATCTTTTTATCTTAATAAAATAATAAAAAACAAATACTCTATGTAGTATGCCTTCATTCTTAAAGAATATTTTCAATGGATATAATACTCTGGATGATTCTTTAGAAAAAAGTAACCTTACAGATCTTGTTCTACTGGTCCTGACCTCCATGTCTTCTGATGAGAAAGTCATGATATTTCAGTTGGTGTTTTTCTCTACATAATATCCTTTTTCTCTTCAAAGATTTAAATATTATTTATTTACCTTTGATGTCCAGCATTTTAATTTTGATGTCTAGTCATGCTTCCATTTTTCTGTGCTATTATGAAAATAAGATAGCAAAGACATTTCATGAGAAGGAAATATATATGTATATATATAAATAATATATATCATGACTTTTTCACAAAATTGATACAATCAAGGCAGTAGAATATTTCAATGTAATCATTTTATCTCTTTATTAACACATATTAATTGTATATATTAATAGGGTGCAGTGTGATATTTTCATATAGCATGTATGGAACTTTCTGTTTTGCCATCATCTCCAATGCCCTTTTTACACCTGTCCCCACCGTTCCCAATTGCCAGCACTCACAATCTTACTTTCAGGTTGCCTTTTATTAATTTCCACATATGAGAGAGAACATGTGATGCTTATCTTTCTGTGATTAGCTTATTTCAACCAGCATAGTGCCCTCCAGTTCCATATATTTTGCTGCAATTGACAGGATCTCCTTCTTTTTTATGACAATAATAATGGATTATGTAAGTATATCACATTTTTAATCTCTTCATCTGTTGATAGGCATCTAGGGTGATTTAACATTTAACTATTAATAAATATGGGCACGGAGGTTTCACTTTGGTATGCCAATTTCATTTCCTTTGAATACATACCCAGAAGTTGGCTAGCCAGTATTTCCATTTTTAGCATTTTGAGGAAACCTCATATTGTTCTCCACATTCTCCACACTGATCATACTAATTTTTATTCCCACCAAAAGTATATAAGGGTTCCTTTTCTCTCCATATTCTCATTTATATTTACTGTGCTTTGCTTTCTTTTCTTTCTTTCCTTTTTTTAATTTTTTTCAATAGCTGCTCTAACTGGGGTGAAAGTATCTCATTGTAGTTTTGATTGGCTTCACCTGCTGGCTAATGATATTGTCCATATATTTTTCATACATCAAGTAGCTATGTGTACATCGTTGGATACATGTCTATTCAGATTACTCACCCAGTTTATTTAGAATTACTTGTCCTTTTGTTTTTAAGAATTTGAATTCTTTGTACATTCTGGATATTAACCCTCTGTCAGATGCATAGTTGGCACATATTTTGTCCTACTCTGTAGGCTGTGTCTTCACTCTAGTGATTGTTTCCTATGCTTTGTAGAAAGTTATTAGTTTGATGTTATCCCATTTGTCAATTTTTTCTTTCTTTTTTTTTTTTTATTTCTGTTTTGGAGGTGCTATCCAGAAAATCATTGCAAACACCAAAGTCTTGAATTGCTTCCCTTATGTTGGTTCTAGTATGATCTTGATAAGTATAAACCAGTTAAAGAACAGCCTAGGAAGAGTAACTCTGTATTCATTGCTGAGGAGTTTGGCCTCCATTCTGAGATGAGTAACATTAACATCTTCACATTTGGCAAGATAATTTGCGGCTAGTGTGATTAATGATTGAAGATTTCAGTAGCTAAAAGCAAGAGGTCAATGAAGAATATATTTCCAGATTAACTTAAAAGAAGCAAAATAGACAAGGACTGATAGCTAATAGACAAGGACTGGTTCACAGCTCAACAGAAGAAGAGATGTTAACATGAGTGTCAGTATAACCAGTCACAGATATAGGTATGGCATATAGAGTAAGCAGCAACAGGAACAATGATATTTAAATAGTAGATAGGATCAGGGGGAAAAAATAAAAATATAATCCTTGCTTTACATATTTTACCTCTTGCATACATACACAGATGCATTTTATATAAATAACTTATGATTAGCACAAACTGACCTTTCAAATCTCAATACTTTTATTTGTCACTGAATATATGGAGAAAAATAATCCTTTTCTGTTAATATTTTGGTTAAATCAAGGAGAAAGAGAGAATTTTGTATATTTCCATTATAAAAAGCAAAGTAAGTAGTCGCTGTCATTATATGGTATTTTATCATAGATTTCCGTGTACACAATATCCATTTCCCAAGGACCCAACTGAATTGTTTCCATTAGAGTCATTCATTTAAGCTAAGTAATTACTTTCAAGAGGCTCTTGTGTAAATGAAAATGTCTTACCCCTTTAGCCTGTAAGTTGCGATGAACAATTTTATTAGTTAATAGAGAATATTGAAAAAAAAAATCCTGAGGGAATGTAACATATGTCAGCTCTTTTTAGAGGAAGGGTTAAAAAAAAGAGAGAGGGAGATCATTGTTCTGACATCCCTCCTGGAAAGAACTCCAGTGAGTGAGGCACTAACAGGCAAAGCTTAGACCACTGAAGCACAGGATGTTCTGGGAGGTATGGCCGTGCAGTGGTCAAGAACCTGGTGGTCTTGTCTAAAAATTCTGGTTTTATCACTTATTATCTATGTGATCTGGGCAAGTATATTAACTTCTCTGTGCTTTATCTATGAAACAGAGAATATAAGAGCATGTACCTACCAGGGCTATTGGAAAAAATGAAGGGAACTTTTGCAGATAGAGTTTTTAAGAAAGTGTGTATCTCAGCAAATGACAGCTATTCTTAGAGAAGCTAACAGGAGGGGAAAGATAGCTAAAAACAAAATGGAAACCTATGGAAAATATTATCATAATATATTAAAGTGCGTAGTGAAAGACTGAGAACAGTATATGTCAGAATAGCAAAAAATATGTATCAAATAATAGAATCTCATACTGTTACATACTCTCAGTGACCAATAACGATAAAATAAATTACTTAATAAGTAGAATTTTATGCCTGATTATACATTTGAAAATATAGTATTAAAATGAAGAAATAAAAAATGTAATTAGTAAACCAAGGAAAAGACAGGTATCCTCTGTATATGTGTGAGTGTATTTCAGTAATTACATTTATTGCTGTATCAACCATCAACAAATAAAATTATATACCTTAACTTCTACATGGAAAACTGGATAAAAAGAAATGACCATTTATGGGTCTTAAGAAGTTACTTTCTAGTAGTGATGATGCAGCATCTTTTAAACTATCTTCTCATACAATATAATCATTGCCAGGGAGGTTTCTGAGATCTTTTATGGTGGTGGGCTACATTTAGATGTGAATATGTGAATGTAGACACTAAAACAGTTTCCATCTTGATGTGTTTTTCAACAAAGGAGCTAGGAAAACACAATGGACGGTGTTAACTTATTCATATTAACTTATCTAAAACACTGAACTATTTCTCTAATGTCAGCTAGCCAAACACTGAATATCATTTCTTTGCTCTATTTCCAATGTAAATGACATTCTGTCGAAACTAGTTTCAGTTAAGAAGGGCTGTTGAGGAAATGCTAGTGTCTTTGTTCCAATTGCTATAACAAAACGCCATACATTGGATGGGTTGATAGCAATAGTAGTGTCTTAGGAAAACTGGGAAGCCAAAGATAAAGGTACCGGAAGATTCAGTGTCTGGTGAGAGTTCATCTTCCTGCTGTGACCTGACATGGTGCAAATGGTGAGGAACTTCTCCAGGGTCTCTTGGACAAGATACCACTCCTGTGAAGGGACCTAATCACTTCCTGAAGACTCTGACTCCTAATAATCTCACTTGGGATTAAATTGCAACATATAACTTGAGGGAGACACAAATATTTAGTCCACTGCATCTAGGTGTTTACATATACATGTGATTTTTTAAATGAATTACTACTCCATAGTATTTTTTTTTTTTTTTAAATTGGAAATTAGAAGACGTTTAAAGTCTTTGGGATGAATTGCTTCTGCCGTCCTTGAGGCAATTATTCATTAATTGCAATAAATTGATGCTTTTGCCCTGCCACTGTAAACACAAGGTGATGTAAACCAGATTAAGTTTGATTTGATTTCATAGCATTTCTAATTAATAGTTAAATAACTGAGATGCAACTCTCCCCAGGCAAACCTACGAAGTCTATGAGAAAAAAAGAAAGTTGTAAGCTGTCACCGAATTTTGCTTTTTTTTTTTTTTTTTCATCTGCTCAGTCAAATGTCAAAGTGATAAATCAGGAATTTGAAAACCATATCGAAGAAAGGCAAGCACATGTTGTGGCAGGTTCGTGCCAGCATCACATCAAGATTTGTACTAGCACAAAGACTCCTGGACCAAGGTGCTGTGCAATGTACCATTGAGATGCAAGGCACTGACTTTTCTCCTGTCATTTTCAGTCACTCATTCAGGTTCAACAGGGACTCATCAAATATAAAGATCAAAGGACAAAATGAGCCTCCAATCATGAGTAGCTACAGCACAGACACATCACCATGTCCACTGCATGTCATTTTGACAGGAACCATCACACAAGGATGAGACCGATGCACTAAATTATTTCTTAAAGAATATTCATTATACGCTTTCATACAAGAATATCGAGGATAAACAAAGGTAAATCATTTAAATTAATAAGAATAGTGGGGAAAGAATTGTGTTGAGAAATAGGATTTTGTTAAAAATATTTATGAAAGTGAAACCCACCGTATTACTGAGCCACTTGAAAACTCTTGGTGAAAGGAAATACAACATTGGGGACATATTTCATGGGTAGGTTCTGTCTTTTTATTATTTTTTTTTTTTATTTTCCTTCCCCCTCCTTTTGGGTTAAAAAAGAAAAAAACTGAATATCTACTTGTGTTGTAGCTCTTCTATTAGTAATGAAAGCAATTTTTGTGAAAAATGGCTTAAATACTTACATGGGATTGGAGACTTGAAAAATGCCCAGAAAGGAGCACATGGCATTATCCTGTTTGTCTCACTGCTGCGTCACCCGACCTCCACGCATGCCTGCAGAAACCACACAGAGCTTCAGCTGGTGCCCGTCAGCCAAAATATTTGATAACATATTGCAAATTTCCAATTCTAATGAACTTGGATGTGACCTTGGTGACTTTTTTTTTCCGAAACATAAAACAGTTCATTCGACTTAAGTTCCAATAACATTCTTTCCTAAAACAGCAAATATGACCACTTAATATTATACAAATTGACATGGAAAAAATATTTTTGGTAATAAAAAAATCATAAAATTGTGTCACTATACAGTGACAGAGAAAAACGCACACTATTCAGGTTGAACTCTATGAAATTTCTATCTGACTATTTTCTTAATTTATTTTTATTGTAAACAAATGGGACATACCATGTTTCTCTGTACATGAAGTACAGGCATACCATTTGTGTAATCATACATTTACATAGGGTAATGGTGTTTGATTCATTCTCTTATTTTTTCCTTTCCCCCCATTCCTCCCACCCCTCTTTTCCCTCCATACAGTTCCTCCTTACACCATTCTCGCCTCCCTCCCACCCCCATTATATATCATCATCTGCTTATCAGCAAGATCATTCGTCCTTTAGTTTTTTGAGATTGGCTTATCTCACTTAGCATGATATTCTCCACTTTCTTCCATTTGCCCTCAAAAGCCATAATTTTATTATTCTTTATGGCTGAGTAATATTCCATTGTGTGTATATATATATAATATATTGTATATATTGTATATAATATATATATATAATATATTGTATATATTGTATATAATATATATATATATATATATATCACAATATCACAGTTTCTTTATCCATCCATCAATTGAAGGGCATCTAGGTTGGTTCCACAAACTGGCTATTGTGAATTGAGCAGCTATGAACTTTGATGTGGCTGCATCTCTGTAGTATGCTGATTTTAAGTACTTTAGGGATAGGCTGAGGAGTGGGAGAGCTGGGTCAAATGGTGGGTCCATTCCAAGTTTTCTAAGGAATCTCCACACTGCTTTCCAGAGTGGTTGCACTAATTTGCAGCCCCACCAACAATGTATGAGTGTACCCCTTTCCCCACATCCTCGCCAACACCTATTGTTGCTTGTATTCTTGATAATCACCATTCTAATTGGGTGAGATGGAATCTTAGGGTAGTTTTGATTTGCATTTCTCTTATTACTAGAAATGTTGAACATTTTTTCTTATATCTGTTGATTGCTTGTACATCTTCTTCTGTGAAGTGTCTGTTCATTTCCTTAGCTCATTTGTTGATTGGGCTATTTGTATTCTTGGTGTAGAGTTTTTTGAGTCCTTTGTAGATTCTGGAGATTAGTGCTCTATCTGAAGTATGAATGGCAAAGATTTTCTCCCACTCTGTAGGCTCTCTCTTCACATTGCTGATAGTTTCCTTTGCTGAGAGAAAGCTTTTTAGTTTGAATCTATCCCAGTTATTGATTCTTGCTTTCACTTCTTGTACTATGGGAGTCCTATTAAGGAAGTCTGATCCTAAGCCAACATGCTGAAGATTTGGACCTACTTTTCCTTCCATAAGATGCAGGGTCTCATCTGATTCCTAGGTCCTTGATCCATTGGGAGTTGATTTTTGTGCAGGGTGAGAGATAGGGGTTTATTTTCATTCTGTTGCATATGAATTTCCAGTTTTCCCAGCACCATTTATTGAAAAGGCTGTCTTTTCTCCATTGCATATTTTTGGCCCCTTTGTATAGTATGAGAAAATTGTATTTATTTGGGTTTGTGTCCATGTCCTCTCTTCTGTACCATTGATCAACCTGTCTATTTTGGTACCAATACCATGTCATTTTTATTACTATTGCTTTGTAGTATAGTTGAAGTTCTGATATTGGATAACCCCTGCTTCACTCTTCCTGCTAAAGATTGCTTTAGCTATTCTGGGTTTCTTATTCTTCCAGATGAATTTCATGATTGCTTGCTCTATTCTGTGAGGTACGTCATTGGGATTTTAATTGGAATTGCACTGAATCTGTATAGCACTTTTGGAAGTATGGAATTTTTGACAATATTAGTTCTTCCTCTCCAAGAACATGGGAGATCTTTCAATCTTCTAAGGTTTTCTTTAATTTCTTTTTTTTTGGTGTACTATAGTTCTCATTGTAGAGGTCTTTTTCCTCATTGTTAGATTGATTCCTAAATATTTTATTTTTTTCAAGGTTATTGTGAATGGGGTCGTTTTCCTAACTTCTCTTTCTGTGGATTCATCAGTTATGTATAAAAGTGTCTCAGGAGCATTGATCTTATATCCTGCTACTTTACTGAATTCACTTATGAGTTCTAAGAGTTTTCTGGTGGAATTTCTGGTTCCTCTAAATATATAATCATGTCATCAGCAAATAGGGATAGTTTGAGTTCTTCTTTTCCTATACATATCCCTTTAATTTCTTTGGTCTGTGTAATTACTCTGGCTAGAGTTTCAAGGACAATGTTAAATAGGAGTGGTGAAAAATGGCATCCCTGCCTTTGTTCCAATCCATTTAGAATGATATTGGCCATGGGTTTAGCAGAGATGGCCTTTACAATGTTAAGGGATGTTCCCATTATCCCTATTTTTTCTAGTGTTTTGAGCATGAAGGGGTGCTGTATTTTATCAAATGCTTTTTCTGCATCTATTGAAATCATCATGTGATTCTTGACTTTAAGTCTATTGATATGGTGAATTACGTTTATTGATTTCCATATGTTGAATCAACCTTGCATCCCTGGGATAAAACCAACTTGATCATGGTGCACTATCTTTTTAATATATTTTTGTATGGGAATTGATAAAATATTGTTGAGTATTTTTGCATCAATGTTCATTAAGGATATTGGTCTGAAATTAGTTTCCTCTATGTGTCTCTGTCTGGTTTAGGTATCAGGGTGATATTGGCTTCATAGAATGAATTTGGGAGGGTTCCCTCCTCTTCTATTTCATGGAATACTTTGAGGAGTATTGGAATGAGCTCTCGTTTAACGGTGTTGTAAAACTCAGCTGAGAACCTATCTAGTCCTGGACTTTTCTTTGTTGGTAGGTTTTTGATGACTTCTTCTATTTCATTACTTGAAATTGATCTATTTAAATTGTGTATGTCCTTCTGGTTCAGTTTATGGAATTCGTTTGTCTCTAGAGAACTGTTGACGTCTTCAAGATTTTCTATTTTGTTGGAGTATAGATTTTCAAAATAACTTCTAATTATGTTTTGTATTACACTTGTGTCTGTCGTGATATTTTCTTGTTCATTCAGAATTTTTGTAATTTGAATTTTCTCTCTCCTTCTCTTTGTTAGTGTGGCTAAGGGTTTATCAATTTTGTTTATTTTTTCAAAGAACCAAGTATTTGTGTTGTCAATTTTTTCTATTGTTTCTTTTGTTTCAATTTCATTAATTTCAGCTCTGATTTTAACTATTTCCTGTCTTCTACTACTTTTGGTGTTGCTCTGTTCTTTTTTTTCTAGGACATTGAACTGTAGTGTTAGGTTTTTGTTTGTTTATTTTTTCTTCTTTTATTGAATGTACTCCATGAAATTTATTTTCCTCTAAGAACTGTTTTCAGTGTCCCAGAGATTTTGATATGATATATCTTTGTTCTTGTTTACTTCTAAGAATTTTTTAATTTCCTCCCTGATGTCTTTTGTTATCCATTCATCATTCAATAGCACATTATTTAATCTCCAGGTGTTGGAGTAGTTTTTGTTTTTATTCTGTCATTTATTTCTAATTTCAATCCATTATGATCTGATAGAATACAAGATAGTATCTCTATCTTCTTGCATTTGCTAACACTAGCTTTGTGGCATAATATATGGTCTATTTTAGAGAAGGATCCATGTGCTGCTGAGGAGAAAGTGTATTCACTCTTTGTTGGATTGTATATTCTATAAATGACCATTAAGTTTTAATTATTGATTGTGTTATTGAGATCTATGGTTTCTTTGTTCAATTTTTATTTGGAAGATCTTTCCAGTGGGGAGAGAGATATGTTAACGTCACCTAGTATTATTGTGTTGTGTTCTATTTGATTTCTGGAATCGAGAAGGATTTGTTTGACGTATATGGATGATCCACTGTTTGGGGCACAGATATTTATGATTGTTATATCTTGCTGATTTATGGTTCTCTTAAGCAGTATGAAATGTCCTTTTTTATCCCTTCTGACTAGTTTTGGCTTGAAGTACACACTATCTGATATGAAAATGGATACTCTGGCTTTTTTGCTGTGTCCATGTGCATGGTATGTTTTTCCCCATCCTTTCACCTATAGTCTGTGGGTATCTCTTTCTATGAGATGAGTCTCTTGCAGGCAGCATATTGTTGGATCTTTCTTTTTAATCCAATCTGCCAGTCTATGTCTTTGATTGATGAGTTCAAGCCATTAACATTCAGGGTTATTATTGAGATATGATTTGTATTCCTGGTCATTTGGCTCATTTTTGTTTATTGACCCAACTCGGTTTCTTGTTTATTTGGTTATTCCTTTAAGGTAGTTCCTTCCTCTGCTGATTTATATCATTGTGTTTCATCTCTTCCTCATGGAATATTTTGCTGAGAATGTTTTGTAGTGCTGGCTTTCTTTTTGTAAATTCTTTTACTTTTGTTTATTATAGAAGGATTTTATTTCATCATCAAATCTGAAGGTAAGTTTTGCTGGGTATAGGATTCTTACTTGGCATCCATTTTCTTTCAGACCTTGAAAAATATTGTTCCAGGCCCTTCTAGCTTTTAGGGTCTTGGTTGAAAAATCTGCTTATATCCGTATTGGTTTCCCCTGAATGTAATTTGATTTTTTTGCCTCACAGCCTTTAAGATTCTGTCTTTATTTTGTATGTTAGATATTTTCATTATAATGTGCCTTGGTGTAGGTCAGTTGTAATTTTGTATATTTGGAGTCCTATAAGCCACTTGTACATGATTTTCCATTTCATTCTTCAGATTTGGGAAATTTTCTGATATTATTTCATTGAATAGATTGTTCATCCCTTTGGTTTGTTTCTCTGTGCCTTCCTCAATCCCAATAATTCTTAAGTTTGGCATTTTCATGATATCCCATAATTCTTGTTGATTTTGTTCATGATTTCTTACCATCTTCTCTGTTTGGTCAACCTTTTATTCAAGATTAAATATTTTTCTTCAATGTCTGAGGTTCTGTCTTCCAGGTGTTCTATTCTATTGGTTATGTTTTCTATGGAGTTTTTATTTGGTTTATTGTTTCCTTCATTTCAAGGATTTCTGTTTGTTATTTTTTTCAATGTCTCTAACTCTTTATTGAAATGATCCTTTGCTTCCCGCATTTGCTCTTTAACTGTTCAGTGGTGGGATCATTCAAAACCTGCATTTGCTCTTTCATCTCATCGTTTGCTTCTCTGATCATTTTAATTATGTACATTCTGAACTCCCTTTCTGTCATTTCTTCTGCCATGCTGTCATTGGATTTTATTGATGTAGCATCTAGGTTTGTTTGGGGCATTTTCTTCCCTTGTTTTCTCATATTGCTCAGGTATCAACCCCTCTAGTAGTGAAACTGTGAGATATTGCAGATTTCCTCTATTGTCTTATAGTGTCCCTGTGGATTTCCAATCACTCATCTACTAGCCTTCAGTAGCCTGAAGTCTTGGAGGAACTTGATAATGCTGTGCTCCACAAGGAAACTGTTCCTCTAGGGGTGGTGGCCTCAGCTCAGATATATTCCCTGCTAATGGGCAGAGGCGCCTCCACTTGTTGGTTGATGGTCAGCTAAAGGGGGACTAGCCTGTGGGCTGGGGCATGGCTGGTCTGGGTCTGTGTCTCTGGTTGTACCACCATGGTGGGAAAACCTCGCTGGGCAGCTCTCCTCTGAGAAGTTCCCTTTGGTCCAGAACTACTGCCTGGGCTAGGCAGCCCTCCTGTGCGACATACCCAGGGGTCCGCACCTACCTCCGGGGCCAGGGAGCCTAGCCCTGCAAGTGAGTCTCTCACTGGGCAGCCCTCCTCCGAGAAGCTGCCTGTGGTTCAGTCCTGCTACCAGGTGCTGAGACCCTCGCTCTGCTCTGAAGCCTCTCACTGAGTGGCCCCTCCTCTACAATGCTCCTGATTTCCCAGTTTCATGGCTCCAGAGGGGGAGTCTCGCTGTGCAGCTCTACTCCACATAGCTCCCTGCCTTCTGGGACTATTGCCACATCTGGTGAGCTTTGCACAGTGGGAGAGACTCACCCAGTGGCTTTGAGTTGGTCCCAAGTCTCTCAATACCTCCTCTTCTTGAATCTTGAGTGCTGGAGCGACATGAAATGCAGTCATTTTCTAGTCCACCATCTTGAAACCCTCCATTATCTGACTAGTTTTAAGCTAGAAAAAATATTGTCTTCATATAGGTTGATCTAAAATTCAAAACTTCTCTCTGTGGATAATGTCTTTAAAAATCTCATACATATCATTTATGTTGGAAATAGGACTGTCCTTTTTCATAACTAAATGTGCAAGTAAATCATTGTTCTTCAAATTCTTCTGAAGTAGGAAACTTTATCATATTATCTGTAAAACTGCACTGCTTCTTTTAATTTTTTGATATTTTACACTTTTTTCTGTAAAAAGGTTTAATCATGTTTAGATAGTGTGTCTGCTTCATTTGTACATCACTCACACAAAAGAAAAATCTATTTTGTACAACTGGAGTACTATACCTCAGTTTGGTTGGGAATTCAAGTATCATTAGTAGAAGTTTTTTTGCTAGAGAGCAAGTAAACTTTCCTCAAAAGTCAAAGTTTCAGCCAATTATGCAGGAAAGAAACAAATCTCTAGCAAGCATAGTCACGTCTGGGAAATAATTAGTCCTATGGTCTTTGACATCTAGTTCAGTGGTTAAAAGTAGGGCTTAGAAGATACCCTTCTGACACGTAAATTCTTCATTACCTCAAGAGTAAATTTCAGCTCTCTGACCAGAATGGCTAGTGGGTGTTATCTTCTATTTTGTGTGGTCAATGCATAATTCATAGGAATAAAATCTTTTCTTGCTTCATGTTACAGTAATTCATTTGGCAAGACCAAAATTGTATGACAGGTGTGTGAAGTAGTTAGAGTTCAACACAGTGGCATTCTCTAGTTGAATGGCAGACTAAGCAGTATGAAGAAGTAGTTATATGTGCATGCTTATCCTTAAAGATAATTATTATATTATCAGAATTATTTTGATATTTATAAGCGTAGAAATGAACTAATGATACTCCTCACCTTGGTTTTTTGTGTGTGTATTTTCACACTCTAATGTAATTGCACCTTGATAACTTTTTTTTTCTTTTTCTTTTTTTGGCAATATAGACCTGTTCATTACCCATCTAGATATTTATGGTTTGAATTTTCAATTTTCACATTTATTCTCTGCACATAACTTTTTATTTTTAATACACAGCATTGTTTTTCTATGTGAATAAATACTATATTTTCATTTTTATTAATCTTACCTTTAATTTTATGTTTGCTATCCTTACCATTTTTTAGAATCTACTATTTAAGGAAATAAAACTCTGCATGACATCATGCTAGGTCAGTGCTAGGAATTTAATTTAGTTTATTCATTAAATGAGCTAGAGTTGGCAAGTGCAAGCAGAAAATGGTAATTTCCTATCAAAGTGCCTTTATTCAGTCTGCCCTGTGAACTCTTGCCCTCAGATGAAATTCCAACCAATTTCCATAATTTTTTCTTGACATTATCAAATGTCTGTAAGTCCAATTCATCCCAATATACATAATGTTGGGGTTTAGAATTTCACTCTACATGGACATACCCTATCCTTACTCCACGCAATGCCTACCCAGCTAGAGATTACCATATTGTAGTTGTTCTCTAGGGTGCATGGTGTCTAAATTAGGTGGCAACAATTCTCTGTGTCTGGTTTCTATGTTCACTGTAACTGGAGCACCCCATTTTATCAGCCTAGTAGAAAGGTCTTTAAATTTCTCTTGCTCCTCTGACTCTGAAGAGGGTACAGCCTCACACATGGGAAACAGGTATGTTTATGCCACAACTAAAAAATACTGTGTCCCCCTTGCTTTAATGGTGTCCATTTGATCCAGTTTCTAGCTTTTTGACTTCTCTGGGTAAAAAGTGCATGATCAGTTGACTTTTAGTAAAAGGAAATTGTTTTAAGAAATCTGCATGGGTCTTTTCAATCAGATAAGGTGTTAAAAGCAGAGGCAAGACTTCCCAGAGGAAAAAGAAATTTAACCTGTGGATTGAATCTTTAGCTTGTATTCAAGGGAACAACCCTATATAGTCTTTGATTCTGTATACATTTTGTATACTTGCTTTGGACGTTCTCTATTAGCTGTGTTCTTACAATAAATCCCTTAATTTATTGCATTTCTCACAATCTCAGTATATGTCCCCTAATACTGTTTTTCCCTCTAACTGAACTTTGAGTCAAATAGTGGTGCCAGATGAAGTTCAAAAGAGACAGACTTGTAGGATGAGTTTTCTGATCTGCTTCTAGGTTTTCTGGTACTGTATCTCTAAGATGACATTCATTGTCATTGATGGCAATTTTAATTGGTGAAGAGGGGACTGGTAATTCATGGTAAGCTATGGTAGAAGAATTATGTGAAATATTGCTATAAGACACTCATAATCATATGCTTATGAAAGGTTCTAGGTGATCATGTATTTGATACCTTAATATATTTAAATTAAATTAAGGAGTTTATACAATTGGCTAGTTGTTCCAACTGTACTATAGGAGAAACTGTGTTTCTCTCCTAATTAGGGAAAGAAATAAATAAAGCTTTAAATTCCCAGTTGAAATTCATTGTATGTGACCTAAAAGCTTCTATACTTGTTATAAAAGAAACCTTTAACTTCTGTAGCTCCAAGAGTAAGGATATTTAAACCAAAGTCAGTCCGCAAGTGGTAATTTCCAAAGCAAATCATATTCACAACTTCACAGAGTTTTTCTGTTACAATAGGGACACTAATTAGAGATCATAAAAATTGTAATGGATGAATATGGGAGGGTCTTAGTGAAGGTACAGTAAACTCTTGAATTTTGCTGAGAACAAGAAATTCTTTCACCCCTACCTACCTTTGCCAAGAGAAATTATAATTCACTCCCCTGTGTCAGATGCCTTGCAAAATTTTGTTCATTCTCCTCAGGACTGGACTTACTCTCACTAATCCATTTTTGTTTCTGTATCTATAACTACTTAAGTCCCAACAGGCCCTAGAAGGTGCACCCTTTGAGTGTGACCCCTCAAAAAGGTAGACTACCTGCAAAAACAACTGCATGATTTTCCAACTTTTACAGAGAACTGAGGAAATAGGTGTGTCAGTGGAGCTTAAAACTATGAGATCATGATGGTAAAAAACAAAGTTAGATCAGGCTAAATTTATTGATATAAGTCCACTAAGTAGATATTGGGTTCAGTGATTTAATTTAAGGGACTAAAAAGAGCTCTACAATTTGTGTCAAAGTTTATAAGTATGGAATTCCTTGAATAAAGGCTCTGTACCCTTAACAAAGGATGCTGCTGTGCAATTTATACCATTAATCTGTCTCCCAGCCAAATATCTGTGAATATCTGGCCATTTACCAAAATAATTGTGCATTGGTGAAAAAGAAATAATAACATTTTTCAAGGAGTAATAGAAACTAACTGAGCTAACAATAACGCCAGACACAAAAACGCATCGTTGCTGTTCACCAGGGTTTATGGAAGTCAGATACTAAGTGTTACTTCAGCTTTGTTTCACAGAGAATTCAGTGGATTCCTGAACACATTCTGTGGTTATTTTGCCATGTTTAGAATGTGTAATTGCTATAGCCAGCAACTCAGTTGCTGAGTCTTCAGCAACTGGCAGAATCCCTATGTTGGTACTCAGATATGTGAAATGAGACTATCATGGTAGAAAAGGCCAAGTGGAAGACAGTAGAACTGACTTTACTTACAAAAGCAATAATATCATAATTCCAGAGAGATTTCAGAGATTCCTCATTCAATGCATCTATTTGACCTGTGCAGAAGACTGATGGATCTTGAAAAATGACAGTAGATTAATTTAACCAGGAGGTAACACCAAGTGAAGCTATAGCTCCAGATGTGCTTTTCTTTGCTAAAGCAAATTAAGGCATTCCATGATACCTGATATGCAACTATTGTTGAGGCATATGTTCTGTGTTTGTACCTGTTAGGAAAAAACAGCATAATCTGTTTTTACCTGTCATTGCAAGCAATATACCTTATCTGACCTGTCTCAGGAGTATATCAACTCTTCCACCTTATGTAATAATTCAGTTCACAGGACTTTGGTCACTTTTGCCTACTATGAGATGTCATACTAATAAATAACATTGATAATATGCTGATTAGAAATAATGAGCAAGAAGTTACAAGCATTCTAGACATATCATTTTAGGATCCAGTGATGTGAAGCATGTCAAGACATCCCTTCTAATGTGAAATAAAACTGTTGTATCTGGACCCTACTGCAACTGAAAAGGAGCACAATACCTAGTTTTGGTCTTTTTGGATTTTTTAGAAACTAGTTATTATTTATTTGAATGTTCTACTCTGGTCCATTTGCTAAATTACCACCAAAACTGCAACAGGTTCAGGCTCCTGGGAAAACTGTTCTGTCAGTTGGACAGCATTATCCTGCAACTCTAATGGTTCTTGAAACATAAGTGGTAGATGCTCTCTGGACCTTAGACAGTTACCTATAGGTGAATCATGATACAGGTCCATAAAACTTTGGAGCAAAGCCGCATTATCCTTTAGTGAGATATCTTGTAAGATGTATTTTCTGAGATATACACTACTCTTTTGAAATACACCTATTGGGCTTGCTACTGGGACTTAGTTGAAATTAAACACAACCTTGAGCCACCATGTTACCATGTGACTTGAACTCTCCATCATGAACTGGCTATTATTTGACCCACTGTGATGAGCAATGCTGATTACAAAGGGAAAAATGGGCTGTTGTTAGAATGGAAATGAGGAAAAGTGTATTAGGAACATGGGATACCCATAAGGTATCTCAGTGGTACTATAGACTATAGTTAAAATCAGGGTGTGGGGAAAAGATATACAAATACACCATTGGTGGAACTACAAATAGCACAACTACTTTGGAAATAATTATGGAGATTTCTCAAGAGACTAGGAATGGAATCTCCATATGACCCAGCTGTCCCACTCACTGGTATTTCTCTAAAAGAACTAAAGTCAGTATATTATAGTGATATAGACATATCAATATTTATAGGTGTGTAATTCACAATTGTCAAAGTATAAGGCCAATACAGGTGCCTGTCAATAGTTGAATGGATAAAGAAAATGTGATACATACAAAAATGTAGTTTTACTCAGTTAGAAGAAAGAATGAAATTGTGGTGTTTGCTGGTAAATGGAACTGGAGAGCTTCACGCTAAGTGAAATAAGTCAGACTCAGAAAGTCAAAGGTCAAAAGTTTTCTCTCATATAAAAAAAGCTAGAGTAAAACAAGGGGGGAAATATGGGGAGATTCCCTAAAAATATAAGAGAGATTAGTAGATTAAAGGTAGGGGATTGAGGATAAAAGACGAAACTATGGGAAAAGGAAAGAACTATGAGATTAAACCCACCAGATTATGCTATGCACATATATGAATATACCACAGTAAGTTTCACCTTCATTTATATCTATAAAGAGCCAATTTTAAAAAAAATAATAAAAGGAAGACCAGTAGTGTAGGGAAGGGAAACATATGGAGGGAGGAAGGTAGGGAAAATGAAGGTACTGGGTATTTAATTGGAGCATATTAAATTCCATATATGTATGAATATGTCAAAATGAGCTCTACTATTATGTATAACTATACTCTACTGATAAAAATATTTTTAAAAATCAATGGATTCTTGCCTTTATTTCTTGTGCTATGGGAGTCCTGTTAAGGAAATCTGATCCTAAGCCAACAAGGTGAAGATTTGGACCTACTTTTTCTTCTATAGGATGCAGGGTCTCTGGTCTGATTTCAAGGTCCTTGATCCATTGTGAGTTGAGTTTTGTGCAGGGAGAGAGATAGGGGTTTATTTTCATTCTGTTGCATATGAATTTCCAGTTTTCCCATCACCATTTGT
Organism: Sciurus vulgaris; assembly: GCF_902686455.1. Lineage (NCBI taxonomy): Eukaryota > Metazoa > Chordata > Mammalia > Rodentia > Sciuridae > Sciurus > Sciurus vulgaris. The sequence goes on along the minus strand of NC_136468.1, from coordinate 71,821,511 downwards.
TGAAGAGGCTATCTTTTCTCCATTGCATATTTTTGGCACCTTTTCTAGTATAAGAAAATTGTATTTATTTGGGTTTGTGTCTGTGTCCTCTATTCTGTACCATTGATCTACCTGTCTATTTTGGTGCCAATACCATGCTGTTTTTGTTATTATTGCTTTGTAGTATAGTTGAAGTTCTGGTATTGCGATACCCCTGCTTCACTCTTTCTGCTAAGGATTACTTTAGCTATTCTGGGTTTCTTATTCTTCCAGATGAATTTCATGATTGCTTGCTCTATTTCTGTGAGGTACGCCATTGGAATTTTAATTGGAATTGCATTGAATCTGTATAGCACTTTTGGTAGTATGGCCATTTTGACAATATTAATTCTGCCTATCCAAGAACATGGGAGATCTTTCCATCTTCTAATGTCTTCCTTAATTTCTTTCTTCAATGTTTTGTAGTTTTCATTGTACAGATCTTTTACCTCTTTGGTTAGATTGATGCCCAAGTATTTTATTTTTTTTTTTTGAGGCTATTGCAAATGGAGTTGTTTTCCTCATTTCCCTTTCAGCTGTTTCGTCACTTGTGTATAAAAATGCCGTAGATTTATGTGTGTTGATTTTATAGCCTGCTATTTTGCTGAATTCATTGATGAGGTCTAGAAGTTTTCTGGAGGAGGTTTTTGGATCCTCTAAATATAGAATCATAAAATCCGCAAATAGTGACATCTTAAGTTCCTCTTTTCCTATTCATATCCCTTTAATTTCTTTAGTCTACCCAATTGCTCTGGCTAGAGTTTCGAGGACAATGTTGAATAGAAGTGGTGAAAGAGGACATCCCTGTCTTGTTCCCATTTTTAAAGGGAATGGTTTCAGTTTTTCTCCATTAAAAATGATGTTGGCCATGGGCTTAGCATAAATAGCCTTTACAATGTTCAGGTATGTTCCTACTATCCCTATTTTTTCTAGTGTTTTAAGCATGAATGGGTGTTGTATTTTGTCAAACGTTTTTTCTGCATCAATTGAAATAACCATATGATTCTTATCCTTAAGTCTATTGACATGATGGATTATGTTTATTGATTTACGGATGTTGAACCATCCTTGCATTCCAGGAATGAACCCCACTTGATTGTGGTGCACAATTTTCTTAATATGTTTTTGGATACAGTTTGCCAATATTTTGTTAAGGATCTTTGCATCTATATCCATCAAGGATATTGGTCTAAAATTTTCTTTCCTTGATGTGTCTTTTCTTGGTTTGGGTATGAGGGTGATATTAGCTTCATAGAATGAGTTCGATAGGGTACCCTCCTTTTCTATTTCCTGGAATACTTTGAGAAGTACTGGAATGAGTTCTTCTTTGAAGGTCTTGTAGAACTCGGCTGAGAATCCGTCTGGTCCTGGGCTTTTCTGCGATGGTAGATCTTTAATGGCTTCTTCTATTTCATTGCTTGATATTGATCTGTTTAAATCGTGTATGTCCTCCTGGTTCAGTTTGGGAGGAGCATATGTCTCTAGAAATTTGTCAATGTCTTTGGTACTTTCTATTTGTTGGAATACAGATTTTCAAAGTATGTTCTCATTATGTTCTGTATCTCAGTGGTGTCTGTCGTGATATTTCCTTTTGCATCATGTATTTTAGTAATTTGAGTCCTCTCTCTCCTTCTCTTTGTTATTGTGGCTAAGGGTTTATCTATTTTGTTTACTTTCTCAAAGAACCAACTTTGTTTTGTCAATTTTTTGAATAGTTTCTTTTGTTTCAATTTCATTGATTTCAGCTCTGATTTTAATTATTTCCTGTCTTCTACACTCTTGCTGTTACTCTGTTCTTCTTTTTCTAGGGCTGTGAGCTGTAATGTTAGGTCATTTAATTGTTGACTTTTCATTCTTTTCTGGAATGAGCTCCATGCAATGAATTTTCCTCTTACTACCGCTTTCATAGTGTCGCAGAGATTTTGATATATTGTATCATTATTCTTATTGACCTCTAAGAATTTTTTAATCCTTAACAGGACTCCCATAGCACAAGAAATAAAAGCAAGAATCAATAACCGGGATAGATTCAAACTAAAAAGCTTTCTCTCAGCAAAGGAAACTATCAGCAATGCGAAGAGAGAGCCTACAGAGTGGGAGAATATCTTTGCCATTCATACTTCAGATAGAGCACTAATTTCCAGAATATATAAAGAACTCAAAAAACTCTACACCAAGAATACAAATAACCCAATCAACAAATGGGCTAAGGAAATGAACAGACACTTCACAGAAGAAGATGTACAAGCAATCAACAGATATAAGAAAAAAATGTTCAACATCTTTAGTAAGAAGAGAAATGCAAATCAAAACTACCCTACGATTCCACCTCACCCCAATTAGAATGGTGATTATCAAGAATACAAGCAACAATAGGTGTTGGAGAGGATGTGGGGAAAAAGGTACACTCATACATTGTTGGTGGGACTGCAAATTAGTGCAGCCACTCTGGAAAGCAGTGTGGAGATTCCTTAGAAAACTTGGAATGGACCTACCATTTGACCCAGCTATCCCACTCCTTGGCCTATACCCAAAGGACTTAACATCAGGGCATACTACAGAGATGCAGCCACACCAATGTTCATAGAGGCTCAATTCACAATAGCCAGTCTATGGAACCAACCTAGATGCCCTCCAATTGATGAATGGATAAAGAAAATGTGGTATACATATACAATGGAATATTACTCAGCTATAAAGAATAATAAAATTATGGCATTTGCAGGCAAATGGATGAAATTGAAGAATATCATTAAGTGAGATAAGCCCATCTCAAAAATCCAAAAGAGGAATGATCTCACTGATAAGCGGATGATGACACTCAATGGGGGGTGGGAGGGGGGCAAGAACCGAGGAAGGAGGGACTGTATAGTGGGAAAAGAGAGGTGGGAGGGGTGAGGGGGAAGGAAAAAAATCAATGGAAAACTTCAAAATCCTATTGGTCAGAACTTTTATTGGCTAATTCTTCAGATTTAAAGATTTTAGTTACTTCACCAAGCAGAGAACCACAACCAACTGAAGTAAGTGGTCAGGGAAAAAGTAATACAGAATGATTAGTAAAAAAAAGTAGTTATGAATACCAACTATCATCACCTGACCCAGTTGCAAAAATAAGGACTTTTAACAGTTATATTTAATGAATGATATTATATGTTAACTGTTAGGATTTGGATCTGAAGTTTCCTCCCCAACGTTCATGTGTTAGGCCATCAGCAATGTTAGGAGGTAAGAAGATTTGATCATGAGAGCTCCAAATTTATCAGTGGATTAATTCATTTGAGGGTTAATAATTTGAATGCACTGCTGAGTGTACCTGACAGGACTAGAGGACATAGATCACTGAGAGCAGGGCCTTAGGGTCTACATCAGTCCCTTCCTCTCTCTCTCTTTTTGCCTCCTGGCTTCCATAAGCTGACAGCTTTTCTCCACCATGCCCTACCACCAAGATGTTTCAGCATTGGGACTTCCTGATAATGAAAGAACCTCTAAAACTATGAACCCAAATAAAGTTTTCCTCTTCTAAATTGTTCATGTCAGGTATTTTGTTCAAAAAGATGAAAAGCTGACTAAGCCAGAAATTGGTACTAAGAGTGGGGTTCTTGCTGTGATTATACCTAATTATGTGGTTCAGAAGTCCTTGGAACCAGTCCACAGGAAGAGTTTGGAAAAGTTTGGAGATACAAGGTGGAGAAGTCTTAGATTGTTGTAAGCAGAGGCCAATGACAATTCTCGTGGAAACACAGAAAATCAGAATGTCAATCAAAACGTGTATAGTAGACTGTACTCATGATATTTCAGATGAAAATGAGGACTCCACTGGGAATTGGACTAGAAGCCATTTGTATTACATTGTGGTAGAGAATTTGTCTATATTTTGTTCATGTCCTGAGACTTTCTTTAAGGCTGGGTTAAGGCTAATCGTGTGGAGGAAATTTCAAGATAGCAGTGCATTCAGAGGCATGGGTATTGCTGGTGGCTTTTAGCCAGGTTGACTGTGATGATCATGAGCAGAAAGCACAGGGAAAAGACATTTTAAACTTGCACTTTAACCACTAAAACACAGGTAAAATATGGACCAAGGAAGATGTAGTTGTTGAGATTAGTGTCATTAATTAGAAACCAATTATTCTGCACAGACTACAGGAAAAATTCTTTGAGGCATCTTGGGCATCAACAAGACCGCATCCATCATAGGCCAATGGGTGCAAAAGTGAAATCTCATATTAGAAGAGACTATGCGGACAATCTACTTGTACAGGGGTGCCTGCGAAGAAGTTGTTTGCCTAAGATTTGTTTCACCATGCTTAACAATGCAGATGCTCAGAGATCTCTGCAGCCATGGTGCCAGGAGACCCAACTACAGCTTGAGCTGGTGGCAAGCCTTAGAATTTTCCATGAGGTACCAGTTCTTCAGGACAGGATGCTGGAGTTAGATGGTCAGAGAGGTTTCCAGATGGATTTGAAAGGAAGACCTATAGACTAGGCACAGTGTAGCTGGACCAGAACGCATATAAAGCAGCCTCTGAAAGGGTGACACATGAAGCTTTGAGAGTAAAGCCAGAGCCTCAGTGGAGACTGTGGGAAGTTAGAGATGACAGGAACATGAAACATCTGTCAAGGAAAGCTTTAGGCAGCAGGCAGAGTCAGGCCAATAGTGTGGCCATATGGACTGCAACTGGTAGGGCCACAGGGGCAGGGCTGCCTAAACTCTTTTAGGCCTACATCTTGTCATCACATGCTCCATATCTGAATGTATAGATATAGGACTTGTTTGCTTAATTGGATTTTGGTCTTACTTTTGTTTTACCCCCCTTTCTATGTCCCTATTAATCCCTTTAAGAATAGAATTTTTAAATCTATTTCATTGTATATTAGAAGCATAAAACTGGATTTTTCAATTTTTACAAGGACTCACAGCTAAGAATTTGCTTTGAGTCTTTGAGGAGACATTGGAAATAAATTTTTGAGCAATACTGGGACTGTTAAGACTACGGGAACACTTGAAGATGAACTAAATGCATCATGCATAATGAGATGGGTATGAGCTTTTAGGGTAGAATGTTATAGTTTGGATCAGGAATGTCTTCTCAAAAGTTCATGTGTTAGGCAATGCAGCAATGTTCAGAGGTGAAAAGACTGAATTATGAGAGTTCTGACCTCATCAGTGGATTAGATCATTTGATGGATTAATCATTTGAATATGGACTGTTGGGTAATAACTGATGGAAGTAGGTCACTGTGGGTATGGGCACAGCAATGAAAAACTTATACATCAACTTGAATGGTTCTGACCAGAGTGCCCACATATTTGATTAGACTTTATTGTGTTTCTGTGACAGTATTTTTTGGATGAGATCAACATTTAAACTTCTTGCCTTGAGCTGGGGTTTATTCCTCAGTGGTAGAGCACTTGTCTAGCATGTATAATATCCTGAGTTCAATCACTGGCACACACACTCACACACTCTCTACTTACTCTCTCTCTCTCTTTATATATATATACATACACACACACACACACATATATATATACATGTATGTATGTATATCAATGGTTCTGCTGCTCTGGAGAATGCTATCTAATACACTATGAATCTTTCTTATTTTGTCATAAATTGCATATATAAACCAAATATTTTTATTTTTCCCTTTCTTATTTTCTTGTCATTAAACATAGAATGTTAATAATAGTTAATTTTATATCACATCACAACATTTAGTTACTTTATATAAATAGAGAAGCATGAATATTGCCCAAGGTCTTTGCATCATTGTCTTCTAAAGAAAAGGCTATCATGTTCTTAGTTGTACATAAAATACCTGTATCATGACAGGCAGAAGTATGACATTGTTACTATCTTTATTTGGAGATTAATATGGTTGCCCAATTAATAAGGACTGGTATATGAAAACCAATTTTGTGTGTAATGTTGTTTGCTTAGGTCACTGCCTCAGTCATTACAATACAAATCTAGTGCCTGAAGTTATTTTATACATGTGATTAGAGTTCATAATTGGTTGATTTTAAGAAAGGGTGATTAGCTTAGATTATCTGGATGGGCCTGATCCAATGAGCTGAATGTACTTAAAAGAAGAGCTGAGACTTCCCTAGGAGAAAGAAATGCTGCCTGTGAATATGTACTTGTACCAGAGAGTTCCATCCTGACCTTTCCTGATCATCAACCATGAGGATTTTGTATTTGCTTGGCTATGCCCTACAACAGCATAAACCAATTTTGTGTAATAAATCTCTTTATATATATTTACTATTGCATCTTTTTCTTTGATTGTACTGAACAAGGCAGAAATATAAATTTCTCCCAAGGGACATAACGCTGAACACTGATACAGATAGAAGATAAAGTGCCACTTTTCAAAATATCCAATTTAATTATTATGTAAATTTAAAATCACCCACATCACTATAATTGAAATTCATTTTCATTTCTTAAAATCTGAGTTTAATTAAGTGGTTGTCCATATTTTTTACATTGTTTAGTAACATGTTTAGGTCAATTAACCTAACTTTGCTTCATTTTGCAAAAATATATGGTAGCCTATATTATATAGTAATTAACTTAAATTAATGAAAGAAACTCTAGTCTTCCAGAGACTGTAAACTGAAAAGTATATGGTAAAATTCATCTTTAGATTTAAGCATTTTGATATTGGTAAAGCAATACTTGGAAGTTGACATACTTTTGTTTTTTTCAAATATTTGGTTACCACAGGCTAGTGAAGAAAATGGGAGATGTGTTTTTTTTTTAATTTTTAAACTTTATTGTTCTAATTAGTTGTACATGACAGTAGAAGGTATTTATACATTTTAATAAATCATACATAAATGGAGTGTAATTTCCCACTTTTCTGATTATACATATTGCAGGATCACATTGGTCATGCAATCATACATGTACATGAGGTAATAATGTCTGTTTACTCTACTATTGTTCCTTCCCCCATACCCCTTCTCCTCCCTTCACTCCCCTTCACTCCCCTCTACCTAATATAAAATAACTCTATTCTTCTCTACTCCCCACCCACCCCTTATTGTAAATTAACATCCACATAACAGAGAAAACAGTCTTTGATTTTTTGGGTTTGGCTTAAAAAAATGGGAGATGTTGATCAAAGGGTACCAATTTTCAGTTAATAAATTCGAGGGAGTTAATGTATAGCACAACTATAGTTAACAATACAGGTAAAATCATTTTTTGTTGATTGTCAGTTATTCAGTTTCCGCCTTCACTTTCATATTTGCTTGAGATACTTCTTGAGGCACATCTAATAATTACTAATGAGTTTAGTCAGAATATCTAGATTTCTATAGAAAGACATTGAAATCATGGAGTCACAAATTACATAACTATTTCTATATGTTCTCTTAATGTAATTTGTATTTTACTAATGACTAATTTTGTTGAGTATATTTTACGTGTATATCATCTTTGTTATATATTAGTCCAAGATTTGGCTCTATCATTTTGTGTAATTTAATGTTGTTATTGAGTAGTAAAAATTTTTCATATGTTCTTCACAGAAATACTTTATCGCTTACAAATATTGGTAATATGTTCTCCTATTTAACACTGTGTTGTGATTTTCTCAATATTACATGTAGAAAATCAGCACTATTAAATTTTGGCAAACTTTGATTTATTATTTATTTGACTTTTGAATCATCTTTAAGAAATTGTTGCCTGATAATAATTATCTCACAGAAGTATTGAAGTTTATATTTTAATTCTATGTTTATTTTTTTCTTTAAATCTTTAGGTTTGATTCTGTTATTTAATCATTAATAATTTTGTAAAAACGTTTTGAGAATATTGTGAAGAAATAGACCTATTTTCTTACAAACAAATAAACACACATACAAAAACAAAGCAGTTACTCTACCGTCATTTCTAGAAAAGACTAAACTTTTCCCACTGTAATACTTTTGGCACCTGTTTTGAAAATAAATTGACAATATATGCGTGGGACTATTTTCATATTTTCTGTTCTGATTCTTCACAATACATATTATGATGTATATATAGCTTTACATTAATATTATGCTATTTTTTAATATTGAGAAGAAGTCTTAGAGTAAAATATTTTTATTCTGTCATATTTGTTCTACTTTGAAGATTCTATTGGCTATTCTATCTCCTTTGAAATTTTAGAATCAATTAGAATCAATCAATTGCCACAAAAACAAATCTGCTAGACTGTAATTAGAGTTGTGTTGAATTGATAGAATAATTTAGGAGAATTGCTAGATTAACAATATTGAGTCCTTCGATTCATTAATATCATATATCTCCATTTTCATAATTGTTCTTTCAAAACACATTGTAATTTTGATTATGTTTTGTATATATTTTGTTAAATTTATCCCTGGGTACTTCATGCTTTCTAATGCTACTGATAAATGCTGTATTTTTTTTTTTTGTTGTTGTTGTTGTTGTTGTTGTTTTTTGTTTTGTTTTGTTTTGTTTTTTGTGGTACTGGGGATCAAACCCAGGGCCTTGTGTTTGCAATGCAAGCACTCTACCAACTGAGCTATCTCCCCTGCCAGATAAATGCTGTTTTAAAAGCCAACATTTCAAATGATTTTTGCTGGTATGTAGAAATGTATTTTTAAATATTTGTATATTGTAACTTTGCTAAATTCATATATCACCTAAGCAGTGTTTTGTATATTCATATATACAGTGCTGTCACTTCCGTCTGTATTGATTTACCTAGATTTATTGAACTAGCGAAAACATCCCATGCAATTTTGGATAGAAGTAATGTAAGCAGACTTCCATGCCTTTTTCTCAATGTTAGGTGCAAGTTATTTTCTTGAGAATTTTAATAAATGTTCTTTATCAAGTGAATTGAATTTCTGATCTGAGGCTTATTAATTCTTTTTGTATCAACAAGTGTTGAATTATTACAAGTATTATTGCACTGCCTACTGAGATGATTATATGATATTTTTCCTTAATTCTGTTAATGTAGTTAATTACTCAACATGGGTCAAATATTGAAAGTTCAATCAACTTTGGGTTTCTTGTAAAAAAATCTACTTGGTCATGAATCTTTAATATAGTCTCAGATTCAATTTCTTTTTTTATTTTAGATAAAATCAATTATTATAAAATGTTGCAAATGCTATAAAGAAATTAGCAGTTTTGATTATTCCAAACTTTTCAGGTAACCACCTGAAAAAAATTTTTTTTGATTAGGGCCCACTCTAATGGTCTCATTTTATTTATTTATTTTTATTAGAGCATTATAGTTATACATTGTAATTCACTTCACTTTGACAAAAGCATACATGCATGCAACCAGATTCAATTTCTTAATATTTAGTTTAGGATTTTGTGGCTACATTCAGGAAGTGCATTATTTGTGATTTTATTGTAGTATATTTTTTCTGGTTTTCCTATCAGTATAAGAAAAGCCTCATAAAATTATTTGAAAGATACTCTTTCCTATTTTCTGTTTGTGTTAATTGATATTTTATCTTCCTGAAGTATTAGATAGAATTCATAAACAAAAACTTGTGTTTTTAAATACATGCAAATGTTTCAAATTATGAATTCAACTTATTTTATACATGAAGAGTTTTATAGAATATGGATTTTCTGTGTTTTTCTTTTCTGGTATATTAGCAGGTAGTATGTATCTTTAACCAATCTTTCTTATTTTTCTAGGTAGATTTTATGGTCATAAATTTGTCACATTCCCTTATTTTCTTTTTAAAGTCTGTGATATTTGTAAGAATGTCTTATTTTATATTCTATAAGTCAATACTTTTTCTCTTAAATTGATTAGGTTAGATAGTTTTATCAGATATTTGAATTTTATATATATATTATAAACTCCAAAATTCTTTTGATATCTTATATGTTATATGTGGCCAATTGCATGATAAAATTTAAAAAATACATTTTTATTCACAGATGCTGGTTAACTTTATTTCATCCCATTCCTGGATATTTTTTTCCATAGTTATTTATCTTTTGACTACGAAATAAAGCACTACTTGAAATGGTAGCACTTTATGTTTTTCAATATTTTGTTTCATGGTAAATATTCTTTTTTATTATAAATTTTAAAGATTCTATATGATAAACATGAAATTCTAAATTGATAAATAATTTTTCCACCTAGTGCTTTGTGTGGTTTCATATTCTCGTTTACATAATTTATGATAGGAAGTCTATAGTCTTTTCTATAGCATTCTTTGCTCTTCTGTATATGTCTCTTTTATGATTATGTTGAAGGTTTTGGGTTTACCATACTGCCAGCACTTTATGATGTGTCTTAATGCTGTCTCATGCATTTTTCCTTATTTGCAGGCCATTGACCTTGAAATCTGTGTTCTTGGTTGGCACCAAATTTGGAAATTTTTAGGGATTATTTTTTATAATACTTTTTTGTGTTTATTCCAATGGGGAAACTTATCACATGCACACTGGATTGTTTGATGATTATGTAGGACACATAATTATTGCTCATTGTTTTCTGTTTTCATGTTTTTAATATTCTTGCTTTACTTTGTGTAGTGTCTAATTTCCCCCGTTCACTGATACTGTGCTACATTAGTGTCCTATTTGTCAAGGTGTGTTCTGTAGTTTCCCTTTCAAATGTTATTTTTTTTTAGTGGTTGAAGCTCTATATTTTATAGCTCCCATTTTCACCTCTTTCTGTTAATATTTCTCTTTAATTCTTTAAATACATTTATGGTAACTGAGTTTCTCTCTTTCTCATCTTTCTGTTAATAGATTTGTTTTCTTCTAATTTTAGATTATGATTTCTGCTTTTCAATTCAGAATGCTATACCAAAAATACCATGAACTGCGTGGCTTGAACAACAAACATTGATTTTGCACATTTCTAGTGGCTGGGAAGTCCAAGACCAGAGTGTCCACTTGGTCAGATCCCCATGAGTGTTCTTCCTGATTTCCTCACATGGACAATTTCTTGCTGTATCCTCACAAGATCATGATGGAGATAGAGATCAAGCAAGCTCTTTCTTGCCTCTTTTTAGGAAGGCACTAAAATCATAAGGGTTCCACCATCAAGAGATAGTTAGTTCCCAAAGACCTCACCAACTAATATCATCACATTGAGTGTTAGGATTTCAACATTTGACCGGGGTGGGGGGGTGGGGAGGCAATCATGCACTTCATAATGTGTAATAATTTTTATCAGATTCTGGATGTTGTACACAATGCATTACACAGTATCTTGATTTTATAATCTTTTTTTAAAGATGTTGAATGTTTGTTAGTATTAATTTTTCTGAATAGATATGGATTTTGGTAGCAAATCCATTGTGATGGTGATGAGGAGGAGAAGGAGAAAGAGAATATATGTAGGCCTGTGTGTGTTTGCTTTGATAAAACAACTCTAAAGTCATTTTTCTTCAGAGACTTTAATCCACCTGTTAAATAGAAGAAAAGGGACATTTAGGGACTATAAAATTCTCCAGATGTTTAACAAGATGTTTTTCGTTTTGTGCAATCTCTAATGTGTCTCAGAGACTATGAAAGTTCTAGGAATTGTTGCTAGAGTGTCTTGGGCAATTTTTCTTTTCTTGGTAGTTTTCTTTTTCTAACCACATGCAATCTCGCCTTCACATGTATACCTCAGAATTTCAGTAATGAGTCAAGGGAATACCCATAAGGATTTATTAGTCACTTTTCAGTCAATGTCCCGCCTAACAAATGCTTTGCACTTTATTCCAGTTTCTTTATTTTTATCTGAACTCTAACATTCATCTTCTCAATTTAGCAGCATCACTGTGTTCTAAGTGAGTTGACTTCCTCTCTGTACTTTGGAAAATCTCACAATAAAAATACTGGACAATTGCAGGGACTACTGCATTTATTCAGTAAACTCAGGGATTATAGTCCTATGCTGTCTTTTATACAATGCCTGCAAACAGTAATTCTTTAAAAAAAAAAAAAAATAGACTGTGTTTTAGAGTTGTTTTAGAGTCAGAGAAACGTTGAGCAGAACATACAGGGTTCCCATGTCTGCCACGACCACACATGCACAGCCTCCCTGATTTCAAATATCCGTAAGATTGGTGCATTTGCTACAATCGTGAACCCACCGAATCACTCAAATTCCACGGTTAACATTAGTTTCACCCTTGATGCTGTACATGCTCAGCAGGCATGTTGACTAATCATAATGACGTGAATCCATCACTATAATAAACAAAGTATTTGACTTCCTTCAAAGTCCATTGTTCTCTATTTATTCATTCCTCCTTCCCTGGTAATGCCTGAGGTATATTTTTTTTATTATCTCCATAGTTTTAAATTTTCCAAAAAGTTATAGAGTTGGAATTACAGACTGTGTAGTCTTTCAGACAGATTTCTTTCATTTAGGAATATGCATGTAAATTTCCTCCATGTCATTTCATGACTTGATAGCTCATTTCTATTTCGTTTCAGTAATAATCCAAAGAATGGGTTTTGCACAGTTTATCTACCTACTATAGGACATGTGGGTTGCTTCCAAGTTTTAGCAATTATGAATAAAACTGTAAAAGACATCTGTGTTCTAGATTTTGTGTGGACATATATTTTCAGTTCCCTTCAGTAATTACCAAGACACATGATTGCTCCATAACAAGATTAGAGAATATTCAGTGTTGTAATAAACTATGGAACTGTCTCAACTAGCATACCATTTGCTTTCTCACAAATGAATGAGAAATCATATGGCTCCACATCCATCCAGTTTTGGTGTTGTCAGTATTCTTGATTTTGGCCATTCTAATGGATGTGTGGTGATATATAATTATTGTTTCAATTTGCATTTTCATAATGACATATGACATGAAACATGTTTTCATATGCTTATTTGCTATTTACCTTCCTAATGAGAGATCTGTTTAATAATATGGCCCACTTCTCTTAATTAGATTACTTTATTTCTTATTGTCTGTGATTTTATTTTCTAGTTTCTATAACAGTGTCTTCTACAAAGCAATTTTTGTTGTTGTTGTTGTTGTTCTAATGAAGTCTAGTTTATCACCTTTTTTTCTTTTTTGGTACCACCATTTGAACCCAGGGTCATTTAACCACCACCCCACATCCCCAGCCCTTTTTATGTTTTATTTTGAGAGAGGTTCTTGCTAAGTTGCTTGGGCCTCCGTAAATTGCTGAAGCTGTCTTTAAACTTGCAATCTTCCTGCCTCAGCCTCCAGAGCTGCTGTGACTACAGGTATGTGTCAGCATACCCATGCTATCAATTCTTCTTTAAGGAATCATTACCAGCCTCAATGTCATCTAAACTTTCTTCTGTATCACCTTCTAGGAGTTTCATATTTTGTGTTTTATACTTAGGTCTGTGATTCATTTTGAGTTAATTTTTGTGAAAGTTGTAATGTTTTGTCAAAATATGATGATCTGCATGTGAATGTCTTGTTCTAGCATTACTTGTTGAAAGGCCCATCTCTTCTCCCTTGCATTGCCTTTGTTCCTTTAACAAAGGTCAGTCGGTTATATTTATGTGAGTATATTTCTGGATAGGACTTATTTTTTCACTTATTTCCTTCATATTTCTAATTGTGTATAAGGAAAGGCTAGTTCAGTCTCAGTTTATCTTTATGACCTAAAAAGGAAGTCATGCGGAATAATTTCTGAATGACATTGTATTTGGTCTAGGTAGGTTTTTATAAAAAAACATTATTTAAAATAAGATTTTGTGTAGCAAAAAAGAGAGAAGTGGCTGGTGTGATATGAAGAAATGTAAGTGATTTAAAATAGGAATAATGTAAAAGGGACTTCCGTGATGCTTGATCTGACAAGGTTAATTAAACATATCCTAAATATTTGACTCTTCCTTTTTTTTATCATATACTAGCTCAGAGTTATTCTCCTTAAAGGTTTTAGAAAATAATTTAATGACCTATTAGATGGTACAAGCATTTTAGTCAACATGAACACAGCAAAGAAAATGCGTACTATGTGTTTGGTCTCTTGCTAATTACATCAGTGGTGAATTAAGGACTATTAATAATGATGCCTTCAGTAGTATCAATTCCATTAATAATATCACTTGTAAGGCGAATTATAATATTTTATTTGATATAAAATATTGTTTTCATCTGTTTCACCTGCCAGAACAAAATGTCACAGATTAAATGAAAGGAAGTTCATTTTTTTTTTTTTTTAACTTCTGGAAGTTGGAGGTCCAAGATCAAGGTGTTGTCAGGGTTGGCTTCTGGTGAGGATGATCTTCCCAGGTAGCAGATGGGCGCCTACTCACTATGTCTTCACATGGCCTTTTTCTCTGTGCAAGTGGGAAATAAAGAGAGAGAGAGGAGACAAGAACAGAGAGCCTGCTCTTCAGTATTTCTTTTTTTTTTTCTTTTCTAAAGGATATCAGTTCTTTTAGATAAGGAACTCATCATTATGACACAATTTAATCTTTAATCCTTGAATTTCCTGTCACCAAATATAGTCATATCAGGGGTTAGTGTTAAACAGATGAACTTTGGGGGAACACATTGAGTTCATAACAAAAATATTATTTGATAATGGGTTTCTATATTTTAAGCTATGAGTTTATATTTTGCATGGTTACATAACTTTTTGCATTACCAAACAAATATAAAGAAACTTTTTTCAAATTGTTACATTGCTTAGGAAAATATTTCTTAATTTTCACACTTTTTTAATGGTGGAATGTATATTAAATAAAAATTGTATGAAGACTATAGGTAACATTTAAATGAAATGCTAATGTGAACACTGCTGTTACACTCCTGATTGAGCAAAAGATCTTTAATGCTCCTTAGAGACCACATCATTCAAACTCAGGCTGTTGTATCTTTCCTCCCTCTCCCAATCCCATCTCTTTCTTTCCAAAGGTAAATCCTACCCTAACTTTTATGATAATAATTTCTTTGATTTTTATAGATTTGTGCATCAATATGTAGTATAAACCATATATTATTTAATGCTGCCTATCCCTACTTTCTATAAATGGAAAAAAAAAACTGTATGTTTTTCTGAAACTTTACTTTTTGCTTAACTTGCTTTTGAAATACATTCTCTCTTCACCTCTTTAGTCATTCACTTCTACTAGTATATAATAGTCTACTGCTTGTATGTGTCATAATTTATTATTTATAAAGCTGATGAAATCTGAGTTGATTTTGCTACAGCTTTTGTAATAATTTTGCCACTGTATGTCTCCTGACACGTGAAAGATTTCCTCTTGGTCATATGCCTACAAGTTGAATTGCAGGAAACCAGTGATAAACATGTACAAATTTACCATGACTGCCAAATAGGGGAATGAGTTTGCACATTCAGTTGCAGTATATTAAATTCAATATGTAAAATCAAGTCTTTCTGAAACTCTAATTTTACCTGTGTTCAGACTTCTCTTTCCAGTATTTTAGTCCTTTCATGTTTGATGACTAGGCTGCATTATAGATCAATTATTAACATCTATCAGAATTCATTTATATTTCCTCCATTTGGTTTAAGTATACTGAGTGAATCTATCCATTGAAATTTTTTTTGCCAATTATACACATATAAATATATTTTGCCTTTTGAAGCTATATTTAATTTATGGTTCTATTTGAATCTGTCTCCACTTCTGCTTTATCACTGTCAGTGTATCTCAGTTTTATCATCCAGTGCCTTCTAAGACATTTTTGTAAGCCTTTTGAGCTTTCTCTTTTGCTCTAAATTATTCATGATTCCATATAATTTTCCTCTTTTGTTTTTAATATGATCTTATAGAAACAATTTTATAGTATTTTCCCTATACTAATAATCTTCCTTTATTGCCTCTAAATAGGTTGTCAACTACATCTGCTTCCACGTTTTTTCTTAAGAGTTTCCCGTAATTATTATTATTCGGCAGTTTATTATATGAAATATTGCTCATTACATCAACGTTGACATTTAAAATCCTTTTGAAAAGTCTTTAAACTATCAGATTTGATTTGGTTAATATAGCCATATAAAAATAGTTGGGCATTCATATATATTAAATTTTAAAGTTTAGTATCCATTAGCCATCCTGCATTCCTGATACAGTACTGAAGTTTACAGACATGACTTCCATTTAAAAGCAAAACAAAAAATCTTCTTAAGTATGACATTTTCTTTCATGTGGTTTACCTAGAAACTATATTATACTTTCCTAACAGTAATCAACACTGGTAAAGCTTTGAAAGGTTTGTCATATTCCATTAAATAAGTGTGACATGCTATGAGGCAGGCATATGCCCTGCATATAATACCATTTCGAGTAACTAAATACAACATGATGTGATACTGAATTACATTTGCTCCTTTTCTGAGATAGGGAAAATATTTCCAACATGGATAACTATACTAGATATGTTGTGTCTGTGCTAGACATTTAACAAGAAATGCCAGTACTGGCAAAAAAAAAAAAAAAAAATAGAAATCCAAAATGATTTTTAGAATTAAAAACATAATCATTTGTTTTACTTTTTAGGAAATAGAAAAACCTAATACATCTCACCTTAATTATTTTTCATTCAGTATACTTCACAGGTTTGAAACCTAATAAATTGGTATTATTATTATTATTATTATTACAGTTTAATCAATAAAAGTTGCATTAAAAGGAACCTTAAAATGTATAACTCAGCAGTTAATGTGTCAGCATGTTATTAATTAAAAAATTCACTGATCTGAGGTGAATTTATGTCTGAAATTGGATGACAGTTTTTTGCAATGTGAAGTAGCACCATTTTTGGTCAGGGTAATTTGTATCTATGGTGAAAATCACTGAGTATCCAAACATTAAGTAGACATGAAAAATTTAATAATAGCAGAAGCTCTAAATGCTCATCTATTGAACTTTGTTTTAGTCAGCTTTTTTCGCTGTGACCAGAAGAAGTGACAAGAACAATTTTAGAGGAGAAAAAGTTTATTTGACACTCAGTTTCAAAGGTCTCAGTCCACAGATGACTAACTCCATTGCTGTGCCAAAATGAGAAAGAACATCATGATGGAAGAGCAAGGTAGGGGAAAAGCAGTTCAGAATGTTATACTTAAAAAAAGAGAGAGCCTCACCTCATCTTAGGCATACTATATATACCCCAAAGGCATACCCCTAATGACGCACCTTCTCCAGTCATGCCCTACCTGCCTATAGTTACCACCCAATTAATCCCTATCAGAGGATTAATGTACTGATTAAGTTAAGACTCTCATAACTCAATCCTCTCACTTTTAAGCTTTCTTGCATTGTCTCACACATGAGATTTTTGGGGACATATAATATCTAAACTATAACAAACTAGTTTGTTTATTTATTTATTCATTCACTAGGTATCCCTTCTATTAAAGTAACATATTCCAGTCAGGCAGATTAATGGAAGATATTCTTGAATATATATTCCAGTTTTTATAGATTCATATGGTACTGAGTCTGTTTGTCAAAGAGTCATAGAGTAATGTATACTTCCTATTTTCTTTGATTAATTGGACCATCATCAAGTCATTTATATCATCAATTATGCTTAAATACAAAACTTAGTATCTTCATATCTTTATTACATTTAATACAGTGGGACAGAAATGGCATACTTTTCTTCTAAGCTGAAAACTTTATTAAAATCACATACAATCATCTTCATTTTTCTAAGCAAAAGCAATAAGAAGCAGTCAATCTTTTCTGTTATGATATGTCAGATTATCACTAAACTTGTGCTGTGCACTGGAGCAAACAAATTACTTATTAAAATACTTAAAATTGATCTTCATGATTCTCAAATGTATATTCACTATAAACACTAATATTTCTGTCAGGAAACTTACTATATTTTGCTCTTTGACCAAATTACTGTAGACAATAGCAGTATAACATTAAAGCTCAGAGTTTCCCAGTAGTCAGATCGGATTTAGTCTAGATAGTATCAATTCTAAGAGGATTGTAAAATATTATTCTAGAAAATATTTTATGCATGGTAACTAGATGATTAAATAAAAGTTTGAGAACTAAAATATTATGATAATAAATATCCATATTCAGACAATGTATTAGACAATTTTATGAAAAAAGGGTTATATATTCAAAATTATATTTGGTGGTTTTATTTACACATGTAGCTTCCCTTTTTAGAAATTTCCCTCATATTTATATGTGTTGACATAAGATTGAACTGCCAGTCTCCACTGAGACCTCAAGGACTGAAACAGGACACATTTTATATGTCAACATTCGACGAATGTATCAGGACCACATATGGACATGGTTGTATAAGGTCAGCCTTTGCTATTCATTCTTGACATCATTGCATACAATAAATCTTCACCTTCAGAAGCTCTAAAATGCATTATATAGCTTTGCTTCAAAAAAATACTAACCCTGCTTCCTATAAAACAGACCCGCTTATAAAACCTAAATGTTGCAGCAACAATAGACTTCCTGCCAAATAATGTGTAACCAAAAAAATGTAATTGACTTTACTAGAAATGCAATGAGCCTTAGATGAATTATACTTGGACACAAACAGATGAACCTCCTTCTTAAAAACACATTTACCAAGGAAAGTGAGTTTGTTGAATAAATGCCCATTCTGAGGATTAGGAATGACTATTGGGAAATTCAAATAAAAAGAGTTCTCTAATATTTAGGAAGTGAATTTTACTCTATTCTGAAGAACTTTTAAAATTCCATAATTTTGGTACCCTCTGATCACATAATTATTTAAAGGTTTCACTGAACCTATGACAAATTCCCACTCCTCTAATGCTAAGAAATGTCATGAAAAATTTCCATGATTACTATTAAATAGAGAAAAGTCCCCTCTGCCATTCTGGGGAACACTTTCCCTCCATCTCATGACCCATATCTGTCACCAGGTTCACTAGGAAAGGTGGGTTTTCATCAAGTCCTCTATCTTTACTGCTTATTTGTTTCTTTGTTATAAACATCTGCCATCATTATTACTATACAAACTTGCCTTTGAGGGATAACATTGAGCAGGCTTGACAACGAATGTTGAATATCTTTAATATTCAGTTTCTGCAAACAGTACAGAGTTTACATTTTTTAAAGGAATCAATCTTTTAAAAAATATATCCTTCAGAAAGGCAGGTTTTCATCACTAACCTGCTGTGACATTCAGTGAAGACAATTTACATGCAAGCATCATCATGACACTATTCTCCAGGTTTGAGACAACGTTTCTCATAACAGGAAGGCAATTACCTAGTCATGGGGACAGTTAAGGATGATGTTTTAAATTTTTATTCTTTGGCTAGTAGTTACATAGCAAATGTTAAATATGCCTTTCTTGGATGGTGAGAGAGAATTAAGCTCCTTTAAACATTTTCTTGTTATCACAAGATGATGTCTAGTGCCATGTATGTAAATATTGGAAATGACTGGAAGTGAATTGGAAGATAGTTCTATCTTTCCCCTTAAGAGTAAAAAAAAAAAAAAAAAAAAAAAAAAAAAAAAAAAAAAAATTGCAATCCTGTGACCCAAAGACATTTTTAGCTACTCAGAGGGGCATACTTTTGAGGTACTGAAACTGATGCCTTAGATTATTTAGATTACATTAAATTAGTGGGTTCAGGTAAAGGGGCTCAGAGTGGGTCATATTTCTTTGCATACTAAATGCTTAAATAATGGTTACTAATAATCAGTTATTGATATTTGAGGGCAAAAGGCAGGATGGTGGTTGGCACCCACAATGATCAAGATTTTCTTTTCAAGTTAGAGTGATTGACAAGGGTTTTGGATGCCCATGTAAATTTGAGCTTTGAGAATACCTCCTTAACTTAATGAAGGCTGATTCTGACACCTTTTAGGAGGGAGAAATGTGAGAGCAAAGTAGTTGGCAGTTCAGGCACTCATTATCTTATTATAGCCAATAGCATCAATTTATTCAAATAAAAATATTTTATCACTGTTCCTGACTAAACTAATTTAGACGTTTTTAAAATAAAGGTGATTATAAGTGTTAATCTTCATGATGAATTTAGAGATAATTTGCTACTGAGAATCATCAATCACAAGTAGTAATTTAACTCCATTGGATTTGATGACATTATATCCACTGGTGCTTCACTAATAATATTTTAACAAAAGCTGAAAGAGTGACCTAAACTAATTAAAGAAGAACAGTTTAAAATAAAAAAGATATTAAGGTATACTAGGAAAGAAACACATGACATTACAATAGAGTGATGGTTAAAGAATTAGGAACTCATACATTTTATGAGATCTAAAGACAGGTCTTCTACAAGAATTTTGGCACCAGTGATGATGTATAGATGAAAATCAATATGTTATTGTCTATGTTCAATTGCTTTCTACATTTAGGAGGAAGTTTGGTAGAAAAAGCAAACAATGGAATCACTGGATCCAATTTTGTCATGGGTGCACCTTTCACAATCTATATTTGAAAAAGCAACTTGCCCATTTTAATGAAGTTCCATTTCCTCATCTCTAAATAAGGGATGATAATGCTTTTCTCATTGTATGAAGATTTCCATGCAGTATATGTCAGAAGTGTTTTTTAAAATCAGTTGTCATTTTTTGTCTTATTATTATTATTATTATTATTATTATTATTATTAGAGCCATCGATCGATTGTATGCTTAGTTCAATAATGCTACACAGGTATCTAGATATTATTATCTCCAAAAGAATGGTTGAAATCATATTATTCCCCATAAATTTTAAAGTATCACTTAAATAAAGTATCACTTAAATATTTTCAACTTATGTATAAAGAGTTGAAATTATAATTACTTTAATATTGATACTGTTGGAGTACAAACACTACCATGTCAATAACATCATTAATTTAAAATCACAAGAACAAAATAATATTGAATATTTTTTATATCATTTGGTTTGTCCTTATGAATGTGCATTCCCATTCTGCTATGGGAATATATCCTAATGTAATGTGACTTTGTGCTTGAAGATCTACTGAACATCTTATCCTACTTTGCTACAAGTATTTAATTTAAAAATTCAAGTTTCTCTAAACATAGACTTTCTGTATTTTCTAGATGGATTTTTATTTTACCTTTAACAGTAGTTTTTATTTCTTTGTATGACTTCAACTATTGCCTGGAGAACTTTTTCTTATTGACTCATTATAGACATAAATTATCCCTATATAAGTTAATAGGAATCACTGTGATATTTCCATTGCATATTGTGCATTGATAGTGTCCATCTCCCCAACCCCCACACTGTTCCCACATACCTCTCCCATTCTTTAATAATCACTCTTCTACTTTTGAGTTGTCTTTTTTGTTTTGTTCCTTTACCACATATGAGAGAGAAGATACGACTATTTGTTAATCTATGTCTGGACTACTCTGCTTCACATAATGCCCTCCAGTTCTATCCACTTTGTCCCAAATGACAGGATTTATTTTTTTATGGATGAATAATGCTCTATTATATGTATGTGTGTATGCGTATGTATTGTATTTTCTTTATTCATCTTTTGATACACACCTAGGTTAATGCCATATATTATTTATTACAAATAGTGCTACAATAAACATGGGCACGCAAGTTTATTATCTTTTGTATGCTGACTTCTTTCCCATTTGTTGTGTATCCAGGTGTTAGACAACTAGATCATATGGTAGTCCTATTTGTAGTTTTTGGTGGGCCCTCTACATTATTCTGTATAGTGGCTGTACGGATTTAAATTCCCACCAACATCCTCACCTGCATTTGTTTATTCTTTATTGATTACAGCTATTCTAACTGAAGTGAGATGGTACCTCATTATCCTTTTATTTGATTTTTCTAAAGGCAGATACTGAATTTTTTTTCATTTATTTATTGGTGTTTTCTTCTTTTGAGACTGTCTATTCAGATCACTTTCCCATTTTTTAAATTGGATTACTTTGTCTTTTTATTAAGGGTTTTGAGTTCTTTGTATATTATGAATATTAATTCTCTGTCAAGTGAATAGCTGGCAAAGATCTTCTCCCATTCTATAGGTTGTATCTTCTCTCTGTTGTTCCCTTTACTGTGCAGAAGATTTTTAGTTTGATGTTATTCCTTTCATCAATTGTTGCTTTGTTTCCTGTCCTCTCCAGAAAATCATTAAGCGTACCACTTGGCATCTCTCCTACTTTGTCCTCTTGTAGTTTTAAAGTTTCAAGTCTAATACAAAAGTATTTCATCCATTTTGAGTTGATTTGTATAGAGAGTAAAGGGATCAAGTTTCAATTTTTACATGTGGATATCTAATTTTCCCAGCACTATTACTTGAAGAAGATCCCTTTTATACAATGTGTGTTTTTGGTGCCTTTTTCAAGAGTGAGGTGGCTACAGATGTGTGGATTTATTTCTGGACCTTCTATTCTATTTCACTTGGCTAAGTGTCAGTTTTGTTCCAATACCGTGTGGTTTTAGTTACTACAGCTATGTGGTATATATTGAAATCAGGTATTGTCATGCCTCCAGCTTTGTTCTTTTTGCTCAAGATTGCTTTGGACATTCAGGTTCTTTTGTACTTCCATGTGAATTTTAGGATTGTACTTTCTAGTTCTGTGAAGAATGTCATTGATATTTGGAAGGAAATTTTATTGAATCTGTGGATCATTTTGGACAGTATGTACATTTTAACTGTACTGATTCTTCTTATCTATGAACATAGGTTAATATAGTTTAGTTCTAGAATATTTTCCAAAGGTTCTTATGTCAAAAGTTTGGTCCCCAGTTGGTGATATTCTTGGGAGATGGTGGAAACTTCAGAAGGTGGGACCTAGGAGGAATTAGTCACTAGGGGGAGTATTTTGCTAATGGCTCCTGTCTCTCTGTGTCTGTCTGTCTGTCTCTTCCTGCCAATGTCTCTCTCTCTCTATCTCTGCTTCCTGGCCATCATGAAGTTAGTAGCTTTGATCTACCACATACTTTTCTACTATACTGTTCTGCCTCACCACAAGTTTGAAGGAATTGGAGCAAAGTTAACATGAACTGAAAACTCTGAAACCATGAGACCAAAAAAAAAAAAAAAAAAAAAAAAGGGTATATATATATATATATATATATATATATATACACACACACACACTTTTATATAGAAATAAATATATAGATTTCTTTTAAGTTGATTTTTTTAAGTTGATTTTCTCAGGTGTATTGTATAGCAATGAAAAGCTGAACAAATGTCAAAACTGGTACCAAGAAGTAGGGTTGTTTTTATGACTATTATGATGATGGTTCAGATGATTTTTAGGAAAAAAATTGAATGGTTTGAAGATGTAGAATAGAGAAGTCATAGAATGCTCTGAAAAGAGCTTGACAGACAATTCTGGTAAAAGCTCAGAAGACAGGAATGCTGGAAGTAAAGACTAGGCTCATGAGGTTTCAGATGAAAATTAGGACTCTATTGGATTGGACTAGAGATCATTGATGTTACATTCTGGCTGAGAACTTGTCTACATTTTTTTCCATGTGAGGCTGACTTTAAAGGTGATGGACTAATTAAGCTGGTATAGGAAATTTCAAAGCAGCATCACTATAAATCTGCATCAGGCAGTGATGTGAGACTCACTAGCTACTTTTAGCCAGATTTATGGTGAAAACTAGAATCTAAATATAGTGCAGAAAAATTTGAAAAATAGTTTAACCAAAACAAAACACACACAAAAAAATTTGAATTTTTGTAAATTTGAAGCCAAGGAGGGCATAGTTGCTAAAGTGATTATTATCATGAGAGAGAAGCCAGTTACTTTTCACTGGACAAAGAGAAAAGAAGGGATGGGGGAATCTCAGAAATCAGTAAGAACCCCACCACTCAAAAGCTTCAAGGTGTAAAAGTGTAAACCTTTTGTTTGAGGTGAGAGCCCCTGAGTGCCCACCTCCCATAGAGATACCTATAAAGAATTCCCCAGAATTCATTTCGTGATGTTCAACCATGTAGGAACTCATAAGCCTTCACTGGCATAATTCAAGGGAGATTGGCTACTGCTCCTGCTAACATCAAACCTTGCTAATGGTTTTGTAGGCACATAGAATACGAGAGTTATGGAATCATGGATGTTTCCACTGAGATTTCAAAGACCAGGCAATGTGTGTGGCAGGGTCAGAGTTCCTGCAGGCAGACTGATGGCGTGAATAATAAAGCTAGAAAAGTAAGGCCAAAGCTACCTTGGAGACCCCAGGAAGTTAGAAATGACAGGAATGTGGAATATCTGCTTAGAAAGTCAGTTGAATCAGCTGGTGAAATGATCATCTGCTAGTAATACTATAAGCAGTATGGCTGCCAAAGTCATTGGGAATCCTTATCTCATCATCACATGCCCTAAATTTTGCTCCAAATTCTCACTAAATGCTGTGTATGGAGTTCTAGGATTTGGTGTTCACCTGCTGAGTTTTGATTAGGGTTAAGTTTGTAAAATTTCAAAACTTTCTTTTTTTGCTTTTGTTTTGTTATTATTTTATTTTATTATTATTATTTTTTGCTGTGTTTCTTTTCAGGCAAATTTATTAATGAAGCAACTATTCATTTATCCAATATAGTGGAATATTTGTAGAGTATCTAAGATGGAAATATATATGGGTGTCTGATCCCCAGAGAAGGCCATATCCAGGAAACGGTTCCCCTCTCAAGATGTTTCCTGGATATAGCACCTGGGGCAGGGGGAGTTTCTGAAAAATAAAGTTCATTCCTTTTCCAAAGCCAGGATATTGTGTAGACTTTACTTTTCCTATCTATTTAGGCTGTAAGCTTCTAAGTGTTGTGGAACTTTCCAATACCTAAGATTGGCAATATGTGCACTGATCCTGGGACCTTCTCTTTCATCTTTACCCCTGCAGCTGGGAGATTCCCACCTTCCTGGCTATGGAGTTGGGGCAGCAGGTAATGGGATATAATTATTCTTCTTGCCATGCTGTTGTTCCAAGTCTCTAAATTTTACAATTGGAGCAGCTGGTAATGGGATATAATTGTTCCTCTTGCCATGCTATTGTTCCAAGTCTCTAAATTTTATAAGGTTTCCATTTTTCTCCCGTTGAATTCCAGTGTTATCCGTAGTCGTTCACTTTAGTGTGTAGTTATACACCTGTTACTTTGCTTAATCTTTGCAGAGGAGCAGGTAAGTGCTGAATGCCTCTACCCCACAATCTTGCCAATCTTCTAGATTGATTAACTATAAGTTTCAGTTCTATATATACTATTAAAAACAGCAAAATATTCTAAGTCCAATAACTATTATTTATAAAGTGAAATTCATTTGATGTGCTAATTATTAAGTTAGGTGTTGTTTATGGCTTGCTTGAACCAATTGTGGAAATGTTTCTTTATTTTTTTTCTGGAGATTTTTACACAGTCAATCAAGCACTAATGTGAGTATTGAAATAGTCATGCTTTTTGGTAAAAGAGGATCATTGTTAAAAGGGAAGTAGAAAAGGAATTTTATTATGAATTTTGTCACATTCTTTATTGATTCTGAATATTCAACAATATTTCCAGTTTGTTTTTATCACTGAGTCAAACTGTCTGGGTTATAACTGAAATGGAACAATATAATCCAAGAGAGGCTAAATACAACTAAGAAAATCCAATCAAAGTAGGAACCAATCAAACATCTATGAAGGGAATATTTTTGAGTTTTCAAGCACTTGCAATTCCCTCTAATTCTATCTGAGAGTTTTTTTTAGGTCCCTAAAATGTGGAGATAAGGAGATATAAAGAGCCACCATAATTAATAAGTAAATAATATGTATTGAACAACCTACAACATAGGTTCTTGTTAAGAGCCTTAAGGACAATTGTAGAGGGTTAAAAAAAAAACGTGGGTATAGCCTGGAGTCCAAAGAGCAGCCTAAAGCAGAGACATCTAATGACACTATGTGATGCCCTCTACACTAATCATAAAATATAATTTTGAATCACTTATTTATAGTATAGAATATAGTATATCTAAAATATAATCATTTTATTTGTGTTTTCCTTTTTCATATAGCTAAATAGAGTTCTTTGAACTCAAGTTCAGTCACCTGTGCCAATCAAGCAACGATGATTGGTGAATTCAGGTGTTTTCAGAGCTCTTTTTGTATGACTTTTGAATCTCAGTTAAAAGCACAGTATGCTCTTTAGTGGATATTGGGTTTATATTCATAGATTCCAGAATAGATAAGAGAATGAGAGATCACCTAAACCAATATTCATTCTTTTTTGAAAAAGGATAAAACAGCAAACCTATAATAGTAAATGCCATTTCCAAGATCACACAGCTAATGGCAAATCCTGCTTTAGAACCTGATGCTTCAGTTCACTACTGTTTGCCTCTGTCTTAATGCTAGACTGTTACCATCAGAATCAACTGGGAAATTATTAAAGATGCAAATATTTAACCCCATCCCCAGATTGAATAGATGAGAAACTCTCCATTAGAAAGCCAAAACTTTTTGTTTTAACAAACCTTCCCATTGATCATGATACAAGATAATGATTGAAAACTATTATTTTAGTGATTAGAGAACTAAATTTAAAATTTGTAGAATACCATTAACAATATAGTGGACTAGAGGTGCCAAGCACTTAATTCTATTACAAGGGTAAGAAAGAAGAAAACTGTATTTTGAGGAGAATGAGGAAGAGCTCTAGATATTAGCAAAGAAGTGGTAGGAACACTAAACAGCATGGAGGGTCCTAAAGGTAGTTTCAGCTTCAACTTTGTCTTGATTGTTATGGATAGGGAACCCAACACTCTCAGGAAAATGTAAGCAGTACGGTGCCAACAACCCCATCATAAAAGCAGGCTGACTGCCCTAACTGCAGGAAAATTCCAAGATCCCCACCGGCTTTAAATCTAGCTTGGGGAGATGGTAGTGATTCACAAAGCTATGAGTGGTCCCAACCCTTGTCACAACCTGTGCTTGTTTGGCAGTGGGAAATAACAAAGTTTTCTTGCATGGCCCACTTCCTTGGGACCACAGGTGCAAAAACCTTTAGAATCACTCAAGTTTGTCTCAAAGGACAAGGGTAAGGTCCCATCCACAACTTGCTGTTCTAGGACCCCAAAGTCCCAGCACCACATGTGTTCAACCTCCAAGACCTAGGGAAGGATTTCCCTGCATCCTATACATCTAGGATCATGGATACTAGTGCAAAAAGACCAAATGCTACCTGCACATATCCCCAAAGACCAAGGAACCACCTCCTCCTCAGTCCATGCACTCTGGAATCCAACTCCTTGTGCCCAAAACCCTGGTACTATTTGTATTTGTACCTTGTGTTACCAAGGTATCATCTGGGTCACAGAGATCCACAAATCAGCTAATAGAACTATAAGCTACCAGCACCAATTGCAATTACCATATGGAAACTAGGAAAAATCTGCTTTGTGTTTTAAAACCTACAGTCCTTGGGTACCTGTGCCACAGATCCCAGCATTACCTATGCTCATCCTAAGGGACCTGAGGAAGGGCTCCTTCACATTCTGTAGCTCAGGGACTATGACTTCCCTTAGAGACCTGGAGACAGTCCTCTCCACATCCTACACTTATCATATAATCTACCAAAATTGAGTTAGGAAGAAAAAGAAACTGTAAACAGATCAATAATGAGTAATGATACTGAGGCAGTAATTTAAAATCTCCCATCTAAAAAAAAAGTCCAGGACCCGATGGCTTTACTTCTAAATTCTATAAAAACATTTAAAGAAGAAATAACATAAATTCTTTGTAAACTATTCTAAAAAATTGAAATCGATGGAACTCTGTCAAACTCTTTTACATGAGGCTAGTTTCACCTTGATTTCCAAACCAAAGGAATGACAAAGGAAAAAAATATATATAATGGAATTATATGATCTATACATTATAGATCTATTATGATCTATTTATTATGAATATATATATATACACACATACAATTGAAGAATATATATGTAGAATTCGCAAAAAAATTCTAGCAAAATGAATTCAAAGGCACATCAAAAAGATCATATAGTAAGATAATGTGGGATTCACCAAAGGGATACAAGGATGGCTCAATGTATGCAAATCTTTATTTTCGATACAACATATAAATAGGATGAAGTCCAAAACTTTATGATCATTCTGGTAGATGTGGAAAAACCGTTCAGTAAGATTAAACATCCCTTTATGATAAAACTGAAAACCAATTAGGTATATAAAGTTCAAGCCTCAAAAATATTAAAGACTATATGTGAAAAATCCACAATATCATGCTGGATGGGGAAGCTGACACTATTTCTTATAAGATCAGAAACAAGACAGAGATTACCTTTCACCACTCTGATTTAATATAGTATTGGAATCTTAACAAAAGAAATTAGGCAACAGACAGAAAAAAAATGGGTATCCCAATTAGAAAGGAAGAAATTAATCTGTTAGTTGGCAGATTAAAAGGTGTTATACATTAAAAACTTAAAAACTCCATCAGAAAGCTGTTAGAACTCATAACCAAATTCAGTAAAATAACAGGATATGAAATCAACATGTAAAAATCAGCACCAATTTTCTGCACCAAAAACAAACTTTCTGAAAAGGAAATTAAGAAAGCAAACCTGTTCACAAAAACTGCAAAAAATTAAATGTTTAGGAATAATTTTAACCAATATAGTATAAAGAACTCTTCAATGATTAGAAAGCACTGGTGAAATAAATTATAAAGGAAATGTCAGATATGGTGGTGCACCCCTGTAATCCCAGCAACTTGGGAAGCTGTGGCAGAAGAATCTTAAGTTCAAACCCAGCTTCAGCAACTTAATGACGCCCTATCTCAAAATTTAAAAAATAAAAATAAAAAAAGGTTGAGGTTGTAGCTTGGTTTAGATTATTCTAGGTTCAAACCCCAGTACCACACACACACCAAATAAATAAATAAATAAATAAATAAAATAAAAATTGAAGTATATACTGTATGCATGAATTAGAAGAATCAATAATGTTACTATTCAAAGTGATCTATATATTCAACCGATTCCCTTCAAATTATCAATGTGTTTCTCTTCAGAAATAGAAAAAAAATCCTGAAATTCATATGGAGCTACAAGAAAACTGCCAGAATATAAAAAGTAATCCCAAGAAAAAAATAATAACCTGGAGATATCACAATATCTCATTTTAAACCATGCTACAATGCCACAGTAACCAAAAACAGCAATGGTTTTAGCATAAAATCAGACACATAGACAAATGGAACAGAATTTTTAAAATCCAGAAATCAATTTATACTCATACAATCAACTGATGTGACAAAGTCACCAAGAACATGAAGTCACCAAGAACATGGGGAGGAAAGTCTCTTCAATAAATGGTGCTTAAAAAATTGGATGGACATAAGCAGAAGAATGAGACTAGATCCCTTATTCTTCCCAAACTCAAAAGTCAAATCAAAATGAATCAAAGATATACAGGTAAAACTTGGAAAGTATGAAATTACTACAAGAAAATATGGGGAAAACTTCAAGATCTTGCTGTAGCTAACGAATATTTAGCGAGGTCTTTCAAGGCACAAGCACAAACAAATGGAATTATATCAAATTGGGATTGCATGCTTCCAAACATCAAATGAAATAATTAAAAGACAACCTAAAAAATAGGTGGAAATATTTGCACACTATACATCTGACAAGGAATTGATATGTAGAATATATGTGATTCTAAAAATAGACTATCAAATAAACAATCCAATTTGAAAAATGGGCTAATGAACTAAACAGACACTTTTCAAAAGAAGACATACCAATGGCCAAAAAATACATGAAAATCTGCTTACTCTCACAAATTAACACGAAAATGCAAATCAAAATCATGGAATATCATCCCACCCTAGTGAGCATGGGTATCACCAAAATGACAAAATGTAACAAATGCTGGCAATGTTGTAAAGAAAGGGAAACTCTTATACATTATTGGTGAGCATGTAAATTAATGTAGTCATTATGGAGATTCTCCAAACAAACAAAAAAAAAACATAGAACTATCATATGATTCAGCAATTTAATACTTTATATATACACAAAAGAGTTTAAATAATTATATCAAAAAGACATTTGTATTCCCATGTTTACTGTAGTTCTATTCACAATAGCCAAAATAAGAAATCAACTGAGATGCCCTTCTGTTGGATGAATAGACAAAGAAGCTCTGGTATATACAGGGTGGAATATTATTCAGCCAGAAAAGAAAAGAAAATTCTGTCATCTGCAGAAACATCAATGGACTTAGAAGTCACTATTTTAAGTGAAATAAACCATAAACATGAAGATAAATGACACATGTTCTCACTTATTTGTGAAACCATAGAAAAATAGAATGAAATAGTATTCACTAGAGCCTGGTGAGGGCAGAGGGAAAGGGTCTAGAGAGAAATGAAATAACACAGAGTAGAGGAATTAGTTCTGGTTTTTCTATAACACATTAGGTGACTAATGATTAAAACCATCTATTATATAATTCAAAATGATTAATGTAGTATGAAATTGTCAACACATAAAATTGTTTATTTGAAGAGATGGACATGCTTATGAGCCTAATTTGACTGTTACTTATTGTAAATAGGTATCAAATTACCAAAACACCTCCCATAGAAAAATAAAAATTATGTCTCAAAAAAAGTTTAGAAAAACAAAATTTGTAACAATGTCTTACAGGCCTTGCTTTGGGTTTACTGAGATAGCATCTATGTCCTGCCCCTGGGATGTCATAGGCAGCACCACGTCACACAGCAAAAGTTGTGCCATGTAGTGTTAAAACTTTGACCTATTAATATTAGTTTCTAAGTCTCATTATTTTCAACTTATTTATTGTTTCAGGAAAAAGATTATTTATTTTGAATTTTAAAAGTTAATTTTATTGAGGTTCTTTGTGAAGAAGAAATGACAGAAACGAACAAAGCTTAGAATGCAAGGAAGCAGCCTTCAGCTCCTGGGCAGGTTATCTCTTCTAAGAAACAACCAGATCAACCTGACCACCAACCCCCAGAAGTAACAACCTTACATGCCTCCCCCCCCAAAAAAAGAGATGAAACTTCAACGGGTTATTTGAAAAAGAAAATCTGATGATATATAATTTCAGTGGTCATGTACAGTTTTAACTAGTTAAGTTTATATTTTAAAATGTTAACTATGTACCTGAAAACAGTATCCTGGTGTTCTAAAGAAAGAAAAAGGTAAGAATGACATGGAAGTTCTACAAAGGGATGTTTAGGTAGAATTAAATTTTTTTTTTTATTTTTAGAATAAGTGACATAAGTGAGTTTGACTATAGAAGAATTCAGTGTCCAAGGAATATGTATTTATAACATTGAGAGAACCAAATTGAATGCTTTAAGATAAAGGTCATTGTTTATGCAAAGTATAATAATCTCTGGTATTTTACTATAATCAGATATATATTAAAAGAGAAAATTAAAATTCTTGTTTTAAAATGCTTATTTCATTTGTAGAATTATCCTTGTTTCTTAAAGCATTATGTTACAGCATTATTTCATAAATAAGCAAAAAATGAGTACCCAGAGCAAGGAGACTGATACACTAAATTATATTATTTAGGATGTTAATATGACATTTGAATGTTTTTTAAACAAAAAAAAAATTAAATGTGACATATGTTCAAATTTAATGAGTATATTTAAATACCTTTAAGAATTACTGATTTTTGTCCCTTAAAGAATGCATACATACATATACCTTTCTTATTCCTGTTTTGTTTTTTTAACTACTCGATAAATTTAAGGATACATAAAAGAAAAAACCGAATATGGCTCTTCAGACATCTTTCCCATATGCTTCCAATACACAATTTGGAAGGCAAGAGAGTGGTTGGTAACTAAATTACTAAATATATTCCCTTGCAATAAAAAGAGAAGTGCCTTTGTCAAACGCTTGGAATTTTCCTATTAAACATGGTGGAATAATTTCTTACCATCTGTAACATTCATTTAGAGAATGTAAACAGTGGTCTATTTGCCATCTGTTTGAAAGACTTTTTATGATACATTTGAATCTGTCATTCAATGATATCACCAATTTTATCATCTAAAGATGATGCTTAAAACTATGATCAATTACATTTTTGGTAGCCAAACATACATTCTATGGAAGTAAACCATCAAAGAGCAATAAAGATGGCCAGTAAAGGCCATAATAGTTCTGTTAACATCAATAAAACAATACAGAATTGCTATTTAAAGCATTTAACATTTTGTTGAAGGTGAAGAGAAAAATATCTGTGGAATGAGTGGAGCATATCAGCTTTCACCAGGTAGCTATTAAAAAGGTAAATTAAAATCCTAGCTCTTCTCATATCCTTGTAAACATTTTGAAAAATGATACTTGCCACAGTGATTTTCCCCAGGTTCTCCAAACAGCCTAATGTTACAAGACAATTGGTTTCTCCACATTTTTGGGCAAGGCAAAATGTGGACTAGCTAAAAGTTTAGTAAAGCTATAAAATCAAAGTGAATAAAGACATTTATCTTCAAGAAATGCCAATGAGCCCATTAGGATTTCTTATATGGATGTGGTATAAACATTCATACATTCAGAAATTAAGTTTCCAAGGGTGAGGTAGTTTTTCATAGAATTAAGAGACTAACTATTTTAGGAGGCATGAATTATTTAGAAAAGAGCAATAAAATCAGTACCTTATGATAATACTTTATTTAAAAGAAATATATATATATATATATGACTAATTTTTCCCTCAAATTGCAAACATCCATGCAATTCATGAGAAATACTTTACAACTCACAAATTTGACCTGGCTTAGAAGTAAAGAAGTTCAGCAGAATGGAGAATAGAACAGAGGGAAGGAAAGATCATGTCCTTGGTGACCCTCCCTGATAACAATAACTATAGCCTATATTGACTCATTTTTCAAGTTAGTGTCTAAAAAATTATCTTTTTCCAATTCAAGTTCGATCATTGGGCATATTTATACAATTTCTATCAAAGAAGTACTTTAGAGAGTCTTATAAAGTATTCTGACTTCTCCTAGAATCAAGAATTGAAGTGATCTAAAGAAGTTAAGTAGCTATTATTAAATAGCATATTAAAATTTTTAATAATGGTTATATATAAAGAATGACTTTGAAGTCCAGTCTGTTAGTACTAGAGATTCATTCACAAATGGTTTGTATGCAAAGAAAAACTATAGAGTTAGAAATGCACATTGTAAGTTTTTTATGTTATATTGTGTTACTTTGTATCATTTGTATTATTTGTGTGGGTTTTATTTGTGTGAATAAAAGTATATATTTAAGTATCATGTATGTCTCCTCTTTAAAACACTTATTATGTAGTAGTGCTAATTTACTAAAATCCAGATAGGCAGGTATTGTTTTCAGCAAGATATCACTGATGCAAAAAAGTCATCTCAGGGGAGGTTCTCACTGAAAAAAGCTGAGCTCTCCTAATTACTTAATAAACTTATTTGAATATGGTTTATTTAGAGGAAGACACACAGGAGGTTTCTAATCAATATCACCATATTCCTAAACTACCAGGAAAAAAAACATGAAATAATGTTTGAAGTATAAAGGACTATAGTAAACTATCTTGACATAATTTAAATGCACAAAAATATTTGTAATAGGCAAGTAGTAGAAATTATAAGTGGGAATATACTCACAGTGACCACAAAATATATAAAACATCTATAAACTGGGGATGGTGGCACATGCCTGTAATTCCAGTGGTTTGGGAGACTGAGGCTAAAGGATCACAAGTTCAGAGCTAGTCTCAGCAAGGCCCTAAGCAACTTAGCAAAACCCTCTCTCAAAAACATTAAAGGGGCTGAGGAAGTGTCCTGGTTGTTAAGCACCCTAGGTTAATCCCTGATACAAAAATAAATAAATAAACAAAACATCCATAGATGATATAAGAAGAAAAGATGAAAATTTTAGCCAGAAACAAAAGGATAAAAGGAGAGACACATTGTAGATTTGAATGAGTCATAAAATATACTACGTTAAGAACACATTAAAGTCCCTTTGGAGAAAACAAGGAAGGTAGTACTAAAACCATCAGAAGAATAGTTGGGATATAATACCCTAGACTTTATTGTATAGGATCAAGCATTAAAGGAAGTTGGTTTATAAGATACTTAAAAAAACAATGGTTAAAACACTGGAATTGGAAGAAGATCTAAGAAGAAGACCGAATAAATTAAATTGTACCTAAGTGAATGAAGACACACACACACACACACACACACACACACACACACACACACCATACATTTAGTGCAATTTAAAACAATATTTTAAAAAGGAAAAACTTTTAAAACATTCAAATATAAAAGATGAATCCACAAAAGACCTACAGGTAAACAGTTAAATGACCACTGAGATAAAATTGTCTAATTATGCAAAATAATTTATTGGATGACATGAAAACATTATTTTAATTCTTATTCATTTAAATATATTATCTTAAAGGATAAATGAAAAACTGGTAAGCATACTTGCAAAAAGTATGACAAAGTACTACTTGGCTTAAAATAAACAGCTTTGTAAAATAATCAGAAAAGATAATATAAAAGTGTCAGTTAACATAAAAAAAATAATTCACAGGAAAAAATGGAATCTACACAAGAAAATGTGCAATTTTATTTAGTAATTGTGGAAATAAAGAGTAAAACACTGAGAAATCTTTTATCACTTTAAAAAGGTTTAAGCTTTTTTATAACCTAGTGATTTCCATTATAGAATTTTTTTCTAAGAAAATAAGTTTGTGTCCCAAAACTTATTACAGTATTATTTAAAATAGAAGAAAATCTGAGATTCTTAAGACATCCAAGAACAGAAATATATAAAGAAAAAATGAATACAGCCATTAAAATTTTATAAATTGGCTCTTCTTCATTTCTTTCTTTCCTGAACTATTTGATCTCAGAAGCATTAGGTAGGGTAGGGAGAGTTAGGTGTCCAGGCCCTTGGGGAAAATATGCAAATACCCTGTAAGAGGTATTAGTGATCAAGTAAAGTGAGGTGGGAGGGGAGACTTGTGCTTGGTGTTAGCACCTAGGCAGATAAAAAGGAAATCCCCACAGGGGACAGCCTGGAGTAGCATATTAGAGCTAAAGTGGAATGTGGAAGGCATCCATGCATTGAAAAGCAGTGGTCATGTACAAGATATCAGAGCCCAAGTGGAGAGTAAAGGAAACACACATTGTAGGATTGCTGTGGGTTGGTGGAGCCTGAGAACAAAAAGAAAAATGTTTATGAGGGAAGAATAATATTATGCTTTAGATACAAAATGTCCTCTAATAATTCCTGTGTTAGACAATGGAAGAATTTTTGGAGATTAAATGTTCAGGTTATGAGAGTCTTATCCTTACCAATGATTAATTTCACTCATGAGGATTAAATGGAAGTTAACTGTAGGCAAGTAGGTTACGACTGGAGAAGGTAGATTCCTGGGGGTGGACTTTTCAGGTTTATATTTTGTCCCTGGTGAGTAGAATTCTCTCTCTGCTTCTTTTTGCTATGTCCTGAGTTGCTTTCCTCCACAATGCCCTTCCACCATGATGTTCTGTTTCATCTTGAGCCCAGAGCAATGAAATAAGGTATCTATGGACTGAAATCTCTGAAACCACAAGCCAAAATAAACATTTTTTCCTCTACATTATTCTCATCAGGTCTTTGTTCAAAGTGATGACAAAGTTGACTAAAGCTGAAGTGGGGTCATTATTGTGACTCAGCTGACCATGTGGTTCAGAAGATTTTATGGTTCAGAAGTTTGGAGAATTTGGGTGAGTAATTTTGAAAAGTTTTAACGATGGAAATTGTAAAGGTTTTGGAATTTTGAAAGTAGAGAGTAATGGGCAATTCCTGTGGGCGCTCAGAACATCAGAATGCCAATAGGATTGTGGACAGGAAAGATGGGGTTCATGTAGTTTCAGAGGAGAATTCTATTAGAAATTGGACTAGAGGATATAGATATTATGTTCTGGCAAAGAAGTTGTCTACATGCTTTCTATGTCCTGAAATTTGTTGTGAGGCTGATTTTAAAAGCAATGCACTAATTAATTTGGCAGAGAAAATTTCAAGGCAGCACAACATTCAGGCGGTGGCATGGGTATTGCTGGCAGCTTTTAGTTAAGTTTATAGTGATAATCAGGAGTAGAAAGCAAAGCAAAAGATTTAAAAACTTGCAGTTTGGCCAGAAAAGTTCAAGAAAAATTGGGGCTAATGAAGGTGTAAAGGGATTATAGCTACTAAAGAAAAGCTAAGTACTTTACCCAGAGACCATAAGAAAGATGGCATGAGAAACTTCAGGAATTGGCAAGACCACATGCCCCCCATCCCAGGCTCAAGAGTGTAAAAGTAAAATTCCTTTAAAGTGAACATGCAAGCACTCTGCTTGCACAGGGGGATCTAGGAAGTTGTTTCACTATTCTTAGCCACCCAGGCACTCAGAGAATGCTTAGCTACCATTTAACATGATGGCAGAGCTTGGCATCCACCACATGTTGCTGATTCTGCATGAATGCAGGATTTTTGGTGTTAGGGGGTTATGAAGGCTTCCACTGAGATTTTGAAGGGAGAGCTGGGAGTTTAGGCAAAGTGAGGCACAGTCAGAATCCCTGTGGACTGCCCTTGAGAAGAGAATGCATGAAGATGTGAAAAGAAAGTTGAAGCTACAGTGGAGAACCCCTGAGATTAAGAGATGCCAGTTATGTGTGATGTCTCCTGAAAAAAACTGTAGGAATTGAGCAGAAATAAACCAAGATGTAGGCCATGTGGGCTGCTACCAACAAGACCATAGGGACAGAGCTACACAAGCCCTGTGGAGAGAACACCATGATTCTATGTGCTCTAGATGCTAGACACGGAGCTACAGAACTTGTTTGCCCAGCTAGATTTCTATTTTTCTTTGGCTCCATCCCTTCTTTCTATGCCCTTATTTTTCCTTAACTAAATGGAAATGCTTACTCCTTGCCATTATATACTGTATATATAAAAATTGATTTTCACCTTTATAGGGTCTCACAAAGGGTTTGCCTTGGGTCTCAGAGGAGATTTTGGACTTGGATCTTGGGAAATGCTAGAACTACTAACACTGTTGAGATTCTTGGAAATGGATTAAATGTATTTTGAAATATGAAAAGAGAATAAGCTTTTGGGGACCAGGGACAAAGTATTGTGTTTTAGCTAAGAGGTGTCTTCCAAAAGCTCATGTATGTTTCAATGCAAGGATGTTCAGTTGTGAAATAATTAGATTGTGAGCACTTTAACATAATGAGTGGATCACTCCACTGAAGTATTAACTGGGCAATAATAACAGGCAGGTAAAGTGTGGCTGGAAGAAGGTAGGTAACTGGGAATATGCCTTCAGTGGGGTGTACATTTTGTCCCTGGAGAGTGATGAACTCTCTCTTTTAGCTTCCTGTTACCATGTCCTGAGCTGCTTTCTGCCACCATGCATTTCCACAATCATGTTCTGCCTTTCCTTTGGCCCAGAGCTGTGGAGTTGACCAATCAATAACTACATCTCTGAAACTGTGAACCAAAATAAATTTGTCTACTTTATATTTTTCTTGTCAGGTCTTTTGGTCACAGTGATGAAAGCTGACTAAAGCAATTACTGGAACAGGGTGCTAGAGCCTGAGCAGGTAAGTCAGTGCAGAAGATGAAACATTTTCTAAACATAGAGAATCTTTGAAGAATGGTGAAAACTGGTTTTTCACTGAAGGAAAAAAGAATTGACAAACTGGGAAAGGTAGAAAAGCAGCCTAAGCTATGTAGTAGTCGATTATAATTGAACATATTTGTATGAATTTAATCTTCAATGCATAGAAACAAATTTTCAATATATAGATAAAAATTTTCCTGCCTTACTTGTAAATAGGTTGGGGATACAGGAAATGAGAGAGGGATAGGGTTCCACAGTATTATACGGTATAACATTCTTGTAAATACAAACTATTTAAGGAAAATAAGATGTAAGATGTCAGATATCAGATGATATAAGATATCAACTTACTTATGAAAGGAACAGAAGGAAAAAAATACCTTGAGACCATCCATTGCTGTCCGGACTGCATGTAAGCACCACAAAGGCATGTACTGTAGTTCTTGCAAACACCTCTCCCAGTAAAGTGTCTTATCCTATTCCATTGCCAAGTGCTTCAGGCCCCTCACCACTATTAGTACAGTCAATTCGAGACCACTAAAAATAACAGAGCCAACATGAATGGTGCCTGAGGAATCCCCCATCATCTGCCTTAAAATTTCTTCAGTGTAATTTGAAGTGATATTTAATTGCATAAGTAAAATATTATGCACATATAAATGCATACAAACATTCATACAAAAGCACGTAAGATTAGACATTACAGTGATGGAAATGGTTTCCATGGAAATGGTCACAATCTCAGTTCCTGTATAAACTTAGAACAATGATGAATGTTAACCAACAATGCTGAATGCATCATTAATAAAACTAAGGTTTGGCACAGCCAAAGGAAGATCAAAGGTAAACTGCCTAACTCCAGCTATGCCCTGCTACTGCTCACTCCTTGGAAGTCACTACAGCTGAAAAAGTCAGGGGATGACCCTATTCCTGGGCATACATGGCTGGTGGGTGCTAAGGTCTCACTCCTGTGTAGGCATTCCAATAGAAGCAGCAGAGAGGAATATTCACAGATCTGGATATCCACATAGGGAATTCCCATCACTGGATATGCCTACACATTGTCTGGCCATCCACTGATCTCAGAACTGGGAGTAAATACCACAGATGGAATACTGTTGTTCCTGCAACCACCTATCCCAGTGAAATGTCTGAACCTACACCATCATCTAGTTGTATGATAAGAACTTCAGGCTCCTCATTATTACTGGTACAGTTAGTGCCAGAGATCATTACAAGTGACAGGAGCAGACATCAATATTGCCTGAGGAAATCCCAATCACTGGACAAA
Organism: Sciurus vulgaris; assembly: GCF_902686455.1. Classification (NCBI taxonomy): domain Eukaryota; kingdom Metazoa; phylum Chordata; class Mammalia; order Rodentia; family Sciuridae; genus Sciurus; species Sciurus vulgaris. The sequence goes on along the minus strand of NC_136468.1, from coordinate 71,782,593 downwards.
GGACACTCTCCCCATGGTTGGAGAGTCAATCAAAGTGCACTTTACACATCTGTTGTTTATATCACATCTGACTGAATTGGTAGAGTATCATCCTTCTTGTATGACCCACAGAAGCAGCAAATTTTTCTGACTTCATATGTTATATACTGCCTCCAGACTCACTGAGCACAGGCAAAGAAGTTGCAGGGAAATTACACTGTGATGCCATATCCATCAATATACAAATCTCAATGTCAGATCAGAAGAACTAAGGAAAAACAAAACTCCAAAGCTTTGGAATCCAAAAAGATTCCAAAATAATCAGAATAATAAAATTCCTGGTAAATAGTTCAAAATAATGATTTTTAAAAAGCTCAGTGAGATCCAAGAGAATACAGATAAATTGTTAAATGAGGAAGAAGATGCAGGATATATATGAGAAATTTAGCAGATAATATTTTTATAAAGAACTAAACAAATCTTTAACAAAATCTTATCTGCTGAAATTGAGACAGTCTACTTTGTTAATTTAAAAATACTATAAAATCTTAGACCCTTCAAAATACTTAAAAGATCAATGATCACCAGCTAATATGACTCCCTTCTACTGGGTCACATATGTGCCACCACATGGCTCAAAAATTTATAAACTAAAAACCAAGTAATCAACTACATCAAAATACTGTGTATATGGATGGAAAACATGATCATTATATACTCATTCATGGAAAAACAATATAAAACATGAAAAAATGAGGTAGATGTCATATGGTTGTCACTGGGTTTCTGGAAAGATACTTTGAAGATACTATACCCTAGGATTAAAGGAAAAAAAGGATCTTTTGTTGAAGTCCGAATGTGGTCTCTGAAATTAATTTCTATGTTTATTTATTCATTTAAATCAGTAGTTCTTGGTTCTACCTTTTAGGACAGGTATAAAATTTTTATTTAAGTATAGTAAATCTTTTGGTTTTGAGACAAATGTGATTTCTGTCATAACTATTCAACATTAAAGTATCCACTGACAATATACAAATCAATTTATGGACACATTTGGGGTTACCACTTGTATTCTGTCCTAAGAAATTAGTCTTTCTACCAAATCCCATGCAAAGGAGATATTATATGTTATATGTCCTCTCAGAATATTTCCAAGCTTTTATAATGTGCTTCTATTAAGAAAGTTGGAAGTCCTGAAGTCTGTCCTAATTATTCAAAACAATCTCTGCCATGGAATGTGGTTTCTTTGATTAATTGAAATGTTTAGTAAGTATGCAATGTATTGACCAAGTCAGTTCTGTGTCAAAACCACATTCACCATTCATTTCCAGATATATTTTTCAATTATGATATACTTATTTCTTTCTTCTTAAATCTGTGTCTGTCTTCCTCAATTTAGTGAAAGGTACCTGGAAGCCATTTGAAATACCTTTAATCCGATCATTGTTTCAGATGTTATTTTGTTGAACTGAGAAGTTTTACTCATTCTTTATAAGTGGAAGTTCTTCTCAATCTTGTTTTTTAACTGACTGGAATCTAAGAACAATTTCCTTTTTTTCCCTCAAATATCCTGTTTTAGTTTGTTTTTTTTTGTTTTGTTTTGTTTTTTTTTTTTGTCCCAAATAAGGCCCCAGAAGAAAAAACAAAAACACAATAAGAAAAGAAAAACTGAGTTCAATGATTTAAGGGATCAAGGAAAAATCTGAGAGGAGATTGAAGAAATAGAACTGGAAAGGAAAGTAACCAAAAAAATATATTCTCAAGTTGCCTACAGCTGTGAGTTGCTAAAGTATAATCATGTGAGAAAAAATATGGAAAATGTTATAGAATACTTGCCCCAGAATTTCAGATTCCCCAACATCCAGGGAGCAGTAGGGTCTTCACTTAATATATTCCCATTGTCTTCAGCCATTTTTCAATGATTGCTTCCAGTTGGATATTCATATCTCAAGCATTAATATAGGAGGGAAAAAGAGAGGTGGGTTAGTTTTGTGGTTTGCTTATGGCTTCAGTATGTCTCCCAAGAATTGATGGGTTGACATTTAATCCCTACTGTAAGGAATTAAGAGTTTGGAAACTTAATGTGACTATGGTATTTAGAGATAGGACATTTTGGAGGAATTAGGGTGACATCAGGTAATCACAGTGGAGAATTGATTTATTAACGTTTTATTTTATTTTATTCATTTATGTTTGTGCTACTAATGTAAAGTTAGTACTAAAATGAGAAAAAATTTGGAATTATCTAAAAAAGAATATCTTAGGGAGAATAAATAGAAAATCCTCAAATTCATTATAATTCAGGAAATATAAAACAAAACTAAAAATGGAACAATTGCCACACTGACTTTTTCAAAAGGATGTGGAGAAAGGAGAGTGATCATATGTTGATTTGTAAGCTAGAAAAACACTGTGGAAAATAATTTGACATTTGGGTTACAGTTGAAGAAACATACCCCAGACTCAGCAATTTCACTCCCTACCTAATGCTGCTGTCCAACAATAAGATTATGTTTTCTCCAGGTCATTTTTGGGACATTGACAGTATTTTACTTTTAGAGCTGGATAAAACAAAGGTGGTTTTGCTTTATAAATATCATTTTGTACCTTACCTACATATTCTTTTTTATAAGCATGTTATCTGATTTTAAAAAAATGGATATATCCACACATGCACACACCTTTAACACTTTAATAATTTTATTATCTGGGTTTTTGCATATAATAAGAAATCTAATTTATTTATGTATGTGAAAATTCACAGAAGCTTATTTATATACATCACTCTAATCCATTGGTCAAATGGAGAAAAAAAACACATGTTCCTATCAATAAGTGAGAAAAAAAATCTATTGATAAATAATATACACTCATGATAAAATAAAATTTACTTGAAAGCTAGGACCAAAAATGATCAATCCTAAACCTATTAAGTTTATTGATTAAAACTCTTCAGCAAATATCATAGTTTAATAGTGCAGTGCTATAACATTTTTTTTTTAAATCAAACTGGTTTGGTTAAGGAAATAAAGTAATTAATAAAAGTTGAGTTTAGTTAAATTATGTGCATTTCTTTAAAGTAATCAAAATGTATCTTGTTATATCTAAAAATAATATATGTGAATTCATGGAGACAAAATAAACTTTTAATAAAAAAATCAAAAAGAAATAAATTGAATGATAAATCATCAAGTTGAACTACATGAAATGTTGTTTTGGCAGGTTGATATTAGCATTTTCATATAGTTCAACTTAATATATCTACAGAGAAGACAACAATATTATAAATTTGACATTTCTCTCAGTATTAATTTATATATTCATTTGTGGTTCAACCAAAAGTCAACATATGATAATTCTAAAGTCTACAAATTTTCCAGAAAATACTTTCCTTAATAAAAAGATGGAAAAAACTTATCACTTCACAAATTATTATGAAGTTATAACAATAAATAAATAATAACTGTTAGAGAGAAAAATAGACAATAATACAGCATGAAAAGTCTTCACACTCCCCAGTTTTGCCAATCTTGATATAAATTTAACCTGACTCTGTAGATCAATTTGGGGAAACAGTATAAATGAAGGGTAAACAGACAATTGCGTATCCATTTGGAAAAAAAATAAATTTGAATCTCTTCTTTGTACTATATACTAAAATCAAATCTAGATAACAAACTACTAACATATTAAAAACAGAGTTTTATAAATGTTTGTGATGTTAAAGTAGGAAATGATTTAATAAAGAAAATATAAAAAGCACAACTCACAAAGAAAAAGATAAATACATTTAAAGTCTTCTATCCATATCCATCAAAGCCACCACTTAAAAAGTGTAATTAAAACTCAAGACTTTTATCATAGAAAAATAATAATGGGTTTGTATACACAGTAAATCAAGCAATCTTACAAAAGAGTGGGGAAAGCTCAACCAACTTAAAATTAAGACCATGTATTCTAGATGATAGGGACATATGTGAATAAAACATGCTTCGTTTTATTAGAATATAAAAAATGCAAATTCAAAAATATAAAATTACCATTTTACACTAATTAGATTGACAAAAATGTTGCTCATGTAAGCCTTGGGGTCCATCAAGGTCATTTCTAGGCAGGTACCCTAGATAAATACTTTTCAAGATGCACAAAGAGTCAGGTACAATACTGTTCCTATTAGCAATACTCAAAACCTAGGAAAGAGTTCAAGTGTCTATTATTAACAGAACTTTTCATATAAAGTTGAAAACACATGAAAGATGAAATAATGTATATTTTAAGGATACACACATGAAGCATTTCTTCAAAGAGCAAGCGTATGATAAATAACAAAGACAGGATCATAAGAGAAAGGTTAGGGTTGAAGTGGAACACACAGAGAGTGTCCTAGGTATTGGTAATTCAGTTAATTGGAGTCTATTATTAGTTATAAGTTACTAAGATACTTGAATTCCTAAGTATAAATTAAATGTTTCAAAATAAATTCTAACAGAGAATGAATTGCTGCCCAGAAGCCCAAAATGGATTAGGAGACAAGAGAGTGTCAAATCATTTTAAATCAATTCAACTTTCTTGGGTCCAATAAATCCAGCCTCTTTGAGCATGATATAAAATCCAGGTCAGCTCTGTCCCTGACATGGCACTCAGAAACACTCATATATCTTTTGCTGTACAACTGTTAGACTTACAGGATTCCTAAGTTGTAGTCTTAAAGCAACTTTGTCTCCCATTGCCTCTTTTAAAATTAATTTGCTGGGTGATATCTGAGACTGGTTTCAATAAATCCAAATGTGGCAATATATAAAACAAGCTGCTCATGAGCTCATGACTGTTCTAGGAGGTGACACATGCACGGGAGTTCATTGAACTACAATGTCTTTTACACGTGCTTGGAATTTTTCACAATTATATGTTTAAATCAATTTGTGGCCAATTTTTTTTTTGTTTCTATGCAGATGAAATTTATCAGGTCACTGACTTTTATGATCATGGATAAGTAATAACAAATGGCCTCTTTAAGTCAGAAAATACTCTTCCAATTCAGAAATTATAATTTTAAGATCCACATAACAGACTCTTACATTATAAAATTAAATCTTCCCCTCCCCAGTGAAAACATTCTGTTCTTAGGAGGTCAGATCAGCAAAGAGGGAAGACTTGTATTGTCATTCATATTCTTGTTCTTACTTATTTCAGCAGTTGCAAAAAAAAAAAGGATTCCAATTTCCTTAGGTTGGACTACAGAGAGTGAAGAAGAGAAAATAGAGAAATACTTATGTAACTAGTGTTGTGCTTAAGTGACATTGCTGATGTTTAAAGTCTACCTTTTTGAGGGGCATTTCCATGGATTTTTCAGCTGTCCCATTGGGAATGTCATTTTACTGCTAATGAGTCAAGAAGATGCACTTCCCTCCTGTTTTCACTTCTCTCCTCATCTTGTTTTGTGCTGATGCTGGCACTTGGATATCGTTTGTTCCCCCTTCCCATAGTTTCATGTTTTGAAGGCTTAGTCCCTGGGGTAGCAGGTGCTGGAATATCAGGAGACCTTTACAGAGATAGGGCCAAATTGGAGGTCCTTAGTCAATTGCAAACACGGCCCTCAGAAGAGATGGTCAGACCCCTATCACTCATGTTTCCTGTTTCTGGATTTGATTCTTCTGCATGCACTCTTGCCATAACCACGAGTCCCTTGAAACAGCTAATGCTGTGCTTTATGGATTTTCAGCTTTCAGGTATTTTGCTATAGCAAAGAATAATGAACTAATAGAGTTGGTCTACTTGACACAGTCCCCATTCTCTTGTAGCCTACCATTCGTCCTGGAAATCATTCAGGTATCATTTGATTCTGTGAACTCTGGAAGTACATATACCTTTTGTTCAGTTCATCTACTAGCTGCTAGCTAACTCAGGTATAACCCTAAGATTTTTCAGGTGAAAATCAGACAGAGATCCATCATTCATCATGGTAGGTCACATATTAAACTTCCTGATAGGTCTTGTTGGATGACCTTGCCAGGCTTGTATAATTTGCACCTCTAGTCTATAAGTCTCAGAGTATTGCTATCTCTCAAAAAAAATCTTCTACCTCTCTTAATCTCAATGGCATGAATAATGACTTTAAGGTTATTTTGAAATGTTCCATCTTTGGGTGGCGACCACACAGATATTTATCTTGTTCAATTCTCTGTTTTGTTAAAAAATAATCCCAGGTGCTGAAAACACATATCAAAGCTGGATTGGATGGTCTGCCTTTTAAAGATGATGATAAAAGAAATATAGCCAAAATAATGAAGATTTAAAAATGTGATGAAGAAAAAAAATAAGTCTTCTGAAAACCCAAGCTCACTAGGGAAGATTTACAGAATTCCAAATATGTGTTAGTGAACATGTATTGGTTAGTATTTAGGCACTGAATGAGGCTTACAGTCAGGCAGTTTATCATTAGCAAATACAAATATGGCCATGACTATTGATCTACATATAGATATTGCCAATAATAGAAATCATGTTCATCATAAGGTTAGTAAAGCATTTAACAATTTCTCTGGTATTCCCAATTTTTAGATTAGGTTTTACATATAAACAGAAAGATAGTGATATTAGGTATCTCACTGAACATTATTGTGAGCTAATGTTCATCATCAATGACATCACTATAGAATGAATTCACTCACAGGATACTTTAATACCCTCTCCTACTCAGAATTGTATTTGATTTGATAATTTTGGTAAGAATATATCAAATATTCAAGCAATACATTAATATACTTTTAATGTGACTTGCTTCACAATTAAATAAATAATCTTCATTTTCCATCTTTTGTTGTTTTGAATTTGACATTTGAAATTTACAATTTGAAATAAACCAAGAAATTTGTGTCTGATTAGTTTAACACACATTTTTAAAATAATGTGTATTAGTAAATGGGCTGTATTTCTCAGATATTCTAAAAGACACCATTTTAACTCAATTAAACAGCAGTAAATACGTATGAGAAATTAGTAATCAAGGTTAAATGAAATTAAACCATAAGAATGAGCCAGAGTATTTTGATAAAATATGTTCCTTTTAGAATTTCAAATACTAGGTACAATGAAATCCCACGTGGCAGAGATTCTGTCAAGGACAAGCCAACAATAATAGATGATACATCCACCAGGCAGTCAGTGAGGTGTTTGTTTCCAAAGGGTCTTTCTCTAATAGGTTGAAAACAATATGGAATATATACTGCCAAGGCCCATTTATTTTTTATCTTGCTTCTTTACTGTAGGTTTGAAGAACTAAGCACTTTCTCTATTTTCTGAGTGAAAGTTCAGACACACCTTAGATTTTTCTGAAAATTAAGACAAATTAAGAATTCTGTGTAGAGCAGGATTTAAGTCAAGAAAAAAGGACCAGCTTATATTTCCTCTTATGTAATCAAATATTTTTCTCTACAAACCTACCTAAATCTTTTTATTTTATAACACTCAAGGGATTTAAAGAGAATAGAGACCCAAAAAGAAGCTGGAAGAAGATAAAGTAATAGATAAACAATTTTAAAAGAAGTGTCAAAATTTTAAAAGCATAGAAATTGAAAATGTGAAAAAAAAATTATTAGTGATGACACTCATTAGAGGTTCTCAAGGAAGAAGAAAACAAAAGAGACATGTGCCCTTGTTCTCCTTTTCTCCTCACTTAGCTCCCAACTCAGACACCACAAACCCTGCTCCCAGGTGAACAGCATTCATGTGTCAGATTATCCAGCAATTTATGTTGTTCTTTTAAAGAGTGCTAATTGTACTTTTTAAGGCAGCAGACTATATTTTCAATTAAGTTCTAATCTAAAATGCAGTGTCCATAAACACCTTACACAGCAGGCTTTGTGAAAATGGAAACTTATTATACAGTGAGATCACAGTCCAATTAACATGGAAAAGTGATTATTTTCATCAACATTTTACATCTGCCTATCAAAAGAATTTGGCTCTGAATGTGTGTGTGTGTTTCTGTGTATGTGTGTGTGAACATCGTGTATGAGTGTATGTTTGACATCATTTCCTCTCAGCAAACACTGCTTTGCTGAATTATAATAAAAAGATTAAATCATATGTATTTCCGAAGTACTCTCCCCAAGGTATAGGACCAACATATAATGCTAGTGTCAAGGTTAGGATCAGGAAGAGTGCCCAGCAGGAGTCATGAGGCAAAATAAGTTATAAATACACATGTAGACAGAAAAAATTAAAATATTTGTATAAATTACTCTTAATAATAATGTATCATAGAAACTGTACCAGTATCTATACAGTTGGTAAGGACATTTGCTGGATAGCAAAGACTTTCTGCTTTTATGAATTCTGAAGTTTCAAAATATCAGCCAATACCCCCAATGTGCATAGCAATTAAGGAGAGTGAAGTATCCAGGCAAACTGTCATGAAAAAGATTGCTACAACAACTGACAAATTCAAGCGCAATTATCCCTCATTATCCATAGGGTATTGGTTCCAGGATCCATCAGATACCACAATGCATGGATGTTCAAGTCCCTTATATAAAATGCTGTATAATTTGCATATAACCTATGCACACCCTGCTATAAACTGTAAGTTATCTCCAGTTCATTTATAATACCTAATACATTGTAAATGCTATATAAATACTTGTTATGCTATATTGTTTAAAGAATAATGATAAGGGGGAAGGTCTATACATGTTTAATACAGATGCAATTTCTTCTGAATATTTTAAACCCTTGCTTATTTGAATATTTGGATGCAGAACACACGGATACAGAGGGCTGACTATTTATACAAGAAGATTGTTTGGAAATATAAATCTGTACAAGGATTGGAGCACAAGTTCTAATTGTCAAGATGAAATTAAATGAAATAACTTTAGTGATATGGTTCCAATGAATCAAATGGCTTGGCAGCTAGTAAGAATTTTAATAAATAGACTGTGAATTTCCCTCTCCTTAAATCTCTTGGAATAAAAGAAAAGAGATAGCAAGAGCCTAGGTAGGATCATTAAAATTCATTTCTGGATTTAATTTGGTGATGAACTTGGGGAGCAATTCTATGAATCTGTTCTTTAAACTGAATTATAATTTAATGCAAACTTTTTAATGACTTTTAAGTTTCTGACTTTCAAAGTTTCAAACTGTTTTGACTACAACCCAAAATAATATGTTTTGCAGAATACATTTGCACACATACCACTGAGAAAAAGGTTTCATAAAGAGAGATTCTGCTTTTAAGGATTGATGGCCAACAGCTGTCATGAACCACCATCCCCACTTACTTTTCTACCCCACATCAGGGCAACTAGTGGGAAAGCACTGTCCTTTGGCACAAAGAGCAGTGTAGACCTTCACACAACCCAGGCCCTGCCTGTAGGTGAGAATCTTCATCAGGGCTTCACTCCCTGCTCACTACACAAACCCCCTCTCCTTTCTCCGCTCTCTCAAGTCATTCTTGAACCTGCTCAGTTTCCCCACAGCCTTTGTAGGGGTGACTAACCTTTTCCCACTTTCTCGGTAGTGCATGGCATCATCAGTCGCCACCTCACAACTAAATTAAATTTGGGGTCATTCTATTCCATTAGGGTGACTTCAACATTTTCCTATATGTGATGAAGTTCATATTTTTGATCCCATTCTATTGTGTTCCATTTGAAATAATGTTGATCATCACAAACTGATTTTACAACCCCGTAATTGGTCATAGATGTTAACCGAACATTATGGTTCAAGATAGGGAAAGCATGATAAAAATTCTGACCCTTGGAAAATGTGCTGTTATTTTCATTTATCCTTCTTACTCTTCTTTCCCTTCTATAGGTGACCACTATCTTCAGGCTCCTGGCCTGCTTTCATATTATACTTTTCAAAGTTATAATTGCTCCAAGTTCTGCCTTTTAAAATTTCTGACACCCTTTCTGAATATTCTCCTTTACTTTATTTCACATTGGTGTTCGTATCCCCAAAACAAACTTGGTAACTTCGTAAAATCCATGTCTGGATATTCAGCTTACTGCAGAACATTCTTGATCTGTCTCATAAAGACTTGAAAAGTCAAACTTATTTTTATCCAATATCCAACTCTTTCCCAAGTTAATCTCTCTCTGCTAATGAATGGCATTATTATGTCCTGAGTTTTTATTGATTTTTCAAGTTTCTTCTAAAAATTATTAAGAACAGCTCTAAATTTATTTTAAAAAATGGAAACATCATGATGAGAGTTCCCATATTGCACACCCAGTTTCCTCTAACATCTTTGTGGTGCATTGTATGATAGAATTGTTACAATTAGTGAACCGATACTAATAAATTATCATTAGACAAAGTCCATTCTTGATTCATATGTCCTTAGCTTCTACCTAATGTCCTTTCTCTGTTGGATGATAACATCTAGAGATTGCATTATATTTAGCAGACATGTCTTCTTAGATTCTTCTCAACTGTAAGAGATTCTCAGATTTCGCTTATTGTGAAATCTTTTGGAGAATGCCCCTAGTTGGAATGAATCTGTTATATTGTTCATGATTAGACTAGGGGCATAGGCTTTTTTATAATTTTTTTTTATTTTTAAACACTGCATTTGATTCATTGTACACAATGGGGTACATCTTTTCATTTCTATGGTTGTGCACAATGTAGATTCATACCATTCGTGTAATCATACATGTACATAGGGTAATGATGTCTGTCTCATTCCACCATTTTGCATACCCCCTCCCTCTCATTTCCCTCTATGTAATCTAAAGTTTCTCCATTAAGCCAATCCCAAAAAACTAAAGGCATTGGCTTTTGAGATGTAAGGTGCCACTTTCATTACATCAAACTAAGGGTAATACCATCACAATAACTTGTTACTGTTGAAGTTAACCTTAAGTTAACCTGGCTGAGGTAGTGTTTCTCCTATTTCTCCATATAAAATTGATCCCATTCCCCTTTTCATGCTGTGCATTTTGGAAGGATGTGCAATGAACATCTAAGGAAGGAGAGCTAATGTATAACTTCTTGAGTACCAAGTATCTGCATAAATTATTTGGAATTATTTTGCACAGAAATAGTCCTATTCTCACTCATCTATATATTGATTCAATCATTTCTACCAATATGGACTCATAGATATTTATTTTAGACTTCTAGAAACATCAGTTTTTATTTTATACTTCAGGTTTTAATCCAACAATATTTTATTTTATTGATCAAATTATTCCAACTTCAACTGTTTACAATTAGTGAATCAATTCTTCCATTGACTCTTGTGTCCTTTTGATAAATATTAGTTGAGTATATTTAGATTAGTCTATTTCTGGGTTCTTAATTCTCTTCCAATGATCTACATATCTATTCTTTCACCAAAACCTCACTGTTTTGATGATTGTAATTTTACAGTAAGTGTTGAAATTGGTAATGAATTGGTAGTGTGAATTCATCAACTTTGTTTTTCTTCTTCAATACTCTTTCTCCTAGTTTAGTTTGGACACTTTGTAGACACTTTAGAAAGAGTGTTTTCATATCTACAAGTAGCTTCCTTTAATTTTGACTAAGAGAAGATCTGTATGTGAAGCTGTGAAGGGTTAAAATTTTAACAATAATTGTCTTCCAATCTCTGAATTCAGAATTTCTCACCCTGATCACTCTTTTTCCTTCCACTGCCAAGGAGATGGTAGAATCTTTCTTCAGTCTTCATCAGGATAATCCTTAATATAGGTTCTTGGAGGTAACAACAATGCATAGGGGAGGGGTCCTAAGACTAATCCCTAGCATTTTCCTCTCATGCCAGTCCCCACTTGGCATCCAAGAGTTGGGCAAAATTTACATTTAAGTTTTGTCCAGCTATTGTTCTGAACCTTCTGCTTCAGGTTGGCAGATCTTAGCTGTGCCTCTTGCTATAATTTGGTATTTCCACTGTTCATGTAACCTCAGTTCTCATTTGGGAGTTGTTGGTTTTAAGATTATTAGTTGTAAATTTAGGAGTTATAATTTCAAGCTTTTTAATATCAGTGATGAAACTGGAGACTGAGTTTTTTTTAATTTAAAACATTTGGGACTTTGGGAAAAATTGCAACCGTATTTCTCAAATACCTTTAACCAGATTCCCTCAAAGTTAATACTTTCCTCCATTTGCATTGTTATTGTCCCTTTATTCCTATCTACACACACACACACACATATTTTCTAAATCATTTGAAAATAAATTGTAGAAATGATACACTTTTACTCCCAAATAACCACAATACAATGATCCAATTAAGAAAATTAGAATTGAGAAGTATTATTATAAAATTCAAATTCTTCATTTAAATGTTATTTGTCCCACTTATGTTCTTAATAGCAATAACAGCAACAATGATTATAACAATTGTTATGATTTAGATATGAGGTGTCCCCCAAAAGTTCATGTGTTAAACAATGCAAGAATTTTCAGAGGTGAGGTGTTTGGGTCATGAGCGCCTTAACTTAATCAGAGCATTAATCCACTGATAGAGATTAACTAGGCAATAACTATAGGCAGGTAGGATGCGGCTAGAAGAGATAGGTCATGGGAGTGTGACTTTGAGGTATATATTTTGTCCCTGGTGTGCTGAATACTCTCTCTGCCTCCTTTGTTTTAATAATTGCTATTTTTATGGCTCTTTTTAGAATATTTTTATGTGTTCTCATTAGTTGTATATGACATTAGAATGCATTTGTGCATTTTGATAAATCATACATAATTGGAGTGTAATTTCCCAGTTTTCCGACTATACATATTATAGAATCACATCAGTCATGCAATCATATATGTACATGAAGTAATAATGTCTTTCAATCTACTATCCTTCCTGCCCATAACCCTTCCCCTCTCTTCACTCCCCTTCACCTAATATAAAGTAACTCTATTCTTCCTTAACACTGCCCCCTTTATTGTGAATTAACATCTGCATAACAGAGAAAACATTCAGTCTTTGGTTTTTTCGGTTTGACTTATTTCACTTCACATAATATTTTCCGATTTCATTCACTTACTGGCAAATGCCATAATTTCATTCTTCTTTAAAGCTGAGTAATATTTAATTTTATAAATATACCACATTTAATTTATCCATTCATTTGTTGAAGGTCACCTAGGTTGGTTCCATAATTTAGCTATTGTGAGTTGAGCTGCTATAAACATTGATGTGGCCGTGTCTCTGTGGTATGCTGATTTTAAGTCCTTTGGATATAAATCAAGGAATGGGGTAGCTGGGTCAAATGATGATTTCATTCCAACCTTTCTTGTAACCATGTTTTGAGCAGCTTACTTTTGCCATATGCTTCAACCATGATATTATTGCCTTCATCTTGCAGCTCAGAGCAATGGAGTTTATCATCTATGAACTGAGATGTCTGAAACTGTAAGCCCCAAATAAGTGGTTGCTCCTCTATATTGATCTTGTCAGATCTTTTGACCAAAGCTGCAAAAAAAAAAAAAAAAAAAACTGACTAAAACAATAATAAATGATTGTGGTTCAAATATAGCCAGAATGAAACCTTACTGTGGTTGGCATTCCTCATTAGTAATTTCTAATTCCTAAATGTTCACAAGTCTTGCTTTTTCTTTCATGTACTTGACATTTTTGAAGAGTACAAGCCTTTTATTTTATAGAATAAGTTTAAGTTTTTCTGATGTATTCCCATAATTTAAGTCATTTTTGGCAGGGAAAGCAAAGAGGTGCTGTACTTTTGGTTAATTATTCATCAGGAAGCATATGATACTTACTTTTCATCTTAGTAGTAAAGTTAATACTGATCATATAGTTAAAGTAGGATCTGTTAAATTTCTATGCTGCATATTCACTACTTTTGTGTTTGTAATTCATAAGTAACTTGTTGGGAGGGATTAAAAATAGCCTGCTTCTGATCATATTTTCATCCTCAAGACTTAGAAACTATTAATAATTCCTGTCTAACCAATTATTATGGTGGTTAACAACTGGTAATTTTCTAACTTCATGTTTCCTTCTTCCTAAATTGGCATTCTACTTTAAGTTACATTACCCTATTACGTGGTAAATGCTTGAGAAATACGTAGCACACAAATAAGAAAAACCATTATTACTTCAGTGAAATCAATGTTGTAGCAATTAAATAATTTTTGTAAAATCACAAGATTTAAGATTTTAAAAATAAGGAAAAAAACAACAAACAAATATATAAACAAACAAAAATTCCCAGGATTTATATTCAGTGATTTGATACTTCTAGTTAAGAAAGCCAGATGCCTTATTAAAGAAGCAGCTACATACTTAGGATCTATAAAATAGGGTCCTAATCAGAGAGCTCTAGAGTCTGAATCCTCTTGTCTGGTTATACCCTGCACAGAGTCGATAATGGAGAGGTCATTAAATGTCCCTGGAGCCATACTTTCCTTCTTAACACTAAACTAAGTGAGAATAGGTTTTACCAAATGTGTGTAATTATTTGTGAAATGCTCAAACCCTTGTGTGACTACCCCTGGAGTTTCTCAAAGAATAAAAGTCAGATCTAGTTCCTTGTTGGATTACAATGAATCATAGTTGGATTTAACTTACAGGCAAGAAAATCTCCCAACAGATACCACAGCACAACCATTGCCAATGGGAATAACATTTAAAAGTTACCAGAATGGATATTCTCTCATCATCACTGTCATATGCTTTATTGATTTAAAAAGCATCTTCAGTTTTTTCTCCAGCAGCTCATATAAAACAGCCACCGAGCTGTAACATCTGTTTATCAGTATTAACATAATACACTTGAAAATCGAGTTATCAAAGGCATTTAAGTCTACAGTTGCATTGTTTTTTCTTGTTAATGTCCTATAGCTAATGTAATATTTCATCTCTAAAAAGCAAAGCTTGAATAATCTGATTAAATATGGCACCAAGAAGAATAACTGCTTGCATTCTCTGAAGACATGAGTGATGCATTTATTCATAGACAGAAATCAGTGCTGATTATGTACTTATTAAGAAAGGAGTACTAGATAAGAAACTGTTTTATCTGGAGTGTAAAAAAACTTTAAAGATTGGTAGTATTATTTTATGATGACTCCTGGTCCCTTTTAGGCAAAAGAATAGAAATGAATATTTTGATGTAGGTTGGCGTAAACAAAAGTATATTTTTTAGGAGAAATCTGAGTGAAGACATAGATGACATTTCACTGTTTAGCCTCAAACACATACACACAAGCTGAGCAGGGGATTGCCCCAGTGTGTGAAAGGTCAGTCAGAGTGTGTATCCCCAGTGACGAACTGGAGGACTGCTGCAGGTAGTGAGTGACTCTTGTTCATGGGGACTATACAGACTTGGCAACAAGAGATAGGAAAATGCTTTCCATTTGCTGCTCAAGAACACAAAGTGTTCTGCGGCACAATAGGGTGACTATACTTTACAACAAATCATTTTTATAAAGAACTATAGAAAAGGTATTTTTAAGCTCCAAACACAAAGAAATAAATGTTTAAGGAGATGGAAATAGTAATCACCCTGATAAAATCACTTCACATCATACACATATGTTGAATTATTTATACCCCACAAATATGTGAAATTATTGTGTGCCTATCAAAAATAAATTAAATTTTAAAAAATTAAAAAGGCAAAGACATTTATGGTGTATTTAGAAGTATTTCTTTAAAAAAATTGCCTCAGTAAGGATCCAGATATTGGAAACAACCATTTTTTCCAAACAACAACAACAAAAAGGACAGAAAATGATTAGTTACGTAGTTTTTTTTCTACATATTTTTTAAAAGTCAGGAAAAAAATATAAAAACAGGTTGTTTATGGGTTTTGTCTTTCATTCTTTGATTTTATTTCTATATTTCTAAGTTTGTGTAATAATGTGACTACCAGTAACATCTATATCTCTTACTTTTGATAATTGGGCTATTATACATTGTAAAGGATATGTAAACTAGTGGATAAAACTGGGTCAGTCTATCTTAATTTCCAGAAAACCATTCATGAGAAATGCTGGCAATTGTCCCCTAGAATTGTAGCATATTGCTTTGCTCAAATGATGAAATGTTACAAAATAACCATAGGTAGGAACAACCTTTTAAAATCCACATAGCATTTTCTTGTTAAGCTTTCGTGAAAAATACACCTGACTATATGCTATGAACTATGAAATCCACATTAAAAATGTATTAGATTATGCCCTATTGACTTAATAAAACTATATTTGAAATCAAGGTAAAACTGAGTCAGTCTACGTAATTCTGGGCCTCATGAATGTTGTATGCAAGCCTCTACCACTGAACTATACTCCCAGCCCTTTATATCTTCTTAAACTACTGGTGACAAAAAAAAAGAAACAAACTGACCCTAAAACCTTCATTTATAACTAAGAAAATAATCAGCAGATACTTAAATAGAATAATAAAACCAGAGACAGAAAGGGCGTCTGGCCATCCACACAGTTTAAGAGGGGAGATGAAGATTATAAAGGAGAGTAACTCCAAAGAGGGGTGGGAGGGGTGGGAGGGGTGGGGGGGAGGGAAAAAAATTACAGAATGAATCAAACACCATTACCCTATGTAAATGTATGATACACAAGTGGTATGCCTCTATTTCATGTACAAACAGAGAAACAAGTTGCGCACCATTTGTTTACAATAAAAAAATAAATAAATAAAGGAGAGTAACTTTTTTGTTGTTTGTGCTTTGCTTCCAGAATAGCTATTTTAAAATAATGATGTATTGGAGAATACAATGCCAAGAGAAATAAGCCAATCCCAAAAAACTAAAAGCCAAATGTTTTCCCTGATTAAGTGAATGATGACATATAATGGGGGTGTGGAGTGAGAGAAGAATAGAGGAACTTTAGATTACACAGAGGGAAATGAGACGGGGGGGTATGAAAAATGGTGGAATGAGACAAACATCATTACCCTATGTACATGTATGATTACATGAATGGTATGAATCTACATTGTGCACAACCATAGAAACGATAAGATGTACCCCATTTGTGTACAATGAGTCAAATTGCAGTCTGTAAAAATAAAAATATAATTTAAAAAAATAATGATGTATTTCCATGAAACTGTATAATTAGCCCAACTAGGGTTACTTTTTGATATCAGAAATCTCTGTATATTGGAATTCTTCATTGATCATGCCAAACAGAACTAATACTTGTTATAGGACTGATAACCAAGAAAAGACTCTTGATTTTTGTTTAAAATGTCTCTCTCTCTTATACCACACACATGCACACACACAGAGTTAGAAGGTGCCTTTCATTCTTTTCATTCCTACCTTGTTATAACACAGGACAAATGTTTCCAATTCAAAACAGCATTCGTAAAGACGCGGAACCCTCCGGTGGCTATTTTTTGCATAGAAGCTTCCAGATATGACTCTGACAACTGATCATCTCTGTGACTACCATCAAGTGGTGATTCCCATGAGCGTGAATTAAACAAATGCATTTCTCTTCTCGTATTTCTGTCATCCTGATCTCAGTGGAGTTCATTCTCAATGAAAGTCCATCTGGATAAGTTAATTTCAAAAAACTGTTGAATCTAATTCAGTTCAATCAAATGTGAAGCAACATAAAGAAAAAGGCTTATTATTTGTAAAGTTACCAGTTGCCCAGTTGCCCAAGACAGAACATTTAAAACAACATTTCCAAATGAAATGGACTATGTTTGATTATTATTTCACCAGAATTATCTATGAACTAATTCCTTATTATGCTTAGAAACTGGATTCTTTCAAACAAAACTTCTGTTCCTGATCCAGGTTTTACAACATGCCAGTTGCAATTACTTCTCTAGACTACAATCTTTAAGTAACTAGCCTCTTGAGTCTGTTTTATCATATTCTCAAAGGAAGGGGGAGCCATTTTAAAAATCTTAGCAATTTTCCAGATCTTTTTTTCAATGTCAGAATTTTGGTGAAAATAAAGAAGATCTCTGCAAATCTAGAAATTAGTGAATATGTGTTATTAAATGGGCTAAGCTAGTCTTAGAATTCTTGGTTTTATATTTACTCTTGGTATCAATGCCCTTTGTATTTCTTTTGAATATATTTCCCAAAAAATAAAATATTGTTTTTTTAATTTTTTTTGTTTCAAAATCCCAACCTAGGCATATGAAATAATGTTTATGGAACAAACAACCCATGTGGCATTGCAGTTGCTGACCAAACAGGTACGATTACTCACTGGCAAAATGTGTCCCACCACAAATAAATGTGGAAAAATGTCAAATTTGTAAATGTGAAAAAAAGTGGAAAAAGAATCTACCAAGATCAATGAGTCGATTATTTTTAGTTCCTTTTATTAGATAATGAATTGTGTCTAGACCAAGTGTAACTGAGCTGCATGCCTTCTTTTGGAGTGATAACCATATTTGGTCCCTGTCTATCCCTAATGTTGCCCCCATCTCTCACACACAGGATTCTGCATCACATTCTCAGTCCTCCCATCCAATTTATCACAAACGCCCAAAACTTCCATCAGAAAGTGTTTAACTCTTCCTTTGACAGGTTTGTTTATTTCAAATAAGGCGTAATTTACGTGTAGAATGCCAAGATTAAATCATTATGAAGAAAACTGGAAGAAAATATGACCCCCCCTTAAAAATCTCCCTGTATCATAATTATTTTGCTTAACTGATTCTTCAATATTTCCCTGTTCTGACTCATCAAGATGCTGCCTTTTTCGTTCTCAAAAGAAATTATCTACCAGTTGCCCTTGAAAGTTTGAATGGATTTTTAAAAACTAAATATTGAAGCTTTACCCACTTTATCTCTTTTAAAAGGAACGAGAAGGGAAAATCTCAATGTCCTAAGAATCAAAGATTTTGTGTGCCTTGTCTTCTTTCTAGGCGTTTAGGTGGCACCTAATAAAATCTCCAAACACACATTATGAAATAGTTATACGCCCCATTTTTCAAATTACAAAATGAGGATAAGAGAGCTTAGGTGATTTGCCAAGTCTCTATCCATTTGCCCTCTAACCAACCTTGCAATATAAAATTGACCATAGATTTTGTTTTACAAACTGAACCCATCTTCAAATTCTGTTACATTTGCAAACTGCACTAAAAAAATAATTTTAAAAGCAATGTATAACTAAGAAAATTGCGGGATACAAACTACCACTTACACAATTTCTTAGAATGAGGGCAGCAGGCGGGTGGAAGGTTGAGAACAAGCACATCCAACTTTCCCCTTATTTAAATAATGTACTAAGTATTCAGCATTAATTGCCCTACCTATTAGTAAATGTTTGAAAACTATTAATGTTAAAAGCATGGAATTTCAACCTTCAATAAAAAGTATTATTATGGCCAATTCAGATATTTAAATGCTCATGCATTAGTGATCTTTTGCACCTTAAAATCAATCATATCTTTAAAAACCTGATTTCACGGCAGGAATGTAAGTGTTCAACTCTCTATACTTCATTCTAGTTATCCTTTCAAAGACAAAGTGAGGGGGAGGGAAGAATACTGTCTAGAAGTTAGGATATTTGAATTCTAATTCGGAACTTGCCCTTAACTACAAAGCAGCCTCTAAACTACGAAAGGTATGGTATTTGTTTGCTCACAGAAAAATATGAAAATGAAGGCTAGAGTAGTCCTAAAACCCTGTTAGCTCAGGCTTTATATAAAAATATTGGAGCCAAATTAATGTACATCTTTCTTTGTGAATCAACAGAATTTACTAAAACTTGTATTTAAAAAAAATTAGGTTCCAATTTATTTCAACCTCTAATAGAACCTTACTTTATTTACCATGCTTGTGATTTACCCACAACTTTTTATTATGATAGCTATCCATCAAAGTGCACCTGTTCTAATTATAATGATAATTCTGCCTATTTTCTTTGACAAAGTAGCTACGTGACATGATTGCTAAAAGGATGAAGAGGAAAACAGAATAAGAATCTTTAATTTTCCTACTACTATTCATTACCTACTTCATGGAATAAAAGAAGTCACTTATGACATTTTGCTGACGACTATAGTTCCTACACCATTTTTTTTTTACTTGGAATATGCGTCCTTTCTCCAAAATAAAGTACAGTGTCAGTTCTTGAAAGCTAGATACAGGGGCTAAGGATAATGAGTCCAAAAACAAGGTATTTAAGAATATATTTGAGAATTAGTCTCCTTTCTATTTGAAGGTGGACATTTCTTCACTAGCATGTATTTACCATGTAGACTTGATTTGCTCTGCAAGGAGGTGCAAATGTTTCCATGAACATCAGAAAAGGGTTTCAGATATAGAAGGTGCTATTACCCAGGATGGCAGAGAATCCTTGTTGACCTGAGTATTTTTCAATAAAAAAAAAAAAAAATCACTTTTCATCACAAGTGAGAATATCCGTTCTCAATCAAACCAGAATATCAGTTAGAATCACTGTAGGATATTTGATTCTGGTGACTTCTCATTCCTACTGCTTAGACCAAATGAACCAGAAGTAATGGGCAAAGGATCTATAGGAGTGTCTTGTAAAAGTCTGTAACTTTTTTCAAATATGCAACTAGGGTTAAGGCCAGGCACCATAGTGTATGCCTGTAATCCAAGCAGCTCAGGAGGCTAAGGCAGAATTTCTAGTTCAAAGACAGCTCAGCAACTTAGTGAGACTCTGTTTCAAAACAAAAAATCAAAAAGGACTGTGGAAATGACTCAATGGTTAAGCATTCCTGGGTTCAATCCCTGATGCGTGTTCCCCCCAAAATAAAAACTAATACCTAGAGAAAGTCTCAGTTATGTACTAGACATTCTTGGGAAAAGAAAAATAATGTGGAATCCATAAAGTATTTGGGGGGGGCGGTGTAGCCATGGAACCTGAAATATAAGAAGCATGTTAGATTTTACTGATGTAAACAGTTCATGGACCTTGATGAAAAAAACACTTCCCCAAACATAAGTCCCTAATGCATGCACACACTGTGATGGTTTTTATTGACCAATCTATTCCATCAATTCCTAGATTGTCAAAGTTACAAGTTTGAATAGAGCCGAATAGAAAAAAAAAATCTTTATGAAAGAACAAAGTATAGTCCCTTGTTAAAATACAGATTTCCAAGCAACTATTTTTTGAGGGGTTGGAACCAGGAATCTATGACTTGCAAGCTTCTTATGCTTTGAAAATATGCCATGTTTGAGCAAAGAACTCTGATGCCCCTCCCTATACTCTTAAATACCTTTCGAGATAGTTTTAGGGAAATAAGGGAAGTGACTACTCTTTCTGTATAGGAATCTTTTTTCAAAAATCAGTTTACCAGAACAGATGTCTCATGTGAGACCCTTGTTTTTGTGAAGAGTCTAAGTCCTGAAAGTGACTTAGTTGTCTAAAATACTGGTCACTAAGTATAGAGGTCAGTAGATGGACCAGGGTTAGGGAAGATTTGTAAGTAGAAGAATTCAAGGACAGTATAAGGGAGAATAAAATTATAAAACACTACCAGGCCTCCTGTCTCAGTCCTCCTGTAGAGATTTGGTTACAATTTCAGAGTTATATCAGGAGTAAGCATTCCCAGGTTATATCATGTAATCAAGTCCAGTACTTCTAAAACTTTAATGCATGTATCAATCCCTGGGATATCTGTCAGAATGAAGATTCTGACTCAGTATATGTGGGATGGTGTCTGAGATTCAGCATATCTAATAAGTCCCCCATTATTGCTGGGGATGCTGGTCCATGGACCACTCTTTGAGTTGCAAAAAGTACCCAATTTCTGTGGTTCATGACAGTAGCCTTCACATGCTCTTACTGTTTTCATTTTCTTGTGAACCAGATTATTGATTATGCAATAAATCCCCTTCAGTGTAGAGATAGCATTCTTGCCAAGTCATCACCCCGTCATCTCTTGAGTTGGACTCCTTCCTATTCCTCTCTTCTAGGAGCCTCGCTCCCACGATTTTAACATCTTAATCATTCAGCAAAATTAATTTATGGACACTTGCACACTCGCAATTTAAAGAAATTATATGAAGTCAGTGCTATTTTACCAGATATGCAAAAGAAAGACCAAGGTTTAAGTGGGTTTCCTAACATGCCCAGGGAAGTCCCATGGCTTGTCTATGATCACAAGGACTCAACTTCAGGACTTCTAATTTCAGGCTTAATATTATTTTCCCTGAAACCAGATTTCTGTATGAAATAATAATTTCTGATTCTTTTTTACCTATTGGGATAACACATCAGCAATATAAACAAACAGGACTCTCATGCATAATTTTGTAGATGAATACAAAACTCTACATAAATTTCAAGCAAATCTCACAATACCCATATGAAGTACCATTATTTTCACATTAGTGTAGTGAGGGCTAAAACCAGAATTGAAATCACATAGTTTGCCTGAGGCCAACAGAATACGAACTACAATTTATGATAATTCAATGAGAATCATCGCATTTCCATATTCACACATTTTATAAAAGGAAAGGTATAATTGGTTCACAGAGGGATACCTGCAAAGGCCATTCTATGAGTTACATGAAATGTTAACTTACCTAATAAGCCCCTTTAAGAGACAGCTGTCTATTTCACTTAGTAATAAGGCCTGTTGTACTTTACTAATAAATATAAAATACCAAAATTACAACAAAGCTTTAAATTTCTGTAAAAAGGGACAGCTATAGTACAATGAAATATGATTTCTAATGCCTTCAGAATAAAATGTTTTAATGTAGGTTTTTAAAAGAGGAATTGTTCTCCTCATTTTATTTACTATTACTTTTCAAAATTCAATGGAAAGTTCATCATTAAATGAAAATTTCTCTCTGAAATCCCTGTGATCTGACTTATGTGGTCCCTAATGTTCTAAGAGAGGAGAGAACATACAGAAAAAAAGGCAAGGAGTTGATAGAAGAGGACTAAGATGAACTCACTAACTCTGTAGTAGATTTTTATTTAGAAGTGAATTCTCAAACATTCATACCAAATGATTTAGGTCTTTCCAACAATGCTGATGACAATATGCTCCAGTTATGGTTTTTACCAGTTCCTACTCCGTTACTTTAGTGACTCTGCATCGATGAAATTTAAATGCTCACTATAGCAAAGCTTAATAACCAATTTTCCCAAATATCTTCACATTGAGACTTAAAGCAAGAACTTCATCCCCTTCAGAACAGTGATGAAATATCCATTTTCTGTGCTTTTGTACAGAAACCTCCCAAGTACATTCTTCCTTATGCAGTGTTGATAAGATTATCTGTGGTTATTTTTGTTTCCCTTTATAGTGGACTTTCAGGATTTGAAAACTGCAAAACATAAAAAATTACCTGAGACAATAAAGTATGTAATGTCATTACATAATGACATTATGTAATGTTTGTATTTTTTTTTTTTTTTTGCACAAATAAAATCAGACTGTTTTGCATTCTCAAAAATGTTGCAAGCACAAAACGCAGATGTGTGCTATCTGGATAACCTATTTTATAGTGTACATGGTACTATCACTCTTTATATCTTCTTTATTTTTGCTTTCACCTTATTCATTGCACTTTTGTTTTATACTACTACTTGTTTTTCTATCATGTCAAAACAAACTTTTAGTTCAAAATTTTAAAAAATCATCACTGCTATATTACATTGTGTAATTCTAACAAATTGCTTAATTAAATTCAAGCTGTTTTATTCCCTGAATCATTTAGTCAAACATAAAGACATTAACCCTGCAGAATTGGACTTTACTTATAGTTTAAACACAATTGAGACACATTAACATTATCAAGACATAGAAAGGATAATGAATTTTGCTTTGTTATGATGCATTTCACTTCCAACTTCCAAGGACAATTACTATGCACTTTTGTTTATGATGTAGAGTATTGTCTGTGGCACTTGGCCACTTAGTACACTGTGTTAAGCTGAGTATTTTAAATTATTTTTCTTTATTTAGAAGAAAGAGACATTGAAAATAAAATGTAGAGCTTTTTAAATAAAACGAGACTTTATGTGTTTCCTGTGTTCCAAATTTCTACACTTTCCTGCCATTTCATTTTAAAAGAACTCTTCATTTGAAAGAGTCAATTCCATTTTGAAAATGGGTCTCTGGACCCATAAAAAGCGAAAAGTCTTTATTACCTGAACACTGGCCAAAAATGAAATGGTGGTGAGGTATAATTATATAGATGCACTATAAAACATATTTCTAGAGTGTTACTAGTTTAAGGTAAAATAAAACTCTCCAGACACATTTCCTTCTGTATACCATAGACTTTTTAACCTGCTGAAAAATATATCTGAAGGATGTTCTCTAGTTTGAATTAAATGTGTATACTTTTAATTGCCGATGTCATTAAATTGTGTATCAATATGTACTAAGAATTCAGAGACTTGGGGGTATAAGATATAGGTATAATGGTTAATTTTATGTGTCAACTTGATTGGACTGAAGGACATCTAGAGAGCTAATACAACATTAATTCTAAATGTGTTTATAAAGGTGATTTTGGAAGTGATTAGCATTCAAAATGATAGCCTCAGAAGAGGCTCTCCGATATGGTGGGCATCTTGCAATTCACTAAGGGTCTGAATAGATCAAAAAGGTGGAAAACTGGCAAATTTGCTCTCTCTTCTTGAACTAGGATATCCATCTTCTGCCCCCAGATGTGGGTGCTCTTAGTTCTCAGGCCTTGGAACTCCAGGACTTAGAGCAGCAACTGCCTGCCCTTCCATGAAATCCTAAACTACCAGCTTTTCTAGAGCTTTAGTTTGCAGACAGCCACCTCTATAAACCAATCCCTCACAAAAAAATCTCTTTTAATATGTCTGTATCTTGTATCCCATTCAGAGATAGATAGCTATAGACATAGATATACATGTAAAAGTATATGAATTTATAAGTATATAAATATATCTCTAATATAATAGATTTTTACTTTCAAGATTTTTCCACTATATTGTAGTGAGTTCTATAAATTAATATCACAATTTTTAAACTCCCTGTACATTAAAGTTTCTTTCACCAATGTATTTTTTGTCTTATTTTTTATTCAGTTAGTGTTTTTTGTCATTTTGTTCCTTAAAATTTTTTTAAATTATTTATTTAAAAAGATCCATAAATTTTTAGCTATTTATTAGTTCTATACTCTTTTTTTCCTACCTTATAGAACTTTTTTTCCCCAAAAGATAAAATTTTAGGGGGAAAAAAATTTCTATTCTGATCAAAAACTACAATTTGACCTTATAAGCAACCACTTGTCCACCTATCCTATGGTGTGGGGAATGCTGTGTCTAAATGGACATAATAGATTAAACTGTAACAGCTTGACATTTTTGGCACAAAGCACTAATATATCAGCAATTTTACGTGGTTCAATCAGTCTTGGATATGTACTTTTACTTTCTCCCAAATCAGCATCCACTCATTTTAACAAATTGTACCATTTTGTTTGCTGTTAGATGATTCTGTTCAGTTACAGGAGAAAGAAAGATCAAGGAGGAGAATTACAGTGTACACTTAAGTGTTTTCCTGGGAATATCTGTTTTTTTAATGTGGAAACTGGGCACACCAATAAAAATATATATATATATATATATATATATAATTATTTTGAACATCTTTTTATGTTGTTATTCCAATTCAGATCCATGGGCCTTGGTGGAGGCTTCTCAAATACTCAAGGTGTTATTCTTTCATGGTCTAATTTTTATGATATTTGTTTTACAGAATTTAGTAGCAGTCTAGAACAATAGTATTTATGTCTCCTTGACTGGCATGGATGAAATTGTTGCCACTTGTAAGAAAAGTAGAAGTTAACATAAGCTTATTTCACTGAAGAAGTAGAAATCTTTATTAAGGAACTACCTCCAAACAATCAGTCCTAAGTAGATTGAGAAGGAAATTCTACCATTCCACCAAAATCAGATTATTACAATGCTGGTAGTGCTACAAAGAAAATAAATGAAGAGACTCTTATACACTCTTTTTTAATGAACCAAATGAAATGAAAAGGAAAAAAAAACAAGTAAAGGGAGGGGAAACTAATCAACTACAGGTCACTATCACTTATAACTATTAAGTTTAAAAAAACTATATATATATTAACATCAAGAAAATAAGATGCTTTGACAATATAAAATTTACTTTAGGAATTCAAGGTTTGTTTTTAATAGCAAAACTAATAATAAATTGTACCAGAAATAAAAATTCTCCCCTTTATGAACAAAAATACATGTAAAATTATATCAAAAGCACCATTTACAATAGCTCCAAAGAAGATAAAATATTTAGAAGCACATTTAGCAAGTGTTTAAAACTCATATATGAAACACTTTAAAGCAGTCACAAAAGTCACAATAGCAGATATGAACAAATTATCCTTCAGTTTTACGTTAGAAGACTCAGTATCATAAAGATGTCATTTGCTTCAAGTTTACAAATATATTTTACACATTCTCAATAAAAATTGCAATATTTTGAAGAGGGCTAATTTTTATCTGGAAAGAGAATTATGCAAGAATATCTTAAAAACAATAGAAAGAAAAGCTATGAAACTCAGAAGAAAGGAGGTAGATGACCTCTGCTACATATTCAGATGTTCATATCCTCTGCATATAATGCAGTGTGGCAATAAAACAGGAACAGGCAGATCAGTGAAATAGAGTTCAGAAAGTCACCCGTATACACAGGTAAATTTAGTAATGATAAAAACAATTGCTAGAAAAAGATGGGTATCTTTATTAAGTAGATTTGAGAAAAACTGAAGCCATTAGTTATTAGACTCTTGTTTTTCTCAGTGGAAAAAAGAGCAAATTATTTCCCTATTTTACAACATATAAAACAACCATGCTCCAAATAGCTTATAGATGCAAAAGAAACAAATGAAACTCAATAGGTCCTTGGAGAAAATATGGCTGAATTCCTTTTAACCTAGACTTCTAACTATGACTTGGAACTCAGATGAAAAAAAAATCAGGGCACTTAACCACATTAGAGTTATTCACAAACAAAAAGAAAAACATCTTCGCTTTGGAAGGAAAGAAACCATAGGCTAACCTGAGACAAAATGATAACTTTTCAAAATATGTGTAGCATATAATCTGTTATCTATAATATACAAAACAAATGAAAAAATATAGAAAAAAGTTCTCTAGAAAAAATGGATAAATGAAATTAATATACAATTTTAAGAAAGTAAGTATTAACTCTTTAAACATGAAAATATATTCTCCTTTATTCACCATAAGAGAAATACAAATTAAAAACACAATGAGATTTCAGGGATTTTTTACCAAGACTGACCAAAATGCAAACTTAAAAAATCAAATTTGTAAATCATGTGTTGGTGAGATTGTGAGGGAAGGGGGTCTCTCACGTTAATAGTGGGAATACAACATAATACAACCTTACGGAAGGGAATTTCACAATATATTTTTATCTAGTACTTTCTATTTTAGAGATTTACTCTAAAATTTACTTCAACAATAAGAAAATAAATTTACACAAGACAATTCATTGCGGGTTATTTATATTTGTAAAATATTAGAAGCTCATACCTAGGATATTGGTTGAATAACAAAGGGTGCAATGGAGTCCTTGGTTGTTTTTGAAAATAATGAAAAAGGTCTCCATGAACTGATAAGGAGCCATATCCAGGTTATATTGTTAAGTCTTTATAAAAGTCCAAAACCTTTACATATAATGTTAACTGTTGAGTAAGAAATGAAAGGGGAAAATAAGAAAAATATACATGTAGCTTCTTACATGTTGCAAGAAAGAAGTAACTAGAGACAAATCAGAAAATAGTGAGGGTTATTAATGGCAAGGGTGTGTGAAGGGATGGAATGGTTGGTGTTGTGGACAGCGACACTTTCCTCATGCACCTTAGTTACAGTTTTGACATTGGCAACCATGGTACATTCTACACGCTTTTAAAAAATCAACAGGATGAAGGAATTAAAAAAAAAAATCCCTCCCTGCCAGAAAAGAAATCTAGAACAGATTGCAAGAAACATATGTACCTTAAAAAAAATCCAAATTAATAATGTAACAATAGTGAAAAGGTGGCAGAAGGAACTAGTCCAAGTGATTTTTGAACTCACTGTTCAGAGTATACTCTGTCTAAAGATGGAGAACAATGTAAACAGATATTGACTATTTATTTCATTGGAGCCATGGGTCAGCAATTCTGAAAATAGATTTTTGTGTACAGTTTACAGAAACGAATGAGCTAAACATATCAAGGGTAACAGGAGCCTGTTTTATTCCTGGAAAAAGGATTTGTTAATATAGAAAGGGAATGTCTTGAATCAACTTTGGATGTTGAATCCAAATTTGAGAGACGTATATGAGTTCATGGTTTATGGTCATAAGAGAGATGATGATGAGGGCAACAGATAAATAGCCAGATAGACACACTAATAGATGGATATACTATTCAGCTCTGTATTCCAAATTAGCCTAGGAACAAAAATACCATTGTAGCAGTGAGCACACAAGCTCTTGGATTTCAGTTTCTAAATGCCATTTCCCTAATAAATGGAACCAGAGACCTTGGAAAAAAAATTGATTCCAGAATTGAGGCAAATTGAGGAAAGGTACAAATTGTTAGATGTAAGCTGAAAAGAACATGGTCAATTAAATGTACTATGGAGTATCAAGGAAAGAATCAACAAAATAATAAAGTAGCAAAATGTTTGAACTAGTGATTTAGGACAGAAAGCAACACATATGTCAAAATAACATTGTTTTTAAAAACAAGGTAATCTACAGGAGAAAATAAATCTAGCCCATAATTTCTCTTTAACAACAATACTAAGAGAAATTGTAGCAATACTTGCACAGCATTTTGAATGTATAGCATAGTACTCCTGAAGTAAAATCATCCTTAGGTTATTAAGTAAAGAGAAGGCTATTCTTCTATGGCGATGCAGGAGTACTTTTCTCCAAATTAATCCTTGCACTTAGTTATCTTTAGTCACACACAAATTCTTTTTTCTATGGATGCTAACAAAGAAGAGCTAAAATTCATATAGGAAAGTATGTACAAAAGTAGCAACACTTTTCTGAAATAGAAAATACCAAGAGACAAAAAATACTATGAAACTTAGTAATTGACTTAAAAAACTTAGGCATTTATGTATAATAGATCACACATAACACACACACACACACACACACACACACACACACACACACACACACACTGCCAAGCATTAGACTTTAGTTGAGAAAGGATAGGTTATTCAATAATTATATTTTGACACTGTTATGTGTTTGACACGAGGATTCAGGTTATAAACATAGAGTAATATTGTACAGTATTAGAAGGAAATGTATGACACTGAGTTAGAAAAGTTTTTTAAAAATAAGATTCAAAAGGAAAATTCTCTAAGCACATTAATAAATGTGAAAAATTTAAACAAGTCTTATGTATGAAAAAAGACCATATACAGAATTTAAAAAACACGCAATAAGCTGTAGACTTAAAAGGCAACAAACTTGACTTGAGAATTTATTTATTCAGATATAAGTTAATGGTAAGCAAGCAAATAGAAAATGTGCTAAAGAACAAGAACAAGCAATTTACCTATAAAGAAATGCAAATAAGCATATGAAAAGTTGTGTAACCTGTCTAGGCAACATGAGCTTACAAATTAAAATAACTGAAATAATTTCTTTAAACTGTCATGTTAGCAAAAAATAAAAAAATAACTTGAGAATATAAAGTATAGATAAGTATGTGGAAAACAAGACATAGCTGTGCCTTGCTGGTGGCTGTGTAAATTTATGCAGCTACTTTGAAGGGCAGTCTGGCAATGTTTAAAACTTTTAAATATGCATGCTGCATAATGCAACAATTTCTTTTTTTATTTTTCTACTTCGGAGAAATGATCCTATATATGTCCAACAAAGTAGATACTAGGATATTAATTTTAAACAAAATTTCCTTAAGTTAGGAAAAGTCTAATTAAAATGTATATTCATCCAATGGGATAATGTACAGCAGTTGAAAGTATGAGGTAAATCTACAAATATTTAGGTAAGTCAAACTCCATGGAACTATTGCCAATAAAAAGCAATTTGAAGAATAATTCATAAAGAATAATAATTGTTATGGTTTAGTTATGAGGTGACCCCCAAAAGCTCATGTGTGAGACATTGCAAGTTTTGAGTTGAATTGGTTGAGATACAAGATCATTAATCCAATCAGTGAATTAATCCCTGGATAGGAATTCACTCAATGGAAATGGAAAGCAGGTAGGGTATGACTGGAGGAGGTGGGTCACTGGGGGCAGTGCCTGTGGGGTTTATATATTGTAGGTGAGCTTTATCTCTCTGCTTCCTGATGTGATGTGCCTAGCTGCTTTCTTTTACCATACCCTTTCACCATGATATCCTGCCTCACCTACAGCCTCAGGGAATGGACTTGGCTATTTATGGACTTAAGCTCTAAAATCATGAGCCCGCAAATTTTCCTCCTCTATTTGTTATTGTCGGGTCTTTTAGTCACAGAATTGAAAAAGCTGACTAAAATAATAACATTTATGAAAAACAAAATATATGCACAAAATATTATATGTGTATGTGTATTTATATGTACGTATAAAAAGGCAACTAAATAATAGAATTGGTTGGTGATATGAAGAGATACATGTTTTGTCTGTAATGTTTATTTTATAATACCAATTTTCACATGTTTGCTCTGAAGAAAAGGAAGCAAGTGCATGAAATAGAAACACACATGATTTTAATGACATGTAAGCTATGGTTAATTGCTCATGCTTAAAGATATGGGGATTGAAATATAAATTATACAAAGAATCCACTCAATAAATGGGCCAAGGAACTGGACAGACACTTTATAGGAAAAAATTAATAAATATGAGATTAATAAACATATGAAAAAGAGTTCAACATCTCTAGTAATTAGAGAAATGCAAATTAAAACAACTCTAAGATTTCATCTTACTCCAATTAGAGTGATTATTATCAAGACCACAAACAATAATAGATGTTGATATGGATGTGGGGAAAAAGACACACTTTTAAATTACACGAATGGTATGAATCTACATCATGCACAACTATAGAAACAAAAAGATGTGCCCCATTTGTGTACAATGAATCAAAATGCAGTCTGTAAAAGTAAAAAAAAATTTAAAAAAGAAATATCAATTATGCCCTATATTATATAGCAGTCTCACAAAAATTAAAAACATTGATTCTATACTCAGGAAAGTTCTGGAAAAAGATATCTTGGTACAGCTGTAACTTCCTTGAGGGATAGATTTCAGGGTAACTCTTTTTATATTTTAGTCACATTTGTAATCTTTGAGGTTCTTTTTTCTTTTCCCTATTTATGTGTATTAATATTGACAGAAAATATGAAAAATAAAATGGTGATTTTTGAATTAGGTAATTAAAACAAAAAAATTAAAATTAAAAAGAGCAAGATCACCAAACATTGCAAAGACAGAGATAATACTCTTAATCTGAATATAAAATAAATAAACCAAAAACCTAAAGGATTAATTAATATTTTGAATCACTAAGGATATTTCTAAAGTGATGTACAAATTAATACACCCATGCACAATTGAGAAGGAAAATGTAAAAAAGAATTGTTTCATTGAAAGTGGCAACTAAAAATTATGTGGAATTATGAGGAATTCATTTTAGTTTTTAAAAATACATGAAATGAATAGAAAGAAAACTTCAAAAGATGATGAAGAAGAGGACTTAGTTTAGTCCTTATTCACCAGTATGGCTTTCTCAAAGCTGGTTGGTGGTCAGCATCCATTCTGATGGTTGGTTCCATCAGATTTCTCAGTATGTATTCTTTTAAACATATTTTAATAGTATCCTGACTTAGAATTTTATAAGACATAGTAATGTAGATAAAAAGGAAAATAATTTTTGTTTGTGATTTCTGAGAAATTTATTCAACAACCGATAGGGGTATAAAATGTTGGTTTTGGGGGGAAAATAAAATTTAAATCCTTTTCTCACAATAAATCTTAATAAAAACATGTTTTCTTACAGATGTAAATATTTTTACTAACAATTACTAGGTTGATAATTTAAATTTAGCAACTAGAACATTTATCTCACAGGGGAAAAAAATTAAGAAAATATATCTTAATAAATCATATGGAAGAAGATGACTTGGTTGGTCAGCAGGCAAAATAAAATGGCAGTAGCCTGTTTTCCATTACTATAATGAAATATGTGAGCCTGGGAACTTTGTATAATACAGAGGTTTACTTAGGTCAGTTCTGGAAGTTCAAAGGCATATGGCACTGACCGGTTTGGTTTTGGTGAAGGTCCCACGG
The DNA here is from genome assembly GCF_902686455.1 of Sciurus vulgaris. Taxonomy (NCBI): domain Eukaryota; kingdom Metazoa; phylum Chordata; class Mammalia; order Rodentia; family Sciuridae; genus Sciurus; species Sciurus vulgaris. The sequence goes on along the minus strand of NC_136468.1, from coordinate 71,750,360 downwards.
CAGATGGGATCACAATGGCAGGAGCATGAGCAAGAGGGAGAGCTGAAAGCTGGTCAGGAAGACAGAGATGGGGAGAACACAGACTTGCTTTTTTTTATTATAATCCTCTCAGAAAAACTAACCAGGGTCCCACAAGAACTGTAATTCCTTTTGAGGGCAGTACCCTCAGTGACCTAATTACTTTCCAGTAGGCCTCATGTCTTAAAGGTCTCATGCCACCTCCCAGCATCACCAAACAGGGACCCACCTTCCCACACATGAACCCTCAAAGCGTAGTGTCAAGGAACCAGCCTCTGGGAAAGAGAAAGAAGACTAAAGAGAGAGATGACAGAAAGAAAAAAAAAAAAAAAAAAAAGCCCAAAAGGGTGTTTTGGAGAACTATAGAAATTACCGGGGCTGGGGAGATAGCTCAGTTGGTAGGGTGCTTGACTTGCAAGCACAAGGCCCTGGGTTTGATCCCCAGCACCCAAAAAAAAAGAAAAAAAAAAAAAAAAAAAAAGAAATTTCCTGTAATGGCCAGGTGGCTAAGAGGCTGAGGACTGCTGGCCCAAGGCTGAATGGTGGGTCTGACCCAAAGGTACTGTAGAAACAAGGACGGTCCAGAAGTACCCAGAATTATGTTGGGAATTGCAACTGGGATTCTATTTAGGTTCCCAAAACATACCTATAATAATCCTACGCAATAATAATAAAAATCCTATGATAATCCCATAATGAGCTTCAGATTCATCTCCTTATGTAACCTTATGAGCAGCCACAAGGACTGGGGGACTTTGATTTCAAAGTTTCCTTTTGTGGATACTATTATTAATGATAATAATATATTTATTGGATTTCCAACAAGTAAAAGATAGATGAGGTAAAAGCTAAACAAAAGTGACAATTTTAACAACCTGCAATTCTCTGACCAGTGAACAAAGTCTACATCAACTTAAATTGCACTGAGGAAAGTTAATCACCAGAAAATTGAAGTCCAGCCTACTCATCTGCTCCGGTTTTGCCAGTGCTGCACAAGTGTCAACATTATGGCAAGGAGAAGATGTAACAATCAATATAAAAAGTAAGCAAGTAAGCTGAATGGAATCAAAGTCAGCTGTAACTACCCATCCTTTCAGGTTAAGACTATGTCCCTGAAATAACAAAGTGCTGAATGTGTGTTGTGTGCATCATTCATGTGCATGTAATAAGCAGAGGTTAGGATTTGAAAAGCCTAAATATGAAGAGTTCTTAGGTGACAGAGCATTTCTAATCATCAAGACATTTTTAAATATTGGAAAACTTCTATTAGATATGGGACTTTTTTCTGTATTCAATCCTCTAGTCCTTTAAAAATACTTAGCAAAAACTTATGTGCCATTCCTAAAATAAAAATTTGCAAATATAAATTCAAGAGAAGTTAATTAAGTCAATCACAGTGCTAAGGTTGAGTCCCTGTTCTCATGAGTTTTAACAATGTGTTCAGTTCCTCAAAATGACACAATTCAGTATCTTGGAATATGAGAGAAATGACTGCTGCTGTCACAAAGCCACACCCCCACACCTGCCACACCATGCTATAAGCTTAAGTAAATACAAGCACACTTTTCATGCTGCATTAAAATAACTATGACCTCTGTAGAGATCAAGCAGGCAAAATTAGCAACCAACATATATTTATTTTTATTCAAAAGAGAAAGAAATCTTGGGGGAAATGTTCACTAGTATATATTAAAATGAGATTATGTAAGAAAACCCACTAAACCTGTATTAAATAAACATCTTTAAGTAAATACAAGTGATTCTACTTTTCTGCTCATATATGTGTGCATGTACACATGTGTGGGACGGGAGAAGAAGAGAAAAGAAGCATCATGCATTGAAGGTATCCATTCCAAACACCATGCCACGCAGTTTCTTGAGAACAATTCTGTCAAAAAAAAAAGGATTATCTGCATTTAACAGATAAGGAACACTGACACAGGTTGTTCCCACACTAATGGTTTTGTGTTCCTAAGATTTTCTGCTTGAAAACAACTTTCAAAATCAGATTATTAGGTGAACTCTCATCTCCTATACTGATTATTCTCTTGTCAGCTTGTAAAATTTGTTAATGGTAATACTAAAGTGATATAGTAACCCGAATTAGAAAGAAAATAACATATTTCTGCCTAAGAGTTCTAATTCTTAAAAAACTTTCCCACATAGAAGAAACCCAGTCAGTGATTGAGAGGAGAACTGATTGGAAGAATTTGTGAAAATAGTTCCTCCACTTACAAAAACATCCGTGTTTTCTCCATGTTCTAGTGTTACAGAACTGGGGACCTGCTGGGTTTAGCTGGTCAGCCACCGCAGTCCTTGGGTGCCAGTTCTTGTGACCCCACCAGAAAAAATTCCATTGCTGAGAACAACCTTTTTTGTTTGAATCCACTTCATTTATTGATTCTTTCTTTGATTTCTTGTTCTTTGGGAGTCTTATTAAGGAAGTCTGGTCCTAAGCCAATGTGATGGAGATTGGGGCCTACTTTATCTATTTGGTGAAGGGTCTCTGGTCTAATTCCTAGATCTCTGATCCATTTTGAGTTGAGTTTTGTGCAGGGTGAGAGATAGTGGTTTAATTTCATTTTACTGCATATGGATTTCCAGTTTTCCCAGCACTGTTTGTTCAAGAGGCTATCTTTTCACTATTTTAAATTTTTGGTAACTTTGTCTAGTATGAGATAACTGTACTTATGTGGGTATGTCTCTGAGTCTTCTATTCTGTAGCTTGATCTACCTGTCTATTTTGGTGACACTACCATGCCATTTCCCCCCTCCCCTCAGGAAAGGAAACAAACATTAATGTGAAGAGAGAGCCTACAGAGTGGGAGAAATCTTTTCCACACACACTTCAGACACGGCACTAATCTCCAAAATTTATAAAGATCTTACAACAGTTTACACCAAAAATATAAAGAACCAAATCAATAAATGGCCTAAAGAACTGGGCAGACACTTCCCAGAAGAAGATATATAGGCAATCAACAAATACATGAAAAAGTGCTCATCAACTGTAGTAATTAGAGAAATGCAAATCAAAAACACCCTAAGATTTCATCTCACTCCAATTAGAATGGCTATTATCAAGGATGCAAGTCATAGTAAGTGTTGGTATGAATGTGAGGAAAAAGGCACACTCATACATTGCTGGTGGAGTTGTAAATTGGTGCAGCCCCTCTGGAAAGCAGTATGGAGATTTCTCAGAAAACTTGGAATGGACCCACCATTTGATCCAGCTATCCCACTCCTTGGCCTATACCCAAATGACTTAAAATCAGCATACTATAGTAATACAGTCACATCAATGTTTATAGCTGCTGAATTCATAATAGCTAGATTGTGGAACAAGCCTAGATGCCCTTTAACAGATAAATGGATAAAGAAACTGTGGTATGTATACACACATATGTATATGGAATACTACTCAGTCATAAAGAATAAAATTATGGCATTTTCTGGTAAATGGATAGAGTTGGAGAATATCATGCTAAGTGAAATAAGCCAATCCCAAAAAAACAAAGGCCGGATGTTTTTCTCTGATAAGTGGATGATGATACATAACAGGGGGGCGGGGCTGTCAGGGGGTAAGAGAAGAATGGAGGCACTTTGGATTGTGTAGAGGAAAATGGGATGGGAGAGGGTGGGGGAAGGAAAGATAGTGGACTGAGACAGACATCATTACCCTATGTGTATGTATGATTACACAAATGATATGAATCTACATTGTGTACAACCATAGAAATGAAAAGTTGTACCCCATTTGTGCACAAAGAATCAAAATGCAGTCTGTAAAAATAAAAAAAAAATTTAAATTTTTAAAAAATAAAATAAATAACAGGAAAAATTAATAAATCACATCTATTATTGCCCACAGGAAATATTATGCTTAATGTATACAATGAGTTATGGGTAGCAATAAATGTATGTTCTTTAAATATTTTAAAAAAGAAAGAATTCCAGCAAAACACTGAGTAGTAAGCAAAAGTTTAAGAGAGAGGGTGAAAGTAGATGGTTACATACAGCATAGGGACCATGCAGATTACCTGGAAGGGAGAAGGTTATGGTGCTCATAGGACTGGACTTTTTAAGGAAACTAAGTCCTTTGTTCTTGCCTTGATTTCCCTGACTTATTACCCTCACAGCTTCCTTTGTGAGGGTCTGGATATTCTGTTTGACAGAGAGGTTGTGACATTGTTTCATTAATAAGAGAGGATTGTTGCAAGAGATAATGATGGCACTTATCTGAAAACCACAATGCCCCTTGAAAGGTTATAATTAACTGTAGCTGGAGGTCTTGAGGTACCAGATCCCACTTGTCTGATACTTATCTCTTTTAGTTATGGTCCCCAGGATTTTAAGGAATAATTCCCTCTAGGTATTACAGTTTTCTGCAGCCTGAGAAAGGCTAGGCATTCCAGATCTCATTTCCCAACAATTACCTGTTTAAAGTTCCCCACAATTTTCAGTTTGTTTTGTTTTCTTAAATATTTTTTAGTTGTAGATGGACACAACACCTTTATTCCATTCATTTATTTTTATGTGGTGCAGTTTTCAATTTATGGCTCTTAAATTTTCTTGGTACTTAGGCCTAATGTCTATTCTTCATTGTCCTTTCCCTAGTTCATGGTTAACTAACCTACCTCACATTAGTCACATCATATAGTAAATTCCATGATTTCAAGGACAGCCTAGCTCAAACTATGAGTCTCCAGGTTTCCAAGCACACCCATACCATCACTCAGAAAATTGTGAAAACATCTGCTTTTGAGTGAATTAACCCGGTTAGTTAGGTATCCTAATTATTAGCCTCATTTATCCATTAAAAACACTTGGAATTTTTATCTTTGTCCATGATCTTTGCAGCAAGATAGCCTTAGGGAATGAGTCACGAGCTTGGATCAGGAATGAAGATACAAAAATGTCTCCTGACTGGTTACTCAGGCACTGTAACAGTGGTCCACTTCACCTTTTGAACATAGTCCTCACTGCTTATTTTAAAAGGAAGGTTTTTCTTTTCCTAGTCTCTCCTCCCTCTCCCTAACCTGGGGCAGAGAACAAGATTATCTGTACTTGAGCACACACCCACCACAGGAAGGAGATGTCATCAGAGGATCTATGAAGTGACTCTCTCCAAAGTTAACAGGTGAATTTCAACCTGGAATGCAGCCTTTGATGATCTTCTTTAAAAGCCCTCTGTTCTCCCTGATAGGAAGAACCACAGCCTCTGGGACTGGAGTCCCCTGTGGTTCTCCTTTGCTAGGAAAGCAATAAACCCTTTTTATTTTTCTTTTTTTCTCAAAACCATATCCTTATTATTAAATTGGTATAAATTGGCACTGGGGACAAGGATCAAGCTTTTGGTAACAGCACCATAAATAAATAATGGCAACAAGCAGACAATTTAAAAGCACAAGGCATATAGGATTAGAACAAGGGCAGGTCAGGAGAGGCCCCCAAATCTCTCTAAGATAGTCGGAGGAAAGGTGTGGTGATACAAGTGATAAACAAATGTCATAAATGGAAGATGATCATGGTACAAAGAAAAATTAAACATATATAGAAGATAGATAGATAGATCCTTATGATGGCATCCATGAGAAAAAAAATTAAATTTTTAAAATAGCTCAATATTTCAATTTTTGTATATGTTGTAAATAAAATAGCTATAATTTTAATAAAACAAATATTTGGAAGAATTTTATGGAGTTTTTTTTTTTAAACATATAAGACCAATTTCAAATTAGCATAAAATTGCCTCTGTAAGAAAGCAGGTGATGATAATTTAAGAATTATAGGAAAGTTCTTTCTTTGTAGTATTTCTAGATTGCCCCCAGATCCTATTTTTGCTATTAATTTGCTTACTAAATATTTCTTTTGATACTTTAATGGAAGTGCTGTGTAAACCTCTTTTGAAATTATAAAACTCACAAATCACTGAAATCCAAATTAATGAGCTTTCACTATATTGCATTTATGACTCAGAATAAAAAGATACTTAACTGCTAGATTAAGCAGAGAATTCAATAAACGGAGTGAGGCTTTGGGTATTCCACTGGGTGATCCATTCTAAAATACATTTCCATACTGATTGTCTGGGTCATGGCTCTTGCATTGGCATCCACTAGTGAGCTCTTGAGGCGTGATTAGTAAATTGTGACCCAACCATAGGCAGCACTTGAGTTCTGCAATTGCCTTCGTAAGGCACAGAGTCTTTTCAAATCACTTCATACACATGTGGAGAGTTTCAGAGTTTCTTGGTTCATAAGCATGCTCAGAGGGTTAATTAGACATTTTTCTGAGAGGTTTTATATTTCACAGAAAAAGCTACTGCAGAACTTCATGGTATTATTATTTACATAATTTCTCCCCATACTTATTTTCTTTTTCTCCTAAACTTTATGGAGGAAGAAAAAAAATGTTTGTTAGTTTTTGAGCTGCAACCCCATTGAGATGGTTACCAAAGCAAAGCAAATTCTTCATAGTGTCTGCCTTGGTGACAGCAGCCTGCTGCCTCTCTTCTGTTTCCACTTGCCTATTCACTGGCTCCCTGCAGATTTCTTTTTAGGGAAATCTCAGATTCAATGGAAAATGTCTCTTTTTTGTAGTTATTGGGCATGCTCAGTATTCAAGGTCATTTTTTAATTCTTCCTAAAACTTTAACAAAATATTTCAGATAACAGATTTTTCTTTGAATTTGCATAGCCTTCTCCCCTCTCCCTTTTTCAATGTATCCTCTTCCCCACTGGGAGCAAAGGCATAAAATTTTTCTTCTACTCCTAGGGAGAGAGTCTATTTTTTTCATATTCAAATGGAGATTAAGCCCTTTGACCTTTGCAGAGTTAAAATGTCAACCAAAGAGATTACTAACAGAAAAGGAAAATGGAAGAGAGGATATTACTAAAGTAAAGACTCTTCAAATATTTCACACTGTTACTGAACTGGGGCCTTCCGGAAAACTGAGGAAGCTCAAAGACCTCTTGTCAATTTTCAGGGTCAAGTCAGAACAATTTCAGACATGTTCCTCAGAGTAACAGGATTGAGTTTATTAGAGAAACAGGAAAAGGGAAAGGGGACCCTCCCAAGGGAGAGAGTGGGTCTTCTCAGAAAGGAGAGGTGACCCAGTGGCAAAGGACAGGTAGTCAGTGTACATAATGAATGATTGGGTCAGAAAGGTGGGATCTAATTCAAAGAAAAGGAAATGAAATGCTACCACCTCCAAACCACTTTCCCCATCTCAAATGTTTACCAACTCCTCAGGGTATTTGCTCATCCCAACACAAGGAGTTTTTGCAAGTGTGTACCCCCTGGATAGCTCTTTTCCTGCCTTTTAGTCACTTAGGCAAGATGGGAAGGAGGGGGAAGGAAACCTGAAATCTATGAAGGGACAAGACACATGCCCCCTCCTATGAATACCCAGCTCTGGGCCCCCTTCTCTCTGCAGAAGTCTACAATTTCTTTTGATTTTTGGCTGACAGCAGAATGATACTAGACTTTCAAGTTCCCACTGCCATGACAACTCTAGGTCACCTTGCCCATACTGACCAGTTCTAATTGGCCCACGCTGACCAGTTCTTACAGATTTTACGGTTAGGAGGAATTTTCATTATTTCCCTGAGTTTCAGGATCTGGTCTATGAACAAGGTCACAAAAGTCGGAAGACATTCAGGGTAACTTAGGTTCCTTTCATCAATATTTTTTGGTCCTGCATTTCTTCTTCAAATAACAGGTAGTTCGCTGAGGAATGTTACATATGCTGTCCACTTAAGTCAGGGCTGCAGGTGAATTGTTCCTTGGAAAAGAAAGCATGTGGGGAGGGAGTTCATTTATTCTCTTAACCTCATGTTCCCACCATTCCTATCTGTCTATTACCTAACAACATCATGAAAATAAGTAAAACAAAATACTAAAGTTTGGTTTATTTCTTCATGACAAGTTGCATTAGATTAGGACTACAATTTTAAAAATTTTTATAAAATTATAACTTTATGACTTACCTAATAAAATAAATCATTTATTAATATATCATAGGCATCAAAAAATCACATCTAAATTGGCGAAGGGTGACTAATAATCCTAAAACTTGTAAGTGTATTTCATCAACTATTTTCTTAGTTTTCTTCAAGGAGTCAACTTTTTTTCTTATAGAAGAGTAGCTCACACAAGTTTGCAGATAGTTTACCTCCTTTGCAAAAGTGGCAATTTCAATGTGTGGATCCTAGTTTGCATGATATGACTGCAAATGCTGAGGTTGCTTTTCACTAGCACTTTAGAAAATCAGTTCTTGGTATATGAAAGAAATACATATTTCTGAAAAATCTTGACATAAAGTCTATAATTTTCTGAATACCTGTACAATAAACATTTTTAAAAAACAGCAAATTATGTTCAGTGGATGAGAGAGGAGCAGAGATGTAATCAGGGAGGATGTGGAGCTACATCAGAAGAAAGGAAAGGCATGCCCTTTGCGGGCAGAGGCAGATGGGAAATTTGGATTTAAATTCTGTCTCTGCCATTTGTAAATCAAGGAGCATAACCATCTTGACCTCAATTTCAAATCTTGTATTTGGGCAGAACCCTATATTTTCTAGCATTGTCTCCTTTGTCTCTTAAAAAAAAAAAAAAAAAAAAAAAAAAAAAAAAAAAAATACTTTAGATGTTTTATTGTTTCTGTGTGCCTAAGTTTCAATCTTAAGAATCCTTTATCATGATGCATTTAGAGGCCTCTTTGAAGAGGTTATAGCAATCCCTTCAAGAGGACAGGAGTGCCTAATTTGGGCAATGGGGATAGCAAAAGAAAAAGTAATCACATAATCTCAAATCATCTTCTGCCACTACATACATGCACTCTATCCATGAAGCCTTCTCAGATTTCATCTGGTTTATTTGGCTCAAAATAAATACTGTTTGTTAAATTGATTTGAAATGACACTTGAAAATTTTCCCCAAAATTCTAAGTAAGTCTAGGTCTAAACTCCCAATTTTCAATATTTACTTATTTAGCTCTGATTTCTCTCCAGATTTAACTGGAAAACATCAATTTCTAAAATACCAGGATACGTATGTAGACACAACTTTGTATGTGTCAGTGACACTTTAGGTGACAAATGTGCTCCACTCTGATGCCATTTTTCCAAATTTAAATAAAGGTATATGAAGAATATAAATATCTCTGGAGAGACGAACATCCTTGAATTCAGTTGTTCTTCATTCCTGAGGGAAAACTAAATTAAATACTGTAACAATATAGGTTTTCCACACTATAAACCATAGTGTGTTTGGTTAGAAGTTTACTTACTGTGAAGCAAATATAACAAGTTTCAGGGCTCCTTAGTTAGCACGGACCTCTTCCATGAACCTGCACCAAATTTTGTTTTTGTAATTCCTTTTTTTAAAATTTTTTAAGAGAACACATACAATTTAAACTTCAGGCCTGGGCCTTTCCTAAGTATACAAGAGTTGATTTTCTAAAAAGAAAGATTTCAGAAACTACTGTTGCTGAAAATGCCACTAATAATTGTCACTGTTCATAATTTTATTGTTAATAATTATCACCTTATTGGGGTTTTTTTCTTATTCATTCCACATAGACATTTTGCAAACATTATGCCCAACCTTCATAATAACTGTGCAGTAAAAGAAACCAAGGAAGAGTACAGAGATATATAAAAAGCTGACAGTAATTTAATACAAGTTCTGACTTACTCCAAAATATTGCTAAGCTTTTTATAACACATCAAGCCTCAGTAGGGTAAAAGCAGCTACTTTTTAAAAATCTTTTTACATGCCACTAGGCACTAACTGAAAATCAATAGAATAGCAAAGTGAGTGGGCATATGGCTTTTAAATTGTTTATTTTGTTATAGGTCATGTTATGTCAAATCACATCTGACTTTAAAACACCAAATAATCCATTTACAAGTAAGGTAATAGTCTGTCAAGTCTGCATGCTGGGAACATTAGGGGAAGATGAATTAACCAATCAACAAGGTAGTTAAATGTTAGTAGCTATAAGATCTGAAAGGGTGAGTGTTAATTCAAATAATGTTAAATGGTATTCATGGAATAAGTGAACTATGCCTCATGCTTTAAAAGTAACTCAAGTATGGAACGATCCAAAAAAATGCTTCCTTGAGAGATATTTATAGAGACACCACGGTTTTATTTCTCAGCTGAGGAGGCTTTCCATTCAAGACATTACACTTAACGTGTATGTGAACATTTTGTGAATTTGACCAATGGGAAGAATTTCCAATAAATTTTGGAGTGATAAAAACCTCTGAGTGTATACTAATCTGTCTTTCAGGCTCAAAGAGCTCAGGAGATAGTTAGCCTATGCAGAGAGACCCCATATATCTGGGCAAATTCACATTTTCTAAACCGAGGAGACTGATATGTAAAGCTAGAATACAAATTAATTATATTGCAATGAAAATCTAAATGCCAAGTGTCTCTCACAAACTCTTGTCCTATGGCCAACCCATTTTTTCTTTTAGGAAATCTCAATAAAAATGCAAATTAGGAATAAAAAGAGAGTTAAGTATGGTGTCAGAAAATGGGTGGTATTACATGATTTGAAAAATTTTGAGTCAAAATTTCGGGCACATAATTAATATTCAATAATTTTTAAAAAAAGTGAAAAAGATTAAGATACTCTGGGGATACAGTGTTATTGCTCTTTGTTTTGTTTTGCCCTGTGGTTGCCCCTGCCAATCAGTTATGACCATGGACAGCTGTCACAAGGTCCCTGTGCACACATGTCTCTCTGATTCTCCTCTTAAGTTTTATTTCTTGTTTTTGACTGTTGCATTCTTTCTTTCTACATATCTCCCCCACCACAGCATTTCCTTTGCTCAGACCTGTTACAATTCTCTTTTTCTTTCTTTCTTTCTTTTTTTTTTTTTTTTAACAATTCTCTTTCTTAATGTATAGTAGCTATATTCATGTTCAGTGCAAGTCCCAGAGTCATCTGATGCTCCTCCTTCCATATCTCTTCCATCTAAGGTATCCCAATGTGGTCTATTTTGCCTTATGAATTTCTGAAGTTTCTTTGGAATAAGCCCAGATGTTTAGCCTGTTACATTTTATGTGGGCAGACTCCCACTTGATGCTCCACTTCAGGGATCACCTTGATTCTTCTGACTAGCTCATGGTGCTTCTCCTTCTCCTTTCATGGCCATGTTTCCTTTTGTCACAGGGCCCTTAAATTCTGCAAAGACCATTGCTTCTTCACAACTCCCACACTCACTTGTAATTAATTACCATGCTTCTTTCAGTTCCCAGATGAAGTTCCCTGTGAGGATCCTTTTCTGTAACCAGAGGAGCAGCACAGCTTCCCATTATGGTTTCTCTTAATAGTTCTGGAACTCACGGGTTTCTCCTCAGCATTAACTATCACAACTGGGTAACTATTTTGTCAAAGCAAAAGCAAAAATTGCATTGGACAAACTTAAACAAGCAATGATGATTTTTTTCAAGGATATCACGAAAGGAAATAGATGCCAGAACTCAGTCTAAGCTCAACTCTATTTGATCAATGGGTTAAAGAATTTTTAAGAGCCAAGGTGGGGACTCTTAGGCCATCCATATTTACTAATTGATTTTACATAAAGGAAAAGAAAATGTTGCCATGTCTTCATGGCAAGAGGCAATTTGACAACCTGGAATAAGGTCCTTGTTGATGTTAGGTTCCTATCTTCCCACAGAGCCTGGGAGTCAGGGACACTATTCCTTGTTTACATTTCAAGGGATGTCCCCAAGATCTTTGAGGGAAGTAATCCTGGATTATAACACATGAAACAAGATTTAAAAATTATATATCAAAGGGGCATAAAAATAATTTATGATTAAGAATTTTCTAAAGTAAATCCTCTAAGAGCGATTGGGGCCTTGAGGCACGAAGAAGCCTGCTTAAAGTTCAGTTAAGCTTCAGGGAACATTAAGCCAGCCTTGATCAATTTGTCACTCCTTGATGAAGTTGCCCTAATGACTTCTCATCAAACATACAATTTAATTCAAAATATTTACCATGGCCATGAGGCCTGGGAAGAGTTGAATCCTCTCCCTGTTACTCTCCTGCTCTCCTACCATTTCCCTATTTGCTCACTAGGCCCTCATTGCCTTTCATTAAGCTCCATAAATATGCCAGGTTCATTCTATTCTTAGGCCTTTTGTACTAACTTTCCTTTCTTTACCTGGGTTCCATGAAGACAGGACTTTTATCATTTCCACCTTTGTTCCCTCAGTACTCCAAACAGTGCTGAACACAGAGAAGACACTTAATTAATGTTTTTTTTTTTTTTTTTATTGTAAACAAATGGGATACATGTTGTTTCTCTGTTTGTACATGGCGTAAAGGCATACCATTTGTGTAATCATAAATTTACATAGAGCAATGTTGTTTGATTCATTCTGTTATTTTTTTCCCTTCCCCCCACCCCTCCCACCCCTCTTTACCCTCTATACAGTAGTTCCTTCCTCTATACTTGCCCCCCTCCCTAACCCTAACTCTAACCCTTCCCTCCCCCCCATTATGTGTCAACCTCCACTTATTAGCGATATCATTCGTCCTTTGGCTTTTTGAGATTGGCTTATCTCACTTAGCATGATATTCTCCAATTTCATCCATTTGCCTGCAAATGTCATAATTTTATCATTCTTTATGGCTGAGTAATATTCCATAGTATATATATACCACAGTTTCTTTATCCACTCATCAATTGAAGGGCATCTAGGTTGGTTCCACAGTCTGGCTATTGTGAATTGAGCAGCTATGAACATTGATGTGGCTGTATTTCTGTAGTATGCAGATTTTAAGTCCTTTGGGTATAGGCCAAGGAGTGGGATAGCTGGGTCAAATGGTGGTTCCATTCCAAGTTTTCTAAGGAATCTCCACACTGCTTTCCATAGCGGCTGCACTAATTTGCAGCCCCACCAGCAGTGTATGAGTGTACCTTTCTCCCCACATCCTCGCCAACACCTGTTGTTGCTCGTATTCTTGATAATCGCCATTCTAATTGGGGTGAGATGGAACCTTAGGGTGGTTTTGATTTGCATTTCTCTTATTACTAGAGATGTTGAACATTTTTCCATATGTTTGTTGATTGCTTGTAGATCTTCTTCTGTGAAGTGTCTATTCATTTCCTTAGCCCATTTGTTGACTGGACTGTTTGAATTCTTGGAGTAGAGTTTTTTGAGTTCTTTATAGATTCTGGAGATTAGTGCTCTATCTGAAGTATGATTGGCAAAGATATTCTCCCACTCTGTAGGCTCTTTCTTCGCATTGCTGATAGTTTCCTTTGCTGAGAGAAAGCTTTTTAGTTTGAATCTATCCCAGTGGTTGATTCTAGCTTTTATTTCTTGTGCTATGGGAGTCCTGTTAAGGAAGTCTGGTCCTAGACCAACAAGATGAAGATTTGGACCTACTTTTTCTTCTATAATCTGCAGGGTCTCTGGTCTGATTCCGAGGTCCTTAATCCATTTTGAGTTTAGTTTCGTGCATGGTGAGAGATATGGGTTTAGTTTCATTCTGTTGCATATGGATTTCCAATTCTCCCAGCACCATTTGTTGAAGAGGCTATCTTTTCTCCATTGCATATTTTTGGCCCCTTTGTCTAGTATGAGAAAATTGTATTTATTTGGGTTTGTGTCCGTGTCCTCTATTCTGTACCATTGATCTACCTTTCTATTTTGGTACCAATACCATGCCGTTTTTGTTACTATTGCTTTGTAGTAGAGTTGAAGATCTGGTATTGCAATACCCCCTGTTTCACTCTTCCTGCTAAGTACACTTAATTAATGTTGAGGATGAAATCAATGAAAGACAAAGTAAGTGACCAACTGCATCAATTAATTCAAAAGAATTATGATCATAATTTGTCAGCTTTAAAGACGGTCAATATTTTTATCATAACTTTGAAATTTTGACCCTTTTGATTATAAAGGAGATTGTATAGTTAAGCTTCACATAAAAATTGTATTTCTTTATATACTCAAGTTTTTTGGCGAAGTTTCAATTTAATCCCTAAGTATTAAACACAGTTCCATTAAGTACAGAATTTTTAATAAGGGTTGTTATAGGGAAAACAAGAGCATGTGCACAAACAAGCATATTCTAGAAGCTGCACATAGCAAAGAGATCATGGTTGTAAAGAGGGTCAAAATTAGAGTAAATCACCAACTTGGGTAAAGGCAAAGGGTGCAGTGGGAATCAAAGAAGTGACAGGGAAGGCAAATAGTACCACAGATTCCATGGTGCAATATGTGCTCAGTAGCACCACAACATTAGGAAGTAGTACCCGTATTCCATACTCTTAAGGATCTTGCCACGTTTATTAGATCATTCAAACAGGCATCACAACCCTTCAGTAGCATTTTCACCCAGAAAAGCATCATGGTTTTAGTATTTAATGCCTGACACAATTACGGATGACATAAGTAAAATAGATTGTTTTCTAATTCAGAAAAAGTGTTGTGATTATCAACGTGAACTATGTTGTAGCTATTAGAAATTGGATGTGAGAATGAAAGCTTAGGTGAGAATAAGCCCTTAAATAATTTAAGCTTAATTATTCATCCAATAAATCAAAGACTAATTTCCTGTTTGAAATACTGATTTTCTAACTACTTTCCAAATATACTTAGGACTAATGGCTGTGTTTTAATTTTGCAAAGGTTTTCTGCTCTTCTAGTCATCTTCATATTGAATTGATGCTCACAATAAGAAGATGCATAAAGAGGATACAGAGTAATGACTGAGCATGTTGGGTCTCTGCTAGGACTTTAGTATTAGCTTCCCAACAAAGTTCTTTTCTGTGAAGAACTACTGCTCAAAAATGGAAGGCCTAGGTGAGCTTGAAATATAACAGTTAAATATTAATAGGAAAGAACAAATATAAATATTCTTTATATAGCCTAGAGTACTCAAAGAGGAAAAGAGTATAATCATTACCTAAAAAGGCACCACTAAAGGCATAAGTGACCTAGCAAAAAATATAGCAGACATCCCCTTTCTCTGATGAAAGAATGGATTTAGAAATGAATAGGTGTCTAGAGATAAGATTAAGAAACTATAGTAAAATGTTAATTGTTGAATATAGGTGGTGGTTATATAAGTATCTACCATAAAAAATGTAATAGAATGTATGTTTGAAAGTTTTCATAATAAAATATTGAATAAAGGGGAAAAATATTATAATTATTTGTCAAAGGACCATAACTAGAAGGGGCATGCTTTAGCTAACTTATCATCCCTGGGAACAAAATACCCAACAAGACCAATGTAAAGGAGGAAAAGTTTATTTTGAGTTCATGGTTTTTGAGGTCTCAGTCCACAGATGGCTAATTCCATTGGTTTAGGCTCAAGTGAGCAGCACATCATGGGAGAAGGACCCAATGGAGGAAAACTGCTCAGTTCATGGCAGGGTCAGAGAGGAGAGAGGTGGGGGAAGGGGCCATAGGAAATACACACATTTCTAGGGAATATCACTAGTGACTCACCTCCTCCCATATCCTACCTACTTGCAGGTACCACCCAGTCAGTCCATACAAACTAAGATGGATTAAGTTGCATTTTGTTGTTGACACCCGCGGATATTTGTTACCGCCCACAGCAACAATTGCGCGGGTATTTATCAGGGGTGGACTGGAAACTAAGCTACTCCTCTTATCTTTCTCTTTAGTGCGCTGCTTTCTTGATTGCTTGTTTGTTTATAAAGGATAGAGGAAATGAGGCCTACTTGCTTTGAGAGGAAGTTTTAGAGAAAGACAGGCTTGCTACGCTTTCTTAAAGGTCTGCTGCTTCTTAGAGGTGCGTCCTGCATCCTGTGAACTAAGGGTGTGTCTCTCTGAGGTGCTTCTTAGTGATGCATCTAGCATATTGCGATCTGCCTATCTATGATCTAGAGGTGTGTTCTCAATTCTCCACTCTGAGATCCGCCTTCTGCCACTGCCTGCTGCTTCTTTCTGCTAGCTGCTGCTCCTTGCCTTCTACCTACTGCCTGCTTATATTCCCTCCAGGAGGCGGAGGGCAGGTCCACGCCAGTTGAGATCAGGCAAGGGGCTAGCTGCCCAATCACGAGCAGGCACAAGCAGGAGCACTCGGGAACACCTGTGCACGCATACAGCTGATGTGATCAAAACAACTTCTGGCTGGCTTCCAGGCTCCATCCCCGTGCAGCCCACATGGCACAGCCCCCAACATTTTGTAAAGTCTAATCATTTTATTGCTGAATAGTCCTGCATTAATAGGTGTTTTGGGGTAAATTTCATATCCAAACCAAAACATCCTACCCCTGGCTCCCAAAAATTTGATGACCAAAGTGTAAAATAAATTTAGTACATTTCTAAGAAACCCGTCGTCTTAAAGGTTTCAGAATTACCCCAAAATTCAACTCAAAAGTTGCCTCTGAGACTCAAGGAAAATTCTTGGTCGTATGCCCTAACAAATGTCAAAAGTAAATTATATATATCCAATATACAGTGGTTTAGAGTAAACATTCTCATTCCAAAAGGGAGCAATGTGGCACAGAAAGAAGGGATGGGGCCAACACAAGACCAAAACTTCGTCAGACAAACAGGTTCCAGAACTCCACTCATAACTCTCTGTACAGCATCAATGACCTATAGCTATGTGGTATGCTCTCCAAAGAACTTCAACAGACTCACCACTTTAACCTTGCTGGTTGTAGTGAACATAGCTACTTTTTTTTTTTTTTTTTAGCATGGCTATGTTTGCAATCAGTAGCTTTTCTTGACAGATAGTTCACATCACTGACATCTCTTAATTGCTGGGGTTTCCATTCTACCTTTGTCTTCCTTCATAGCTTCATGCATTCCTATCAAGGAAGTATGCAGTGACTCTGACCCTGCTTCACTTTGCCTGGCCTCCCAGGTGTTCCTCTGAAATCCCAGCGGAAGTTTCCATGACCCCTGTATTCCTGCAGAACTAACACCATGTGGCTGATGCCCAGGTCTGCTGCTAGCTCACACAATTTCTGAGCCCCTGGAATCAAGGCTACAGTGACCTCTCAGTACCTTCATGGTTCAGCATGGTGAAGCAACTTCCTATGTTCTTCATGAAATCAGGGTGGCCCTAGGATCTCTTCTCAAATGGATTTTCCCTTCTACATCCTTGTGCTTGCAGTAGGTAAGGTCTTCAAATACTTGAGATGCCCTCAAGGCATCTTTTCTATTGTCTCTGTGTAAAGTACTTAGCATATCGTGAGGCACTATAGTCTCTTCAATAACCACAACTTCTTGGGTCCCAGCTTTACATGCACTTTTCTGACCAAACTGCAAATTTAAAAACCCATTATTTCTGCTTTCTGCTTCTGATTCTCACAGTAAACCTGGCAAAAACTGCCAGTAATTCCATACCATTGGTTAAATGTTGTGCTGTCTTGAAATTTCCTTTGCCAGATTAATCAGTGCATCACTTCTAATGAATTCAGTCTCACACAAAATCTCAGGATGAGGGGAAAATGTAGCCAATTTCTTTGCCAGAGTATAACATGAATGACTTCCAATTCTCAACAGAGACCTCATTTTCCACTGAAACCTCATGAGCACAGTTTGCATTCCTATCAGCATTCTGGACTTTGAGTTCTTATCAGAATCACCCTTTAAGCTCTGTTTACAACATTCTAAAGCTTTTTCACTGTGCATCTCTAAATTTTTAGAATTCCTTCCACAAACTAGCTCCTGAGCCACATCATAAGGTTAGTTATAGCAGTGACCCCACTTCTCAGTACCAATTTATGTTTTAATTAGTTAGGTTTTCATTCCTGTGACCAAAATACCAGACAAGGACAATTTAGAGGAGGGGAAATTTATTTCGGTCTCATGATTTCAGACTTCTCAGTCTACTGCTCTGAGCCCAAAGTGAAGCAGCACATCATGGAGAAAGGATCCAGTGAAGGAAAGCTTGTCTGTTCATGGCAAGATTAAGAGAGAGAGGATAAAGGGGCCATGGGGAAGAAACACACTTCTAGGGCATACCCATTTCACTCTGAATATTGCTGTATTACCAGGAGCTTTTGAGAGACACCTCATATCTAAATCATAAGGGCATAAGGAGATTTGGGGAACTTGAGGAACATTTAGTCTCTTGATATGGATCATGTTTATTGAGAATGTCTTTTTGGTAAAACTTATCAGACTGAATACTTATGATGTTCAATTGTATCTGTTTGCATACTATATACCTCAATAAAAAGTTTAGAAGTGAAATGAAAAAATAATGTAAGTGTTCTGGGCCTTTGATAGCAAATGACAGAAAGCCAATCCAAACTTGCTTAGGGGAACACAATGACTCACCTGGTTGAGAATCCTAAGGCACAGTTGGGTTGAAACAAATGTACAGCACATGGTATTGCCCAGGCTCTGTCCTCTATCTGTATCTTCAGGCTTATTTATATCTGCTTGCTCACTGAATCCAGAAGCCCAGATGTTGTCTGTGGATGCTAGCTCCTCTTATATTTGGGAAGACTCTCCTCTCCTAGCAGATCAGACAACCAACAGTGGGTTTATCTTATATCTGAAGCTAAATAAGCTGTCTGTTTTCATATTTAACAAGAACTTTTAGATGAGCTTGAGCCACACACTGAAATAATAAGTTCATTCATTGGCCCATCCTAGTCATAGACCTGCATCTGTAACAGGGGCTTGGAAACAGGCCTGTCCAATTGAATGACAGTGGGCTCACATAAGAAAGAATCTAATTAATATGAGACAAGCCAAGAAGAACAAAGGAACATGCACACACACACACACACACACACACACACACACACACACACAATGTTCTTCACACACGGTGATGTTGAGGTAAAACTCTTCAAATAAAGATGATCTGGGGAAAAAACAAGTTTAGACAAGGGAATACATTTTCTTGAACCCAAAAGAAGGCCTAGAATATTGGCATCAAGATCCACACAAAACAAAACTGAACCAAATGTAGGTCATAATTATAGAAATATATTATACATAGTGTATAAAATATAAAAGTAAATGGGCATGGTAGCACACACCTGTAATCCAGTCTACTTCACAGACTGAGGCAAAAGAATCACAAGTTAGAGACAGCTTGAACAACTTAGTGAGACCCTGTCTCACTAAGTTTTAGTGTCTCAAAATAAAAAAAATATAAAGCACTGGGAATTTAGTTCAGTGGTAGAGCCCCCTGTACTAGCATGGTAAAACAAAAAAGTACATGTATTTTGTACATATTAGTTGCCATAATTATGTGTAAGTGATAATAATTATGTAATAGTAGTAGTAGTAATAATTATGTATAATATTACAAATTATAATAATTATGTGTAAGAATATACATATGTATACTTACATGTATATGTATCATGTATTTATGCATATACATACACAACATGTTCTTTCTATGGTTCTGAATTATCAGAAACACTATGCGGATAAAACTGGGACTCAACTCATAATTTGAGAGAAAAAGATTTTGGCTTTTTAAACCACATGTCCTAAAAGGTGTGGGAGAGTAGAATAAAAACCCTTGAAAGCAGGTTCCAATCTGGAAAGGCATTTCAAACAGTGGAAGGATTTATAAGCCCCAAATGAATAATGGGTTAGACTTCAAGACACCCTAATTACCGAGAGAAGAAAAACTGGAATAAAATTAATGTTGTAGAAAATAAATAATATGACTTCTTCAAAAGGACAGCAATATATCCTGGGATTTACAAATTAGACAAGGTTCTGCCAGCTGGGGTTGAGGGGAAAAAATACTGTTGCCAAATCAATCCTATGATGACAAATGATTTATTCTTTTACTGCAAAGAAAGTCTAATAATATCATTCCAAGAAAACAAGCTTACATAAGCCACAGATACTGCAACTTCTATAGAATAGATGTGTCCTTTTCATTATTTTATGGTTTTTCTAATCAGCTATTTATATATAAAAAGACATAGAGAAGAATGTAACAATTACCTGGGGATCCACCCAAGTAATTAAATCATTAAAACTGCTATTGATGCTCCTCATCACACATGAATAGAAATTGCATCATAACAAATTTTTCAGCAACTTGTGTTGTTATTCTACTTCCAGCTCCTAGTACTTTATTTCTACTGATACTTAGTGTTCCATTTTCAAGATTAGTCCACAATTTAGTTGCCCATTATCATGTCCACTAATATTTAGGTGACTGAAAATTTTGTTTGATATTAACAAAAACATACAAATTTTACTTTAAAAAAATGCCTAATATGCATTTTCCATACATATCCATAAAAACATACACAGAATTTTTTTTAAAAAAGTCTCTAAAAACTGTCATTTTGTTATTTTTTTCCCTTCCCCCCACCCCTCCCACCCTTCTTTACCCTCTATACAGTACTTCCTAAAAATAACAGAATGAATCAAACAACATTACCCTATGTAAATTTATGATGACACAAATGGTATGCCTTTACGCCATGTACAGAGAAACAACATGTATCCCATTTGTTTACAATAAAAAAAATAAAAATAAATAAATAAATAAATTATGCCAAAAAAAAAAACTGTTATTTTAACAGATGATTTTAATTTTATTGTGAAAACTATTTGGATTTATCTCATTTATCATTATATACATCATATATATAATGATATATATGATATATATATATGATTTCTTTTGTCCCAAATTTATATTGTCTTCCCCCTCTTTTGTACATTGCTTTAGACTCTTGTTTTCCTGTCTAATTTGAAAATGATATATCATGCTTCTGATTTTCAAATGATTTACCCCTTTTCATATTACATTGTTTTAAATGTTTAGTTTCCACATTTCTAATCAAATTAAATATATTGTATCCTGATAAGTACTTGTTTACACTCATCCATATTTAACAGTTTTTTTATTATTTCTTTTTCCATCTCAGTTCATCTTCTGTGTTCAATTGTCTCCTTTTTCAGGAATACTCCGTGGAAATTCCTTTGGTCAGATAATGCTTATAATAATCTGCCTGGATTGTGATTACTTGAAAATATCTTTATTTCTCTATCTTTGAATAGTAATTTACCTCAGTAGAAAACATGCATTTTCAGTATTTTTCTCATCTTTTAAGAATATCTCTTTTTTGTTGAAATTCTTTCCTCAGTCTAATTGAAATTCTTTATGATGCAGTTTTTCCTTCCTTTGTTCTCTTATTCTTATTGCTTTTGTTGACAATACAGTTTAATCACAGTATTTGTATACACAAATAGATATTGAATAACACCACTGTCTCTTTAGAGCAACCCAAAAAGAAAATTTCAAAATGTGCAAGAGGAAAATATATAAAACATTCTAATATTAAAATGTATAAATTGTCAGTTATTTCTGGAAACAACCTAAGAAAATGTAGCAACCACACGCCCATGGGTAGGTGTTTGGCATTGATGGTGCTAATATTAGGAATGTATCACTTCAGACCCAGCATGATTTTTTTTCTGCCTTTTACTGATGTACTAACTTCCTAGAGTCTTAGTGCAAAAACATAAACAAAAACCCTTCTTTTTATCAGCAGAAACCTCCAACATGCCAGCATTGGTAAGCCTGAAAATGACAACGTCCTTCTAGGCTTTAGTGAGCAGACAATGCCCATAGACTCTGGAAATGAGCTGATCAGAACAATGAGTATGGAGGTCTAAAATGGATGGGTCAGATATGTATGGATTCATCGTAGAATGAGAAAATCAAGTTGATTCTACACAATAAATAATTCTTCTGCATTCTCCATGTCCCATTAATCCGGTCTTGCTGACTGCTTTGGCACAATTAAATGGGGAGTAGTAAATTAATTATCTATTCATTTTCCAGAGTATTCTAGAGGTTTTTATGACTTTTACAGTATTAGATTCTGAGAGCAGAAGATATTTGGGGCAAAGAGCTCTTGATAAAACTATACACTGAAGTCCTTCAGCCACTAAATTCTGAACATCACTTTAGAGCAGCAGTTTGCTTTAATGCCCTGTTTACAGGAGGAGCGTGGCTGGTATAATTGTTTACATCATTTCATGAGGCTAATCTTCAAATACACTCGTTCAGGAATTGTTGTGGTGAGAGGAAAATCAGGACAAAGCGTTCTCATCAATCTGCTCTGACATCCCCAGGGCTGGTTTCTTTTAAGATGTTTACTGTGTCTTCAGTGTTCTGCAGAATCACTAAGCTGTGGTGTAGGTTTATTTATTAGAATTGAGCATGAGACTTGTGTGCTTAAAGAAGTCATTTACTTTATTTTCTAAATGTCTTGGCATCTAAATTTGATTTGTTAATTTACTCTGACAATGGTCTTGACATTTTTCCTCATGTACCCTTATAAATTTTACTAAAGTTTGAGGGAACTTCTTGTATCAGAACCTCATAGTAATATGTTAGTTTAAGATAAATTTATCCAGGCTAATTTTAAAGTTTATTTCTCACACATAGCACAAGAAAGTTACTATAAACAAATACAGTTCCTATTTTTACTTATCTGTTTAAAATTTCTATGTAAATAGTATGACTTTAGACCTTAATCCTGTGAGAAGACAGGCCTATGGTTATGATTCTTTAATGAACAACTTTTTCTAAGCCAGAGCTTAGTTTAGTGTAGAAAAATAAATAAATAATTTTTGCTTATGAATGGAAGTTTTAATCCTAATTTGGAGTCTCATTACATGAGGGTATCAACTACAAGCAGTTGTTACAGGGTCAACTCTCCTTTCATGCTGTTCAAAGCTGTAACTGATCTCTCTTGATCAGTAATTAATTAATAATTACTTGCCAATATTGGTGTTTATCTTTGGATTACTAGGAGAGGAAAAAGAAAAAAAATGGAAGATATAATAGGTAGATCATACCAAATTTGATATTGGTACCCTAAGGTTCATTTTATTCAATAATTTTTGCTCTATCTTCTATAAATATATAGTTTATATTGATCTGTTTTCACTTTCTTTCACTCTTTCATCTGTCTTCTGTTCTACTATTGTGACTATCTGTTGATTTTTTGTCAGATATTTTACCTTTTAAATTTGTAATATTTCTTTATTATTATTTATTATTTGTTTGCCATTGACAGATACTTAATTTTCAGTAACAAGTGAATTTAATATTACATCATAGAACTTGATAATAATGGCTGCTTTAAAATCTTTCATAATTCCAGCATTTAGGTCATCTTAGAGTTTTACATGTTGATTATTTTTTACCTTGAGAATTTCTCATATTTTTCTGGTCCTCTATATGTTGAATAATTTAATATTGTACCACACTCA
Organism: Sciurus vulgaris; assembly: GCF_902686455.1. Lineage (NCBI taxonomy): Eukaryota > Metazoa > Chordata > Mammalia > Rodentia > Sciuridae > Sciurus > Sciurus vulgaris. Next base: position 71,727,092 of record NC_136468.1, on the reverse strand, counting down.
TTTTGTTTATCCTCTTGTGAATCTGAGTTCCATTAAACAAAAGGTACTTTTCAGCTGCAGCCTGCAGAAGAGAGTAACCCTTGGAGGTGTGGGCTGGTTGGAAATAAAAGACTGGAAAAGTAGTATTAAGAAATAAAGAAAAATATGCAGGAAAATATTTTTTGAAGCAGGGGCTTTATGGGTGGAAGAGACCTGATGGGTCTGGTCCTAACAAGGGAGAAACCCCAGGGAAAGTTGGTATAGAGAACATACCAAAGGAATTTATGGTGAGGAGGGGTTCTTCAAGGTAAAGGAGAAGCCAGAGACTGTGTGGAAGTTGGGAACTTTTAACTTGAGCAGTAATTCTTCCTCCTCCAGGAAGCTGGCGCCTCAAGGCTAGTTGGGGCACTGGTATCTCTCTGTGCCTCAGGGAGTTGTGTTTGAACCTAGGGCTGTCTGAGTCAATAAATTCTACGATATCGATATCGCAGAATTTTCTTTGAGCAGGACTGTTTGCCAAGGCATTGTAGGTGTCTCAGATCGGAGAGTTCTCCAGGGGTTCACCTCCACTTAGAGATGGCTCAGACACGCCTACAGTTCACTTACAGCTTCCAGCAGATAGTACCTGTGGTTTTGAATGAGCAGTCAATCAACCTAGTTAGGTTCAGATTGCAGCTTCTGTGTCACCTTCTACAAACTGTGGTTCCACCGTAAGTTTAATTCTCAAATCCTTTGGGTCTGCCTCAAACATGTGCTTCTCAGGAGTAGTCTAGAACTAGTATCTCAACTCTATATGAGAGTTCAGCTCTCAATCTTTGAAATGATGCTTTGGATCTGTTCCACACCTATGTATATAAAATGACAATACTGTGTCATTTTATATACAGAGTCAAGGGATCCTCTTCCCTAGCTCTCTTTTCTGTAGGATCTCATATACTACATAGCCTTCTGGGACCTTCTTATGCCAGCACTCTGAATAGAATGACAGCTTCTCACAGAGTTTTAACTACCCCCTGGTTGCTTGCTTATTTCTGCATGATTGTGTTTTCCATGAAGTATCACAATACCAGAAAAAAGAAAGAAAAATAATGGGGTCTCACATGCCTGTGTGTGAGTGTCTGTTTGTTTTGTCTGACTTGTCTCTCTTCCTCTTCTTATAAACCACTGGTACTAGATCATGAGGGTTGCACTCTACTGATCTTGTATGATCCTAGTAACTTTCTCAAAACGCACCTCTAAACAACATAATTGGTTAAATCTCTACCATCTTAATATCTCACAATGGGAATTAAATTTCAATTCAGGCTTCAACATGAAGCCTTAAGAGACACTTAAGCCTCATCTAAATCATAGCATTTGGTCCCCCTCATGGATGTGCCTGCTACTTTGAACTTGTCAGAGTCCTTAAGAAGTGACTGACATTTTCTTCAGAGTTTTAGTTGTAAATAGTAGAATGAAAAGGAAACCATAGGTTTATTTCCTTCTTTCTCTTTCTTTTTTTCCTGCCGGAAGTTTCTTACTTGGCAGTATAAATTCCTGTTCTAAAAATATAACCACATTATCAAAATGGATTCATCCCTCAAACCTAATCAATGCATTTAAAGTTAACATCCAGTGGTCACTACTGATGCCGGTAAGGTGCACATATTCTTTAAAACCAATAGATTTCTATATGTACTTTTGCTAGTTTATATTTACAAGCTAGTTAGATAGATACCAAAATTTTCTGCAATTCTAATGTTTCCCAAATGCTCATCAGAAAAATATTTTCTTTCCTAAAACATACATATTTCCTGTTGCTGGAAATGTATCCTCCACAGTAACTTGTGAACACAGTGGCACTGATTGTAAAATTCAGAATTCTTTTTGAACACTGATTATAAAGATTCTTTCCTGACAAATTGCTCCAAATTATGGGAAAATATTGTGAGAAATAGAAACTAGCCTTTTTACATTTTGCATTTCTCTTTTAATTCCATTGAGATTGTCACTTATTCAAAGTCACTGTCATGTCTACAATTCAATATGCTTCCTTGTAAGCTAGATGCAGGGACCATAAAGCTTTCCCCTGTTCTTTTCAGCACTTTCAGCAACTTAATAAAAAGTTAGTAATATCAACTTTCTGTTAGTTTCCTAATTTTTTTTTTTTTTTTTGTATTTTCACTAAGGAGATTGTCTTTTAACCTTTAAGAGATTTATAAATGAACACAGAATAGAAAGGAAATAATCAGAGAAGGCTAGAATGCTAAAATCCATGGGTACAATTCAGAGGATGGAAATCCCTATTCATCATTTGGGCAGCTTCTCTCCAGGGGCCTCCCCATGAATCCATTGAGTTAGAAGTGACAAAAATAATCAGTTAGTCTGGTTTTTCCTTTTCTGCCCTCAAGTAATATGGTACCTAGTGAATTAAGCAATCTAATCAATCACCTACTGACCTGATCCTAAAGCCATTTTTTATTCTATTCTGAATATTTCAGATATAAAGTAGAAGTATAAATTGTAATTTTCAACTTGTGCTCTTTTTCTTAACATCAAAAAATGAAGTACTGGATAGGCTGATTCAACCTGGTTTGGGTACACATGTTCACATCTTGTTTAAACTCTGCTTTTTCAAGTTAAGTAGAAATTAGTACCATAATTGACAACAATCTAAATCTCACAAAAATATTTCATAATTATCTTCAAAAGCAGTACTTTTTTAGTGTCACTGGGGTTCAAGAAATAGACTTTGGGAATAATCAGTTATAAAACACTTCACTCACACTGAGGAACTTGTGTGATCTCTTTGCAAATCTATGCCTGCTAGGTTAAACGTCAAAATAACAAATAAAATTAGAAAGTTTTTATAAGTGACTTTGTCTTTTTGCATTCTCACCATCAGTGTATTAGTTTTCTATTTGTTCTTCATCCTTGGAGAAATTGTCCTTGGCAGTGTTTTAGCCTCTTCTAATTTTAATTTATACCTTTCTAATAAGCATGAAGTAGTATTTCATTATGCTTCATATTTGAAGCATATTCAGCAATGAAGATAATGCCATAAACAGAACAGGATTTCAGATAGCTGATACTTTCATAGCATAAGACAGATATGAAACATATATATTGAAACATAAAAAAAAATTGGTGAATGAATAAGTGAATGTTTTTCCTAGATGTTTAATTTCTAAGTCTGACCTACCCACCTACTGTTTATTTATTTATTTATTTATTTATTTATTTATTTATTTATTTATTTGGTATCAGGGATTTAACCCAAGGGTGCTTAACCACTGAGCCATATGCCCCAAGGCTTTTTTATGTCTTAATTTGAGAAAGGGTTTTGCCAAGTTGCTTAGGGCCTTGTTAAGTTGCTGAGACTGGCCTTGGACTTGCAGTCCTCCTGCCTCAGCTCCCAAGCTGCTGGGATTGCAGGCATGTGTCACCACACCTGGCTACCCACCTATTTTTGTGGGAGATTGTTTTTCTGGAGTTGCCTGATATAATAAAGTTTTGGCTTTCCCATCAAAAGTGGAATTTGTTCTTGCATAGTTTTTGGTAATGAACACTCTACTAACAGAAACAGTAGAGATTAACTTCACAGTGCCCCACATTGTGTCATATCGCCTCCTTTCTATTTCTCTTCTTGTAAGTCTAAATGTGCACTATTACTTACAACCTGAACTAGGGCCAGACTCTAACCCTCTCTCTCTCCTGTTTTATCTGATTTAAATTTATCCTTCAAATTAAAGTCCCTTTGATTACTAAATGCATTAAAATATTTATTATTTAATGTGTTTATATTCTAGCTGGCTGCATTTGAATCAATTAAACACAATAAAAGACATTGATATAAATAACAAATGCTTTGGGTTAGAAAAATAGAATGATGATAGAACTATTTCATAAGAACTTATTCAGTTCTTATTCCTACATATGTGCTTAAAATTGTATTGCTTACTCTTTGTTTTGGGTTGAATTATTTCCCATCACCTCCAAAATATGTTGAAATCCTAACCCCTAGTAACTCAGAATATGACATTATTTGAAAACATGGTGTACTATGGTTTGAATGTTTATTCCCTCCAAAACTATGGTTTAAACAGAATTGCCATGGTGATGGTATGGAGCACAGGTTGTACTTTCAAGAGGCCTAAGATCAGGAGGGGCTGCGCCTTCATAAATGGACTAACTCACCTAATCACAGGAGCGGATTCACCCCATTTTCTTGCTTTCTCTTTGCCCTTCCATCATGGTGATGCCGGTGATGAGAATCAGGGCCAAGTTTCATATCCCTGATGTGAAGATTGAACACCCTAGAAACACGGAGGCAAGTAAGAAAGCAAGTTTTACTTAGAGAATAGAACAGAGATAGACTCCTCCAAAGAGAAGGGGCCTCAGGGCCGGGTGTCTGAGGAAATGGGAGTGTCCTGCCCCTTTTGTACGTTTTAGATTTCCTTTGTTCTCATGCCCTTCTTCTCCCCTTATCTTGCCTATGTGACTATAACCAAAAGGTGGGAAAGAAATCTTCCAGAGTTTCCTCTCCATGTCTGTCCAAAGGAGAAGGAAAAGAGCCACCCAGGAGGTACTTCTTTAAAAACTCCTACTACTCCCTGCAGGGAGGAACAGTTCCCTGGAGGAGGGGGAAGAGTTCTGAAGGCATTAACATTTTATTTCCTCCTGAATTAGCCCCCATCTTTCTGATTGGACACAATTACTTATTATCTACATTATCTGCATTATCTTTTGCACCCCAGCCTCAGTGGGATACCTTCTATCGTGATGATAACAAGTTCTCAGATTCTTCATCTTGGACTTCCCAGTCTCAAAAACCACGAGGAAATAAATTCCTGTTCTTTAGAAATTACCTAGTCTTAGGTATTCTGTTATAGCAGTGCAAAATGAGCCAAGACAGCACTGTTGCAGATGTCATTAAGTAAGATGAGTAGCAGTAGGATGGATTCCTCATCCAATATGTCTAAGGTCCTTGCAAGACTTGCAAAGATAGAGACAGAGGATGCCATGAAGTGATGAAGACAGAGGATAGAGCTACTTAATTGCGAGGCAAGAAAAGCAAAGATTTCCAGTAAACCCGCAGAAGATCTGAAGAAAAATCCTCCCACAGATCTAAGTAGGAGGATGGTCCTGCAGTCTGAGTTTTGACTTCCAGTCTTCATAACTGGGAGACTAAAACTTTCTGATATTTTCATCCTCACTTATGGTATTTTGTTATGGTAACCTTTGAAAACTAAAACATTCTTTCTGTATGAGGAAACAAGTTTCTTTGTAGAATTTTTCTCTTGACTTGTGAGGAAAAAAGTCTAGTCCATTTTATTGTAGTGCAGTCACATATGGTAAAATATAGTAAACAAGAGCACAATATTTAAACAGCTTTCTGGAAATTGCTTTTATTGTGGAATGTAGTTTTGACACTGAAACTAATAAACAAGTCCCACAGAGTGATTCTATACTGGCATGTAGAAATATGTATTACTGATGCTGATAGCCATTTATTTGCTTGTGTTTATAGGAAAAATTTCTAAAGCAATTTATTTCTATGACATTTGTTCAAAAAATTGGCATTATGAGTAGATTACATTTCTTTAGACCTGTGAACAGGAATTACTAAATTCTAGCCTTTCTATTTCTGGAGGAACATCATACTTCTATTAGAAAATTATTACAACCTAGCTATGAAGAGACCTGATTTCATAGCTCTGTCTACAGGTTTTACTAACCCAAGTCAGCTCACACAGGTAAATATTTAACACAATGTCCTAGCTCATAGCCTTACTAGTGCTAATGATACATTCTTTATCTTGTCTTTAATCCTATTCCTTGTTCTGTCCTTGATTATAGTGGAGTATATTCAGTCATCTCATATCAGGCCTCAAGGATAGTATTCAAACTGTAAATATCTACTAATTGAAAAAGCATATCTCATATATGAGTATACCTAATTTAAGGCACTGAACACAATTCCAAACATTTCAGATCATTTTTATCTAAAATGCAACACAGTAGAATTAGATAGTGACATCGAAAATTACCAGCTGTATTGAGTAGTATTTCTCACTCATTTTTACAATGAGAGATCATTCCTTGTGCTGGTTATATTCTAAGCTGCTCTCCACTCTGCCCTGCTCTGGTTCCTGGAGAGCTGACCCTGCAGATTACATTACCACCATCCCTTACTGGAAGGTTTGCTGTGTGATTTGACCAGTGGGACACACCACAGGACATTCAGAGGGCAGGAGAAAAAAAAATTAAGAGGACTATTGTTCTTCCTATTCCTTGCTGTGGCACCTTCTTTTAATAGCTGCTGAGCTCCAAATGAGAGCCTTACCGGTCCTCCCTCTCCAAGGTTCCAGTCTTGCCAGGGCTGAGGATGAGGTCTTCTCCGCTTGCCCAGTCAACTTTACATGAGATAATGACTTCAAAATGTTGCTCTGTTTTTGTTCTTTGTGTTTGGGTGTTTGTTTTATTTTTCCTAACCCTCTGTATACTTCTTTAAAAAGGATTGTCTTTAACTTTTTCTCATTTAGACAGTTTCCTGCCAGAGATTCTAACCCAAAAAGTCTTTGAGGAAGTTACTTTGTGAGATAAAATAGGTTATAAAATAGGTTATACACATTAGAATGTGTCTCATTGAACTTCCTCGGTTAACTTTTGATCTTCACCTTGCTCATGTTTTCCTTGGTCTTCAAATCCTATTAGGAAACCTGCAAATGTTTTTACTTGGTCAGAATGGCAAGCAGCTATGAATATTTGATGGATTTAGTAAAAAAAAAAAAAAAAAAAATTAAGTGTATTTTTGTTTTTCAAGTTTGTAGGAGAAGGAATATCACTGAGAGTGGTTGAAGGGATCTGTAGATCCACTAATTTATTGAAACTCTTGGCTTTGGTTGTGTATGCCTTCAAAATAGCCAGTTTCCAAAGGCATCTGTCAGCTCTTCTTACCTAATGCTTTTGTAGAATTGAATGCTCTCTACCCTTTCCTCTAGCCAATACTTTTTCTTTTCTAATGTTAAGTATAATTATTTAGTATTTATAATTATGTAGCTTACTCTAAAGTAAAAATAACTGCAAATAGACTTTGATTCATTTCTAGATTCACTGCTTAACCTTGTTTTTGAGTTATCTCAAGCCTTTGGTGATCTCACTATTTTCAAGTATCTTCTCTACGCATTTTAAGACTATTCTGGATATTTGTATTTTTAGGATAGTTACTTCATCTGGCAGTCTTAGAGCAGCAACACTACTTTGATATGAATAATTTTAGAGTCCAGAAAACTATCTTTAGTATTAAAAAACAAATTGGCTATCATCTTTCATAATTTGGGAGATTTCATAGGAAATCCTGATATTCTATTTTAGCTTAAAAATCGAAATGCCAATCTGTAAATGAATCTGTGGGATAACAGTTTCTGTGTGACTGCAATGGACTGGAGTTGATTTGAGACTGTCTTATTTAGATGGTCATGCATTCACTCATTCCCAGAAAGTCAATTTTATTCTATACACTATTAACTTGGCCCTATTTGTATTTCAGTTTGTATTCCTTGATTTAAACTATACAATACAATAATCTATAATTAGACTATACAATACAATAATAATCTCCTTGAGCCTCCTCCTGTAGTATTCCAAGATAAGGAATCTCTTTTCTCCATTTATTTGAGTTCACACTGGAGGCATCAGAAAGAGTTGAAATCACTTGAATGTTTAATGATATCTAGGCACCAAACTTGGACAAGCAGGTATTTTCCATGCCTTAGAGTCTTTAGTACATTCAAATCAAAATTATATAAGGCATCATCTCTGGCTGTACAGTTCAAATTCTACTTAGGAGCAATATATTCAATATCTACTATTTTAAAAAACTACTGCTCTACCCAAAATGTACCCTAGTCTATTCTTTAAAGAGGCTTCATATCTTGGATGGAGGTGCTTATTATCTTCATTATATAAAAAATTAACATTCACATCATATTTGCAAAAGCAAACCTTGTTTAGAAATTTAATTAGCAGGTATTTTTAATTGAATCAAAATAAAAAGAAAATGTTTCTTCCCTCTGTGACTATAATACTGAATTTTTCTTCTAATCCAAATATTCCTTTAAAAAAATAGGGGTGTGGATAAAGTATAATCACCAATAGTTGCTAATCACCTATAAAATATCCTAAAGGAATTTTTAAATTAATCCATGAAATTATTTATTAGGATAATAGTGGCCTGTGGTGGCACAGGTGGAAAGATTGGTTAGAAAGGGGATGAGGAACTTAGTGGGATGATAGAAGTCAGTATCTTGATTGGGATGTTGACTGCCCAGGTATATGCCTTTGTCAGGACTCAATAATCTATATTTGAGATTTTATACTAGGCTATAAGTAACATAACCACAATGAAATAAAATAACAAAAAATTATTTACACATAGAAAAACACCATGTTATTAAGCAATGGAAATAATAATATCTCCATTGTCAATATTGTGGGTACTGCACAAGTCACTTCTATTCATAATCTCTAATCATTTGTTATTATCGGTTTCTCTACCTAGTTTTTCTTTAATAAAAAAAAAAAAAACCTTAAAAACACAATGTTAACATTTACATACATATAACCAAGTCAGGCCTAAAGCAGAAGATATATTTCTAACAAGCCACCATTAAGAAATGGCTTCCATTAATCTATTTAACTAGTCAGTATAAAGTAGCTCCCTAATTTATCATAACTTTTAGTTGTATTTTTTATTTTTCATAAAACATTCTCATAACCAACCAGAGTAAGAGAAAACAGGACCTTTGAAGATAAAACATTTTATTTTGCTTTAATAGAATATCTTTTGCTAATATGTTGGTCAGATGGGTTTGTCTATTTTTCTAGTGATATAAAATGTTGAAAATTTACTGACTAGTTTTTTTAAGTTGTGGGATTTTAAATTGTGCCTGTTATTAAAAAGTTAGATCCAGAGTATTCTAAAACTGACTTAACATGGTTAAATATTTTATTTTCAGACTACCACAAGGTCAAAATTGTACTACTCCTTAAGAACATTTATTTTTCTATCACACCTTTCAGACTCCCTAAGACTATGCTTCATATATCGATCTTTTCCCCTACCAATATCATAATGGACAAATTTTCATTAAGAAAAGAAAGTCAATTGTCTCTTCATTAAATCATTAAGGCTTCCAGAGAAATCTCTGGAATTGGGGTAGATCCATTTCCCAACTTTTCAACAATTCATATCTGTACTTGGGTGTTGCCTACCATATTGCTCCCTCAGGCATCAATAACCTCAAACTTTCACCAGTGTTGCTGGCAAAAAGAACTTTTTTTAGGATTTTTATATATATATTTTTTTCTTTTTCTTACCCCTGCTTCTGGTCTTCTCCATGGCTTTCTTGTGCCAGTTCCTATGGCTATGGCAGTGGCATGATGAGTAACCATGGGATTCTTGCCTTATGTGTTACTTTTGCATTGAAATCATGTACCCAGTCCTCCTACCATTTTTGTATTATCTGTATAAATGTTACATAAAGGGAATAGTAAATAAGTGAATCAATGAATTTCTGCATAATGTTTATATTAATCCCCTAAACTCAGGAAGTTTTTAAAAAATCAACCAAGAAACCAAACAAATCATTAGAAACTCTATATAATATTTACATAAAAATACTTTCTTTTATGATTCCCATTTCACACACATAAAAGGGAAAGACAGTAAAACAAATAACGTTGAATAAATTATTTTAGGTACTTATTTTTAAGGAATGCAACTTTAAAATGCATTCATTTCTATTTGTGGTAATTAGATATTGTTATTTTTATGAACGTTCCTTGAGGCCAAAGTAATTTCTTATTTATCTTTATTTACTCCCTCTAGCTAATGAAAAAATAAACATAATTGCCATTGATGGTATATTTATTACTTTAAAATAATACTTTATGTTCATTTTGCATTTAAAAACATATTTGCATTTAATAACTGTTGATTCATTCACTAATTGATTCATTCAAAAATAATTATGGAATCACAGTTACACACAAAGTTAGAATAAGCCTTTAGTCCAGGGAAGAAAATGGACACACAGTTGATTATTATAATACCATGTGATATAGTGCATAGCAAAGAGATAAAATCAGCCTTGAAAATAAAGGAAATGCTCTTGAGTGAAGAGACTTCTAAAGGGAGAATAAGAGTTAGCCTGGGGAGAAAGGACCAGGAAAATGGAGGTTCCATGTACAAGAAACAGTGTATGCAAAGCCTTCATCAAGGTAATCTATTCTAAGGACTGTAATAGGTTTTCTGCACTTCAATGTCTTTATCCACAAAATGGACATGATAAAAGTACTTATCAAATATAATAACAGTGAGCATTGCAAATTTTATATGGAACTATTCCTCCTATAATGGTCTGATAAAAATCAATGAATGTATATTTGAAATTTAGGATATAGAAAGGGATAGAGACAAGTTAATTACATGCCAGATAATAAAAGAGTAATCTAGCAGAGATAATACTGGTTAGAACTATGAGTGAAAAAAATGGGATGGAAAGAGATCAATGAGTTTGACAGGTATTCAGAAACATGAAATAATGAGATTTGAAAATGAAATGCTTACACAAAATGAGGATTAGGGAAGAATGAGAGTGAATGCAGATTTGGACAGCATAAACGGAAATAGAAATCACAAATTCTTCATAACCATCCCCTTTTTCCCTCTCCAGATTTTTTCTGTATTAGTCCTCCTTTGACTTTCATCACTATCAGTTAAAATTGATTAATATAAATTATGGAGAAGCCTGTTTCATCCTTCCTCTGGCTTCTACATAGGTGGTTTTCCATTCTTCAATATGCTTTTGTTCTTTTGCCTAACTTCAATTTACCTTTCCTAGTCAGTTCCTCAGATATTTCTGCTGGTTTCGTCTTCTGCTCTATTTATAGCCTCTTTTACAAGAAATTGAATAATTATAACCATTTATATGATTGTTTACTTATGATAGTCTTTCCTTTTGGATTATAAACCACCTGAGGCCTGCACACATGTTGTTAAAATAGGATCACCACTACATCTTCAGGTCCAGCATGGTACCTGATAATAACAAGTACTAAAAAATATCTAGAAAATATGGCCAGGGGAGTTGGAGATAGAGGCTAAAAAGTTCAGGTTTGCACCTGTAATAGTGACTACCTGTCTGTATGCATTTTGGAAGGTTTTGGGGAAGCCAGTGGAAACTACATATGCAAGTTCAGAGATCTGGATAAAGATGGTAGCATATAATTAAAATAATCCATTTTGTGTGTTATGTTGTGAACTAAAACTTATACATAAAAGAACTACGTCTCGATAATCAATGCAAGGTAAAATAGAGTGTTTCTACTTTTCTGTTAAGAAAAAGACAAAAGTCCATTAGGAATTAAACTAAAACCTGTGCATGATTCCTATATGCACAGGTTTTAGATAACATGGTACAAAACTGTCTGTTGTTTATACTGTAACCAAACTCCTGGATATAAATAAGATTGTCAAAGGAGAATGTGATAGTAAATCTATGAATCTGGAGCTTCGTTCAATACAAAGACCAGAAAGAGTTTTTTAAAAAGGTAAATTAAAGAGAAAAAAGAAACATAGAAGAAAAACCAGAATTTATTCTCACAGAAGTCACAGGGAAAGTTTTTCTTAGTTATCTGACCATGAACAGAAGCTGGATATATGTGAGTGGAAGTCAGGTTCCAGTGTGTGGGTGAAAGTAAATTGAGAGATAGAGAACAGAGAGTGGCTATAAACAATTCAAGAAGTTGGGTTATTAAGGAAAAGATGAGAAAATGATCTCTGAAGGAGAAAAGGTCTTGCAGGGGCAATATTGCATGTGTGATTTGTTGATTTGTTTGTTTTCAAGATTGATGAGATTTGAAAGTGCTTAAATAAAGGACTCTTCACTTGCCCAGGACTGAAGACAGTGAACATAAAGATGGCATTAAAAAGAAATGAACTATCAAGTATAAGGTCCATAGTTAACATCTGTGTAACCATTGTAAGTCTTCATTGCCATTTTATAAAATGTTTCATTTTCCTGCCATAGAGAGGTACTTGCAAAGAAACAGAAGGTCAGCAGGTAGCTCCCCCATCCAAGTTTTGCTTTCCTGTCTTAGAGACATTTACAAGAAAATGAAAAGTTAGTAGGTAACACCCTGTCTTCCTCATCACCCATTAACCAACTTAGCTGAAGTATCCCTTTGTTCTCTGAAGGGCTTACCACAAAACTTCACGGGTACATTATATACTAGAAATAGTTAACCACAAGGCTCTACGCAAGCAATTCCTAGGAATAGCCCACCCAAGGCTCTACTAGGGAAAGCCCACCACTGGTTTCACATAGACAGCTCATGCAAGCCTACGCAAAATAGCCCTATAAAACACCCCAGAGTTAGAGCTCCCTTGCCCTCTCTCGTCTCTTTGGAGTGATGGCCTTTGTCGGGCTCTGACTGGCAAATAAACTTTCTGTGTGTGGATCTCTGTGCCTGGTTTCTGAGTTGCTCCCCCGCATTTCACTTTCCTTTCATCAAGTCATGAATGGAGGAACTGTAACTGCAATTTGCTAAGTGAAAAAAGGTTACATACTTTGATTCCAAATATAAGGCATTCTAAAAAGTGCCAATCTATGGAGGCAGAAAGTGATCACTAGTTGCCAGTGGAGGTGCTGTGGGAGGGAAAGGTGGAACTGAAACGGGACATTCTTAAGACGATAGTAGTATTTTGTGCGATACTTTAGCTGCCTGCTCTTACGCATTTGTAAAGACCCATAGAATGTGCAACACCAGTGGTGAACAGTCACACTTTGACAGAGCTATGTAATGTAGGTTCTGCATTGTAACAAATGAACCCTCTGGTGTGGGGATGTTGACCCTGGACCAGGCTGTGCTTGTGTGGGGATACTGGTATGTGGGAAATCTCTGAACTTTTTGTTCCATTTTGCAACAAACTTAAAACTAGTGCTAAAAATAAATTCTATCTTTTTAAACAAAAGACAATGGAAATATAATATAGAAGAGGTAATCTTCAGGTTCAGATCACCAAAAAAGCAGGAATAAGGAGGTTAGAAGTATTGGCTGCTCTTACAAAAGTGGTGTCTTCTCTTCCACTAGGTCAATTTATAGTGGAAAGCAGGTGAATTAGGATGAAAAACATCTTACAAAAGATTTCTCAAAGGTGTGTATTCCTACTTTCCTGTTAAGAAAGAGACAAAAATCCATAAGGGAAGGGTTATGTGTATGAAAAGCATGGACACAGTTAGGAAGTGCTATTGTGGACAAACACCCCACTTGGAAAATGAAGAGGAATTACTGCACAGTCTGAGTCCAGCTGTGGTTAGAGAACATGGGTTTCTAGCAGCATGAATGTATAAGTGTGTTATTTTTCTCCAGCAGGGCTTCACAGACACAACTAAGGTAGGAAGAAAGGAAATAGCTGAATTGACCCAGGGCTGGGGTTTTAATATTTTGAATGGACAGCAGATTCAGAGGACATAAGAACTAAGGAAATTGTCAAAATACTAAAGTGATGAGTGATAGGAAGATTTAAGAGAGAAAATAAACTCAAAGACTGAGAGAAAGGGAGAGAAGAGGAATCACCAAACTACTTGCCCTACTGAGATGATATCCTGAAACAACCTGGTGTTTTGTACCTTGAAACAATCCTTTGAGGTAGGCAGACAATCTAATTGCCATTGTTCTGAGGAAGAGAAGGAGGATGGAAGATGTGATTGGCTGTTCAAATCTCGCAGGGTGTTCACTAAGTTCAGAACCTTCTGCCTCTAGGCCTGAGACCTTTTGGTTTCCTGCACTGAATCTCCATCTGACACACAGTAAGTGTGTTTCTCATTCTTCTCTATAGTCTTCTGAGTCATCCTCGTATGTGTCTTGTCCTTGGGATCATTATCTGTGTGCTGATATTGATATAAGTCTTGGAGGTTAGGAAAGGGCCTTTGTTCCCTGGTTACTAAGCACCTGAGAAACACCAAGGTAAGTGTAGAAAGTAAGTTTTATTTAGGAAGAGAACAGAAATAGACTTCTCCCAAGAGAAGGGGCCCCAGAGCTGGGTGTCTGTGAGAGAGGGTGTGTCTTTCTGTTTTAAGATCCCCAAACCTCTCTTTTTAAATTACTGTCTTTGTCTTTCTTACCTGCATGTGTGACCAAGGGGAGGGACATAGAGGTTAATGGTTAGCAACCCAGAGTGCCCAGGAGCACAGTTGCAGAGGTTAACAACCCATTGTCTTCACTGTTTGGATAACCCGTCAGCATCTTCTCTTGACCTTCATCATTCATTACCTATACTGACTGCCTGATCTTTGCCCTTGCCTAGGCCAGGCAGATTGCTTTTGACAAAGGAAGTTATGTGTTGTGGGGGCAGCACAACAGACTCATTTTATAGAATTATTCTCTTAACCTCCCGTCCCCACCTTTCTCATCTATCTTGTCCCCTTACAATATGAAAAGCTCACTCTGCAGGACACAATGCCGCTTTGATTCTGGAAACATTTCCTTCATCCTGTTAGTGATCCTACACAGTTAAAATATTAAATTATTCTATGGATCAGGGCAAGAGGTCAGTGGTAGAGCAGGTTTTTAGTATGTACAAGAGCTTGGGTGTATTCTCCAGCTCGAAAATAAATAAGTAATCAAGTCATTCCAAAGAATGGAATTTTCTATTCTATTCTATGTAATACTTTACTAAGGAACTATATTCCTAAGGTCAGGGCAGACTTCATAAAAGTAACATGTAAACTGAGTTCTGTATGTAGGGATCCAAAAGATAGTTCCAAGAACAGAAATAGCATGTGAAAAGAATCAGACACAAAAGCATGGTGAATTTGGAATACAGCTCTGGTCAGTGAACTGCTTGGAAGACTAAGGACTTTGGGAAATGGGAAATTGAGAAGAGTTGAGACTAGAGAAGAATGAGGTCAGCTGATTAAAACTCCATCATTTCATCAAAGGAGTTTGAAATTAATTATGGGGCAAATTGGGAAGGAATAGAGGGCAAAGGGGTCACTGTAACGTACATAAACAAATGCATAAAAGGATCTATATGGTAATACAATTAGAATATTTCCCTTATTGTGACATTTTCAACCTGTTAATTTTGAAAACCAAAAATTTTATTACATGTTTACAAGGACACTGTATCATCAGCCACATAATTATTTCATTTGTATTATGTAGCCACATCACTTGATTTACACATTAAAACAATACTATTTCGTATATATTTCTAGCTCTTTCCCTTCATGCTAAAGCAAAAACAAAAAATGCTACATCCTTGTTTCTTATCATTAAAGAAAATACAATTACACAATGAACCGTATACATTTGTTAATAATTTAACTTCCAATGTTTTCTCAAGAGGATGTTCACTTTCTTATGCAAGTCTGGATCTTACGAAATGAGAAGCTCTCAAATTCAAAATTGTAGACTTTTTTAGAAGCACTCAAATTCAAAATTGTAGTGCATAATGGCAGTTTCTGATTTCATATCAAAGAATTTTTTATTCTGGGAGTATTTACTGACTATATTTTATTTGACTGCTTCCATTGTGTTGCTATTGTTGTTGTTGTTGTTATATAAAAAAAATCTGCTTAGACTCGAAGTGAGATATTGTTATTCATTGGTCTTTTGCTTGAGTTTTCTGCAAAACTGGTTCATGTATTACATATAAGCAGAATTTCAAGTGCTGCTAATTGAAACCAATGTACATTTCTATTTAAATTATCGTTTTATAATTTTTTTGTTCACTAGAGAATATCCTTGTTTGGTGTCTTTTGCATATGTGTATCCAAGAGCAGGAAAAAATAGTTCATTAATATTTGCTTTGAGCATGGCATCCTTCAGGTCAAGAAAGTATTTTATTAAAGTACCAAACTACATGTGTTCTTGGGAATGTTCACAATATTTGAGAAATGGATTTAGATCCAGTGAAACATTACACCTGACTGCCAGAATAGTAGAGCAAGAACCTGTTTAAAAAAAAAAAAAAAAAAAAACTGCTCCATAAAATCAATGAAAATTATCAAAATCACTTTTTGAAAAACAAGAGATTAACTACAGAATTGCAAAACTCCCAGTAGGCCTTATTTTTTAGATAAGTTGCATTTCTGTAATAACTGATTAAAAGAGTATTTTTCCTTGCTAAAATTTTATGGACTGCTCCCCAGCTCCTTGGCACCACTGAAAATCTGCAAACCCCCAACAACCACAGAAATGAAAATAATAGTCTGGAAATCTAGGCAAGACAGAAGGAGCTTAGAGCTTCCAAACTCACCTCTTAGTGAACTCTCATTATTTGACCTTCTGGAATCTCTCCAGCAAGCTCAATTCTGAGCTTTGCTCTTCAGTTGAACTGACTCAAGCCTCGTCTATGTGAATAGCCTTAATCACATGTTATTGGTAAAAACAAAACAAGGAACAAACATTTAACATCTGAGATGGTATTACTAATTAGAACTTAAAAAAAAAGTCACCAAACCTTACAGTGAAATATTAGAGGGCTAAATGTCCATAGGATGCTTTAAAAAGTTCTGAGAATTCTGGGAAACTATAAATTAATATATGTGCACAAAATTTTGCACATTCCCAGGGAAGATCTGAGAAGGGCCTAAATGTTTGCCTTTGGCTGACTCTGAGGCTCTATGCAAGCAGGAAGGGAAGGATGACCAGAATTGTAACCTGCTTTGAAGGCTCGCACCAATACATGCATTAAGCCTCTTAATGAAGACCTATTAGCTTAAGGCATTTGAGGACATGTGTGTCAGATCATGAGTTGACAATTGTGCTAATGCAGTAGAAATTTTAGTGGTGGGTCATGACAAAGAATACAAACTTTAAAGATGTAATGCATCTTACATTAGATTATTGGTTGTGAGGGGCCAAGGACAAGAAAAGATAAGAGATGACTATTAATGAGTACATTGTGATATAAAATTTGATATTTTTATCCTTTTCTCTTAAAGAAAATTGGTTTTAGACAACACCAAAACTAAAATAAATGTTTTAACACATTTAATTACCTTGAGATTTTTTTAAAGAAAGAAAGAAAATAATTTCCAAGTTTTCCCTTTATAGGAACTGTTACGGCATATCCCTACTCACCCTGAAGCCACCACAATCATGCAGGAAAGTGACTAAACAAACAAACAAGAACACCACAATAACAACTAGCAACAATGACAAACTGTGGATGATGGAGAGGGATGAATTTGATTTTTAGAATAGGTTAAAATATTCAGTTTTCAATAAAAAATTATGAGACACAAAAAGAAACAGTAAAGAAGGTATACAAAGAGAAATGAAGCTGTTAACAAAAACTACCCTTAAGAACATTAGAAGTTGGACTTCCTAGGTGAAGACTTTATCAAGTATTTTAAGCAAGTTTAAAGAACTAAAGAAAATAATGTCTAAAGAGCTAAGAGAGAGTCTGAGAATGGTGTCTCATCACAGAGGATTTTAATGAAGACATAAAAGTATAAAGAAAAAAATCTAAAATTCTGGTGTTGAAAGTGTTGAAAGCTGTGTATAAATTATGAGTTTGTTGGAGTCAACATAAGTAGGGAAACTGCTTTTCTGGAACTCTTGGGGGGCAATTCCCTGGTTCGAGAAAGCCCAGATCACCCTGGTGCCCTGCCTTAGCTCACAGCTCTAGGAGATGGGTGTAACCTGAACCATGTATCCTGTTTTCCTGAAGAAGCACCTTACTGACCCCCTGTGGAGTGTACCAGTATAAATAAAGCATTGGGGGACTTTTCTATGTTAGGGTCAGACTCATCAGATCTGTTCCACCATCACACCCCTGCTTTGAAATATATATAATTCTTGCCTTTTGTATTTTTCTTAATATTAATTTTATAGCTTTTGTTTCTAGCCAGCCCACACCTCTGACAGTTACCCACTCCCTCCCCACGCAGGCCATGAACAAGAGAAAAGGAAAATAAATAAAATAATAATTTCCCTAGAGTTTAAAAGTCAGGGATTTTGAAGAACGTCAATTGATATTATTTTTCAGTCTGAATGATGAAAAAAGTAATGAAGAATAACAAAAAGAACCTCAAATACATCTGGACACAAATCAACATACCAACCTCTGTATAATGTGAGTTCCAAGGAATGTACAACAGAGAATGGGAAAAATATATGAAGAATAAGCAAGGTTTTGAACAGACCTTTTGCCAAAGATGAACAATCAAGCAACGTACACATTAAAAGGTACTCAGCATCATTTGTCCTTAGGGAAATCAGATCAACACAACAATGAGATACTACCTAACACCCAGTATTATTGCTATGTTTAGAAAAATGGTACAGACACCTTGAATATAGTTCACAATTCAAGGCATTAAACATAGAGATGCTACATGACTCGGTAACTACATTCCTAGATATATACTCAAGAGAATCAAAGACATATATCTACACAAAAACTTCTACATGAGTACCTACAGAGTCATTATTAAAATTGACATAAAGTGGAAATAACCCAAAGGTCTACTGAGTGAATAAGCACAAAGTGGTATAACAATACAGGAGAGTATTATCCAGCTAGTATGTGCTAAACCACAAATGAAACTTGAAAACCTTATGCTATGGGAAAGATACCAGATTTTTAAAAATCTCATTTTACTTGATTTAATTTATGTGAAATGTCAAAATCAGATCTCCAGAAACAGAGATTAGATTATTAGTAACTGTTAGAGACCAAGGGCCAGAAAAAATAAGAGATGATTATTAATGAGTACATTGATATAAAATTTGATATTTTTAACTTTTTCTCTTAAAGAAAATTGATTTTAGACAATACCAAAACTAAACTAAATGTGTTAACATATTTAATTACTTTGAGTTATTTTAAGGAAAGAAACAGAAAATAATATCCAAGTTTTCCCTTTATAGGGACTATGGCATATTCCTACTTACCTCGAAGCCACCATAATCACATAATCATAAATCTGAAGTCTATAGCACATTTTTAATTACTTCATATATTCCTGAATAAATAAAATACTTTGTTTAAATTCACAAAATGTAATAATACTATGAATACTTTCTAAAACTTTATTTTTACTCTATACTATGATTTGTCTTTTTTTTTGTAGAGCTGGGAACTAAATTCAGGTTCTCACACAGGCTAAGTGAGCACTCTACCATTGAGCCACATCCCCAACCCCACATTATGCTTTAAAGATAATTATGTTTTTATTCTAATCAACATACTTTTAAAACAGCTGGATAGTTTTCATGTGACAATGGCACAATTTATTTAAAATAGCCTTTGTAATTGCTTTTATATTCAGGTCATTATTGAGGTAGAATATTTATAAACAATTAGCAGCCTGGAAAAAATATTGCTCCTTTGTTCTTGTTCAGGTTATTACCAGACCCACATAATAATAAAACATCTGGTTTAAATTAAAAGTTTTAATTGAATATTTTGCAATATAATGACAAATGGTGAGACTCATATATCTGGACATTTGACATCTAGTAAATGAAATACCTATTTGTTTTTTTCCAACATCTGGCAGTTTGATGCGCTGCTTAAAACGTTTGTATTTTTCTGATTTTGCCTTATTTTACAGGTATGATTCATTTTTAATGCAAATAACTTAGAAAATTAATATATTTATGCAAAAAAAGAATATGTTTAGATAACTGTGACAAAGGTAAAAACATTAATTTATCCAGACAATGATAAGAATATCACACTTTCTTAAGTACTTGCTCACTATCTAACTATGTGACTATGTTAGATACTTTGCACTCAAGTTTCCTGGGTTCTAAATTTTACAGTGCACTAATGATGGTAGTTATTCTCAGGGTTTCTGTGAAGATTAACTAAATTGATTCATGCAAACTGCTAACCACTGAACCATATTCCCGGTCCTTTTTATTTTCTTATGCATTTACTTTTTATTTTGAGACAATTCTGGTTAAGTTGCTTAGGGCCTCACTAAGTTATCAAGGTTGGCTTTGAACTTTCAGTCTTCCTATCTCAGCCTCCCAAGTTGCTGGATTACAGGTGTGTGCCACCATGCCTGGTTTATCAAATTTTCAAACATATTATTCCTTCTGTCCTATTATACATGCATGAATATTTGTTTCAGGATTTCTCAGAGACTCTCTTAAAAAATATGAACATGTTGGCGATTAAATCTTAGATCAAGGTTAACATAAATCTTAAATTTTATGAAAAATTTTCAAGTAGTCTGGGATTCTAGGGGTTCAAATCCATAAATAGTCTGTTCCAATAGGCAATAATGTCTAATGATGTCACTGGTAGATAGGGCAAATTAAACAGGAAAGAAGGGGAAAACAAAATCACATTTAAGAAGTTAACTTAATGGAGGACCAAAGAGACAAGAGAGATACTGACACATCAATCCTGGGTTAAGTAAATGAAAATAATCACAAAGATAGGCAGCCTGATACCTGTGCTCCACTGTTACTAGAGACAGTCATAGAAAATGAGAAACTCAGAGCCCTCATGTAGGACACTTCAAGGGTGTGAACTGAAGAAAAATGAATGTGATCACAACTATTAGTTCCAGATTCCATATGGAAAGCCAGAAGGTGGCCCCACGGGAGTGCTTGTGAGGTACATGGCACCAGTGTGTCACAGCTTGCAGGAGATAAGAGAGTGGCTGCCGAACATTCCCAGATTGAAAATCTGAGCCATCCCTGAGAGACGTCAAGGCTTCTGAACTCTGGCCTGGAACTTGGAGAAGTAAAGCTGGAGAACAGGAGTGATTTGGGTAATTTGGACCCAATTTAACTGAAAAAACAATTTAGTAAAACTGAGGAAACAGCTTATAAAAAGACAACACACTCCAGAAGACACCATTCATATGGTGTCCTGTGATATGGAATATGAGATGGCATGACTTAAAGGACAAGGTCTGGTTTACCATTTTACATATAGATGGTGATCTAAGTGTCTTCAGAAGTTCACTATGAATGCTATGAATGGGACAGATTTTTTATTCTTTATCTTGCATTCATCAACTTTCTACCTTGTTTACACAAATAACTTCTATAATCTAAATATAACAAGAAATGCTTTTCTGAACAATGAAAACATCCAGAATATTTCAACATCAGCACCACCTCTTTCACTCTTTCTGATAGACCCTTGTCTTTCCCTTCTCTCTGAAGTAAGAGTTTGTGTTATTTCTCCTGTAGATCTTTCTATGTTCCTCCCCCAAACATTTAATTTTCTAATGGCAATCATACTGCAATCCTGCTACTTTCCTCACTTTTTCCTCCTATGTTTTCTGTGTGTGTGTGTGGGGGGGGGTTGTTTTTTTGTTTTTTGGATTTTTTTGGCAGCAAAGATTTGGAATCTGGATGAACAGAAATGATTCCAGCACTGGCGATAGGTAAGGAAAGAAAAACGGTGCTAATATTCTAACTACCACCCAATGCATCCAAAAGCTGTGGTGAAGGGATTATCCGGGACGAAGCTGCAGGTTTTTGCATCATGATTCTGATGTGATGGGACAGGGATGTTGTATGGGGACCTTCTTGTCATCCGGTCTCTGTTTAGTCTTACCTATCACAATTTCAAAAAGTGATCCAGGTAGCCTTTAACAGAAGTCTGTCAAGCAACTGCCCTCCTCTTATCCCCTCAAAACAAAAATTTTTATTTGTGTTAAAAATAGAAAAAGTTTTTCTCATTTTCTACTGCTTGCATATTGTCAGTCTCTTTTGGTCACCTTTTAAAACTGTGTTTTATGTTTTTACTATATTTTAGGGAGACATTAGAAGAGATTCCTAAGTACCATTTTGATCTAGAGTCTTTCCTGAGTCATAGAAGGTGTAAAGCATGTGGAGAAGACCACTCTAAGGAGAGGCACTAATGGAAGCCAGCATTAGAGCCATAGGATGTTCAGAATTTGGCTAATGGAATTATGTGGATGTTGGTAAACGGGAAAGATGTGACTAGAGATAGGCAAGCCATCTGATGATTTTTGCAAATTTGTGAAAGTGTATTTTCTGTTTGTGAATAAAAACCAACTAAGTAGAAGTGCCAATCTTGCACTGTTGGACAACCATACTGAGGACTCCACAGTTTCAGCCATGACATTACTAAGTCAGTTATAAGTACTGACTGATGTTCTGGTTTGGTTTTGAATATTTTTTTTTTCCAAGATGCAGAATCATTAGATTCCATTGATACTAATTGGTTTGTGAATTTTTGTGACTAAACCAAGATACATTAAAAGTACTTTATAAAATATTGTATTGGGCTCTAAAATTTTCTTATAAAGAACCTGGTCCTGGGTTATCAAGTCACATAAGAAATAGGCATGTTTGCAGCAAAGGAATTACTTTAGAATTTTACTTCAAAGCACACCAGACTAAATGCACATGCTGATATGGAACTCACCTATTGCCATTGCCACTTACTTTGGTCTGATTTCTTGGGGCCCAGAAGAAATCAGTTTCTCAGTTTCTTCACTGGTCTTCACCTTTCCTAGTTCCATGCCACATATTATCATACTTTGCCTAACTTGTTTCTTATTCAAAGAGTCATTTCACAACATTTTCTGAGTCATTACTAAAAACTGGGTACTATGTATACTCAAACTTTAACAGAGTACCTAGTTTGACAATATAATCACTTTGCTTAAGAGCAGCTAAAGTTAAACCAAGAGAACATACTTATTAAATTACTAAGACTCATATTTGAATAAATGGCATTTTAGTTGGAATGAAAAGAAGTGCTGCTACAAGAATGTTCTTAAGATCATAAATCTTTTACCAACCTGTGTAAAGAAACCTAAACAAGTAAAACATTTGACAGCAAAGATTATGTCAGCCCTTTTTCTTACTGATGTTTTTAGAATACTTAAGCTACATTTTTTTAGAACACAACAAATTAAATTAGCAGATAACATTTTGCCATCATAAAAGTTGCCTTAGATAGAAGGACCAAAATATAATAACTTATTTATTTCCTTGACGCAAAGTTCTTTAAGGACTTTTTTCAAATATTACTTCATAAATCATCTAAATATGACCTAAAATGCCATCATCTTAACCTTATCTAATAAATAATTGATTCAAAAGTTTATAGTAGGGCAGAACTATTAACTATGAACTCATATCACATTATAAAATCTGGCTGTGATTTCCTTCATGATTATGAACTATCTTGAACTATTGCTATTAAAGTCCTAGCTTGGACTTAGCATTGTACAATCTGTCAACCTCTAAACACAGACTGATGTAGCTAAACTTGGTCTTTAAGGAGAGATGCAATTCTACATGAGAAACATTTTATCTCCAGAGGAAAAAGTACAGAATGTCTAACCTATCTTAACTTTTACCTCTTTTTTAAAACTTAGTTAAATTCAACAATTTTCCAAGATTCTAAGTTTCTAAGACTTCTGTGTGATATCCCATGACTATACATGGAGAGATAAGACATGCCTGCATCCTTACAACTTTTACAATCTAGTGTCATAGAAACAGGCAGATAAAGCAAGCATTGGTCTACTGTGGTACTTTGTATAGTGGGAGTTTAAATAAAGAGATCAAGGGACAAAAAAAATTAGGGATTATTCCTGGAATGGAGGTCAGTACAACCATCCATGTCTTTCCAAATTGAGGAATCAGGGAACAGAGACCCCCTCAATATCAAGCAGGAAAGATCAAGAGTATGAGCACATTTGCCTCAGTTTTTGCTGTGTAAATGGTGATATTTACATTTAAAAACACAGGATTTAATGCTAATACCTTGACTTAAGAATAACGGCCCAAAAAATTGAGGTTGATTTTTCTGAATAAAACTTAATCATTATTATTTTCAAATTAACCAAAGGGATTTAAAATATCCTGTTTTACAACAACTCTAAGAATATTCATCATCTATCAAAGAATTCCAAAAGTATTTATTATCTGTCAATGTTCCAACCCTGTGAAACATCGTTATATATACAATTTAGATATTTCACATCCGGAAGCATCAAAAAAAAAATTAACGTCTTTGCCCCTACTTCAAGTTCCCAGTAGGAAATTGTAGCTGTTTCCTATTCTGTGGCTTAGTGCCAAAAGTGATTTTATTAGTCAAATGAAGTTAACACATTTTCATTTTTAACTAAGGGCAATTTGCTTCCTGCTGGTCATTTACAGTTTCTTCCCTTAATGACTGAATTGGTAAAAGTGAAAGATTGCCGAAGGCTGCTGCTCAGCAGGCCGGTAACAAGTTGTAAATGAGAGGAACATTTAGTCTATCACTTCAATCATAGTTATAGTGTAATCTTATTATATATGTTTGAAATAAATTCTAGTAGATCATGAGGACTCGTACCTGAAATACCCATTTCATTCTCAGCCTCATGCTGCCCTAGACTGCATAGGGCATTTTGGCCAGGAGTAAGGTTTAAGTTTGTTTATCCTTTTTTAATTTTCAGTGCTTTATCATGAAATGAAATCCATGCTATCATTATTCATATCAAAATAAAGAGTATAAAATAGCCTTCCCAAATGCCCACTTCATCTCGTCAAATTGCTTACTACTGCCGGGGTCCAGCCCCAGCAGGAGTCCATGGGTTCCACACTGGTAAGGAGACGTGGGGAGACAGCATCGGCGATGGATGGAGAATGAAAGACACAGACTCTAGTTCTGGTGTAATCATTCCCACTTTATTCTGGGGAAGGCTGGGTTTATATACATTTTTCTTCAGGCTTTGATGACAGGCTTGTGACTAATAAAATCAAAGAAGTTTCCAAAGCATAGGCAGAAATTGTTTTTACCGAAAGATTATGAGAAAACAGTAACCTTACAGATTATCCTTACTTAATCACCAGGGCTTGCCATTGATAAAATAAGCTGGTCCATATCTAGTAGCTACTGTGGGAGGTGCTTTGTGCTTAGAACTTGGGGAAACATTGTTATCTATAAGTTTCTGTGCCCCAACAGGTTCTGGCTGTGCCAGTAAATGCAGTGTTTGGTTTTTAACATAATAAAAACATTCTACTATTGTGAGGTTAATCATCACAGGTTTCAACATGTGTTTTGTCTCCATGATGTTTTTCTGGAAATTTGTAGAATTATTCCCATCATCTCTAGCAAGATCCCCAGACTGAAGTGAGTAATATATTATTAGGAAAACTCCAAGCTAGGGAGGCATACATCTGGCATGCAATCCTTTTAGGATGAGTCTTTGCAATCATCCTTCAGTAGAACTCTGTCAAGCACTGTAAGGAGAGCCAGGCGCCCCCGCATACTACTTTCTCCCCATCCCAAAGTAACAACAATCTAACTTTTTATGGAAATGTTTCCTTAATTTTCTTTATAAAGCAAGTTGACTCTTCAGACACCAGCTAAGCTGGTCTAAACACTATAGTTGCTTCTCTCCTTTTTGAACATTAAACATGTAGAATATAGTATTTATACTTTTGGTCTTGCTTCTTTTGTTTAACATTGGCTTAATTAGATTAAACTATGATGTTGTATGTTGTAATACTTGCTTATTAATTTCACTGCTGAATATTATTCCATGTCATAAAACAAAAACATAATCTGCATATTCATTTAATGTTGATGGACTATTTGGTTTATGCCTATTATGCATATTGCTGCTACCAGATATCCACACATCTCTTAGTGCATATGTGCATGAATTGCTGTTGGTTATATATTTGTGCTGATTTTGGCAAGAAATATGTGCAGCCTCAAACTAGAGTAGATAGTACTAAAACTTTCTCAAATACTAGTAGTAGCTTATGCAAACTCCCAAAGCTATAAATCCTCACCAACAGTTGGTATTCCTTGGACTTTTAAAATTTTATCCATTCGGGTGAATAGCATAAAGGTATCTCATTAAAGTATTAACTTTCAAGAATTTGAGACTCTTTTCTTATTTTTTAAAAATTTTCTTTAGATGTTAATGGACCTGTATTTAATTCATTTACTTATATGTGGTGCTAAGAATTGAACCCAGTGCCCTATACATGGTAGGCAAGCGCTCTACCACTGAGCCACAACCCCAGCTCCTCTTTTGTTATTTTTATTGACTATTTGGATATCCTCTATTGTAAAGAGCCCATTTTATCTCTAAGGAATAGTTTTTTTCTTTTTAAATAGAAAGTAGCAGTGACAATAGTAGTTTATATATCCATCACACCTGCATGGTAGAGAATCTTTCGATTTCTTGGACTATTTTTTTTCATTCTCTTAGCAGATTCTTATAAAGAAAATAAATTCTTAGTTTCAATGTAGCCCAATTGATCTATCTTTTTCTTTCTGTTAAAAGTTTTTTTGGACTTTAAGAAATCATTTCATGAGTCAGGAAAATAACCTATAGTATTATTTTATAGAATTTTTATTAGTTTCACTTGTGTATTTAGATCAACTTTCTCCTCCCCCATATGACTTCTGTATTAGGATCTATTAAGAATCAAGATTTTTTTTTTCATAGAAATATCCAATTGTCCAATAATATACTTTGACAATAATGCCCTGGTCCTACTGTCTATAGTAATCTTCTCTTAAATCAAGTGTTCATATGTGTGTAGTTATTTCAGAGGCCTCTGTTCTACATTAATCTATTATTAATCTTACACCAATAACTAGTCCTTTTTGTCTTTTATTTTTTTAAGAGCGTCTTTGCTATATTTGGCCCTTTGAATTTCTGCATGTTTGAAACTATCTTTACCAGTTCCATATATACCTGCACATGTAACCTATAAAGCTACAGCTTTTTATTAGGATTATTTCCTTGAGTCTAAATGTCAGCTTATGGAGATTGACATCTTTATAATGTTATCTTCCAGTTCATATACCAGGAATCTGCCTTCATTTAATCTTTCTATCTTTATTTTAGTAATGTTTTGTGGTTTTCTAGAAAATGTCTTAGTTATTATTAGTGAATTTATTTATATTTGAATTTCATAAAGTCATTTTAGATGGTATGTGTATATATATTCATTTGTTTTGATGCTGTTCAGGATGTGGATGCATTTTATATATTGATTGCTACTTAGTAACATTTTAGATTCATTGAAAGCCTATTAATTTTTTATTATATTCCACTTTTATGATCATAATCATAGTATCTGAAAATAATGACTTTATTTCTTAAGAGAAAAATTAGATGGAAAAGTTACATAATAAAATTAAAATTATAAATTACAAAATTTATATCTCTGTATTGCATTCTTTGGCAACAGTTCAATATAATAAAGAATTGGTAGGAACCAACTTTGTCTTATTTCAAAACAAAAAGCAAAGTTTTTCATTGGCTCTTTATGAAGCTTTCTGTTCCCAGAATAAATAGTAAAATTTATATAATACATTTTTCAAGCTACTTATGCTATGGACAATTTTTTTTTCTTTTTAAAATTATCTTAAAATATGAATTACCTTGACTTTCAGAAAATATTAAGGCACTCTTTTGTTGTTCCTACAACCAAACCAACTTTTCAATAATAATTTATCCAACACATATAGTAGTAAATATGATTTACTAATAGTTCCTTTAAGATTTTTGCATCTAGTTTTAAATATGGTTGACTTTTAATTACATTTCTTGGATTATTCCTGTTTATTTCTAGTACATGGGTAATACTGACTTCAAAAAAATACTTGAACTGGCATGGTGGCACAAGCCAGTAATCCCAGTGTCTCTGGAGGCTGAGACAGGAGGAGGGCAAGTTCAAAACCAGACTCAGCTAAGGGGAGGGGCTAAGCAACTCAGACCCTATCTCTAAATAAAATACAAAAATATGGCTGGTGATGTGGCTCAGTGGTTGAGTGCCCCTAAATTCAATACCAAGTACCAAAAACAAAAAAAAAAAGAAAGAAAAGAAAAAAGTCGAAAGCTGTTCCGTATTTCATTATTTCCAGGAAAAATTTATGTTAACTTAATTCAATTCCATCCTTAAATATTTGATGAAACTCAATGGTGAACCCATCTTGGCCTGCTGTTTCTTCGAGTCAAGTTCATAATTACAAACCTTTTAAAAAATAACTGTAGAATAAGTCTTATTTTCTATTTTTTTCCTTTGACAGTTTTGATGACTTATATTATTCTAGGAATATATGTAGCTTATTAATATCTCTTATTTTATTGCCAGAACATAGCTTTTGTTATTTTCTGCCCATTAGATCTATAGTAATTTTTTATTACTTTTTTTTTTTTTTTTGAGAAAAAGGAAAATGAAGTTTTATTGCTTTGCTAGCAAAGGAGAAACACAGGGGACTCCTGTCCTAGAGGCTGTGATTGAATACTGCTTTTAATTATTTGTCCCTTTCCTCTCTTTATTTTACTCAGTTCTTCCAAAAGTTTAATCTATTAGTCTTTTCACAAACCAGCAATTTTCTCTAACATTATTCTGCAATATATTTTGCCTTTTATTTCATTAATTTATATTTCTATCTATATTATTTTCTTCCTTTTATTTGCAATGAGTTTAATTTGCTATCTTTTCCCTTTAGTCCTTATTATACATATTTAAATAATAGATTTTCAAACCTTCTTTATTAATACATTCGAACCACACACCTTGTTTAAAACCTGGTTTTGCCTAAACCTATGAAATTAATGTAAAATGTTTTTATTTTTTGCAATTCAATTAAAATATTCTCTTATTTTTACTATGGTTTCTTCTTTTTCCTTAATCCTTGAATTATGTAAAGGTAGTCCAGTTAATTTCCAAAATATGTAGGAATTTTTCAGAACTTATAATTATTTAGTTCTAATTTATTGCATTATCTCAGATTATATACTCAATGTTTTCCAGACTTTGATATTTATTAAAACTTGCTTTATGCTGCACAGTCATGTCAGTTTAAGCAAACATTCCATGTGTATTAGTTAAAAAGAAACAAGGAGTTTGTTACACTGTTTTATTTATTTCTATTTCCTCAAGTTTTCTTATCACACAATGTGATTTTTCCAAATCCTTATTGAAATTCAATCATCTTTTTCTACTGGTTTCAGGGGAAAAAAATACTAAAATCTGATCTGAAATCAATATACTTCTTTTAATTTTATTAAATTTGATTTAAAGGCTTGCAGCTCTACTATTTAGCACAGATAAATTTATAATTACTATATGTTACAGTCAATTTACACTTTTATCACAATTAAGCAATTATTTTACTAATTTTAGAAACACTTTTATTGATTTATCTATTTTGCTTAACTTTAATATAGTTACACCAGTTTTTGTATTTGTTGGATGAATATATTTTCTGATCTTTTATCTTTAATCTTTATATTTTTGATATATTTATTATAAACTTCATGTAGTTAACATTTAATTAGGGTGTTTTTTTATTTAATATAATCACAGCTATATTTTTCTATAAACCATGATTTCGATATTTACTTTTTTAAAAATTTGATATTTACTTTTTAAAAAAATTGTCAAATAAAAATTTATGTACATTTATCATATACAGTGTTGCTTTGAAATACAAACATATTGAATTAATTAACTTATGCTATATCTCATGTACTTATTATTTGTGATTAATTTCTCTTTTATGTTTAAAGTCCATATTGATTGGA
Organism: Sciurus vulgaris; assembly: GCF_902686455.1. Taxonomy (NCBI): domain Eukaryota; kingdom Metazoa; phylum Chordata; class Mammalia; order Rodentia; family Sciuridae; genus Sciurus; species Sciurus vulgaris. The sequence continues at coordinate 71,697,555 of NC_136468.1, read as the reverse complement.
ATTTGTAAACTCTTCACAGAAAATGTAGTTATCTCTCTCCTGAATAAATGCTGTTTTTCACTGTCTCAAAATTATTCTGTAGTTAGTATGTATTTGAATTTAACATATTTTATTGGTCTTAGTATTTTTGCAATTATTTTCATTACATTTTACTCCTCTCCAACTATAAGTATTAATTTGCCACTTTAAAATATATTCTTAAATTTGAAACTTCTAACTCAGTTTTCTATGGGTTGTTTTTTTGACCCTAACAAAAATGCCTTTTTATGCCCTTTATTCTTGAAATTCATCATTCCATGTTTGATTGACTTCCATTGTTTCCATTTAAAAGTTCTCTGTATGCCTTAATATTTTTTGTTTGTTTTTTAGAAGTAGTATTTTACTCTGGTTGCTCTTTGTCCTTAGTTATAATTAATTTTACTGTGATATTCCATGTATTAATTTCCCCTCTATTTTGTTGTATTATGAAGGATTTCTGTGTATGAAGCATGAGGTTTTTCACTGATTCTAACCTCTAAGTTCATCAGTATGTATGCTCCTTTTAATTTTTATCCCTGTCATAGGTTGGGTTTCCCAATAATCCAAATTCTGATATGGAGTTTAGTGGGCAGGATGCTTATTCAGACATATTCTTGGGATTAACACCTGTAGAAAGAAGAGGAGTGTTTGAAGAATATCCCATAGAGTGAGCAGGTGAACTGTGATACAGACCCCAAAAGAGGCTCAGCTTCCCCTAAGGAGATGAAATGTAATAGTCCCTTTGGCTTTTCTAAGTTGGCCAATTCAACCTTGTGTTTATACTCCCAAATCTTTCAGTTTCAATCGGCTTCCACATTATTGAGCTTCCCCATGCTATAACTGAGTGTTTGTTTCCCTCTCCCCACCCAAAAAACTCCTATGTTGAAGTCCCAATCCCTAATATTATGTAATATGGAGGTTGAGACTATGGAAGTAGCAATTAGGTTTAGCTGAGGTCATGAGGCTGGATAGAATTAGTGCTTTTCTAAGAAGAGACCAGAGTCTTCTCTGTCATGTGAGGGTAAGCAAAAAAATAGCTACCTGCAAGTCAGAAAGAGGGTCTTCACCAGACCTTCAATATGCTGTCACTTAGATTTAAGACTTTCCTGCCTTCAGAACTGTGACAAGTAAGTGTTTATTATGTAGCCACCCAGTCTATGGTATTTTGTTATAGCATCTTGAACTGACTCAGTTACCAAGAAGGAGTGTGAACTTGGAAAATATAAATCTCTGAAGTTAAGGTTATTTTTGAAGCTATTGACAGCTGAAGACTATCTGTTGATAGCACTGCCAGCAGCTGAAATATTAAGTTCTTTATTGAAAGTTGTTACAGAAACACTTATCCACATGTATTTATTACACTCTCCCTTTCTTCTGATACTTAAATAATACATTTGTTAAAATTTTTCACTGTATCCTCTTTATTTTCTTTACTAAATTTTCTACCCTTTCACTATGTTAGATTATGAATATTTTGACTAACTTGCTGCTTCTTTTCATATCTATCTCAATTATATTGTTAAATTTGTGTGATAGATTCCAATGGCTATCATATTTTTCAATTATAGAAATTCAACTTAGTTTTGGTTTTGGTGTTTGTAATTCTCTGCCAAATTTTAACTCCTTTTTAAAATCTCTGAATGCTGTTTATTTCTTTTTTGTCTTAAATATCAATATCAGAAGTCCCTAAAGGTTTGTTTCTGTTCTCTGTTTCTTCTCTTCATACAATTTATATTTTATTCTAAATAATTATAATATTACTTTTGTCAAAAGAAGGTTCATTTATGCTATAACCCTGAGGAACTATTAATAGAGTATCACTCTACTCAAATGTAAGGAACTGAGAATATTGTAAGTTAATTGTCATTTCCAATGAGATCTGTCTTTCTTCATTTGCCTTTATTTATTACCCAACAATAGTGATTTAACACAATGTCATCCTTGCAGGTTTGTACTTCAATCTGTCTATAATAAAACTTGAGAGGTTGTCCAAGTTTTACCTGGCTTTTCTTCTATTTTTATTTGTAGGCTACGATACTTACTTGAAAACTTTTAGAAAGGAACTCTGCTTCAGATAATAGCAAAGGGACTAAATAATTCTGACCAAGTCTCCTGCATTAGAGAAAACTAGAAGTTTTTTATTTTATTTTTTAAGATCTGCTTGAAGGCATCAGACAATTAGCACAGTAGTGAAAGTTACTAAAGCAAAGTCCAGGAAATACTGAGGTTCAGGTACAAGAACATTTCTTCCTAAAGTGCCCTTTAGGAAGTGCCCTTAAAGTGCCCTTCTTTGCTTCTGTTCTGGCTAAAATTTGGATTATAAAGCATCTACTGGATTCCTGCGAGTATAACAGCTTCTAGTGCCCTAATACATTGCCAAACCTATTCTCCAAGCTATACCCTAACATTTTTCATTCTACCTTTTGATGTCCATATGGACGAACTTCCTTGGCATTAAAACTTTAGCTACCCTAACATTTTTTGTTCTACCTTTTGAGGTCTGTACAGACTAACTTCCTTGGCATTAGTAACTTTCACTTTGAGATCTTTCCTTCAGGTATAATGTCACCCTGAGTTGTCAATGTTTATTTAACAGAATAGGAATTCTAGAGCTAAAGAATTTAACAATGAATCCAATACATAAACATTTTATTCTGGCTATGCTTTCTTTAATTTTGAAAACTTCTTTATTTCATGAACTTTTTTGCCTATGAACTTTAGCTTGGTTTTGAAAGAGGAAAGAACGGGCCTCAAATATGTGGTTCAAATTCTGTGTTCTTTCTCCAACTTTCCAAAAATAACACAGACCATCTTCCTCATCTCCTACCTCTAATTATTTTTAGGTTTATTACTTCAACAATCAGAGCCAGCAATGTTTGTCCTTATATTGCAATTTATGCATTGTATAAGGATTTATGAAGTTATTCATAAAATCATAAACTCTTCAGTCATAAAATTATAAGCTCTTATGTTAGGATTTTCAATTATGTGTGTATGCATCTACCCATACCATGATGTAATTATACCTCCAGATTTATTTTTAACATAAACAGTAATGAACAAAATTAATTCCAATGGAAGTATTTTTTAACTTAATTTTATGAAGAAAAAACTAGGAGAATTCTAATATGTTGACTTCTATTCCTTTGGGAAATATTATAAGCAATGATTTTTAAAAGTAAAAACAAGAGAAAAAAATGTTATAATAAATTATAAATTTCCTGAAGAAATGTCTATGAAAGAGACAAGATGGCAGAACAGCAGTTCCCCTTGAACAACACTGCAAATAAAAAGAGTCAGGGCAGTAAAGGAGAAATTATATTATGAAGAAAGTGAGGGAAAACCATGAGAACCAAAAAAGACGTGATAGGAGATGTAAATGGCATAAAGAATTGGAAAGACAGTGTAGAGAAAACCACAAGGCAAGTCAAACTCTCAGTAAGGGGAGAACTAAATACCCTGAACATAAGGTAAAATGGAGAGTGTAACCAAACTCATTAATAACTACAGACTGGCAGTCCTAACTTCAGGAGAAACCCACCGTTCACATGAACTTTAAATGCAGTTCAGGGATTTGGTTTGAGAGTGACTCCTCATGCATAGCAAACTTTAGAGAAGAAATTCAATATAGTGCTCAGCAAACTCTCAGAGCACTATAATCAGAAGTCATCTTGAGCAGTGTTCTATTGTTACGTACTCATAGCTCTGGGAGCAGACAACTCAGTAATCACAAGGTCCCTGTGGCACACTGCCTCATTGTTTGGGTGGGAGATGGCCGCATTAGACTGGAGCCACTCAGTAGCAGAAGCATCACTGAGAGTGGTTGGTGTTCCTGCTCTCTATGAGGAGAAGTGGGACTGAAGCAGACCAATTACCCCCACCTAAGAGACTTTTGTCATAATTAAGCTTCTCTTCAGAAAGATTTTTACAAAGGGTGTCAATAGGATATCAGCAAAAATTTCTGCAGAGAGCATTGTGGTTTATAGCCTCCTCTTTCTTGTAAATGCCGGGTTTTCAGGCAAAATGGGTGAAAGCTCTGTCTAGTCTAAGAATATGAGACAAAGAATAACTGTTCTCACCCGCTGCCATGCAACCATTCCACTGAGAATAAATCTGAAAGAATTTCCAGACTCGAGGTCCAGAGATTTTTAGGCATTAGCCCCTTTGGCCACTGCAGCCTAAGTAAACCTGCTTCCCGCTAATTCCCTAGGTGTTCAGCGTCATCTGTCCTACATCAGGACCAATCATGAGTGGAGTCTTGAGGAAGCCAGCTCTGAGTAGGAAGTTTGAGGGTGACAAATCATGTATTTCCATGCATCCATCTCCTGTGCAGAATATGCTTATTTGACTGTTCCCCCACAATTCTGAGTCTCCCTGGTATATACTGCCACATACCTAGGCACACAGCTTGTAGTCTACAAGGATGAATATACACCACTGGCATGACCCACAAAATGCTGAAATTTGGTTGTAGAGAAGGGTTTGTTGCAACCCAGACATTAACCAAGTCACAGGCATGAAGAATGAAATCCTCTGGAGAGAATTGTGTATACGCCTGGAAAAGAGTGCTTCCAATGCAAATCCTTCAGGCAGGAAGAATTTTTGACATATTTTTGCTGCTTTTTTTACCCTCCATCTATTCTATCCTTTATTATTCTTATTTGTTATTTTTCATTATCTTTTCTGACTTTTATCTAATTTTTTATTATGTTTTAATCATTTTTCTCTCTTTTCTACTGGCTCATTTTATACTTTTGATAAATTTCACTTTTAGCCATTTTTAATTTGTAATTTTGTCCCCATTATTGGTAATGTGGTTGTTGTTTTTCATTGATTGTTACTGAATTTCTACATCAGGATTGTTTTTATGTTGTGTTGCTACTGTTTGTTTTATTCTTTCTGAGTGGAGTTGGGTATCAAGACTGACAGCTCAAGCATGTCAGTTGGGTACTCTGCTATTGAGTTATACCTGCAGTCCAGTTGAGAGAAATTGCATCTTACACTGACCATGAATTTGTCTCATTTTAACTCTTAATGTTTACTTCAACTTAAAAAACAGGGGAGATTAAAAGATCCCACCTGACAACCTGACCTCAAGCAGGCATGGCTAGGGGGCTTCTTGTTATGTAAAATAAAAAATGCAGAATGCATCACCAGATGTGAGGGGCAGTTGTGGCTCACCGATAGCTCCCAGAAAAACACTCTGCAGACACGAGAGCTCACACAAGGGACTTTATTTATGCAGTCTGCTCAGGGAGAAAAGAAGGGGCGAAAGAGAGAAAGATGGCATATGGCTTCTCCCAGATATTGGAATCTCCCAGGCTGAAAGGAACCAATCACGGAGGAGAATTCTTGCAGGCTGACTGATGAATCAATAGCATGTTAGGACGTAACGTGGGAGGCAGGAAAATGGCAGCAGCGTAAGCTGGAAATTCCTGTGACGTAAGAGGCGGGTGGAGCGCAGATTGACAGGTGGTGGGGAGGCTGGAAATTCCTGTAACAGGAGAGGAGGATGGCTTTATACCTTACACTCCTGAAATCCAGATCCTGACACTCAAACTCACCAACAACAGAGAAGAATAACTCAAATGTTGTGGATGGTACACCTACAAAGAACCTCAGCATAGATCATGCATATACACCTTCAGATCACACATTTTGGATGAGACTTGGGGAGTAACCACAGAGATTGCACCCCATATACACTGTTATCTATAATGCACCTGTCTGAAGTACCAGAAGGATCTGATCTTATAAGACCAACAGAGGAAGGTGGTCCCTCAGGTTCTGGCACAGTGTACACTATATAAAAATGCACCAATTATAGTCAGAAAAGCACAAGTAAATCACTAATTATATTTGAAATTAAATCCGGTGCTACAAAAGAAACTAATAATCCAGGGCACACTGTCAAGAAAGATAATTTCCTAAGGTCCTCACATAAAAGTGAAAGAGATTTACATTCCAACAGATGCACAAATCTTAACATAGAAATGTAAGACACATGAAAAAATAATCAACATGACTCTTCCAAAACTTCATATCTCTGATTCAAAAGATATTGAAGTGGTAAGATGTTAAACAAATAATTCAAAAGAATGATGTTAAAAATGATCAATGGATTCAAAGAGGATACAATTCAGAGCAGAGATAGATTCTTTAAAAGAACCAGAGTCAAATAACTCAAATAAAAAACAGAGTTGAAAGTCACACCAACAAAGTAGATCAAGTAGAAGAAAGAATATCAGAGTTTAAAGATAAATTTGATGAATAATCTTATTCAGATTGTAATAATAAATTAGAAAACAAAGATCAGAACATATGAGACATGATTAAAAGATCAAACATGCAATCATAGGTCCAGAAGAGGGAGTAGGATATAAAATAAATTCATAGAAAACCTATTTAATGAAATACTATAAAATTTTCCAAATCATGGGAAATATATTGAGATCTAGATATAGGGGGTATTTATAACCCAAATAGACATGACCAAAAAAAGAGAAATCTCTCCATGACACATGATAATTAAATTGTCAGAAGTATAAAACAAATAAGCAACATTGAAAGCTACAAGAGAAAAATGCAAAGTTACTTGTAAAGTCAAACCTATTGGGTTGGTCACAGTCGGAGAGCGAGCTGGCGGGTGAGTCAGGTCGCCTGCACCGTGGAGGTAGCAGGGAGGCACCCAACCTGCCTGCCTTGTGGAGCTAGGCGGCCAGCAGCCAGCCCACCCAACCACCAGACCAAGCACAGATGCGATCACTGAGGGAATCCACCTGACCACCAATCCAAGGCCTGTTGCCATCGTGGAACAAGCCAGCAGACCAGCCAACCCACTTGCATTGCGGAGCTAGCCAGAGGCATCTTTTATAGGCTGGTGCAAGCATTTTGAATTATTCCTGAGGGTGTGGCCATCATCATTGGAAGGCAGCTCCCTTCCTGAGACACCTACAGGAGGCTAGAGGACCTTTGACAAGACCCAAAGTTGAGGAGGTATTGAGAGACTCGGGACCAACTCGAAGCCACCGGGTGAGTCTCTTCCATTGGTCAGGCTCCCCGGATGGGGCAGTAGTTCCAAAATGAGGGAACTTCGTGGAGTAGAGTGGCCCAGTGAGACTCCCCTGCTGGAGCCGAGAACCCAGTCAACCCAGAGCATTGCAGAGGAGGGCCACATAACGAGAGGCTTCAACACAAAGTGAGGGTCCGAGGCCCAGACAGTAGCTCCGGTCCCCAGGGGAACATAGCAGAGGAGGGCTGCTCAGAGAGGGAGTCCCTCACAGGGACAGGCTCCACAGCAAAGGTGGTAGATCAAGATCCCTGGGAACATCACAGAGGTGGGCTTCCCAGTCCAGGCGGTAGTTCTGGACTGAAGGGAACTGCTCAGAGAAGAGTTGCCCAGTGAAACTTCCCCACCGGGTGAGTCTTCCCCACTGGGTGAGGCTTTCCCACCAGGGCAGTAGAACCAGAGACACAGGCCCAAATCAGACATACCCCAGTCTGTAGTCTAGTCCCCCTTTGGCTGACCATCAGTCAACAAGTGGAGGTGCCTTTGCCCACTGACAGGGAATATACCCCACCTGAAGACCACTACCCTAGAGGGGCAGCTACCTAGTGGAACACCGCATTATCAAGTTCCTCCAACACTTCAGGCTACTGAAGGCTAAGAGGTGAGTTATTGGAAATCTACAGAGACAATATTAGTCAATAGAGGAAATCTGTAATATCTCAGAGTTTCTCTACTAGAGGGGTAATACCTGAGCAATATGAGAAAACAAGGGAAGAAAATGTCCCAAACGAACCTAGACAGTATAGCAATAAAATCAATGACGACATGGCAGAAAAAATGTAAGAAAGGGAGTTCAGAATGTACATAATTAAAACAATCGGGGAAGAAAATGAGGAGATGAAAGAGCAAATGCAGGCACTGAATGATGAGATGAAAGAGCAAATGCAGGCACTGAATGATCCACCAATCGACAGGTAAAAGAGCAAATACAGGAGCAAAAGATCATTTCAATAAAGAGTTAGAGATATTGAAAAAAAAAAAACACAAACAAATCCTTGAAATGAAGAAAACAATAAACCAAATTTAAAACTCCATAGAAAGCATAACCAGTAGGATAGAACACTTGGAAGACAGAACCTCAGACATTGAAGACAAAATATTTAATCTTGAAAAAGTTGACCAAACAGAGAAGATGGTAAGAAATCATGAACAGAATCTACAAGAATTATGGGATATAATAAAAAGGCCATTTTAAGATTATTGGGATTGAGGAAGGCTTATAGAAAAAAAAAACAAAGGAATGAACAATCTATTCAATGAAATAATATCAAAAAATTTCCCAAATCTGAAGAATGAAATGGAAAATCAAGTACAAGAGGCTTATAGGACTCCAAATACACAAAATTACAACAGACCCACACCAAGGCACATTACAATGAAATTACCTAACATACAAAATAAAGACAGAATTTTCAAGGCTGCAAGAGAAAAGAATCAAATTACATTCAGGGGGAAACCAATACGGATATCAGCAGATTTTTCAATCCAGACCCTAAAAGCTAGAAGGGCCTGGAACAACATTTTTCAAGCTCAAAGAAAATGGATACCAACCAAGAATCTTATACCCAGCAAGACTTACCTTCAGATTTGATGATGAAATAAAATCCTTCCATGATAAACAAAAGTTAAAAGAATTTACAAAAAGAAAGCCGGCATTACAGAACATTCTCAGCAAAATATTCCATGAGGAAGAGATGAAAAACAACGATGCAAATCAGGAAAGGGAGGACTACCCTAAAGGAACAGCCAAATAAAGGAGATATCAAGTCGTGTCAAGAAAAAAAAAAATGAGCTGAATGATCAGGAATACAAATCATATCTCAGAAATAACCATGAATGTTAATGGCCTGAACTCATCAATCAAGAGACAGAATGGCAGATTGGATTAAAAAGAAAGATCCAACAATTTGCTGCCTTCAAAAGACTCATCTCATATAGATTCTCACAGACTAAAGTTGAAAAGATATGAAAAAAACATACCATGCACATGGACACAGCAAAAAAGCCAGAGTATCCATCCTCATATCAGATAATGTGGACTTTAAGCCAAAGTTAGTCAGAAGGGATAAAGAAGGATATTTCATACTCCTTAAGGGAAGCATAAATCAGCAAGACATAACAATCATAAAAATCTATGCCCCAATAGTGGCTCATCCGTGTACGTCAAACAAATCCTTCTCAATTCCAGAAATCAAATAGACTACAACACAATAATACTAGGTGATTTTAACACACCTCTCTCACCACTGGACAGATGCTCCAAACAAAAATTGAACAAAGAAACCGTAGAGCTCAATCACACAATCAATAATTTAGACTTAACGGACATTTATAGAATACACCTTCCAACAAAGAGCGGATACACTTTCTTCTCAGCATCACATGGATCCTTCTCTAAAATAGACCATATTCTATGCCAAAAAGCTAATGTTAGCATGAATAAGAACATAGAGATACTACCTCATATTCTATCAGATCATAATGGATTGAAATTAGAAATAAATGACAAAGTAAAAACCAGAAACTACTCCAACACCTGGAGATTAAATAGTATGCTATTGTATGATGAATGGATAACAGAAGATATCAAGAAGGAAATTAAAAAATTCTTTGAGGTAAATAAGAACAAAGAAACATCATATCAAAATCTCTGGGACACTATGAAAGCAGTACTTAGAGGAAAATTTATTTTATGGAGTGCATTCAATAAAAGAAGAAAAAAAAATCAACAAATAAACGGCCTGACACTGCAGCTCAAAATCCTAGAAAAAGAAGAACAGAGCAACACCAAAAGTAGTGGAAGACAGGAAATACTTAAAATCAGAGCTGAAATCAATAAAATTGAAATGAAAGAAACAATACAAAAAATTGACAAAATAAATAGTTGCTTCTTTGAAAAAATAAACAAAATTGATAAACCCTTAGCCACACTAACAAAGAGAAGAGGAGAAAACCCAAATTATTATAATTCGGAATGAACAAGGAAATATCACAACAGACACGATTGAAATACAAAATATAATTAGAAGCTATTTTAAAAATCTATACTCCAACAAAACAGAAAATCTCAAAGACATCAATAGGTTTGTAGAGACATATGAATTACCTAAACTGAATCAGGAGGACATACACAATTTAAATAGATCAATTTCAAGTAATGAAATAAAAGAAGTCATCAAAAGCCTACCAACAAAGAAAAGTCCAGGATTGGATGGGTTCTCAGCTGAGTTCTACAAAACTGTTAAAGAGCTCAAAGAGCTCATTCCAATACTTCTCAAATATTTCATAAAATAGAAGAGGAGGGAACCCTCCCAAATTCATTCTATGAAGCCAATATCGCCTTGATACCTAAACCAGACAGACACACATCAAGGAAAGAAAATTTCAGACCAATATCCTGAATGAACATTGATGCAAAAATTCTCACATAATATTAGCAAATCACATACAAAATATATTAAAAAGATAGTGAATTACGATCAAGTGGGTTTTATCCCAGGGATGCATGTTTGGTTCAACATTCGGAAATCAATAAATGTCATTCCCCATATCAATAGACTTAAAGTCAGTAATCACATGATTATTTTGATAGATGCAGAAAAAGTACTTGATAAAATAGAGCATCTCTTCATGTTCAAAACACTGGAAAAAATAGGGATAGTGGGAACATCCCTTAACATTGTAAAGGCCATGTATGCTAAGCTCATGGCCAATATCATTCCAAATGGTGAAAAAATGAAAGAATTCCCACTAAAACTGGAACAAGGTAGGGATGCCCTCTTTCACCACATCTATTCAACATCGTCCTTGAAACTCTAGCCAGAGAAATTAGACTAATCCAAGAAATTAAAGGGATACGAATAGGAAAAGAAGAACTCAAACTATCCCTATCTGCTGATGACATGATTATATATTTAGAGGAACTGGGAAATTCCACCAGAAAACTTTTAGAACTCATAAGTGAATTCAGTAAAGTAGCAGGATATAAAATCAATGCTCACAAATGCAATGCATTTTTATACATAAGTGATGAATATTCAGAAAGAGAAGTTAGGAAAACTACCCCATTCACAATAGCCTTGAAAAAAATAACATACTTGGGAATTAATCTAACAAAAGAGGTGAAAGACCTCTACAATGAGAACTACAGAACACTGAAGAAATACATTAAAGGAAACCTTAGAAGATGGAAAGATCTCCCATGTTCTTGGATAGGCAGAACTAATATTGTCAAAATGGCCATACTACCAAAAGTGCTATACAGATTCAGTGCAATCAATTCCAATTAAAATCCCAATGATGTATCTGACAGAAATAGAGCAAGCAATCATGAAATTCATCTGGAAGAATAAGAAACCTTGAATAGCTAAAGCAATCCTTACCAGGAAGAGTGAAGCAGGGGCTTTCATAATACCAGAACTTCAACAATACTACAAAGTAAGAGTAACAAAAACAGCATAGTGTTGGCGCCAATAAAGGACACACACAAACCCAAATAAATACAATTTTCTCATACTAGACAAAGGTGCCAAAAATATGCAATGGAGAAAAGATAGCCTCTTCAACAAATGGTGCTGGGAAAACTGGAAATCCATATGCAACAGAATGAAACTAAACCCCTATCTCTCACCCTGCACAAAACTCAACTCAAAATGGATCAAGGACCTTGGAATCAGACCTGAGACCCTGCATCTTATTGAAGACAAAGTAGGTCCAAATCTTCAACATGTTTGCTTAGGATCAGACTTCCTTAACAGGACTCCCATTGCACAAGAAATAAAAGCGAGAATCAATAACTGGGATAGATTCAAACTAAAAATCTTTCTGTCAGCAAAGGCAACAATCAGCAATGCGAAGACAGAATCCATAGAATGGGAGAAAATCTTTGCCTCTCATACTTCAGATAAGCACTAATTTCCAGAATATATAAAGAACTCAAAAATCTATACCAAGAATACAAATAACCCAATCAACAAATGGGCTAAGGAAATGAGCAGACAAGTCACAGAAGAAGATGTACAAGCAATCAACAGATATATGAACAAATGTTCAACATCTTTAGTAATAAGAGAAATGCAAATCAAAACTACACTGAGATTCCATCTCACCCCAATAAGAATAGCGATTATCAAGAATACAAGCAACAATAGATGTTGGCGAGGATGTGGGGAAAAAGGTACACTCATACATTGCTGGTGGGGCTGCAAATTAGTGCAGCCACTCTGGAAAGCAGTGTGGAGATTCCTTAGAAATCTTGGTATGGAATCACCATTTGACCCAGCTATCCCATTCCTTGGCTTATACCCAAAGGACTTAAAATCAGTGTACTACAGAGATACAGACACATCAATGTTCATAGCTAGTCAATTCACAATAGCTAGACTGTGGAACCAACCTAGATGCCCTTCAATTGATGAATGGATAAAGAAACTGTGATATATATATATATATATATACACAATGGAATATTACTCAGCCATAAAGAATAATAAAATTATGCCATTTGCAGGCAAATTGATGAAAGTGGAGAATATCCTGCTAAGTGAGTGAAGCCCATCTAAAAAAACCAAAGGATGAATGATCTCGCTGATAAATGGGTAATGATACATAATGGGGAGTGGAAGGGGGCAAGAATGGAGGAAGGAGGGACTGTATAGAAGGATAAGAAAGGTGGGGGGTGTGGGGAAAATAACAGAATGAATCAAAAACTATTACCCTAGGTAAATATATGATTACACAAATTGTATGCCTCTACTTTCATGTACAGAGAAACAAGATGTATCACATTTGTTTACAATAAAAATGAATTTAGAAAAAAGTCAAACCTATCTGAATAATAATAGATATCTCAGGAGAAAGTCAAAAGGCCAAGAGGATACAAAATGATACATTAAAGTCATGAAAAACAGAAATAACTGCCAATGTAGAATAATACATCCAGCAAAGTTAACCTTCAGAATCAAAAATGAAATAAAGATCAATGATCTTAAAATAAGACAATGATAAACTCAAAGAATTTATGATGACTAAAACAGTATTAGTGATACTTTTGGAATCTAACACACATAAGAGAAAGCACAATTAAAAACAATCATGAAAGAAAGAAAAAATGAAGAAAGCATAAAAGAAGAAAGTATAAATCACATCAGAAGAGCAGATATACACATAAAAATTAAGAAGAAATTTATTAATTCATTAAACTATCAAATCCTTAGATGAATAACAAAAAGGAAATAGGTTTTTTGAAAAAAAATTTAAAAACCCAAAAAGTAATACATGTCTTTGAATAATAGCTCTATGTATAGATGGTCTTAATTTTTCATTTAAAGATGAAAACTAGCATATTACATTAAAAAAAAAAAGACTCAACAATATGTTGTCTGCAGGAAACTCACCTCACAGGTAAAGATATACACAGAATTAAAGTAAAAGACCAGAAAATGATATTACAAGAAATGGAAACTGAAAGCAATCAAGAGTATCCATATGCATATTCATATTTTAACATCAAAGTAGATTCAGAAACAAAGTAACTTCATGTAGATAATGGAATAATCCATCAATGAACTTATACTTCTGAAACTGTGAGCCCTTAATAAATTTTCCCTACTCTAAGTTTTTCTTGTCATATGTTTCAATCATAATGATGCAAAAGCTGACTAAAATAAATAGTTCTGAATACTAAATGACATGACACAGCACATAATTGGGGAAGGGCCCATGAAAGGTTCTCAGCTCATGGCAGGGTCAGAGAGCAGACAGAAAATAAGCTGTCACAGGGAAGATGCATCCTTTCAGGCATGTCCCCAGTGACCCACCTCTGCTAGCCACTCCCCATCTTCCTGCAGTTACTACCCTGTCAGTTCTTTCAAACTAAGATGGACTTATTAGGTTATAGCTCTCAGAATTTAATCATTTCATTAAATCATTCATTTAATCAATGAATATCCCTGCATTAACAGGAGTTTTGTGAACATTTCATATCCAAATCATAAAATTTGACTCCTGTCCCCCCAAAGCTCATGTCTATCTCACAATGCAAAATGCGTTTAGTTTATCTCCAAGAGTTCCAGGGTCTTAAAAGTTTTAGCAGAGTCTTAAAAGTTTAGACCATGTCCAAAATCTCCTGTGGGAATCAAGGCAAACATTTGGCTGTAATTCTTGTAAAATTGAAAATCAAGTTACATATGTACAATATACAGAGGTACAGAGTAAACATTCACAACCTCAAAGGGAGAAATAGAGGCACAGAAAGAAGGGATACAGCCAAAACAAGACCAAAACTTAACTGGCAAACAGGTACCCTAATTCCATCTACATCAACTAGGACACCTGACTGGAAGATATATTCTCCAAATGGCTTGGCATCCTGCATATTTTTCCTTGGCAGTTATAGTGTGCATGGGGCCTTACCTGTCTTTTTCTGTAGCTAGCAGTTTTCCTCAGCAGACAGGACAAGACAGTGGCATCTCTTAATTCCTTCAATTTCCATTCCAATTTCATCTTTACCTTCATAGGTTTATGCATCACCCTTTCAAGGGCAGTCCACAGGGACTTTGACCTTGCTATACTTTACTGGATCACTAGCCCTGTCTTTGAAATCTTTGTGGAAACCTCCATGACCCCTTACTTTAGCATCTTGCATTCTTGCAGAATCATCACTGTGTGGATGATGCCAAGGTCTGCTGCTAACAATACCTGGATTCTCTGAAAGCATCTCTGCAGAAGCTTCTGTGTTTCTACATTGCTCAGCATGATGAAAAACTTTCAAAGGCTCCCTGTGAAAGCAGGGTGTTTTTATGATCACTTTTCAAAGTAATTTTTTCTACTACATCCTTGAGACTACAATGGTATAGTCTTGCAAATTTCTGAGGCATACTCAAGGTATCTTCCTATTGTCTTTATGCAAAATACTTAGCATCTATTTAGGGACTATAATCTCTTCAACTAGCACATCTTCCTTGGCCACAACTTTTCGTGCACTTTCTGTCCAAACTGTGAGTTTTAAAAATCTTTTTGCTGTGTTTTCTGTTTCTGACTCTCACAGTAATCCTGAATAAAAGCTATGAGAAATATCCATGGCACAGACTGAAAGCTCGGCAGTCTTGAAATTTCCTCCACTAGAAGAATTAGTTCAACATTTTAAATTCAGTCTTACACAAAGTCTGAGGACATGGGCACAATGTAACCAAATTATTTACCAGAAAATAAGAAGTTATTTACCAGATATAACATGAGTTCATTTATATGAGGATCATATAACATGATCCTCATTTCCTTCTGAAACCTCCTGAGCTCTGTCCACATTTCTATTGGCATTTTAGTCTTCTAAGCTTCCACCATTATCACCTGTTAAGTTCTACTTACAAGATTCTAAATCTTTTTCACATTGCATCTCTAAACTTTTCAAAATTTCTCCTGCAAATCAGCTTCTAAATCTCCTGAAGAAAATGGACATGTTAGTCACGACAAAGACCCTACTTCTCAATATAATTTTTTTTTTTTTTTAAGTTTGCATCAATGTGGCTAAATAGCTGACCAGAACAACTAAGAGGAGGGAAAGTTTATTTGGGGCCCAGGATTGCTCAGTCCAAAGATGGTCAACTTAATTGCTCTGAACCCAAGGTGAGGCTGCATCTCATAGAGGAAGTGCCCAGTGAAGGAAAACTACTCTGTCCGTGGAGAGGTCAGAAAACAGAAAGAAATGAGACACAGGAAAGATACACCCTTCCAGGGCATACACAACCCCCAGTGACCCATCTGCTCCAGCTGCATCCACCTGCCTATAATCACCGCCCAGTCAGTCCACTAAAACTATAATGAGTTGATTAGATGCCAGCTCTAATAATCTAATCATTTCTACTCTGAAAATCCCTGCATTAACAGGAGTATTTGGATGATACATTATATATAAACCATCATACTAGTTCATAAAATATTATGGAAGGGACCTTACTAAACTCGTTGTACAAAGCCAGTATTACCCTGTACTCAAACATGAAGAGATAGAACAAAAACAAAAGCATATCTTCATATGCTTGATGAATATACATGTGACATTCTCAATAAAATACTTTTGTATTGAATTTAACAGCACAGTAAAAATATCATACACCATGATCAAGTTGCTGTCATTCCAGGGATACAGGTGTGGTTTAATATATGTAAATTAATATGTATAACACAGCATATAAATAGAATCAAGGAAAATAGTTACACAATCATTGCAATAGATGCAGACAAAGCCTGCAATAAAATTTAACATCCCTTCATGATAAAAGTTCTGATGTAACTAGGTATAGAAGGATCACACCTTAACACAAAGCTACAAATGACAAACCCATAGCCAACATTATACTGGATGGGTAAAACCCAAAAACATTTCTCCTAAAATCAGGGATGAGACAAGAGTGATTGATGAGAGAGTCCTCAATTTTAGCCATAATGCTTAATTTGTGTCCATGTTTAAAATATATTTGCAGCAAATATACCATATTAGGCTTCAAATATTCTGTCTCAAGGACATAATCCCATGGTGATTTCCAGTAAAAATAGTACTCTCATATGAATCAATGGGGAGCAGTAAATTAATATAAAATCTTTTGAGTTCCTCTTAAACTCCTGATATGTAACTTGCTTTATATGAATTCATATAAAATGCTTGAATATTTTGCTTCTGAATTGATATGCTCTTACTTAACTTAGAATTAATGAGAAATAATTCAGTTACAAGTCAAAAATATGAAATAAGATCTGTATAATTAATAAAATTATTAGATTATATAGTTTATAAATCAGGGAAAATTTGATCTCATCCATGGCTTTGTGTAAGAGTTTAAATGCATCAGGTAATCTGATTATCTTTACTTTATAGCAGAAAGTTGGCTCCAGAGGACCCAAATGGCAGATAAACAATGCCAGTAAATAGAGATTATTTTCTCCAATGCTTCCAAAGAAGGCCCAAAGTGGACTTTCATTCACTGATGGCATAGATAGTAGATTGTTAGTGGATTGGACATTTTGACTGACATGACAACCAAGGTGTATAATATGGAAGGAAAGCAGTTCAACAAGAGGAAAAATAAGTCACTGGTACCCAGAAAGATATTACTGGTGTTGACTAGGAAAGATAACTCAACTTCCCTGCTTCATCCTACACATGTGCACTTTCAATAACATGGTTCAGTTAGCGATATCAGTATATTTAAGAAGGGAAGACACATGTTGATACTCCCCTTTCGCCATCCAATTAAAGTTATTTTTTTTGGGTCAAGAATTCTTGTGGAAGTTGCCAATCATTTCCTACCCACCATCATACTGCATTATTATTTACTTAACATGAACTAATATGATGTATATAAATAATTTTGCTGATTTCAATTGATTCCTGTAGAAATATAGTAGTTATCAACTTTACTGATAACAGTTTTTTAGGTAATCTTAACTTTTAAAAACAAAAACTATTTTAAATTCGTCATTCATTGTACAATAAATTCTCTTTATTACACCATAAGTTTAGAAGTTAATACAGAGTTTTAAAGTCCATATATTGACAGGAATTGTCTCTTTGGCAAGTTTGTGTACTTGCTTGCTCTATATGTATTGTAGTATTTTCTTATGATCTGTGTCAAAATGTTGAAAAATGTGTAACAGATGCATCATTTAAACTTCTTTAAATAAAAAAGAAATACATTTAAATCACATTTAACATTTTTTATGATGCAGTTGTGAATTAGGTCGTTCTTTTATTGGTAATTAGAGTGTGGAACAGATGGTATAGACTTTGGCAAAAAGTGATAATCTCTCCAAACTAACATGTTGTCAACAGATTATTCACAAAACAAGGATCTATTGCATTGATCAAGAGTCTGTTTTAAAGGTTAGGAACTAAGAAATGTTCTTCAACTAGGAAAGCATGGAATTTCATAAGTAGAAAACAGTTTCTCATGCTATGCATCTTTGGAACATTCTGTTAGTTGCCAGTCATTAAGAACAGCTTGATCTGGGCATGGTGGCACGAGCATGTAATCCCAGTGGCTCAGGAGTCTGAGGCAAAAGCATTGAGAGTTTAAAGCCAGCCTCAGCAAAAATGAGGTGCTAAGCAACTCAGTGAGATACTTGTCTCCAAATAAAATACAAAATAGGGCTGGGAATGTGGCTCAGAGGTCAAGTGCCCCTGATTGCAATGCCCAGCACCCAAAACAAAAACAGCTTCACTAAATCCTTGGAGCAATCATTTAGAGAAATTTCTCTTTATTGTCAGGAAACCATTGTAACTATGTATCCAATAATTTTAACCAATTATTATTGGTAAGCACAGGAGGAAACTTCTCTGCTTTTACCATGAATTCTCCTTTTCCTAAATCACTCTTTCTTTGAATTCTCCAGTGGAACCACTGAAATGGGCTCTAGGTACTCTGAAGACCGCAGAGTTACCAGGAGCTGGAGCCCTTCAACTTGACCGTGAACTTGACTGTTCAGGTACAAGAGTAGCATATGACTCAGCAGAGCAGGATGCCTAGAGACAACCCCAATTCACCAACCCAGGTTATGAATGTATAAGGTGATGCCCAGAATCCATTCTTAAGGATTTGAGAAAAAATAATCAGGTGAAAGACCACCATGATAATTTGCTTCTGCTGAGTCTCAGAACTAACCTCACATATCTAATGTTCTAGGGCTTCCCCTGCCCTGTCCCTTCTCTCACTGCTCCATGGTGATGTCATTTATTCCCACTGGGGACCTACATACACACCTGTCTATTAGGAAACTACATCATCATAACCTGATAGGCAGTTTAGTCTTTCTAAATTATTCATGAATGTTAAATGGAGGAACTGAACGTTAGTCGTGTTAGTTGGCACATTCAGGATTAGCAGTTTTTTTGAAGGAACAATTGTTTAAAAAGGCACAGAGTCATCCCTCAACATTTATATCCAGAGCAGCTAAACTATCTAGAGAATTGCCAGAAAAACTGAAAGTTATAGTTTTTGAGAGACATACATAGTAAGTGAAGAAGATCAAAGGTACATTCAAGAAAATAAATCTTTACTTGGGTAGGCATTATGTTATTGGAAAAATTTATCTGACACCTGACAAGAGAGTTATAACTCTTTTGTGCATCCAAATTACATTGTACACTTTCATGTGCTTAGAACACTCATTGCTATGTGTTCTTAACTCCAAACACATTTTGGAGTTAAGGTGGTAGCTAGGTAGTCTTATACAACTTGACATTCTGTGATTTTCTCATCAATTACTCATAGGAAAGAGGGGAAAAAAACGTGTAAAATCGTACAGGAGAAAATAGAATTAATCAACAATTTTCTAGATCTCAAGTGGAATTCCCACTAATAAAAAGAACTAAATTAAGTTCTATAAAACTCCAAGGCCAGTTAGAAAACTAACGAGATTTTCACCCATTCTTAGGGAACACTCCTAATTTAGAGACCCAGATGAGTGTTCACTGTCTACAGAGGGAAGACATCTGCCTGAAATGCATGAAAAACTCTTCAGAGGTGATTGAGCAATTTCTCTTCATTTCAATGCATCATTAAGATTTCTTTGTTCTATAGTTATTTGAGACATTATTATTCTCAAGAACACAATGTTACTTTGGTTCAAATTTATAGTTACTGGCTCAGTGAATGAAGAAGATACTTGGAAAATAAGGGGAGAATTTTGGAAGCAGTGAATTTTAGGCATTTTTTACTTAGTCTTTCTGATGTTAAAATCTATAGACTTTAAAAATTCTTTTACTCATAAACAGATCAAATTTCAAAACTCCTTCATAAATTACCTTCTTGATAACTACAAAGTTACAAAGTATTGGTATGAGTATATGTACTAAAATTCTAAAATAATTAATAGATATGCCATTTATTGATGGTGGGAAGACTAATAACATTTGTTCTGGATCTTATAGAATGTAATGTACATTTGGAGGTTGATTTAAAAAAAAAAGGATCTTCAAGTTCAGCTGAAAAAAATCCATATTTAATCATATTATCAGTAGAGAAAGCAGTTTATCTTCAGCTTTGTAAAGACACATTAGATAAATAGCTATTTGACACCATAAGGTTTTAAAGATTTTTATCTAAACACTAAAATCTGTCTAAGCCAGGTATGGTGATGCATACCTATAATTCTAGCAGCTTGGAGGAATGAGGCAGGGGGATCATATGCTTCACACCAGCCTCAGCAAATTAGCAAGACCCTCAGAAACTTAGTAAAACCCTGTCTCAAAAATAAAATAAATAAAAAGGGCTGGGATGTGACTCAATGGTTAAGCATCCCTGAGTTCAAGCCTTGGTACCAAATAAATAAATATATTAATTAAGTAATTAAATCCATCTGAGAAGAGAATATAAACAGTAATGTCATCATTAGACAGAACTTCGGAGGAAAATTCATCAAGGACTGTGGAGACTGCTTCTTACTCAATGTATAATTTTTAAACCTACTTTAAAGGTCCATGCAATAGAGTTCAGTGTAAGAGACTAAATTGTCCTTTCAGTTGCACAAACAAAAATGTATTTTTTACAAATACTTACTATTAAAAAACAATTAAATTTTAGAAGTAAATCTACTTTGAGTTCATAGTCAAAGAAAAATTGAATGACACAAAAGATTAAAGATATGATGAAATGACAAGATACTAAAGTAAGAAGATAGTTTTGAACTGTTGATTAGGTAAGGATAGATTATCATGAAAGTGAATTATGAATAAAAAAATTAATTTTGCCACAAGGCAGTGATTCATTAAAGCAATAATGCAAGCAACTTGGTCATTAATATGAAGTATAATATTCAGAATTATTATTAGTATAGGGAAAAAAGACCAAAAAGAAATATTATTGGTATAAATATTGAAAAGAAATCTTTGGGAGAATTACAGTGTAACACATTAATTATAGACCCATCTAGGTGGTAATCCATTATGAAAACAATCATATATCCTAAGATTTATAAACATAAATTTGTGTATCATAAGCTTACATTCTCTGAAGATGCTAGTAATTAAAGAATAGTGTAACTGAGTAGGCATAAATCAGAGACTAGCTCAAGAAGTTGAATGTCAGACAATTTCAAAGAAGAAGATTTAATGTCCAAAAGCCATTAAAGGAAGATGTACAAATAATTGTTATAAACACTAAAAGACAAGTGTCAAAATAATTTCCAAAGTTAAAATATACATTGTTAAAGATGACATTGCATATCTAGTACTAAAATATGAAGTTACATAAGTGAAATTTAAACACTGTTGTGGTAAAAGTGAAGCAAAGGGAAATTTACCAGATGCTTTGTGCCTTATCTTACAAATGAAATACAAAATAAACACTCTTCTCATTCTTGATTCTTATATGACTTGATATTTAACCTAGACACTATTTTTGGCCTTGAAATCTCAAAAATTCCTATAAAATGCACCATACATTAATGAAAAGAGTAAAAATAGAAAACTTAAAGTAATAGACAACCAAAATAATACTTATGACAACCATTACAAATGGCTTAAATTTTCCTATTAAAATTCAAACTGTTTAATTGGATTAAAAATAAGATTTAACTCTGTGCCTTTTCAGAAATAAATCTAAAGCTCCATGAACAAAAAGGATATATAAATACCAAGTGAAGAATGATTTATAATATGTATGATTAAATTTAATATCCTATTGACATTATGACTTTTCAATTTCCTATCACATTTTTTAAAGACCACATAATGTACATGCTATCATACCTTTTCCAGTATAGAAGTCATTGGTTTCATGTACTCCAACAATAAAACATCCATAAATACATATTAAAGAAAGATCAAAATACTGAGAGTAGTAAATACCAAACATATTTTACATGTAAACACATCGATAGCATGTATTTATCTCCTCTCCTTAATAAATACTAGCTAAATTTTAAGTTGTAAACAGAAAAAAATAATGATTTTCCCTAAAGGATAAGAAACCAGGAAAAAGAGACATTAGAGAATACCAAATTTTGACCAAACTTTGGAAGACTGACATCAAATACAGTTTGCTTTCCAAAATAATGAACGAGAAAATTCTGGATTCAGGACCAAAGAAGGTGGATGGCTCCATTAGTCGATGGATTTAAAAAAAGAAGATAGGTAAAAGTCTATGAAGGACTTTTGAGCAACCTTCTCTGTTATTATGGTTTGGATATGAATTGTTCCCCTATAAAGCTCACTGTTGAAAGTATGATCACCAATGCAGGAAGGTTCAGAGGTGAGGCTATTAGACAATGATTAAAGCTCTGGCCACATGAATTAATCAACAATCTACTCACTGGGGGTGTGGCCTTGGACTATGTCTGTTCATTCCTCTCTGTCTCTCTGCTTCCTGCTGCCATGAAATGTGCAGTTTTACCAGTTATAACCTCCCACTATGATGTCCCTCTTTTGGAGTCAGCCAACTGTAGACTAAAACCCTGAAATCATGAACCCCAAATTAACTCTTCCTCCTCTAAGTTGTTCTTGTTAAGTATCTTAATCGGTGATGAAAAGTTGACTAACATATCTGTTCCCTTTCAGAAGAGAAACAACTAGACCTAACATTCTAATGCCCCCTCACCCCAGTAAGGAGACCCCTGTATGCTCCAAGCACAGAGATATTCCCACAGACTGATCATACTGAAGCACCACACACATAAGTGTGGAAAATGTAAATTTTTAAAGCTTTACTCATAATTTTAGACAAATATCAAAGATAATCAGACATGAAATTTAAAGAAATGAAAATAATATCAGAACTCAGGGTGTGAAGGTAAAGATATAACACAGAATAAAAGGAAGATTCAATAACCTATGGTTTATATAGCAAGGAGTTAATGAAAATAAATTATATACTTATAGTCAAAAAGAAGACACTAAAGAAAAATTAGAAAACAAATTTTTTCATGAAAATTTTTAACATTAATTTTTTAAGTTTAATATTATTTTGGAAACAAAGTTGCAGATTTTTCTAAGCAGTTGATTAAAAATAGAGGTTAATATGGCAAAAAACAGGGGAAGAATGAATGTATAATTTGCTGCATCAGACTAATTGAAAAATTAAAAAGGGGAAAAATGGTGTGAAGGAAAATTATGTGAAAATGTTTACGAAAGTGTAAAATTTCATTGTGGCATTTGTTCCCACATATAAAGAGCTTGCAACTGTCATTCTTAGCCTTACATCAAAAAAGAAAACAAAATGGATAAAATAAATTTATTTTTTTTACTAGAACCAAGTAACATTCAGACATCTAGAAAGATAAGCAGATTTTAGTAAGAGGCAACAAAAAGTCCTCCCCTAGAGACATTTCCAGAGTCAAACATGTGCAAATGGCAATCTTGGGCAACTTTTCTGGAGGCTTAGCATGGACTAATATTAGGGTAAAAGAAAAAAAAATCTCTTTATGTAGTCTTTGGGAAAAATCTCACACTTTCATGGGATTCACCCCCAGAAATTCCATAGGTTCTAATAATAAAGAACCAAGAAAGATCTCATCATCACTATCAGTTCAGTAGTTACTAAAGTTAAATAAGATTACACTATTTGCTCTGCCAGTCCTGTCCTTAGGTTTTCTCCTAAAAACATCTCCACACAAAAAGATCCATTTGAACATTTTTAGCAGCATTTTAAATAATCACCAAAAACTTGAAAAAACAAGAGATTCTTAATAGGTTTATCATGTGAATCTGAAATGTTCTCTAAAGGCCTGTGGTAAAGTCATGGTTGCCAGTTGTGGTATTGGAAGGCTGTGCAACCTTACGAGGTATTGACTACTTGATGGAAACAGGCTAGTCGGGGCAGCTCTTTAAAAGAAATACTGGGACTGTGGCCCCTTCCTTTCTCCCCTCTTTCTACTTCCTGGCCACCATCATGTAAGCACCTTTGATCATTCACATATTTTTCTTTGATGATCTGCCTCCCCATGGCCCAGAAATAATGAAGTCAAGTGATCATGGACTAAAACCTCCAAAATCATGAGCCAAAATCTTTTATCCTTTAAGTAGTTTTCCTCAGGAATTTTGTCACAGTGATGGAAAGTTGACTAACTCAAAAGGTGAATGGATAAGCAAATTCTGATACATGTATACAATGGAATACTATTCAGGATTAAAAATAATGCTCTTTCAGATTTGCAAACATAACAATGAATCATGCATACTAACTATTATGTTTAAGAAGTCCAAGAGAAAGAAATACACACCGTATGATTCCATTTATTTGATATTATGAAAAAGGCTAAACTGGAGGTTTTCAGGATGGCAGAATAGAAGAGGTCACTTTCCTGCCTGCCCCATGGAGTGAAGCCAGGAAAGCAGACAGGCAACTTCTCAGTGAGGTGGGTGAACAAAGTAAAAGTGGAGGGACTTTACTATAATTTAAAACTGGACATTCGAAGCAGATTGGGGACTCAAAGTTGGATATAATAAAATAGGGAAGAAATCCTCAGCAGCACAACCACTGCCTCAGCCAGGCTGGATGCACCAGCCAGAGCAGTCCCTCTGTGTGCATAGTGGAGGGATTAGGGAATTAAAGGAATAGGCATTTTTGGGAGGCCCAAAGTATGGCTGGGTACAGAGTGTTTAGAGATCAAGGAAATTGCCCTGGAAACTTGAAAGATGTGCTGTACAATATTCATATGTGGGAAAAGAAATCACCATCTCTCCAGGCAGCAAGTGGAAAACTAAAGAAGGAATCATCTTGCAGACTCTGTGCAGGAGCCAGCAGCTGAGGGGGTGGATTCCTGGCAAACCCAAGTTTGGCTTGAAATACAGGCCCAGTAAACATACACTGCATGACATAGAGTATACTCAAATGACCAGGAGAAAATCAAACATGGAGAGAGGTTTACACAGGGGACAACTGGTCATAAAAACCCACCTGGCTCCAGTCTTCCCCCTCCAACCTGACTGGTTGCAGGACTGACTGAGAGAGAAGCATATGGCCAGGTACTCACAAAGGCAGGACAGGGGTGGGAGAAAATTTAGAGGCTGAACCTGAGACCAGGAATTATGGGATCCAAAGGTAACATAAGGGACTAAGAACTGGGTCCCCCTCCACACAAGCGGAACCCAGGGGAGGTCTCTGGAGGTACAGTCTTCCAGCATGGACCAGCAAGTACTGGGCCCTGGAGGTGTGCTGATTTAAACCAACTGGCATTCAGTGAAGAGCCTGGAACCCACTTAAGCCTAAACCCTGCCACTGGGGATTCTGCCTACAGGATTACCACTCTCATCCCAGCAATCCAGCGGGTAAAGCATCACTCTCCAAAGACCCTACCTAAAACTGCTGAGAAGAAAAGTTGATACTACTTGGAACTTCAACAGAAAGGCTTCTTTAACTCTTCATCAAGAACTTTTTTAAAAAATTGTTTTTCTCTAATTTTGACCTTAATGGTACATGGACACTTATACATATTCATATTTGTTTTTTTCCTCATAGCATTTTTGAAGCCAGTTATTTTTCATGGATTGATATTTTTATGAATGAGGATGTTTGATTAGTATATTTTAGTTTTGTTTTGTATTCTTTTTATTTTTACTTTTTTAAAAAATTTTACTTTATATTATTCTCCTACCTCTTTCCCTTGATTCTCTATTTTCTTCTGTTAATAGTCAATCTCTGTTGTTCTCTCTTTTGCTCTTCCTTTAATTTTCATTTCTTCTTTTCCCCTCCTCCCTCATAATCATTACACCTTACATCACTTCTGTTCCCTCCCTGTTCTCCATTTGAAATTATAAACCCTTTTGCAAATTTGCTGTCTTTATTTTAGGCAATAATTGATCATATCATTTCGGTTTATTTTGATAATTAACATTGCAGACATTATAGTAGGAACTATTTGGTTTAATGATGTATGTTATTTGCACTGATTGTTGTTATTATTTTTCTCCCCCTAAACTGTGAGGTACTGGAAAACTTCAGGGACACTATAAGCTCACAGGGTAGAAACTCTACTGCCTCAGATCCATACTATTAGATGGGTAGACACACAAACAACATGGAAAAGCAAGAGAAAAAATTTCCTCAAACAAATCAAGATACTCCAATAATGGAATCCATCAACACACCACAGTGGAAGAAATGTCAGAGAAGGAATTTAGAATATACTGATCAGTTAAACCGATCTGCAAAGTAAAGGACAGTATAAGGAATGAAATCAGAGAGAAATACATGAAGTGGAAGATTACTTCAATAAAGAGACAGAGATTATGGAAAAAAACCAAGCAGAAATCCTTGAAACAAGAAAACACTAAACCAAATTAATAATTTAATAGAAAGCATCACCAACAGATTAGACCACTTGGAATACAGAACCTTAGGCAATGAAGACAAAATATATAATCTTGAAAATAGGTTTGACCACAGAGAGAAGATGTTAAGAAACTGTGAATAGAACTTTCAAGAACTATGGGATGACATGAAAAGACAAATTTAAGATGTATTGGGATAGATGAAGTTGGGAAGCTACAAACCAAAGGAATGCACATTCTTTTCAATGAAATAATATCAGAAAAATTCCCAGACTTAACGAATGAAATGAAAAATGAAATGTAAGAGGCTTACAGGATCCCAAATGTACAAAATTACAACGGACTCACACCAAGTCATATTATAATGAAAATGCCTAACATACAGAATAAGATAGAATTTTAAATGCTATGAGAGAAAAATATCAGATTACATATGGGGGAAAACAAATTGAATCTCAGTTGATTTTTCAACACAGACCCTAAAAGCTAGGATCCTAGAATAACATATACAAAGCTCTGAAAGAATATGGATGCCAACCAAGAACCCTATATCCAGCAGAAGAAACCTTGAGAATCGAAGATGAAATAAAAAACCTTCAATGATAAACAAGAGTTAAAAGAATTTGCAACTAGAAAGCCTGCACTACAGAACATTCTCAACAAATTATTCCATGAAGATGAAATTTTAAAAAGAAGTAAAAATCAGCAAAGGGAGGAATTACACTAAAGGAATAGGCAATCAAAGGAGAAATTAATTCAAATTAAATTAATTAATTAAAAACTAGAAATAAACCCAAATGATGGAATACAAATCATATCTCAATAACAATCTTGAACATTAATGGCCTAAACTCATCAAAAAAATTACACAAGCTGGCAGATTGGATTAAAAACCAAGACCCCATAATATGCTATTGCCCAGAGAACCACCTTATAGGCAAAGGCATCCACAGACTGAAGGTGAAAAGATAGGAAAAAACATACCAGGGATTTCTATCC
The DNA here is from genome assembly GCF_902686455.1 of Sciurus vulgaris. Lineage (NCBI taxonomy): Eukaryota > Metazoa > Chordata > Mammalia > Rodentia > Sciuridae > Sciurus > Sciurus vulgaris. The sequence goes on along the minus strand of NC_136468.1, from coordinate 71,670,208 downwards.
TCATATCAGATAAAGTGAACTTCAAGCCAAAGTTAGTAGGAAGAGACAAATAAGACCATTTCATATTGCTTAAAGGAATTACACATCAACAAGACATAGCAATCATAAATGTTTATGTCCCAAACAAGGGAGCATTACATACATCAAACAAACCCTTTTCCATTTCAAAAATCAAATAAACCACAACACAATAATACTGGGAAACTTTAACATGCCTTGGTCACCACTGGATAGATCCTTCAAACAAAAAACCAGATAAAGAGGCTATAGAAGTAAAAGAATACAATTGATAATTTAGACTTAACAGATATGTAGAATATGTCATCCATCAGTGACTGAATACACTTTCTTCTCAGTAGCACAAATATTGTTCTCTAAGTAGACCACATTATGTAAGCTATCACATGTTTCCATAAGATTGCAATATTACCTTAATATATTTTTAGCATCTGTAAGGTTATTTTGATAGCTGCTTTTCCATTGATATTGTTTTTTTTTTCTTTTTTCCTTGATTAGATTTGTTTATTTTTTAATCAAATTCTAGTTGTATTATTTCTTCACTATTTCATATATTTCTGCCCCTACTCTTATTTTATTTTTCCTTCCTACTACACAATTTGAAAGTAATTGATTGTTATTCTAACGTCTTTTTTTTTTTTTTTTTTTTTTTTTTTTTTTTTTTTTTTTGGTGCTGGGGATCTAACCCAGGGCCCTGTGCTTGTAAGGCAAGCACTTTACCAACTGAGCTATCTCCCCAGCCCCTCTAACGTCTTTTTGATAGAAGTACTTTAGGTTATAAATGTTCCTCTGAGTACTGTTTCATCCCAGAGTTCCTGATATTTTAAGATTTTATTATCATTTTAGTTCAAAGCACTTTTTATGTACTTTTCTTATGCTTCCTTCCTTGACTCTGAGATATTTAATTTTGAAACAGTTGACATGTCGGGGTGGGGTTTTGTACATCTTAAGGTGACTGATTTCTAATGTAATAAATCATGCAGAAAAAACAGTCTGCATGATTTTAAATTTTAAAAAGTAATGAAAAAAAGGTAAAACTATATGTATTAAAGAATTCTGTGGCAGCTACAGGTTCAAGGTGGAGGGTAGAATAAATGAAGTACAGAGTATATTTTAAGGTGGAAAAATTATTCTGAATAATATTGTTATGATGGATACATGCCACTATCCATTTTCAAAATCCACAGAACTTTAGAGTTCAAGAGTAAAACAGTGTATGTAAATTTTTAAAAAGAATCACTATGGAGCCTGGGAAATCTGAAAATGGAATGCAGAGTATGACAAATACAAATGTGTGTGTTTATGTATTTCGGATACTGCATATATAAATGTGTGAAACAACCTCATCGAGGGAAGGAGACAAGTACTGATCTAAGTGGCTTTGAAAAGAGTCCTAAAAGATACAGACAAGAAAGAAAGGACAGAGAAGCACAGTGTTCTAGTTGATAAATGTTTCCCTCAGAGGTAAGAGCTATCAATTCTGAAACCAATATGCTATATACCCGTAGTTCAGCAGTTCAGTAAATTAATTGAATAGTGAGAGCCAGAATTCACTCTTAGAGAAGTTAAACAGGGGTGGAACTCCAAATTGATCCATTTGGTAACACACTAGAATTGGGGGTTAAGTGTTTCTTTAATATGCACACAGATGGTTACATATAGAAATACGCTCTATAAATGCTACACACACACACACACACACACACACACACATACACACACTTCTGCCAGGTGAGAGGGCATAGAAATAATAATATACGCAATAGAAATGAGAACACTTGGTGTTCAGTTCTTTGATTTCTAATACCATTCTCCAGTACAAAGAACCAAGCATCCTTAAATACATGGCTGAGTCTAGGACTGATAGAGAAAACACATGAGATGAGCCTGAAACCTTCTGTAGTGCCAGAAAAATAAGAACATACTGAGTTTAAAAATCTTGATAATCGTAAGGGCATGTCAAAGGGATACAGGACCCCAAATAAAAGAGTATCCAATTGCTAAAACGAGTACAATTTGGGCAACATATTAAATAAAGACTTGCTGGATTAAAATTTTAAGTATAAAATATAGATGAGGTTATATTGATATTAATGAAGGCTACTAATGTAAGCATTTCTAAGAAACTTTATTACATTGAGTACTTACATTAAAAAAAAAAAATAGAAAGCCAAATGAGTAATCTAATGCTATATCTCAAGACCTTAGAAAAGAAAGAGCAAAGTAGTTACAAAAGCAATAGAAGACAGGATATAATTAAGATTAGAGCCAATATTAATGAAATTGAGAATAAGAAAGCAATATACAGGATCAATGCATCCGAGTTAGTTCTTTGAAAAGATAAACAAGATTGATAGATCCTTAGTCAAACTGAACAAAAAAAGCAAGAGAAAACCTAAATTAATGAAATTAGAGATGAAAAAGGATATGTCACCACAGAAACTTCTGAAATCAAGGGGATCATTAGAAACTATTAAAAAAAATATACTCTAATAAACTGGAAAATCTAGTAGACATGAACAAATTCCAAGTCATACATCATGTGCCCAAACTGAGCCAGGAAAACAGGCAATCTAAACAAATATCAAGAAATGAAATTGAAACAGCAATTAAAAGTCTTCCAACAAAACAAACCTCAGACCAGATGAATTCTTAGCTTAGTTCCCCCAGACCTTTGAAGAAGAATTAACACTAGTTTTTCTCAAATCATTCCATGAAATTAAAAGGGAGGTGACACTCCCAAATACATTCTATGAAGCCAACATAACTCTGATGTCAGAACTAGACAAAGGCATATCAAGAAAGAAAACTACAGAACAGCATACCTGATTAACATGGATGCAAAAATCCTTAATAAAATATTAGCAAATCACATTCAAAATCATATCAACAAGGGAGCATATCACGATCAAATGGGTTTCATCCCAGGGGTGCAGGTTGGGTTCAATGTATACAAGTCAAAAATGTAATTCACTGCATAAATAGAACCAAGGACAAGAATCATATGATTATCTCAATAGATGCAGAAAAAGCTTTTGATAAAATCCACTGCCCATTCATATTCAAAACACTGGAGAAACTAGGGGTAGAAGGAACTTATCTCAACATTATAATATAACAAACAAAAAATCAGTATCTTACTAAACAGAGAAAAACTGAAAGCAGTTTCTCTAAAATCAGAATAAGACAAAGACATCCACTAAACACAATTCCTATTCAATATATTTCTTGGAACTCTAGCCAGAGCAATCAGACAAAGAAGGAATACCAATAGAAAAAGAACAAGTCAAATTATCTCTGTTTGCTGTTGATATAATTCTACATCTAAAAGACCAAAAATTTCCATCAGAAGACCTCTAGAGCTGATAAACTCAGCAAAGCAGCAGGATAGATTAACATTCATAAATCAATGCTTTTCCAATACTCCAATAGCGATTCATCTGAGAAATATATCAGAAAAACTATCCTATTCACAATAACCTCAAAAAATAAAATAAAATATAATAAAATGAAACACTTGAGAATTAATTTAACTGAAGAGAGGAAAGACTTCTATAATGAAACCAATAGAACACTGAAAAAAGAAATTGAATAAGATCTTAGAAGATGGAAAGACTTTTCCATATTATTGAATAGGCAGAATTAATATTGTCAAAATGGCTATGTTACCTAAAAGGTTATACATATTCAATGAAATTCCCATCAAAATACCAATTACATTCTTCACAGAACCAGAAAAATCAGTCTTGAAATTTATTTGGAAGAATATGAGACCCAGAATGACTAAAGCAATCTTGAGCAAGAAGAGTGATGCTGGAAGCATCCCAATACTGATCTCAAATTATACTACACAGGTATAGTTGAAAAAAAAAGCAAGCAGCCATACAGCATGGTGTTAGCATACACAAAAGATCAATGGAAAAAAATAGAAGATAGATACAAACCAACATACTTACAGTCATCCAACAATTGACAAACATATAAAAGACGCATTAGAGAAAAGATAACCTTTTCAACAAATGGTGCTGGGGAAACTGAATATCCATATGTAGAAGAATGAAACTAGATCCCTATCTCTCACCCTGCAAAAAGTCATATCAGAGTGAACCAAAGAAAGGAATTAGACCCAAAACTTTGAAATTACTAGAAGAAAATATTGGGTTCATTCTCAAACATACTGACAAAGGCACAGACTTCCTTAACAAAACCCTGAAAGCTCAAGAAATAAAATTGAGAAACAAGTGGGACTGCATCAAATGAAAAAGTTTCTGTACAGAAAAGGAAACAATCAAGACTATGAACAGAGAGCCAAGAGAATGGGGGAAAAAATCTGTCAGCTACTCATCTGACAGTGGATTAATATCCAGAATACATATAGAATTGAAAAAACTTAACATCAAAACCCAAAAACAAACAACCTCCCCAAATAACCCAAGCAAGAAATGGGCAAAAGAACACATTTCTCAAAAGATGAAACACCAATGACCAACAAATATATGAAAAAATAGTCAACATCCCTAGAAATTAGAAAAATGCAAATAAAACTATAGTGAGATTTCATTTCTTTTCAGTAAGAATGCCAATTATCAAGAATGTAAATAACAATAAATGGTGAGGATGTGAGGAAAAAGTTATATTCATATGTTGTTGGTGGGATTGCAAATTAATACAACCACTCCGGAAAGCAATATAGAGAATCCTTGGAAATAAACTGATAGATTTCTAACCATCATATGACTCAGATAAGCTACTCTTCAGTGTTTATCCAAAAAAATATATAGACCCAACCAACATTTATAGCATGCAACTTAAAACAACCAAGAAATGTAAACCAACCAAAGTGCCCCTCAATAGATAAATGGATTAATAAAATGGTGTATATATAGACAATGGAGTTTAAGAAAATCAAAGGGTTGAATGTTTTCTCTCATTTACATAAGTTAGAGCAATTAAAGAGAAAAAGTTGAAAGGATATAAAGATAGGTCAGTAGAGTAGAAGAAGAGAATTGAAGGGTAAGGAAGAGAGAAAGGTAATGGGAGGAAATGTGGAATGAATTTGACAAAATTACACTATGTGTATGTGTAACTATACCACCGTGAATTCTGCCTTTGTGAATATGTATAAAACGCTCATTAAAAATAAATAAATGGAGGGAAGTGCAATAATTAAATAAATGAGGAGAGTAGATAAATTGTTCATGCACGACAATAAGTGAAGCATCTCTCCCCACACTTCATGTGTGGTAGACTCATAATAACTCTTTAAGAGTGTAAAAGAGTGGAGAGGGAAAAAGAAGTAGCAGTGAGCACACCTGGTATTCACTACCTTATCTAAGTGATATATGTCAACATTAACAGTGACATGTCATGTTGATAGCATGTATCCTTAATATGATGTGGTAAAAATAACATTTTGCATTCTTTTTCTTCTTCCAAAAAACAATAGCTCTTATCTGTTCATAAGAAAAACACCTCACAAATCTTGATTGAAGTACATTGCACTAAGCACTTGAACAGTACTGGCCCAAATTGTCAGGATGATCAAAAATAAGGAAAGTGTTAAGAAATTTTGCAGTCAAGAAAGAAGCCTAGGAGATGTGACAACAAATCATTATGTTGTGTTCTGGATAGAAGGATAATTTTTGATATTAATGGGTAGACCACTTGTGTGCTGAATGAGAATTTAATATTTTGCAAATTTTTGGTAGATCTTAAACTATGAAAATGAAAAGTTCTTTAAAAAAATCTCACCTATGACAAATAAGACTTAGATTGAAAGGTTATATTTATTTTCCAGCTCAATTAGTAAAATAGGAAAAGACTGGTACTTACGTACATTTTTTATGAGATTTTTGGACACTAGAGCTAAACAGAGAAAAATGAAAGTTACCAGAGCAAATAAAAGATGTCTAAACACTCACACATACATACATACATCATATAACACCAACGATCAGATGAATATTCAAAGTAAGCATAACAACAAAACAGAATCAATTTCGGATGTAGAAGGTTAATGCTGAAATATCTTTAAAATTCTGAGGGAAAATTATTTTCAACTTAGTATTCATTCTATGCCCATCTAAACTATCAATTACATTCAAGATAGATTTCTCATTATAAGGACCTCAGTAACCTTCCTAATACATTCAGTTTATAGTAAGGAATTACATTACAAGAGAGTAAATAAAAAAGTGTACAACACGAAATTCTGAAACCAAAAGATTCAACATTAGAATAATTATTTATTTATTTCATTTCTGAAACAATTTTTATTGGAGTATTAAAAATGGAATGTACGATTTTTAACAAATTATTGAAACTAATTGAGATATAAAAATAATTTTTAGTGTTTTATAAGCTGCAAAAAATAATAGAAGAAGCAAATTGTGGATTGGTATGTACTCTATATGGTATTACTATCTTCAGATAATAAGAATAAATGAATTTGTTAAATCATCAATTATTTTTAGAACTATATATAAATTATTTGATTTATGTAAGTATTTTTTCTTTAGAGTTAATTAGAATCATTAATATTATAAAACTAAATATAAGGTCATATTTAAACTCATATGAATTACCAAACTAAAACATTATTGCTACTTTAAAACACTTTAGATAATTTAAGTCATTTTAAAAGGTAATATTTGAGTCGTAACGTTGCACTGACGAAACATTGGGATATTTGTTTCTCAGTAACTTCCCCTTAACTGAGGCTAGTTATCCATGTTTGAAGCAGTCTCATTTCAGTAATTATGGAACACATTTCATTTTCTTCCTCAATAAAGATTTATATAAAAACTTTTTTTCACATTTTCTTGCTATAGCAGCTGTGCTTTATCCCAAAAATATCCCATAGGACTGAGTTTAGCATGATAACAACCAACATCATGCTGGGTTGTACTTTTTTTATACAGTAATTACAACAGGAGAAGGAAAATCTGCTTTGTCTCAAATTTTACACTTGAAAAATATAAGCTTCAGAATCGCCATTTTACATTCTCATCCTAAGGAAAAATGTGGGGACTCTGACCAGGAAATTAAAGTAAATGGATAATGCTAGGAGAAGAAACTTCAAAATCCCATTCATTTCTAATACACTGTTGCAGAGGAAAAAAAGAGAAAAGTTTTGTGAGTAGGCAAAGGAGAAATTTGGTTCTATCTCTTGAAAGGCAAATTGAGCTGATGATAATAATACAGTTTGTAAATCTATAAAAGTACAGTGTGGATAATGTTTTTGAAGTAAGTGCACATTTATTTGATAATGTTTTCAGAATCTTTAAATTTCATACAAATATGACAATTGAAACATTTTGCTTTCATTATACAACACTCTACTTTATCTCCTTCAAATTACTATCATCATTTCATTTAAAAACACTTTTAAAAGTTCTCCCACATTATGAAGAAAAATAAATTACATATTCACTCTACTATAATTTGAGGTATTGTACCAGCTTTCTTCCCAGAGTAACAGCTGCTCTTTAAATTGAAAAATTTGAAAGAGACCCAGTCTCTCTTCTGCTAACCTTTTCTGCATTTCTCCATCTTTTCTTCCTATAGGCAACCATCTCATGCTGAGAAGAAAAGCTGAAGGGAAATTACTGCCCCCACCGAAGTCCCTGTCCCTGGTGCCAGGAAGATGCCCACAGACCTGCAGAACCAGAGTGACCTCTGATCCACAACTAAACTGAATACACATACCCATATCTCTGTGCCCTCCTCCAACAATGCTGGTTTGTTATTCCCCTAGTTAATCCTAAAACTTCTGTGGGGTTCTGGGAATGCACAATAGCTATATTACTGGTTTGGCCGAACTGTGAATAAATTCATTTTTATTTTTATATTTTTTTTCTCTTACTTTCCTTGTCAGTAGGTGACTAAATCTAGCCTATGGAACCCCCAGAGCCAAGCCCCTGGACGGGGGACCCAATAACAATATGTCTAGGAAAATATGATTTACTACTTCTGAGTCACTGTCCTCACTATGTTCTTGGATTATTACTTTTATCTTTTTAGCCTGTCTCAAAATTTTTATATTTTTCTTGAGAGGAAATTTTACCAAGAATAACATTAAAGAAAATATTTTTCATTTTTATGATTGGGATACTTTTCTCACATATCTATATTAAATGACAATATAATTATGTTTCAATTATTTTGCTGAAATTGGATGATAGAGGGTGTGTTGTTACACTAAAACACTCAAAGGGATAGGTAACAGACAGACCTGAAGAGTGGGAACCTGAGGTTGTGGGAATAATTCTATAGACTGTGTCTACTACACTGACTGTCCTTTCCGCCCCCCACCACATGCTTTCTTTAAAAAAAAAAAAAAATTACCTTAGGCCACTCTGGCCCAGCCTGGTTTAAATTAATAGAATAAGTTACATTCCTCAGCAAACAACCTGTTATCTACAGAAGAATTGCAGGCCCGAAGACTTCCTATCTGCTGATAAGAACACAAGTTACACTGAAGGAGGGCTTTTGTAACTGTTATAGAGCAAGTTCATCTGCAGAGCCAAAGTCACCACAGATATTCTTTTCTAACCCATTCCTGGGGTCATGCCAGAAAAAATTCAGATGCAGTGCACATAGTAGCAGACCTGAGTTTTTAGAAGGGATAGATAAAAAGGGGAAAAGGGCACATTCTCAAGGGAGAATGAGGATCCTCTTAGAAAAGAGGTATGTCATGCCCATCGTGTCTTTTGATTTTATTTGGGGTCCCAGGGAAGTTTCCAGACAGTCCTGCAGAGGTCTACCCCTTGACTTTTGATTGATAGCAGGATTGCTTCAGACTTTCAAGTCCCCACTGAGAGTCCTCACCGAGCGTGGTCTTACTCTATGAAGGGAAGACAGGCTAAAGATCCAAGGAAACTCGGAGTCATTTTGGCCTATGTTGACTGGTTCTATTTGTAACTTATTCTTACACAAAAGTCACAAAATCCTTGCCACACTCCTCCTTCTGGGTTAGCTTGTATTCTTACTGGCAGGGAGGAGCTTTATGGGTTGAAATGTCTCCTTCAGATAAGAGGTTGTTTCCTGAGGAATATAACATATCCTATTGACTTAAGCCAGGCAGGGTTGTAGGTAAATTGCTTTTTAAAAGAAAACATGTTGGGGGCAAGCACAGCAGATCCAGTTCATAGAATTATCCCCTTAACCTGGTGTTCTCAAGGCTCACATCTCTCTGTTACCTATTAGTGACGTTTACCCAAACCATATTCCAGATTCAGAAGAACAGGATAATTAGAAGCAAAGCTCACCAACTACAATATCTGTAAGAACAAGTTCTAATTAGAACTGGTCGGTATAGGCCAAGGTGACCCCAAGCTGCTCCGGGATCTTCAGCATATCGTGGTAATATTGAACTCTACCCTCCATGGGATAGAAGCACATTCAATGGGGAGTTGAAAATCTGATACAATCCTACTGCAACAGTGGTTCCCTCGTCTTCTGAATGTAACCCTCATTGCTCTGAGGCTTGTTTACTGGAAGAACGTGATATCTTCTCTTCTCCCCTCTCCTGCTTCCTAACAAGATTAGGAAGGCAGTTTTATCTTTTTCTTCCCCTAGTTAATTGCTCTTGAACGTACCCGCTACAGGAAGGACATGCCTGCTGAGAATCTGGGAGATGACTATCCCCCATGTTGACAAGTGAATCTTAACCTGCCATTGAGGTGCCGTGGAACAGCAGAGCACACCTGGAATGTAAGTAACCCTTGAAGAGCTCCTTTAAAACACCCATGTCCCTCCTGATGGAGAGAATCACAGCCTTTGGGACAGGAGTTCCCTGTGTTTCTCCTTCACTAGCAAAGAAATAAACCTTCTTTTTCCTTTTTCTCAAAACTATATCCTCATTATTGAATCGCCATCTGGGACAAGGATCGAGTTTTTGTTACACTACTGTCAGTCAAAATTTGAGAGGTGGACCTGGGCAAGACCTTCAGGAAACTTTCCTGGGACTCCCAGTAAAACTTGAGGAAAAAGGAGGTATGCCATCCCTCTTCTGAGAGGAACCACTCTTTCCCTTTTCCCCTTGAGAACATCATTTTTTTTTTTTCCCTTTTTCTTTCTCTTCTAATAAACTCCTGCCGGCTGCTATGTGTGACTCACTTGAAATTCTTCAGGTAAGATGGCAAGAACAAGCAATTTACTTGAAGTCCTACCTGGCTTACGTAGACAGAACATGTAACATTCCTCATCAAACTACCTGTTATCTGCAGGAGAAGTGTAGAACTGAAATAATATCCTTAAGATGAACTCAAGTTACCCCGAAGGGCAAGAATTGTGTGACTCTTCTTACAGACCAGATCCCAAAATTAGGGGACATGAAGATAATTTCTCCTAACTATAAAATGTGTAAACAAAATTATAGTTAAGAATCCAATTAGAACCAGTCAGCATGAACCAAGGTGACTTTGAGTTGTCATGACAGTGGAGACTTAAAAGTTTGATGTCATCTTGCTGTCAATCAAAAGTCAAAGGTGGAGGGGCTGAAGTTGTGCCTCAGCTGTAGAACTCTCACCTAGCCTTTGTGAGGCACCAGGTTCGATCCTCAGCACCACATATTAATAAAATAAAGATATTTTTTCTACACAACTCAAAATATATTAAGAAGAAAAAAAACGGCCAACTGTGAACCTGGGTGGGTGGACCTGGGTGGAACTCTCTGGAAGCTTCTCTTGGATTTCCCAATAAAACTGGAGTACAAAAGAGGCACTGCCCGTCTCCTCTCTGAGAGGACACATTCTCTTCCTTGAGAGTGTCCCCTTTCTCTCTTCCTATCCCTTCAGTAAATGTATGCCTGCTACTCTGAGTGACATGTCTGAAAACTTTCTGACTTTGATCCTGAGAATCAGGGTTAGAAAAGGTGGGGTGTTTTGTGCTGCCTCAGTTTCCTGGAAGGTTTCACCCTGTACAACCCAGATTTAGAAATGATATAAGTTGTAATCATTAGAAAGGATAAGATAATATGCTAGTAATATTATATATTTAGAATATAAAATATAGTTCATTCTATACAAATATGATTTGCTGGTGGCATTTTCATGAGTGACTACTAATAACATCATTTAAACATTAATTTACACATTAATTTGTGAAAGGCCCTTTTGTTGGATTTCTGCCTAATATAGTTAATGAAAACCTCTAAATATGAGTTAATCAAGAACATACTCTGGCCTATAACATCTTGAAAATAGGCATCAATCTAATTAACTCATATTTTGTCCTGCTCCAGGAGAATATGCAAGTGAAAAATGAGATGAATAGGAAAACCTACACACATGAAAATACAATTTTCTTGTCAAAGACAATGAGATGACTGTATAAGGAGAATGACAGACTCCTGGAGAATATTAGTCCCTTTCATTAGAATTTGAAAAGAATTGTAATTTAATTTTTATTTTATAATATTTTGTTAGCTGTTTTATTTCCTCAGTTAATGACTTTTAGAAAATTTGGAAATTTCTCTGTTTTTACTAAACCAAGAAGAAAAAGGAAGGAGGTATTTCTATTCATGTCTAAGCCTGAAAAGTAAATGGAAAAATTAGCCCTTAAATTCACAGGCCAGAGTCATGAAAAGCCCATTATTTAGAAAACCTTAAGAATGTGACAGAAACACTGGGACCTGGAGGTGGGACTGTTATTACTCCAGAATTCTTTTTGTAAGTTCATTTGAGGATATTTGAGGTTTATGTGAGAAGAATACTCATGACTTCTCCCTTGTGCCCTGAAATTTTGGTCACTCTGGTCTGGACTTTATTCCTAATCATAATATTTACTAAGCAAAGGAACAATCTTAGATTTTTTAAATTCATAATTTAATTCTCATAGCCCAGAATTTTCAAATGTAGCATATATGTATTACAGTATTCTATGTACTACAGTTTTCTCAGATTAAAAATTATAAGTCATTTTCACCAGATAATAAAGCAAACTGAGGTCTTGCTGTCTTCATAGCAAGCTGTTGGTCTATTTCCAGTCTTTGTACTGATTGAAAAACATCCTACAGTTCATATTTTATTCCCACTGTTCTTTCAATCAAGTGCTTCATGGAAGTACATTTTTATTATATCCACAATGCCTAGAAGTGTAACATTTAATATATGCAATTTAGAATAACTCTGTATGTAACCTTTTAATTAACTGTGAAAATAATTTTAGTTTAAGGATTAAGTTTTAAATGAATATAAAATAAATGTGTCAAAACTTCCAAAATATTGGGTTTCCAGCAGAACATATGCTTTTTAATTAACTCAAAAAGAAATATGCCTCCTCAAAATTCCTGTCAACAGCTTGCTGGGATAATTTTTGAATACATAGTAACGATTCTTTTTATTTGTCTCAAAAGAATAGTTTTTAGTGACTAGGTCAACAATTTTAGAAAAAATTAAAGATTACAGTTCTAAAGGTAAATTAAGTTTCTGCACTCTTCTGTAAAGCACTCTGAGAAGCTGGCATTTCAATTTAATAATTTATACATAATTATGAATGTGTTTATTTTATAAACTAGTTGCTATTAAAAACAAAAGGAAATTAGAAATTTGGAGAACTTTCAGGAGTATTTTGATGTATGAACTGGAATCATAATATGTTGATTACTAAGAAATGAAGCGACCGAGCATGATTTATTTGATATTTTTTTAGCATGATCAATGGAACAGAATTTCTACTAGTCTGGCTAGTCAGTTTACCATTATTGAACAAAATACCAAAGATAATCAATTGAAAACTTAAATTGAAAACTTAATAGCTAGCTGCTCTTAGACCTGTGGCAAGGTGGCATATCATGGCAGAAACAGATGACAGAAGAAGATGCTCACCTCATGATGCCCAGGAAGCAAAGAATGAGACTGAAAGGGTTCTAATATCTCCACCAGGGGCATATTGCCAAGCTACTAGAAGACTTCCAAGTGGGCTCTGTCTCTTAAAATTTTCACCACTCACAATAGTGCCAGGTACTAAGTCCTCAGTGCATGGGCCTTTGGCGGACACTTTCCAAACCACAGAAAAGTCTTTGTAGGTTTTCAGAAAACTACACAATTCCAAGCCTCAGGAATCCAACAATTTAATATATGGAAGATAAACTAATAATTACCGTTAGATGTAGCAATACATTTAAATTATTTATGTACAACATTAAATAGCAATAAAATTTAGACACATTCTACTACCACAAAAAATAGAAATGTCAAAATAAATGTACAAGTATATAACCCCAAAGACTTTTAGTGAAAAGAAGAAATCAAAATATTGCAGGGGCACCTGGCTCTCCTTGCAGTGCTTGACAGAGTTTCACTCAAGGATGATTGCAGAGACTCATCCTAAAAGGATTGTAGCCAGATGTATGCCTCCCTAGCTTGGATGTTATTCTATGGAGTTTTCCTAATAATATATTACTCACTTCAGTCTGAGGATCTTGCTAGAGGTGATGGGAATAATTCTACATATTTCCAGAAAAACATCATGGAGACAAAAACACATGTTGAAACCCTGTGATGTTAACCTCACTACACAAGAATGTTCTTATTATGTTAAAAATCAAACACTGCATTTACTGGCACAGCCAGAACCTGTTGGGGCACAGAAACTTATAGATAACAATGTTTCCCCAAGTTCTAAGCACAAAGCATCTCCCACAGTAGCTACTAGATATGGACTAGCTTATTTTATCTATGGCAAGCCCTGGTACCCCCCTAAAGGCAAGCCCTTAGAGAAGGTAGATATAGATCTCCCCCTGTCTCCTACAGGGTGGTTTAATCCAGATGATGGTTGTGTTTATGTGTGGTGGTAAGGTAAAAGAATAAGGTTTCACAACATTCCTTCCTTCCTATAAAGAATATGTCACCCCTATGATAAACGTTGGTACACAATAACCATTGGGACCGCTGCCCTCCTGTAACCTTTAATTCAGCAATTTAGATATTAACCAGAAGGACCTAGTAGAGATGGTCACATGAGATTTTTTGTCTATCGCTTTACTGCAAAAAGTAATAAAAATAGTCTTAGGTCATATAGAGTTTAGATATTAAGGAAATAAACATTGTATTAGCTCATTGACATAATTAGATATTCTTAAAATAATTGTGATTTAGTAAGGATAATCTGTACGGTTACTGTTTTCTCATAATCTTTCGGTAAAAACAATTTCTGCCTATGCTTTGGAAACTTCTTTGATTTTTATTAGTCACAAGCCTGTCATCAAAGCCTGAAGAAAAACGTATATAAACCCAGCCTTCCCCAGAATAAAGTGGGAATGATTGCACCAGAACTAGAGTCTGTGTCTTTCATTCTCCATCCATCGCCGACGCTGTCTCCCCGCGCCCCGTTTACCAGTGTGGAACCCATGGACTCCTGCTAGGGCTGGACCCCAGCAAAATATAAATTAAAGTAGAATCTGAAGTAAATCTACTAAATGTAGCTTTTATAATTTAAGAATTGAGTTTATTTAATAGAGAGTAGTTACATTCAGACATGTGTACAAAGAGTCATAAATCTGATACCCAACAAAACTTACCTTCAGATTTGATGATGAAATAAAATACTTCCATGATAAACAAAAGCTAAAAGAATTTAAAAATAGAAAGCCTGCACTACAGAAAATTCTCAGCAATATATTCCATGAGGAGGAAATGAAAAACAACAATGTAGGTCAGAAAAGGGAGGAAATACCTTAAAGAAAATAACAACCAATCAAAGGAGAAGCCAAGTCAAGTTAAAAACCAAAAATAAGCCCAAATGACTGGGAATACAAATCATATCTCAATAATAACCCTGAACATTAAGGGCCTAAACTCATCAATCAAAAGACATAAAAATGGATTTAAAAGAAAGACCCAACAATATGCTGCCTTTAAGAGACTCATCTCTTAGAAAAGGACATCCACAGACTTAAGGTGAAAGAATGGGAAAAAACCTACCACGCACACGGACTGAGAAAAAAAGCAGGGATTTTCATCCTTATACCAGATATAGTGGTCTTTAAACAAAGTTAGTAAGAAAGAATACAAAAGGACATTTCATCCTGCTTAAGGGAACCATAAATCAGGAAGATATAATGATTGTAAATAATTATGCCCCAAACAATGGCACATCCACGTACATCAAACAAATCCTTCTCAATTCCAGTAACCAAATAGACCACAAACCAGTAATACTAGGTGACTTTAACACATCTCTTTCACCACCGGACAAATCTTCCAAACAAAATTGAACAAAGAAAGCATAGAACGCACTAACACAATCAATAATTTAGACTTAACAGACATATATGGAATATTCCATCCATCAACTAGTGAATACACTTTCTTCTCAGCAGTACATGGATCCTTCTCTAAAATTGACCAAATGTTATGCCACAAAGCAGCCCTTAGTAAATGCAAAAAAATAGAGATATTACTTTGTATTCTATCAGATCATAATGGAATGACATTAGAAATCAATGACAAAATAAAAAACAGAAATTACTCCAACACACAGAGAATAAATAATATGCTACTGAATGAAGCATGGATAACAGAAAACATCAGAGAGGAGATAAAAAAAAAATTTTTAGAGGTAAATGAGAAAGACGATACAACATATCAAAATCTCTGGGACACTGTGAAAAACAGTACTAAGAGAAAAATTCATTGCATGGAGCACATTGAAGAAAAGAATAAAAAAGTCAACAACTAAATGACCTAACATTACATCTTAAAGCCCTAGAAAAATACAAACAGAATGCCAAAAGTAGTGGAAGAGAGGAAATAATTAAAATTAGAGCTAAAATCAATGAAATTGAAAAAGAAACAATACAAAAAATTGATAAAGAGTTGGTTCTTTGAAAAAGTAAAAAAAAAAAAAAAAAAAAAAAGATAAAATCTTAGCCCCACTAACAAAAAAAAAGAAGAGAGAAAACTCAAATTACTATAATTCGGGATGAAAAAGGAAATATCATGACAGACACGACTGAAATACAAAAAATAATTAGAAGATATTTTGAAAATCTATACTCCAACAAAAGAAAAAATCTCGAAGACAATGACAAATTTCTAGAGATTTATGATTCTTCCAAACTGAACCAGGAGGACATAAACAATTTAAACAGATCAATTTCAAGCAATGAAATAGAAGAAGCCATCAAAAGCCTCTCAAACAAGAAAAGTCCGGGACCAGATAGATTCTCATCTATCTGCTTCTTCAAAGAACTTTTACCAATACTCCTCAAAGTATTTCATGAAATAGAAAAGGAGGAAACCTTTCCAAATTCATTCTATGAAGCTAGTATCATTCTGATACCAAAATCGGACAAAGACACATCAAGGAAAGAAAACTTTAGATTGATATCTCTGATGAATACAGATGCAAAAATCCTTAACAAAATTGTGACAAATTGCATACAAAAACATATTAAGAGATTGTACACCACAATCAAGTAGGTGTCATCCCAGGGATGCAAGATTGTTTCAACATCTGGAAATCAATAAATGTAATTCATCACATCAATAAACTTAAGTTTAAGAATCATATAATTATTTCAATAGATACACAGAAAGCATTTGACAAAATACAGCACCCCTTCATGCTTAAAACACTAGAAAAAATAGGCATAGTAGGAACATACCTCAACAATATAAAGGCTATTTATGTTAAGCCCATGGCCAACATCACTCTTAATGGAGAAAAACTGGAATGAGACAGGGATGTCTTCTTTCACCACATCTATTCAACATCATGCTTAAAATACTAGCCAGAGCAATTAGACAGACCAAAGAAATTAAAGGGATATAAATAGGAAAAGAAGAACTCAAGCTGTCATTATTTGCTGATGACATATTTCTATACTTATAGGATCCAAAAAACTCCACCAGTAAACTTCTAGATCTAATAAGTGAATTAAAAAAAACAGCAGGATATAAAATCAACACACATAAATCTAGAGCATATTTACTCATAAACGATGAATCATCTAGAAGGGAAATAAGGAAAATGACTCCATTTACAATAATCTCAAAGATCATAAAATATTTGGGAATCAATCTAACCAAAGAGGTGAAAGATCTCTACAATGAAAACTACAGAACATTAAGAAATTGAAAAACACCTTAGAAAATGGAAAGATTTCCCATATTCTTGGATAGACAAAATTAATATTATCAAAATGGTCATAATTTCAAAGGTGCATTACAGATTCAATGCAATTCCAATTAAAATCCCAATGACATTTCTCATAGTAATAGAGAAAGCAATAATGAAATTCATCTGGAAGAATGAAAGACCCAGAATAGCCAAAGCAATCCTGGGCAGGAAGAGTGATGCAGGAGGTATCGCAATACCAGACCTTAAACTCTACTATAGATCAATAGTAACAAAAACGACAAGGTATTGACACCAAAATAGACTGGTAGACCAATGGTACAGGATAGAAAACACAGAGACAAACTCACATAAATGCAGTTTTCTTATACTAAACAAAGGTGCCAAAAACATACAATGGAGAAAAGATAGCCTCTTCAACAAATGGTGCTGGCAAAACTGGAAATCCATACGCAGTAAAATAAAATTAAACCCCTACCTCTCACCCTGTACAAAACTCAACTCAAAATGGATCAAGGATCTAGGAATTAGACCTGAGACCTTTCACCAAACAGAAGAAAAAGTAGGCCAGAATCTTCATCATTTTGGCTTAGGACCAGACTTCCTTACCAATACCCCCCAGAGTGCAAGAAATAAAAGTAAGAATCAATAAATGGGATGGATTCAAATTAAAAAGCTTTTTCTCAGCACAGGAAACAATAATGTGAAAAGAGAGCCTAGAGTGCAAGAGAAAATCTTTTCCATACACACTCCAGACAGAGCACTCATTCTCCAATTTTATAAAGAACTTATAAAACTTTACACCCAAAATACAAAGAACCCAACCAATAAATGAGCTAAGGAACTGGGCAGACACTTCACAGAAAAAGATACACAGGTGATCAACAAATATATGAACAAGTGTTCATCGTCCCTAGTAATTAGAGAAATGCAAATTAAAACCACCCTGAGATTTCATCTAACTCCAATTACAATGACTATTATCAAGAACACAAGCAATAATAAGTGATGACATGGATGTGGGGAAAAAGGCACACTCATATATTGCTGTTGGAGTTGCAATTGGTGCAGCCACGCTGGAAAGCAGTGTGGAGATTCCTCAAAAAACTTGGAATGGACCCACCATTTGACCCAGCTATCCCACTCCTTGGCCTATACCCAAAGGACTTAAACTCAGCATACTACAGTGATGCAGTCACATCATTGTTCCTAGTAGCTGAATTCACAATAGCTAGATTGTGGAACCAACCCAGATGTCCTTCAGTTGAAGAATAAAGAAACTGTGGTATATATATGCAATGGACTGTTAATCAGTCATAAAGAAGAATAAAATTATGGCATTTACTGATAAATGGATGGAGTTGAAGAATATCATGCTAAATGAAATAAGACAAACCCAAAAACCAAAGGCAGAATGTTTTTTCTGTTTAGTGGATAATGATACATAACAGTGGGTGGGCTGGGTTGACAGAGGAAGAGAAGAGTGGAGGAACTTTGGATTTTGTAGAGGAAAATGGGGTGGGATGGGGTGGAGGTAGGAAAGGCAGCAGACTAAGTATTATCCTATCTTTAGGTCAAAAGAAAAAAAAAACCTGCATTCTTGTAAAAGGAGCATGAACATCTGCAAACAACCTTGGCAGCTAGTTCTAAGATGCCTGCAGCATGGCCTCTTTGAAACCTGAGGTGTGGCCATAGTCAGGGAAATACCTCTACTTCTCCCAGCTCTGGGAATTTCTTCCAACCATCAGAAAGACCGAAACATCCATCTGTTAAAACATGCTGGGGAGCTAGCCTGCATATCACTGCTCTAACCTGCCACCCAAAATCCATGCTTCTTGACACCACTTGTTTTTAACTCCATAAATAAAATTTCCCACATTTGGATTTGTTACTGGAACAGAGACCCACAATGTTGACCCAGCAAAGCCCTCACAGTAACCTCTTTATGAGATTAACCAGGGACCCAGGGAACTTGTGACTTCTATTCTCTTGTTGATTGTTGGCCTATGTTCAGTTTCCTAATAAAACTCCATTTTAATCCCTGAAGTGCAATTTTGCACAATTTTTACAAACCTTAAAGGACAAGTAGTGACTCAGATGGGATCTATTGGGCATGAAAATGCACACTTTTTTACTTTAAATTACTTAAGGGGGTAATCTTACTTCAAGTCTTTTAATACCAGATTTTCAACATTTGAACAATGCAAAACAACTTCTTTGTTGTTTGAAGATGCAGCATCCTGAGATTATCAAATATATGTAATAGATACAGTGTGGTCTTATAAATCTGTGGGAACTTTCTATTTTCTAGTCCTAATTGATTTTTCAGAGTTTAATGATGGGACACATGGAAAATTGATGTTTATGAGTGAGGCTCAAATTGCTTATCTTTGGTTCTTGTTACATGATATAGTTAAACATCAGGAAGAAATTTTGTAATTATGCCATATCAGATGGTTTTAGTAGTCCTTGATATACATACAGCAAATTTTAAATAATACATAATCTGGACCTCTGATTCTCAGTTTGTTTTCACAGATGGGTTGTAGTGCTTTTAAAAATGTTCAGGACCTCTTAGACCAATTAAAAAGGATATCTGGGGATCAGACCAGAATTTCAATATTAAAAAAAAAACTCCCCAGATAATCCTAATGCGCAGCCTATGTTGAATTTCTGATGCATAAAGAAAACTATGAAACCCTTTCACAAGTTGCTTCTGAAGCATGACATGCACAAATACAAACCAGTGACCGATATGACCATATGAAAATTGTCAATGTTTATATGATAATATATTCTGGAAAAATTTCCATTGAGTGAGAATTTAAAAATATATAAAATTCAAAATTATTATTTCCAAAGAATTTCTATAAATTTTGTAAGAAAGGAAACAATTGCTATGTGGATAAGTGCCTCCGTGAGATATGCTGTATGCAGGTCTGGTCCCTAGTGGGGCAGTGGCAAGGTGATGAACATTTGAGAGAGGGGGCCTAGCAGAGAGAGGCTGGGTCACAGGGGCATAAGACTCAGAATGGATTAATTCTGATCTGGTATAGTGGGATTAATCCTGATCTACTATAAGAGTAGGTTGTTACAAAGTAAGACCACCCTTCATTCTTGGCCCCTTTTGTACACTGCCAGTTCCCTCTCCATTTTTACTCTATCTCATGACACAAGCTAAAGGGTCGTTGTCCAGATGCTGGTGCCATGTCATTTGAACCATACAGCTACCAGGACTGTGAAAAATAAACCTCTTTACTTTGTAAAGCACCCAGCCTCCAATATTTTGTTATAGTAAATGTAAGCAGACCAAGACAACAACTTAATAGAAACATGAAATCAAATAAACAGAAAATTTACAGAAGAAATACAAATGGATAAGGAACATTAAGCTTTATTAATAATTCATGAAATATAAGTTAAAATGAGAGATTTCTTTGTTTAATGAAGAGAGTCATAGTATCCAGGATAAGTACTCAAAGACTGTAGATAAAAGTGTTTACTTTCCTAAAACATTTAAAATTTGGCCCAGCAATTTGTGTGCAAAAATAAATGTAAAGTGATGTTTATTGAAACAATGAAAGAGTAAAATAATTAGAAATAAAATAAATGACATACACAGATTGCAGATTGCAAAGACCAAACAATCATAGTTCAGTTTTTACTACATCTGAATAGGCAAGATAATGCTGTAGTAATAAGTATCCCCAAAATCTGGTGTTTGTTCTTTTGGTTTTTTTTTTTTTTTTCAGTAGTGGGGATTGACATGAGAGCTTGCACGTGCCAGGCAAGCACTCTACTACTCTACCACTGAGCTACATCCCTAGCCCACTCATAGCGAATTTTAAATATACAGGTTTCTTTAATACTAATGCCTCCAATGTCCAGGTCTCTTCAGTCCTAGTCACTAATACACATCTGGAGGATCTGTCACTAGTAATTAAATATACTGCCTAGCAGGTAGCATAGGCTAGTTCTACTAATAGAATGTTGGGGCACAGTATTACATCAAAAGAAATATTAATAAAATTTCAAGCAAACAATATTAAGTTGCAAATAAGGAAGATGACAATTCTACTTTGTGTATGCATGTATCTGGATGTGTGCACATCTGAATGACATTGTGTTGGGTGTGTCATTTCCCTCTACAGTTCAAATGGTAACTAGGACCAATTCCTGTTCTGGGACTATTAAGAAGCAACAGAAAAATCTCTGGAAATCCGTTTCTACCCTCAAAGCTTCCCTGGAATCTTCCTAACATCTGCTATGCAAGTAGAGAACCGAAAAGGGGAGAGACCAGCAGAGACCAGGGCTTTGTGGAAAATGTACTGCCAGTGGTGAAACATTCCAGGTTAGAGGTTCTTCCTTCCCTCTGTGTAGTGGAGAGGATGTGAATTCTACTTCTTCCAAAGGGAAATGAAAGAGCATCCAAGAAACTGGCTGGAAATCCTGGGAGTGATTCCTACTTCATGCTAACCCTGCTGATGAAAATAGAGTCCTCTCTATTGTGGCCCAAACCATGAACAGCAGTGTATGAGTCAGGGTTCTCCAGAGAAACAGGATCAATAGGAAGTATGATTATGAAAAAGGAATTTATTAGATTGGCTTACACGACCAGAAGCTGGATAGTCCACAATGGTCGTCTATTGGTTGGAGAGCTGGAGAACTAGCAGCTGCACAGTCCAAGAGGCTGAAGCCTCAGAACAAGAGGGATGAATGATGCTACCCTAGTCTGAGACTGAAAGCTTCTGGAAATTCCCTGGAGAATCACTGGCAGAGTCCACTTTGGAAAAGTGAGGGAGCCAGAGTCTGATAATCCTCAGGCAATTGCAGCAGCAATCAAGAATGTGTTCAAGAAGAATTGAGCTTACATGTGCTGCTGCTTCCTTATTTTTCCAACTTTCATTCCATCCAAGCCACCATCCTGTTGGACAGTGCGGCCCACATTTAGACAGGGTCTCCGCTTCAGTTCACTATCCCAACATACCAATCATTCCCAGACACACCCTCATTTACACACCCAGAAACCTCTTAATTTTTTGGCATCTCTTAATCCAACCAAGTTGACAATTCAAATTAATCATTACAAGCAGTGACAAAGTGATTTCAAAAATGAGACTGTGCTTGGAAGCAAGTATGAATTTTGATGTTTAATCTATCATCTTGTGAAAACTTTTGGCAGGTAAGGGCTTTTGAGAATAGCCATCAGCAAGCTAAAAAGAAAATTCCTTGGGAAAGTGTCCAGAAAATATGGAGGCAACAGATCCCCATGCCCAGCTGTATGCTTCCTGGGAAAGATGAGTATCATAAGGAGACTGGAGCCCAGAAAATGCTTAAGAGTCTGTGTCCTCAGGGAGGCCATGCTCTACACAGAAGGTGTGTATGCCAGTTAGGGCCAAAGGAGAGATGGGCTGTTCTCCCTTGGGAGCGTGAAAAACAACTAGGACTGTGAGTGAAGCTAACATCCACCTCAAGAAATTACATACATGGCAAACTCAGAAACCACACACCAGGGGAGGCCACCGGCAGCGGAGAGGACCTGATGGAAACGGAACTATTGTGAGCTGGGTGACCCCTTCCATCACTGGAAGAATCCACTCTCATAAGAAAGACCAGGCTTCCACTTTTCCTCTGTCCTGACTCATTCCCAGAGGTTCCCGACCCACAGGGCTGGAGGCAGGAGTGAGACAGAAGCAGCTGTTTCTTCTTCCATCCAATTTAAGTCCTCTGACACTTCCCTCCCTGAAAAATAGCAGGAAAAAAAATGTGTATAGTGAATGCTAGAGAAAGCAAAATTATTGAATGTAGATACAAAAGAATCTTAAAAACTGAATATGTAATTAGATTTTAATTAGTGAAAGTATTCTGAAATGTAAGGGACTTGACAGAGGGGAGACAGGCACAGTGTTTATAAAAATGGAAGTTACAAACCATAAGCTATATTATATTCATCATTGAGTTAATTGTGACTCTTGCTTCAACAGGTTACCTATAGAGAAGATGATAATGATTTACAGAAAAAATGCTGCCAAGTGCCATATACCAAACTGTTCATAGTAGTCAGTTACTGACAGGGAGCAGATTGAAGGGATGGTGTGGTATAAGGAAACTTCTATATTGTCATATTCTAAGATACTATATTGTTTTAAACTTTTTATAACAAAGTATAGTAATTTCACCCTCAGAGAGTACATAGGAGAATGATCACACAAATCCAATTGCTTGATGTTCAAAAACTCTATATGCCTATGGAAGGAGTGGAATCATTACAGTTTTTAGAAACCTTGGGTTCCTTGACATTCACCTACCCACTTGTGCAGTAGAAAGGGGATAATTCTGTAAAATGAGACTGTTCAGTCTTCAGAGTCCTAGTGAATCCATTTTGCTTCTATTGTTTACACAAGACAAGTTTTTCTTCTTATCATTTTTTCACGAATGGCTACTTCTCAATTATATGTGGTAATGAGAGACAACAATTGCAAGGATAATTAAAAACTACAAATAATCTTCCAGTGTAATTTCAAATAGTATTTTCAATCTTTATCCTGCCTAAGCTCTTGGCAATATTATTAGCAACTATAAACACTAACTGGTTTGAGTTTTACAGCTGCTCTGTCATCTTCATCCCGCACATCAACAAAACTATTGACATGAAGTGAAATGATTAAAAAGTAGCCATCAATAGGAAGAAGGAGGGGAAAGCAAGACTGTGAATCCACCTCTGTTTGGTCAGGCTATGAAACCTGGACATTAAATATAAAATGTTAATTGCCCTGAATTTATGTGATACCATTTCTCAAATATGATGGCATACAGATGTCAATAGCTCACTCACATTTTATTACTCAGGTGGTTCTCTAATTATCCACCATTTTTCAGATCCCTTGTCAGTTAGAGCATCAGACTGAATGTGGGTTATTTAATACTAGCAACCTCAATAAATGGACACTATTTTTATTCTTGTCTATTTTTCCAACGTTTCAGTAGCATCAATTCTGACCCATATGAAAATCAACAGTGGGCTATTACAATGACTTTGTAAGTGAAAACAGGGTCCCCACTAGTATGTAGAGCTGGAATGTTCTTTCCAGCAGCTGCAGCTGCTCTCTCCTGCTTCTTCTTCTATTGACTATGAGGCTTAGTCATCACCCCTAACTGACCAGTTTTCATAACTCTCAAGGTTCACTTTTATTTCCTGTCATTTCCTTCTCACTCTTTTCTCATATATTAAAAAATACTTGAATTGTTCTATTTTTCCCTTTCCTTTGGTTGGAAATATGGATGAGTGTTTTCTTTTGGTTAGCCTGAGAGCATATAAAAAATGCTCTCCTTCCACTTGTTGAGCTTCCATTTAAGTTTCCCACTCAACTAAATTTTATTCAATATGCAAATAAACACATGCCCATGGTGCAAATCAATTCCATTTTCAATAATTACACTGTCTTCAGGGCTAACTCAAAAATACTGGTTTTATTGTACTTATTTCTTTTGTTGTTTGCAAAGTCTCAACTCTGACCTGAACTCCTTTTTATCATTTGTGTTTGAATGACAGTATAGCTTTGGTTCAATAATTAAATATATGGAAATATATATTTCTATCCACTTACCTACTTAAACTTTAAAAAACAAGCCATCTCAAAAAATTGTTAATTAATAAACATCTTTGACCAGTTCTGTCAATCACAAAATATAACATCCTGATATGATGTGATTTTCAGGAAGAGTTATCTTAAGGGGACAGTACTTTATAATTTTGTTTTATTTTGAATGATCTTTCATGGTGAACTGAAGTGTGAAATGTAAAAATTACTCTCCAACAGTATATTAGTCTATATAAAACTTGATGTAACCAAAGTGTTGGGAAAGTAAACCTTATAATGTAGACAACACACTGTTTATTCTATTTAAACTTTATCCAATAGGAAAAGTTAGTGTTCCACTGGATCAAAGTATAACAGACTTTATGACTTCCCTGATTAACTCAGAGTAATAAATTGTTCTGAGTTTACCTCAAGCAGTAGTAGTATTCTTAGATGTTAGAAATTTTCAGTGTAAGTCATAATCAGTATTTCAATTTTCATTTGAAGCATGTTAACATATCTTATACACACACAGAGATACCCACACACTTTTAAAAGCCTCTTACCTCTGTAAATCTAATACCCTTTTCAGGCTCTCCCCTGGAGAGTACTGAGAGTCTTGGACCCAAACCTTTTTCATTTCCTTTGTAATATCAACTTGGCACCTTTCTTGGCAATCATTGCTTTTTGTTGCTTAGATCGAAATTCCACTTTTTACATTCCCTGTCACAGAAATTTTTTATTGACTCACAAAAACTTCTTTGCCACTAAGCATGCACTGTTAATACCTCAAATATCAAGAGAAAATTTCTGCCATACACAAAGGTACTGCTCATGCCAACTGAGCAGTGAAGGCCAACACTTCGTGCAAGAAAATCTAAATATTAATTCACATATGCCAAACCTTTTCCAGGCAGATACTGTACTGATTCAGAGATGAAAACTATATTTTTGGCATGAAAACAGGCTACTGAAAGGAAATCATCTATTTAAATGTCAGGAGAAATTAACCAGATATATTGGATTTCAAATATCAAATGAAGATTTTGTAGGAAAATTATTAGAAAGTTTTAGTAAATGGAAAAAATGTCCTCAAAAGAGTAAAAAAATGTAAAAGAAGACACGACAATTATAATGCTACTAAAATCAACCAGCCTTCTACTCAAAATCTGGAGAAAATTAAAAACGAAGAATCCCTAAAATCATTCTATAAAAATGAGAGTCTATGTTGATAAGTTGAAGATTAAGTCAAATTTCCCTTATCACAATGCTCCAGCAATCAAAAACACAGAAGTCTAGTAACAACAGGGTTCTTTCCAAAAAACTATGTGGATCAGTCCATTGGACTCAGATATGTTATCCAACATAAAAACGAAGAGAATAGCAATCTTCCAGTGTTAACTGAAACTGTATAATGTAAGCCACTTAATAACATTATATGTTTATGTAATACAGGAATAACAGGTTTTTTTTAAATGAATGAGTTTATTTTAGCTAGGATCTTTCTGAGTTGGAATAAAAAAGGAATTTCATTAAAAAAGGAATAGGGTGCTTAGTATTTTTTAGGAAAAAGAGAATTTCATGGAAACCACAAGGAAAGAATATGTTCTAACTTCAAATGAACTGAAATGGAAGCAAGGCAAGTCTTCCAGGAAGGAGTTACAGGATACCTCTCATTTCTGAATGTTTTTTCAGCTCTGTTCCATTCTCCTTGCTCACCCTTGCTCATTCAATTGATTGTGTTTCTCCTTTGCTCAGAGACCACTGTAACTATCAAGGCTGTCATTTAACTGCTGTGCCTCTGCTGAGACTGAACACATTGGTCATTTCAAATCTCACGGGAACCAACTGATAAGTCACCTCAGGTCCTCCCATCTAATCTGTTCTTGACAAGAAGACAGAGAATTTTGTGGTATTTATGATGGTCTCCCTTCTCGGAGTATGTCTATGATTGGGTTGTTTTAGAGCCAAGGAACATAGTAATACCACATCCATTGTTATCAAGTTAAACTTGAAGAAAACCTTAGAACTTACTGACTTTTGCCTTTGTCTAGTATCGTGATAGCCAAAGGATAATAGTTTGACAAATGCACATAAAGGAATGGAATCCAAAAGGTGCAAATATCACGTATTTTTCCAGTATCCTCTTGTGTTCTTTTCTAGAAGAGTTCTCTCTCTTTTTTTTTTAAAGTGCATCACTTTTTATAGCTTGAGAAAGAGAACTATCTCAGTGCTATCTTAACAATTATAGTAGATTCTATTCATCCAACCACAGTTTTTCCAAAACCAGTTGAAGACATGAAAGAACAGTCATGAAATGATACTTTACACCCAAATCTTCAGAGTTAAATTGAAATTGAGATTGGAAAAATGCACATGAAAGCCTTCAGTAAAAATCTGGCTCATAGTAGGTGTTCAGAAGATGCAGTTTGAATTAATGTGAATCTGCATGATCTTGGACATATATCACCATCTCTTAAAACCTGTTTCTTAAATTATTTCTACACATGTCCAGTGCCTAGCCTGTCCTTTGTTCTTGCTATCAATATTTGCCTTTCTGCTTACAAGTTATGTTAGAATTTTCATACCTATTATTCCATATAAACTAACATTCTGGGAGACACTAGAAAAACTGAACCATGAAGGAGTGAGTATGGTGTTTGTATGTGCTCAGTGCCTGAGCCAAAACCTCTTCCAGAGTCCCCAAGTCTATTTTCCTGACACCAGGAGCTTTCACATAATAAAGAACTACCTCTTATCTTAGCTGATGTTTTTTCCTCCGGCATTCCCCTTCATTCATTACTAATAACTCACGTTTCAAGTTTGCAACTCCCCAATAATATCCCATGGATTTTAGCACTTACAAAAATTATATTTAAGGATCTGATGCCCCTATATTTTATTAAATCGCTTGTGTACATATCTCCTCTCATAGTGTTCAAAATCTATTATAGACAATTACATCCAACCATTAGGATATTATTAGGCTTAAAAGATAAATTTCAATTTACAATATTGCTGTTTTCTTATTTGGGGGCAAACTGTCCATTATCCTGAAATTCTCCAAGAAAATATTTTTATCCCATCTGGTTCTGCCTTTTTAAAAAAGCCTGTACTAATTAATTTAAAAAATACTAAGTGTCTTGAAAGATGAAGGAGAGCGAGAAATATGAATAAGATACAATCTCTAGAATCAGAGTAGAGAAGGCATATAAACAAATACTGGTAAGACAAAATGACAGGTGCTGAAATGAAGTGTGGACTGGACACTAAGTGTGGACACAATAGATAGAGAAAAGTACAGCCCAAAAGCTTCTGACATAAATGTATAATAAGTAAGTTTGATTATTTATAAGTCCTAAATATTTCACTCATATTTGAAAATATGAGTGAAGTACCTTTTGGATCTGCAGTAATTACTTCATATCAATTCCACATTAAGTATTACATTCCACATGAGTAAATGATTTAAGAAACTAGAGAGGACTCAAAATATTTTTAAAGTATGATCTTTGTTTATAAGAATTTACAGTCTGGCACATCCACTAAATTATTCTATAGTTAATTAAAGCAAATATTTCTTACTCAGTTGACTTATTATTTTTTTTTTACTTAGGAAATAAAAATAATAGTGAGATAATTTCAATTTGAACATACTTGTTATTTAACTGACAGATATCTTGGTCATGTTGCCATGTGAATTTGTCCCTTTAATATCCTGAAGGTACTGAAGCCAAAGAAAAACTGAGGACATCCAATAAGCTAACTAATAATATGGTCCAATAAGTTAACTAATAATATGGTCCAATAAGCTAACTAACAATAATATCCTAGTAAAACTAGTTGCTTTGTCTAAAAGGGCACAAAGATCTTGATCTGATGAGGCCAGGAATTTTTAAGACTTCTTTCCTAGTGTATGTTAAGAGATAACTCCAGAAATTCTTGACATTAAAAATATAATAGAAATTAAAATTGAGATGAAATATTTAATATCTTATCTCTGCAAACTGTAATAAAATATATATTGTAATAGTAATACATGATATGTGTGAGGCTGGCAATGACCAGGCACTTTTTAAATTTTTTTATTTGCTTTAATTAGTAATATATGACAGTAGAATGCATTTGTATACTTTGATATAGCATATACAAATGGGGTATAATTTCTCATTTTCTTTGTGCATTTTGTAGAATCACATCAGTCATGCAGTCATATATGTATACAAGGTAATAATGTCCATTTCATTCTACTATCTTTTCTATCCTCATATCCCCTCCCCTCCCTTGAATCCCTTCTACCTAATCTAAAATAACTCTGTTCTTCCTTAGCACCACCTTGCTTATTGTGAATTAGCATCTACAAATTAGAGAAAGCATTCAGCCTTTAGTTTTTTGGGATTGGCTTTTCTTTTTTCTTTTTCTTTCTTTTTTTTTTTTTTTTTTTTTTTTTGGTGCTGGGGATCGAACCCAGGGCCTTGTGCTTAGAAGGCAAGCACTCTACTGACTGAGCTATCTCCCCAGCCCGGCTTTTTTCACTTAGCATGATGTTCTCCAACTCCATCCATTTACCAGCAAATGCCATAATTTCATTCTTATTTAAAGCTGAGTAATATCCCATCAAATATATATACCAGGCACTCTTATAAGCATCTTATATGTGTTAATTCATTTAATCTTCATACTTACCTTATGACTTTTGCAAATTCATACTATTATTTCCATTAGAGAGAAGGAATTTCTTAAGTTTATAAAAGTTTATTTACTTGCCATGTATTACTCTAGAGTAGATGTTAGAACTTAATGTCTTTGATGGGGCTGCCTATAAGGATACCAACCCAGCAATAACCTACAAAATGAGCTAGATTAGAGTATTAGTTCTAGACTCAACCTCTAAGGATTTTTGGGTCAGTTAGTCTGGGTTGGAGTCCAGAAATCTCTTTCTATAAAACTTTCCTGGAATGATTTTGATGCTTTTGGGTTTAGGAACTATGCATTGGCCTGATTAAACTATCATACCTCTGAAGGACTGCTGTTGGAAGAGAAGCAACACCAACATAGTTAGTAGATAAATGGGTCATCTACCTCATCCACTCTACCCTCAAACACAAGGAAGGAAGGAAATGTAGCTGAATATATTTGGAACTAATCTTATGAAGTCTTGGTATTTGAAGTAAAGTCTTAGCAATGATAATTTCAGAGAATTTATGACAAAGTATAATACGAACCTTGATATGGAAGTAGAACATTTAGCACAATGTGCAAGGGGAATAAAACCCAAAGTGGAATACTCAGGAGGGTATAAGTAGGATATAGAGAAAGCTCAACAATTACAAAACATATTAGGGAAAAAGAAAAAAGTGGGAACACCTCATCTGGGAAAAGATTTTCACTAAACCCTATGTATGGAGGTTTAGAAATTTATGCCAGAAACCCCCAGCATTTTACCTACAGAAATAAAAACAGTAGTCATGTTAGCATTGGCTACAACCTTTGGACTGCATACTATATTCCAAAGGTCTGGAATGAACAGGTAACTATAATGATCAATATTGTGCTTTAAAATCAACCTGGTAGAAATTAGAATTTTAGAAAGGTCACAATGAGAAAAGAAAAACATGAAGGTCTTTTCATCATGAAGGGCAAATGAAAGGAGCAAGGTGTGGGAGATAGCAACTGAGATGGAGGGAAGTCAGCACACTAGGGAACTGGCTAGGTAGTAAAACTGAGAATATGTAAATGCACTGGATACAGCTTTCTACAGGAAAAAAATAAGTAAATAAGTGGCCTTCTGTGACTCTGTCCTGAGCAGCTGTGCAGGTGTTATCTTGTGTTTTGGATTTGTTAGGTGTGAGGATCTCTGGGAAAGGTAACTAAGAAGTCAAGTTGACAGCTGGAAATGTAGGCCTGGAGCTTAGGTGGCATTTCTGAAGAATGAAGGAACCATTATTTTATAGATTGTATTTTATACCAAGAAGAGTAGACTAGAACACCAGGAGAAGATGTGAATAGAGTGAGAAGAGCTAACATAATTTCAATTCTTCTTTTAAGGAACTTACAAAGTAGGTTTATTATATTCATTTTAGTTGACAAAAATAAGGCTCAGATAGGGTTCAATGAGTTGGTTAAGTGGTAAATTTGAGACGCAAACCAATATATATTTGATTTCAAAGTCTACATATTCTTGTGAAAACTAGACTACAATTTAGTGGTTATTACTCTCATTGCTAACTTCTTGTGGTATAACATGTAGTTCTTATTCTATAACTAATAGTCAGTTATATTTAACAATTTTTTTTCATTATACAGCTTTGAATTAAGAACACAGACAGGCTTTATTGTAGATCAATATTTCACCTGAGGAGCCCTGTCTAACCCAATCAAATTACTAGTGCTAAGATGGATATACCACTATTTCCATTAATTGGGTTTATTCAATATCTGTGTGCTATATTCAAAATTGAGTACAAAATAAAAATCATCTGTCTGCTGAGATTTCTTTTTAAAAGACATTTTTGGTAGTTTATCACATAATTGGGAAAAATAGGTAACTCTTAGTAAACAACAGTGAACAGACTCTAGTGATTGACCAAGATGAATTTAACATTCTCCTCAGCTTGCTAACTTCAAACAGGTTTCTTCCTGATGAAAGGCCCCTGACTCTCTCTTCTTGGAGTGTTTATTTTAGAACATTTACAATTGTGAAATTTTTTTTTTTTTTTTTTGCTTCTGTTTTTGAAATATATGTAAATTTTTCCCAGCTAAGTGCCAGTTTTACAACCCAGGAAATATCTTTCTCAAAAACCTGTGAGCCATCCTTTTGAAATGTAAACAGAGGAGGAGAGAGAGCACCTATCTTTCAGCCTCTGTGAAAGGAGAGGGGTCTAAGTTCAGTGGTCAAACTTCATTTAGACAGATGGCCCAATCACAGAGGAAAACATTTGCAAAGTCAGGAGTAACTCAATGTACTGTTCACATCCTAGATTCCACTGATCAACTGTCTGTTATTCTCCTACCTCCCCCCATAATATCCTCAGTACCTTTTCACTAGTTTACCTCAGCACATAACAACCCCCATGGCTTTATTTTCAAAGAGGAATTGAGTTCAGTCTTTTTCTCATACTGGTATAGCCCTGAGTAAAGTCTTCCTTGCCTGTTTAACTTCGGTGCAATTTGTATTTAGATGAGAAATTTTAAACAGAGCTTCAGATTAAGGGTGATAGCTTAAAGAGCCAGAGAAATCCTAATGAAGAAGAGAGGACATTCTTTGAAGCCTGAGTAAAATTTTGCTTTTCAATCAAAAGTGGCAAGAGTTTTTTAATAAAAGAAAAAGATCTAAGTAAAAGCACAAAGATATAAAGGCAAATCCATGGGACAGTGAAGAGAAATGGTGTTTCAAAGCAGTGGCATGCCCCATAAGGATAAAGCAGTCTCCAAGTTCTGCACTATAACATTTTGTTCTGAGGGGTATTTCTGTGCATCCCTGGCCTCTACCCACTTAATGCCAGTAGCATTTTCACACTGTAAACAAAAAATGTTTCCAGGCATTGCCTAGGCAAAAATGGCCTTAATAAGAACCACTAGGTTAGAATGAAATAAAGCCTTTAAATGCACATAGTTATTGTGTTCTCTGAAATAGTTCTTATGTCCATATTAGACTTTTGCACCCCGCAATGTTTAATGGTTCCCTAAATGGTTTATTTTTGTATGTGATATACAGATTCATAGTGCACATAAATGTGAAGTAAACTGATGACTTAACTGAAATGTATTAACCACCTGGCACAGCTCATGGTAGATGGAGGCCATTGGTCAATCCTTTCATCCACACCTGTGTTCATGGATACCACATGAGTGTCAACTGAATGGATTCACTGACTCAGTGTGAATTTGATTCTGTTTTGAGGTCATAAACAATCAGAAATATGCTCAAATTCTACACTTGAGACCTTAATTGAGAATATGTGTATGTTTGGAGAAGAGACAGTTGTAAAGGTCTTCATTTTTTTTCCCCCTTGGATGTTTGTAATCACTTTTTCTGAGTCACTTAATTTTTCATTTGAGGTGTTCAAATTCAGCTCTCATCAAGTGAAGACTAATCTCATTTCCCTAGGATATTTTCTCTCCAATTAGACAGTCAGCCTGGTACAAAGAGCTTCCTAACTGTGATTTAATTTTGCTTTCCACCTTTGTTTACCAGAACTGAAAAATTTCAATACAAAAATTGTCTTTTTTTTACTAGTATTTTCTTCTTGCCTTGAAACCCTAGTTTAAAATTCAGTTACTATTTATCTGATAAACAGAACTTTAGGCATCTATAAAACAGCTCTATGTTGATTTAACAAACTGCTGTAAATACATCAACCTTTCCACAAAATAAAGAATATGAAACCTTAAGTACTGTAGTTAAAATTTTGCTAAAATGATTTTTTAAAGGCCCATTTTGCTAAGTGGAGTTTCCAATAATGTTTCATTCTAAATAATAGCTAACCTTTGTTGTAAATTAATGTTGATGCCATTAAATTGGCTGTACTGCTGACAGTGAATCAGAATTGCTAATTATTACAGAAAAGGGGAATGCAAATAGTGTGGAAATGCTTGATCTCAGCGAGCAGAACTAAAAATAATCCAACAACAAATAATACCACCTCAATTGCTCTTAGAGGTAGAGAGAGATTTTGTTTCCACTGAAAATGCAGTTTGAAATTTTCCATATGTAGTTTATGGATGCCAAATGTCCTAGACTGATAAGAAAAATGAGAAGCTTTTATTTTACTTTTCCAGTGTTTTGGGAAAAAAATAAACAAACTGTATTTCCTGCTGGTTCTATGTCTGTTGATTATGTTTTATATTTATTTATTTTTTTAAACACTATAGTTAGAAGAACATGAAACACATTTGGTAGAGTTGTAAGAGAAAGAGTAGTATGTTATTCTTCAAGGCAAATGAAAATTCATGTCTGTTTCACTGGCCCTTTAAATCTTGATGCAGGAGTGATTAGTCCTTTCCCACAGAAAGGATATGAAGTCTCATTGAAATAAGATCATTTAGAAAGAACAGTTTCTTTCTGTGTGTGTTCTGAAAAGACTGACCTTGAATCTTGTTCATTATAATAAAGAGATGTTATTACATTTTGATTATTGAGGATATCAAGGAGAAAGATAAAATGGACAGCCCATTTAATATCTGGATTGTTCTTCAAAAATTTGTGGAATAAAAAAAATTTCAGACATAAAAAAAAAAAAAAGCGACTCATCCTCCAAATAAGAAAATAAGACTAATTAAAACTTGTCTTCTATCAAACTGGAAAACATTTTTTAAAATCAGGCTAACTGATGCTGAGAATCTGGTGAAACAAGTACCTTTCTTCCCTGCTGCCAGAGTACCCTACACAAATTTCTTGACCTGGCAACACTATTGTAAGCTCAGGCTGGCTCGGGGTGGGACCAAATGTAAGATTGGCGGGTCTCCGCCGGCACAGTTAGTAGCAAAATAAAATGGGACAGAAAGGGGCAGAAGCAAGCTTTATTGGAATATTGGAATTTGGCTCTCAGGCGAAATTCCCAAACACCCCCCTCCCCCCAATAGGGATCCAGAGAAAACCGCAAGTGGCCCTGGCTGCCCAGGGTTTTTATAGACTAGGAAGTGAGGGGGTCCTGTTGAGTGACAGATGGATGTGAAGGGTCAGTGGAACTTTCCATCCACCTTGCTGCGAACTTTCCTGTCACCTTTGGAGGGCACCTTTGGCAGGCTGATCTTTGTTCCAGCAGCTCAGCTTTGCGCCCTACAGTCGCCTAATTTCCGACCTAACAACTATGTCAATTAAATTTTTTTTTTTTTGTACCAACAATTGACCCAAGGGGCACTTAACCACCAAGCCACATCCCCAGCTCTTTTTGTAATTTATTTAGAGACAAGGTCTCCCTAAGTTGCTTAGGAGCTCCCTAATTGCTGAGCCTGGCCTTGAACTCACTGTCCTCCTCCCTCAAACTCATGATCCTCCTGCCTCAACCTCCCAAGCTGCTGAGATTACAGGTGAGCACTGCTGTGTCCAGTTGTGGTCATTTTTTAATTTTTTTTAATTTGTCACAGCTGGGGCATGGAATTGTTCCTGCATCTAGTACTTAGAGATTCAGGGATACTACGAAATAGCCTACAATGGTTAGAACCAATGTTACCAGATTTAGCAAATCTGACTAAATTCAATTTCAGATTTTAAAAAAATTAATAACTTCAGATAAAATGAGTAACTACGTCTCAAAGACTGCATGTGACATACTTAAACTAAAAATTTATCAGTTGTCTGTCTGAAAATCAGATTCAGGTTGGCATCCTGTATTTTATCTGACCATCCTTCTAGGACAGACTCAATAAATAATTATGTGGTCCAAAATGCAATAGTACTGAGGTTGAGAGATCCTGTTCTAAAGTGATTCTGCTCTTTTTTACTGAACCACACTTTAAGAACCTCTGTATAACACTAGGGTTGGAGCCCTGCTGTTCAACCTAGGCTGCACATGATATCAGCTGATACCTGATCTGAGGTGTGGCCAGGAAGTTGAGTTTTTTTTTTTTAATTAAAAATCATAAATTTACATAGGGCAATGTTGTTTGATTCATTGTTATTTTTCCCTTCCCCCCACCCCTCCCACCCCTCTTTCCCTCTATACAGTCCTTACTTCCTCCATTCTTACCACCCTCCTTCTCTCTAACCCTAAACCTAACCCTAGCCCTAACGCTAACCCCTCCTACCCCCCATTATATGTCCTCATCCGCTTATCAGCGAGGTCATTCGTCCTTTAGTTTTTTTGAGATTGGCTTATCTCACTAGCATGATATCCTCCAATTTCATCCATTTGCCTGCAAATGCCATAATTTTACCATTCTTCATGGCAGAGTAATATTCCATTGTATATAAATGCCACAGTTTCTTTATCCATTCATCAACTGAAGGGCATCTAGGTTGGTTCCACACGCGGGCTATGGTGAATTGAGCAGCTATGAACATTGATGTGGCTGGATCTCTGTAGTATGCTGATTTTAAGTCCTTTGGATATAGGCCAAGGAGTGGGATAGCTGGGTCAAATGGTGGTTCCATTCCAAGCTTTCTGAGGAATCTCCATACTGCTTTCCAGAGTGGCTGCACTAATTTGCAGCCCCACCAGCAAAGTATGAGTGAACCTTTTTCCCCACATCCTTGCCAACACCTATTATTGCTTATGTTCTTGATAATCGCCATTCTAATTGGGGTGAGATGGAATCTTAGGGTTGTTTTGATTTGCATTTCTCTTATTACTAGAGATGTTGAGCAATTTTTCATAAATCTGTTGATTGCTTGTACATCTTCTTCTGTGAAGTGTCTGTTCATTTCCTTAGCCCATTTGTTGATTGGATTATTTGTATTCTTGATGTAGAGTTTTTTGAGTTCTTTATAGATTGGGGATATTAGCGCTCTATCTGAAGTATGAGTGGCAAAGATATTCTCCCACTCTGTAGGCTCTCTCTTCACATTACTGATAGTTTCCTTTGCTGAGAGAAAGCTTTTTAGTTTGAATCTATCCCAGTTGTTGATTCTTGCTTTTATTTCTTGTGCTATGGGAGTCCTGTTAAGGAAGTCTGCTCTTAAGCCAACAAGTTGAAGGTTTGGACCTACTTTTTCTTTTATAAGATGCAGGGTCTCTGGTCTGAATCCGAGGTCCTTGATCCATTTTGAGTTGAGTTTTGTGCAGGGTGAGAGATAGGGGTTTAATTTCATTCTGTTGCATATGTTTTTTCAGTTTTCCCAGCACCATTTGTTGAAGAGGCTATCTTTTCTCCATTGCATATTTTTGGCACCTTTGTCTAGTATGAGAAAATTGTCTTTATTTGGGTTAGTGTCCATGTCCTCTATTCTGTACCATTGATCTACCTGTCTATTTTGGTACCAGTACCATGCCATTTTTGTTACTATTGCTTTGTAATAGAGTTGAAGATCTGGTATTGCGATACCCCCTGCTTCGCTCTTTCTACTGAGGATTGCTTTAGCTATTCTGGGTTTCTTATTCTTGCAGATGAATTTCATAATTGCTTGCTCTATTTCTGTAAGGTACATCATTGGGATTTTAATTGTAATTGCATTGAATCTATATAGCACTTTTGGTAGTATGGCCATTTTGACAATATTAATTCTTCCTATCCATGAATATGGGAGATCTTTCCATCTTCTAAGGTTTTTTTTTAATTTCTTTCTTTAGTGTTCTGTAGTTCTCATTGTAGAGGTCTTTCACCTCTTTTGTGAGATTGATTCCCAGGTATTTTATTTTTTTCGATGCTATTGTGAATGGGGTAGTTTTCCTAATTTCTCTTTCTGAAGATTCATCCCTTATGTATAAAAATGCATTGGATTTATGAGCATTGATCTTGTAACCTGCTACTTTACTGAATTCACTTATGAGTTCCAAGAGTTTTCTAGTGGAATTTCCAGGTTCCTCTAAATATATAATCATGTCATCAGCGAACAGGGATA
This sequence comes from Sciurus vulgaris, assembly GCF_902686455.1. Classification (NCBI taxonomy): domain Eukaryota; kingdom Metazoa; phylum Chordata; class Mammalia; order Rodentia; family Sciuridae; genus Sciurus; species Sciurus vulgaris. The sequence continues at coordinate 71,633,023 of NC_136468.1, read as the reverse complement.
GTTTGAGTTCCCCTTTTCCAATTCATATCCCTTTAATTTCTTTGGTCTGTCTAATTGCTCTGGCTAGTCTCAAGAACAATGTTGAATAGAATTGGTGAAAGAGGGCATCCCTGCCTTGTTCCAGTTTTTAGGGGGAATCAGTTTTTCACCATTTAGAATGATATTGGCCATGGGCTTAGCGTAGATGGCCTTCACAATGTTAAGGAATGATCCCACTACCCCAATTTTTTCTAGTGTTTTGAGCATGAAGGGATGCTGTATTTTATCGAATGCTTTTTCTGCATCTATTGGAATAATCATATGATTCTTAACTTTTAGTCTGTTGATATGGTGAATGACATTTATTGATTTCTGGATGTTGAACCAACCTTGCATCCCTGGGATAAAACCCACTTGATGTGGTGCACTATCTTTTTAATATATTTTTGTATGCGATTTGCTAAAATTTTGTCGAGAATTTTTGCGTCAATGTTCATTAAGGATATTGGTCTGAAATTTTAACAAAGTAATCAGAGACTCAGGCAATGATGTTTGTATAAGATGATTAGAATAGCATTAGTAGTTACAAATTACCTAAGTACATTTTGGTCTATTTCTTTAACAGAGTATTTTTCTGTCATTAAAGTTTTGCATTCAAAATAATCTTAGTATAATATGAATGTGTTAATAATTTGATTTTAAATAAATATTTGAATAATGCTGCAGGACTCCAAATTTTAAACAAAAACTCACTGATATTTTTTTAAACAACAATAACAAAAAAGAACACAAAGACACACATTCAAATTAGACTTGATAGCACCCAGTCACTTAAGTGGCTGAGGCAAAAGGATCTCAAGTTTGAGGCCAGTCTGGGCAACTTAGTATAGACGCTGTCTCAAAAGAAAATGGACTGGGGGTGATGTAGTTCAGTAGTAGCACCCTGAGTCAGTCTCAGAACTCCCACTGTCTACAAAAAGGGTGGGAAGACCTAGGAAGGAAGACTAAAAAGTGAGAAAAAGTATATGAAATGAAAGTGCATGTATGGTCTAACATGCAAATCTATTTTATTTTCTGTTTAAAATTTGGAATCTTGGGGTATTATTTACATTTTTACTTAAAATTAAATTATTAACATATTTATATTACTAAAATATTTTGAATGCATAACTTTAATGACTGAAAAATATATTATTAAAGAAATAGATGAAAATATATTTAAGTATTTTCTGACTACTAACACTATCTTGGTCATCAAGAAATTTTCTGAAGTTTAGAAAATTGATTATTTTCTGAAGGTGAAAGTAAACATTTTGATTAACAATTACTTGTATATATAACTGCAAGTCTTATAGTATTGATGACATATGTAAACAGTTTTATATGAAGGAAAATTATACAATTTCCAGAAAAAGGATTAAGCCTGGAACCATAAGAGCTGATTTCAAAATCTTTTGAGATTGAAAGTCTGCTACCAACAGAATAGTTTGTTTTCTTTTCAAAAAATAAGCAAACAAAAACAATCCTTACTGGCTTTAATGCACCCCAGCTTTTTTTTTTTTTTTTGTACCCTTAATGTGTCCCTGAGGAGTGTGAGGTGTTAAGGGTTGTCATATTTCTTGTCTACAGCTTCTACACTATTTTATTTCTGAAGATGGAGTTCTAAGGAATATGGTTCACAGAAATAAGCAACTGAAAATAGAAGGCACATAAGTATTGCATTGTCATTTAATTATTGTCAGCACTGTGAACTGCATGCATGGGATCACAGGTTTTTCATGGCAAAATGATTCTTAATGATCAATCTAATATTATCTACAATTATGTACTCTGTGGCATCTTACTGAAACTCTAATGATTCAGTTTGAAGACCATTATGTCAAAGTGTTATCTAGCAAAATATTTAAAAATGACTCTGGATAGGTAATGCATAATTACTAACATCTGATAAAATATCACTTTATGAGTTCTCCAGCCGAGAGCAGAGCTCTGCAGTAGTTCTACGATGATTTTGACTGTCTACAAGGTAGGTGGGGAGAACCTAGGAGGGAGTACAAAAACTGAAGAAAAGTTTGTGGAATGAAGGGGTGTGGTCCAACACAATTGTACTCTTCTACCTCAGTATTTTTCTTAGAGGGCAAACCCTGAGATTTAAGAAAAGGATTTCCAAAAATTCTTGATTAGAACAAAATGAAGTTGAAAATTGGACCTTTTAATCTTATTTTCCAATCACACAACATAAAAGCCCCAGCATTAGAACTTTTGATCACTGTCAATTAAACAATATCTAATAGAAATGATCAATACTTTTATATATCCTATGGGTCTTTTCTAGCTACTAGGGTGTCTTTTCTTTATAAGAATATTTAGTACTTCCTTTTTCAACAAGAAACTTTTTTGTATAGTTCCGTACCTCACAAAGTTGTATAATCTAATGTATGAAAATAATTAACACATAATATGTTCTGCTTTGTGAGATCAAAGTCTAAGATTTAAAACTGCGTCTGCTACTTCTAATTTAAGAAGTGATTATATATTAAATCAAGTAATCTATAGATTGGTGTACTTTAAACAATTTTGTATGTGTTCTATGAAGAATAAATTTACAATTTCTAAAGAATGCAAATTCCCACTTTTCTATCCTACTCATTATTTTGTTTCAGATAAAACTTTGAAATAAATGCTTTTCTCAGATTTGAAAGATTCTGCTATTTTCTTCACCAATAAAAAGGAAGGATTTTTATGTTCAGAATCATTCATTGCAAGGGACTGGCTTCTGCTCTCTTTAGATTAATCTTACTATAGTGATTTCCTTGAGCAGCCGTCAAATACACAGTATTAGCATAAAACCATAACTTTGCTTTTCCCTTTTGCCAATATTAAGATTATACTGCCATCTGATTCATAGGCAGGTTTACGGGCATCCATCACATTAAATATATTTTAGACTCTAAAAAATTACTCATCAGCTTTTTATTAACTCGTACATCATGTATATCCAGACACAGACACGTGGTCAAGACAGGCATTGCTTCATCTTACAGAAGCAGGAGGGATTTAAATAAGATTTCTGTAAGATTTGCAACTATTTAGAAATTGGCTATTGGAGTAAAACACAATCCTGGAAAAGAAAAATGTGGTGAGCAGTTGAAAATAAGAGCAAGACTGCCTCTCATGGATAGCAGGTTGATATGTTACCAAATTTGAGAGGACACTCTGTAATTAATAATGAGAATGGAGACACATATATAAATAAAGAGAAGAGGAAAGTGGTGTAGGAGTGGTCTTGAGAATCTGAGAGTGTCCGTCCGACCCTTTCCTCAGGCGGTGAGGTTCTGTTGTCTTTCACAGTTGCATTTCAATAGTAATTAAAGCTCGATGGCATGGCTACTTCCGATAACCTGATATTAAATTCCTAGTTATAATGACATTAATTTTGTAAAGAAGTACTCACTTTTAAAATTATAATACTTAAGGAAATTGGAAGATAGATCACAGTCAGAAAAAATCTACTGGTTTTAAAATTTGCAGAGATTTTTCTTTTTTCCCACTTCTGATAAGGTGAATGAGAATACATGGAGAAATGAATTTATTTAATTTAATAACAAGTATCCAGTGTCCACCAGGTATACTTCTAAACACTAGAGGTACAATAGAGAATGAAATAGAAAAAGGTTCAAACCACTTTGTACTTAATATTTCATTGGACAAGGGAGATCAGAAACATTAGCAAATCCATGAATAAATAATAAAATTTAAATTAGTGATGAATACCATCAAGAAAAATGGAAAAAAAAAAAAAAAAAACAAGCACAAAAGAATAGAAAGAAGGGTCACTTTGATACGGTAGTCAAGAGGAACTCTCTGGGAAGGTGGCATTGGGGAAGATGTTCAAATGATAGGCCAAATCAAATCATGCCACCATTTATGAAGACTCTAGAAAAAACAGCAAAGTCTTGTCGGAAGAGAAGCAAGGAGGTTATTGTAATCAAAACACATGAAAACAGAGAAAGAAAGAAAAGGAAGGTGGAGGAATGGTCAATGACAGGTAACATACAAGGAGTAGTATGGGACATGGAAAGGGACCATGGATTTCTAAAGTGATCCTAAGTAGATGCTTTTGAAAATTATGTTTTAAACCACTTCTAAGATAATCCCCAAATAAGCAATTGGCAAAATCAAGTGCAGTGTGTATTTTAAATAGTTTTCGCTTAATATCCTATTCACTCATTGAATGGATTTTGTAGATTTTAAGATTCGTTAAGTAACCATTTCATATTTGGATATAAGATGAACAAATAGGACAGTTGCTTGTGTCTTTAAATGAAATAGGATTTAAAGAAAGGCCAGAAATTAATTTGTACTATTTTAAAAACAATACCATTATAAACAAGTACTATTTTTAAAAATATTAATTAGTTGTTTTAAGCTGACTTACTACAGCAGAAAACTAAATGCCACTGAAAGAATTTCAGGCTCAAAAATATGGTAAAAAATAACTTCCATGAGGAGGAGGTAAAGTTTCAAACACCAAGCCAACTTTCTGAATATTTCTGCTGTTTAGAGAGAAATCAAGTAGGTATATGTAAATGTGATTCACCATCAGCAGAGAATGGCAATTTATTGTCCTAAGTTGCTATTTTAAAAAGTACCAAAGTTGTTCAAATAATTGGTATTCTAAAATAAATGCATTTTGAAAAAATTTTAAAAGTAGATTTGATATAAACTTCATAGTTAATAAATGTTGACTACATACCAGAATGTTAGTGATAAATAACAAATCTATTACCCTCAAAGCTACCATCACTGAAATGATTTCACTCGATAAAAATGTCAGTGAATAATTAGTATCAATATTTATTTTGTCTCTATAATATAAAACGTAACTTCTATTTTTATAACAAGTTCAACTACAACGTATAAAAATATTTAGTGAAACAACTTCTTATTTTATGTTTTGAAAAACTGAAAGTAAGCACATTGACCACCCAACACCTAGTCAGACATGTTCACTGGAAGGCCACACTCAGAATGCAGCTGAAGGATTCCTGGGCTTATTGGCTGTCTGTAGTATCAACGGATATAAAGTTGCTATTGTGATTATATTTCAGCAATTAGCCCAGATTACAAACTATTGCCAAGCCAATAAAATTTTGTACACAGGCTAATGTACTCTATAATCTCTACCTATAATTTATCCACGTATTTTATTAGAACACTGCTTTAATAACCAAGAAACTAAAAGTCAAATTAATTGTCCAACTATAGTAATGACTTTTTTGCAGGAGTCTTGTGGAATTTCTGCATTTTCTACGTTCTATTTTTATCCTGATTTGTGGTTTTTATCTGCTTTGTTTAAATCAGTTAACACCCCAACATTTTGAAAGACAACTGTAAGGAGTAGGTTAAATTGTCTGCATTTATTAAAAAACCTCATGTGTGCCAATGCAGCCTCCTAAACTCTTCACTCAGGCTGTGAGTTGTGGTCCTATCGTGGTCTTCATTAATTATAAGAGAAAACAGAATGGAAAACATAAAGATCTTGCTGACTGTCAGAACAATAATCGAGTGGCTTGTACCAGACTATGGGTCCAGCTGTTCTCAATGCCAGAGCCAAAGTTTCTAATTTCCATTCTAAGAATAGAATCCTGTCAAGAAGCAGGATTGAGATTGGGTGGCAAGGTTGGTGGATGCTTGAGTCTGCATCATACCAGCTCAGAGGTTACACTCACTAAGCACATATGAGTTGTTTGAGTAATGAACTAATGGGTTTAATGATGGAGTAGATAATCCTTGAGTGCATTACAATATAATTACACTAAATTAATGAAATATAAGGATAAAAGTGACATTATAGAAAGTTGCATGTATTTTATTTGGGTCAAAGATATAGTGGTTATTATTTCTATGAAGAGTAGACTTCACTGCTTCACTATTTATGTGGGATATCAGGTTTAAAGTAAGCAGTTTGGCCCTGATTTATTAGAGGCAATGGTTTCTGAGTGACTACCAGGGTTCACTTTACAAATTTGTTCATGATTAAGGACTAATAGATTTTTGGGGATTTTGGAAAAATCTCTCTCTAAAGTGTCCTATAGAAAATATAAAAAGAACATCTTCATAAAATTAATATCATTGAAGAATTCAAAACAGAGATAATTACATGTTTAGTGTTTAACCTCTTTTCAATTTGGAGTACTTCGTATCACACAGCTGGGTGCTATTAGAAAAGAGCTCTTCTGTCTGAGCCCATTCACTCGCTGGTACAAACTTAATTCTTTTATTATTAAACTTCAGTTGTGCAATGGTTTGAAGAATATTCATTGTGTCGTACTATTTTACTATTCAATTCCATCCCAGAAGTCTGTAATTCTTATTTCAGAAAGGATTTCAGAAGACGAGAAGCCAGAGATAGTGGACATCATTTAGTCAGGTTCATCCCTTTGGTGTCTAACCATGTTGTTTACTTCACAGCAAAAGGCCAAGTGATAGAGATAATATGATCATTACAATACACAATTTTATACTGTAATTTTGATTTTGATTACATTAATTTTTTGAGTTTTGAAATTGCTTCATGAAAATCAACCGTTTTTCCTTCCATTTGTTTCACGAGATAAACTATTTTAATGAATGCTATCTCTTATTTTGATGTAGGTAAAATGTACAACACTAAAAGTCACAAGCATGGCAGCAAAACAAGGTTTCGAATAGTATATCCAACTATAAATGTCAATTCAGTAAAGAATTTTAAGCAAATGAAAGCACTAATCTAACATCCAATGAAACAAGATACTCATTTTTATGTAGAGAGCTACTCATATGAATAAATAACTTCCATGAGTTGATAAAACCAATCCCTATGTCAATGTGCTATGAAAGAATGCAAAAAGGTTACAACACTACCAGGATGTAAAGCACCTGGATGGAGTTCAAATATCAAAATTATATGGCACATGGTAAGCATATGAAAATATTTGTAGAATGAATAAACATGTAAGGTAAATACATACATAATGATTTTGCTCTTGTTTGCTGGATAATACCAGGTGTCACTTCATGTCCTGAGGCCTACAGATTGACTCCCAAGAATACTCGGGGGGGCCCTTTGTTATCTGAGTAAACTTCTTACTATACAGGACATAATAGTCAACTTGAAGAATCTCTAATCTAATGATTTCAGAACACTGAGTTCGTCAGTCTCTTAGAAACCAATTCCATTAACCAAGTTAATCAGACTTCTTTATAAAAACCAGAAGGTTGATTTAGTCATTTTAAATGAGATCTTGCATTATATGACTTTTCATTGTCTCTCTATGAGTAGTTCTATACAGAAAACCAAATCAAACTGAAGAGGGTGTGGTGCACTTTAAATTATCATAAGGAGAGCTGGAAAAAGCAAACCTGAATTTGTTTTGTGACAGTCTGACTACTCTATAGCCAGGATTCTTTTGTTTAGGGGACAGGAAATTGAGAATAATCATTCAACTAAAATAAATTCTTCTGGATGTTATCATTATCATTTTGAAACTTTGAAACTACAGAGGTTCTTGTGTTATACAACCCAAAACTTTTTCTTTCTTTTCTTTTTTGGCACTGGGGATCTGGAGATTTATGGGGATTTGGGAATCGAACCCAGGGTGCTGTATTACTGAGCAATATTCCACTGCCCTTTTTATTTTGTAGCCCTGACTTTTCACTTTATTTTGAGACAGGGTCTTGCTAAATTGTTGAGGCTGATCTTGGATTTGCAATCTTCCTACTTGAGCCTCGCAACTTTCTGGGATTATAAACCTGAGCCTCTATGCCGGGCTTACCACCCAGCTTCAGATCAAAAATTATCGTCAAGTATCTAGTGAGTAAATGAGTCCTGGTTGCCCTATAACCCACAGGTGATTTTTTCTGATCTATCATCTCCTGTACTCACAGCATGAATTTAAAGTATGTTTCTACAGACTGTCAGATACTTCTGGAGAAAAAAGTCTTTGTATCCTCAGATGACCCAGTCTGTCTGGAAATGAGAACATTTCCACCATTTGACCTGTGGAACTTTTGATACATCTGTGTGTCTAAAGGTTTCTACCTATAAGATCATACTCATACTCGTTATTGGAAGGAATGGGATACACACTCTCTTGGACTCATAGCTATCAAAAGTTCATCCCTTCCTGGTACTTAAAATTTACTTCTGGATATTCCCATTCTCTTCTTTGGAGTTCCAGAATAAAATGAAACTACTCTGTTTAGTCACAAACATCTGGGGTGAAAGTACAAGGAATGTTGATCACTGTCTCAGAAGCTGACCATTATATCCACTCTTCTTCCATGGCATAAATATCATCAGCATAGTAGAAATCACTTTAGATTAGAGGTTAGATTATCAGGGAAAGTAGTAATTAAGTAATAAGTAATTCTCTAGTAATAATTATCTACCATTGAACACATTATTTAATCTCATTTGTAAATAACATTGCACAGTCAGCAGAAGTTCTTTATTCCATCATGAGTGTGGCATTCACAGATCTCTACAAGTAAATATGGCTAATTAAAGCAGTGCTTCTTGGGGCAAGAGAATACAAACCAGAAAAGAAAAATGTACTAGAGTATCAGAGCAGAAGAGAAAAGCATGTATATTTTTATAAGTCCCTAATTGAGGAAGATTAGAAGAGATTCCCAACTTTTTTCAAATGTTAGCAGAATTCCTATTATATCTGCAAGCTAAAGAAAAACATATCCCAGTGAATAGCAAGAAGAGTCATAAGATAGTGATTTGTGGTAGGACTGGTCTCTCCACTTTCTTTCCTTTCTTACATTTCTGCTTAAAAATGGCTGACTGTAGAAATGATTGCTTTATGGATGAACATGACTTCTCATAATTCATGGGTTAAAATATGTGGCAGTATGAAACAATCTATATGTAATGTTTTGAAATCAAATTTAATATGGGTTAAAATTCCATTGAAAAGATTTTTCTTTAAGGTATCCCATTCTTCTAACAAATAGTTGAATTGATAAACATACAATTTCTTGGGAAATAAATGGATATTTAGTTATATCTCTGGCCAGAAAGAACAGCTTTCCTTCATTACACTTATGATTCATTTTCAGCAGGAAAAAAGGAGTCACATTTGAAGCAATGTGGGGTTCAAGTCTCAGAGCTAATAGTTTCCATTTTTGTTAGAAAGACTAATCACTAATCTCTTTTGACCTTCAATTAATCCTCAGTAAAATATAGAAAAATTGAGAAGCACATAAGAAAAACAATTATTACATTGCAATCCTACTAACATACAGAGTAATGCTCAGCATATAAGTAACTATAGAGGGGGCAATTTTTTTTTCTTATTCCTTCTTTCCTATTTCTCCTCCTTTACCTATTCCTTCTTTAAATTTTTATTAATATCAAATACATCAAATTAGAAATTTGAATGTGAGGAAGGGACTAAAAAACAAATTCATTTCATAACATCTATTTAAACACATGCCAGTTTGGAAATAGTCATTCTAATCAAAAGGAGTAATCACACATAGGTTAAATAATAAAAAGTGAATAACCAAAAGTATTTTATGCCTTTGACCTACATAACTGAAAACACTTTTTTTTTTTTCACAGACTAACTGCTTTTTATGACTGCTTAATTTTTGGTAATGGCTTAAAAATATATCACTGAAGTTTAAAGCCTCAGGTTTATGTTTGATTTGTTTTCACTTCTGCACACTTGCAAAACCTGTGATAATTATTGTGAATTATATCTTTCAAATTGCACAGGTACCATCTAATTTCTTGTACTCTTTCCTTCCTAAACAATTAATACCTCCTAAGTACAATGGGCTTTAATAAACACTGGCATCCTCAGTGCATATCTTCATAAGGAATAAATCAGAACTGAACAATAATTCAACTGATAGATTGCTAACTGATGGAAAGACCAGAAATAATGCAACTTAAGTAATTGATTAGGTCTTTCTGCATTACCATTTTTAACCTGTAGTAAAACTTTAGGAAAATTTAAAATAGTTTATGTATACCTTTCTAGTTTTTATCAATGAATTTTATGGCAATAAAAAACAAAATCTTATCAAAGTCTACGTGTGCCAAATAACTTGGGTTTTGTGATTGTCAAAGAGAACTTACACTAATATTCTATGTATACATCTCTTTGTAATTTAAAATGTTCGTATGTATTCTGTCCTTAGTTTCTTGCTTTCTTCATTCCTGATTCTATTTACTTTAACAGTATATCAAATGTGGAAAATGAATGGATGCTATTTTGCAGTATGGCAGGGTGAATTAATGATGAACACAAAATGGTAAACACATAACAATTATATTATATATAGTAAGCATATGTTATAGTTTTCAAAATATAAGAAAAAATTTCAGAATCTCAGTGGCTTAAAAAGTAAGAAATTAATTTTTTCATACATGTCCCACTGATCTAGCCTTGGCTGGGTTCGGTGGCACCTCTTCAGGTTTTGGAGCATCTGGGCCTGTCTCCAGAATGCTGGTTGGAATGAGATTGGTTCTTTATTTCTCCCAGGAGCCTTTTACTAGTGGCCATATGGGACATGTCTTCTCACTGAAAATGGCACAAGTGTAACAGAGTAAGCCAAGCGATACAGACACCTTTGAAAATCTTTGCTTAAATATGTTCATATTTCACTAGTCAGACCAAGTCATGTGACCAAGCCTATGCAGTGCATGAGTGTACATAAACCTCAAGAATGAGTGAGGGGAGTAAATACCTACCAAACAATAACCCACTGCATCACTGCACTCACTACAAAAGGAAATATAATTCTTAAAGTTATCTGCCACTTAAGGTTAGACTTCACTGTATAGACAAATGGAAAATTCTGAAGTCCCACTGGAGGGGACTGATTAGGCCCCATTTTCTGCTGTGTATTCTGGCTGACAATTGTAGCCACCATGTTGGCTGGCTCTGAGGCTCTTAAACTTTCTGTTCCCGTGATAAACTGACCCAGGAAAAGCTCATTTGTTGCAGGATGTCATCTTACTCATCCTTCCCGTTTTATTCACTGAGCACATCTGTGGGTGGATCTTGCTGTAGTTTAACCGTTTTTGTCCCCCTGCACACCAGATTCATGTACTGAAATCCTAACATTCAAGGGGCCAGTTTTAGGGGATGAACTTTTGGAAGGTGACACACAATTGTGTCAAATATGCTCATATTCCACTGACCAGAGCAATTTACATGAGCAAGTCCATGTAGTATATGACTGAATACAAACTTAAAGAATGACAAAGAGGAGAGCTGTCTTATGAAAAAGAGAGCTGAGAAGGACATTTCACTTCTCCTAGCATGGGAGGACACAGCCAGACCATGATATCTATGAACCAGAAAGTCCCTACCAGACACCAAATATACCAGTATCTTAAACTTGGAATTCCTGATCTACAGAACAGTGAGAAATGAATTTCTTCTGTTTAAATCTGCACAGTTTATCATATTTTGTTATTGTAGTCAGTCATAATACAAAACCAAAACCCATTCTCTTCTGAAATATTTTCTAAGTAGAAGAAAGGTATGATCTGATTTCCCTTTTATATTATTTAAAAAAATTATTATGGCACAGTGTCTAGAATAGAGACACTGAAGGCAAAGCAATCATTGGAAGGAGCAAGAACTTGAACTAAAACAGTAAGAGCAGAGGATAGAAAGGAAAAGACGTGCTTAAAAAATGGTGAATTTTATGGGTGTTAGACAGTGATTGAACTGAGGTCACATGAAGACTACTCTGTTTTTTAACTGGCATGGCCAGATGAAAAGTTGTTTTCTCTGTTGTATTCATTAGCAATACAATATTTTGCAAAAATCTGTTAATATTTTCCATCCAAAAGGATAATATCTTAAGGGTGAGAGACTACTAAAGGTTGCCAATTATCTCACCAATGAAGAAGAGTTCTTTCATAGCATCACAAAAATATTGATTCAGGCTGGTGTTGTGACTCAGTGGTAGAGTGCTTGCCTAATGTATGTGAGGCACTGGGTTCAATCCCCAGCACCACATACATACATACATACATACATGCATAAATAAATAAATAAATAAATATTATTAAAAAAAGATATTTATTCATTTTCTACTAAGCATTTTTCCAGTGAATGGTAGACTATTTTTGTATAATATTTCTTTTCAGGGAGTATTAATGATAAGATATATAGTCCTGTAATTTTTTGCTCTTCAAAAATATAATTTCTACCTCCTCTATTATTAGTCCAGCTCTGCTGCATATACTCCAGAAGTTTAAGAATGGGAATTCTGAAACCAAATACCTTACTTGAGAACCAGCTGACTTTCTCTCCTCTCCCTTTCCCCCAAATAAATCGTTGGTCTTAGCATTAAGTCAACTACAATTCTTGCATAATATCTACATAAAATAGGTAGGTATTTTCTCCAGAAACAAGTAATAGGGTTTACCTTAGTCATTAGTGTCAGACTATATACTATTTCTAGCTGTTATTTCATCTGAAGATATAGTTTAATATTCTGTATAAGGGACCTCCTATTTGCTTTAATTTAATTTTATTTTTCAACACTAAGGATTGAGTTCAGGACCTAGTACATGCTAGCCAAGTGCTGAACAACTGAGCCTTATTTCCAGTCCAATTCGAATGTTTTATCTCCCCATTCATTCTTGCTTTCAGCTATCTTGTTAATTTAATTAGCATTTTTGAGTCCCTGAAAACTGTTCAAAAATTTTTTAACTCCAGATTTTATTGTTTGCCTATTTTATTTGTTTACTTTTCATCCTCTCTAGTAAGTCAAATGTAGAGTGCCATTTCTCAAGTTTCTACACATTTTCCTTTAGACAACTGATGGTTTATATTTATGACACTTGGGCTTGTTTACTAACAAATGCCACAGATCCCTCAGGCTATTCACATGAGAACATATTTTCTGAGATTTTTAGATTAGCACTTATTTTTTTCTTTATCCCCTCTAAATTACTCAGCATTTTGTTGTTGAGAAAACTATATTTTTCACTCATTCATTCAGTTTTTTAAAATTCATTCATTGCATAATGACACCCCAGCCACAATGATAGACATTGGCACAAGACACTAAAACAAAAGCTTTACAGTGTAGGAGTTCATAACTTAAATAGGATACAGGAATTGAATATGTAACAAGGCTATCTGCTAAATGTTAAAATGGACAAATAGGAGGGGGAGTAGAACCCAGGGTCAACAAAGGCTTTTTCAACAAAGCAAGCACTTGCCTATGAAAATTAGGGGTTTGTCTAACAAAGGAAAAAAAAAAAAAAAACCACTCCAAGCAAATTAATCAATTTGCACTTACTAAGTGTTAGACTTTTCTCACACAAGAAATTATAAACTTTAAAAACAATATTCTAGGCCTGGCATAACAGCACATGCCTGTAATCCCAGGGGCTCAGAAGACTGAGACAGGAGGATCAAGAGTTCAAAACCAGCCTCAGCAATGGCAAGACACTAAGTGAGACCCTGTCTCTAAATAAATCTACAAAATAGGACTGGGGATGGGGCTTAGTGGTTGAGTGACCCTGAGTTCAGTCTCTGATATCAACCCCCTCTCCAATATTCCTGTTCTTGCTTTCTTCCTTCCTATTCTTTCATACTGTCTCTGGCCCATTTTCCTGGTTTTCTACAGTTAAATGATCAAGAATTTTAGATATTTTGTTAAGTTTATTCATTCTTCTTCATATTACCTGAATCAGAGTATCATCAAAATTCCTGTTACAACCAAAGATACTTATGAAAAGATGATTAATTTGATTTGAAGAAAAGAATCAATAGTAGTTTGGTCATATTTTTGAATAGTGTAATGGAAACAGGGAAAGACATTTGGAAAAAAGTTATTATCCATCTTTCAGAAATAAATATTTCCAGAGAACTTGATTCTTCTCTTGAAAGCCTACGCTGAGACACACATTGCTTTTACTTTAATGCATTCATTTCTTTATGGTTTCTTTATGGATGAATTATGCTGTGAGGTTTGGTCTATTTAACTGACTTGTTCATGCACTGTAATGAAAGAAAGGAATGCCAGTACACTAGAACTAAAAAGCCTGCTTTTGAACGTTCATGACAAAACAAAAGGAACAAGAAAGCAACATCAGCAGAATATAAAAAAGTAGCAAAAAAGAATTGCCAATCATACCATAACCTTAAGAAAATTTACTCATTGAAAATAAAATGTAAATCCATCCTTAGCAGTGGCAGAAAAGAACAGTGCTCAAATTTAGTCCCACATTGGAATGAATGCTTTCCCGACAGGGTAACAAATGAAAATTGCATCAGGGACACATTTTCAGTGAAAAAAGACACACTGCCAGATGGCTTCTTGGCAAAGTAAAGGGAAGAGTTGATTAAACTGTCATGTGATGACTTCAAATTCAGCAAAGTACAGCCTAGCAACTTCTCATTGAGAAGAATAAAGGAGGACAATCAGGTACTAGAAATGATTCTGACATTATTAAGGTTTAACTACTTTGTAGTCCCATTGGTTTTCTGCCATTGTTTTCAATAAGGAAAAACACAACGTTAATCTTAACTAAGAATAAAATTTCTTCAGAACAAAACTTGAGTTTCCTCAGAACTAAATCTTTAAAATCTTGGTGCAAACACACTACTCACAAAACACATTTTGCTTTTCAAGACAAACATAATGTTCACATTCATCTGCAGGCACTGCTATTTCAAGGTGAGTTAAGTTTTTGCAATACTTATGATGTTGAAGAGTGAAAGAAAGAACTATAAAACATGTGCCAAAAGGTGATCACATCCCCTAATGGATTTGTTTACCCTTGTCTGTCTTTCATCTCTCTTTCTTCTTCTGGTAAGAAATCTCTAGCTTGCTTCATATCTGCACCAGCTCATCTGCAAGACTTGTCAATTAGATAGTTTCCAACCCTCCTGCCTTGGGAGAGCCAATGGCAATCCTCCATTCCTTGGGTTTCCAGTGCTTGGTTCAGGGATGGGCATATAACTCATGTGGAGCTCTTGGCATCAATTTTGGAACTAGTTTAGATGCTGGATGAAATCTCTCTTTCTGATACTTCCAGATGCTAAAGGGCATGCCAGCTTATTACTGCCACATAGTGCAAGCATACATAAGAATAAAGGATAACCCAGGAAGCTAACAAAAATGAGAGGGAAAGAAAGAAATAGTTCTGTTGGCATTATTTTCATGATAGGTTTAAGAGCATCTCTGGCCTTATAATTTCCAATTATATGAGTCATTAATATTTATTTCTTTAATTATTGTCACTTTTAAAAGTTTCTTAACTAATATACTAAATATCTGTTTGGGGGATGAACCATCCATAACTTTGTTTAGCAGAAATGGTATTTATATTGAGCTAAATAAGTAGCACTCCAGAAGAATTTCTTAGAACAACATCCCCAATTTCATGTATGTGATCCAAAGAGTCTAAGACATTTGAAGGAAAAGTCTGTATCAAATAAATTCCCATTTTCCCCACAGTGTAGTATTCACAAGACTTTCTGAAAGTAATCCAATAATATTGCTTGCCTATAAACCAGTATATGAAACTTAATTGAGAACACCGTACCTATTATACTCATGAGTAAACTGCTTCTTACGTTATTGCAGTATATTTTTTTTCCTTAAGGTGTTTTCTTCTTTTTAAATTTTTATGTTCTTGTCTGACTTTGCAGTACTTGACAATGAAAAAACAAAAATTTGATATTCCATTAAAGAGGGTCCACAAAATTTAAATTCATCTATCTATATTCTTTTAGAGAAGATTGCATAAAATGCTAATGAGCATTTTCATTAAAAATATAATAATCCATGGACATTATCATTTTAGTACTTTCCTTTTATTTGGTATCTTCTGCATCACTTGACATATTTTTTATAAATAGTATTGCATTTGCTTCTTATACCTTCTTTCCAAGGAACTCACTAATTTGTGAGTAAAATAATTGGTAGAGCTCCACCAAAAAGTCATCAGTAAACAAACATCAGATGAAGTGTACCCCTTTGCTGTTGTTGTATGAGTATTCCTCAGAAGTAGAAACAATAAATATCTCACTAGTGCATTGATAATGGAAATGGGAAGAAAATTTACATTATACAACACTGAAATTTCCAATTAAGACAGACAATTAGATCTGATTTCTCAATTTTTAATTCTCATTTTGAAGCTTCAGGGTCTCTTAAGCTGTCCTTCCTTTATAGGGCTGACTTTCCCAGAATATTATTTACCCCCTTTGTCCCCTCTATTATTATTATCTCTACCCACCCCTGGCAGCCATTCCTACATCTTTCATGTCACTCATCAAAAGACTCAACATGCCTTAAAACACACTTGTCAAAGCTTAGGCATATAAATCACCTACAAATCTTTTTATAATGCAGATACTGATTTAATGTGTTTGGGAAGGTCACTTGTCTGGAATGTAGGATTTCTAATAGCTCAGATGACATCAATGTATTAGTTCTGAGGACCACCCTTTGAGTAGCAGACTGGAAGATTAAGTACGATCATTATTGCCAAACCTTCTGTCTCCCTTTGCAATACAAGTTTGTGTCATCTATTTTTATGAGACATAATTCGCTCATCTGTAAAATGAGAATAAGGATATTCTTATTATTTCAAGATAGTAGGATAGAAATGCCACACTCACCTCCTCCTCCACAAATAACCAATAATGTGTACAGTTGCATTTTGAGGTTAGGACTATGGGAAAACACTAAGATAAGCAAGAGAGAGATCAGAACCTGGTAAGATGCAGAGACCTGATACTGAGGCATAACAAGAGAAACAAACATCCTGGCATCTGTCACCTGGTTCCACAGAAGGGAGCTGAAATCTGTACAGTGGTCTTACTTTGGAAAAGGATCTCATATCATCGCTCAGTGAACCCCCAGGGTACACAGCTAGAAGTCATCTCGACCAGGGACCTATTGTCAAACCTGAATTTCTGTGGAAGTCAGAAGTTGCTTCTTATTTTTATTTCTGGTCCCCCACAGATTTTCTAGTACACTGGCTCCGTGGGTGGCTATCTTACAGACCCCTAACCTGCTGACTGCTCTGGACTGTAGGAGATGGGTGCTGCCACACAGAGGGTAACAGAGAGTGGCATCTTCAGGATCTGAGAGATCAGGTAGCTTGTTCTCTGAGACCTGGGGAATGATCAGTTGTGTGTGGATTTGCCATGGGTTCAAACTGAAGGCAGTCACCCACATGGTTCCTGCCATCCCTCCCTCTGCTACTGGCAGGGCAGGAAAAGAACACCATGTTTCCACTGTTGGCTGCTCACAGGAGTCTACTAAAGCAGCTTAGAACAACACGGTGACTCCAGCTGGGGAGGCAGTGGTGCGGCGGGTGGGGAGAGATGGTGGCAGGGCAGGCATGCCAGGACATGCTCAAAGAAGAAAAGGAGAGTAGCTTTGCCAGGTCACAGCAGTACCTGCACTCACCTGCTCCTGGGCAGCCTCTACAGTTGAAAGAGTTTGTGTGGGTGGGGAGCTAAGCTCCAGTTGTCACCCTGATCTAAGGGGTGTATAGCTGGGGGGCTCCTTAGTGGGTACTCCCATAGTAGAGAGCAAAATCACAGATCCTGTGCCATCACACCTATCCCTGGTCACCTCCATCCCTTGTCTGACCATGGTGCTGTCAAGATGGAGTCTGAGGACCATGGAAAGTGTGCTGCAGTGCCTGTCATTGCCTCTCCTTTTGAGAAGGTCAGTTCCTCATCTTTACCTAGTTGTAAGACAAGTGCTTTAGGATCCTCATCACTACTGGTGCTACTAGTGCCACAGACATTTGCTAGTAACACAGTTAACATCTACATCACTGGATATCCAGGTTATCACCTGATAGGGGCCATCATTTCCATTGTAGGAGTAGCCACAAAGTGAGCATCCCATACCTATTCCTGTCTGTACCACACCTTACCAGAGTAGCCCCACTCGGGGGTGACCCGCTAAGAATGGCCTCTCCAACACCAGCATAGTAGGTGTCCAGACTTACAATTCACAGCCAAAGAAATACAGGGAGACAACACCATGTGCCAAATTGGAAATAAGCCAATATTACCTAACAAACTGACACCCAAGGTACATCTTCTGTGGAAATTTACTTCTTCAGAAGGACATACATAAAAGTGGACGAGGTATCTCATTCAACAGGTATGCAAATCTAAACACAAGAATACAAGAGATGAGAAAACAAAGGTAATATGACATCACCCAAAAGATCGTAACTCTCCAGCAACAGATTCCAAAGACCTGAAAATGCATAAATTATCTCATAATTTAAAAATGATTATAAAGGGCTCTATAACATCTAAAAAAGTACAAATAAACAGTTAAGTGAAATTAGGAAGATTTTGCAGGCTATAAATGAGACATTAAACAAAAAGAGATTTTGTAAAGAGTCAAAAAGAAATCTTGGACATGAAGAGTACAATAAGTCCAACAAAAAATTCAGTTGAAAGTCTCAACAACACAAAACATCAAGCAGAAGAAGGAATAGCTGAAATCGAAAACAGATCTTTTGAAATATCCCATTTGTACATTGTTATTGGAGATGGGTCCCGCTGAGAGTGAGTGACAACAATGCCTCCCAGTAAACAGATATTGGAGACCAGGCTTGAAAGGCACAGATCTAATTTTACTTACGACTGTACAAGACATATATAGGCACATTATCCAATCAGGTTAAGATGCTTGTTAAAACATAACAGAACCAACCTATAGGTAAGCTATAAGTCACACTAATGTAAACAAACCAAGTATCCCTAAGTGATTCTGTCTGGCAACAAGTCTGAGACAAAGGACTGGAGGAAGGGCAAGTTCTAGCACACAGCGTAAGACAAGGCAGCGCCAGTAAATTCACACCACAGCTTGCTGCGATGCTTGCTGAGCAAGGCTTCCCCTCAGCTTATAGCTCAGTCTCAGTAACTGCAAAGGTCTACAGTCCATGGCGAGTCTCAACCATTTCCTCAGTTTCTCTGTCCAGACTGTTTGGTTTATTTAGATCATGCTTGAAGAATGTTCCCTACAGTACATTTTTAAGAAATAGAAAAGAAGAAGAAATAACCAAGAGAGCACTTAAGATAATTGGGACACAATTAAACAAACAAATATCTACATATTTGGAATACCTGAAAGCGAAGAGATAAAGGTTAAAGAAACAGGAAACCAATTAAATGAAATAACAGCAGAAAACTTCCCTGATCCTGGGAAATATATAGATGTTCATGTATAGGAGCAGACAGAACCCCAAAAAGACATTGCCAGAAAAGATCTTCACTATGGCATATTATAGTCAAATTGTTCAAGGACAACCCAAAGATTTTTAAATCTGCAAGAGAAAAGTACCAAGTATATTCGAAGGCAGTCCCTTTACACTAAGAGACTTCTCACCAGAAAATGTGAAAGCAAAGAAGGAATGGAATAACATATTCCAAAGCTTGAAAGAACATAACCATAACCAAGATTACTGGACCAGCAAGGCTATCATTCAGAAGAAGAAAACAAAAGACCTTCCAAGAAAAAATTAATTCACGACCACCAGACCAGATTTACAATAAAAACTTAAGGGAGTCCTACATCAAGAAATCAAAGATAACTACCATCATGATAGCATGTAAAGGTATGAATTCCACTATAAGAGTAGATGCACAAAAGAGAAACAGAAGAGAATCAAACATTATCAATACAATAAACCATCGAACTACAAAGTTGAAAAAGAGAACAGGGAAAAAAAGCAAAGTATTTAAAACAATGAGAGAAAATCAATAAAATGACAGGGAAAAGTCCTTACATTTCAATAATAATCTTGAACCCATATGGATTAAATTTCCAATTTAAATATACAGTCTGACTGAATGGATTAAAAGAAAACAATATCATACCTATAAGAAACTCATTTCACCAGTAAAGCACACATAGACTCAAAGTGAAAAGATGTAAAGTTACATTCCAAGCAAATGGAAAATAAGCAGTAATAGTTATGTACAGAATAGGAGAATATTAATATTCAAATACATGAAGAATACAAAAAAACTAAATAAAATAATTAACTTTGAAATTCAATTAAAAATGGGCAAGTTATCTGAATATATGTATCTCAAAAAAAGAATCACAAATGGTCAATAAGTATGAGAAAAAAGTCCAAATATCATTAGCCATTAGAGAAGTGAAAATCAAAACAAGAACCATCTAATCCCAGTTAGTAAGGTTATTATTTTTTAAAATTACAAATACTAGTGTTAATGGGGAGAAAATGGAACTCTTATATACTGCTCGTGGAAATATGTTAGTACAGCTAGTACCCACTAATAGGTACAATCAAACACTAATAAGTTTAAATATATCCATCTTGTACATAAATATTGTGAAGTTCAAGTAAGACTTTGTAATGAATGTGTTTGGAAAACCTTAAACAATTACCTAATGGAAGGTGTTATAGTATCTGAATTATATTTATGTTTCTCTACTCATGTAGGGTTCTGTGTTAGGTGATGAAAGTACAAATGAGACACAATCTCTCCTTTTATGCATCTTGTAGGAAAACAAAATGCAGGCTATTATAAATCAATATTTTAATTACAAATTGTGATATCTTCTAAAAAAATGTAAATGACAACACTTGAAAACCTCCAGCAAATGTGTGTAGGTGACATTTGGCCTGATGCAGAAAAGATGAGTAATAATTAACAAAGAGAATAGTGTTTAGGCAGAAGGAACTAAACATGCAATATTCTTCAGTAAGATTCACATGACTTATTCACCCAATTGTATATTGTGTTCAACACTTCACCACTTGTGTTTCTTTCACTTTGACTATTGTGACACATTGTAGTTCAGTTTTCTTTTATATTTTTAGGGAAGAGTGTGCAGTTCTACCATCAGAACAGCAGATTTCCCAAACCTTAATTCCCCTGATCAGTGTATTGACTGTATAATGATGCAATCTGCAACTATGTTCCCAGGTTTCTTTTAATGGAAGACATTTTGCTGTGTTAATAACCCACCCTATTTAAAGAATCTTTGAAGAACCTTTTTTTGTGTCATATTCTGTGTTCTCAAGTTCAAAGTCCTTAAAACTTTTTTTTAGCAACAATGACAAGAAATATGAGAAGAATCAAAAGAAAAAAGGTAGATAGGGGGTAATTTACACAAGACAGTGAGGCAAGGGAGTAAGCATTGGTAGGAAACTTTTAGACCAGCAGGGCTGTGGAAGTCCTGTGAAAGTGAGGGTGGAAGGAAAGATGATGCTGTAGGAAGAACAGCTCAGAGAAACCCCCCAACATTCCAGTGGGGAGAGACAATATCAAAGTTGGTCCTGGTCTGGGAAGAAATGGTAATCCCTTATAACATTGCTTTCTTCAGTTTCTGCCCACACAGTGAAGAGGTTTGTGGAAACAGGGGTGGATCCAGAAGGCATCTTCAGCTAGATGTTCTCTCCTGAGAACATATAAATAACAATGTCTTCATGTCCACCATCATCTCTTTTACCAATTTTTCCTAGATAGCTTTTTCTCATTGACTTTATTACTTTGGATACATTCTGGATAGGGCCAAATTTTGGTTTTATATTTATTATAATTTTTCTCTAAGTCTCATTTAACTTCTCACATTATATAGGATATTTCCAAGCATTTTGTTCTTATTCAGAGCTCCTGAGTTTCTAGTTTTATTTAAAAAAAAAAACTCACTTATCCCCAAATTTAAAAATTTTCTTTTAATCATAGTACTTATAAACTAATAAGATTTAAATCTTTGTGTTGAAATTTATTATTTTATGGAATAATTTATTTTTGGTGGACCTACTTCATTTTCTTCCAGATAAACAGAATATCACATTACTGCCATTTATTAAATAAAATAATCTTTTCTCATTCATTTCAAGCAACACATTGTCACATTTTCCCATATTTTATCAGCTCCTTTTATGTAGTTGTATTTTTAGACCTGTAAATTACATCCGCTCCAGGTTCATACGGTTTGATTACTGCACCTTATCATCAGATGCAAATAAATT
This sequence comes from Sciurus vulgaris, assembly GCF_902686455.1. Classification (NCBI taxonomy): domain Eukaryota; kingdom Metazoa; phylum Chordata; class Mammalia; order Rodentia; family Sciuridae; genus Sciurus; species Sciurus vulgaris. Next base: position 71,611,014 of record NC_136468.1, on the reverse strand, counting down.
ACTGTAGCAAGTTTCCACTAATATTTTTTTTTCAAAAGTGTACATGACTGTTACAAAATGAAGAGGCTGGCAAATACACACCTACCTCAAAGAGGGGTGAGGGAAAAAACTATGAAACTGTGCAAAATTGGCAAATAGAACTCTGGAAAGTACTAACAGGAGACCAAAAAAAAAAAAAAAAAAAAAAAAAAAAAAAACTGAAAAATAAAAACCCAAACCTCAAATAAAAACCCTGTGGGGCAGCAGTCTTTGTGCCTGTGCTTGCTCTCCGCTCAGCCCATGGGTGGTCAGCCTGGTGCCGGCCAGGTAAGGGAGGAGCTTCACTGCAGAGTGTATGCTGCTACGACTTGCAGCCAAGCACTGAAGCAAAGCTACATGGTCAGTTAAGCAACAAGCGCAAAATAAAATGAGTGGGGAAAATCTTTAATTCAGCCAGCCTTGGATGGCGGTCCCAGTTGGGGAGAGTGGTGGACCTGCCATATATTTTACAAGAAAAATCTTAGACAGGAAAAAGTAGTACAGAGAGATAAATCTGAATTCATCCCTGGTGAATAGGCAAGCTACATTCACATGCAGGGAGATCAAGAGGATACAGTGGAAAGCAAATGCCAAGAGAGACTTGGAAACTACCTTGGCTTTATATGGGCTCCCCAACTAAACACAGATCAATCTGCAGAGGGTGAAAATCCCGTGGGCTCACAGTGCTTACACACAGCCTCTCACTGACCATTGGGACCTCTGGGGTATGTAGATGCAGTAGCAACCCCCAGGAAGCAAGACTAAAAACAATTCAAACAAACAAACACACATATACACCCCCCAAAAAATGTGAGCAGAGACATCTACTACCATAGAATCCAGAGTAGACATGATGTGTTAACAAGTGCAACTTTCAGCTCCAAAAAAACCAAAAAAACAAAAAAGAAAGAAAACTTATGTGACATACAAGGAGACAAAATGTACCCCACACTCAAACAAGCAAGAAATAAAGCCATTAACAGAAACTGTCCCTGAATGAGGATATATGTTGCTACTTTTATACATTTATAATTTATACATTTATAATTGCTACTTCAAAGACTTTGAATTATTATTATTATTATTATTAGCAATTATAAATGTTTAAAGATTTTAAAGAAACCATGATTAAAGAATTAGAAGAATATATGTGGTCAATTGGTCAACAAAAAGAAGTTTTAATAATGAAATAGAAACTATTTAAAGAGCATAAACAGATACTTAAGTGTTGAAAAGTATTTAAAACATAATAAAATTAGGTTTGCTCAATGACATGGTTTAGATAGCAGAAGAAACAGAAAACTTGAAGATGAATCAATATAATTTATCCAATATAAACAAAAAATTTTATAAAGAAATAGAACCTTAAAAGATGCATGGGGTAACATCAAATCAACCTCATCAACATATACATATAATAGGAGTCACAGAAAAAGGGAAAAGTGAAGTTTTTTGAAAATATAATGACTTAAATTTTTCAAATGTGATTAAAATTAATTTTAGAGAGTTAAGAAGCTCAGAAACCTCACATGAGGCAAACCACCTACATCTAACCATCTAGGCACATCATAGTTAAGCTTGTGTGAGCCAAAGAAAACAACTTGACAGCACCAGCAGAAAAATGACTAATCATGTCCAAGGAAACAAAAAAATGATGAATAATATGATGAATGGTTGATGTCTCTTCAGAAACAATGGAATCCAGAAGGTGGTGAGATGCTTTTTCCATAGTGCCAAAAACAAAAGCACAACAAAAAAACTGTCAACTCAGAATAAAAGCGCCCATAAAAAAATTGAAAGAAAATAAAGATATTCAGAGATAAACAAATATTAAGTGAATATATTGATAACAGATATGCCTCAAAATATATTATAGGACATGACACCTAATGATCACTCAAATCTGTAGGAAAAAACAAAACACCTGAAATGGCAAAAATATGGATGTATATAAAAATCACAAATATTTATTTTTCTCTCTTAAATATTGTAAAACAAACAGGAATTGTAACATCATATTGTTAAGCACACACAAATAAAAATAGATGGAAATAACACAAAAACAGGAATAAAAATGAAATCATGCTAGAAAAATGTTTGTTTTCCAGAATTAACTCATTATTAATCTGAAAATGATTGTGGTAAGTTAAGATTCATATGGCAATCCCTATGCTGACCACTACAAAAATAACTGCTAAGGTTTTAAGGTGTCACCTAAAAGGTAACATGGTAGAAATTTAACCTCCAAATTTATATGTTGATTTTACTTGGAGATAGGGCTTTGGGGAAGTAATTGGGGTCAGGTGAGGTCATGAGGCTGGAACTTCAAGGTGGAATTAGTAGTATTATAAGAAAGAGAGACCTGAGTTGACACACTCCACGTGACACCCTCTGCCATGTCATAAGGCATCAGGAAGACTTTTACCAGGTGCATCCCCTCAATCTTGACATATTTCATCATACCTTATGCAGTCTCAGGTATTCTGTTGTAGCAACACAAGACAAAGACAGAAAATTGATCCCAAGAAGTGAGGTCCTTGCTCAAACAAATACATGAACACATGGAAGTGGCTTTGAAACTGGGTAGAAGGTTGAAGCTGGATGAACCTGAAGTTTAGGAAAAGCCTAGATTGTTACAAAAAGAACACTAATGTGATTCTGCTGAGGGACTGAAAGAGGAGAAGGGAGAGTTATAACTTCTTAAGAGATTGTTTAAATGATCATAATCAGAATACTGATAGAAATTTGAACAGAAATTGTCATTCTGTGGTCTCAGGTGTAAATGAGGAACAAGATTTTGGAAAATGGAGCAAAGGCCATCCTTACTAGATAATTGCAAAGAACCTGGTGAAACTTTGTCCATGTTCTTGGACATTATGGAATAGAGAACCTTTGAGGAATGAATCAGCACATTTGATAAAAAAAAACATTTAAGAAGCAAAGTATTCAGGATGCTGTGTCTACTTTTAATTGCTCATAGTGAAATGAGTAATGATAGGCAGATTTACAAAGACAGAATTTATAAATAAAAAAGAAACAGAGTAGAAAAAATTGAAATTTGCATCATGGCCATGTAAATAATGATAAAGCACAATTGGGAGAGAAAACAAAGGGTGCAGACAAGTGATCCTTTGCCAAAGAGATAAGCATGGATAGTGGGTAGCCACGTGCGGCGATTCATTAAGACAATGGGAGAAGTCCCCAAGGTTATTTCAGAGGTCTTATAGGTGACCTCTTCCATCAGAGGCCCAGGGATTTATGAGGGCAGAACGATTTCCATAACAGGCCCAGGGCACCCTTCACAGACTCATTACCCAGGGTTCTTTAGAACACTACTCTCTGCAATCCAGCACAGCATCCCTCTGCCCCCGAGTATTTAGAAAGGGGGATATACAATCAAAGAAGTTTTTTGTATATATATTTTTTTCTTGTGGGTTTTAGATTTACTTGGATTCAATTACCCCTTCCTTCTTGCCCATTTCCCTCTTTTTGAACAGGAATGTCTATTCTACACCTGTCTCACGATTGTATTTTGGGAGTGAACATCTCATTTTTGACTTCACAGGCTCATGACTGGAGTAGAATTGGGCTCAGGATGAGTTGGATCTTGAGTTTCACCAATATCTGATTCTACTCTAGTTGTACTTTTGATTGAAGCTGGGTCTATTTGTGAGTTAATACTTTAATATATGAAAGGATATGAGTTTTGGAGGGCCAGGGGCAGGCTCCTATACTATACTATATGTCCCTTCCTAAGAAAACATTCATGTTGATTTAATTGCAATTGTCACAGTATTAAGAAGATGAGCTATTGCAGATGATTAGCTCTGAAAGAACTACCCTTTTGAAGGATTAATGTCATTACATTTGGAATGGATCACTTATTGTGAGAGTGGGTCATAATGAAAAATAGTTCAGGGGCTGGGTTGTGGCGCAGTGGTGGAGTGCATGCCTAACATGTGTGAAGCACTGGGTTCAATTCTCAGCACCACATATAAATAAATAAAATGAAGGTCCATCAACAACCAAAATATATTTTTTTAAAAAGTCCTAGTTCATCCCTTTCCTGCTTCTGTCTTTTGTGTATGCACGCTTGCCTTTCTGCCATGTTTTGATGTGTCACGGAAGCCCTTGCCAGATGTCAGTACTGTGCTTATAGACTTTGCAGCCTCCAAAACCATGAAGAAAAATAATTTTCTTTTCTTTATAAATTACCCAGGATCAAGCATTTTGTTATAATAACACAAAAGGGATTAAAGACAACAAAAAATAAGAAAACAACAAAAGAATAAAAATGGTACAATGAAAATTATTTAATAATCACAAAACAAGATAGTAAAGAAAAAAATGGACTAAATAGTTGTGACATAAAGAAATCAAATGGTAAAATGGCAGAAGCTAATCTAACCTTATACATTTAATAATCACAGTAAATGTGGATAAGGTTAGAACTCTAATTGGAAGGTAGTGATTGCTAAAAGGAAGAAATTGTTAAATTGGTTCAGACAGAATATTCCAACTTGTTACATATTGCCTCTAAATCTGATCAATTCCCTCACTCCCCATTGTTCACCAGGTGATATCTGATCACCCTTCTGTGCCCTCAGCAAGCATAGGGCTAAATTTGTTTTGCTGGAATTCCATTAGTCCCATGTTTTCTCTTGGTTTTTCTACCCCCTGACCTTTATCCTGCCCTTCAGCTAGAAATACTCACTTGTCCAGTTGTATTTGGAATTGAACCCAGGTCTGTCCTGAGAACTCCTTTTCCCTATTGTAATAGTTCCTGATTAAGATTTGTATTAACTGCTTAGTTACTGTTCATATCCACTTTGGACAGTCCTCTTGTCACCCAAAAACTGAAGATGAAAACTATGTAAATCAGGAATGGAAGTAGAGACATCATGAGAAATTAAAGGATTGGAAATGAATATTATGAATTTTAAGGAATTTGTACATTTTGTCTTGTGTTTGTTAGACAACATGAAATGGACAAGCTCTTTGAAATGTTTTAGTCAGCTTTTTCACTGCTGCAACTAAAGAATCTGACCAGAACAATTTTAGGAGGAAAGGTTTATTTGAGGGCATATGGTTTCAGGGGTTTTAGTTCATAGAAGGCTGGTTCCATTCCTCAGGGCTTGAGGTGAGACAGGACATCATGGCAGAAGAATGTGGCAGAGGAATGCACTCACATGATGATCAGAGAGAGACTCCACTCGCCAGATACAAATATATAGCCCACAGACATGGCCCCAATGAACCACTTCCTCCAGCTATACCCTACCTGTCTCCAGTTACCATTCAGTTAATCCCATCAGGGATTAATTCACTGAATAGGTTAAGGCAATAACCCAATCATTTCTCTTCTGAACCTTCTTGCATTGTTTCACACATGAGCTTTTGGGGCACATCACATCTAAACCATAACAAAATACATGTTACCATAACTGATGCAGGAAAATAGATAATCTGAATATACATTAACAAAATGAATTAGGAATTAAATATTTCCCCCATAAAGAAAAGCTCATGCCCCAATAGATCCACTAGAGAATTCAAAGAAATATTTAAAGAAAAATAGTACCAATAGTACAAATACTTTTAGAAAACTTCCAAAAGGAGCACTTTTGAAATAATTCTATAAGGCCATTATTATGCTGATGCCAAAGTCAATCAACCAAGGATATGATCATTAAAAACTATATACCACTATCACTCAAGAATATAATTATAAAAAAATCCTTTAAACAACTAGGTTGCCAAGTTCATACATACATATATGTATATATACAAGTATATAAAATATGTATATAACATATATATAAAATATAATAAGTCATGTTCAAAAGGAATTTATTCCTGGAATTCAAGATGGATTTAACATCCCATAATCAAATAATATACCATTTAAAAGACTAAGGAATAAAAGACATGGTATTCTCAATACCACAAATATATTGAGTGACAAAATTCAACACTCATGACAAAAAAATGTGATTCTCAGTATATGGGAGATGAAAGAAAAATTCTTCAAACCAATTAAAGTTATATGTGCAAAACATACAGCTAAAAGCTTACTTAATATTGAATGGAGAAATGTTTACCTCTTCAGATGGAGAGGGAAAAGCAAGATATTCCCTTAGTACTTTGATTCAGCATTGACCATTAAGTCCTACCAAGTGCTGCAAGGGAAAAGAAAAGAAAAAAAAAAAAAAAAAAAAAAAAAAGGAGACAGGGAAGAAGGGAGGGAGCAAGAAGGGTAGAAAGGAAAGTTAACAAAGAAAAATAAGACAAAGTATAAGGAAAAAATTAAACCATACCAATTAGAAAGGAAGTAAAACCTTTTCTCACATGTAAAATTATCCTGCAAAATGCTCTTACAGTATCATTCATTGTAGCCTCAAAGTGGAAACAATCCAATTATCTGACAACAGGAGAACAAATAAAATGATAAGAAAGAATGAACGAACTCCTGATACTTGCAAGAACATGGATAAATTTCAAAAGCATGCTAACTGAAAGAGGCTAGACACAAGACCATAAGTTATATTATTCTATTGATATTTTCAGAAAAGTCAAATCATTAGAGCTAGAAAGCAGACCAGCAGTTGCGTGGAACTATAGGAAGTTTTAGTGTACAAAGGTTCTAAAATGGAATAGTTGTGCTGAGGGTTCAACTTTGCAAATTCACAAAAAATTGCTGAACTGTACATTTAACAAAGGGTACATTTTATAATGTGTACTGTACCTTAATAAAACTTTTAAAAATTATTTATTTACTCTGGCACTTTTCCCCCTGTGGAAATATCCACATAATTTTGTCTTATTCTAAAAATGTATTTTTTAATCTAAGTGGCAGTAAAAATGAAATAAGCATATACACAGAGTTTCAGTTAACTACATATGTACTTAAATAATTCAGAGTTTGAACTGAGTAAATTTCATGGGTACATTTTTTTAAAACTTCTTTCCTGCATCCTTAAGAATCATGCATTTCCAAATCCAAGTCTTTTATTTACTTTTACCCATCTCTCATGCATGTGATCAGCCTCAGTGATTGCCTTCTATAGATTTGCTCTATTTTAATGTCTCCTATTCATTCTTTTTGACTCTTTGTACTATAGAATCTATTGGCTTTTTTCCCCTAATGTTTCATTTCATTATTGGGACATAATGAGCATGTTAGACTTTTATTTTCTACCAACTTTAGATTCACAGAAAAGTTACAAATTACATATTGTTCCCTCACTCAACTCCCCCAAAGGTGGATATCCTATATGATGATCTTGTGATTGTCAACACCAGGGAGTTTGTGCTGCTTCAATACTTTTGATTAAGCAGACTTTCAGTTTTCACATTTTATACCTAATAATACCTTTCCAGGACTTTCTACCCAGCCTTTCAGGTTGCATCCATTTTTTTCTCCTTGGTTTCCATCAATCTGTGATAGTTCTGTCTATAACTGTCTTCAGTGATCCTGAAACTCTGAAAGAGTGCTTGTAATTTATTTTAAAATTTATCTACATGTTTGTTTTTTTTCTTGATATTTTTATTATCTCAATGAAGTTATATACTTTTGTTCAGATCAACACACACACACACACACACACACACACATACACACACAGAGAAAATGGTGTGCCTTCTCTGCATTGTAGAGAACCATACTGCTAAACTTGCCCACTTAGTCAAGGTGGTGACTAGTAAGTTTGTTCACCCTGAAGTTACTTTCCATTTGCAATAAGGAGTATCTTGGGGAAGATACCTCAAGACTATACTAATTCCTGGTTTTCTGCAAAATTTTACTCACTAATTTTAGTAACCATCTATCTGCAATAATTATATCATGGTAGTTACTTACTGGAGATTTTGCCTTTTATTTTTGCACGTTTTATTGTAATTCTTCCATGATAAAGAGCTGTTCCTTTCATACATAGAAATACTTTTAAATTATTGTATTTTTCAGAATAGACTCAAGGTTACTTACATTATTTTATGGATTAACACACAAAAAAATCTTCATGAGTTTTGTTTAATTTTTTCAGCTTTGGCCATTAAAAACTCCATTGGATTACTTTCTGTGTTCTAATGATAAGCTCTCATTCTTTTTGAACACTTCCTTACTTTCTAGAATCACAATATGATCTGGGTTCATTCAGTACTTTTTTTGCTCTGATCCTGGAGTCAATCATTTCTCCAAGGAGTTTATGCTCCTCTTATTACAGAACGGCACTCAGAAAAAAAAAATGATCCCTTTAATGAAATTTTTAAAAAGATTAAAGGCCATTTTCATTAAAGATTTCTTATGTGGTGATTTTACCACCAGTACCTGTCAATTAGTTATTAAATGTTTCTGAAATGTTTATTGTATAATATGACCCATTTTTGTCCCAAACAATCTAAGTGTTCCAAAGTTTTCACAAATAGAAAAAAACAAATATGCATATTCAATGGAGTTAGCATTACTTTTGTTTTTCCTATTTTAAATACCTATAACACTATTTTTTTTCTTATGAAAATGCTTTGGGTTTCTGTAATGTTTTATGCTATTTTTATTATTTTATCAATTGTATTGTTCTCTACTCATAAAATAGTATATATGGTACAACTTTCTTTTAAAACTTGAAAAATAATAGAATTGGGATATTTTCATTCTGTGAATATGGGAAATAGTTGACCTAATTCCTTTATTACTTTTTTCAGCACTATTGCCTGATTTAATCTTTCAAGGCTTAAGAGCACAAACTTAAGGGCATTAACATAGTACATGAACTTTCTAATAAAAAAATAGCATGAATATAGGAACAATACAACTGAGCTTATATACAGAAAGATATTTTCCATCTCACACAGCATGTATGCATTTGATTGGGAATCAGAATTAGTTATTATAGAATTAAAAGCAAGTCCCAGTCATAATCTAGAGATTAAAGGATTTCATATCATTACTAATGATATTTTGTATTGGTTGACTATGCTTTTTAGCCTATCTTCATCTGTGTTCTGTGTTAATTCTAAGAACTGTTGCCTAGAAGATAACTGTTTCACAGAATTGTTCTATTATAATTGGTCCAAGTAATCTCTTACCTTCTATCTGTATTGGTGAGGTCTGAATAGATGCAGAAAATTGGGGAAATTTTTAATAGAATTAATCCTTAATTGATGGTTTTAGTTATATTCCTTAAACTTTTATTTTATTTGGTTCACACTCTAAGTATTAAAAATCTGTTACTATATGGGCATATGTGCTTAGGTAGATACCATATTATTTTCCAGAATGAAAGAAACCACCTGCTTTGACATATACTATACATGAAATAAATATACAGCTAGGAAGTTTGGCTTAACCAAGTATTTTTAGATTATGTAAGTGTAGGGGTGGTTCACTGTTTACCCTGAGATCAACAGGTATAATAACTTTTTTCCTATCTTCTCTTAGCAATGTTACAAGGCCTTTCTCTGCCTACTACTTATTAAGAGAAAGGAGGATCAGCCAAATTAATAAAATCATTTCCAACAATAAAGGCTGCCAGATTCCCCCATAATAAAGAAAATAACACATCATTATTAACATTCAGAGTTTTAAAACAGAGCTTATTTTGATGGTGGTGAATGAACAAGTAAAGAAATACTTGCATCTGCAAACTGTCCACAGAAACACTCACCCTTAGTACTAAAAAGATTATTCCAGTATTCCAAATATTCTTCCTCAAGATGGATTTCAATCACAATGGATGTGAAGCCAGTACCTTTTCTTATACACAAATCATGGCTTCTTACATGTGAATTATATATACGAGTCTGTCTAAGCCTCTAACTTTTGGGCAGGGAATGGGTCATTATGGGGTTCAAAAGTGGGAGTCAAGTTGAGTCAGTCTCAAAGGATCATTTCAAACCCTAAGTAGGGCCAAGTAACTAGGCTGGACCAGTATGCAATGCCCCTTCACTTCAGGTTTCAGAAGCAGAGTACAACATAAATATCAAGAACTCACTTGTGATTTTTTTTATCTACAAGACCATATCCTCAGATATGAAGAACTACTTCTTTTGGCTAAACTTACTTTCTTCTTCTTCCTTTTTTTTTTTTTTTTTTTTTTTTTTTTTTTTTTTTTTTGGTACAGCAAATTTACCAAGACAGGCAGGCAGTGGTGGGGGGACACATTGGCCAAGTGTGAGGTTTCCCTGTTTCACTCAGAGGAGTGCATTCCCAACATTGTTAAGTCCTCTTCTTTTTCACTTCCCTTTGTTCCATGGCAAGATCTAGGTACCAAATATCTTTATGAAAATTTCATATAATCTGTCAGCCCATGCTTATTTGGTTTCCTTTATAAGACTAAAAATTTCTTAAAATCAAGGCATATGATTCCCCAAATTATCCAATTCAGATCAGATTAAAGAAAAGAGAAATCAAAGAAAAAAACACAAGAAGGTAGACTTTGGAATATTTGGTATTTCTCTAACTATAAAAGAGAATAGAATCATAAGCCTCACAGGAAACAAAACAAGTAAAGTTAATGATTTTGTCAGATTTTTCAATAGGGACTGAACTACTTTTACTGCCACACAAAAATGGAAACTTCTTATGGTATTAAAATTATAAAGAAAAATAATCAGCATGATTTTATTCAAATGAATCTTTTGCTGAGGCTCAATCTTTGATGTAGACAGATGCCACACTGGCCTCACAGGACAGGAGGTTAGACACAGCTGCACCCATGACCTGGACATCTCAACAAAAGCCCCTTTTCCCTCCCCAGGATTCCCATTACTTTACATCTTATGGTTATGTTAGAATCATTACTTCTCTCCCTTTACATAGAAACTCCAATCATCAATAAAACTAGAGTTTATTTAAAAAGACTTTGGGTTGTTGTTGACAAAGTCAAACACGTTTACTGGATTTAAGGGATTCCTGAATTTAGAAGACATAAATTAATCAGAAAGTATAATAAATAGGTGAATTAGCACACTTTCGGCTACATGGTTATTATATTTTACTGAAAAGTTTTCTTCAGTTGCTGAATACTGAAGTACTTTGAACCAGTGTTAGGATACGTCATTATCTTCTTTGGGTTGTTAATTATGTATTTTCTTGTCTTTTTTTTTTTTGACTAGGAAATTAATTTTATTTGCATTTTTTTCTCCTCTGCTAGCCTTTGAATTCCTTAAAGGCAGGTATATTTATGCATTTCTCATATCCCAAAGCCTAGCAAATAACCTGGTATGAAATATGTTCACAATCAATATTTTCAATAAAATTGAAGCTCACAGAGGACATTTTTTTTCTTCATAAAAATAAAGTTGGTAATTTTTGCAGACATATTTTCAAAATGTCTAATTTTTCATGATTGTGACAGTTGCTGCATATGTCCTAGAATTCTTTTAAGAGGAGAAAATAGCTAACAGGTTTTTTTATATGAAATAATGGATTTCACCATATAATTTTAAAACAGCCTGATTTTCTTACATTCTCAGGGCTTGCTCCAGGCATATAAGCACATATTTTAAAGTAAAATACAATTAGTGATTTTCATAAAGAAAAAACCATTGCCTTCATTTTGCTCTCCTGGGGAAGCTGATGCCTAGTGACAGCTCCTATCCTCCATGGGCTTGTCTAACAATTCTGACTAGGCAACTCTATATTGTAACACAGTAAGAATATAATTGTGCTCTTGTTAAAACATGCTGTAATGTCAGGCACACTAAATTTTAATTCCCATGGTGGGTCCAGATAATCAGGAAATTTTCCAACTGCAGGAGGACTTTGAAATAGCATGTGACATTTTTACATCTGGCCATAATTTCATGCTTTGCCACCTTTGATCAAAGTGTCACCGTAAATGAAGGCAAGGAGACAGAAAACACTAGAGTGAAATTCAAATGTAACAGATTCACTCGAATCTAAAGGTAAAATTCATGTGCAGTTACAATACTACACTCCCTAATATTCACATGGGGAGGAAACCAAATGAAGTTAGAAAATTTTATAGCTCACAATATATTTTAAATTATCCTATTATTATTTTATATCTGATCCTTCCTACAAGTAGCCTCCAAGCATGAGAACATAAGAAAGGACATCAAATTAACAGATACAAATAATTTATATACTGAAATGCTCTCACATAAGACATAAGGAAATATAGCTTCTATGATAAATAATATATGGGTAAGTATTCTCCAAGCTACAACTGTTCACCTCACAATCTAATACCGGAGGATCAAGAAGCGTGTATTGACTCATGTGAAAGTCGTTCTCACTGGGAAATTATCAAGGGTTAGTTTAGGAGGATGAAATATTTAGAGGAGGCAAGAGAGTTTAAGATATGATATTACTTAGTGGTGGGGAAGGAGGCTATTTGCTCTAAAACCTGCTAACTTCTTAGATCATTTTTATGGCAGCATGTTAAAGCATTTGTTACCTAGTGACACTACAGAAACTTAGAGATTTTTCAAATTCAGTTGGAAGTCAGTCACCCTATAAAAGAAAATGTATTCATGTTACAGAAGACGAAACAAAGACTCAGACAGTGACCTGATCAAAGCCTCCAAAATAAGTGGCAGAGTAAATCTTTTATTTTGGATTTTTTGAAAAATAGCTGTCTTAGTCCATTTTGTGCTGCTATAACAACATATTGGAGACTGAATAATTTATAAATAACAGAGATTTATTCTGCCACAGTTCTTGAGGTAGGAGGTCTGAGTTCAAGGCACTGTCTCTGGTGAGGGCCTTCTTTCTGTGTCCTTACCTGGGAGAAGACAGAAGGGCATGAAAGATGAGCTCAAGTCCTCACAGGGCAGAAGAGCAAAAGAAAAAGGCCCTATTCCTGCAATCCCATTGACGGCCTTATTAATCCATTCATGAGAGCAGGAATCGCATGACCTAACAACTTCCCAGATGGCCCCACCTCCCAACACTACTGCATGAAGCAGTAAGTTTCCAAGATAAATTTTGAAGGGACAAAAACATTTAAACCATGAGGGCAGGCTAGTAACCCTCACTCTATTTCCTTCACTATCTTATGATTTGTTAGGGCAGTAAGGGAGGGAATTCCTAATCCTTCATGGGAAAAGTGTGGATGCATTGTAATCGTACTGAGTTTTTACACAATATATTAACATGATATATTAATAAAAGGCATAATAAATGTGTCAGTCCCTTGTCCTGATTCAAAATCTTTAAGCTTTCTCATGTTTAATAAAAATTTATGTTTATATTTAAAAGTAAATACCATGTTGGAATATCACCAAAGCTTCCCTTTTAGTTTTATATTTATAAAATATTAGACATTAATTTTATTTGAACCTTTGTATAAAAGATACAGAAAATCATCGTAGCCACCTCTAAACAGAAAAAGCCACCCTCCACTTTTATTTCTTTGAGGATCAAGAGTTTATGGAAAGAAATTTCTAGAAAATTTCTAGAAAATTTCTAGAAAATTTCTTTTCCAAAATAGATATATTTAAAGGGAATTATAACAATAGGAAGAATTTATAAAGAAATCATTGTCCCCTGAACAAATCATGCTTTGTGATTACTTAAAGTTATTAAAACTTGTTAAATGTGTTTTTAACAAAAATATTTATATTTTAGGATTTTTTAATATTTTACAGTAGAATTTGTATTTTAAGGTCAATGGCAGAAAGCCCAACAGAATTTTTCTTTTACAATAAAGTAAATTTTGTACTTATTTTTGTGAGTTTGCTTCAACTTGCTTAGAAATCAGGTAGATATTTTAAAATTAAAATTTCTTGGATTTCTCACTGTCAGGCGTCTATCATCCGCCATTTGCCTGCCTCTCGCCTGTCCATCGACTACCTTACCCCTATCCATCACCCAACGCTCAAGGTTCACCTCCAGATCGTCCAACAGCTGCCAGCAGACTGACCGCAGTGGAGCACCAGCTGCCTGCTGCTGCCTGGAAGTTCACTGTCACAGCACCTGCAGGTTTGATTACACGTGGCAGCCGCCATTTTGAGACAACAGCCAGGCCCCGCAGGACCCCTGGCCGGACTGATTGAGCCCCGTCTCCTGGATCCCTCAGCCCAACCGATCACTCCCTGCCTCTGGGGCCTTCACATCAACTGACTGCTCCCGGCTGCCAGGACCCCCAGACCAACTGACTGTACCCTATCACCGGGAACCCAGACCAACTGATTGCACCCAGCCTCCAGGATCCCACAACCACACCAAACATACCGGACCTCCAGGACCCCTGCTGGACCAACTGCATCCTGTCTCCAGGACCTCCAGCTGACCACGTCCACCCCTGAGCTGCAGCTCCCATTTGCCAACACATTTCGAAGCCAGAGCGGCCATCTTGGATAATCCTGGAAGCCTTAGCTCCGATCTTCGGGTGGGGCAAATCCCATCCTGAGACGCCTGCTGGAGGCTTGAAGCTCATTGTCAGGTACCTCTCATGCATCAGGCTACTGAACACTGGGAGGTTTCATTAGTATATGACTGTTATATAGTAGATTTTCTTTTTTCTCCTTTTAAAAAAAAATTTTGTTTTTATTTCTTTACTTTTCTTGCTGTCTTTTCCTTTTGTTTACCTGTTCCCTCAGAGTCTCTTTCTCCCTTTTTTGCATGCTAACATCCAATTTCTTTTGATTACACTCTCACCCTTTCTATTTTCTAGAACTTCTGTATATTCTTTTCTTATCCCATTAGCAACCGTATTCTACATCCCTCTGCATCCTCTTTGTCCTCCATTAGAAACTGCAGACCTTATTGCAAACCTGTTTGTTTTACCGAAGATAACATTTGAACTCATTTTGTTTATTATGACAATTTTGTTATTGTCCCCATAGGGGCTATTTGGTCTAGGATTGCATCGTGTCTGATTGGGGCACTGCTAATATTGATCTCCCCTTAAAGAAAGGGTTTTGGGAACCTATAGGGCCACTATAAGCCTATAGGGGGAAATCTGCAATACCCCAGATCTGCACTGCTAGAGGGGAAGATACATGAACAACATAAAATTTCTTATAAAATTCCACAAAAAGAAGCAGAGAAAGACTTAACAAAGAGCTTTCAGGTTCACAAAGTTTGCTTTATTCTTGTGATTTAAAGAAGTTAAATTCCTGTTTTAAAATATTTCTGCTAATGATTTTACATTTTTTCTGGTTTAAATAATAGCCTGTGTTATTTCTTAAAGGCAAAAACAATCATCATTTTTAAAAAATCTTTCCTCTCAACAACACCTTCAATGAAGGAGGATGGAGAATGAAACTAGTATCTAGAGCACACCAACAGGTTCCAGGCTCCAGGAGCATGTGCATCACCTAACCCAGTGGTCTAACTAAACAAATGACTACTTTCAACCTTAAGAAGTGAATAGGGACCTGCCCTGAGCCCACCCCCACCACACACCAAAGTCAGACTGATGCTGAGCACGCCCCCCCACACACTGAGGTCCAACTGCACTGAACCTGCCATCCCCCCCACATTGAGGTAGGCCAGGGCTGAGCCTCCCCACCTGCCGCCCTACTGCTGAGGGACACTGTACTTGCCTCCATGCTGACCCAGAGGGCCCTTGTTGGGGTTCCTCAGCTTCTTTGGAGGCTGGTGCAGGCATTTTGGATTATTCTTGAGGGCATGGCCATCATCATTTGAGGGGTGGTTCCTTTCCTGAGATACCTACAGGAGACTGGAGGCCCTTTGACAGGTACCTCTACCTGCTAACTTACATCCTACATCCTTTCTTCATCCTTTTGTTCACAGCTGGAGATATTGTAAATGGTAATTGAACTGATCCTGTTTATTTTAAGAAGGTTGAAGTCTTTATAGGGGCTATCTGGTTCAGGGCTGCATTTTCTTTGTATTGAATGCTATTTGTATTGATCTCCCCTTCAAAGGAGAGCTGGGTCATAATAAGCCTGCAGCGGGGGAACTTCAGTATCTCTGATCTTCACTGCTAGAGGGGAATATATAGAAACAATATGAAAAAACACAGGAAGAAGGTATCCCTAACAAACCAAGATGCTATTGTGGTAGACTCCAATGACAGTCTAGCAGTAGAAATGACAGAAAAAGAGTTTAGAATATGCATGATTAAAATGAACCATGAAGCAAAAGACAAGATAAGAGAGCAAATGCAGGCAATGCATGACCATTCCAGTAGACAGTTAAAAGAGCAAATGCAAGAAGCAAAAGAACACTTCAATAAAGAGATTGAGATTCTGAAGAAAAACCAAATGAAATACTTGAAATGAAAGAAACGATAAACCAAATTAAAAACTCAATAGAAAGAATCACTAGAATAGACCTCGTGGAAGACAGAATCTCAGACAATAAAGACAAAATATTTAATCTTGAAAATAAAGTTGAACAAACTGAGAAGATGTTAAGAAGTCATGAATGGAACTTCCAAGAATTATGGACTATCATGAAAAGACCAAATTTAAGAATTATTGGGATTGAGAAAGGCACAGAGATACAAACCAAAGGCATGAACAACCTGTTCAATGAAATAATATCAGAAAATTTCCCAAACCTGAAAAATAAAGTGGAAAATCAACTATAAGAGGCTTCCAGAACACCAGGTACACAAAACTACAACAAATCCACACCAAGACACATTATAATGAAAATACCTCACATACAAAATAAAGACAGGATTTTAAAGGCTGTGAGAGAAAAGCATCAGATTACATATAAGGGGAGACCAAAGTGGATATCAACAGATTTCTCAGCCCAGATTCTAAAAGCAAGAAGGAACTGGAACAATATATTTCAAGCTCTAAAAGAACACGGATGCCAACCAAGAATACTATACCCAGCAAAACTAACTTTCAGATTTGAAAATGATATAAAATCTTTCCACAACCAATAAAAGTTAAAAGAATTTACAAATAGAAAGCCTGCCCTGCAGAACATTCTCAGCAAAATATTTCATGAAGAGGAAATGAAAAGCATCATTACAATTTGGCAAAGGGAGGAAATACCCTAAAGGAAAAGCCAATCAAAGGAGAAACCAAGTCAAGTTAAAAACCAAAAATAAGCCAAAATGACCAGGAATACAAATCATATCACAATAATAACCCTGAATGTCAATGGCCTAGACTCAATAATCAAAAGACATAGACTGGAAGATTGGATTATAAAGAAAGACCCAACAATACGCTGCCTTCAAGAGACTCATCTCATAGAAAAAGACATCCACAGACTAAAGGTGAAAGGATGGGGAAAAACATACCATGCACATGGACCCAGTAAAAAAGCAGGGGTCTCCATCCTCATATCAGATAATGTGGACTTCAAACCTAAGTTAGTCAGAAGGGATAAAAAAGGACATTTCATACTGCTTAAGGAAAGCATAAAACAGCAAGATATAACAATCATAAATATTTATGTCCTGAATAATGGAACATCTATGTATATCAAACAAACCCTTCTCAATTTTAAGAATCAAGTAGACCAAAACACATTAATAGTGGAGGAATTTAACACACTGCTTTCACCACTGGATAGATCCTCCAAACAAAAATTGAACAAAGAAACTATAGAATGAAATAATACAATCAATGATATAGACTTAATGGATATTTACAGAGCATTTCATTCATCATCAAGTGAATATACTTTCTTTTCACCAGCTCATGGATCCTTCTCCAAAACAGGCCACATGCTATGACACAAAAAAGCCACTAGTAAATACAAAAATAGAGATTCTACCCTGTGTCCTATGAGACCATAATGGAATGCAATTAGAAATGAACAATAAAATAACAAACAAAAACTACTCATACACCTGGAGACTAAATGATATCCTATAGAATGATACAATGATAACAGAAAACATCAGAGAAGAAATAAAAAAAAATTCTTAGAACTAAATGAGAACAATTACACAACATATCAAAATCTCTGGGACACTAAGAAAGCAGTACTAAGAGGAAAGTTCATTACATTGAGCTCATACATTAAAACAATAAAAAGTCAACAACTAAATGACCTAACATTACATCTCAAAGCCCTATAAAGAGAAGAACAGATCAACACCAAAAATACTAGGAGACAGGAAATAATTAAGATCAGAGCTGAAATTAATGAAATTGAAACAAGAGAAACAATTCAAAAAATTGACAAAACAAAAAGTTGGTTCTTTGAAAAAGTAAACAAAATTGATAAACCCCTAGCCACACTTACAAAGAGAAGGAGAGAGAAAACTCAAATTATTAGAATTCGTGATGAAAAAGGAAAGATCATGAGAGACACCATTGAAATACATAACATAATTAGAAGTTACTTTGAAAATCTATACTCCAATAAAATAGAAAATATCGAAGACATCAACAAATTTTTAGAGACATATTATCCTCCCTAACTGAGTCAGGAAGATGTACGCAACCTAAACAGATCAATTTCAAGCACTGAAATAGAAGAAGACATCAAAAGTCTACCAACCAAGAAAAGCCCAGGACCAGATGAATTCTCAGCTGAAATCTACAAGACATTTAAAGAAGAACTGATACCAATACTCCTCAAAGTATTTCAGGAAATAGAAAAGGAGGGAACCCTTCCAAATTCATTCTATGAGGCTAGTATCACTCTGATACCAAAACCAAAGACACATCAAGGAAAGAAAACTTTAAAGACCAATATCCCTGATGAACATAGATGCAAAAATCCTTAACAAAATACTGGCAAATCACATACAAAAATATATTAAAAAGATAGTGCATCATGATCAAGTGGGATTTATGCCAGGGATGCAAGGTTGGTTCAACATCTGGAAATCAATAAATGTAATTCATCGCATCAAGAGACTTAAAGTTAAGAATCATATCATTATTTCAGTAGATGCTGAGAAAGCATTTGATAAAATACAGCACACCTTCATGCTTAAAACACTAGCAAAAATAGGAATAATAGGAACATACCTCAACACTGTAAAGGCTATCTATGCTAAGCCCACAGCCAATACCATTCTTAATGGAAAAAAACTGAAAGCAACCCTCTAAAAACTGGAACAAGACAGGGATGCCCTCTTTTACCATTTCTATTCAACATCATCCTTGAAACACTTGCCAGAGCAATTAGACAGACCAAAGAAATTAAAGGGATACAAATAGGAAAAGAAGAACTAAAGCTGTCACTATTTGCTGATGACATGATCCTATATTTAGAAGATCCAAAAAATTCCACTAGAACATTTCTAGGATAAATGACTTCAGCAAAGTAGCAGGATATAAAATCAATACGTGTAAATCTAATGCATTTCTATTCATAAGTGATGAATCCTCTGAAAGAGAAATTAGGAAAACCATTCCATTCACAGTTGCCTCAAAAAAAATAAAATACTTGCGAATTAATCTAACAAAAGAGGTGAAAGACCTCTACAATGAAAACTACAGAACATTAAAGAAAGAAATTGAAGAAAACCTTAGAAGATGGAAAGACCTCCCATGTTCTTGGATAGGCAGAATTAACATTGTCAAAATGGCCATTCTACCAAAGGCACTGTACAGATTCAGTGCAATTCCAATTAAAATCTCAATAACATTCCTCATAGAAATAGAGAAAGCAATCATGAACTTCATCCGGAAGAACGAGAGACCTCAAATAGCCCAAACAATCCTGAATAGAAAAAATGAAGCAGGAGGTATCACAATACCAGACATTAAACTATACTAAGAGCAATAATAACAAAAGCAGCATGGTATTGTCACCAAAATAGACAGACCAATGGTACAGAATAGAAGACACAGAGACAAAACCACATAAATATAGTCACATCATACTAGACAAAGGAGCCAAAAACATACAATGGAGAAAAGATAGCCTGTTCAAACAAATGGTGCTGGCAAAACTAGAAATCCATATGCAGTAAAATGAAATTAAACCTGTATCTCTCACCCTGCACAAAACTCAACTCAAAATGGATCAAAGACATAGGAATTAGACCAGAGACCCTGCTTAGGATCAGATTTCCTCATCAAGACTCTCAAAGCGCAAGAAATCAAAGTAAGAATCAATAAATGGGATGGACTCAGACTAAAAAGCTTTTCTCAGCAAAGGATACAATCAAGAATGTGAAGAGAGAGCCTACGGAATGGGAGAAAATCTTTTCCACATGCACCTCAGATAGGGCACTTATCTCCAAAATTTATAAAGAACTTACAAAACTTTACACCAAAAATACAAAGAACCCAATCAATAAATGGGCCAAGGAACTGGACAGACACTTTACAGAAGGAGACACACAGGCAATTAATAAATATATGAAAAAGTGTTCAACATCTCTAGTAATTAGAGAACTGCAAATTAAAACGACTCTAAAATTTCATCTTCAATTAGAATGACTATTATCAAAAACACAAACAATAATAGATGTTGGCATGGATGCAGGGAAAAAGGCACATTTTTACATTGCTGGTGGAGTTGAAAATTGGTGCAGCCACTCTGGAAAGCAGTATGGAGAACCCTCAGAAACCTTGGAATGGACCCACCTTTTGACCCAGTTATCCCACTTCTCAGTTTATACCCAAAGGACCTAAAATCAGCAAACTACAGTGACACAGCCACATCAATGTTTATAGCAGCTCAGTTCACAATAGCTAGATTGTGGAACCAACCTAGATGACCTTCAACAGATGAATGGATAAAGAAACAGTGGTATATATACACAATTGAATACTATTCAGCCATAAAGAATAATAATATTATGGCATTTGCAAATAAATGAATGGAATTAGAGAATATCATGCTAAGTTAAATAAACCAAGTCCAAAAAACCAAAGACCAAATGTTTGCCCTGATAAGTGGACAATGATATATAATGAGGGTTGGGGGGTGGGGAATGAGAAAATAATGGGGGAACTTTAGAATATGTAGAAGGAAATGAGAGGGAGGAGGGTATGAAAAATGATGGAAAGAGACAGACATCATTATCTTATGTACATGTATGATTACACGAAAGGTATTAATCGTCATTGTGTACAACCATAGAAACAAATTGATGTACCCCATTTGTACAATGAATCAAAATGCAGTCTGTAAAAAATTAAAAGTTAAATAAAATTAAAAAAATAATTGAATAAACTGATAATCAAGTAATCATTATATGATATATGGTTATATGCAGGGTTTTGACAATAAATTCAGATAAATTTGATCTGAAAATCCTTTTCCCATTCTTTTGGGTTTACTGAACTTATGAAGTGATTTTGTACATCAACTAGATAGGTAGTGTCAATAATTTGTCAGAATGAAACTGAAACTGAAGAAAGTACAATTTTTAAGCAGTTACCCAGTGTGGATACATTGATAGTCATGTGACTTCCATTGGCTCATAACTCACCTTTTAAATTGCTACGACAGTATAGAAGTACGTATACTTAATCAGATTTTCACAGATGAAAAAAATTTCATCCCAAATTAAGAAAATGATGGACAAACCAGGAAGGTACTCCTCTAAAGGCATATTTTCATGTTTTATAACACTGAGAAATAAACTTAGAGGGGCTTTTATGTATGCTTCAGTTCCCATTTCACCATAAGACATTGAATGTATTTGCTCATATTTGAATAGTTCATATGACTCCATCTCATATAAATAACACTTGAATTAAAACAGGAATCCATTTATGTTTATTTTGTAGTGTTCAATGGCAAATGAACTAGAATAGATCAAATATTGGAGACATTTCAGTTTCAAGGTGGATTCATTTTTCAAACAGGCCGTTTTTGATTTAAGGTTTTTTAGCAATATATATATGTAACTATTTTATTACAAAAGCCTTAAACTCATATTGAAGTAAAAGAGATGATGCTGTGTTGTTTCCCTGACAGAAGAGATCCATAGAAGCAGCTGTGGCCAAAATCATATTTCCTCACATGGAAGGATGTGAAACCACCAGAGATACTAATAATATCCAAGAAAAGAGCCAGGTGATTACCAAGGCTAATCAGGATTTCTGAGGACTCAGAAAAATTTGAGACTATAATAGGATTACACTGTCTGCTACTCAAGGCATCAATATTTGCATATCACACTAGTAGGGTTTAGAAATTGGGATGGCACTAATAAGTCCAGATTAGTGCCAGACACAGCCAGAACTTTCTCCACATTTCCTTACCGAAAAGCAAAAATAAACCTCCTTCTAAGTAGTTGTTTCAAATCCTCATGGGATTCCATCTGATATCAAATCAGACAGAGAAGCCTGAGCATGTGGAGAGAATCGTTTCAAGTGCTAATTGTAGGAAATACAAAATGCGAGACTGGTATTTTTAAAAATTCCTGTGCTGAAAAGATGTCACATAAGAAAGAATGGAGATGAAACATAATGTTGCTTTCTCCTAAATAAATACAAAGGAAAGATATTATCTTGTAAAGTATTTTAATGGACAGCTACAGAATTGAACAGCCTGATATTCGATACCATGGAGCCATTTTCTCACAGTTGAGCAGTTAAATTACAATAAAGGATACTATTTTTTGCTAGTGAGCACCTAAATACAAAGCCTTATTATTTTTGTTATCATTTCTGACTGATGAGCATGGAAGTACTAAATCTGATTGCAAGAGAAAGTAATTAACTTGACAGGCCAAAACGGATCAAGTTGGCTGTGTCGCATCACCCTAGCTAGTTCTTCAGTAACATGCATGCACTGTCCATGCAAAATAGCCATTTAGCTATATTTTAAACTTTTCACTTTAAAAATCACATTTCTTAACAGAATTAACCCCCCCCCCCCCTTTTTTTTCCAACAGAGAATCACTTCTAAACATGGGAATGTACTTTGGACCTACGCTCTTCATTAAGGTAGCCATTAATGACATCTCACATTTGGCAACTTAAATTTAGCTACAAATTTTTAAAAATTAAATAACATTGAACTTTTAGTTTCTTAGGAGATTATCTCCATTTCAGGTGCACAATGGTACACAAGGCCACATAAGACTATAATACTGGATAATGCTTATGTAGAACATTTCTATCATAGCAGAAAGTTTTAATGAACAGACTGCTCAAGACAATTTCTTTGGGTAATATTAAACCTTTGTTTATTACAACATAGACTGTCTAATTATAAAGACTTACAGAATCCATCCGAGGTACAATAATATTAAACAAAAGATTATTGATATTTTCACAACTGATAAGGTCTGTAAATGGAGAAATGAAATAAAAACAATAGTTTTCTTAATTAGCCCAGAATAAAAAGGACAAAATTCTAAATAGCCAACTAGCATATCAAAGTCAAATAAAACTAATGCAATAAAAATGACTTTTTATTCAATCTATAAATTAAGCCAAACTTAAAAAATTATCCCTCTTCTTTCATGAATAATGTGAATGTTAATTCAGCACATAATCTAGTATTATCTTTTATAGTTAAAAATTCACATTTTTATCTACCTTTCTGGTTTTATCTAATAAAAATTAAGGCCTTGCTACAGAAGGAATATTATTCATAATATTTGGTTGTGTCAAAAACTTGGAAACAGCAAGAATATGCATCTGTAGAACAGTTGCTAAGTTATGGTACTTCCAACATTTAAAAATTATGAACTTATTTCCAAAAATGTGATAAATTTTCAAGCTTTTATCTGAGGAGATAACACAAAATATACAAACATATTTCCTGGTAAAATGTGAATGGAAAAAAAAAAACATGTAGGAAACAAAAGGATATGTGTAAGTGGAAGAATAATAAGGAAAATCTAGAGGAATTATAAAATGCTAAACCTAAGCTTAACCCTTTCTATATTTACATAATTGATATGAAAAAGAGCAAAGTTGAAGAGAGTTACACATTGGGCTTTCAATGTTACTTATCTCTAAAAATAAAGAAAGGAAAGATTTGATTTGTCTGTATCCATTCTTGCATTGCTTTTCTTATTTCCAAGAGTATAAACTCTGCAATTTAAAAATATTTAATTAAAAATAATTCATTGTGCATCTCCTATAAATGAGGATTACTTTGCAATTTAGGGATCTAGCAATCAATATTGATATATTAGACTTAGATAGAACTTCATAATTTATAATACTTTCATACATATTTGATCCTTGTCAGGGTGGTTGGGAAGAAAATGTTTTTTCTTTTTTTTTTTTTTCTCCAAGTACATCCATTCAATAACTAGTGAGGCCAGGATTAGCACCTGGGTGTTGAGTATCTCTGTTTAATTCCTTTTTTTACAATATCACAAAATGAAAAATGAAAGACTCAATTTTTATTCCCAAAGAACATATTTTATAGATGAAGAAATTGTGGCCTAAACAGTTGTTACCTTATGTCTTTCCATTTACTTTACTATTTTAGTACTTGTCTTCAACTCCATCCTTTTTCCTAAGTAAAATCTTTTTAAAAAAGATGTCTACATAAAGTGAAGTTGGTAATTAGGCTTTTTAAAACCATATATACAAAGAATTACAGTCTCTCTCAAAGATATGCTTTATGCAAAAGGAGTACTTAAATGTTGGGAAATTATTTGTAACTGAAGGACAATATTCATTACTCCGCTGGCATCAAATAGAAACACCCTTTTAAAGACATGATGCACAGAAATATTTCAATTTGAAAATCTCATTGATCACAAAACATATCATGTGATCATAACTTGTGAGAGCGAGGGATATCCTTACACATCAAGTATTAGAGTAAAGCACAGCATTTCTTTCGAACAATAAAAATGAATGAGGAAATAATAAGTACTGGCATGGCCAGGAAAGTAAAGGTAGAGAGAGCATGTGCCGGCACACAGCTCATTGCTGGCAGAGGGGAACTTGGTTAACATAGGTGCCACTAACTTACAAATAGCATGGCATAAATTAGGAAAAACTGTTATGAGAAGAAATTATGAGAAGCTAGGTGTAAGATTTATCCAGAAGGAATAAAGTCATATTAAAGCAGTAATGAAGAATAGCAGTTTATGTGTTTTAATCCATTTGGGCTTCTATCACAGAATACTATAAATTGGGCAGCTTATAAACTACAGAGATTTATTTCTCAGGACTTGGAGGCTGGGAAGTCCTGGATCAAGGCACCAATAGATTTGCTATCTGGTGAAGGCTCACTGCCAGGTTCCTAGATAATGCCTTGCACTGTGTCCTTGCTTGGTAGAAGGGGCTTTCAGGAGCCCTGTTTTATGAGGGTGTTAATCCCATTCCTGAGGGTTTACCTCTCAGTACGTAATCAACGCCTAAACACCTCATTTCCAAATTCTCACACTTTGAATCAGGTTTCCACCTAAGTAGGAATCCTGTTTCAACAATTTGGGGAGAACATAAACATTCAGCTATAGCAAAAGGGTTTATAATCTCTCATGCAAAGTGAATCAACCTAACCCTTAGATGGCTATTGCTGTACATTATGCTAAACTATATGGGGATAGATGGTAGTTTTAGTACTGATAAATATTGTCATTTTTTTAGGCTGACATCTCAGAAAACAAATAAAAATGAACATGACCCATCCGGAGCTTCAGCTGAAAAGGACTGTGGAGCAATATTATCCACTTTCCTGACATAAGCCAGCCTTTCTGTTTAGCTTCTGTCAGTTTGTTTCAGTTCAGCCTCCCATGTGTTGTCAGACTCCGTGGTAACCAGGTGGTATTAATGAGCTCAGTTACTTAGCAGGGTGCCTTTATACCCAAGGATTTCTGAAAAGTTTCCAAGGGAAAAAATGGCCTGGAATCCAGAGTCAAAAATCCCTGAGTCTGAACTGGCAGAAATAGAAAAGAACAAAAAGTAGAATAAATAGGAAAAGAAAAATAGGATTTTTGATTAGTAATCTTCTAGATGATTACTAAGTCTAATGTCTATGATATTTTTCAGGTGATTGGCACCACTGAGTACTCATTACATTAGTCTTAATATAAACTTTTGATTATTTTTGGTCACACATTGATTTTCATAGGTCAATATAACTCATGGAAAAGGCATTCTTAAAAAACAAAACACAAAATACAGCTATTGGAATTCAATACATAATGTCTCTTAAAAATAAAAGGGGAGAATTAGTGACCTCATGAATGAGAGAGGAAAAAGAATCAAATGTGCCAAAAGAAACATCTTGTATATTATCTCTGAATAGCAGGAAAATAGTTGAGTTTTGCAGATTTTCACAGGCGGATCAGTGTAGACTTTGTAACTATACAATGGAAACATTTCAAAAAGTGGTTTATCTCCAATTCTAGGTACCCTAATATGGTGTCCTGTGAAGTCTCATAACTCTAGCTACTGTATACTTTCATATTCCAGTGGGAACTCTTCAGGTTCCAGCAGACAAGAGAAAATATATCTAGGAACTGTGTCAGAGATTTAACGGAAAGTTATTTACAGATGCCATCTAGAAAGCAAAAGTGAATGGTAAATTTTAATAGGTGCTGAATTCACAAATTTTTATTTTTTCAATGTTTGATACATTTATACAAACACTCTTCTAAAAGCTTTGAATATTCAGTTTAAATACTGTGCATTTGGCAAGAACATTAGATACATAAAGCTATGGAAATATCTTAACATCTGATATTAATATTAAAAGTGAATACATTTACACTCTAACATTCAATAAGATTTTTACAATAACTTATTAATGCCTATTGTCACAGATGTGAGGGCCCCCTTTCCCTTTTTCACCACTTACTGAGTGTTGGCTGCAGTTTTGCTCTACTTGGTGGAACTTGACAATTTCATCTGGATGCTCTGGGCAGATATTTTGGATCCATGACTAGTGAGGCCTCCCCGGACTATGTGACATTAAGAATCTCCCAATGAGTGGGATTCGTGGGGTTCAAGGACACTGGGGGACAACAACTACTGCCTCTCCCCCACTGCTCTGTACTTCCCGAGTCTGATTTGGTGGTCAGGTCATATCTCTGGTGAGAGTGGACACTTGGAATTTACTGTTGGTGATAAAATCTATTTATTCCTATCATTCTAATTTCCCTTAGCATGATTATCATGTCTACAAATAAATTTTACAGCTATGTTTACTATTCAATTATTTCCTATAGCCTATATTATTTCATGATGACAGGGGTTTTGCTTGTCTCATCCACTTGCCTGGTGCAATATGTACTCTAGAAATATGTGTTGAATGAATTGAAGAAAGGAAATATGAATGTTTTCTAAAGAGCAGTGGATATGATAATTAAGGTAATGTTTGAGGGAGAAGGGAGAGAGGAACTGTATCTTAGCTGGAGGAATGTTTGAAGAATAAAGGCAGGCAGTAATGCTCATGGTGTGTTCAGAAGACCGTGAGGAGATCAACCTGACATGTGCAGAGGTTTTCAGTAGAGAGCATAAGGAGATGGAGTTGAAGAATTAATGTGCAGCCAGATTACCAAGGGCCTTGAAAGTCAATATAAATAACTCTGGTTATATTATTCTCTAAAATAGAGAGGAGGAGTAACATAAGGTTCAACAGAAATATACCTCCCAACTTTAGTAAAATGACTGCCAAATATATTACTTTGCTCATGAAGCAGAAGGGAAAACTGACCTTTGTGTATAGTCTTCACATTACATTAAATCCTCTAGCTAAATTTGCAATCCAAACCCAGGGTTTGTAGAAATTTCCAATATCCTGTTCAGTGAAGGCAAAGTTTCTGGGGAAAAGGAAGAGAAAGAAGTGTATCTTCCAGTTACATCCTTTGGTTCACAGTGTACTTGTGGAAAAAGAATTCATCTTGGGGTACAGTTTAGAACATATGTAGGCTTCAAAAGTAGATAATGCAAGTTTGGAGAGACCATTCTAGGAATGGCTGCAACTTGCAGACAAGGCTTTCAAGGATAGACTGAGCAGCCCAGAGGCAAAAGACAAAGCCTAACATTTATTTAGGAACTGCTGTGTGCAAAGTCCAGGACCATTTTTCTTGAATACATACATTGCCTTTTATTGATTCTTATTTTTTTTAAATAATAATGCACATTTTCTATTATGTTTTACTATCTACATATTTGGACCGACTCAAAATAAATCTTTTAATCATTTTTAGCCTTCAACTGCTTGGCATCATATATTTGTCAAGCCTACATTAGCAAACTTGATTGTTAGCCAGACCAGAGTGATGATACAAGTACAAAATTACTTAAAAGGTGAATTTGAAACCATATAATGGCCAATCTGAAGAATTTCATTTGTAGTTATCATTTGAAAGTCTTCAGTTGATATCTTCTGATAAAATAATTTTACTTATTTCTAGAATGCAAACTGGAGGAATATACAACTTTAAGTTGTATATTGACCTGAAAAATGGACACCTAGAGTTAAGAGCTGAGCATTCTTTTCAGTAATGCTTTATCACAATTTAGGCAGAATAGAAGATGAAATTCTAAGTTACAGAGATATTAAGTCAATCTTAGAATGTTGTAAAGTTTTAGAAATGCCCCCATTGATTTGTTTTTATTATATTTACTTTTAATGTATGCAAATATTGCTGTATGAGAACATATACAAATTTTTTAAAAGTTCTTTAAGAATAAATGTCTGGATGGAAAATAATGTATCATAGTGTAACTTACTGCATTTCCCCATCCTCTCCCTATATATTGAACAACATTGTATCTAAAAGTCAATGGCATCTGAGGTTTGATGAAATAAAATATGTTCTAGGAATTGAGCTACAAAATTTCTAATTATCATTTTAATATATCCTTACAATTATATATGCTACTATTTTAGCATACCAGTTTTCACATATGTAAAATGAACCATACATGTTAAGTCAGTTTTCATTATCCTACATCTAGAAATTGGCAGAGTTTTATTAGAGTCATATATGACTGATTCCAAGACTCTTACTCATAACTATGATGGCAGCGTATGTCAAACTTCAGTACACTGAATTGTCACTCAGAAAGCTTGGTAAATTTGGACTGCTGAACTATTTCCTAAGATATTCTGCTTCCATAAGTATAGCATAGTCTATGTAATGTGCACTGTAAAAAAATATTTTGTAGTAGGAGGTCTGCAAACCTTGCTACATTCTTCAAAGTTGCCTAATGGTAAAAGCACACACATACAAAAATGGAACATAGCCTATTTAGGGCACAAAATCAAGCCTAGACTACAGCAAGGCATAGTGGAATATAGTTCTGCAAGTTCCCTTGGCAATTAAACATAGGCCCCCAAGTGTAGGGAAAAATAAAAAGTGTGCAAGTAAAAATTGAAGGGTACAAGCTGCAAAGGTTAGAAAAATCCCAGAGCAGACAAACAAACTCTTCCTGTAGATGTAGACAGTATCAGTTTTTTAACCAACTCAATATTCATCTGACCCACAAAGATATTGAGTCAATCTCAGAATGTTTATAAATGTTAAAAAAAAAATCATGAATTTGGGGGAGGTACTGGGGAGATGCTGGTCTATTTGTTTGGCTTACATTTTCTTTTATGCAAATAATGCTATATATACACTTAAATATGTCTATGTATATACATATAAATTTCAAAATAGCTTTTGCAATAGTATAAAATAAAATGAGCTCATGAAATGGAGTGGATGACATCTATTTTCCTTTAAAAACAGTGTACTATGTTACTTTATTATTATTAATGTTTTAAGTCAACAAAAACAAAGCTTAAAATAGTGGCTACTTTCACGTAAGATGTCACCAGAATGCACTCATATATACTCATTAAAATCAGATTATTTAAAATACACTAGAATATTAGAGTAACATAAACAGAACAGAAATGTTGAGGAATTTCTGCTAGAAAGAGTATTAACATAACCAGATTTGCTGGGCAGGGAAGGAGGTACATTTTTTGATAATACAAAGTAACACAGTATGTGAAAGGGAATGAGAGGAAACCTGAAAAAGCTTCACTTAGAATCTCTAACAATTAATAAAAGCTGGAATCACAGACAGGCAATGGACATGTGCCATGGGTGTGACTCCTTCCAGCACTCTTAGAAGTCCACCTAAGGTGGCCACGCTGAAACTGAATTCTGTAGTAGACCTTCTACAAGCTAACACAGCATCAGGCATGGATTATAAATGCCACGATTCCCTGCTACTACATAAAATGCAAAATTAATTGACACAATCCTAGCTAAGATTGGCTTCTGCTCTATTACCAATGAACTTCTGTGTTTCTAAGCTAACAATGTAAAAGTATGGGAAAAGCAAACATTTCCACTTGGTTTTGCTGAAATTGAACTACTTGAGCATATTAAAGCAGGAGAAATTATTTCAGTCTTCTATTGAACAAAAAAATATCTCTCTTCAAAATAATTATTTTAAAAGCCTCATTGAACATGTAAAAATATACTCCAATTAAACACAAATGGAGCTTCTTGTAAACTCTCTAATGTTATCTTCTTATGAAATAAAATGAAACAAAACATATTTTAGAATATTTGTTATTGTCAAAGACATTTAAGAAAAAAAACTGTATCTATATAACTTGACAAAAGAGTCTTAAAATAAGAAAGAACTGTTGAATTTAACAGAAAAGTTAAAATAAAAATGGAAACACAGAATAACAGCTTTGAAATTTAAAAAAATTGTGAAATAGTCAAGCTTAATATTTCTCCAAAATGACAAGTAAAGGGATATATCTTTTTTTTTCTTATTTTATATATATATGAAAAAATATATATATATTTTAATACATGTATATATATATATATATTAAAAAAAGATTTAAGAAGAGCTTCTGTGTCTAAGAACATAAGCATAGATCAGGTACAGGAGTAAAAACATCTTCAAATCCATGACAAAATGGCAGAATAGTGAGTGTTTCTTTGGCCAAGATCTAGTTAAGACTGAACCTAGATAAAAACAGGAAACATCAAGCCAATTTTCCCCTAACAGAATTTGCCAAACCTGGATTACTAGATCTTAGATATTTTTTTCATCTTTATGGGGCAAGAGATACTGAAAATCAATCTAGGCTTACCTAATTATATAATTCAATATGAGAGTCATATATTCTTAAATCTATAAGCCTGAAGCACAACATACTCAGGGTAAGAGTGTGACTCTGCAGGAAGTCTTCCCAGACATAAGGGAGGAGACTCTGGGAAAATGGTAAAGTGTTTTATATTCCAGGAATGATGGAACAAGCCTTATACAATGATCTGTGGCTGAAACCAGGAGAAAAGCTGGACAAAATATTTTTCAAATCTCATTTAAGTCATCAAAGAATTATTTGGACAATAATTTTTTTTTTTTTTTTTTTTTTTGTTTTGAGTCAATACCTAGGAGAAAGGGAATTCCAAGATGTGAATATGGCATTGGATGCTGCTTTTCTACTCATTGATTGGTGATTCAAAAGTTGTTACTGAGAAGTTGAAAACCCAACCAGTACTTATTGTAATCTCAAAGGGTGCAGAGTAGGGAGACAGAAAAACTGGAAATCAGACCTGCCAAAGAGTGCCAGTTTGAGAAAATAACTGAGACTTGGGAATCTAAAGGACTACAAAGTATAATTAAGTTGAATTGAAAATAAACCAGAGAGTAAAGAACAGCTGTGATAATTTCAAATGCTGATTGTATTAATTAGATTTATCATCTGCCTTCCAGATGAAAAAGTAATTCCTCTCTAAAGAAAGTTAGCATATTCAGGAGCTGAAATTATCTCTAAAAATTTCACATTCAACTTACAATAAAAAATCACCTTGCATGTAAGATAAAATTTTAATAAAAAAAATACATAGGAAAAGCACAAAACAGAAAAATATAAGGCACAAAAATTAATATAGAAAATTAAAAAACATAAAATTGATAATTTTGGCAATAACTAAATGAAAATACATAAAAATCCAATGGACATACTGCAAATGTATGAAACAATCCTACTGAAGTGGGGGAGAGGATCCTAGCCTAGGTAACTTTGGAAATAAGTGGAGTTTGCAACACTCTAAAGGCAAAGACATTGTGTGACATTGTGTGTAAGCACTACTTTCTATATTTCATGTCATACACTATACTCCATATGGTACTGTGTACACTGTACTCTTGTTGATAAATCTGTTTCCATTGATGCCAGATTAGTAAGTATAAAATTACTATTTGTTTATATAGGAATTGAATAATTAAATAAATGGATGTTGATAATGAGAACCAGGTTTCTTAATGTTGAAATAGGCAGTTATAGATAAGTGAAACAATGTTGCATGTAGGGATAAGTAAGAATTGGAGATATCCCATAAAGTCATGGTTTGACTTAATGTAGATACAGATGTTACATATAGAAATATTTATATGAACACACATGGCTTAGTATCCATGCACATATTTCTTTGTTCTATCAGTTGAGAACACCTAGAAGCAATGAGCACATCTACTGCCCAGGCATCGGCTTCTAATGCTATTCTCCGATTAAAAAAAAAAAAGTATGTTCAGTATGGGTGTTTCTAGAACTAGCACAGGAAATACACAGGATGAACCTGGAGCAGATTATACTGCCAGAATGTATGGATGTACTTTCTTTACACCAAAATAGCATTCATACCATGTTAGGGGTATGTCAAAGGGACATAATGGAAAGATTTACCAGTAGCAACAACTGAAACAATCTGAGCATGAAACAAACTGAGCAGTGTTGGTGTATAAGACATAGTATAAATAATACCTGATTTCATAAAAATACATGTCATAGAAATAAATTGTTGAATAAATGAATAAATGGGGAGAACATACAAATTTGCATGCAGAATAATTCTAAACAATTTATTGTAATGGTCTGACCTCAGAGAAGTAGAGTGTCACTCCCCATTTGTATGTGTGAGTTATACTCTTCCAAAGAGTACAGTATGAAAAGGGAGGTGGAACATGACTTTACAATTTGGGGACACCTGACAGATATTCCCTCAACTTCAAGTTAACATCAACACTGACAAGCTTATAGATAATATGTATATTGATTTAATGAAAATTGCACTATGCTTTGGTCTTCCTTTTCAAATGTATAGCCCTAGTCCATTCATGTGGAAGGCGTTAGACAAATCCCCCCTGAAGGACATTCTACAAAATGCCTGACCGGTATTCCTCGAAATGTCAAGTAAAGGTCACTGAAAACAAGGAAAGTCTCAGGAACTGTCACAGTTCAGAGGAGCCTAAGACATGGTGACTTGTAATATGATGATATCCTGTAAAAGAAAAAAGTAGATGAAGCTTAAGAAATACTGCATTTAGCAAGTACATAGTTAATAATAATGTATCAAAATTATTTCATTGTAACACAATCACTATTCTAAATTTAAAATTATTACAATGGACAATACTAAGAGCATGGTATATAGGAACTCTTGTACTATTTTCATAATATTTCTGAACACCTAAAACTGTTCCAACATTTTTAAGTTTTACTTAAAAAAGAGAATGAGTACATGACCATTTACATTAGCATCCCAAAATAATGAAACACTGAGGTATAAATCTAACAAATATCTACAAGATATAAATGAGAAAAACTATAGAACACTGATAAAAATCAAACAATTTAATTTATACTGTTAATAGAATGAGAAAAATATTGACTATTCATGAGAGCATAAAATTACTTATGAATAAAAATCTCAGATGATCACTAAAGATGATCAGTAGTAAATATATTATTATGTGTATAGAATGTCTAAAGGAATCTAAGCTAATCTATTAAAACTAAAAATGTTGAGAGCAGGGTGTTGTAGGCAAAGATAACAAAAATAAATATTTCGATTACTCTAACGACAAAAGTAAGGAATAAATTGGGTTTTATCAGAAAGGTAGTAAGTTAGGGCAACTAATTTACAACTGTAAACACAGTTACATTTACTTTGAGACCAAATTTTACAAGTTGACTCATGTTTTGTTTTGTTTTACTTTTTTGTTTGTTTTTTTTTTTTTTTTTTTTTCACTTGTAGGGAAAACTGTTTTTCTTTTTTTGCTTCTCCTTAGACTGTGGGACCTGAGTCTTACTCATAAATTCATAACGGAAAGTTCAGCTTTGTCTCCATTGGGGAAAGTGTTTGTACCATAAAGTATAAATAATTTCCTCAAATAAATTTAGAAAGAGCAAACAAAAAAATAGGCAAAAGAAAAGAATGATCAATTCTCAGGAAAGAAAATCCAAATCCATTTCATTGAAAATGAAAACTATGGTGAGATACTTTACATGGTAATGTTGAAAAAAATTTAAAAACCAAGAAATATCAAATGTGGTAACACTAACAAGCCATGAAGTATCTGATCTGCTGCTCATGGAAAGATATTCAACTGTGTCTATAAAGATGAAGTCATATAATTACTCAAAAGTTTCTCTTCAGGACACATACTCTATCAACATTCACACAGAGTAGTATAAGGAGTTATATACGTGTCTCTACCACACCACTCTTGGCAGTCAAACAAAATCATTGAATTCAACTTCAACAAGAATATAATGAATATTAAGGCATATTTATAATATGAATACAGCATAGAGATTTAAAATATTAGAATGCTCTATACCCTGAGAAATCATGAAATATTGAATAAAAAAGTAGCACATGAATGCACAAACTGTTATATCACCCACAAAAGTTAATATATACAAAAATAGATACTTTGGGTATATTATGCTGATTTGAAATTATGTCTAAAAATTTCCCAGCAATCTTCATGTCAAAAGGTGAAACAATGAATCAAAATGCAGTCTGTAAAAAATTAAAAGCTAAATAAAAGTAATAATAATAAAAAAAAAACAAATAAAAGGGTGAAACAAATTTCCTTCCCAATGAATGTAGAAATATGTGGTGATTTGTTTCCAGTAAATCGAATATTGCAAAACTAACTGCATATAATTTCTAGGACTGGATTATGAGGACATAATGGCTTCTCCCCTGCTCTCATGGTTCAGGTAAGCTTGGGAAGCCGGCTGGGCCATCATGAAGACACATAAGCAGCCTGGTGAACTGACTAACATCAGAAGGATCTAAAAGATTCCAAAACCTCTTTCCAATTACCAGCCATTTAAGTGAGTTCAGAAGAAAATTTTTGAGAAATTGGAAATACATTATTATAATGAAATATATTAATGATTATAATTCAACACTGTATAATTATAAAATTAATAAACTAGAATTAAAAGTAAATTTTACTAGTGAAGGTATAAATATTGATATTCAGGATTCTAAATTACAATTATTTCCTAAACACAATTACTTATAGAAAAAATACAAAAAAATGAATTAGCCATTCTCAGACACATGACAGAATTAAATAAGTGGCCAAATTAAGTAAACATTAATATAATATATAAACACAATCTTCCTACATATGTGTAATTTTTATCACATAGAAAATATGAGGGAAAAAGTGTAGAAAGGTACACTGTACACATAAATGCACAAATCATTTTAGAACTCATAACAACAAAAAAAATGATCATGTCTAAGTAAAAAAGAAAAACTGTAAAGCTTTCCTGAAAGTCATAAAAGAGGACCTCAATGAACTGAAAGAGCACATATTCCTGTAAGAGGGAATTCACTATTGTAAAAATGTCATTTCTCCTTCAATTACTCTATAAATCCCTACAGGACTTTTATGAAACTTGTCAAACAGTCTTAACATGTATCAGGAACTGAAAATGTTCAATAAGAGCCTACACATTTTTGAGAGAGAACAGTGAGCAAAGACTTCTCTGGCAGATACAAAGCTTGCAGTTCACAATATTTAACACAGGGTGTTATCATCAAAGGTATATGTAGACTTCATCTTCTGGCACTTTGCACATTAATGCTATATTAAAACATTAGTTTTCATGCTATATGGTAAAAATTCTGCTGCCTTACCAACAAAGTAAAATAGAAAATTTGATCACATCAAAACTTTTAAAGTCCCTGCCTATTATCCTCTGAAATGCAAGCATCATTATTCTATTATTATTTACCATTTATCTACTTTGCATCCTCACTTATTAATTCCTTGCTAGCCCAGAGCTCTTCATTAGAAACTTGCTATCTTAGGTTGTTGGAGCTCCGGCTTAGTTGCCTGCTAGTAGAATCTTAAGAGATTTTTTTTTTTTTTTTTTTTAAATCTAAGAGATGTAGAATATCAGTGAAATGAAATCCTGACAAATAATCTCATTAAACCTCCAAACCTATTAACTTCAAGTAATTCTGCTTCTCTCTCAAAATTCTACATATTTTAATTTTACACAAAACTTTTAGGAAAACTACATTTGAATTATGGATATAGCTACATAAAATATAAAGGTTCTATGTTGCAAAAATCCCATAAATGGAGGTAATAAATAATACAGCTAGAGTAAATATTTACAATGTATAACCAAGTATCAACATCCTTAATGTATTAAAAAAGAATTTTAATTAACTAATCAGGAAAAAATAGCCTACCAATGGACAATGTTTCAAGTACGAAGAAAGAATATACAGAAGAAGAAACAAATTGTCAACTTAAAAAAAGTACTTAAGATCTGTCATTAGTAATATAAATGACCTGGTTAATCCAAGTTTTTAAAGTAAAATGTAACTTTAAAATGACCACATTAAATAAAAAGTAATTGTGAACAATGCTGATTGAAGTAAGAAACTGGATATTTTCACACACTATTACAATAGTACAATTTGATACATATATTTGGGAGGTCAGTTTGGCAGAATCCATTAAAATCTAATGTATTTTTAATTTCTAAACTAGTATTTTTCAGGATTTCAAAGCAAAGATGTGTGCAATGATGTTTATTGCTGCGTAGTTTGTAAAAGTAAAACACTATAAACAATTCCTAAGTTCATTAATGAAGGAATTATTAAATATACCACAGGGCTGCAGTGTCTTGGTAATGTACCACTCAAGATGAGAGATGCTAACATTGCCTCCAACCCTTCCACCCCACAAATGCACATCTATTGGACTTTGAAGGCAAAGAAGAGCTCATTTAAAACTAATAAATTATAATTTTAATACAAATTTCATATGTGTACAAAATTGCTCAGTTCCACCCAACTCAAAACATTCCAAGAAAGCCTATGTTTAATATGATCTTAATGCTGGAAACTGTGATAAGTTAAGACAGGGAAGATTTATTTCCTCTGTCAAGGAATTTGTGGTTCAATAAATATCATCAGAGGAAGGCAGTCTTTTCCTAGAAATTTTCTGGTTGAAACGACTGTTCCTATGCCAAGAAGAAAATGTTTATGATAAATGTTACATTTTTCTCTCCAGGAAGATAAGTTATTATCTTTATTTATTCTGTCTCACTCATTTTGAATGCCTTTGTGTTTACACACTTACTCAGATATTTGGGACAGTCACGTGAGTTTTGTGCATCCCGATTTCTTCTTGCATGGCATCACATAGAGGATTAACAATGCAACTTTAAAGTCCTACCATGAAAAATCAATAATTTTATAATTTTTCAGTTCATAAGACCATATATTTTTAAGAAAAACTCACTGAGTAATTGGAAAATGAATAAGAATTAATTTACTGATAATTCTGTCTTGCTATTTCTCTTTGAATATATTAAGACTTTGTTTAATTAAGAGTCTTCTAAGTCAGGACTTAGAAGTAAGTAATTAGGTTTATCCAGGCTTATATGTAGCCAAATGGGATCTGCTTCATGGTACCTCAGTTTCTCACCTATAAAATGTGGTTATATTATTTTTAAGGGGATTTTAGTGAAAATTAATTAATTTAATATTTAGATATATTTACATATATGATTTATTTATGTATGTATTATATATGACATATTTATGTATATGTGAACACATAGTTTTAAAAGGGAACTTGTAAATACTATGAGCTCAATACATAGAGCCATTCTTATCCTATATGAAATACAATTAAATACTTGTGAAATCTTAGATGAAATACTTTAATCTTTCTACAACTTTTTGCAGATTCTCCACATTGATTACATATTCCATGTGATGAGAAGAGAGTTAAATATTGTAATTCTTAAGGTTATGGTTTGGATATGAGGTGTCTCCAAAACTCCCTGTGCTGATTCAGGAATGAGGAAGTGAAATGAGACTGTGAGAACAGTCACCTAATTGGTCCATCCTAGTTTGCATGGACTAACTGGGTGGTAACTGTAGGCACGTGGGGCATAGCTGCCACAGCACGTCACCGGGGACGTGCCCTGAAAGGGTTCATCTTCCCTGCAGCCTCTTCCCCTTTCTCTGTTTCCCAGCTGTCACCAGCTGAGCAGCTGTCCTCCATGGCTGTCCTTCTGCCATGGTGTTCCATCTCGTCCTGGACCGAAAGCAATAGAGTTGGCTGACCATGGATACAAACTCCGAAAACGTAAGCCTAAAATACATTTTTCCTCCTCTAAGTTTTCTTGTCAGGTACTTTAGTCACGGAGATGCAAAGCTGACAGACACACTTAAGCTACTGGGAATTATGAATAAGATGTGAAAGAACACAAAAGCTCTTTATCCATGCAATGAGTCAGAAAATATCTGAATCAACTAAAAATCATACTTTTGGAATTATCATATCAAAGAACAATGGACACAAAGACACAGCTCAAGATTTCTCAAGAGAGGGTCATTTCTTAGTTGCACTTTCTTGAGGTAAATACGGTTGAGTTTGGGTTAGCAGAAGAGAAGATATTCCAGAAACTGCTAGATCAAGAAGAGTGTGTAGAGCCACTGGCTATGCTGGAACCAAAGGCTTGGATTGCCTTCTTAATGACTATCCATCACAATAGTATTTGCTTATCATCGGAATTCCCCCATCCCCCAAACACCAATTATTTTGTTGAGAAAAAATAAAGTCTATCCTAATTCCCCTATTTCTACCTCTCTGGAACAAAGGAGTCAGCTGGAATGTTTGGAAGATTTCTACAGGTTAATTTTTATGGAGTAGCCTGCACATTTTGAGAAGATTTTGGGAGCCCATTGCCCTAACAGTCTGCCTGTTTTAGTGTCTATCTTATTTATTTACAAGCACCTGTTTTCTAGAAAAAGAATCAGAAAAAGGATGGCCTAACAAGCAAGAAACAAAACTTTTAGTTAATAACTGATGTACTTCAGCCAAACATTTCAGAAAAAAAAAAAAAAAAATGTGACCTCATCCTCATCCACACTAATAAATACCAAGTGGAGATACTAGAATTCCACAATGGGCAGACTATAATGAGATGCCTCAACTCCCAGGACAGGTTAGTGTTAGAGAAGGCCAATAAAGAACTAGGAATTAAATTTGTACTGTGCAATAACAAGATACTTATCTCCATGTAGTAGGAAATCACATGGGGAATCCAGGAACCCAGTCCTTCATTCCCACCCAGCAGTACACACACATTTATCTCTACCAAAATGATAAAAGACAAGGTCTAGTAGAATGTCAGGACTTTTACCACCACCTAACATAATAAGGTTGTCTTCTGCCCAGGAAGAGTCAGCAGAACTGATATTGGAAGCAAGGAGACTCTTTACCATTTCCCAGCCAGGAAGGTAGCAGTGGAGACCTAGCAGGGAGTTGAAACTTCTTTAGCCATCAGCAGTAAAGAGGAGCTCCTTTCCCTCAATTTCCCATGGAAACTGAGGCAAGAACCTAAACTTCCACAACCACATGTCTATGATAAAGTGGTTCCACCTCACCTTTCTCTATCACATGTCTGTGATGAAATGACTCTCTCTCTCTCCTTCCCCTGCCAAAAGCAGCAACTGAAACAGAAGGTTAAATAGGAGTCAGAGATTTGGGTACAACACTGAGATTTAATATCTATCTCTCTTTCTTTCTCTCTCTCTCTTTCTCTCTCTCTCTCTCAACATCCAAGAATAAGGAATATCTTAAAATGAAGGAAAAAATAAATAGGGGCCAAGACTGAAATAACAGAGATATTAGGATTGTCTGAAAAAGACAAGAAAGAAGTTTAATAAAATGCTTCAATAAGCAATTCTAAACACATTACAAACAAAAGGAAAAATATTTCAGGAGGAAATATATGGAATATAGCTAAGTGAGGTAAGCTGGTATACCTTTGTTATCCCAGCTATTCAAGAGGCTCAGCCAGGATGTCAGCCTTAGTAGCTTGACCCTTAGCCAGCTCACATCCTCATGTTAAAGGACTTGCCTAGCATGCATAAGACCCTGGTTTCAATCCCTAGTATCACATACACACACTAAGAGACACAAGGCTTTTAGATAATAACTGCTTTTACTGAAGTGTGACCAGGAAATTAGAACTAAATGGAACTTTAGAATTAAAAACTACAAAGCTGAAATAAAATTCCAGTGAATGGGCTCATCAAAACAAAGGACAGAATCAGTGAAGTAAAAAACAAGATAATTGAAATTATCTCTTATGGTTTAAAATATGAGGTATCCCCAATAACAACTGATGAATTAATGCAAAAGGTAAAATGATTAGATTATGAGAGTTGTAAATCAGTGGATTAATCCATTTGATGGATTAATAGTTTGGATAAATGAATGGTGACAGTAGACAGGTGGCAGGGAGGAAGTGAGTCACTGGGGATGTGTCTTGGGGATTATGTATTTTGTTCCTGACTCCTCAAGTTCCCTCCCTACTATCTGGCTGCTTAGAACTGAGCAGCTTTCCTCTACCATGTCCTTTCACCATGCTGTTCTGCTTCACTTTGGGCCCAGAGAAATTCCAACTAACCATGAACTGAACCTCTGAAACTGAGTCCAAATTAAATTTTCCTCCTCTAAGGTGTTTTTGTCAAT
Source organism: Sciurus vulgaris (assembly GCF_902686455.1). Classification (NCBI taxonomy): domain Eukaryota; kingdom Metazoa; phylum Chordata; class Mammalia; order Rodentia; family Sciuridae; genus Sciurus; species Sciurus vulgaris. The sequence goes on along the minus strand of NC_136468.1, from coordinate 71,570,403 downwards.
AAATAAAATCTGACTAACCCATTAACCAATCTGAAAAACAGAGAAATAAGACAGAAAAAGAGGGGGAAAACCAGAACACTTGCAGTTTTATCTTTAAATAGGCACAGAGCTTAGAAGTCATCAATGCCAAATTCATAAGAAAAGAGCTGAATGAATACAGAATCGACAACCTTTCTTATATGTATCGCAGAACTGAGGTTATGGAGAAAACCATCTTTCTGAAATCTGGAGAAGACACGAATCTTTAATGTCAGATGAAATCTGTTTACCTGGAACAGAGGCTGATAGATTCATAAACTGCTACTTATTTCAGTTTGATGAATTCTAGGGGTTGAGTATGGATATTAAGAAATGCAGAAGTGTAGAAATATGGGAGCTACAACCATAGGGTAAAGCTCACTATTTCATGGATTTTACTTGCAAGAACTTAACCAAGTTCTCAGGGTGAATATCTGAGAAAGAGACCCTCTCGACTCTGGCAGAGCAAAGAGAAGAGTACTCATTGTAAAATAAACCCATAGACATCTCCCTCACAATGATCAGAGGTAAGGGTATTAAGTCAGGCATGAAAGGACATATATCCCATGAGCTCATATATATGTGGAATCTAAAGAAATAGATCTCACAGAAGAATAGAACAATGGTATCAGACACTGGAGAAAATAGGAGCTGAGTGATGAGGAGAGGTTGGTCAACAGAAACAAAGTTACCATTAGGTAGGAGGAATAAGTTCTGGTTTTCTTTTGCACAGTAAAATGACTGGTTAAAAATAATCCACTGCATATTTTAAAGTAGCTAGAAGATAAGATTTTTATGTTCTCACTAAGAAGAAATGGTAAATATTTAAGGTAATGAATTTGCTAATTGCCCCGATTTGTTTATTACACAATGTATACATAAATATGTAAAATTATCTTGAGTCAATAAAAACATTAAAACATAAAAACTACCAGAGCCTATTTCAACTGGGAAACCTTTTGACTTTAGCCTTAAACTTCCTGTCTCGCCTAAATTATGTGTGGTGGAAATGGAAACAAGCTATACACTACAGAAAAGTTTGTGAAGATCAAAGGTCAGAGGGGGAAGGCTCACCAAAAGACTGAAATTCAAACATGAGATTGTAGAAAGCTGCCCTTCTTTCATATCTTACTACTGCAGTAACAAGATCCCGGCACTACGGATGAATTTCAAAACTACTGCATTGAGCAAAAAATGGCAGACACAAAAGAGTACATACTATATAATTCAATTAATATGAATTTCATGAACCAGGCAAACAAATCCAAACAGTATTTGTCTGTGAGGAGGAAGGCTTATTATCTAGAAAAGGGCTTGAGAGAACTTTGTGAGGTGACAGAAATGTTTTCTATTTAAATTGGTGTGTTGATGACCTAAGTATATCAACATTTCCATTTGAGTTGCTCATTTCCATTTGAATTGCTTATTTTATTATATATAATTATATATCAGTATAAACAGAATGAGAGAGAACAGAGTTGATTTTTTTTTGAAAAATCAAAACAAACTTTAAATGTTTTAATTACTGTGCTATCTCAAATTTACTGTCCGTTAGGCATTATTTGAAAATCTCTCTCTTAGACAATATTCATAGAGACCTATAAATGATTATTATTCTCATTTTATTTGTGAGGAAACTAAGGGATAAGAAGGCAAACTTGTCAGGAGTCACGCAAAGCTAGGATTCAAATTCTGGTAATTTGTTTCCAAAGTCCAATTTTATATTTACACACCATAATCATCTTCCTTTATTGAGACAATCACTAATATTGTCAATTCCTTCCTTTAAATGTGTGCAGGAACTTCATAAAACAATATTCATAATTTGAGTCCATAATCTCTTCCCAATTATTACCATCTTCTCTCAAGATTTAGTCATTATTTATTTACAAATAATTCAAAGCAGTATCTGTAACTCTGGTCTAAATACTATTACTTTTCTTCTCAAGAGCAACTCATTACCATTTTGCTCTTTACCCCTCCCTGCTCCTGGCTTGTGGCGGGCAAGACCCGGGGCCCAGGGTTATGCCACATGCATCCAAAGATGGCAACTGGCAGAGAGCCAAAGGGCATGTTGGCTGCGCCTTGAGAAAAACAGGAAGCATTTACCATTGGCTGTATGATAATTAGTTCAGCCGCTTAGCGCGTGGACAGATATATCTTACATGTATGCTTGAGCTCATGATCGCTTGACCTTTAATAGGATTGGATGGACATATCTGGTTACAATTGCTTATGCATGAGACTGCTTATATATTGAGGGTGTTATCCAAATAAAGTGGAAGCTGCTTCATGAACCTCTGAAGTGTGTCGTTTTTCCCGTTGGTCAGCAGCAAGCGGCAGCAAGCGGTGGCAAGCGGCATTGGCTGAAAACCTGATCCCTCTTTTAGTATTTCTTTTCTTTGAAACTCCTTATCATGCAAAATATTATGTAAGCCAGAAATATGACTCCATTCAACATATGATAAATATTGTTGAGTTCCTACTGCATAATATACTTTTGATTTTTCCTGTAGGAACACCACTATACACCATAGACATGATATCTAGTCTAATGGAGTTGATATTAGTGGGAATGATAAAAAAAAAAAAAAAAACCTTGTAAAGAAAACAAAAAGAAATCAAATAGTGATACATAAAGACTCTGAAGGAAATTACAGTCAGGTGATGTAAAAGAATAATTTAGAAAAGCACAGGGAGCTGGGTAATGTTTCTCTGAATAACAAGAATAAGCAGACGTAGAAAAACCAATATCAAAAGAATAGATGGAAGAGTTATTGAAAACTTCCTAAGGTGCAATCAAGCTTGGCATCTTGGAGAATTAGAAAGAGAGAGTGTTGCTGGAGCAGGTAAGAGGATAAAAGGTGTGAATGTCACCAGGGAGGTATGTGGAGATGGTCATCATGCAGGACTTTAAAAATCCAGGAGAGGAACTTGCTTTTTACTCTAAGTGGAAAACCATTAGGGATTAGTGGCTTGTTGTAGCGCTTAGTAGAATGGCAGCATTTCTTAAATGCAGCTGACAGATGAGAGCTGGTCAAGTGGGTTGTTTTTCTTACCTCCTCCAACTTTCTTGCCTTAATCTTTCTTGATTTGGATGGTACAATGTAGCTGGTTATTTTTCAGTTCCCTGAACTGCATGAATCTGCAGAGCACAAGGCAGTTATCATGCTGCTGCTTTTACCTGGAATAAAGGAATTTTAAATTAGATGAATGGATCAAATTTACATGGTATAAAAATTAACTCATGTATGGTGATGCACCCCTGTAGCCCTGGCTACTGAACAGGCTGAGGCAGGAGGATCACTTGAACCCAGGAATTCAGGACCAATCTAAGCAGCATAGCAAGACTGTGTCCCTTAACAAAAACAACTGGGGGAAAAAAAAAAAAAGAAAGAAAAAACAGAAAATAGGATAAGCCTTCTTTCCAACTTCACTTCTCACTTCCACATTGAAGACATCCTGTGCCACCAAAGTTTTTAGGTCCGGCTTTCTGCTGGTGGGAGCCACTGTGGGTGTCTGTGGAGCCATTTCCTCCTTTCAGTATCAGTGCGTATTATGTACGAGATCACACAGTTCTCTGAAGGCCAATGAAGCCTGAGCTAGAAGGGGCTGATTATAGTGCATTTTATTAAGAGTTAATCATGTAAAGTAAAATAAGTAAAAACAAGTTGATCATATAGAGCTCAATACCCCAGAAGGAACAGGGTTTCATTGCAGAAAAGATCTCCAGATTGCTTTAAATTATGACAAGAGCAGGCAATGAAAAAATATAAAATCTCACTTCAGGGCAGCAGAACTGTATTATATAAATTCCTAATACAAAGTGGGATTTGAGTAAATTATCTAAATAATTTAACAAGATCTAGGAAATATCTGTGGAAATAAAGAAAACAGAGTTAGACTTTCGAGTCTGGATCATAATAGGTCTTTACTGCTTGAGGACTGTGTAAACTGGAGGAAGGGGGAAATGAAGACAGGGAAAAAGATAGAGGCCTATGAAATTTTCTTTACCATGAAAGCACAGAACCAATTTCTTACACAGAAGGAAAGTAAACCTATAAAAATATTTACACAGGATACAATACTATATGTAAGATATATTCAGTTTGAATTTTTAGAAATATTAGAAACTACAGTTTTTGAAAGAAAGCATTAAGAATGTAGACCAGGCCCAGTGCTGCCTACACACATCTCCAGCACCTAGGAGGCCTGGCTCCAACACCAGCAGTCCCAGGACCTGCACTGTGGTTGACCATCTAACAACACATGGGGGCACCTCTGTCCACTAGCATGGATTATACCTGACCTGAAGGCCATCATCCATAGTGGGGCAGCTCCCTTCCTGGGACACGACATTATCAAGTTCCTCCCAGGCATTGGGCTACTGAAGACTAGGAGGTTTGAACAGTACACTATAATTTTAATGTAGAATATTTTTAATAGCTGTATTATTATGATTATTCCTATTATACCTACTATTATTCCTACTTTTCTTTCCTTTTATCAATATTTTCTCATCCTCTCTGTTTTCCTCTTATCTATCTGTTTCCTTGGAGACTGTTTCTCCCTTTTCTTATGCTAACAATATCTATTAATTCTACTTTCACTACTCGTACAACATAGTACCTCTAAAGACTCACTTCTAATCTCATTAATGTTATATGCTACACCCCTCCCCATCCTCTTTGTCCACCATTAGAAATTGTGGTCCTTTTTGCAAACCTATTAGTTAAGCTATAGATAATAATCAAACTCATAATCTCTGTTTATTAAGACAATATGGTTAATGTCTTATTAGGGACTATTTAAGTTCAGGATGTATATTGTTTGTATGGTGTACTGCTATTACTGTCCTCTCACTACAAGGTAAAGTATTAGAAACCTGCAGGGGCACTATAAGTCAATAGGGGGGAACTGTAATACCTTAGATTCACACTGATAGAGAGGAAGATACATGAACAACATGAGAAAACAAGAGAAGAAAGTGTCCCAAACAAACCTAGATGCTACATCAATAGAACTCAATGACAGAATGGCAAAAGAAATGTCAGAAAGGGAGTTCAGAATGTACATAATTAAAATTATCCAAGAAGCAAATGATGAGATCAAAGAGTAAATGTAGGCAATGAATGATCATACTGATCAACAGTAAAAAGAGCAAATGCAGAAAGCAAAAGATCATTTCAATAAAGAGATAGAGATTCTGAAGCAAACTAAATAGAAATCCTTGAAATGAAGGAAACAATAAACCAAATTAAACACTCAACAGGAAGCATAATCAATAGACTAAATCACTTGGAAGGCAGAACCTCAGACAAAGAAGAAAGAATAATTAATCTTAAAAACAAAGTTGACCAAACAAAGAATATGGTAAGAAACCATGAATGGAACCTATACAAAATATGAGCTGTCATGAAAAGGCCAAATTTAAGAATTATTGGGATTGAGGAAGGCACAGATATACAAACCAAAGGAATGAATAATAAATTCAATGAAATAATATTAGAATACTTCCTGAATCCGAGGAATGAAATGGAAAATCAAATACAAAAGAGTTTCAGGACACCAAATGTACAAAATTACAACAGAACTACACGAAGTCACATTATAATGAAAATATCTAACATACAAAATAAAGATAGAATTTAAAGGCTGTGAGAGAAAAACATCAGATACATACAGAGGGAAACCAATACAGATATCAACAGATTTCTCAGTCCAGACCATAAAAGCTAGAAGGGCCTGGAACATTTTTCAAGCTCTGGAAGAAAATGGATGCCAACCAAGAAACTTATACCCAGCAAAACTTACCTGCAGATTTGACGACAAAATAAAATCATTCCATGATAAACAAAGCTAAAAGACTTCACAAATAGAAAGCTGGCACTACAGAACATTCTCAGCAAAATATTTCATCAGGAAGAAATGAAAAACAACAATGTAAGTAAGCAAGGGGAGGAACTACCCTAAGGGACTAGCCAATCACAGAAACCAAGTCAGGATAAAAACCAAAAATAAACCAAAATGACCGGAAATACAAGTCATATCTCAATAATAACCTTGAATGTTAATGGCCTAAACTCATAAATCAAAAGACATAGACTGGCAGATTGGATTAAAAATAAAGCTCCAACAATATGCTGCCTTCAAGAGACTCATCCTATAGACAAAGATACCCACATACTAAAGGTAAAAGGATGGGAAAAAACATACCATCCTCATGGAATCAGTAAAAAAGCAGGGGTTTCCATCCTCATATCAGATAAAGCAGACTTAAATGCAAAGTTAGTCAGAAGGAATAAAGAATGACATTTCATACTACTTAAGGGAAGCATAAATCAGCAAGACACAACAATCATAAATATTTTTGCCCCAAACGATGACTCATCCATGTACATCAAACAAATCCTTCTCAATTCCAGGAACCAAATAGACCAAACCACAATAATACTAGGTGACTCTAACACACCTCTTTCACCACTGGACAGATCTTCCAAACAAAAATTGAACAAAGAAATCATAGAACTCAATAGCACCATCAATAATTTAGACTTAACAGATATATATAGAATATTCCATCCATCAATGAGTGAACACACTTTCTTCTCAGCAACACATCCTTCTCTAAAATAGACCATACATTATGCCACCAAGTAGCCCTTAGTAAATACAAAAAATAGATACACTACCTTGTATTCCATCAGATTATAATGGAATGACATTAGAAATCAATGATGAAATAAAAAATGGAAACTATTCCAACACATGGAGACTAAATAATATGCTATTGAATGAAGCATGAATAACAGAAAACATCAGGGAAGAGATAAAAAAATTCTTAGAGGTAAATGAGAATGATGATACAACATATCAAAATCTCTGAGATGCTATGAAAAGCAGAGGGAAATTCATTGTGTGGAGAGCATTCAAGAAAAGAAGAAAAAGTCAACAAATAAATGACCTAACATTACAGCTCAAAATCCTAGAAAAAGAAGAACAGACCAACACCAAAAGTAGTAGAGGACAGGAAATAGTTTAAAAGAGAGCTGAAATCAATGAAAGTGAAACAAAAGAAACAATTCAAAAAATTGTCAAAACAGAAAACTGGCTCTTTGAAAAATAAACAGAATTGATAAACCCTTAGCTACACTCACGAAGAGAAGGAGAGAGAAAATTCAAATTAATAAATTCGTGATGAAAAAGGAAATATCATGACAGACACTATTAAAATACAAAACATAATTAGAAGCTATTTTGAAAATCTATACTCCAACAAAATAGAAAATCTTGAAAACATCAACACCTTTCTAGAGACATATGATTCACCCAAACTGAATCTGGATGACATATACAACATAAGTAGATCAATTTCAAGCAATGAAATAGAAGAAGCCATCAAAAGCCTCCCAACCAAGAAAAGTCCAAGACCATATGGATTCTCAGCCGAATTCTACAAGACCTCAAAGAAGAACTCATTCCAATACTCCTCATAGTATTCCATGAAATAGAAGAGGAGGGAAACCCTCCAAACTCATTCTAAGACACTAATATCACCTTGATACCAAAACCAGACAAAGACATATCTAGGAAACGAAATTTCAGACCAATATCCCTAATGAATATAGATGCAAAAATTCTTAACTTAATTTTAGGAAATTGCATACAAAAACATATTAAAAAGATAGTACACCATGATCAAGTGGGTTTCATCCCAGGGATAAAAGTTTGGTTCAATGTCCAGAAATCAATAAATGTAATTCACCACATCAACAGACTTAAAGTTAAGAATTGCATGATTATTTCAATAGATGCAGAGAAAGCATTTGATAAAATACAACACTCCTTCATGCTCAAAGCACTAGAAAAAATAGGGATAGTAGGAACATACCTCAACAATGTAAAGGCTATCTATGCTAAGCCCATGACCAACATCATTCTAAATGGAGAAAAACTGAAAGCATTACCCCTAAAAACTGAAACAAGGCAGAGATGCCCTCTTTTATCACTTCTATTCAACATTGTCATTGAAACTCTAGCCAGAGCAGTTATACAGACCAAATAAATTGAAGGGATACAAATAGGAAAAGAAGAACTCAAACTATCTCTATTTGCTGATGACATAATTCTACATTTAAAGGGGCCGAAAATTTCCACCAGATAACTTCTAAAACTCATAAATAAATTCAGTAAAGTAGCAGGATATAAAATCAACACTCATAAATCTAACACATTTTCATTCATAAGTGATGAATCCTCTGAAAGAGAAATTAGGGAAACTACTCCATTCACAATAACCTCAAAAAAAAAAAGAAAAAAGAAAAGAAAATACTTGGGAATCAATCTAACAAAAGAGGTAAAAGACCTCTACAGTAAAGCCTTCAGTAGAAGAATGGAAAAAGAAACTGTGATATAAATACACAATGGAATATTATTCAGCCAGAAAAAAAATAAAATTATGGGATTTGCAGGTAAATGAATGGAGTTGGAGAAAGATTTTTGAATAAGCAAAATTGGAACACAAAATGAAAAATGATCTATGAATTTTGGATACATAAAGTTAGGTTTATAATATGGCATAAGCCCTGATTCTATTTCACATCATTATCTCTGTGATGGTTAGTTAATATATTCATTGTTAAGTTTAGATCACAGATTAATTAAAAAATATTTTGTGCACCAATATACCAGGGAGTATCCTAGCATATTATGTCAGTAATAAAGACAACAAATAATGAACAATATGGTATAAAAATTGAAAAAAATATATGAACATTATTTATTAAAGTGTAATGCCAAAAATTAATAATAATAACTTGAGTATTAATTCTCACTTCACATTACATTACAAGAAATGGGGAAACTAGAGACTATGCTAAATGCATTTTACCTCAAGGGGTCTAAGTAATGAAAATGATCTTGAAAAGGACAATTTTGTAAACAAACCTAATCTCATGCATTTTTTTTTACTGTTTGTAACTTTAATTTATTAGAGTTATAAATGATTATTTAGAATTCAGAGAGGTGTCTGAAGCACTTAAAAGTAATATAAAATGTAAAATGAGTAACTGCAGTTTAAAGCCATGTAAAGCATTCAATTAACCTTATTCAAATCAACCAAGCATTTCTCATTTGCTTGCTGAATATTGACATGCTAGACTTATACAAACAATAGTAAGATTTGTTAGCTTAACTTGAAAACCTAAAGAATTATGATTATAAAATTTATAATTTTAATAATATGACTCATAAATTTTAATAGACTGACTTACTATTAAAATCTGTCCTTGAGATTATAGCTTAGAAAAAAACCAAGCAAACAAAAAGCACAAAACCCCACAGATCAACAAAGGTAATTAAAGCAAAAAAGCACAAGCAACTAGCAAACTTCTTGGAATAATAGGTCTGGTGCCTCCTTTTCTTCAGCCATGAAAGGAAAATTGGGAATGAGATTTTTTTCCTTTCTTTTATTTGTTCTAATTAGTTATACATAACAAAAGAATGCATTTTGATACATCATACATAAATGGAGTATAACTCCTCATTCTTCTGGTTGTACATGACATAGAATCACACCGACCATGTCATCATATATGCATATAAGGTAATAATGTCTGTTTTAATCTACTATCCTTCCTACCCCCATACCCCCTCCCCTTCCTTCATTCCTCTCTGTCTAATGCAAAGTACCTCTATTTTTCCCTAGCTCCCATAGTTATTGTGAATTAGTACTTGCATATCAGAGAAAACATTCAGCCTTTGGATATTTGGGATTGACTTATTTTGCTTAGTATGATGTTCTCCAGCTCCATCCATCATTTTCCTGCAAATACCATAATTTCATTCTTCTTTAAGGCTGAGTAATATTCCATTGTGCATATGTGCCACATTTTCTTTATCCATTCATCTGTTGAAGGGCAACATAGGTTGGTTCCACAATCTAGCTATTGTGAATTGAACTGCTATACACATTGATGTGGCTTTGTCACTGTAGTATGCTGATTTTAAGTCCTTTGTGTATAAACTGAGGAGTGTGCTAGTTGGTGGTTCCATTCCAATTTTTCTGAGGAATCCCCATAATGCTTTCCATAATGGCCACACCAATTTGCAGTCCCACCAGCAATGTATGGGTGTATCTTTTTCCCCACATTCTCACCAATCTTTATTATTACTTGTATTCTTGGTACTTGCCATTCTGACTGGAGTGAAATGAAATCTTAGAGCAGTTTTGATTAGCATTTCTCTAACTGCTAGAGACCTTGAACATTTTTTCATAAATTTGTTGAGCTAACAATAGCTCAACAATTCTTCTTCAATTTCTTCTTTTCTGCAGTGTCTGTTCAGTTCCTTAGCCCATTTATTGATTAGGTTATTTGTTTTTGTTTTTATTTTTTGTTATTGAGTTTTTTGAGTTCTCTATATATCCTGGAGATTAATGCTCTATCTGAGGTGTGTATGGTAAAAGTTTTCTCCCATTCTGTAGGTTTTCTCTTCAGGTATTGATTGTTTCCTTTGCTGAGAAGCTTTTTAGTTTGAATTCATCCCATTTATTGATTCTTTTGATTTTACTTCTTGCACCTTAGAAGTCTTGTTCCTAAACTGACATGGTGAAGATTTAGGCCTACTTTTTCTTCTATTAGACACAGGGTCTCTGCCTCAGTCTTTGATCCATGTAGAAATGAGCTTCATGCAGGGTGAGAGACAGGGGTTAGGTTCATTTTTTTACTTAGGAATTTCCAGTTTTCCCAGCAATGTTTGTTCAAGAGTTTCTCTTTTCTCCAATGAATGTTTTTGGCACCTCTTCTAGAATGAGATAACTGCATTTATATGGGTTTGTCTCTGTGTCTTCTATTCTATACCACCAGTCTACATCTGTTTTGGTGCCAATACCATGTTGTTTTCATTACTATAGCTCTGTAGCATAGTTTGAGGTCTGGTATTGTGATGCCTCATGCTTCATTTTTCTTGCTAAGGATTGCTGTGGCTATTCTGGGTCTCCTATTTTTCCAAATGAATTTCATGATTGCCTTTTCTATTTCTATAAAGAATGTCATTGGAATTTTAATAAGAACTGCATTAAATCTGTATAATATGCGGTAATATGTCACACATGCATTATTTTTAAATTTATTATATAAGTTCTAAACAATATAAAACATGTGAAAACAAATATATACCTACATGATTAATATTTAAGATCTAGTGAAATAATGTCAAGTTAAATACTAGTACACAAAAAGACATCAAATATCAACATATAATTAAATTTTTATGAGCAGACAATTTCTATCTGATTTGAATAAAAACTATATGTAGTAAGGATATGCTATGTTGGAACTAATGACACGTTAACTAACTCAGGCTGACTCCTTACTCCCTGGCGGGTGAGCAAGATCAAGGCCTCAAAGGCGGTTTCAAAAGTTAATGATGATAAATCGGACCACTGTCAGGGATTGGTTAACAACAGTTCCGCAAACGTGATCAGCTTGTGCTTGCCATATAGTCCTATGGGACTCTCACTTGCATGAATCCCCCCCATGCCTTGCTGACCTTTAAGCTGATTGGTTCCCGCCTAGCCTCCACCCTACATAAAAGCTGTGTGACTTCCTCAATAAACGAGTCCCTGATATGACTGGTCTCCCTGATGCGTCTGATTGTCCTCCACCTGTAGGGCTGAGTGTGGGCAGTCAGTTGGCCCTACCTATCCCAGTCTGACCTTGCTGGGGAGTGTCCCCTTCTCTTGCCACTGGTTGAGAAGAGAAAGGGGGCTTAAGACCCCGACAATGCTACATATATGAGGAATACCTGCAGTGCAAAAGTATGAAGGTAAAATAAAGTAACATAGGAACACAGCTTCAGAGAGAATTTAAATGTTTATGTGGTGTGTATGAAAATGATATAGGTACATAATACCTCCAAATATCTGTATCAATTTGTATTGTGGTTAATTTTTATTTTATGATTTTTGTCATTTCTTATATTTTTGGTTTTTCATAAAATACATATTTACATAGAAAAAGTGGGATCAGGGTTTTAAATAGAAAAAAAGTGTTTGTTACTATTTTGTTTGTGCAGAATATTTCTCCTTTGCCTAATTAATGACTAAGGTCAGTAATTTGTTATTTTAACAAAGATGAATAAATCTGGGAATTAATTACTATAAACAGGGAATCAGGGAATAGTTTTAGATATCATGACCTTGATTTGAATATGTCTCTAGAAATATGAGATATCAATGAGCTGGAACTTCTTTAATTTTTATCATTTGAAGGAATATTTGTTTTTTTTAAATATTTTTTAAGTTGTAGACGGACCTTTATTTTATTTATTTATATGTGGTGCTGAGAATTGTAACCAATGCCTCACACATGATAGGAAAGCACTCTGTCACTGAGCCACAACCCAGCCCAGGAATATTTATTCTTAACTGATCTACTTGTCCCCAAATCTCTTTTGATGTATTGTTCTACTTTCTAATCAATTGACAGCCTTGAAGAGTTTATTTTGTTTGAAAAGAGCATATATATCATCAGTGCTAAAACATGACAGAAAACATCATCATGATTTCAACTGGGGGAGAATTTAAATTTTAGTATAGGTATTTCAATCATATCTACATGATGACTTTAACAAAGCTTCAGTTCCCCTCTCTTCCTCTGAAGCCTGGGTCCACACCACACTATTCTCCAAGTGGGACAAAAGATTCTCTTGCCTCAAATCATTTTTAATCATGTACAGTCTCACATACCCAGAGCTAATTGCTTAAAATTCTCTCATACATTTTTTTTTAAACTAAGTTCCACCTTAGGCTTACCACAATTACAAATTTAGTTTTGCTTATCTTCTCCTCTCTGCGTGAATTCTTCCTGGGCCCTCTCCACTCCATTTATTCTTGAGATCTTTTAATTCCTCATTTCTTTTTAATGCTGAGAGATTAAATTCAGCTCCAGCTTTTCTTCACAAAAGTGCATATTCCAATTCCTGCCAAAATTCAGCAAAGCAAATGGTCTTCTAATGAACAGGACTCTTCCAAATTCAAAGATCTTTTATAAAGCATGCAGTTTGGAATTTCTTATCCTCTCTAAAAACAAGTGTTTCTTTTCCTCTCTAAAAAACATAGTGCACTTTTTCCAAAGGGAGTTCAGGTGAATGGATTTCTTTATATCCTACCACCACTTCAATATAGCCTAGTGGTGCCAAAAATGTGGTCCTCACACCAGCATCAACATCACCTATGACCTCATTACGCATGCAGATCCTTAGGCCTTAATACATACCTATCGAACCCTAACTATTAGGAGTTTCTCTTGTGATTCTGATGCATGCATATTTTTAAAACCACTGAGTATAGTCTGTAGCAACATAGAAAGAAGTAACATGCTTAATTTTGGATACCTTTGTAAGTGGTTAGGTCATATGAAGGGGTTTGAGGCATTTTCCAAAAGATACAACCTGAATCATTAATCCTGGTTGTTGAATGTAGGGGTGTGTGCCAGGGTAGCTCAGGCGCAGATAAGAGCCAACGGAGCCATAACCCAGGCCCCGGAAGTTGGGTAAATGCAGGCTTGTGACGAGCAACCTGCAAACTCATTTATTGCAGGAGAAACCATACATTTTATAGACTTTTAATCCAATCACAATGTGCCACAGGGGATCAGACCACCAGGCCCCTATACAGGTTCCCTTGGTAACACTAGGTAAATTTGGGGACAGTTGTTTACTTTCCTAAGTGACCAGAGCGACCATTCTCCTCTCCATAGGTATTCCTGATGGGTGTGAATGTGTGAAGGTTTTCCTTACACAATTGAGACATTCACAGCTGTTAGCCAAGACTTAGGATTTCTCCCAACAGTTGAAGTCACAAAAGATCAAAGTCCCTAAACTTCTTAAAGTCTAAAATTCCAAATAACCAAAATCCTGGAAATACCATAATTCTGAAAAATAATTTTAAAAATTCTATAAAATACATTTATTTATATTTTAAGTGGATTTACTTTAAAAGTCTATAAAAACATGACATTTCATAGTTCACTTTACAAATATAAAAGGCAATGAGAATGTATGTATATTTGCCAGCATACTTAGGCATATTAATAATAGTTACACAGTATAATATTAATGAGCAATTGAACCATTCTTACAAAGAAATAAATAACAAAAAGCAATGAATAAATACATATCACTGCATTTGGCAATTGTGTGTGCTCAGCTTTATAACTGTGATTACCTGAAATATCTTGATGGGCAACCTAAGTGTTTAGAGAACACCCACCAAAAATGGAGATAGGTAACCATCACTTATGCAGTTCAGTGCAAATACAGACCACTACACCCAAGTTCTTATAGCTAAGGCAGTAAAAGAAATCTCTTTTCCCATTCTCAGAGACCAATTCACCTTCCATGTTTGCTCTCTCCAATCCCTGGCTGATTGGATGGTACCTGCCGAAAATGAGGATGGATATTTTCTTCTAAGCCCATTGATATCCACGTACTATGTCCTCTGGAGACCCCTCACTTACACAAGCAGACTAACTCTTTACCAGGTCGTAGGTGGTTATCTTATGTACAATGAAAAAAGTATGAATCTCTTCCCCCAATTCTGCTTTCTAACCCTTATAAACTTTTATTTTCTCCTAGTGATAATTCTGGATTTTAGGATTTCAGTATTTGGGATTATAGAGTTTAGGATTCTGTCTTTGGGGATTATGATAAGCATCACATTTTAAGACTGGCAGTAGAGAAATGAGAACATGAGAGGGGCAAAGGAGAAATACCTGCACATTCAAAACAGAGCTCTCTCCATGCTGCCCCAGCCCACCCCATCCTCAGCTTCATCTTCAATAGCTGCCTTGGGTTAATTTGCCTCTTTCAAAATTTCCTGTGCTTTTCATCCTCCTCCTATGTGATATTCACCTCAAGGTGCCTACTCAAGCTCTCCTTCCATTCTTCTATGATTTCCTGCATATACAGCCTTACATAACTCAATATAATAATGTAATTATTGCTAATAATGTAATCATTGTAATGATGTTAGTCAATGTTTACCACCAATATACAAATGGTTGCCTTTCAGTAGTTTGATATGGAGAATTGGTCTAACCAGTGGACAATATAACTCGATTTAATTAAATTTCTTTCTCCCTCCTAGACTGCTTACCACAACCGCATAGTAGATTTGGGCCAGAATAAAAAGAAACTTGAATGCATTATATTTTATCCCACACAAATGTTAATAGTTGAAGATTTTGCTAAGATATGGGAGGCTGTCATGAGAGTGATAGGGCAAGAAATACTCCTGGGGAGATCAAGTGTCCTGAATGGGCTGAGTGAGAGAGTATAGTAATAGTTAATAGATTGGTATAGAGTTGGGACAGTAAATAATCAGGCAAGAGGAGAAATCTGAGATTTATTAAGGAGAAAAATATATGTTCTATATAATTTAGATAGAATAAGTGGGAGGGATGGAATGAGGCAGAAATACCCAAAGTAGTTCCAATCTCTAGCAATTCATATTTTCTAATTTCTTAAATCAAAAATTTTGGAACATTTTCATAGGCCTAATTCCCTAGAAGGGGGTGATCTGGGACTGTGTGAAGGTGATGTGGGAGGAAGAGCTTTCAGGTGAAGGGTCATGGGCCAGTGAAGCACAGATATACTTGTGACTGGAGATGAGCCTCCACCTGGTCCTGTGAGTTCTGGAAAATGGACTGAAGTGCACAGTAGGTCACCTTGAGGCAGGGGTCTCAGCTTATACAGCCTCATTTCAGCCTATTATTGACTGATGGCAGTTCTGGGCAGTGGGAGGGAGTTCTGGGTAGGAAATGTGTAATCCCTGTGGTAGAGATGCTCCAATTACACAAAAGGACGTTCTCCAGTGAAAGGGGTGCCTTTGAGCCTTGAGAAGCCAGCTTGCACCTTGCTGGCTAAGGGAACTTGCGTAGGACGAAGACATTGACTGCAGTGTTGGAAATGAAATATGTTTGGATGTAGTAGGTATAAATAGATTGTAAAGTCTGCACTAAGTCGTGGTGTTAGATGCTCTTATGTAAGAAGCAGTCTTTTTGGTTCTGTACTTATTCTGCAGAGCTGAAAGTACTGAAATATTAGACTATTACCAAAGCTACCTTGCAAAATCTATTTTTACAGGCCTCCCTATAAACTACAACTTCAGTTAGTCTGAAAACCTCTAAATTATTGAAATCAAACCTGAATATTTTATCTTGGAATATCTAAAATTTCTAATATTGAATGTCAACTACCCTTGTTAAGCATTAGAGAAAGTTTCATAGTTTTATTTAAATTGAATAAAGTTTTGAATCTGAATAATTTCCAATTCTGAGGCAAAAGTATCTGAGAAAACTGATATCTGATAACTTAAAATCGGCAATTCAGAGTTTTACAAGGATAGTGGCATCATCAATTTTCTTTATCTATAAACATGTATTGCATCTTTGAGGAGAGAAATGATCCCCAGGGAATTCTTTGTCTTCCCACAAGTGGTATATAACTTCCTATTAGTTTTGCTATTAAAATTATCTTATTGTTGATGATATTTGCCATCATCTGCTTACCTTTTCTCATGTATTTTGAATACTTATGAGCAAAAATATTTCTAAACAGTTTAGTACTGAATATTTCAATAATTACCAATATTTTTAGTTTATATTTAACACTAAAATATTTCAAAGTATTTGGTTCTAATAGAAAAAAATCTTATAGGTGTTTAATATTTATTGAGAATTCACTATGTTGCATACAATGTTTTGTCTGATTTTTCTTTCCTTCCTTAAAAGAGAAGAAATTAGTTCTTTCAACTTTAACTGGCAAGGAAGAATTCTCACCAAAACATATGAATTTATGCATACTTAAAATCTTCTGAGGATGATCTGTAATACCTGTTTTCAATTAAAGTACAGGAAACACTGTATAATGCATGTTCTGGTAGAAAAACACTATGGAAATGAACATTAACATTACAAGATGCTGCTTTATCACTTCATATTGAAAAATTAGGTTTATCAATCATTCTGCAAAAAAAAAAAAATAAAATAATGATATGTTGGTACTTGTTTTGTGTACCACACTTGCAGTACATGTTTAAGGGGAAATAAAATAAATTTTTCTCAAAGTTGCCAACACCCTAGCCAAAAAGAAGGGAGAAAAATACTTTTATGGATACCTGATAGGAAGTGCAACTTATGAGACTTTGAATAAAAGAACCTAACAAAGGAAAAAGCAGGTCTCTTTTGTTGTTATCTACCTTGGATACAAGTGGAGGGATTCTTTATTCTGTCAAAAAAGTTGTCAATCTATCAAATAACAAGAGGGGGAAAATGCCTCAAAATAAGTTTTACCAGATAACTAAATCTTCACACATTTCCAAGCTTGAAAATAAAATTTTAAAGCATTTTCAGAGTTAAAGACTGAATAGGGCAGAATGTTACAAACCTAAGAGGATTCAGGAGAAGGAAACTCATAATGTTAGCCCTATAGCCTCTGAGACTTGTATCAAAAGGCTTCTTCAAACACTAATCCACTTTCCCATAAGTAATCTTGACAGATTCAAGAATAAAAATCAAGGATTTGTTAATTGTCATTCTTGCTCCCTCCCCGGCAATTCAGTTGGCATTGTACAGACCTATACGTAAGGTCAAGCATGAAAACATGGTGAAGAGCTCTTGAAATTGAAATGTTTGAAATTTCAAAAGAATTAAATGAAGTTGGGTTAGCTTGGCCTCATTTTCCTGGTCAGTAAAGGCTTTTCAGAGAATGAAAGCCTTCATTTTAGCAGTGCATTCTATGTAAATAAAAGAATCTTCACATAAGACATCTGTTTTAATTAAAGCTGGAAAAAAAACAAAGCTATCTCTTTTCTCAGCTTTCTAGTTTGGAGGCACTTCCCTGAATTTAAAATCAGAAATATTTAAAAGGTAAGGGCAATCCCTTGGCAGATCTCTCCAACCTTTTGAAATATGGAGGGTCATTTACCTTTGAGTATATTCTTATTTTAAGTGCTTACTCTATCCTTTTAAAAGGAGTTAGAGTGTCTAAGACTTCTGCCAGAAAAAAAATGTTACCATTTGTTAGCTGTATTTGATTTTAGGCAGTGGATCACTGAGGCTTTGTCCTCACCGGGGGATCTGGAATAGACCCTGACAGAGGGCTAGTGGCAGGTCAAGGGATACACTAGAGCTGGGTATTCTACTCCAGTAGTTAAGAGAGTAGAAAATAGGGTGGTGCCCAGTCTACACCCTTAGAGAACACAAGTCTCACATCTAGAACGAACAAAATCAATGTACAAAACCAAAGGCTATGGAAGGTCAGATAAAGGCAGACAAAATGTAGGCCAAGATCTCTGAAATAAAAGGGTAGTGAGAGCTGGGTGTGGTGGCACACTCCTGTAATCCCGGCAGGCTGCGGCAAGGGGATCTAAGTTCAAAGCCATCCTTAACAATTTAGCAAGGCCCTAAGCAATTAAGTAAGACCATGTTTCAAAATTAAAAGAAACAAAAAGGGCTGGGGATGTGGTTCAGCACTTAAGCACCAGTACCCAAATCCCCAGTACCAAAAAAAAGAAAAAAAAAATTGCAGTGATATGGATGAAGCTACTCCAAGTGCAGTAGAGTCTCCTGGCTAAGAGTCTCCTGGCTTGCTGTTCTCTGCTGCTGAGAAACGCATCCACTTTCAGAGGATCAGGTTGCCTCAAAAATATGCAGTCGGTATATATGCGTGCAAAGAAAAATTGAAATCTATGAAATTATATAGCCTAGTCTTCAACTATGACACTTTATATATTCTAGAGAGAAAATTTATTTTTATTTTTTATTTTTTTAGTGCCTGGTATAGAAATAGATTTCAGAGCATTTTGTTATTGCTAAACTCTTGCTTGCCAAACTCTATTTATTCTATATAAGCCTCCTGCTAGCTGTTATGTTTTTTATTTATAAATAAAGTATGCCTTGAACCAATGCTACTTTCCATGGCTACAGCATACTTTATCCTACCAATCACCTCTGCCATGACAGTTCTGTCCCTTTGGATATGGTATCTATTTCGCCATCTACTGGAAATAACTTCAAACAACAGAAGCACCAAACCAGAGAGGATGCTGCCACAAGAATTTAACTCCATAAACAATGTCACAATGATGAAATTTCTGGTGGACAAAAATGGTAAAAATAAGCAATGTGATAACTGCTTTCATTTCTAAATAAAAATGAAAAAGACCTGTGTGCATTTCCTCATCCAGTGTATCTGACATGATTTTGTTGGTGCAATCAATGTTATCACCTGACTGTCCTAAATTTGTCCCATGGGACACAGAGGGATGCTCCAAAGTTTTATTCATAAGGACAAAGGCAGGTTCAGATTGATTCCATACAGAAAATTATCACTACTTCCTAATTTCATGTTTCATTCTAAATACTGATATTCTGACATGCATTCTCATCATTCTTTACATAATGTTTATACAAAGGAAATAAATTCTATGTTCATAAAAATACAATTTAAGGCAAATTGCATGACATATGTAAAATAATGCATCACAATGTAGAATTTAAAATTCCTTTTGTTGTACTACTAATAAATTATGCCCAGAAATATATGATGATAAAATCACAGCTATGCAGTGGTAAGATTTGGGATGAAAATATAAATCCCAGGAAAAGGTATGATAGCATTTAATCTCAATCACATGAAGCCTTTTACTGGGTTCAAGATACCTTTCATTGTTTTCCAATTAAATATTTAGGATCTGGAAACTACTTAGTAAAATCAAATTAATAAATATTTTTTGATTTCCAACAATATATGATCTATATTTTCTATAAAAGAAGTGAAATTTCTTACTATTACAAAAAATATTCTGGTTCAGAATTAAATGTATTAAAATTATTTCATTATTTTACTAGGCTTTGTTTCACATAATAAAATTCAGTTATCAAAAAGCTTGATATACTGGGAATTTTATATTCTTCATCAGATATTGATGAATGAAAAGAAAGAAAGAAGTTCAATATCCACCACCCATCCACATCTGTATATATTACAGAAGTGATTTGTATTCACAACAATGCTAATCTGCCTCTACCTTCTGATCTTTGAATTATGCTTCTTAAAGTATACTGAATCAATCTTGAAGAATTATATGACAGCAAAGATCCTTGAAAGTATATCTGATTCTTCCTGTTGGCTTCAGCTGGAAATACATAAAAGTCATGCTAGACAGGTGAGTCTTATTCAATAACTATACAGTAACAGAATTCACAAGTTCTATTTTAAATGAGTCCATTTTTGGAATTCAATGACCTTTGCTATCAAAGCAGTCCTCAATATATGTGACTGAGTTTGCTACTGTATCTTAAATTTATTCCCTAGCAGAAATAGAGAACAACATGACAACGTACATTTAGGATTTTATCTGTGAGTTCCATGGAATGACACCTAATCACAAGAACTCTCACTGAAAGTCCCTTTCATGTCAAAATTAATGTTCAAATGTTAGATTTATATTATATACTAGTCTGAGTATTCTCTTTAAAGCAAAAGAAAAATGTTCACTTATCCACATTGATCCTATTCTGTATTATAGGATTATTGTTTTTAAACTTAAGGAGCTTCAGGATCTTGTTTTAGCTTTGGCATTCCAAGGAACAAATTATGAGTTCTTTACCTGGATTTCAGTATATTGATTTTCTTTAGCATTTTGGATTCAATTTTCTCTGCAGCAAGAAAACAGTAGACTCATTACCTCAGGAGATTTACCCTGCACCATACGTTGGTTAATATTACAGAGAAATACTCTACAGGGTGATCCACCTAAAACGTTGGACTAGTAGAGAAAAAGGTCAGAAGGTTTTTATATGTTTCTAAACCCATGAAGAAAGAAGTGACAATGCCCCTTCAATATTTCTCACTGTCATAGAACACTTTTCCTACCTAGAGATTTGATTTACAAGCAGAACAGCTACCTTTTAGAAAGGAGAATCTAGCTGAAAGACATGCCTCAGGTGAACTGAATCATCATCAGAATTTGGGACAATTGCTTCTAGGGACATTCAATCAAATCTATCACTGGCATTTGTGTGAACATGGACATTTGTAGTCTTTATGATTTAATAATTTCTAGTAAAGATAATTAATACTCCCTAATCAAATAAAATATTTGAGTTGGCTATGTTTATTAGAAACCCATTTCAAATAAGCATAGATGGAAGTTATCAATTTCTAATTCTAAGGAGAATTGAAATATAATTTTAACTATTAAGGTTTCCTGTGGCTACTTGTTATCATATTAAGGAAGTTTCTTTTATTCATAACTTGTTAAAATTTAATTTTTAAAATGGATGAATAGAGTTTGATTTTATCAAATATCTTTTCTCTCAGTTTGATAGAGTATATAACATTTGCTTTTGTTAACTTCAATCATCTAATTGGTTGATTATTAAAGGTTAAATCAACCTTACATTCTTGGAATAAACCCAATTTGGCCATGATATATGGTCCTTTTATTTTATAATATTGAATATGCTTTTAATTTGCTGTGAATTTTTTAAAATACACATTTAAAGTACAATTGTGTCCAGTTTACCTTTCTCTTAAATATCACTGTTGGAATTAGATTCAGAGCATCCTTGCCTTATAAGAAATATAAAATGACCTCTTTGCATCATAAGGATATTAGCTCTTTATTAATCATTGGTGGAACCAACTAGGGAGTACATTGTTGTTGAAAAAAAACTTATGTAGATATTTAATCATTTCAAAATTGAAAAGATTAGGTTGATTTACTGCTTTTCATTTGAAGGCTGGTAGTGTTTTATTGCCTCATCTCTCTTGTCTATTTTGTGTTTCCATTTGCTTCTCTCTTAGACCTTTCAACTGTTGCTGCTATGTGGATTATTTGCTCTTCTGTGCAGTTCATCATTTTATGACTGAACTTTTCTCCAGCCATTTTCTTCTGGTACTTCTTCCAATTTATTAATCCTTTCTTCAATTGTATCTAATACAGAGTTCCATAAATCTATTTAGAATGTGTTTTTGTTTTGTTTTGTTTTTCTTAGGTTTGTACTTTCAATTTAGTTTTTAAAGTGTATTTTATTAATACAAAATTTTATATATTCTCTAAAAATCTAATCTTGCTTGTACTTTATTTCCTTGTTTATGAAGAATAGTTACAATTGTGTTTAATAATTCCATTCAATGGATTCCCTATGGAACCCTTTTTATTGTGTTGTCTTCTGATTTTGTTATTACTTTTAAAATTTTGTCTCTTTATACACTTTGTTATTTTTGATTTCACAAAATATATTGAAGTCTAGGATTATTTTATAGTCATACAATATATGATGATTTACTTGCTAATAGCAAGTGGACTGGGGTATAAGAAATTCAAGTCACCTCAACTTAACTTGGGGATTCAGGAGTTTCAAAGATGAAATACCTTTAAATGCCATCCTCTTCCTCATTTACCCTTATGCAGTGTACATGATATGCAGATATACCTGCCTCCTCTCTTCTCAATGCCTCCTCAACCTTAACTTTTCTCTATGTCTTGTTGGGTTCTGCTCATATTCTCAATCCATCAGATTTAGCTGCAGAAAGAAGCATCCCCAAAGATGAGGCTCATCCTGCTGCTTTCTTTTCCTAGATCTTCACCCCATGATTCTTCACTGCCTTAATAGCTGTACAATGACCTCAAGCTGAGTTGTAATTCATTTTTCTCTAAGTCTGAGAAAACTGGACTCATTTCCTAGGTTGCCATTACCCTAAGGTTGAATAATTTTCTTTTGAAAAGATAAAATTGAGAGGTAGTAAAATAGTAAAATCAAAACAAAAAAATTATACCTGCATTAAATCATACCTTGAAAAGACAGTATAATTTTCTCCATGGCATGACTTATTCTTCCTATAAGAGAAGTAGTTTTTTTCAATATCTTCTTATATCTTGAAACCAAACTTAAAAACTGCTAATTGTAGCAATTTTCTGAATTCTTGCTTTCTCAATTTCATTCTGCAATAAACTCTTTGTGGGAAAGGAGAAGTTCATGGAGAAATTTTTCTGATCTATCTCAATTTAGTGGATTTGTCAGATTTGGTAATCATATCTGCTGCTTCTGGGGCAATTCAGCCTGATCACAAAGTAGGCTCTTTCAAATGTGCCCCCACATTCTGTCAACACCTTTCAAGTTGAATGGTTTACCTATCTCGTGAACTGCTGCAGTCTGGGGACATAAATGTTAAATATTATTCAATGTTTGTTGTTCACACAGCACTGTTTTAAAATGTTTTTCTGTTTTTGGATTCACTGTCATATTTCCTAATAAATAGGGAGAAAAGAAGTAAGCTTACTGAATGTATGTTAAGCCTCACCCTGAAGAAATAATTTGAGACTTTTTCCTTTTATGATTTCGGGGTAAACTTGAGAGAAAACACCACTGAGTATGTGAGTATGTGAACATACACAGATACATACAAACTTTCCTTATTATCCAGTGTTACCTTATTCCAGTTTTTAATAAAATTTGGTGCCACTTGTGTTCCTTTCTTTTCTTTTCTTTTTTACAATACTTTTTATTTATTTTATTTTTATGTGGTGCTGAGGATCGAACCCAGTGCCTCACACATGCTAGGCAAGCACCCTGCCACTGAGCTATAGCACCAGCCCCCTTTTGTGCTCCTTTCTAAAGAATGTATTTTTAAAACAAATTTTTTCTTTGTCCATGTAATTTATTATTGCATATACATGTACATATCCTTAATAGATTTTCAAAAAGATATAGAAAGACAATTTGAGAAATTCTATAATTATACAAATTTGCAATACTTCTCTATAAAACTCTTTCTCTGAATTTTCCTCCTGATTAAATGCTAAAATACTATTTAAAAAGATACATGATTCTGAATAAATAACTCAATTTTCTGAAAATTCAAAGCTCACATGAGAGTTAAAAAGCTTTCTACCTTATTCTTTCAATCATTTAAGCCCTATTCCTGAGAAACTCACTGTGTAATTTTATGTAGTATGAAGTTAGCATTTATGGTAAGACTCAGTGAAGCTGTATTACAGGTAAGTCAACCTTCAGAATCAGAAGTATCTTATTTCCATCATGTATAATGTGGATGATGGTCTTTTGTCTCCCTATAAAATGTGTGCTATATTTTCATTAACCATAAAAATACATTAAAAACTTATACTTTCAGCAGTAATGACACCTTTTAAATAGTGCTAAAAAGTTTAAAAGTATAAAACCTCTCAAAAGACTTATATAATATGCAAAATAAATTATTATGCCACTTCATTTAGTGAATATTAAGTAAGCTTCTTCAGCTCCTTGTGCCATCAGTTTATTTCACTCTGCTGAATAGTCTAATAATATTTTCATTAAATATTTATATGAACAATCAAACACTGCAAATGAAGAGCACATCCCCTGACATTCAAGATGGTTTCCAGACTGGTATAAGCAGTTCGTCATGTTGGTAGGGCTCATTTGCGATGGCTTAGAATGATGTTTTCCATTAGATTTAAGTGTCTTATGTCTGACCTTAGAATAAAGGCTATTCATCATGTCTTCTAATTTTTAAATTTTATTCCTTCATTGAGGAAGCACTGACGATAGAAAATTAAGTGCATTAAAAGTTGGGGTCATGTTATGCTAATTCAGCCAAGGAAATTGATTAACACAGCTCATTTTTTAAAGCAGTAGAAAATATACTGTTTGGTCTTATATGTTTCGTATCATCCTATTCATTTGATTTAATTTAGATTTCCATTAAATAAAGGTGAATCTAATTTTCACTTAAGCTTCATATATGATTTTTTGATTTACAAAAGCATGATAGCACAGTGACTACAATTTAACTATATTTAATTTGAAATCCTACAAATCTAGTGACATGCTGTATGTACATTTCTGCTCCTGAAATATTTGGATATTGCACTTTTATAGATCACTAGAAGTTAATATCAAAATGCTCCTGCAAATACTTCAGTCTTAGGTCTAAAAATTAGATACATTTCACAAGCTTCAAAAATACACAAAACTTCTTGGGTGGCCATTTTGAGTCATTAATTTATACAGGAAAGCAGAAACTAATTATTGCTAGTTTTACTATATAGTTCCATAAAAAAGAAATAAATCTGTAGCTACAAACTTGGATTATTAATAAAGGTCATGTTGCTTTATTTAAATCAAATTGAATATGACTCATTTCCATTCCTTGGAGGTGAGAAATTTAATCCTGATCATTACAATCTGTACTGAGATCAGGGTCATGTGGAGGCTCAGGTATCTCTCATAACTTCAGGCTTCAGTAATCTCTGTTTGCTGGTGGGAACATTGTTCAAACCTACATAACCCATGTGGTCTGATTCTTCTGCTCCTATTTCTTCTATTTCCTATTTATTTAGGAAAAGGAACTTAGACAAGAACAGAAAAAACTTGTGTCTAGTATCAAGTCTTTTAGTCACAGGTAACTAGCCAATATCTTTCAACTTTTCAGGTATCACAAGAACATGAATCCCATTTGTCTTGGAAACCATAGGCAGGCCCACTTGTTCAAAAATCTCTTCTCTATCATATTTCTAATCTTCCATTCTAGACTCACTAGTTTATTGCTTTTTATATACTTCTTTTTTATAATCACTTGAGTGATTGAATTTGTCATTCAAATCAGAACAGTGGGGGGAAGTTATTAATAATAACAAGGAAACAGATAATGTTGGCTATCTTAGACTAGACACCCCAGAAACAGACCCTAATTTGTATTGAAGTAATTTCTTTGAATGTGTTATCCCTGGAAAACCTGGTAAAGGAATGAAAAAGTAAAACTGCAGGAAGAAAGAAGCCAACCAAAACTATCCCATAAGAATAGGGTTCCTAGATAAAATATAAGACATATGATAATCAGTTTAGAAATACATTTTTGTATTGTAAACATGTTCCAAACATTTCATGGGGCATATTTTTATACTATAAAAGAATTCTTTCCTGATTGTTCTGTATTTTTATTTGATAAATTTGCATCCCACTCAAAACACCTATGGAGAGAGGGTATGGTCAGTGGGTCATACTTAAGGGGTGGGGGGTATAAGAGAGCTGGAGTATTTAAACTTCTGTACCCCATCCGTCATCCATTATGTCCAAGTACAGATGAATAAAAATTCCCAGGCACTTCAGAAAAAGTGGGTCATAGATGTTTAAGGGTAGTTCTCCCACCAAGAGAAACAAGGGCCAGCTCTTGGGACAGAAGTCACACTGGGAGTTGCTGTACACAGGGCTAACAAAAAGATCTGAGGAGCTACAGGCAGAACATTGGTGGTAACTGCATACTCATATTGTCCTAGAAAATCTGAGGTGTGTGATTTTCCTGACAATAGCTAGCAATCTATGCTTTGGTCTTGAAAAAGCTCCTGAGACAGAGGAAGAAAAGAATTTTTGAAACTGGAGAGCAATGGAATAGTGCTGTTCCAAACACTGAAAAAAAAAAAAAAAAAAAAAAAAAATAGCACATACTGCCCCCTACAACACACTGTCAACTTGGTATCTCAATTAAGTTACCTTGCCAAAAATTTAACTGCTGCATATACTCTGCATTTTCCGGATGTGGAAATGCATTTATACCCTGTAGCCTACTCATTTTGATAAAAGTTAAAAGGTCATGAAAAGAAGAGGCTTGTTTTATTCCAGGCCTCTTATTTGTGATATATTATCATCCCATTAGTCTAACTAACGTGCACATTACTTACACACTACCTGAAGATCAACTGGAACTTTATATGATGCAGAAGACAATGACTGCCTCAATAAAAACTGAAGAAACTCTATGAAAGGTAACTTGGAATAAGATTCTATTTCCTTTAAGGTTATTTTGGCAATTGCATAACCTAAAATTAATATGTAGGCATCCTAGATAATTAGGATGCTAATTGCTATTGGAATTTTCTTCTTCCCCTAAGGACTTTTACAGCTATATTATTCTAAAAGTTAACTACAGTTTTCTGAATCCTTGGGGTAAATGAGGAAGTAGCATAATAAAAAATTGCTTCCAGGTTCTAAGAAGGCCTGCAATTATATTCATTATATCTGTTACACATAATATTAATTATTCAAAACATCATTATTCTACTTAGTATAACTGTTGGTCTCATTTCCACAACTGAAGTTTGTCATCAGTTTTATAAATCTGTTACTGTATGTACGAACATATGCTTTATGTAATGGTATATGATTTTTAAATGGTAAGGTCATTAGGTTGACATTCTAGAGACTTTGCTAAATAGCACTGTAGAGTCCATCTTACTTTTAGGAAAGATGAAAAGTAACTTATGTCCAGAATCCTAACGGGATGTATACTTCCTGGTGAGGTGTAGTCTGTATAAATCTTCCTCTTCATTGTTTTGGGAATTAATGTATATCAGTCTTGCAGGGAATTAAGTGGTCGTCCATGGGAAAAATATGGCACAATTTGTTAGTAAAGCAGGAAATCTCCTTGACCCCTCCTAACTTGAATACATTCATGCTCCTTAGCTTTGCCTGCCAGGTGCACCTTCACATGTCCCTGCCTCCATCCTAAACTCATCTTCACATAGTCCTTTTTGAAAATACACAACACGGCAGCACATCAAAACTAAATGCTCTGTCTTCCCTTCATCTTTGCACTGCTCCATCTCACTGGCATATTAGCTTTGTAAACCCTCTTCACTTCACTTGGCTAATAGCTACTTACCCTTTAATACTCTGCTCAGTAAACACACTCCAGAAACCTTCTCTATTCTTTCTCAGGCTTGATGAGGCACATTTCTTCTATTCTCTCATAAAATTGAGCATACCATCTTCACAACTTGATGAATTGATTTATTTATATAACCCATTCCCCCAAAAAATTTTAGAGTGAATATAAGGCACTAACTTATTTGTGGTCTCTAAACTAGCAAGTATCCAGGACTCAAAATCCAGGAGGGTTTTAATAATAGTTTGTTGAATAAATGAATGAATGGAAAGACTGTCTGATTACTGGAGCTGAAAAAATCAATAATCACGAGCAGAAGTTTGAAAAGATAAGATTTCATTTTAAATACAGGTCAATTCCATTCTAAATTGATTCTTAAATAAAGTATAGCTAAATGACATTATAATATGCACAACTTTTTACATCCTATTTTAAAATCATTGTTTTGCATATTTATATCTATGTGCACATATGTACATGTATATATATATCACTGTCTCCAAAGGCAGATAAGTGATTATAACAGTACTACTGTGAGGACAAAATAGTAACTATTCATATATATATGCATACATCATCTTTAGACTTAAAAGTTAAATAAGAATTAACTTCACTTTAACTTCAGAGTTAGACAATTGATTTGCTCTAGCAAAATCAATTAACAAAATCATTTAGAAAGCCTGACAAAATCCAAACACTCTGATCTTAAAATTTTAAATTTTCATGCACAGAGAATTTCATTCAGTTTGATCAGAACAAAATCAAGATGATGCTTAAGACCAACCAACTTAGAACTCAATTCCAATTACCAAAGAGTATGCATGTCATCAAAGCATTAGACCATTACCCTCTCTTGCTATTTAATTAGGATATGGTAATTGTCATTTTGCACATAAATTAAATTCTTTGAGACACATTAGATGTTACTCTGACATTTGAATAATGCTTTTCATCTTCAATATAATTTGTAAACACAAATTAAGTAATCTACCAAAGTAGCTATTTGAAAATTTTATCTCCCTTGAAAATGATTATGTTTAAAATTTTTACTAAGTGGTATTGTACTTAATTTTGCAACCATTACACTTTGCAACTAAACTAATTCATCACTTTCTCACCAATTATAATTTACTGTGCTACTAAACAGGATAAACTTTATATACTTAAATAATAATTTTAGTGGATAGTTGAACCGGTTAATAGTATTATCCTTCATATTCTTGATATTGTCCTTCTGGGGGAATTCTAACTGGTGTAGTCCTCTTCTTTGGAAGCCAAATGGACTATTGTCATTTATACCTTGCTCTTTTTAGAAAAAAAAATTTGTTACTGAAAATATCACTTAGATATGGTATTATTGGTATGATGGAATGTATTATGTTTTGCACTGAACAGATATATTCAGGTAATGCAAGCAATGGAGATGTATTGTGAAGAGGTACTGGGAAAGAGGAAGAAAAAGAAATATTCCTATGAATATCACATTTAAAATTCGCAAGAAAAATATTAACATCCCTTTAGTGCTCTTGGCACATCCCCATACTAAACCATAGAATACTAGCTCTTTGCACAATCAGCTTATTTTAGACCTATCAAATGCTGACCAGATGGTAGAGTCACAAGGCACAAAAGGTATTCTTCTACCTCTTTTCACAGCAGAAGGATAAATAACCTTCATGTTTTAAGCAAATTTCCAAAGTAGACAGAATAAATAGCAGGTATCTGAGGTTTATCAGAAGGAAGGCAATGTAGCTATCATTCATTGGAAGCTTTAGGATTTATACAGTGCAGAAGTTATCATTCTTGGAGAATTTACTATGTGTGAGATGTGCCACATATATCACATATTTGTTTAATCATCACAGCAATACAAATAGGTAGATATTGCTAAACCTATGTTACTAAGGAGGCCTAGAAATTAAGAAACTTGTCAAAGTGAACATAGCAGAGAAGTATGAACACTAGAATAACAATTAAGATTTGGCCCAAACAAAATCTAGCTCTTCAATGATAACATGCTGTATTTCATGGTAATTACTACAGAGTTAATTAGTGGTTATGGATTGGGTCTCATGCTGATTAGTCATATGCATATGCAGCAATCTCTTACTCTTGCTAGCTTGCAGTATATTATATAGATAAACATTTATCTCTTGGGGGAAAGATACAAAAATTATCCACATTCCTGGGTTCAAAGAAAATAATATTTTATATACAGCTCAAACTATTGGGAGAAACATTTAAATATATTCAATAAAGAAGAGATCATTAGGAATAGAGTCAAGGGGTCCTTGTCACTAGTTCCATATCTCTTAGACTGGTGGTTCTTGAAGGGCAGTGTGCTGCTTCTTTGCTTGCTAGCTTTCTGGCTACATAGTCAGAATTATCATACTAGCCAGTAGAAAAAAGATTCAGAGTGCAAATCATGCTAAAGCCAATATACTTTGGAAGGATGCACATAGAATTGTGCTACTGTTGTAAAACCTAATCTATTAATGAATATCTGAGAAAATGATACATAGCACCAATTGACTTTAAGAAAAGTTAAGAACTTGGGATCCTAGATTAGAACATGTTGAATATAGTCTTCTCACAAAAATTATTTTATCATAACTAAAGAGAACCTTTGTCTTTGTTTATTGAGAACAATCTGAATTTTCCTTGCAATCAAATTATTATTTGACAGTAACAGATGGATATGGCAGTGATAAAATTTTAAAAATTTAAACAGAAACAAAACAAATGTTTATTTCTAAAGAATATCATTCTGTGTTTAGGGACACTAATTTGGAAAAGTGTCTTAGAGACCTCCTATGTTCACGGATTGGCAAAATTAACATTATTAAAGTGACCATACTACCAAAAGTGAATCCTCAAATGCAATCTTCATAAAAATATCAATGACATTCTTTACAGAGCTAGAAAAAGCAATCCTAAAATTTATTTAGAACCAAAAAAGGCCCCAAATAGCCAAAGCAACCCAGAACAAAAAGAGAAATTCTGGAGGCATCACAATACCTGATTTCAAAATATACTACAGAGTCATAGTAACAAAAATACAATGCTATTGGCATAAAAACAGGCACATAGACCAATGGAATAGAATAAAGGATCAATAAATAAAACCACACATGTACAGTCATCTGATTTTCAACAAAAGTGCCAGAAACATGTTAGCGAAAGGACATTCTTGGAAACTGGTCATCCACCTGTAGAAGATTGAAACTAGATTCCTACCTTTAACTCTGTACAAAAACAAATTTAAAATGGACTCAAGACTTTAATAGAAGATCTGAAAGTTTGAAAGTATTAAGGGAAAACTCCTCAAGATAGAGGCACAGGTAGTGGATAGAACTCCACTAGCTCAGGAAATAAAAGTAAGAATAAATGGGGTCAAATGAAAAGTTTCTGTACAGCAAAGGAAACAATCAACAGAGTGAAGAAACAACCTACAGACTAGAAACCAATCTTTGCTACCTATTCATCAGACAGATGATTAATATCTAGAATATACAAAGAACTAAAAAACACTCAAGATCAAAAGAACAAGTAATCCAATAAAAATGGATAAATTATTTGAACACACTTTTCTCAAAAAAAGCACAAATGGACAATGAATATATGAAAAAAATGTGATATCTTTAAATATCAATGAACTGTAGATCAAGTCTGTGATTCTACTTTATCCCAGTCAGAATTGTTCTTAAAAATAATAATGAAAAAAATAACAAATGCTGGGCAGGATATGCAGAAAAATGAATGCTTATAGACTACTGGTGAAATGTAAACTAGTAAGCATACAAAAGAGATACCTATCTTCATTGTGTCACTATTCACAGTAGCCATGTTATGGGATCAGTCTAGGTGCCAGTCAACAAATGAATGAATAAAGAAAATGTGACACACACACACACACATGCACACACATACTGGAATATTATGCATCTGTAAAGAAGAATGAAATCACATCAGTTACAGAAAAATAGATGGAACTGAAGATCATCATGTTAATTAAAATAAGCAAGATATAGAAAGGCAAGTATTACATGTTTTCTTTCATATGTGAAACTAGAGAAAAACACAGGATGAACTGAAAGTAGGGGAGGAAATGATAGGAAAGGGGAAAGAGATTTGGGAAAGGAGAGAGAAGGGAAGTTAAAAGAGGGTAGTAGGAAGGGTGAATATTATTAAGATATACATATATATGGGAATGTCAGAGTGAAACCCATCAACCCATCGATTTGTACAATTAATGAGTTAGTAAAAAAATAATAAAATAAAATATGGAAAAAAGGAAAGTTTTTTGTAACTTATTAATTGATCTACATGGGCAAAACAACATAGAAATTATATATAATGACTAATGTGTGTTAATGCATGCTTATGAACACTAAAACTTTCAAATCAAACATGCATGACATAAAAAATGAAGCTCTTCTAAAGGAGTTATCTTTTACTTCTATTTTTTGTAATGTATGTATTTTCATTTTCTCTGAAACTTGAGAGAATATCCATAAAATTCAAAAGACTGCAGGAAGCACTTTCTCTTACATAGTCAATAAGTATTCCTGTTTTTCCCAGAGGCTGCAACAAATCTACTTCTTTTTAAGAAATGCAGCCTCCTTGGCCTATGGAATTTTGTTCAAAATATGTTTTGCCTTATGAGTAATGTAACTCCATCCACTACTTATGTCTACAGGAGACACTTCTGTGATGCAGAAAAGCATTAGTCACTCTGGCTTTCAAGCTCTCTCCTCTCTGTAGACGGCCTCTGGCTCATGCCAATTATTAGCATATTCCATCCTCTGAACACTCTTCCCTCCCCACCCTTGCTCTCCCCCTTCTCCTCTCTTTTCCTTTCTTATCCTCTTCGTTTTTCTCTTAAAAAGTGAATTTTAAATGACATAGTTTACAATATTCTTTTAACATCAGCTTAATATGTTGAATATTAACGATACAGATAGTGCAGTGGGAAATGGCTGAGGAAATGCAAGAATAATTCTTTTCAGGTCTCTGTGATTTATCTCACAGCAACAGCAGAAACAAATAAAACAAAGGGGATTCACAAATAGTAACCACAAATTAGATTTATAATATATTCAGGTTCCATTCCTCTTTGCATACTGAAATAACATCCAGCAAGGAGTTGTACAGATAAATATATAGACAACCAGACAAATAATTTGGAAGCATATAGAATGCATTTTAGTTATGCTGAGCAATCAGATTGAAGGTAATTCTTTTCTTCATTATGTTTATAAGTTTTTTCTAATTTTTCAGAAATAGAAATGAAGTATTTCTAATATTTAGGTTTATATTTAATGACTAGTTATATAGGATATTATAGATAGAAAATATAATTTAAACATTTTCCTAGTCTATTCAGAATATAAACAATATTAATATCAATATTAGCCTCTTAGTCAATCTGAAATATGTTTAATATATTAAAAATCTCAAAAACTGAAGTAACCTTGGGGAAGCAGAACTTATTTCAATTTCTAATGCAAACACAACCCATCTTTTTACCTAATTTCCTCATATGAGTTGATGTGATATAACTATTGAGTTTCAGAAGAAACCAGGGCAGGAATCTGAAGCTCAGAACCTATAGGGACAGGTGTCACCAAGATGCACAGTAGACATTATTGTCACCCAGGCACCCAGGCTTATTTCCCTTTAATCCACACCTGTAAGATGCGTGGAGGAAAGTGGAAAGACTTCTGGTAGTTACCACAAGAGGACAGCTTTCTGTCCCTAGCATTTGTAGTTCTCTACCCTGTCTGAGGGTTTGCTTTCTCTGACTTGGAAGAGCTTAATAGGCAGTGGACAGGCACAAACCTGAAGTAGGAGGGACATCAAGTCTTGGGGGCAACCATGACCTTGTGGCATGTAGGAAGAGGGAGATAATGCCCCAGAACTGCTCTCCATAGAATAATCATGAGGCATGTTCCCCACAGTTAAAAGAGTCCCAATGGCATGGAACCCAGTCACAGATGAGTTTTCTATCCAATTCACTACAATAAAAAAGAAGAGGTATTCAGTCAAATAATACATTGCAAATTTCATAGCACTTCAGGATTGGAAACGGAGAGCTAGAGTTTCTTTCAAACAAGATCCTGAAGTAATAAAAATAATTTATTCATATCCAAGAAGGAAGTTAACTGCAAATGTGGTCTCTTTTGCACAAGATAAGTGGTCAAGTAAATAACTGAGAGAGTCAAACAGTACCGCAGCTATCAGAAGTCCTAGACGGTGCAGTCTACTGACTCAATACACTTTTATGAGCATTACATGACTAGTCAGCTGGCATACACATTTCCTCTTCCACATCAGGCAGGAAAAAGGAAGGGGCTCTGGGGGTTCGATGCATTCTTGGCCCTATCAGACGACAGTGGCATAAGTCCTCTTCTGATCTAGTAGTCACAGGGATTCTCTCATCTCTCTCTTGGGAACCCTAAAGCACACAGCTTTTAATCTTTAGACTTCCCTTTCATTCTCCTCTCTCTTTCATTCCAGATAGGGCAGAAATTTTAACCTCAGGGATAGAAAAAACTGACACTGACTGCAAAAGAAATCTAATCCCTTTGCCATATGGGATCATTGGAAATATCAAGAAAAGAATTTTCCATCTGTCTGCATCTCAAAATATTATCCTCACATACTCATTCAAACTAATGTCTTTTCTGCTGCAGAAAAGATGTCTTTTTCTGCAGATATTCTTGCCCGTTGGAGACAAAGATGTCACAGAAATTGGGAACACTGACATCTCCTTAGACTGTAAATGCTTTTAAAATTGTGGCCTGAATTTTAAAGCACTATGTAAAGTACATACTACAGTTCCTGAGATAAATGGGCAATATAAGACACTTGTTCTGCCTTATTATTGTTACTGTAAGACTGAACTAACAATTATTTTGAGTAGATTTGCCATCAAACTCTACTCAGCTGCTCTACTATCAAGGTTCTCCATCTCAAAAATCACCTCCTTACTCTTTCCAGCACCTTAAACAGAACTTTCATTTTCTTACTCTTTTTCATATAATCATTCATTTGATCAATATTCAGTGAGGTAGCAAACACTATGTTTCAGGAGAGGAACAAAAAAATGGAGCTAATTAACACAAATCAGCCCACCTGGAACTACAGTCTAATGACAGACACAGACATTAACCAAGTAATTATCCAAATGTGAAATTGTTATTATCATTTGTGGTAGAAAGGAAAATTATAAGAGAGTGTATTTATCAGGAAGGCCAGGAAAGGGCATGTGAACTGAAGTGAAATCTGAAAAAAATGCTTGACTTCTTCAGATATCAACTAAATAAAAAGGAATAAAATGCTCTAAGCAACATGCACCAAGTCCCTGCAGTAGGAGGAAAAATGTCAGAAACAATGGGTTTGCAAGAAGGCCAGAAAAAGAAACCCTGCAGAAGACGAGGGTGAGCAGTTAGACACCAGGGAAGCCATTCAGTCTCATGGGTTTTACCATGGACTTCAGCTTCAGATTCATAGTACTAATGAGGATTAAAAAGGAGGAGTAGCATGGGTATGCACGAAAAGGGACTGGAGAGAGAACAAATGGAAAGAGGTTGACCTGCTATGGAACTCTTCTGCTGCATTGAAAATATGCAGAAAACTGAGAGGTCAGCTTGCAAGAGGGGCAGCATGTGTCAGGGGATGATGGAGAACAGTCATTTAGAAAGTGAAGTCAACCTCACTGCTAATAGAATGCTTGTAAAGAGTGTGAGAGGGAGATGTTAAGAATCACTAACAGATTTCTAGTGTGAGGTTTGAATTGCAGGGCATGGAGATAGGTTGGGAAGGAGTATTTTTAATGACTGTGATATAGGCAGTACCTTAGCATTCATAGCCCATGTTATTCTTGTTTGTAAAACAATTACAGTCTGATGGATGTCCATAATTTTCTATATAATTACTCTTTCTGTGAGAAAAAATACAAAACTTACTTTGAGCTAGTTTCCTTTCTCCACCCTATATGACTATTATATCATGGAAGGATATCCAATACATTCAACAGAATAATATAACGTTAGCAATTTAAAGTATCTTAGGAAATATGATATTCTGAAAGAAGAAAAAATTGAAATAATTCTATAAATTCTAATAAATCCTAATACATGTCAAGTATTTTTTTTTTCTTTAACCAATGCTAAGGAACAAATGTAATGATCTATCAGTGCTTCTTGTAAAGACAGGAATATACTGGAATGGCAATAGTAGAAATTCACCATCTATTTTTAAAAATAAAATGCTTTTTAGAGTGATAATCATGTGCTCAAATTCAAGACTTTGACAGCATTTTTATGGACAGAATTTCTATTAGCATTTTATTTAAACGAAACCCCACACCCTCCCTGTAAAGGATCACATAATATTTTAAGACATTGCTTACATTCAATGCCATAGCATACCCTTAATATAGCTTGGTTGTAGCCCAACACCCACTATCATAACCGGATACAAATAACATATTTCAAAATAATAAAGATGCCTTTTACTGAAAAATGGTGAGCATAAATGATTCCTTTAAAAACACATTAACAATTAAATAACAAATAACTCTAGTTTAAAGATCAGTAAATACATCTCATATATATTTTTGACTTTACAATAGTGTAATCCAAATTAAGCCTCATCTCCAAGTTTCACCAAGCATACGTCCTTCCTTTATGACCATATATGTGACAGTTAAATTATAACTTTATCATTTTCACTGAGGATATCTGACATTTATAGGTTGTGGTAAAAACAAATTGGGTAATTTTGCTGCCTCAAAAAAGAAACCCACTACAAAAACCGGATGCTCTCTGCTTTCAAAAAGGACAGATTTGTTTCCAAATGTAAGTTTTTACATCTTTTCTTTTATGTAGGTAAAACAAATCAGAAACATTGACTAGCTTTGTCAACCACATTTTTATAAGTAGGATTCATTAACTCTTGGCTAATAGCAATTTAAGAGAAGAGTCATTTAGTGACTTAAATAAAATAAAATCATTACAATAGTTTTTTGTTGGCAAAATGTGTGATGTTATTCCCAGGTTATTTTGCTGAAGCAAAATTATCATGTATTTTAACTTATGGTCAAATTGCTGAAAGCTTCAAATTTGACTATGCCTATTCCCAGACCAGAGCTCCTTTGCCCCTTTTCAAGGGCAAGAGTTTTGCATGACAGTAATTGCCACTGGGAAGGTCTAAAAGGTCTACATTTTTATTTCAAATGCTAAACCAAAAAAAAAAAAAAAAAAAAAAAACCCTTGATTTTCAGTCTTCTACTTTCTCTTTAGGGTAGTGAGGTATGAATTAGATCCCACAGACCATTCTAGTCTTACCATTTAAGCCATAGTAT
Organism: Sciurus vulgaris; assembly: GCF_902686455.1. Lineage (NCBI taxonomy): Eukaryota > Metazoa > Chordata > Mammalia > Rodentia > Sciuridae > Sciurus > Sciurus vulgaris. The sequence continues at coordinate 71,533,280 of NC_136468.1, read as the reverse complement.
TGCAGAAGGATTACTGGAGACTCAGGTTCTTCACTAAAAGCATACGGTAGACTATCCTACGCATTTCAAAAAGAGTCCAAGTTTAAAAGACAGGGATGAGCAAAGTGGATTGGTTGGTACTGGGTGGGAGCAAAAGAAAATGGAGAACTGTTCAATGGGTAGAACTTCAGCTTCACAGATGAAGAGTCATGGAAATCAATGGTGGTGATTTCAGTTGTCCATTCAAAAATGATTAAGTTGGTAGATGTGTATTTAGCACAAAAAAATGGAAAAAAGAACATTCCCCAGTTACAAATGAAATCATGTCTGTAATTTCAAATTGTTGAATATTCATCCTGTAAATCAGAAAATTCCTACATGATACCATCCGTTTAATAGATCACAAGGACAATATATCGATACTTTATTATTTAGTATCCAATTTAGAGATTTCCATTTCAAAATGATCTAAAACTCTTTGTCTTGGAAAAATTTTTAAATACTAGTTAGTGAACAAGCATCTAAGTTTTGTGGCAAGATGGCATGGTCTGCAACTCTGGACTAGAAACCTGAGTGAAGTGCTGGGTACTCAGTGCCCAGGGGTCCCACTCCCACTGCCCGTCCTCATCCTGTGAAGCTCCACATTCTACCAGAAGTGTGACCAATGCTACTTTTGCCAAAACCTCAGATCTTTTATCCTTTTTTAACCTTTTTTTAAATTTTTAAAATATTTTTAGTTGTTGATGGATACAATGTATTTTATTTTTATGTTGTACTGAGAATAGAACCCAGTGCCTCACATGTACTAGGCAAACACTCTACCACTAAGTCACAACCCAGCCCCAAACCTCAGATCTTTACATAATATTTAATATCACTACTTCATTTATTTATACATTAATTCATTTTATATGTACTTGATAAAGAAAATATTTTAAATTTATAAGAGATCATCTTAATTTAAGCTTAGAGTTGTTTTCCATGTGTAATCCTGCTACTAAATATTTCTAAGACTTATTTGAGTTATATAAAACATGGATAAAAATGTCTAATTTTCAGATATATGATAAAGATTAAATGAGAGTACAGTGTACTAATGGAGCATCCCAAACAACATAAATATCCAATAAAAGGAAGGAGACTTCGCCTATCTTTAGCAAAACTTTAGAATATGGAACGTCTCTCAGTTTTTGAGATAAAACAATGCAGACTATGTAGAAATTGGAAATAATTAAAATATTATATTTAACAGCCTATATGATACACACTAACTTGTGCTTACAAAAATACTGAAAAGTCTAATTTTATTAATAAACAAATAAAATCACAGTGAATATTTAAACCAAGAAGTTAAGAAGCAATAAGGAGTGTCCTGAGGCAGGAGGATCACATGTTCCAAGCCAGCTTCAGTAAAAGCAAGGTGCTAAAAACTAAGTAAGACCCTGTCTTTAAATTAAAATATTAGTGGGGATGTGGCTCAGTGGTTGAGCACCCCTGGGTTCAATCCCTGACTCACTCCCCCCCCAAAAAAAGAAGCAATAAAGAAAAAATAACTATACTAAAAAAAATTTTAAAAGCAGGAAATATTATACTATAAAATTAAATTTTGTAAAATTTCCTTACAAATACAAGAAAAATAATGTATTGGACAAATCATTATCTAACTGAAGAGGGGAGGAAAGACAACAAACAGACCAAATAAAAATTCAAGATAAATGTATACAGAGGGTGACATTAAAGAATTATAGTTTACTTTGTTCATCACTATGGAAAATAATTTAAAAATGTAGATAAAATAATTTAAACCAAAATTGCATAAAAATTGAAACAGATCACCACAGGAAAAAAATAGAGAAACTTGTCAAAGAAAAACCCCCATCACACCTCCCCACAAGAATATAAACACACAAGAAAATGAAATGCTACTCATAAACAGGGTTTTCAGACAATTAAGGGAATTCTACTAATTATTTAAGTAATAAGAATCTCCTATAACAAATTGCTTCAGATCATCTGAAACAAATCTGAACACAGGTAAAAGACTCAAACATTACAAAGCAATTCCACTTATTGGAAGTAAACTCTAAATTAAATATTAGCAATGTTGGGGTCTTTAGCCCTCTTGCTCTTCTCGCAGCAACAAGGGAAGGGAACACTCCCCAACAAGGCCAGACCAGGATAGGTAGGGCCCGCTGACTGCCCTCACCCAGCCCTTGGGGTGGAGGAAATCAAACTCGTCAGGGAGACCAGTCATAGCAGGAACTTGTTTATTGAGGAAGTCACACAGCTTTTATGTAGGGTGAAGGCTAGGCGGGAACCAATCAGCTTAAAGGTCAGCAAGGCACAGGGGTTCACACAGGTGAGAGTCCCATAGGACTATATGGAAAGCACGAGCTGATCACGTTTGCGGAACTGTTGTTAACTAATCCCTGACGGTGGTCCGATTTATTGTCATTAACTTTTGAAACCTCCTTTGAGGCCTTGATCTTGCTCACCTGCCAGGAAGTTAGGAGTCAGCCTGAGTTAGTTAACAGATCATTAGTCCCAACAAGTTCCTTTGTATTTTTAGAGTTTTTATATTTCAAATTACTTTTATATTTAATAATCTGTCTTTGTATACTGATATAACCAAATGCACCTTAGATTTCAGATTGAAAAGTTGCAATCCAGTCTGCCAAATATTCCTCTATCTTGGTACTACTGTTTGGGTTCTTAGAAAATTTTGCAAAATTTGCCAAGAAAAATAAAACAATCATCATAAGGCATCTCAGTAGGCCTAAACTGTGGACTGACCTGGGTAATTTTAACCCCTGTGAAACCTCAGAATGAGGGTTTGATTTTCAGAGTATATTTTTATGAAGATAGTTGAGTCAGTCTGGATACCTTGTTATTGCTTTGTTACTGTATTCACTACTTGCATATTTTTACATGCCAAAAATCTAATATTTTTAAGTATAATGAACTAAAACTTCAGATAATAATTAAGAAATAATTAAGAACACCAATGCTCTTATTTTATAGGGAAGGCAAGTAGGGAATACATTCTTGGTTAAAGAATGTGCAGTTGAAAGTCCCACAACTCATTGATGAGCTTGGTATATTTTTGATTCCCAAATGGAACAAATTTAGTTAACAAAAAGAGGAAGTTACACATTTTAGTCTCATTGATATAAAATTAATAAATGAATTTCTTAAAATTGATAGTATTATGAATGAAATAATTATTCTGACAAAATAGTAGCCACTATCCTAGCAAAGCAAAGATGGTTCAATTTGGAAAGTATTATAATTGGTACCAATATGATTCTCTATAACAATAGATTAATGAAAAATACAGCTGGTGTGGTGGTGCACACCAATAATTCCAGTGGCTCAGGAGATTGAGGCAGAAGGATTTCAAGTTCTAAACTAATTTCAGCAATTAAGCAATGTTTTAAGCAACTTGGCAAGACCCTGTCTAAAGAGAAAAAAAAAAAAAAAAAAAAAACAGAAAAGGACCGGGTTGTGGCTCAGTGGTTAAGAGACCCTCGGTTCAATCCCCGGAACCAAAAAAAAAAATACAGCATCAGACCTCTCTAAAACTGCAGAAAAGCATTTGATGAAATTTTATGCCTATAACAAAATCTCTTAAAAATCAGAAGTAGGGTCAAGATGGCAGACTAGAAGAGGGTGGCTGCATTACATGTGGTGGCTCTGGGACTCAGGACTCAAGAGGAGGAGATATTGAGAGACTTGGACCAACTCAAAGCTGCTGGGTGAGTCTATTCTGTTGGGGAGGCGTCCGGATGGGGTGGTAGTCCCGTAATGCAGGGAACTTTGTGAAGTAGAGTTGCCCAACGAGACACCCCTCCCCCTGCTGGAGCAGTGAATTCGGACAACTGGGAGCATCGTAGAGGAGGCCGCTCAGTACAACGCTTGGACTCGGAGCCACTGCATCGGAGTGAGGAGACGTGTGGCCGGTCACTTGGAGCAACTGCACTGGAACTCCAGGTGGCTGCTTGGAGGAGAACTCATGCAGCAAGTCGCTTGGATTCAGAACGACTACACCGGGGCACTGGGTGGGTGCCAGGAGGAGGAGGCACACAGCGGGTTGCTTGGACTCAGAGTGACCACGCTGGAACTCCAGGTGGCTGCTTGGAGGAGAACCCATGCAGCGAGTTGCTTGGATATGGAGCGACTGCACAGGAACACTGGGTGGCAGCCTGGAAGAGGAGGCATGCAGAGGGTCACTTGGACTCGGAGCAACTGCACCGGGGCTCCAGGTGGCTACTCAGAGGAGGGGCCGCACAGCCAGGCAATTAGGTGCAGAGCACGGTCCCAGGACCTAGGCGGCTTCTTGGTGGAAAAGCCGCACAGAGAAAAGCTTAGAGCAGAGCAAAGGTTCCAGGACTGAGGGCAGGTTCTCTGAGGAGGGGCAGCCTAAGGAGACTCTTCTGCGCAAGGTGAGGCTCCCAGGCCCAGGAGGTAGGTCCGGGCCCCTGGGAACATTGCAGAGGAAGGCAGCCCAGCCCAGGCGGTAGTTGTGGATTGAGGGGAAACTCTAGGAGGGGAACTGACCAGTGAGACCTCCCCGCCAGGTGAGTATTCCCTGCCGGGTGAGGTTTCCCCATAAGGACAGTAAAACCAGAGACACAGGCCCAAACAGGCCTTGCCTCAGCCCACAGCCTAGTTCCCCTTTGGATGACCATTGGTCAACAAGTGGAGGCACCTCTGCCCACTAGCAGGGAATATACCCCACCTGAAGGCCACCACCCCTACAGAGGCAGCTTCCTTGTGGAGCACCGCATTACCAACTTCCTCCAAGACTTCAGCCTACTGAAGTCTAGGAGGGGATATACTAGAAATCTTCAGGGACACTATGAGTCAATAGAGGAAATCTGCAATATCTAAGCGATCCACTGATACCTGAACAATATGAGACAACAAAGGAAGAAAATGCCCCAAACAAATCTAGATGTTACATCAATAAAATCCAATGACAGCATGGCAGAAGAAATGACAGAAAGGGAGTTCAGAATGTACATAATTAAAATGATCATAGAAGCAAACGATGAGATGAAAGAGCAAATGCATGCATTGAATGATCGCACCAATTGACAGTTAAAACAGCAAATACAGGAAGAAAAAGATCATTTCAATAAAGAGTTAGAGATATTGAAAAAAAAAACAAACAGAAATCCTTGAAATGAAGGAAACAATAAACCAAATTAAAAACTCTGTAGAAAGCATAACCAATAGGATAGAACACCTGGAAGACAGAACCTCAGATATTGAAGACAAAATATTTAATCTTGAAAACAAAGTTGACGAAACAGAGAAGATGGTAAGAAATCATGAACAGAATCTCCAAAAACTATGGGATATCATGAAAAGGCCAAATTTAAGAATTATTGGGATTGAGGAAGGCTTAGAGAAACAAACCAAAGGAATGAACAATCTATTCAATGAAATAATATCAAAATTTTTCTCAATTCTGAAGAATGAAATAAAAAATCAAATTCAAGAGGCTTATAGGACTCCAAATACACAAAATTACAACAGACCCAGACCAAGTCAAATTATAATGAAAATACCTAACATACAAAATAAAGACAGAATTTTAAAGGCTGTAAGAGAAAAGAACCAAATTACATTCAGGGGTAGACCAATATGGATATCAGCAGATTTTTCAATCCAGATCCTAAAAGCTAGAAGGGCCTGGAACAATATTTTTCAAGCCCTGAAAGAAAATGGATGCCAACTAAGAATCTTATACCAAGCAAAACTTACCTTCAGATTTGACGATGAAATAAAATCCTTCCATGATAAACAAAAGCTAAAAGAATTTACAAAATGAAAGCCAGCATTACAGAACATTCTCAGCAAAATATTCCATGAGGAAGAGATGAAAAACAAAGATTCAAATCAGCAAAGGGTTATCCTAAAGGAATTGTCAAATGAAGGAGAAACCAAGTTGTGCCAAAAAAATAATAATAATAATAAAGGAGCCAAATGACTGGGAATACAAATCATATCTCAATAATAACCCTGAATATTAATGGCCTGAACTCATCAATCAAAAGACATAGACTTGGCAGATTGGATTAAAAAGAAAAATCCAACAATATGTTGCCTCATAGAAACTTACCTCACAGAAAGAGATACCCATAGACTAAAGGTGAAAGGATGGGGAAAAACATACCATGCACACGGACTCAGCAAAAAAGCTGGGGTATCCATCCTCATTTCAGATAATGTGAACATCAAGCCAAAGTTATTCAGAAGGGATAAAGAAGGACATTTCATACTGCTTAAGGGAAGCATAAATCAGCAAGACATAAAAATCATAAATATCTATGCCCCAAACAGTGGCTCGTCCGCGTATGTCAAACAAATCCTTCTCAATTTCAGAAACCAAATAGACCATAACACAATAATACTAGGTGATTTTAACACTACCTCTCTCACCAGTGGACAGATGTTCCAAACAAAAATTGAACAAAGAAACCATAGATCTCAATAGCACAATCAATAATTTAGACTTAACAGACATTTATAGAATATACCATCCAACCAAGAGCAAATACACTTTCTTCTCAGCAGCACATGCATCCTTCTCTAAAATAGACCATATATTATGCCACAAATAAAGTTAATGTTAGCAAATACAAGAAGATAGAGACACTACCTTGTATTCTATCAGCTCATAATGGATTGAAATTAGAAACAAATGACAAAATAAAAACAAAAACTACTCCAACACCTGGAGATTAAATAATATGCAATTGAATTATGAATGGATAACAGAAGACATCAGGGAGGAAATTAAAAAATTCTTAGAGGTAAATGAGAACAAAGATACATCATATCAAAATCTATGGAACACTATGAAAGCAGTACTTAGAGGAAAATTTATTTCATGGAGCGCATTCAATAAAAGAAGAAAAAAAATCAACAAATTAATGACCTAAGACTGCAGCTCAAAGTCCTAGAAAAAGAAGAACAGACCAACACCAAAAGTAGTGGAAGACAGAAAATAATTAAAATCAGACCTGAAATCAATGAAATTGAAACAAAAGAAACAATCAAAAACATTGACAAAATAAATAGTTGGTTTTTCGAAAAAATAAACAAAATTGATAAACCCTTAGCCACACTAACAAAGAGAAGAAGAGAGAAAACCCAAATTACTAAAATTCAAAATGAACAAGGAAATATCACAACAGACACGATTGAAATACAAAACATAATTAGAAGCCATTTTGAAAATCTATACTCCAACAAAACAGAAAATTTCAGACATTAACAGGTTTCTAGAGACATATTAATTACCTAAACTGAATGAGGAGGACATACACAATTTAAATAGATCAATTTCAACTAATGAAATAGAAGAAGTCATCAAAAGCCTACTGACAAAGAAAAGTCCAGCACCAGATGTGTTCTCAGCCGAGTTCTACAAAACCTTTAAAGAAGAGCTCATTCAAGTACTTCTCAAAGTATTTCATGAAATAGAAGAGGAGGGAACACTCCCAAACTCATTCTATGAAGTCAATATTACCCTGATACCTAAACCAGACAGAGACACATCAAGGAAAGAAAATTTCAGACCAATATCCTTAATGAACATCAACGCAAAAATTCTCAACAAAATTTTAGCAAATCGCATACAATAACAGATTAAAAAGATAGTACACCATGATCAAGTGGGTTTCATCCCAGGGATGCAAGGTTGGTTCAACATCAGGAAATCAATAAATGTAATTCGCCATATCAACAGACTTAAAGTCAAGAATCACATGATTATTTCAATAGATGCAGAAAAAGCATTTGATAAAATACAGCACCCCTTCATGCTCAAAACATTAGAAAAAAATAGGGATAGTGGGAACATTCCTTAACATTGTAAAGGCCATCTATGCTAAGCCCATGGCTAATATCATTCTAAATGGTGAAAAACTGAAAGTATTTCCCCTAAAAACTGGAACAATGCAGGGATGCCCCATTTCACCACTTCTATTCAACATTGTCCTTGAAACTCTAGCCAGAGCAATTAGACAAACCAAAGAAATTAAAGGAATATGAATAGGAATATCAGCAATGTGAAGAAAGAATGGGAGAAAATCTTTGCCAATTGTACTTCAGATAGAGCACTAATTTCCAGAATATATAAAGAACTCAAAAAACTCTACACCAAGAATACAAATAACCCAATCAACCAATGGGCTAAGGAAATGAATAGACAATTCACAGAAGATCTACAAAAAATCAACAGACATATGAAAAAATGTTCAATATCTCTAGTAATAAGACAAATGCAAATCAAAACCACCCTAAAATTCCATCTCACCCCAATTAGAATGACAATTTATCAAGAATACAAGCAACAACAGGTATTGGCGAGAATGTGGGGAAAAAAGTACACTCATACATTGCTGGTGGGGCTGCAAATTAGTGCAGCCACTCTGGAAAGCAGTGTGGAAATTCCTTAGAAACCTTGGAATGGAACCATCATTTGACCCAGCTATCTCACTCCTTGGCCTATACCCAAAGGACTTAAAATTAGCATACTACAGAGATACAGCCACATCAATGTTCATAGCTGCTCAATTCACAATAGCCAGATTGTGGAACCATCCTAGATGCCCTTCAACTGATGAATGGATAAAGAAACCGTGGTATATATATACAATGGAATATTACTCAGCCATAAAGAATAATAAAAGTATGGCATTTGCAGGCAAATGGATGAAATTGGAGAATATCATGCTAAGTGAGATAAGCCAATCTCAACAATCCAAAGGACAAAAGATCTCCCTCATCAGTGCATGATGACACACAGTGGGGGTTGGGAAGTAGATAAGAATGGAGGAAAGAGGACAGCGTAGAGGGAAAAGAGGGGTCAGGTGGAGGGAAAAATAACAGAAAGAATCAAACACTATTATCCTATGTAAAATTATGATTACACAAATGGTATGCCTTTACTTCATGTACAAACAGAGAAACAGTATATATCCCATTTGTATACAATAAAAATAAATTTTAAAAAATCAGAAGTAGGAAGGAACTTCCTTGATTTGATGAAAAAAAGTACTAAAATATATGCCTGATATTACAGTTAATAGTGTCCAAAACAGGGGTTCATCTTAGCTGATTTGGAATGATCTTGTGCTTTTCTCCAGAGCAATTGGAGTGTGCTATGGAATATGTGAAATGAAGATAAATATTGTTCTGTAACCATGAGCATAAATTGTTACTGGGCAAGATATATTCTTTGTTAGCATTTGTTTTGGTCAGAATGTGATTGGTAGCCTTGGGTGGAACATTTAACCCTTTAGGATATGGCACCTGACCCAGTCATTATAAGAACCCCCACCATAAGCACACTTGGGGACCTTCTGGCTTCCTCAGAATATATATGAAAAGTGCCTCCTAGGTGACATGGTGAGAGGGCAAATAAGTCTCCCAATATTGCAGGACTTCTTTTAATGGATAACCTTGCTCTGCCTTTGCTGCACTGCATCCTTCGCTATAAGTTTTCAGTGCTATATGCTTGCTGTATGTTTTACGGCATGAAACAAAAATCATAACAATAAAACAACAGAAAAAAGCTCTCCACAAAGTTTTCAGTCTGGGTCTTTGAGCAGCCCAACCTGTAAGAAGCACATAGTGAAGGTACAAAACCCTCCTTTCATGATCAGATATTAAGAAGGTTTCTTTTTAAGAGTACTTATTTACTGACAACTATATTTGAGTGTAGTAGATTAAGCAAATCAATGTTCATATTGCTCACATAATGAAAATTATGGAGCCGCATGTTTGCTGGCATCAGTTAAGAGTCTTATAAATCAGTCATGGAGGTTCTGCAATTGGCTGGTCCTTTCCTGGTGGCTATTCTGCCCGCCTCCCCACGTTACATTCAAATGAACAGAGCAAGGACATGAGCAGAAGCAGCGAAGGCAAAGGGGAAGGACAGGAGGACAGGAGTGAGACGGTGCCATGAGTGTGTGAGAGCAAAGAATCCCGTAACACAGCCTGGCTAACCCCAGTAAAGCAGCTTCTTCAGGCATTTGGGAAGGCAGATGCTCACCTGGGATTTCCACTTTGGCACAAGAATCTCAGCAAAAATCCAAAATCCTTACCTTTCTTAATAGAAGATGCATTTCTTTCAAGGAAGAAGCCAAATGTAAAATAGTGTGGAATAAGAGTTTGAGTTTTTCCTTTATTACATCCTCTATCAATCCTCTTCCCTGAAAGACAAGGGCCTCTCTCTCTGTACTCATCTGTGATGCACTGTGAGCAGAGCCCTCTGCTCACCACTCAGCAGCCAGAAGGAGCATTTTCAGTACATGAATTACAGATTCACTTAATCACTTGCTTGAAACTTGCTATGGTCTTCATCACTGTGAGGACAATTCAAAGTCCTCTGTGTTTTTGAAAACCTATACTACCTCCTCTCAATTCTCCTTTCCAGCTTCTCACAAATTCTTATTGTGCTTAAACATTGAGTAAGCTAAGAATTCTCTTGCCTGAGGCCACTGCCCCTGTTGTTCCCCCTGCTTGAGACTTTGTTCTCTCTATTGTGACAACTAGCTCATCATTTCCCTTTGCTATTGCTCAGATGTCATCTTGTCATACATGTCTTTTCTAACCACTGTATATAAAATAGCATCCACCTTCCCTCACCAAGATTACTGTCTGCCCCCTTTACCCAGGTTTAGATTTCTTTGCAGCATTTACCATCTGGAAGACTATGGTTCCATTCAGTTACTTTTTATCAATTTTTCTCTACTAAAATTAAGTTCTATGCAGACAGATATTTGTTCAATCACTTAGTTCATAGTACATTAAATACCATGTAGAAGATGAGCAATGGCAATTATTCTTTTAAGTGAGAGAAAGCAAAAAAGGAGACAAAGAAGATAAAATACAGTGGAAGAAAGGGACAGAGGGATGACTCACAAACAGGGATGAGTAAAATTTGATTTTCTAAACATAGAATAGTTCAGGTTTAATTGTTCACTGAAGTGGTGTGCTCCTTGTTTAAGAAAAAAATTGCCACAATTATGGAGTTATCAGTGATATTGAGTGAAGTTGCTGAGACGTGCATCCTATATTGCTGACTGTGTTGACAATGCCATTTTAGAAACACTGTGACTACCTCCTCAAAACCCAGAAGCTAGTGGAGGACAGAGATTATTAAATCTTCTTGATCCTGCTTGAGTGTCATGAAGTTTGTCCTCAAAGATTGTGATGCTACAAAGATACATATATATTATAACCACATTTCTTTCTTAAGTTATACTTTCCTTTCATGTCTTCTAGATTCCTGTCATCTTTTTGAACAGATACAACTCTTAAAAACTTCTCTTTATGACAGTGTGCTAATATCAAGAGGATTTTGGCAAATGTGACCCAAAAGTCATGTCTAGTCACGGAGCTTGCCATGTCACCTGGGAAAAGCATCACATTTCTGAATCTATTATCCCTGGATGCATCCGTTCTGAATTTAGTATATAACTTTCACTATGCTATTCAAGTCAGAAATGTCTACTTCCTATTTTTTTCTGAAGTAGAAATGCTTCAGTTTTTTTTTCCCAGCAAAGGATATAAACCTTCATTTAAGTCTTGAAAAATGTACATCATTGTATTTTATGTATATCAATCTTAAAGGGAAATACAAAAATCACAACTTTTATCATATGGTACCCCTTGATTTTAAAGCAATATATATCAAAATTATCCTTGATTATGAATATTTGAGACCTTTAGGCAAAGAACGACAGAAAAAAGAAAAACAAGGTCATGGTGGCAAAGATTTGTCAGACCAATAGAGAAGTTTTTGAGAAACTGAAAAAAAATTCTAGGAGAAATTTAAAATGAAATCTAACATTATTAAGATATTTTATAAACTCAGTTAATATGAACATTAGATTTTATTCTTTGAAGCAATCTCTATTCCTCCTTTGAAACAAAAGGAATAGCTTTAAGTATTGTGTGGCTCCTTAAGATTCATTATTGGCTTTATTTATGTTGTTTCAATCATACATTCTTTTAGTAAGCATTTATTTCTTATTACTACATGCATAAGCATTCAAATTGCTGGCGAAATCTGTCCTACTCAGTAATTTAAGATAACCTACTATTATTGTGATTTACATGTGAAAGCTTGGAGTCTGTACCTGTGCTAGACAAATTTGAAAATAAACATTCCTGTTCCTCTTAATAAGCAAAATAATGCAATCACCTCAGTCATTCCTTTGTGTGTGGTGGGATGGAGGACAGGCAGAGGGGCTTCATGGTTACTTTACCTCTCTTCTTTTCCATTTAGCTAAATGTGAAGCTAAAAGGCATAGAGCTAAAACATGAGCAGAAAGCTGTTTCTTAACCTCACAGAAGAGTTTGTGATCTGCTAAGAATTGAACTAATCAGCTTGATGTAATTATAATTCAAACCATTTACAAAACTGTTTACATTTTAATGATGATGGAGCACTAAAGCTATTATTATTTATAAAAGACATCATAACTATAATGAACTCATGCTAAACTGCCTCTTTATTAATAACAGGGCCAAAAGATACATTTGGATGTATTTGAGCCCTTTAATGAGCAGCATATGATGGAACAAGTCTTTTAAAAGATTATTTCTGGATGTAATTTAACACAGAGTTTATTATAAATCATTAACAATGGTTGTATGATTGTAGAATTTATTTTTATATAGTTTTTTCATTTAAATTAAGAGATGGTCTGTGGATACAGACAAATTAATACATAGTGATGTTCTGGAGGAAAGAAATATTGAAGAAAAGAAGGATTGCTCATTTTTCAAATGAGCTATTGTATTGAAGTTTCTATTATATGCAACTGTGAATTATTACAAAAGAAAGCAAAACTTTTAATAATTCAATGTCTTTTGAATCACTGGCTGTCTCTCTTCACACACACACACACACACACACACACACACACACACACAGTGGAAAATTGCTTTTAAAAGAATGCACAATGCTAAGACTAACTTAGCTTTTAGTTCCATCTCCATTAATGATAATTAATTTTACAATTGTTTTAAGTTTCTTATATTTTTTATTGCATTTATACTAAAGATGTACATTGTTGAAATCAGAAAAACATGATTTTTCAGCATCATAAGCTTCTGGAATTATAGTAAGTTTACATAGGCAAGAAAGTTTCATTTCTATTTACTTGATAACCAGGAAACCAGCAACAGTTATTCCAGGAAAACAATCATATGAATGATATGTTTTTGATCATTATAAAGCACACTTTTAATTCAAGCATCTGTCCTTTACTTTGAAATCCTATTTTATGGGGGATAAAGCTAATTTAAATATATAGCATATAATCCTATAAGACCATTGTAAAGCTAAAACATGATTAAAAATGATTAATTAACATATCATAAATATTTAATTTGGCTATATTTAATGTTTTTAACTCCAATTTACAACATGGAAAAATTATATAAGAAACAATTCTGTCTTATGTGACTCACATTCTATCAATGATTTGTTTATGTGATGACAGGGAAGAGACAATAAACAAGTACAATAGACTGGAAGTGGGCTGATTTTAATTAATAACTAGTGATTGTGACTGAATGTATCAATAATTAACACAAGTCTGCCAGTAAGTTATAGAAAACTGAAGACGTTCATTAGTAATTCCAGAAGTAGAAAACATTTAGTTGTCACAAGAGAAGGAAAATCAAATATAATATGTAGGAGAACAAAATTAGCCACCACATAATACATTTTTAATGAGTAAGCTTTCATTTTTTACCACATCCATTAAAAATAGTTGGAAACACAGGCAAATGAAAAATAGAAACAAAAACTAAACTTTTGTATGGAAAAAACATGAGCCAAAAAAATGATAAAATTGAGTAATAGGTGCTTACAAATTTATGGTTTGAAATTTGCTCAGGCCATTACTGGATCCATGTTCCTTAAAGTAAAACAAATTATCCCTACGCTAATAAATTTCCTCAATGTTCCTTTTCACTCTTCTAGTGTGCTTACTCTATCCCAATGACCTGTCCTCTTCTCCTTCTTCAAAAGACCCAGTAACCAAGACAAATCTGTGCAAACCACAGATCCAACTATGAAAGCTCTCTAGACTGTCGATGGAAACATTTCAGGGTTTTGCTCATAGAGAATCCTGGACAATATCACAGTTATACTGTCTCAGAATCCCCCAGTGAAAGTCAGGAATCAGCGTTATTAAAACCTTAATATGAATGAAGTTCCTTAAATTATATGAGTCAGGTTTTTTAAAAAATATTTTTAGTTACAGGACACAATACCTTTATTTTTTATTTTTTACGTGGTGCTGATGATGGAACTCAGTGCCTCACACATACTATGCAAGCATTCTACCAATGAGCCACAACCACAGCTCATGAGCCATGTTATTAAACCACTATTCTTTAACCTATTAAGATAGTCATTATCATAATGACAAAATAATTAGATGTAACAAGACAACTGACCATTGTTTCAAGAAATGGAATGAATAGATTTGTGAATAAAAAAGAAATGTAACGTATGATTGATTAAATATTGTTTATAAAATGAGTCACTTTCTTACTGACTTTTGCAAAATTATTTAGAAATATATTCATAAAGATATAATTTTTCCCCTTTAAAATATTTCTCCAACCTCTGCTGAATATTATGGTTATATAGTTAACCCTTTTATAAGAAATACTCTAAATTTTGGTAAATGTCAAGTATGTTTTTTTAATTGCATTTTGAACCTAAGCCACACATTTAAAAAAAAAAAAAAAAAGGCAATTCATTTACCTTAGTTTCTGATTCCCAAACTTAAAATTGTTCTTCTTATTGACTGGTATATTCAATTCCAGGTCCAACAAGAACATAAGGCACAATAAAAGCAACTGGCAGAAAAGCACACATGTAGTTTCTGTAGCTGTCCAAGTTACAAAGAAAATGCATGAACCCATATGCTGTTATTTATGGTGAATATGTGGCCCAAAGGACATTTGTAAGTCATAACTAATAGATGGAGGGGGAATTCCAATTTCATTTGGGCTAAAGCAACTCAACTCTCTTTCAACTGATGAATAAACAAATTTTGGTACATCTATGTAATAAAATATACCACATTTGTGTGAATGTGTTTATTTAGTATTATATTATATAAACCCTAAAGGCTACATTTAAGATGATTCCACCTATATTGCTATGAAATTCTGGAAGGAAAATAAATCAGTCCATGGTTGCCAGAGTCTAGGGCTGCAGAAAAAGGTTAAGGATAAAGGGTCATGAAGGAATTTTTCAACTGCTCTATCCCTTGATGATTATACTTAAAATAGTGAAATTTTTGATATGTAAGTTATACCTACTTATTTATTTATTTATATTGGAGATTGAACCCAGGGGTGCTTAACCACCAAGCCACATCCCTGATCCTTTTTAGTTTTTGTTTTGAGACAGGGTCTTGCTAAGTTGTTTATGGCCTTGCTAAGTTACTGAGGTTGGCTTTGAACTTGCAATCCTCCTGACTTAGCCTTTTGAGTTGCTGGGATTTCAGGTGTTCACCACCACACCTGTTAAAACTTTAAAACATGCTAAGCAAGGAAAAAAAAAAAAAAAAAAAAAAACAAAAACTGATTCCACACTGTTAACATGCAAGTAAAAGTGTGGTATTTACAAGGCATATGATAGTGTTCAGAATGTATAAATAAACCCACACCAACAAATATTTACATTCATCCCATTAAAAACTGTCAATTATATTCATATAATATTCATGAAAATGAGAATCTTAATAGCCAATAAACAGATGAAAATATGCTCAATAGCACTTCTTTACCAAATATAGCAAAAATTTGCTTTTTTTTTCCTGCTAGAATGACAATAAATATATAAGATCATGATGGGTATTAGGGAAAATGTGGAGGAAAAGATACTAACAGAAAATATATTCTTATTTGTATTCTTTTACATAGTAGGGCAAATTTTGAAGATGATACAATCCTTTTAGAGAAATGTGTTAGTATCCAGTAAAATGGAAAAGAACATACTCAGTTACGGAGGTATTCTATTCAGTATTAGAGAAATTCTTCCATTTGACAAAATGGGATGTGAATGCAAAATATTCATCAGAGATAACAGGATGAAATTAAAGCAATGAATCTGATGCTATTGAAAACTGGACTGATTCTGGTGACCTTAATATTGATTGAATTCTCTCATTCATAATAGAATTTTAATACACTTATTGTCTTGTGGTATTATCTAGAATAAAATATTTAGTACCTGGGACACAGTAGGTATGATATAGGATTATTGATTACAATCATTTACACACATCTTTAAAGGTAAGATCAAATGAGAACAACTCGTGTTCTCCTGATTCTGGAAGACTGCTTTTGTTACCTGTTTTAAAGCCCTTGATTGGGACTGACTTTAATGAAGTACCTGGCATCTTTCCTGGATGACTTTATGGTAGTAGGCTTCTATGGGACACATTTCTGTTTCAATCACCAATACTACTTCACTAATAGAAACTCAAAGTTTATTTTAAATTGGATCGAAGTATTTTAAATTCAATAATTTTAAAAGTGTAAACCACAAAATTTTATTTATTTCTGACTTCATTCTTGAATTACTATATTGTAATTCCTTCTTGTGTCATATTCCCATGAAGGGGAATTGATTACTCTAATATGCCATATAACTTTTCTTGAATACTGACATTTATTTTGAGGGGCAGCTTTTTTTTTTTTATTTACAGTACAAAGGCCTCAAATCTTTTGTACCCCTCAATATCATATACAAAACTTAAAAAATCTTATTTCTTTAGAGTTCATAGTTGAAGATTTTAAAGGAGTCATTATATAACCCCTGACGAAGTTAATAGGCTGATTGAAATGTTAATCTTTTCTTTACATGCTAATATAAAGTCATTCCCATGCCTCATATAGACAATACCATAATGTACTGCAAAATGTGTCAATCATTAAAAGACTATATTCTGTAAATTTGTTATCTATATAAAGTATCCTTCCTACATATTTTTAGCTCAGATATCTTAATTGACATATTTGTACATAATTTGTAGAGTATATTATAATAAATTGATACATCTAAACAATGTGTAATGATTAATGAGGGTAATTGGCATTTCCATCTTCTCAAGAATTTATCATTTCTATGTTGGAAAACTTTGGACTCTTGGAGTTATTTTGAAATATATCCAATTCTTGGAGTCCACAGTTATTCTATAGAAAACCAGAACTAATTCCTTCTATTTTAACTATAGTTTAGTACCTAGTAACTAACCTCTCTCTATCCCCTCTTGGTTTACATATTCATATATTTTAAAGACACTATATGTTTTAGGAGATACAGAGAAGATGAATGCATTTTCACAATACTTTTTTAAACAAAAATTTGGCACAAAATAATTACACAATTGTGGGTTTCATTGTGGCATATTTGTACATGTAATAATATGACAAGATCAATTTTTATTCCTCAGTATGTTTGTCCTTCCTTCCTCCCTTCTCCTGACCTGCATCCTCTACCCTACTGGCTCTCTTCTATTTTCATGGGATTCCCATTTTTTATAACTTTCATAGATAAGAGCAAATATATGATCCTTGATTTTCTGAGTCTAGTTTATTTTGCTTAATATGATGCTCTCTAGTTCTACCCATTTTCCTGCAAATGACATAACTTTATTCTTTAGGGATGACTAAAACTCCATTATGTACACATGACACTTTTTAAACAATTCATTTATCGATGGACACCTAGGCTGGTTCTACAACTTTGCTATTGTAAATTGTGGTGCAAATTGTATCGATCTATAATATGCTGACTTTAAATCCTTTGGCTAGATACCAAGGAGGTGTAGCTGGATCATGTGGTGACTACATTCCTAATCTCTTGAGGAACCTTAAAACTGATTTCCATCATGGTTTTACTAATTTACATTCCCACTATCCATGTATGAGTTACTTTTTTTCCATATCTTCAGCAGCATTTGTTGCTATTTGCATTCCTGATATTTGCCATTCTAACTGGATTATAATTTATCAAATTAAAAGACCAATGATCAATTTTAATCAGGATAAAGTAGGGTTAATATCTTCTTAGTAGTGTGTGGAGTATTACGTCTAAGAATCAGCAACCTAAGTTCTCATGTTGAATCTTTTACTAGTTTGTGACTTTCACCAAATTACATAACTTTCCAGAGCCTCAGTGTCTTACCTAGGAAATGATCTTGTAGTGCTAGATGATTTCTTCAGCCTCTTCTAGTCCTGACTTTCGGTGCAACCTAGTAGTGTTCCGTGGTAGTAATTTAATGAGACACATTAACTTTTCAGGCCTCTAAGGAACAATTTCCTTAGCACTCAAACATACTGTTTCACCCCAGTGTCTGTCCTATATCTAAGTATGTTTTGCCCCAGGGAAAACAGGCTCAGAATGCTGTGATGGCAGAGAATATTTTCTCATTTCCTTTGGTCTTATAAAAATGGGGAAAAGTAGTATCATAACTCCAGTGAATTTATTTCCTGCTAACTTTAAACACTAAGAAATGCTTGAAAATATATCCCCAATGTCACTGATTAGAACGTCCTGTGGAGACAAATTAATTTTCTCTAAATGACATTTGAAAACTTGCTAAGGGCAAAAAACAGGAGAATGCAGCCATCCAATGAGTCATTTTATAATTTTAGGACAAAAATGACACCTTATATGGGAAGTATTTGTAGAACACATAGAACAAGGTGAATTTTCCCCAGCTATAAGGAAAATATCTATTACTAACTTAGGAAAGGGAAGAAAAAGAATTCTTAAAATTATGGGCCCATTTAAATAACTAAATGTGCTATGAAGATATATGCCTAGATTTTAGAGACAAGACATGAAAGAATTATGGGTAGATTAATACACAGGACCAAGCTGGATTTACGAGGCATGAAATAATTACAGACAGTTTGAAAAAGGGTTTATGTTAATGCAAATTGATAGTGATACTCAGATTCTAGTGTTTGCAAATTCTGTTACTATTCAGGAAGTGTGTAATAGAATGGAGTAGAAATAACTAAGCAAACATTAAATCATGTAAGTTATAAGAAGTCTTGTTTCTCAGGTATGATGTCATAACTTTAACAAAAGAGGTTGAATGTTCATGGTGCCAAAGACTAACCTGGAGAATGGGAAGAATTGATGGAATGATACCTTATTAGGGGAGCATAGGTATAGGATAGAGATAATTGCTTTTGTTTCTGATAGATTGGCTACATTTTTGTAACCATTATTAAGCAGCTAGTGTTTATTTTACTTTTTAAAATTCTTGTGTGTGTGTGTGTGTGTGTGGGTGTGTGTGTGAGAGAGAGAGAGAGATACTAAAGCATTAAGTCACTGGTATGGTGCTTTTTAAAATAATGCATTTGTAGTCACAGGGTTTTGAACTAATTAAGGAATTGCAACTTGAAGATGCTGAAAGTGGTATCTTTTCATGACATTTTAAGTTTTGAGTAACATATGTTTAAGTTACCCTTTCCACAGAAGAAATTAAAATTTTCATTTGAAATTTCTTAAAAATTTGAAAAGTTTTGAGACTTATCTGTTTCCAAATAGACACTAAGAAGGGTGTTCCTCTTATAAAACAACTAAATCTTGGGATAAAAATAATTACTGGGCTTCAAGAAATAAAAGAAAGAAATTTCAAAAGGTTCAAATGAGCCAAAAAGCTCATTTGAAAGCTATGAGTTGAGATTTGAGCAGGAAGTAGTGAACAATAAACTAATCTGAAAGCTAAGTTTGTCCAAGGTAACAACGCCCATTCCAGTGTTGGGATCAGATGTTATTGTAGGAAGGTGTCACGGTATGCAGGAGCCAACTTGCCTCCTCTTTAATTGAGGACTTCCAGGTAGTTACCAGAACCTCTTGAATCATAGCAGATGCAAACATAAATCCTCTGATATTCAAAGCACCTCACATTCAGCCCCTAGTTTCCCACCAAGTAGGATCAAGGAAAGAAATGCTCATAACCAGAGATCATGAAATACAGAAGGAAAAATAAGACATAAGACTTGAAAGTTAGCATAAAAAAGATGCTCTTTGAGTAGTGTAAATATTACTTAAAAATTAAAATAAAACCAGATATAACATGTTCAAATAAATAATGAGACCATAAAAGCAATCTACCAACAAAAATGGTAGTAGATATAAAAGATATAAAAATTTAAAAATGAAATCTATAATTTACAATTAAAAATTGGATAATGTAAACAGAGGACTAGACACAACTAAAAAATGAAATAGCCGAGTGCTGTGGTGTGTGCCTTTAAACCCAGTAGCTCCGGCGGGGGTGTGACTAAGGCAGAAATATCCCAAGTTCAAAGCCCGTCTCAGCAAAAATAAGGTCCTAAGCACAGCAAGACCTTGTCTCAAAATAAAAAATAAAAATAATAATAAAAAGGGCTGGGGTTGTAGCTCAGTAGTAAAACACCCCTGAGTTCAATCTCAGACCCCGCTCCCCACAAAATGAATTAGTCACCATGATATCGGATCTGAAAAACTAGGCAAGATATGCAAATTATAAAATAAAAAAAATAACACCCAAACATAAACACAGAGACTGACTTAGAGTTTCAACCAAGAAGTTCTAACATATGTCTGATAGGAGTCACCGAATTAGAAACTAAAGAAAGCAAGGAGATGAGCTATATAAAGAGATACTTCTACAAATCATCCAAAACTGAAAACTGATGAATAATATGAATACACAGACAAAGGAAGCACAAAGTAAAAAAGTCTGCCAGCATACCCACAAACATGCCGACAGAGAGTTAGATATTCTGTAAAACTTCAGAATGTTAATACCAAGAGCAATCTTACAAGTAACTGGATAAACAGATGTAAATTTAAAAGAAATAGTACCAATGAAAATTTCCCACCAGCAACCATGAATGCCAAACAGTATAATATTTCTAATACTTAATGACCATAACTGTAAAATAAAACTTCTATACAAAAGAAAGTCATCTTTCAAAAATGAGGGAATATGTTTCTTTAATGTCAGTCAACAGGGTAAATTTATCAAAGGATTTCCTTATCTCATGGAAGAAGGAAAATGACCTTAGGAAGAAATTCTGAAATATAGCGAGTGATATCCACTACTGATACTGTCAAACAAAAAAGGAAATATAAAAGTGTCATATGCATGAAATGATAGCTACATTGATAAAAATATAATGTCAAAGTTGTGGGGGATTTAGGAAATAGGAAGTAATGTAACACTGTCATGTCAATCAAGTGATTGTGTTTGAAGTAAAAATATAAAATCCTGATTTTCTGAGGAGAGCCATTAAAAATACAATTAACATAACTTCCATCTACTAAAGAAAAAAACTAGGAAAAAAATAGCAAAAACAAAATAATGGTTTAAAATGTGGGTGGAAGAAAGGAGTAAAGTATTTACAGAAGAAGTACAATTAAAAAAACACAAATTGAAAGGTGGAAATAGTTCCTAATGATCCAGTGGCCAAACTATGTTAGTGGATGAAAGACTATTAAAATATGAAAATAGATAGTGTAAATACAAACAACCACCCACCACCAAAAGAAATGTTAATACAATTTGTAAGTGATGCTGCTAAAGATAAAGGCGTTAGAAATGAAAGTAAGAGAATGGAAAATGTTGCGAACAAATATGCATTTGATGTAGCTACAGATATGAATCAGAAGAGAAAAGCATCCTTAAAAAGAAAAGGAGTCTTGACATAAAGGTCTAACAACCTGATGGTTTTGTTCACTTAATAAAGTATCTTCCAAATATATAATACAAGACCTGAAACGAAGCATAAAAGTTTCCCATGTAGCAAAGGATTTTGAATTGACTTTTATTATTTTTTAAATTTTTTCATTTTTATTGTAAACAACTGGGATATATGTTGTTTCTCTGTTTCTACATGGAGTCAAGGCATACCATTTGTGTAATCATAAATTTACATAGGGTAATGTTGTTTGATTCATTCTGTCAGTTTTTCTTCTTCCCCCCCACCCCTCCCACCCCTCTTTCCCCTCTATACAGTCCTTATTTCCTCCATTCTTGCCCCCCTCCCTATCCCTAACTCTACCCCTAACACTTACCCCTCCCATCCCCCATTATGTGTCATCATCCACTTATTAGCGAAATCATTCGTCCTTTGGTTTTTTGAGATTGGCTTATGTCACTTAGCATGATATTCTCCAATTTCATCCATTTGCCTGCAAATGCCATAATTTTATCATTCTTTATGGCTGAGTAATATTCCATCGTATATATATACCACAGTTTCTTTATCCATTCATCAATTGAAGGGCATCTAGGTTGGTTCCACAATCTGGCTATTGTGAATTGAGCAGTTATGAACATTGATGTGGCTGTATCTCTGCAGTATGCTGATTTTAAGTCCTTTGGGTATAGGCCAAGGAGTGGGATAGCTGGGTCAAATGGCGGGTCCATTCCAAGTTTTCTAAGGAATCTCCACACTGCTTTCCAGAGTGGCTGCACTAATTTGCAGCCCCACCAGCAATGTATGAGTGTACCTTTCTCCCCACATTCTCGCCAATACCTGTTGTTGCTCGTATTCTTGATAATCGCCATTCTAATTGGGGTGAGATGGAATCTTAGGGTGGTTTTGATTTGCATTTCTCTTATTACTAGAGATGTTGAACATTTTTCCATATGTTTGTTGATTGCTTGTAGATCTTCTTCTGTGAAGTGTCTATTCATTTCCTTAGCTCATTTGTTGATTGGGTTATTTGTATGCTTGTTGTAGAGTTTTTTGAGTTCTTTATAGATTCTGGAAATTAGTGCTCTATCTGCAGCATGATTGGAAAAGGTTTTCTCCCACTCTGTAGGCTCTTTCTTCCCATTGCTGATAGTTTCCTTTGATGAGAGAAACTTTTTACTTTGAATCTATCCCAGTTATTGATTCTTGCTTTTATTTCTTGTGCTATGGGAGTCCTGTTAAGGAAGTCTGGTCCTAAGCCGACATGTTGAAGATCTGGACCTACTTTTTCTTCTATAATCTGCAGGGTCTCTGGTCTGATTCCGAGGTCCTTAATCCATTTTCAGTTTAGTTTCGTGCATGGTGAGAGATATGGGTGTAGTTTCATTCTGTTGCATAAGAATTTCCAATTCTCCCAGTACCATTTGTTGAAGAGGCTATCTTTTCTCCATTGCATATTTTTGGCACCTTTGTCTAGTATTAGAAAATTGTATTTATTTGGGATTGTGACCGTGTCCTCTATTCTGTACCACTGATCTACCTTTCTGTTTTGGTACCAATACCATACCGTTTTTGTTACTATTGCTTTGAAGTAGAGTTGAAGATCGGATATTGCGATACCCCCTGCTTCACTCTTTCTGCTAAGGATTGCTTTAGCTGTTCTGGGTTTCTTATTCTTCCAGATGAATTTCATAATTGCTTGCTCTATTTCTGTAAGGAATGTCATTGGGATTTTCATTGGAATTGCACTGAATCTGTATAGCACTTTTGGTAGTATGGCCATTTTGACAATATTAATTCTGCCTATCCAAGAACATGGGAGATCTTTCCATCTTCTAAGGTTTTCTTTAATTTCTTTCTTTAGTTTTCTGTAGTTCTCATTGTAGAGGTCTTTCACCTCTTTTGTGAGATTGATTCCCAAGTATTTTATTTTTTTCGAGGCCATTGTGAATGGGGTAGTTTTCCTAATTATTCATTCCAAAGATTCATCACTTATGTATAAAAAATGCATTAGATTTATGTGCATTGATCTTATATTCCACTACATTACTGAACTCATTTATGAGTTCTAAAAGTTTTCTGGTAGAATTTCCTTGTTCCTCTAAGTATATAATCATATCATCAGCAAATTGGGACAGTTTGAGTTCTTCTTACCCTATTTGTATCTCTTTAATTTCTTTCATCTGTCTAATTGCTCTGGCTAGAGTTTCAAGGACGATATTGAATAGAAGTGGTGAAAGAGGGCATCCCTGTCTTGTTCCAGTTTTTAGGGGGAATGCTTTCAGTTTTACACCATTTAGAATGATATTGGCCATGGGCTTAGCATAGATGGCCTTTACAATGTTAAGGAAGGTTCCCACTATCCCTATTTTTTCTAGTGTTTTGAGCATGAAGGGGTGCTGTATTTTATCAAATGCTTTTTCTGTATCTATTGAAATAATCATGTGATTCTTGACTTTAAGTCTATTGATAAGGTGAATGACATTTATTGATTTCCTGATGTTGAACCAACCTTGCATCCCTGGGATGAAACTCACTTGATCATGGTGCATTATCTTTTTAATATGTTTTTGTATGTGATTTGATAAAATTTTGTTGAGAAATTTTGCATCGATGTTCATTAAGGATATTGGTCTGAAATTTTCTTTCCTCGATGTATCTCTGTCTGGTTTAGGTATCAGGGTAATATTGGCATCATAGAATGAGTTTGGGAGGGTTCCCTCCTCTTCAATTTTATGGAATACTTTGAGAAGTATTGGAATGAGCTCTTCTTTAAAGGTTTTGTAGAACTTGGCTGAGAATTCATCTGATCCCGGACTTTTCTTTGTTGATAGGCTTTTGATGACTTCTTCTATTTCATTACTTGAAATTGGTCTATTTAAATTGTGTATGTCCTCCTCGTTCAGTTGACACAATTCATGTGTCTCTAGAAACCTGTTGATGTCTTCAAAATTTTGTTTTGTTGGAGTATAGATTTTCAAAATAGCTTCTAATTATGTTTTGCATTTCAATCGTGTCTGTTGTGATATTTCCTTGTTCATTCTGAATTTTAGTGATTTGGGTTTTCGCTCTTCTTCTCTTTCTTAGTGAGGCTAAAGATTTATCAATTTTGTTTATTTTTTCGAAGAACCAATTTTGTCAATTTTTGTATTGTTTCTTTTGTTTCAATTTCGTTGATTTCAGCTCTGAGTTTAACTATTTCCTGTCTTCTACTACTTTTGGTGTTGGTCTGTTCTTCTTTTTCTAGGGCTTTGAGCTGTAGTGTTAGGTTGTTTATTTGTTGAGTTTTACTTCTTTTACTGAATGCGCTCCATGAATAAATTTTTCTCTAAGTACTGCTTTCATAGTGTCCCAGAGATTTTGATATGATGTTTCTTTGTTCTCATTTACCTCTAAGAATTTTTTAATTTCCCTCCTAATATCTTCTGTTATCCATTCATCATATAATAGCATATTGTTTAATCTCCAGGTTTTGGAGTAGTTTCTGTTTTTTTCTCTTTCATTTATTTCTATCTTCAATTGATTATGATCTGATAGAATACAAGGTAGTGTCTCTATCTTCTTGTATTTGCTCACATTAGCTTTGTGGCATAATATATAGTCTATTTTAGAGAAGGATCCATGTGCTGCTGAGAAGAAAGTGTATTCGCTCTTGGTTGGATTGTATACTCTATAAATGTCTGTTAAGTCTAAATTATTGATTGTGTTATTGAGATCTATGGTTTCTTTGTTCAATTTTTGTTTGGAACATCTGTCTAGTGGTGAGAGAGGCGTGTTAAAATCACCTAGTATTATTGTGTTATGGTCTATTTGGTTTCTGAAATTGAGAAGGATCTGTTTGACATACATAGATGAGCCACTGTTTGGGGCATAGATGTTTATGATTGCTATATCTTGCTGATTTATGCTTCCCTTAAGCAGTATGAAATGACCTTCTTTATCCCTTCTGACTAACTTTGGCTTGAAGTCCACATTATCTGAAATGAGGATGGATGCTCCAGCTTTTTTGCTGAGTCCATGTGCATGGTATGTTTTTCCCCATCCTTTCACCTTTAGTTTATGGGTATCTTTTTCTATGAGGTGAGTCTCTTGCAGGCAACATATTGTTGTAACTTTCTTTTTAATCCAATCTGCCAGCCTATGTCTTTTGATAGATGAATTCAGCCATTAACATTCAGGGTTATTATTGAGATATGATTTGTATTCCCAGTCATTTGGTTCACTTTTTAAATTTTATTTATTTATTTATTTATTTTTTTGACACGACTTGGTTCCTCTTTATTTGACAATTCCTTTAGGATAATTCTCCCTTTGCTGATTTGCTTCTTTGTTTTTCATCTCTTCCTCATGGAATATTTTGCTGAGAATGTTCTGTAATGCTGGATTTCTTTTTGTAAATTCTTTTAGCTTTTGTTTATCATGGAAGGATTTTATTTCATCGTCAAATTTGAAGGTAAGTTTTGCTTGGTATAAGATTCTTGGTTGGCATCCATTTTTCTTTCAGGGCTTGAAAAATGTTGTTCCAGGCCCTTCTAGCTTTTAGGGTCTGGATTGAAAAATCTGCTGATATGCGTATTGGTTTCCCCCTGAATGTAATTTGGTTCTTTTCTCTTACAGCCTTTAAAATTTTGTCTTTATTTTGTATGTTATGTATTTTCATTATAATGTGCCTTGGTCTGGGTCTGTTGTAATTTTGTGTATTTGGAGTCCTATAAGCCTCTTGAATTTGATTTTTTATTTCATTCTTCAGAATTGAGAAAAATTTTGATATTATTTCATTGAATAGATTGTTCATTCCTTTGGTTTGTTTCTCTAAGCCTTCCTCAATCCCAATAATTCTTAAATTTGGCCTTTTCATGATATCCCATAGTTTTTGGAGATTCTGTTCATGATTTCTTACCATCTTCTCTGTTTGGTTCACTTTGTTTTCATGGTTAAATATTTTGTCTTCAATATCTGAGGTTCTGTCTTCCAGGTGTTCTATCCTATTGGTTATGCTTTCTACAGAGTTTTTAATTTGGTTTATTGTTTCCTTCATTTCAAGGGTTTCTGTTTGTTTGTTTTTTTTTTCAATACCTCTAACTCTTTATTGAAATGATCTTTTGCTTCCTGTATTTGCTCTTTTAACTGTCGATTGGTGTGATCATTCAATGCCTGCATTTGCTCTTTCATCTCATCGTTTGCTTCTCTGATCATTTTAATTATGTACATTCTGAACTCCCTTTCTGTCATTTCTTCTGCCATGCTGTCATTGGATTTTATTGACGTAACATCTAGATTTGTTTGTGGAATTGTCTTTCCTTTTTTTCTCATATTGTTCAGATATCAGTGGACCACTGCGATATTGCAGATTTCCTCTATTGACTTATATCCCTGAAGATTTCTAGTTTATTCCCTCTTAGCCTTCAGTGGGTTAAAGTCTTAGAGGAAGTTGATAATGCGGTGCTCCACAAGGAAGCTGCCTCTCTAAGGGTGGTGGCCTTCAGGTGGGGTATATTTCCTGCTAGTGGGCAGAGGTGCCTCCACTTGTTCACCAATGGTCATCCAAAGGGGAACTAGGCTGTGGGCTGAGGCAAGGCCTGTTTGGGCCTGTGTCTCTGGTTTTACCGTCCTTGTGGGAAAACCTCACCCGGCAGGGAAGACTCACCCGGTGGGAAGGTCTCGCTGGCCAATTCCCCTCCTAGAGGTTCCCCTCAATCTACAACTACCACCTGGGCTGGTCTGCCTTCCTCTGCAATGTTCCCCGGGGCCCGGACTTACCTCCTGGGCCTGGGAGCCTCACCCTTCACAGACGAGTCTCCTTAGGCTGCCCCTCCGCAGAGAAGCTGCCCGCATTCCTGGAACCTTCGCTCCACCCCTCAGCTTTTCTCTGTGCTGCTTTTCCACCAAGAAGCTGCCTAGGTCCTGGGACCCTGCTCTGCACCTAATTGCCTGGCTATGTGGGTCCTCCTTTGAGCAGTCACCTGGAGCCCCCTACAGTCACTCCGAGTCCCAGCAACCCGCCGCAAGCCTCTTCCTCTGGACAGCCGCCCGGTGTTCTGGTGTGGTCACTAGGAGTCCGAGCACCTCACTGCGCACCTCCTCCTCCCACCAACAGCCCGTAGCCCTGGGCAGTCACTCCAAGTCCATGTGACCTGCCCCGTTCCTCCTTCTACTCCACCGGGCAGCCCCCCGGGTGTTCAGGAGCGGTCGCTCTGAGTCCAAGCCACCTGCCTCCTCCGGGCAGCCGCCCGGAGCTCTGGTGCGGCTGCTCCAAGACCAAGTGACCCACCACGCTCCTTCTCCAGGAAGCCCCCCAGTGTTCAGGAGTGGTCGCTTTGAGTCCAAACAACTCACTATTCACCTCCTCCTTGAGCAGCCTCCCAGAGCTCTGATGCAGTCACTCTGAGTCCAAGGAACCCGCCGCACACCTCCTCCTCCTTCAGGCAGCCTCCCCGCTGTTCAGTAGTGGTTGCTCTGAGTCGAAGCAGCTCACCATGCAGCTCCTCCTCTAGCAACCTCCAGTAGCTCTGGTCCAGTCACTCCGAGTCCAAGCGACCCACCTCGCTCCTCCTCCTCCTCCTCCTCCGGATAGCTCCGGTGTTCAGGGGCGGTCGCTTTGAGTCCAAGCATCTTGCCGTGCAGCTCCTCCTCTGGCTACCACCTGTAGCTCTGGTGCAGTCATTCTGAGTCCAAGGGACCCGTTGTTCTCCTCCTTCTCCTCCGGGCAGCCCCCCGGTATTCAGGAGTGGTTGCTCTGAGTCCAAATAGCTCACTGCGCTGCTTCTCCTCTAAGCAGCCACCCGGAGCCCCAGTGGTTGCTCCGAGTCCAAGCACCATGCTGAGCAGCCTCCTCTACGATGCTCCCAGTTGTCCGAGTTCACTGCTCCAGCAGGGGGAGGGTTGTCTCATTGGGTAACTCTACTTCACAAAGTTCCCTGCATTCCGGGACTACCACCCCATCCAGGATGCCTCCCCAACAGGAGAGACTCACCTGGCTGCTTTGAGTTGGTACCAAGTCTCTCAATATCTTCTCTTTTGAATCCTGAGTCCTGATGCACAGCGGCTGGAGCCCTATTTTTATTTTAGATAGGAAGAAAAGAGAAGATTTGAATGATTTAACATACAATTTCTAATCTGTGTCATGGTTATGCTCTACAATATTTTAATTATCAAATTATATGCATAATAGCTCATAGTCTAAACAAATTTCAAAAAGAATAATATACAGAATATTCTCTGCCCTCAAAACATATAAGTTAGAAATTGATAACATAAAATTGAAAATTATCATTTATTTAACAAATATTTGTTGAACTTCTTACTGGTTATATTTTGAGGTGATAATACAGTGATCAAGATGAAATATAAACTCCCTGTTTTCAGGAGCTTTCATTCTGTTAGAATGGCATATAAGAAAAAATAAATTAAGATAATTTTGTACCCAGAAATATATCAAAAGCCCTAAAAAGAAATACAGAATGGGGATGAAGAATAAGAATCCATTGTAGTTGGGCTTACAATACTAGACAAGGTGGCCAGGAAGTCTCTATCAAGAAACTGACTTTGAAGTTACAAAAGAAGCAAATAAGAGAGAACTGTGTGGTTAGTTGAAGACTATTCCAGGTGTTGGGAATCAATACAAATTTCTTTTTATTTTTAATTTTTATTTTATTCTAATTAATTGTACATGGCAGTAGAATGCATTTATACATTCTGATAGATCATATATAAATGGAGTGTCATCTCTCATTTTTCTGATGATAAATACTGTAGGATCATATCGGTCATGCAGTCAAATATGTTCATGAGATATTAATGTCTGTTTCACTCTACTACCATTCCTACTCCCATACTCCTTCCCTCCCTTCACTCTCCTCTACCTAATATAAAGTAACTCTATTCTTCTCTACCCATCCCCACTTATTGTGAACTAGCATCTCCATATCAGAGAAATACTTGGCCTCTGCTTTTTCGGTTTTGGTTTATTTGGCTTAGCATGATATTCTCTAACTTCATCCATTTACTAACAAATGCCAGAATTTTATTCTTCTTGAAAGATGAGTAATATTTCATTGTGTGTATATATATATATATATATATATATATATATATATATATATACACAATGTATATATATACACTGTAATCTGTTGATTTTAAGTCCTTTGGATATAAACTGAGGAATGGGATAACTGGGTCAAATGGTGGTTCCATTTTCTGAGAAATCTCCATACTGCTCTCCATAATGGTTGTATCATGTTGCATTCCCATTAGCAATATATGAGTGTTCCTTTTCCCCCACATCCTCACCAACATTTATTGTTGCTTGTATTCTTGATAATTGCCAGTCTGATTGGAGTGAGATTAAATCTTAGAGTTGTTTTGATTTGCATTTCCCTAATTGCTAAAGATGCTGAACATTTTTGCATATATTTGTTGACTGATTGTATATCTTCTTCTGTGAAGTATCTGTTCAGTTCCTTAGCCCATTTATTTATTGAGTTATTTGTTTTTATGGTGTTAAGTTTTCTGAGTTCTGTTCCTCCCTGTTGGGCAACAAGATCCGACGTACCTCCTCAGGGCCTGCTTGAGGAGGATACAGGGCCCGAGCAGGATGATGAGTGTTGGCGGCAAAGGAAACACACCAGAGCCATGAGGTCTGTCATCGCACAAGGGACAGCAGGCACAGCAGGAATCTCATTTATTGAGGAAGTCACACAGCTTTTATGCAGGGTGGAGGCTAGGCGGAACCAATCGGCTGAAAGGTCAGCAAGGCACGTGGTGGGGGGGGTTCATGCAGGTGAGAGTCCCATAGGACTACATAGCAAGCACAAGCTGATCACATTCGCAGAACCGTTGTTAACCAATCCCTGACATGGTCTGATTTATGGTCATTAACTATTGAAATCACCTTTGAGGCCTTGATCTTGCTCACCCATCAGGGAGTAAGGAGTCAGCCTGAGTTAGTTAATGTGTCATTAGTCCCAACACATCCCCCTTTTTTGTTTTATATTAAGGGTGTGTCTGTCTTAGGTTGCCCCTGGGAAGGTCTTACCTGTCATGGAACATCACCCTAGTAGTTTGGGGGTCCTCCTTACTCGAAGGTGTGCCTGTCTTAGGTTGTCCTCCTCTGAGGATCTTACCCTTCATTGACTACCACCTTAGCACATCAGGTGGGCCCCTCAGGAAGAGCTGGGCTTAAGGGAGAGACACTTAGACCCCAGTGTCCTGATATGAGTGATCCATGATCCTATAGGGCTCCCAATCATCATTATGAAGGGCGGTATAATGCTGTCAGACCACCATGAGCTGTACAGACAGCCTAGTTTTTCAGGAAATGGATAAGCTTATTGATTATGCAAGGCCCAAAGGTGAACACAAGGATAATGGTGATTAGCAGTCCCATAAGTGGGAGGAGGTAGGGGAGCCACCCGTATAACCCAGTCCAGGGGAAATTAGAGTGGAGCTCACTCCTATGATGTTCCAGATCTTCTTGTAGGTTTTTTATTTTATCTTGTACAATGCCAGAGTGGTTGGCATAGAAACAGCACTCTTCACCAAGGAACAGGCAAACCCTCATTCCTTTGCCATTGCAGGAATACAGCGGCCAAGTAATCAAGTTGAACCTGTAGATCTAAAATGGTAGAGCTGCAAAGTGCAATGTTAGAAGCTCTGTGTAGCTCTCAAGGAAGTCCACTGTCCAAAGTCATGAGGCCAGAGACCCTAATCTTAATCACTGTTGTTCCATTTTTGCTACTGTGCATTACACTCTTTCTTAAATGTCATTTTAAGCAGTTTACATATATTGATTCCTGAGTCTACACGAACATTAGTTAGCACAATTTAACAATTATATCTAAAACATGAATTAAAGAAAGGCTGAGAGAGCTTTTAAGTTTCCTTTTGTGTGGCAAAGTGGTAAAATGCTTTCATGCTTAACCTTTAAACATATCAGGCTCTCAATAACTTTCAGAAATACATTTAACAAATTTTACATATAGCCTATTGATGACAGGTCCTATATAGAATATTAAATGATACATTTACCATTACAGACAAGTTTAATTTGGAGAATAGCAGTTTCATAAATTTTCTGCTTTAAAGGCTTGGATACCTGGAAAATATGAACATATTTGATATACAAAGAATAATGTTTTTAAGTATGTTACTCCATGGAATAACTTTGTAAATTAATCAGATGTCTCTAACAAATATGTTTGAGTAATCCCATACATGTCAACTCTAATTCACTCATCTTATTGTAAAAAAAAAAAAACAAGATATCAGACAAGTATAAAAAAAAAAACCAAGATGTCAGACAAGTGTAAACAGTATTTGCCATCTCTTTCCTGTTGAAGAAAAGTCCTAGAAAAATTGATGTTAGACATTTTATAAACATCAACATTTTATTAGTTTGACCATCTAGAGACTTGAGTTAATTTTAAAGACATTTTACCTATTAGTTTACACAATTTAAATTGAATCTTTTTAAATCACATGAATTAAAAATATTTGGATCCGTTTTTAAATTTTAATTTTAGGAATGCTCAGTTTTGATATAGACAAAACATGACATCAGATAGCACGACATACAAATAACACAAAATCAAAGTCTTTGTAACTTTATAGGTGAATCTCCATTGCAATGTAACAGATGTTCAAAAACTCTAGTTGAATAAAAAAATAGAACTGATCAAAAAAAATCAGGAGCTCAAAAAAATATAGAATTCATAAAAAACAAGAGTCCTGGAAAAATGATATGGCTGTTAATTACTTTAGTAAAGCACCATAAGATTTACTTTTGCTGGAGTTCAGGTAAGACTCTTTTTGCTCTGTTTTTTTTTTTTTTTTCCCTTGGGTTTGAGACCGGTCTCCTACTGAGTCTTCTGGCTTCCTCCATTTACATTTCAATGTAAACCTTGACTGAGATCAGGATCTGAAAGGGGCTAAAATGTTCTAGCAGAAACTTGATGCCTAGGGCATTTTAACCCTTTTTCCTGGTTCAATTCAGGTTTGGATGAAGAAAATTGTGAAACAATTATCTCCCACTACTTGTGGGGACTGGGGCTACTATATCATACTCCTTACTAGGACATGCCACTGATGGTTTGGCTGGTTACTCCCTCCACACCTGCTTATGTGGGACCTTGTGGCAGGAGGACTAGGTGGGCTGAGCCAGGGAATGGAAGCAGAAACAGCTGAGTCGAAGTTGGAAGAGGAGGAGGGATTAAGAGGGGGAGAAGAAGGAGGCATTAGAGTTTGCAGGAAGAGCATAGAAGCACAAGAAAGAAGAGACTTGAAGATAAGGAATCCCTTTTCATCTGCCCGCTCGCTCACAGAAGTTGTGTGCCAATATCTTTGGTAGCCACAATCCACCTTCCCATGGAGCGATCTTTCACCCCTGAACAGGCCAATTTGTGATCAGTAGTCATTCCTTCCCAAACTAACATTTTAGCATTTACTGGGAAGGCCATACAGGGAGAGGGGAGGTTAGAGTCAGTGAGTTCTCGCCCAGTATCATAAAATGGCTGCCGGGAAGATTTCCCGCCATCCGGAGGCAACAGCTCTTTGTGGGGAATCTTGGAGCCCCCTTTGGGAGGTCCTGGAGAGAAGCAGGTCTTAAGGGTGGATAATGTAGGGCAGACTCCCAAAGGGGGACCCTCCCCTAAACTGATTTCCCTCTTCCTAACAAGTTGTTCTACACGATCCCATGCGGACCAGTCAAACAAGTTTGCTTCAGACAGCCAAGGGGCTGCCTTAGTGAGGACCTTCCAGATCTGAAAGGCCTGGCTATCTGAGAGTTCCAATCCTCTACTTCTAAGGAGAATCCTAAGGGAGTCAAGGAAGGGGTCAGACTTGGAATTGGACTATCCCATATTTTATGGGAGTACACTCACCTGGAGTCCGATTGGCCTGTCAGTGACTTCATCTTCCTCACAAGGGGCACCAGTTGTTGCTCTCTGTCAGGCAACAAGGTCTGAGGTATCTCCTCAGGGCCTGCCTGAGGAGAATATGGGGCTGAGCAGGATGATGAGTGTCGGTGGCAAAGGAAACACAGCAGAGCCGGGAGGTCTGTCAGTGCACGAAGCACAGCAGGATCTCCTTTATTGAGGAAGTCACACAGTTTTTATGTAGGGTGGAGGCTAGGCAGGAACCAATCGGCTTAAAGGTCAGCAAGGCATGGCGGGGGGTTCACGCAGGTGAGAGTACCATAGGACTATATGGCAAGCACAAGCTGATCATGTTCGTGGAACTGTTGTTAGCCAATCCCTGATGTGGTCCAATTTATCGTCATTAACTATTGAAACCGCCTTTGAGGCCTTGATCTTGCTCACTCAGCAGGGAGTAAGGAGTCAGCCTGAGTTAGTTAACATGTCATTAGTCCCAACAGAGTTCTTTATATATCCTAAAGATTAATGTTTTATCTGAGGTACATGTGGTAAAGATTTTCTCCCAATCTGTAGGCTCTCTCTTTATGTTATTGATTCTTTTGTTGAAAAGAAACTTTTTAGTTTGAGTCCAAAGGGTCTCCTGGTATATTTTGTTACTGAGACAATATTCGTATATCTTTATGGGGCAAATAGTAGTAATTCAATACATGTACACTATTTAATAAATCAGAGTCGTGAGCATTTCAGTCTTTTCAAACATTAATCATTTTTTTGTGTTAGGAATTTTGTGCTGGTCATTTTTAAATCTATCACAGATGGTTTTAACCTATAGCTACCTGTCCTAAGGGAGCTATGTCATTAAAATAGACCAAACATGTTTGTGTCTTTCCACAATATCAGAATTCATTAAATAACAATAAATTCACAGTCTACACTGGTGGCAGTCAACCAAATACTTGTAGGTCACCTGGTATTCATAAGTCTGACAATCACAGATTCTTTTATTCCAATCTTAACTACTAACATCTATAACACTCACATCATATATCACTCTTGATATGCTTTATATTATAGAATGGCTACAAAAGGGTTAAGGCAGCCTCAGGAGTTCAGGAGGCTGAACTGAGAGCAATGGCAGAGAGCAGACACCAAAGGCAAAGAGTCAATGTTGGTAGACAAGATTATGAACCAGTACAAGAACTTGTTTAGGTCATAGAGCTGTCAAAACACAGGAACTTATTCTAGGACAAGGTTTACTCAGTTTGCAGTTTCAGAGAGTCAACTCTGAGTGTCACCTTGAGATATCTGTTTGGAGTAGGCTGTGTGTGTTCATCTTAGGCAGGGAATCCTGAGGACAGAGATTAGGAGGCTTGTCACTATGGTGACACTATGACAAGGCTGCAGGTGACAGAGTCATAGTGATACTATGTCCAGTCTCAGGTGCTACTTATATTGTGAGTCTTGGGTGAGGAGGTTGCTCTATTTGGTGGTCTGGTGTGCTCAATAAGTCATGGACCTGACTTCTCAGATATGAGTTTGATATGCCCATGCATCCATGTGCTTTGGTTAATTCAGTAAGTTCCCAGGTGGTCATTTTTATTAGCACAATAAATTTGATTTATTATTTTGTGCTGTACAGTTGTGCTAGGCACCTGGTGGTTGTTGCTTGTCTGAGCAAGGTGTAGAGCCATTCTATCTCAACACTTAAACATGAAATTGACTAATTCATGACAAACTATTGTTTTACCAAAAGGAATAACTCAGGTTTAGGCACAGCTTGCAAACTGCTATTCTATAAATCATGGAGTAACTCTGAGCAGGGCATAGCCTGCTTTCCACAATACCCTACTATGCTAAAGAAAAAACAGAAATAATTCTTCCACTGTTTTGGTGCCCCTTTTTGAACTTCTTTCCATCCCCCCTCCCCATTGCTCTTACCATTCTCTCTAGTGACCACTATTCCATTCAGTTCCTCTACAAGATTGACTAACTAGTTTCCACAGATGACTGAGAACATGTGACATTGGTCTTTCTGTGTCTGGCTTATTTTACTTAACAAATGACCATCAGTTCCATCCATGATGATTCAAATGACAGGTCATCATTCTTTTATGGCTGAATAATATTCCATTGTGTATATATTCCACATTTTCTTTATCTACTCATCTGTTTTAGGGCATTTGAGTTGATTCCATAATTTAATTATTGTGTATGGTGCTGCAATAAACATTGAAGTGGAAGTGTCTTTTTCATATAATGATTTGCATATATACCTAGTAGTGGATTGCTGGATAATTTGGTAGTTCTATTTTTAAATTTTTTGAGGAATCTTCATACTGTTTTCTATAATGGCTGTAATAACTGACATTCTCACCAACAGTATATATGAGTTCTCTTATCTGTATCCTCACCAGCATTTGATTTTTTTTTTTTTTATTTTTGATGATAACCATTCTAACTGGGGTGAGATAACTCATTGTGACTTTGACTTTTCCTCGTAATTAAACTGAGCATTTTTTCATGTATTTGTTGGTCATTTGTATATTGTTTTTGAGAAGTGTGTCTATTTAGCTCTTTGGTCAATTTTTAATTGGATTGCTTTTTTATTTTATGTTTAACTTTTTTATTTCCTTATATATTCTGCATATCAATCCATTGTCAGATGAATAGTTTGCAGATATTTGTTTCACATTGTGTAGGTTGTCTCTTCGTTCTGCTGATTTCTTTTGCTCTGATGAAACTTCTTAGTTTAATAATCCTGGACTTATTTTAAGAGCAATAAGATACAGGTATGGCTTGGGCAGAGCAAGTGAAGGAAAAACAAATTTGGATGAGGCAAAATATACTGGGGGAGTGTGGGTATATGTAAGGCCTTGTAGGCTACTGCACAGGCTTCAAGTTTACACTAAGAACACAATCACAATAATATTTTAGCTATTTTAAAGACTACTATGGCTACTATTTTGAGTGTAGATTTTGTATCAAAGATAGAAATAGGAATACCAGTTTGGAATTGCCTGTACAGTTCTTTTAAAAGTCCTATCTTTCCCATTGTTCTATAGTGCCACTTCTACCGTATTTCCAGTTTCTATGCCTGTGTGTTGTGTCTGGGTTTTCCAATCACATCCATTATTTACCTGACCTTTTAATCTTGCATCTGAGCATTATTCTCATTTCTAGCTGATTAACAATGGGCATTCAAAGCATAGCACATCTATGTATCTGTACACTTTAATCCATGTTGTTGAGAGTCTGCTATTTATTTTTAAATTTTAATTATTTTATTTGTTTTAATTAGTTGTAGATGACAGTAGAATGCATTTATTCATTTTGATAGATCATACGTAAATGGAGTGTAATCTCCCATTTTTCTGATTGTACATATTGTAGGATCGCATCGGTCATGCAGTCATATATGTACATGAGGTAAACATGTCTGTTTTGATGAATGTGCTTTTAAGGAGGTCCTGGTCATCTAGTCTAAAGGGTTGCCATCCTGAATTGATGGCTGAATTATAACAATTAAAGAATTAAATCTTTAGAGAATGATCAACTTCTATAATGTAGCAAACCCCTTGTATTGTTGTTAATGGTAGAGAGTGTTTTAATTAGGCAAAGTAAAACACTTAGGGGATTATGTCATTTATCACTTACCTTCCAAAATGACACTTAGTCAACTGAAAAAAAAAAAACATTTCATAAAGAAGGATGAGGAAAATGTCTAGAAAATTATCCCTTCTGAAACTAGGTGACTAATAATGGAAATGAGGCTATCTGTAGAAAAATGGTACAAATCAGCATTCTCACACTTTAACCTAACCTGTCCCATTCCTGCTGCTTGAATGAAGACTGTGAATTTATGGCATTCTGTTTTAATAAGATTTTGCCAAGCTGGACCACACTGTACCTAAGTAGAATAGTGGACACTAGAAAGCACATGAAACAAGAAGAGTGCAGGTGACACAGCACACATCTGTCAAATGATAAAAACTCCCACTTCCCAGTGTTCTTTAGAAGGGATAGTATGTTACCATATAAGAAGAAAAGATACCAATTCAATTGAGGAAACTATTCGAGGTCAAGAAGTGCCATAGGGTTGTATATTTAAAGTCCATGGGAATGAAGTTAATGGGAAACAAGACAAAGGGATTAAGGGGGAGTTGAATCCAGGCAAGGCTGTCATCAATTGGTGGCAGGGGCTGGTGGCAGAGATAGAGCAACTTTACTGAAGTTCAGATTTGTTTTGCATCTGCAAGCAGGTGGAGGGCCATCAGCAGATCTCATTCTCAACACATTGCTCAATTAAACCCTTCATATGTAGCTGATATAGCATCATTTTCAAGAATGTCTAATGAGGATAGAATAAGTGATCAGAGGGAAACCATTTTAATAAGCTTAAGGTTGAAGAAAAAGTCTGTTTAAATGCTGAGATTCATTAGCTGTAAGCTATCTAAACTATCTAAATTGCACAAAAGTTCCTAGAGGACATGGACATTTATATTTAATCCATAGTAAAATTTTGCTTTCCAGAAAAAAATATATAAAATTTCTTTCTCTTTCCATTTCCTTTTGCTTGTTTGCTTTTTGCTTTTCTTCCTTCCTTCTCTCCTTCCTTCCTTCCTTCCCTTCCTCCCTCCCTCCCTCCCTCCCTCCCTCTGTACCTCCTTCTCTCTCTACTTCCCATCCATCCATCCATCCATCTTCCCTTTCTTTCCCTTATATTATTCACCATACAGATCCAGAATTGCAAAAGAATTGCAAGGAACCAAGACAGGCCAGATGAGACACCTAGCATCAGGCCACATGCTTGAATCTGTGATTTGTTCTCATGCTCTCTTCAAATTTTAAATACAACCAATTCAGAAGGGGGAAATGAAACTTCACACTTTGCATACCCGACTCCTCATTCTCCTTTGTTTTTTGTTATTTTCTAAATATGCTTATCTTTACATTTTTTAAAGGGGATACTTATAAAGGGTTTATGGTTCTTCATTGATGGAAGGTTAAATTAAGGTTGTCCATCACAAATATACAGAAGGCTACCTTTCACCACTTTGGCTACATTATCAAGGTAATGCAAAATTCCGACTCAGACACTGATCATTATTTTCAACATAGTTTTTTAAAAACTAATTACTAGTGCCTTTCAACTAGGTTTGATGCCAAATAAAATGTTCCCTTGCATTTTTAAGTCATGTACTGTTCTTTGAACTTTTTGTAGAGCACAACTTAGTTAATGTATTTTCCCAAAACAATTGTTTATCATAGAACAAGTTAAATTCCCACATTACAGCCTTATTTTTACTATTTTCTCTGGTTTCCCTAAATGTGTACAGTAGCATTGACCAAAATAATGCAAATATTATTTTGTTTTTATAAAATAATTTAGCACTATGTGTCCCTTATATAATGGCTATAGAAGAATATAGAAAATTTGAATGTTTCTCTTTATTATTAGACATTTAAAATTCTCCCACATATTTTCACTTAACTCTAGTATTTGAAAAAAAGAAAGATGAACATTGACAAGGTTCTTGTGATCTTTTTATACATGGGTAAGGCTGTATAATTGCCTTCATTCAACATAAAAAGATCATGGTTTTCAAATCGAAAACTTATTTTCATAGAAATTTACATTGGGTATATGCTCCTCATAAGCTAAGAAAATATGAAATTGCCACAAAATGGCAAGTGAATTATAGCATGAAAGGTCATTTGTAAAATTTCTGACAGTTAAAAATATTAGAAGGTCAAAAATCAGTGGGACTTAGTCCAATGTTAGAAAACATCTTGATCTAATCAAGACACTCTAGGCTTTGGTAATACAGAATAATTGTACTGTATGTGAAATCAGACATGCAGATGTGTAGCTCCCATTTTAATAAGATATGAACCACAGATTAGGGAAAGGTCACATTTGCCTCCTTGTTTCCCTAGAAACGGAGGTAATTTTCCAACACGCAGGCATTTCCTTCTTCCATTTACTCTATAATATTATGTTTATACAATTGATATATATTTTCACCAGCAATGAAATGTCTGTCAAAATGAATAACAGCATACAAGTATAATAATTGTAAATTCAAGTATAACTTGTCCTTGAAATTCTGGTTTTTATTGTCTTTCATTAAATGCAAATTTGAAAGATTCTCTGTAAGGAATTATTTTATTTAGTGTTACCACCTATTTTCCCCAAACACTTTCTTTAGGAGGAGTGGTTGACTTATTTCACACATTTCTTTCTCTTTTCATCCAAAATGTAAAATATTTTTGAGTTAAAAAGCATCATTAGATATCCAACTTAAAAATATTAACCATGTCCCAGTATGCTACAGTCATGAAGAAATTTTTTAAGGGGTTGATATATATTTTATTGAGAGATCACATCATTTGACACCAGTATACCTGAGTTTCAGTTCAAATTCTGCTATGTTCTAGCAAATTATTCCCTGAATCTCTCATTTTGGTCCCTTCATGTCCTACTTGGCTTTGTTTCTTCCTAAGTATTCAATCAGGGATGAAAGAGCTACTCTTCCATGGGTCAGAACTGTGCCAGACATGACATGCCTTGTTCATCTCTGATACCTAGTCACTTCCCCTTCTCTTGTGCTCCCCATCTGTAAATAGTGGGTCTCTTCAGCTTCTGGTTTATTCCTTCTGTGTTTCCTTTTTCCTTTTTTCAAATGAATACCTTCTCTCTCTTCTCTTACCTGAATGGGACACACTACAGAAACTCTGGTACCTTGCTTTCTTCACTGAAGAGCATGACCTGAAAAATCATTCCCTATCAATTCACAGAAATCTTTATTCTTTTTCATATCATCATAACACTCCTTTGAATGCCTTGGCCACAGATTATTCAACTATTCTTCTGTGTTTGATTATTCCCAATATTGTGCAACTATAAAAAAGGCCTCAATAATCTTGTGCACATTATTTTCACATTATAGGAGGTGAATATTCAGAGTGGACTTCTGCGAGTGGAGTTGTCAAGTCACAAAGTAACTGCATAAACAGTTTTGCTATATGCTGCCAAAACTAAGTTCCAGAAAGGCAGTATTGATTTCCTTTTCCATCAATTGTATATGAGTGTGCACTTTTTCATTCAGCTTCATGAAAAACAAAAAATTTCATAGGTCGTATCTTTGTTTTTATCTTTATTATTATTGTTATATTTGGTATTTAAGGAGGTTTGTATTTTAGTGCTAGTGGTAACATAAATGGACATGTATATCTATTGTAATGCCTTTATTCTCTTCTTTTTCACATTTAACATTTTTCTATCTGGATCATCAGAATTTTTTGTTGTTGTTTCATTTTGTTTTCTTTGTATTCCCTTGCATCAGTCAATACTCAATTACTGTTTGTTTATCAGGGTTTTCTCTTTTTCCTTTTTATAAAAGTTCTCATACCATTTTTTAGTCTTATTGCTTCTTTTATACAGTTTGTAACATTTGTACACTAGTTGTCTATCCACACCTTATTTTACTCTTATATGAACAATTTCATATTTTAGCATGGTTATTTCTTGTGCTGAAATTTCTCCTATATCAGTTGGTTGGATCAAACTCAACTTCTAGTACCACTTTACCTTTGGAAAAATCCAGTGTACCTCCTAGCTTTATAAACAAAGCACTAGTGGAATCAGTCACACCCACTCACTTTCATTTTATCTTTGACATTTGCACACTCCAATGGTAGAGTTAAATAATTGCGACAAAGAAAATATGGCTTTCAAAGTTGAATCCCGTCGTCGATTACATCCATAAGAATGGGATCCCTACTAGATTAAGATATATTCCATGCTTGAATAATATAAAAATGGGTTCTGCAGCCATGTATAACTAAACCAATAAATTTATTAAAAGTTGAAAAAGTTTACTACTTGCCTTTATAGAAAAAGTCTGCTAATACTTTTCTAGGGTATGTACCTAAACATGAATTTACTGGGTAATAGGTTAAATGTATCATAAATTTTATTGGATAAGGTTGTGTTCATAAAATTCTTATCTTTATTCTCTTTAAACTTTTCTGCTCTTTGGATTTGATTTTTTAAAAAGTTAGATATAAATGTAAATCTAGAAGTTTTTCAAGTAGAGTTTTAATCATTGACATTGCTCCCTTAAGGTAATTTTCAAGTAGAGATTTGATTATTGACATAACTTCTTTAATGTATTCTTGGCTACGTTAGTAAATCAATTTTAGTAAGTTCTATTTTTCTCTAAAAGTTTTTACTTCTTCTAAGATTTTAAATCTGTAGTCAATATATTTCCTCCAGCAATATTTTATAAATTCAAATCTCTTTTGTGTCCACAGCTCTGTCCCCCTTTTCATGGGTATTATTCCTTACTCTTCTCTCTCTCTCTCTCTCTCCCTCCTTTCTCTTTCTTCCTTCTTACATTTTTTCCTTTTGCACCCATCATGTTTGTCTAAGTAAGTAATCTTTTTAAAGCACCATTTTTCATATCTCTTTTCCTAAAATGTTTTTTGGTATTTATTACATTTGTTGCTCCTATCTTTAAATGTCTTACTTTCTACTTCCTGAGTGTTCACTTGTATTTACTTTGTAAATTGGATACTTAGCTAATAAATTTTCATTCTCTTCTTTTGTAATATAATTACTCATGTTCATTTTCTGTGGAGTGATATTCTGTTTGAATTGATTGACTTTTGTATGTAATGATTTCATTATTCTTATAATAAATATTTTCTGACTTCCATATGATTTATTCTTGGACCCATAGTGATTTGAAATCTTGCAAAGTTTCTCTACCACATTTTTTTTTCTTATTTTTTGGTTAGAAAATTCTAGATTTAGTAATCTTGGTTGAGTATAAATATCTCTTTTTTGTACTTTGGTTATTTATTTGAATCTTAGTACATAGTCTTATTTATACATATTCCAAGTGTTTTAGAAATAGATACATAATCAGGGACTGAGGTTGTGGCTCAGTGGTAGAGCTGTTACCTCACATGTGTGGGAACACTGGGTTAGATCCTCACAACCACATAAATAAATAAAATAAAATAAAAATATTGTGTCCATCCACAACTAAAATTTAAAAAAAATTAAAATTAAATAGATATGGAATCATTCTTCATAGGATATGGGTTG
The DNA here is from genome assembly GCF_902686455.1 of Sciurus vulgaris. Lineage (NCBI taxonomy): Eukaryota > Metazoa > Chordata > Mammalia > Rodentia > Sciuridae > Sciurus > Sciurus vulgaris. Next base: position 71,490,548 of record NC_136468.1, on the reverse strand, counting down.
TTTGGCTACTGACAAAAGGATGATTAAACCACTAGATGAATGCCTAAATAGATTATCATAAAAGTAAATCTTTCAAAACTAAAGTTGTCAATAAATAATTGTTATTTTGTTCCACTACACTTTTCTGTAATTCTTTATAAATTGTTTGGTTGTAATTGATTTTAAAATGTGAACTACCAAATACCAACATAAAGATATCATATAGGGAGTGTGTGTAGAAGTATGGAATAAAAATGGAATACCGGATTAGAACATTGAATTGATCATTATTAGTCCAGAAATAGTAGGAACCAATGGGAATATAGATAACTTGGGTCAGATTTTTATCAACATTCTTGAAATAGTTTATTCACTGATGATCAGGAAGGTGTTCCAGAGAGAAAAGTGAAGAGAATTGGAACTTAGCCCTGAAATTGTCTGAATCAGAAGTCAAGTAAAGAAGAACAAGGCCAAGTACAAAATTAAGAAGGAGTGGTGGAACAGGAAGAGGAAAACCATGAAAAAGAAGGATGTCAGCTAGCTAAGGGAGGAAGATATTTCTAGAAGGACTAAGTCATAGGACATAGAATTCTAAGATGTCAAGTGAAAAAAAACAACTGAGATACTTCTTAAGGCACATTGCTTTAATGATTGATTGCTTCACTTGCTTCCTCTGTACACCAAAACTCTGAACCACCGTCAGTTGGATCTGAACAGTCTGAAAATGAGCCTGCACATCTGGAGGAGCTTTCCTAATCATCGTGTAACCACAAGTTACTGCTGTCATGTGAAGAGGAAAACAGATTTTCTGAAATCTTTAGTTACCACTTCACTAATTAAATTTCAAAGCTATCAACTTCAGATGAGTAGGAAAATGTGTTCTTCCATGAAATATAACTCTAAAGGAGTCAGGTGCGGTGTTGCGTTTCTGTAACCTCAGCAACTAAGGAACCAGAAAGAGGAGGATTACAAGTTTGAGACCAGCCTCAGCACCTTAGTGAGACCCTGTCTCAAAATTAAAAATAAAACCCCAAAGTCTGTGGTAAAGTACCCCTGGTTTTAATCCTCAGTACCAAAAGGAAAAAAAAAAAAAAAAGAGGTGGAAGAGAAGGAGAAGAAACTTGATGACCATTCACAAATAAAATTGTCAAGTGTGGATAAGATGAGTGTCATGTGGCTCAAGATCTGAGAGAAAATTAACTGCTGCAAGAGATATCATATTTGAAAAATACTTCTAAAATTCTACAAATAAGTAAACTTGGGCACAATAAAACAGCAATTTAAGTATTTCTGAAATATATTAAACAACAAGCTCTTTGAGAACCTATGTGTATGTATAGTCATAGACCAGTATTTTTGTGTGCTGGAATATTTACTCACAGTTTCAATTGTTGGATGTTTGACAGAAATCTAATGTTTCTGATACTGATAGGAATCTAAAATGGGATACTAATAGCACAGAGATATTTTATCTAGATGGATTATCTATAAAGAATTATGGACTCAACATTTTAGAAGTATAAATATTTTTTTCCATTAAGTTATTTTTATATTTTTATCTTTATTTTTTGACTAATTGTAAAAGAAATATGGAGCATTAGGATGAAGTTTAAGAACTTCAAATAATCTTTTGCTTCTGAACTCACTGTCTCTGCATAGAGTTGTAAATATTTTTATTAGGTGGAATTATTGCTAAAATGGCACTTCCTTTATAAAAATTGAGCTTCAACAGACCAAATTTCTTTAAACAACTATAGCCAAGTCTTCTAATATAACTTAAGTAATTGGTAGTACATTTCATTTTTTATGGATGATAATACTCAGATGATTATAGCTGACCTTTTAATCAATTCATGCACATAATTTTGTTTATTTTTTGTTAATATCATTTTCATTAGTGACCTTTGCTCTTGATTTATGTTTAATTTATTTCCAACTTTATAGAACTCAATCATGAATATTACAACCAAATAATCAGGACATTTCCAATGTGTTGATAATTATTTTTATAAATAGTCAACTCTTGGTGTATTTGCATATTATTAGATAATGCCAAGTTGTTTTTCAACTTTATATGTGTCCTTCTATTTATCTATTATCATCCAACTATTATCAACAGTCTATGGCAGTGATTTCTGCTTCTTTCTATTCTGGGAAACATTTCTTCATATATTTTGTTCTTGTTTTTCTCCTCTGTGCTGTTTTACATATTGTAATTATGTAAAAGTTTATAATTTGGATTAAAAAACTCATTTTGAATTATTTGTGTTATAAATATGTTCTAATACTTATGTTTCAAAAATGAGGTGTCCTCTAAAAGCTAGTGTGTGAATCAGTACAAAGGGATTTAGAGGTGAAATGATTGGGTTTATTAGAGTCTTAACCTAATGAGTGTTAAACCATGGATAGGGATTAACTGGATGGTGACGGTAGGCAGATAGAATATAGGTGAAGGAGGTAAGTCGTTGGGGGCATGCCTCTGTTGAGCAGAGCTGTCTGTGTTTCCTGGCTCCATGTTCTCAGCTACTTTCTTCCACTAAACTCTTCCACCATGATCTTCTGCCTCTCTTCCAGTCCAAAGTAATAGAGTTGGTTATTTGTTAACTGAGTCTTCGGAAACAGTAAGCCACAAAATAGTTTCCTTCATCTTATTGTTCTTGTCAGGTCTTTAGTTGATGGCAATGAAAAAGCTAACAAGAACAACAACAATAACATTTGAGGGCTTCTTACCTTGTGGTGGCTTTGGTAAGCAGAAGTTCTCAATTTTAGTGCATATTTGTCAACCTTTTATAATTTACATGTCTTTAACAATTTTTGTCTATTTCTTCATAATGTATCTATTTTATAAACAAGATGTGTCTATTTCTAAACCTTTTGTAACTATATTGTTCTCATTTAAGATTTTAATTCATTTGGAATAGGTTTTTGCTGATAAGAAGGGTTATTATCTTTTGTATTTGATTTCTGGGCTACTGGTATTATGGTTCGAAATTATAAGTCTACAAAAACCCATTTCTGAAATTCTGAGATTAGTTTTGATAAATTTTTATATGCATTTACAAAGAATATTCTGTAATTGTTACTAGTACAATTCTACATGTGTTCTTTAAATCATGCTTCTAAACAGTACAATTGAAATAACTTACATTTTTACTAATTTATATGTATGTTGAAATACTGTAGTAACATATTCATCAATTTCTATTTCTCTACCATCATAAAGCTATTTAGATGAGTTTCAATTGTTAAATTTTAATGTCTTCCAAGTAAATTTGAAATCTTGATTATGTAGTCAGCATTTTTATGTTTAATTTTTTTGTCTTAAAATCTATTTTTTTTTAACATTGATAACAATAGATCAGTATTATTTTAGTTGCCATTTTCTATATATGTTTTCAAACCTTTACTTTCAGTTTTCTTTACTATTTTATTGAAATATGCATTTCATAATGAAGACAAAAGTTGAATTGGATTTTTAAACTAATTTTACATTCTCATTTAACTGAATTATCTCATTAATTTTAAGATAATTTCAAATATATTTCTGCAATCTTATTTTGTATTTTATTTTCCCTTTTTAAAAATTTTCTTTCTTACTTTCTTGATAATAATCATATTTTTATTCAGTATTTCTTCCTATACATTTAAAATTTTAATTGTTTATACTATTTAGGTAGTAACACCTGAAATTGAATTATTGATATTAAATATTACTATTTCTAGGGATGATCAGTGTTTACCCTTCTTTTAGTAATTGAAAGAGCTAAGTATGTTCTAATTTCGGTCACACACACATACATTCTTCCAATAATGGGAATATTGAGTATTCTTATATTTAAAATATTTGTCTAATTTAGTGCAGTTACTTAAGATTCCTATAATCACAAGCAATATATAGGTAACCCCATATTTCCTTTTCTCTTTTTCCACTTAATATTATGCCACAGATATTCAGGTTTCAATATCAGCTTCAACTGAAATACAGAGAATGCTTTTGTGTAGCTTATTTTTAATTGCCCTTAGAAATATTTTTAAAATATGCTAATTATGATTTAGGCATTATTTATGAGTTTTTGGAGGGTACTATACTACTATTGTGTTGGAAGAAAAATAAAAATTAACTTCTTTCAATTTATTATTCCTATCTGTAATTTTTGTTTCTGTGAACTTCTACCTCATTGCCTTTTACAGCATAGCTATTCTATCCAAAAACCATAGACCCTACCCATGCGTGGCTTTTAAATTAAAATGAAATAAAATTGTACTTCTAAGTCATTAGTTGCACTAGGCATATTTAAGAGTTTAGAAGCCTCACGTGGCTCTTGGCTACTGTATTGGATTGACACAGATAGCCTTCTTGGAGAGTACTACTAGAGTCTTGGTGCCCTCTCAGCTCCTTTTTCAGTTTTTTTACTGCTGTGAAAACATGATCTGACAAGAACAATTTTTAAAGGAGGAGAAATTCATTTGATGGCTCATGGTTTCAGAGGTCTCAGTCAATAGTGGGCTCCATACCTTGAAGCTTGAGGTGAGGCAGAACATCATAGCAGAAGTATATGGCAGAGAGAAGCCAGTGGGGACATGTCCACCTAGAAGCAGATAGAGAGCTCTACTCAACAAGTTCAAAATATGTATCCCAAAGACAGGCCCCCAAGGACCTACTTCCTCTAGCCACACCCTACCTGCCTATAGTTAGCACCAAATTAATCCCTATCAGGGATCAATTATCTGGGTTAAAACTCTTATAACCCATTACTTCATCTCTAAACTTTCTTCATTGTCACAAACATGAACTTTTGGGAGACACCATCCATTGTCCAAGATCAATTTCTTTGTTCTCATATGACCCTTTAAATAGAGTTTTGAGAATAAAGCATCTCTTCAGTGCTTTAGTTTACTGACTTGGATATTTTTCCCTCCTATAAGACATGCTAATTTTTTTAAAGTAATTTACCTACTGATGTATACAATGTCTTTGGGATTTTCCCTGCATTGTTACAAACTTAGAAATATTTTTTAAAATATGCTAATTGTAAGTTATTCATTACCCATGAACTTTTGGAGAGCACTAGAGCAATATTATGTTGGAGAAGACAAAACTGACTTATTATTATTATTCATATCTGTTTTCTTTTTCTGTGAACTTCTACTTCATTGCACTTTACAGATCATCAAACAAGTTCTGGTATTCTAATAGAAACTCTGAAGGAAACCAGTCCTTTTTTGTGCCAGCCATGGCAGATATTGCTTGGCTGTGGTATTTTTATTCTTGCTTTGTTTCTCTTGGTAGTTGCTTTTGACCCTGTAATGGTATGTATTGCCAATACTACTGTATTCTAATGAGTACGCTTTTTCATGGGTTCTCATATTTGCTATTAAATTAAAATTATTTTTACTCTGAAATTATATATTCATACACACTTGCAGTTTGCTTTTAATATTTAAATCTTTAACTTATCTGGAATTAATTCTAGTGTCAGTTCTAAGATAATAGTTTTATGTTTTCTCAAGATGTATCAATTTTTAAACACCATTCACTGAAAAATACATTATTTTTGCTGATTAAAGGAAGTCTTTTGTCTTTATGCTAAATTCTTATAGGTGACAGTTCTATTTAAGATTCTTTTTTTCCTCTCTCCTCTTTGCTTTCTCAGTCAAATCTTACACTAGAACCAAACTGTCAGAATTTCTAGAAATTTGCTTATCCTATTTTCTTTCAATTTCTTTTATCTTTTATTATTTTTCTTCTTAAAATTTATTTTCATAAAAAATTAGAAAACAGATCTTGTTTTAAAGAATTGTTTCTCTTTTATTATCAGGGATAATATATTAAAATTTAATTGAGGAAAATTTAAACTTTTATTTTATTGAGTATTTTTAGCCAGGAAAAATGTACTACCCATAGATGATTCAGATTTTATGAATTACCAGAGAATATTAAAACTTATTTCCTGTAACACTTGTGCATCACTTGTTCAATATATTTCTTGATGCTACTCCTTTATAGTTGCTATTATAAATTAAGTCTCATTACATTATTTTTCAAGGGGTTAGAGGAAGGCAATCTAAATTTCAAACTCCAAGAGATTCCCTTTTTGTAAAAATTTTTCATTTGATTTTTACTTTCCAATAATACAATATTATTCTTTCTTAAAATTTTGTTTATTTTGTCTTCAATATTCATATTTTTTAAATTTTTTTTTTGTTTATCCTTTTTGGGCATACATGACAGTAGAGTGTATTTTGACATACATACATATTCTTGATGAACAATTAATGGTCTTACCTGTTTCTTACCTCATTTCTCTCTCTTATCTAATCATGTAACTTGTTATTTCCAAAGCAATGTTAATAAGAGTGATAATAATAAATATTCTTGCACAAATCTCATAAGAACCCTGATAGACATATTAAAATCTGTGTCTCCATTAATATAAGCTGTATATCTATGTCTGAATATGTCTACATTGATATCTACATTTTCTAACATCAAATGTGTCCATGATTTTAAATTTATTATTTACATTTTAATTTAAACATGGATGTCCAATCTTTGTCAAACATCTTTTTACCCATTGAGAAGTAGTTAGAAGCAATTTATAAAATTCATATTATTATAGTAAATTATGTAAATTATATTACAGCATATTATGCTCTAAATATTGACTTATTTGAATCCAATAAGAACCCACTTATTTTTTATGTTCTCATATTCCTTTTGCTTGTTGTGACTAATGTCACAGTAACTAACTCAGGCTGACTCCTTACTCCCTGGCAGGTGAGCAAGATCAAGGCCTCAAAGGCGGTTTCAAAAGTTAATGAAAATAAATCGAACCACCATCAGGGATTGGTTAACAACAGTTCCGCGAACGTAAGTAACCATGCTTGCCATATAGTCCTATGGGACTCTTGCCTGTGTGAACCCTACCATGCCTTGCTGACCTTTAAGCTGATTGGTTCCCGCCTAGCCTTCACCGTACATAAAAACTGTGACTTCCTCAATAAACAAGTTCCTGCTATGACTGGTCTCCCTGATGTGTCTGATTGTCCTCCACCAGGAAAGCTGTGTGCAGGCGGTCAGTCGGCTCTACCTTTCCTGGTCTGGCCTTGTTGGGGAGTGTCCCCTTCCCTTGTCACTAGTCAAGAAGAGCAAGGGGACTAAAGATCCCAACATTTGGCACCCAACATGGGGCACCTCCAGGCTGTTTCAAAGAAGCCACGGCCAAAGCGAAGGAGTGGTTACAAAACTGAAAGTACCAGTGAATCGGCCTAAGTGAGTTCTGAGGTAAGGGCATCCCTGAAAGGATGGGGCAAACGCACACCATGTATGATGACCCTGCACTCAAGGCTCTTAAGCTTATGCTAAAAAGTAGGGGCCTTGAGTTGTCTGATACACAGGTGGAAAAAGCCTGGGACACCTTTACTCCAATGGCCCCTTGGCTTCCTACCGCTAATCTTTTTGACTGGTCCACATGGAATCGTGTAGAACAACTTGTTAGGAAGAGGGAAATCAATTTAGGGGAGGGTCCCCCATTGGGAGTTTACCCTACATTATCTGCTCTTAAGGCCTGCTTCTCTCCAGGACCTCCCAAAGGGGGCTCCAAGCTTCCCCCCAAAGAGCTGCCGCCTAAAGAACCGCTGTCTCCTCCCATTGCATCTCCTTCCGGAAACTTGCCACATAGTAAACAACATTGGGAGACCTTTAATGAGGAGCCTAATCCATCTCTGTCCGCTCCTCCCAAGGTTGAGGATCTTAAAGGAGAGCCCTTCGACCCCTTTGATATCATTTTTGGTGCTTCTAACATACCCATGGCTGCATCTGATTCTGGGACCACATCAGACTCCAATGAAAGCCCTTGCCCTCCTCCTTATTGCCCATCTTCACCTGGGGAATAGTTACTACCACCCCATCCAAAGGAACCATGAGGGCAGCCAGTCTCTACACATAGCGAGGGCCCACTTCTGCCACTGGGAGGCTCATTGCCGCCATCTTGTCCGGATGGCGGGAAAACTTCCCAGTGGCCATTTTATGATACTGGGAAAGAACTCATGACTCTAACCTCTCCCCTCCCTGTATGGCCTTCCCAGTAAATGCTAACCCAGGGGTAGCCGGCCTGCTATATGGTACCCATGGGCGGCACAAGGTTTAAAGGAACTAAAGAAAGCTGTTTCAGAGGATGGACCCAATTCCCCTTGGGCTGAAACCATCCTCCAGGGCCTCGCCCACCAGCAGTGCACCACTCAGGATTGGAAGAACCTAACTAAAGCTGTCCTTCCTGGTCCTTTATATCTAAAGTGGTGTGCTTTTTTTAATGAAGAATGTCATGCTCAGGCTGAACAGAACCAGGTCGCTAACCCTCCCGTCCCAGTTACTTACAGGATGCTCTCAGGGTCCAGGGACCAATTCTGTACTGGCCTCTTACAGGCTGCCATCCCAGCCCCATATCAAGAACAATGCCCTAGGGTTAGCGGCATGGAAAAAGCTAGAGGAGGACCCCTCAGAACCTCCCATCGCAGGGATTACCCAGAAGGCAACTGAGGACCTAGCAACCTTCATTGAAAGGGTAGAAAGAAGCCTTCAGAGAAAATTTCCTCCGGGGCCCCTAAGAGATCAATTTGTTAAAATGTTAGTTTGGGAAGGAATGACTACCGATCACAAATTGGCCTATGCAGGGATGAAAGATCGCTCCATGGGAAGGTGGATTGTGGCTACCAAAGATATTGGCATGCAAGCGCATCAGTATCAATCCTTGGTGGCAGCCCTACAGGCCCACACTGCCTCACTTGCTGAGGCTCTCATGGCAGCCTTGTCACCAGCTGCAACTAAGAGCAAAGGAGTATGTTATGGCTGCGGGCAACTATGCCACTTCAAGAGGGATCACCCCACTGGTCGGGTGTGTTCTGAGGCTCTGCCTGGATGCTCTACGGGTTTCGTTCAAAGGCTGGCCACCCCCAAGATGCCTTGCCCAAGATGCAGAAAGGGATTCCATTGCCAGAGGAATTGCAAATCTAAATTTGACATTGAAGGGAAACCTTTAAATTAATCAAGGAGCACCTTCCAGCCCCATCACACAAAGGAGGTTTCTCTCCCGATAGCCCCTCTGAGGCACATTGGACTGTTCCCATTGTCCCTGGGGTCAGGCCCATGGACATTTTTATAGCGGGAAAGAAGTTCCATTGTCTCATTGACACTGGATCCGATAGGACTGTGTTAAGAAAGGAGGAAGTTCCACCTCAATGGAGGTTGGTTCCTGGCCCCCAGTTGCTTGGGGTAGGAGGTGATACCAAATCAGAAGAGACCAAAGATTGGCCCAAATGGCGGGATGTGGACAGTGCCCAGGGAGACATGCACCCCCTCGTAGCAAATCTTACTGCAAATCTATTAGGACAAGATATTTTGGGGGAAGCCGAGGTCTATATAACAACAGATCAAAGGCAGTGTATGATGACCTCCTTGAGCAGGAGGAATATGAACAACAGTTCAATCTGCCTGGCCCTTTTAGTAATTATAGAGGGGACCCTTTTTTTGAGGCATCTAGGCAAAAGGTCCCAGCCCCCCAGGTAAGGCCACACCCCCAATCCTAAAGGCCACTGTTCCAATGACACCATCCATCCAATGGCTCCCAGGCCCCCCAGTATGGGTGGAACAGTGGCCATTACCCCAAAATAAGCTCCAACATTTAAGAGATATTGCACAAGAACAACTGACCATAGATCATATCAGACCATCTCTAAGCCCCTGGAGTAGTTCAGTTTTTGTCATCCAAAAAACATCAGGAAAATGGAGGATGCTTCAGGATCTCAGGAAAATTAATAGTCATATTGTTCCGGTAGGAACCTCTTTAAGGGGTCTTTCCTGGATCCCCTCTATCCCAAGAGATCTCTTGCTTCTTATTATTGATATCAAAAATTGTTTCTTCTCAATACCACTCCACCCAGAAGTTTGCTTTCTCAGTGCCCCCTACCAATTACCAAGGGCAAGATTAATGTTATGAATGGGTGGTTCTACCCCAAGGCATGGCTAATAGCACTGCCTTTTGTCAACATTTTGTTTCTGAGCTCCTTCAACCCCTACAAAAAAGGTCACAAATTACCTTGTATATTTATATGGATGATATTATTATAGGATTCACTGATGCCTTACAACTAAGCTCCGCATACAAGGAACTCCAAGGCCTTTTGGAGAAAGGAGGACTACATATATCTAATGATAAGGTCCAGATTGTCCCTCCTTTCAAGATACTGGGAACTGAGCTCAAATTGGATTCTGTTTGTCCCCTTAAGCCTCAATTACTCCTCCAATCCTCCTATTCCTTGATTGATTTACACAAGTTATTAGGGGAGCTTAATTGGTTGAGCCCATGGCTTCCTATCTCTACAGAGGATATCCTCCCTCTCTTTGACCTGCTATGGGACAAAGATCCTACAGACATTGTTACCCTTACTCAAGACCCATCAATATATACTCCAAAAAAACCCAAGTAGCCCTTAACTCTACCCGGTTGGCTTGATACTGGCCTGAAGACCACCTTAGCCTCTGGATTCTCCCTCATTCTCAGCTGTCCACCACAGCCCTAACTCAGTAGGGAGAGCCCCTTCAATGGATACACGCGGTCACAGGGGGGGCCTCCTAGGGTCTACGCTCACCTTGACCAAATGGCTGACCTTATTATTAAAGGCAGGGATGCCACCCTTAGGCACTATGGAAAAGAGCCTGATGTTTTGACAGTGCCCTATTGCCTGTCGGAGTTTGAATGTGTGCAAAGGAATAACAATAGAGTATCCTGTGCATTGGAGGGATTCTTAGGAAGATTGACTGCCATTATGGGTCAACTAAATGGTTGTCCTCATTTTCAAAACTGAAATGGGCACCCCCTATACTTTTTTCCACTAAACCCCTCCCTAAAGCTATAAATGTATTCACAGATGGAGGAAAAAAGGGATCTGCTGTTGTAATTTACCCCCCTTCTCCCAGATTAGTGAAAGAGGAAGTGATTACCCATTTTGAACCAGTTATTGGGTCAGCACAATTTAAGGAGTTATATGCAATTGCTATGGCCCTAACTCAAGTACAAAAACCCATGAATCTTTTCTCAGACAGCCTATATGTGGTAAACCTGCTACCCACATTGGTATCCTTATATATCAAGTTAGATAAAAATCCTATTACTCCCTTGATGATCCAGGTACAGTCCTTGTTAAAGGAGCATGTTGAATCCATATTCTTAAAGCATCTAAGAGGACATCAAAATCTACCCAGCTCCCTTGTACAAGGCAATGCTGTGGCTGACCAGATAGCCACATCAGGGACCTCAATAACTATGGCCCAACCTCAACAGGACTTACAACTAGCCCAAGGCCTTCATGACCTGACCCATTTAAATTGGAGAGGGTTATGTCATAAGTTTCCTTTGGCTCCTCCAATGTGACCTGTTTTCTTCCTAGCTCAACCTCTAATAAAACTGAGGACAGGGGGTCTTTGAACCCTAATATATGTGGGAAAAACAGCGCTATTCCTGCTGCAAATACACCCCTATGTGTCCCAAATGGTAAGGTCTTTTATTGTGGAGGACCAGCATCCAATGTGCTCCCTGGTAACTAGACAGGAATATGTGCTCTCGCCCTCTTATTCCCAGAGGTCACAATCCTCCCAAATAATCAGTCCCTACCCATACCATCTGTGGAGCACTCCCACCCACTAGCAAAAAGGGCAATAAATGCTATACCCCTCCTAATAGGGATAGGAGTGGTCACAGGAGTAGGGACAGGAATTTCAGGCATCAGCACGTCTCTTGCTCTCTATAATAAACTTTTTCAACAGATAATTGGCGATATGCAATATGTTGCCAGTACCATCTTAGATCTACAGGCTCAACTTGATTCCTTGGCCGCTGTCGTCCTGCAAAATCGTTGTGGTTTGGATCTGCTAACGGTGAAGGAAGGAGGGCTTTGCCTGTTCCTTGGTGAAGAGTGCTGTTTCTATGCCAACCACTCCTGCATTGTACAAGATAAAATCAAAACCTACAAGAAGATCTGGAATGTCGTAGGAGCAAGCTCTACTCTAATTTCCTCTGGACTGGGTTACAAGGGTGGCTCCCCTACCTCCTCCCACTTTTGGGACCACTAATCACCATTATCCTTATGTTCACCTTTGGGCCTTGCATAATCAATAAGCTTATCCATTTCCTGAAAAGCCAGGCTAAGTCTGTGCAGCTCATGGTGGTCTGACAGCATTATACCGCCCTTCATAATGATGATTGGGAGCCCTATAGGATCATGGATCACTCATATTAGGACACTAGGGTCTAAGTGTCTCTCTTTTAAGCCCTGCTTCTCCTGAGGGGCCCGCCTGAAGTGCTAAGGTGGTAGTCAATGATGGGTAAGATCCTCAGAGGAGGACAACCTAAGACAGGCATATTTTCGAGTAAGGCGGACCCCCAAACTGCTAGGGTGATGTTCCATGATGGGTAAGACCCTCCCAGGGGCAACCTAAGACAGACACACCCTTAATATAAAACAAAAAAGGGGGATGTGTTGGGACTAATGACATGTTAACTAACTCATGCTGACTTCTTACTCCCTGGTGGGTGAGCAAGATCAAGGCCTCAAAGGCGGTTTCAAAAGTTAATGACAATAAATCGGACCATCATCAGGGATTGGTTAACAACAGTTCCACAAACATGATCATCTCGTGCTTGCCATATAGTCCTATGGGACTCTCACCTGCATGAACCCCCTGTGACTTGCTGACCATTAAGCTGATTGGTTCCCGTCTAGCCTCCACCCTACATAAAAGCTGTGTGACTTCCTCAATAAACGAGTTCCTGCTGTGACTGGTCTCCCTGATGGGTCTGATTGTCTTCCGCCCGGAGGGCTGGGTGCTGGCAGTCAGTGGGCCCTACCTTTCCCGGTCTGGCCTTGTTGAAGAGTGCTCCTGTCCCTTGCCGCTGGTCGAGAAGAGCAAGGGAACTAAAGACCCCAACAGGAACTCACCCAAATTTGTGATACCATTCCAGCAGTGAAAATTCAAAATTTTCTTTTTTACTGAAAACATAGTTATGACCATGTTTTCAAAGTCAATACTAAAGGAAAACTGGTGGATAAATCAATGCAGCTCAGTTTGTGTTTTCACAAATCACTGAACTTAGTGCCATAATTTCTTCCATCAGACTCCACAGAAAACAGAACCTAATTTCATCAGAAACACTTACAGATATATCTGGCTAATTCATTTCATAGTGAAGACTGGATTATACCTTGACAACTAGCATTGGAGGAATGTAAATTTTGGGATCACTAAACAAATGACAACATTCACAAGTAATAAGTATCGACTTACTGCTGGGTAGCAATCACAGAAATGACTGATAAGCAATATACTAAGTGGTTGTACAAAAAGTCTGCTACTACCCACTCATGGTGGCATGATGAAGTGATAACAAGCTAAATCATGCTTTGATATGGCAAGACAAAGCCTCATTTATCCCACACTCATCCATCCAAAGTTCTAATTACTCAAAATGCAGTTTTCTAAACCACAAAATCCTAACTTATAATTTATTAGATACTGACACTGGGCAAATTATTTAACTTGTCTCTGAGTTTCTTCAAGTATAAAATGCAGATAATGACAGCACCTCTTCATATTCTTTATGAAGAACAAAGAAGAAAATATATTTAAGGTGCTGAGACTAGTGCCTGACACAGAGCTAAGAGCTATGGAAGTGCTACCAATGATGATCTGTTGCTTTATGTAATATGGATGAAACGGTTTGAGGATAGTATCACTGTATGTACAGATATTTTATGGGAAATGTTGGGGAGGGAATTACTCAGGCCAGGTATCACTACCTGGAAATTATGAAAGAAGAAATACCCGTGAAGGTCACAAACCAGATACAAAGATCTACTAAACAACTGAGATTTACTAATAAAATCATAGAATGCTTCTCCCTTCCCTATACTTTACCACCATGCAAACAAGCTCCAGTGTAATTACCATGGATTATAGCTGAAAGAGCAGCAAAACAAATAACCTCTGAGAAGAACTCAGAAAAGCCCAAAGTCAAGAAGAGAGACAAAAACAAGGACTCCAGAGAAACTTGGAAACTCTGGCACACACAGCAATAAAAATTAGACACAACCAGTTAGCCATAGTAGCATAAATCCTCATACTTGATTCTGTTCACCTCAATTCTTATTTTTCAAAAAAAAGTGTTAATCTTTCAAGAAAAAATTACATAACACACCAATAGGCAAAAACATATATATCGACTGCAGAGACAAAGCACTGGGACAAGATTCAGGTATGGCATAAATGTTGGAATTATCAGAGAGGTGGTGGTAATATGTGGTGGTGAATATGTTAAAGTTTCTGTGGAAGGAAGTAATATGTCAGAAGAGAAAGATAATCTACACAAAGCTGTGAAAATACGATGTGAATAGTATCAAAAGAAAATACTAAAGCAGAAAAAAAAAAAAACATAAGCAATGATACAGAAATGAAAGATGTCTAATGAGTTCATTAATATACTTGTAATGGCTGAAAGAGCAACCAGTGACTTGGCAATGTAGCAACAGAAACTTTTGAACCTGAGATGTAAGGAGAAAGAAAGGAAGAAAGGAAGGAAGGAAGAAAAAGAAAACACACTGGGAACTCTGAAATTTCAAAAGATGTAACATAGGTATTTGGAGAACTGGAGGGGAAAGAAAAAACAAACTAAACAGAAGAAATATTTGAAAGAGCAATACCTGAGAACTTTCTGAAATTATTGCTGCCCACCAAACCACACATACAGGGAAACCAGAGGACATCAAGCAGACAAATACCCAAAACTAGGCCTAGAAACATCACATGTAAATAGCAGCACAGAAAAGACCAAGAGTTTACCTTAAAAGATGTCAATGGGGTAGGGTGAAGGAGGAAAACCAAAAGATGAACAAGTTTAAGAACTGTAATAGACTTCTCTGTAAACAAGAAAGCTTGTGGAAAACAGAGTAAAAAATTTTAAGTGTTGAAAGAAGAAAAAATAATCCTGCCTAGAGTTCCATATCCAGTAGAATTACTCTAAAAAGGTGAAGACGAAATCCTTTCCTAGACAAACAAAATAAGAGAACTCGTTACCAGCAGACCTGTCTTATAAGTTTCCAAAGATTTTTGTAAGAAGTTGAATTAGGTCAGAAACTCAAACTTACCTGAATAAAAAGAATATTGGGAGTATCAGGTGATTGAAGCATAGGAATAAGCAAATTGAAGGACCACAATGTTATAAAAATTGGCAGCAAAAGATTGGTTACAAATTACCTGCATTATAGGTGAAAAAGAGTAGTATTTTTGAAGGTGGACTTATATTAGTTAAAAATGTGTATTGTAAACTCTAAGGCAAGTAATAAAATAATTTTAACTGATGTTTAACATGCTAAGAAAAAATAACATGAAATCATATAAAATATATTCAATTAATGTGAGAGAAACTAGAAAAAGGAATCTGACAAGAAATAAAGAAATAAAAATATGATAATAATTGTGATGGTTAATTTGACTGTCAACTTGATTGGATTAAGAGAATCCTATGATTAAGAGACTTCTGAGTGTGTTGAAAAAGGTGTTTCCAGAGATGATTGGCATGACGAACAGCCAATCTTCCCAAACTGGCTGGGGAGACTGGTCCTGAATGTGGGTGGTTCAGACCAATAGGCTGGGGGCCTGGTTGTAAAGAGGGTGGAAGAAGGAAGCCTACATTGATGCCACAAACTTTATTTTTCTTGAGCAGGTGCTTTGATTACTACTGAGATCACCTGTGGACATTGGACTCCAGTTCCATCACTCTTCCAAAGGGGCCTCTGACCTAATTCTCCAGGGGAGTTCCAGGCCTTCAGTCCTCTACTGGGGTGTATCACTGGTTCTTCTTCTCCAGCCCCAGGGACTGAGCAGCTACTAGTTCCTCCAACTTTATGGTCCACAGACGGTCATTGTGGGACTATCCAGCTTCTTATCCTGTAAATCAAGCTAATAAATCCCCTTTTTGTTGACACTTTTTTTTTTTTTACCAGGAATTGAACCCAGAGATACTTAACCACTGAGGCACATCCCCAGCCCATTTTTATATTTTATTTGGAGACAGGGTCTCCATGAATTGCTCAGGGCCTCACTAACTTGCTGAAGCTGGCTTTGAACTTGCCATCCTCCTGCCTCAACCTCCTGCTGGGATTACAAGCATGCACCAGTGGGCCCCAAAATAAATCCCCTTTTTACAAACACACACATATATATGTCCAATTGGTTCTGTTTCTCTGGAGAACCCTGTCTAATATAATAATAATTCAACTGTATCAATAATGGATTTAAATGAGAATGCTCTAAATACACCTATTAAAACAGAGCTTTTCAGAATTGATTAAAAAATACTCAAATATTTTTCATCTAAAATAAACCCATTTCTTCAAATATAAACATTCTGGTAGGGTCAATGTAAAGGAGGAAATAGGATGTATGATGCTAATACTAAACAAAAGTGTGGAGAGCAACATTAACTTCAGACCAAACAAACTTCCGAAAAAAATAAAATTATCAATGGTAAAGAAGGGCATTGCATAATGATGAAGAGATCAATTTTCCAAAAATGTCCAAACATCCTAAAGTGGGACATATCTACCAATGGGGCATCAAAATGCAAGGCAAAAATAGAACTGAAAGAAGAAATAGGCAAATCAAAATGAATGCTGGAGATTAAAACACACTCTTTGTCTTTTATTGATAACTGACAATTATAGAATATTTTCTTCAATAACAGCTAAATAATTATTCTTCTCAAGTTCACATGGAACACTCAGCAAGGAAAACAAAAACATATTCTGGACCATAAAATACATCATAACAAATTTAATCAAATAGAAATCACACAAAGTATATTCTCTAACCACAATGAAATTAAGCTAAAAATCAGAAAATTAGCAGGTAAATCACCAAATATTTGTAATTAAATGACATGCTTTTAAAAAGATGAGTCAGATAAGCTATCTCAAGAAAAATGAATTCTCCCAAAAGAATCAATATTGTGAAGAGAGAGCCTACAGATTGGGAGAAAATCTTTATCACATGTGCCTCAGATAAAACATTGATCTCTAGAATATATAAAAAACTCAAAAAACTTAACACCAAAAAACAAATAACCCAATCAATAAATGGGCTAAGGAACTGAACAGACACTTCAAATAAGATATACAATTGATCAACAAATCTATGAAAAAATGTTCAACATTTCTAGCAATTAGAGAAATGTGAATCAAAACTACTCTAAGATTTAATCTCACTCCAATCAGAAAGGCAATTATTAAGAATACAAGCAACAATAAATGTTGGAGAGGATGTGGGGGAAAAGGTACACTCATATATTGCTGATGGGGATGTAAAATGGTGCAACCATTATGGAAAGCAGTATGGAGATTTCTCAAAAAACTTGTAATGGAACCACCATTTGACCCAGTTATCCCACTCCTTGGTTTATATCAAAAGCACTTAAAATAAATATATTTACAATATATAGATATATATACACAATGGAATACTACTCAGTTTTAAAGAAGAATGAAATTCTGGCATTTGTTGGTAAATGGATGGAGTTGGAGAATATCATGCTAAGCAAAATAAGCCAAACCCAAAAAACCAAAGACCGAATGTTTTCTCTGATATGCAGATGCTAGTTCACAATAAGGTGGGGGTGGATAAGGAAGAATAGAGTTACTTTTCATTAGGTAGAGGACAGTAAAAGGAGGGGCGGGGCTGGGGGGGTAGGAATGATAGTAGACTAAAACAGACATTATTACCTCATGTACACATATGATTTCGGGACTGATGTGATCCTTCAATGTGTACAATTAGAAAAATGAGAAATTATACTCCATTTATGTATGATTTATCACAATGTATAAATGCATTCTATTGTCATGTACAACTAATTAGAAATAAATTTTTAAAAATGATGAATATACAACTCACAGAAATCACTATTGTGCTGTAAAAATTGTTGTACCTAAAGAGAAATATATAACATTCAATAATCAAAAGATCTGAAATCAATGACTTGAACTCTCATGTAAGAATACTAGACAATGATTGATGGTGATCATTTTAACTGTAAAGCAAGCAGAGGAAAAAAAATTAGAACAATAAGTAACAAAAGTTAAAGCAAGAAAATATTAGAGAAAATCAGCAAACGTAAAAACAGTTCTTTAAAAAGAACCCTCAAGTGTATACACATCTATCCAGGTAGACAATGAAAGAAAGAGGAGAAACAATTGTGATGAAGAAAATGAAGGTGAGGCCATCACAACTGATCCTATGGGCACTAGAATGATAGTAAAAGAAAGATGTGGAAAACCCTAAGCCTACAAATTTAAAATTTTAGATAAAATGGACCAATTTCTAGGAAGAAGCAAAATTTTCAAATTCATTCCAGACATAAATTACCTGAATAATTTTATGTTTTAAAAATTTTAACAATGAGTAGCCTTTGAAAAAAATGATAAATCATTAGACAGATATTATTTTACTGGTAAATTCTAGCAAGCAAGGAAAAAGTAATACTAATTTTCTGAAATCTTTCCAGAGACAGATTCAGAGCAAACATTTCGTAACTTAACCTTTCAGAACAGCATTATCCCAATATCAAATCAAATAAACACAAAAAAGGAAAACTACAGAGCGATATCTCTCATGAACATAAACACAAAAACTCAACAAAATCAACTACCTGGGTTCAACAGTGTATGAAAAGAATGTCATGACCAAATAAAATTAATATCCCATAAACAAGGCTTGTTGAATATTTAAGAATCAATCACTCAAGTCAATATAAACATAAAGATCATATGATCTTGACAATTGATCAGAAAAGCACTTAACAAAATCCAACACCATGCATGGTAAAAGGGAACTTCTTCCATTTGATGAAGAGCATCTATGTAAAACAGGGTATAGCACACTAAATCCCTTGAGATCAGGATAAAGTCAAAGATGTTCTGTCTACTCCCATTAGACATTATACTAGAAGTGAATAAAACAATAAGAGAAAAGAAATTAGTACAACTATAAGAAAAATAAAAGATGTACAAATTGGAAAAGCAAAAATAAAATGTCTCTATTTCTACATAATGATTATATATATATATATACATATATAAAATCACACAGATCTGATAAAAATATTCTACAACTAAAAATCAAAAATATCAAGGATAAACTTACAAAGTTAATATACAAAAGTCAATTTCTTTTCTATATACCAGCTACGAACAATTGAATTTAAAGTTTTTTTAAAATATTATAACAGTAACTTATAAAATGAATTTTCTTTAGTATAAGTCTGCCAAAATAAATGCAGGATCAATACAGAAATTTTCAAGACACTGATGAAAGGCAAGGAACATCCAAATAAACGAGGAGGAAGCCTGTGTAGTCTCAATATTTTTAACATATTAAGACTTGTGAAATTGATCTATAAATGCAACACAATCCCAATTAAAATACAGTCAACCCTCTATATCAGTGGGCTCCATATCTGTGAATTCAAGCAAATGTGTATTGAAAATATCAGGGAAAAACCTGCATCTACACTGAACATGTACATATTTTTCCTTGTCATTACTCCCTAAAGAAAATAATAAAACAACTGTTTACAATTTATTTGCAGTGAGTTAAGTATTATAGATAATCTGGTAATCCTTTAAAGTATACCAGAGGAAATGCTAGGCTTCATGCAAATACTATGCCATTTTATGCAAAGGCTTTGAGATCTGCAGATTTTGGTATCAGTGGAGAGGAGTTCTGGAACCAATTCCCTAAGGACACCAAGGGGCAACTCTGTAAGGAAGCTATTTTGTAAACAATGACAAATGAATTTTTAATTTAAATGGAAAAACAAAGTTAGTCCATTTAAATAACTGTAGAAGATTCCCAAAATTGGAGGACTCACAATATCCAATTTTTAATATTTATCACAAGGCTTCAAAAATCAAGAGTGTGCAAGATTGGTGAAATAATAGATTAATGGATTGTGTAAGCCAGTTTTCTAATTTTTTTGAGCAAGAATTTACACATAGGCAAAAGAAGAAGGTGGAAGTGATCCTATGTAGCAATAAACTAGAGTCTGAGACCGCTGTATGAACTCATGTTTAAATTAAAATTGATACAGATGGTTGCACACGGAACTATTCACAGGTGTGTGTGTGCATGTATGTATGTTCATGTGAATATGCACGTGTTAGTATGCATATCGCCATACTCTGTGGGTTGAGATAACAGAAAAAGAATGACAACCCAGCAAATAAGAATACACCTAGCACTCAAATCTCAATTTCTAATACCATTCTCCATAAAAGAATCCATGGATCACAGAAGAAATGGATGATTCTAAAACTGGGAATGAACCACAGAAGATAATACTGGAGCATGCTGAATAGACAAAAATTAAGAAATTAAAAAAAAAAAAAAAAAAAAAAACCAAAAAAAAAAACTCCATGATAGTGTTTGAGAGATGCAGCAGCCTGATGGAACTCTTAATCACCCATGGAAACAGGGCAACAAGATACATATTGGATAGTGCTGGATACAAACCAAAGTTTAAAGAAAATATACTTACGTTTATACTTATATAAACATATGATTTGTAGATAAACTTGGGAGAACACAGCCCCTATGCAGACAATTCTAAATAACTTTTTGTAGTTCCTCTGTTGAAGAGGTGGGACATTTCTCGGAATTCCTCAAATCTGTGCTATGGATAGTGATTTTCTTTCAAAGAGTATGGTATGTAAAACAAGGGAGAAATAGAAGGCAATAGTACAGTTACCTCACAAATACTTTCTCAAACCTGGTGATTAGGGTTATCAATGATTGTTATAATGTAAATAGATTAGCTGTACCTTGATAAGATGTGGTGATGCTTTACTTCTTTGCTTCCCCCCACACTCCATACAAAACGCATAGTCAGAAAACAAGGGATAAACCAATCTCAAAAAACCAAAAGACAAATGATCTGGCTGATAAGCGGATGATGACACGTAATGGGGGGTGGAAGGGGGCAAGAATGGAGTAAGAGGGACTGTATAGAAGGATAAGAGGGGTGGGAGGGATGGGGGGAAGAAAAAAGAATAACAAAATGAATCAAAAACTATTACCCTAGGTAAATGTATGATTACACAAATGGTATGCCTCTACTTCATGTACAAACAGAGAAACAAGATGTATCCCATTTGTTTACGATAAAAATGAATAAAAAAAAAAAAGAAAGAAAACAAGGGACTCAGAAAACAGGGAGAATCTGATAAACTACCAGTTGCTGAGAAAGAATGAAAATATTAATAGAGTCTGAAAATGTCTATTTCTTCTTTCAGTTCTTACTTTTTGCTTTATATTAAAACTGTTATAGGACACATATATAGAATTATATGGCTTCTTGATGTACTGATATCGTTCTCTTTATGAAATGCTCATCTCTATCTCTAGTAATACTCCTTATTCTGAAGTCTATTTTGTTTGATTTTATTACAGCCACTCCAACTTTCTCATACTTAGAGTTTATATGAATATTTTTCCATCCTTAAACTTTTAACTTGTTTCCTTATATTTACAATAGGTTTATTATGCCTAATATATTAAGCCTGCATATTTTCCAGTCTGACATCTCTTTCATTTAGAACATGTAATACATTTATATTTAATCCATTAATACCATGATTGGGTTTCTTTGTATCTTCTTAGTGTTTATGTTGCTTGTACTTTCTTTTGTTATTGCTCTTTCCTCTTTTATATCTTTATGGATTTTAAAATTCAATTTTACCACTACCCTTAACTTATATTTTTTGTTTCCTTAAACAAATTAAAATATGCATTTGTAATTTATCAGTCTGCCTTCAAATGATACTATCCCTCTTGAAATACATTAATATTACAACAAATTTCTTCCATTTCCTTCATCATGTCCTGTGTGCTATTATGGATTTTATTTCTACTTGTGTGATAAACTCCATAATATATTGTTTCTTTTCTTTACAGTAAATAGTTTTTCAAAGAAGTATTTTATAGAAGAAAAATAGTTATATGGCTTTTACGATTTTTTCTGGTTCTCTTCGTTCATTTGTATAGACCTAATTTCTGTTATCATTTCCCTTCATCTTAAATTCCTTTAACAACTCCTCAAGGTAAAAACCTGCTGGTAATAAATTTTCTCCATTTTAATGTGTTTGGGAAAGTATTTTTATTTCTGTTCCTTCAATTCACAAAGGCTTCTTACTCTTGTTGGTGTACCCTCTCCATTCCATGACTGAGAATGTTCTTTGGAACATGCCTGTCTGTACCATAGAGCAGGATGATTATGACTCACCTTGCTTTCTTCTCTTCACTTAGAGTGGAATCCTGGGCCACTAATTGTAAACTGTCTGAAAAGGATTTTGTTTGTTTGTTTCTTAAATGTTTGTCTGGTTTTTTTTTAGATATTTCAGATGGGTACAATAAATCTGGCCATGTTACCCCATCACAGTTGAAAGTAGAATTTACTAATACATATTAGATTGTAATGATATTAGTGATGAAATGGAAAATTTGAATCTTAAAGATAATACACAAATTTAATGGAATTTATAGTGAAATTGCCATTATGAAAGAAAGCATTTCATTTAGAAATCAGTTTTGCCCAGGACTGTCCAGGATTGCTACAAAAACATTATTTAACAAGCTGTTTTCCCACAATAAAACCTGGGCAAGACACATAAGCCTGTGTGCCTTAACTCACTTAACTGAGTTAACTGAGTAACTGTCTTTCATGGCAAGTGCGCCAAAACCCATTTTTGAAGTAAGAGAAAAACAATGAATAAATACTTGAAAGAACACTGGTAAAAGCCCATAGCTACTGTTCTTCTGTTAGTACCTGCCACAAAGTTTTTCCTTTGCAACCTTCTCTGTAGCTTTAACAAAGCTCTTTCTTCTTATTACTGAGGAAGTTTTATCACTTCAGGAATAACTCTGGAACCTTATCTAGCCACTAGGCTTGTCTCTAGTTTTCCCCTTCTGCTTTCTGCCTACTGCTTTCACCTGTGGGCAGGACAGGAGCCTGAGCAAAGGTAGATAACCACATAGAACCTTGTAGTCAAAGGGAAATGTGTTTAAAACTGTTTTTTCCTCCAACTAAATGTCAAATTTCAGTCAGGTATTTAGGCTAACTGTGGCTCAGTCAATATTTTCTTTCTTCCCCTTATCTTATAAACATGGCCACATACTCTAATAGAGTTTTCCTCATTCTGTCTGCTTCTCCTAAAGCTACATTTAGAACATTTTTCAAAGAGAAGGCAAGTTGTCCATTTCCTCTTTACAGCTCAATCCTCACATTCTAGGGTAGCATTCAGTCCTTCCGGTTCCTCACATTTTTCCAAAAATCATAAGTAGGGACTCTATTTCCAAATGCAAAGGCAGTATGGGATCTATTTATTATGAGATATATTTACAATTTTGTGTTGTTTTGTTTGCTAAATAATTTCATTCTCTTATCCCTCTGTGAAATAATGAAATCAGTTCATGTTGAATAAAACATATTTTGAAATTGATTCAATGAATTCATTTAACCTCATTTGATTATCCAACGTAATCTGGATTTACTTTGACAAAAACTATGACTCTTTAAAAAAATTAAGACATCTTGGTTTAAAATAATTTCTGGATTAAATATTCAGCTAGTTATTCTAGTAAAATACTGATTCAATAAGAATGAAATTTTCAGCTCAGTAAGAATATTTTCAAAGGCTTAAGATTTCTATTTGCTGACTAAGCATGTCACTGTTGTTTCAGTTTAGGATATAAATGCATTCATGCAAAGTGCACTGAAATTGCTCTACTTGAGGATTAGGCTAACGCTAAGATTAGTTGGCTCTCTCCTTTATAGCAAAGCTAAACACCAAAAACTTTTTTGAAATAATCTTAATGTCATATTTATAAGAATGACTGTTTGCTTAAACAGAGGCAAAGGCCTCTTAATTTGCTTAAAAAGAGGCAAAGGCAAGTGAAATTCAGTAGAGACAGAACAATTTTGAATTTTTAGAAAGAAAGAATACTAAATAGTATCCGTGTACAATTTTAGCATAGATGGCGTTCATGGAATTTTTGTCAGTACAAGTAAACCCAATGAAGCAAGAGAAAATATCACTTTAAAATATCCAATATCACACAGATAAGCAATTTGTCAATAAATATGCTAAAAATCTTCAAGTTTTGTCCTACTATTTGAATAGTCTTTTAAAAATATCTATAGAATGAGTGTCATACAAGTCAAAGTTAAATATAAAAGTGACCAGTCTCTGAATACATTTTTGAACTTGCCTTATATAAGATGTACAAGTATTGAAATTAAATCATAATTATTGTGATACTTATTATCAGTGCCACAAGTATAGCCCTATTCCAAAGGAACTAGCTCTCATTGCAAGCTGACCAGAATCTTTTTCAATACTATCCACATAACCCTCTCATCCTCCCTGTGTGGTAGCTATTAATAACTCCACGGAGAGAAGAGAAAATTGCCTGACTTGCCCAAAGTCAAACATCAGCAGCTTTGAATTCAAATGAGGCTGGTGTAACTTTAGAGTCAATAGGTATACAATATATTCATTTGCTCAAGAAATGAGAAATGTGAGGGTCAGCTTGTGTGATGAGAATCCAAACAACTCACACTTCTCTTTCTTGAATAAGGAGAATTCTGACTCACTGTTCAATTTGCCTCTTCATTGTTTAGAATCAAGGTGATGATTGACTGGGAAAATTAAGAGGCACAAAAGTGACTTTGTCTTGTGTAGTTTAGAGGATAATGGAGAGAGAAGAAAAATTTCATCTCAGATTCAGTAGAGGAAGAAATGTGATTCATCCCTCTTGTTTACTCCATGCATCCATTCACACACCAGTGTTTGCCACCACTTTACTCTGAACTGATTACACCACTTTTCTGGGTGCCGAGATAGTCTCCTAACTAGTTTCTAAGATTTACTTTTGTCTGCACCCCAATACATTCTTCATAGTACAAATTAATTCTTGAAAGACACATCAACTCATGACATTTTGCCGACTAATGTCCTTCAAAGGATGCTCGTTCTTCTGGGATAAGAATATGAAATCTTTGACGTGGTCACAGAGAACTTGCAGGGATTGACCCTTGCCTAAGGTCTGCATTCCAGATGCACAAGCTCCATTATGTAATTCATTTACTCATGGTCATCATGCTCTGTTCTGCCTCAGATCTCCTTGATCTTTTTGACCACAGTATTTGTCTGCCCCTCCTCATTTTCTAGAAACTTCAACATACTCTTAGTATAATTCCTTACAAATGCATTTACAAGTGCACTAAGGTAGATATCCCCTCCTGTGTACTCTCTTACATCTCAAACCTGCTCTACCTAGTAATCTTGCCAACTGTGACCATATAATAAATTATGTAATTGTATAGTAAGGCTATAGGTCACACATAAAGTTCCCCACATTGCAGTTTGTCTCTCCAGTTAATATGTGAGTTTCATGAAGCCGAGAGTCACGTTTTTATCATGCTGGTTATATCCCAGTGTCTTAAAGAGAGTGGGCAACCAGTACATATTTGCCAAATGAAAATAAACTATAATTGTGCTGTACCAACAACAGATTGTTCACTATGTTCCACAGCAAAATCAACTTATGCCAATTTGTACCCCTCCCTCAATCAAGAATAGCTGTTTATATAAGTTTTAATGCCTTTCTTTCTTGTTCCTTGCATTTTTTTGAAGACTAGGTTTCCTGTAAATTCCTCTGAGGACCTCTGAGAAAAATCATGAATGTCTGACCTACAAAGTGAGTGGAGAGAGGGGTTCTCATTAGTGTCCTGGCCACTCCCTTCTTAGTTAATTAGAAAGTCTATTCCTAGCAGCACTGCTCAGAACTCATTCCTCCAGTGTGGGGTATTCAAAGACAGATTTAAACCACCTACTAGGAACACTTAGAGATACCTGTTTCTAGTCTACTTGTGACTAGGGGTTTCTAAAGTTTCTGAAGGAGTGGCAGCACATCAAATTAATCCATTGCTCTTAAGAGTTTTTTGTTCATTTGGTTAGTTAGTTGGTTTTTTGTTGTTGTTGTTTGTTTGTTTGTTTGTTTTTTGCCAAAGACAGAGAGTAGAGACCTGTAGAAAGTATTTCGGGTCAAATGATACATGGAATTCTTCCAGATTACCCTTTCCCTGGACAATGATATGAATCCAAATTATCTATTTGCTTCCTTACTAAAATCCATATATCCCTTAGTTATCTCTTCTTGTCAGAATTCAATTGTAGTTCTCACAAGACGCTAACTTCATTATCCTGTCTTTATTAACGTGTACCATAGACTACAGACACACTTTCTGTCTGATGTCCCCACCCCAGATCAGGCTGCTCACCTCCAGACACTACATCTCTAGAAATGAAGGTCAGACAACATTAATTTGTATGCAACTTCCACAGAGCACTGATACTAGAGTTAAGCTATGCCTACTTTAACAAGGCTTAGGTAAAGTCAAATAACATAGGCTTGCATGTAAGCATGTGAAGAATGGAAATAGAAAAAAAAAAAAAAAAAAATGTAAGGCTCTGCATAATTTGCTGCACAGCCAGAGTTGAAACCAAGCACTTTCCCAGTTAGCCATGATCTAAGTGATCAAGAATTTCATCCCCAAAGTAAGAAAGCATGAACTTAATATTTACAAATGAAACAAAGGAGGAATTAGAAGACTACCATTACTTGACGAAATAGTTTGTTTAGAGAACCCAAGGCACAGCAATGGGTGGCACTAGGGAGAGTTGCCTTGGGGACACAGCATTTGCTTGGAGAAGTGGCACATTCCACAGGAAGCAATGGGATTGGTACTGAAGGAGTCATAATAAGCAGCTCCTTGGAGAAAATACAATTTATGAAAATGTTACTTTCTGCAATTCCTATCCCATTCCTTACTAAACACTAGGCCCTTCCTGTCACTGTGTTATCAGTCACCCGACCTACATCATTTACATGCGCAAGAGCGTGACATTTCTCTCATCAATGATCCAGAATAATTGAAAATGGTAAAGCTTCTATGAATTTTACAAAATTATTTAAAAGTGTGGAAGTATTAAAAAAAAACAGGCTGACTCCTTTGATAACTGTTAAGCTTTCTTAAAATTAAAAAATACTGCACCTACTATGATAAAATGCTCTGTTTCTCTACAGTAACATCCAGGCTCTTGAAAAGATTCTACAATAGGGGAGAGAAATTGTTTTTGTCTTAATGGGTACAGCATACTAGATCCTTTGTTATTAATTCAGTTTTTTTCTATTATTTCTATATCCTGTAGGTGCACAAATGTCAGTTTTGTTTCATATTATACATGCCTTCCAGGCAAGAGGAGTGCCAGTGTGACTAAAATAACTG
This sequence comes from Sciurus vulgaris, assembly GCF_902686455.1. Lineage (NCBI taxonomy): Eukaryota > Metazoa > Chordata > Mammalia > Rodentia > Sciuridae > Sciurus > Sciurus vulgaris. The sequence continues at coordinate 71,463,120 of NC_136468.1, read as the reverse complement.
TTTGGACCAAGTTGTAAAAGAAGTCTGAGTCAATAACTTATTTATCAAAATATAGTTTTAAATGACTTCTTAAAAGCAAATAAAACATTAAATTATACCATTTGACAAGTTTATTGCTTTCACTGATCCCACTCCAATACCCATCAATTACCTTTGTCCCACACATTGTTTTTCTCATGATTGGTTTGGCTCATGGTAAAACCTATTAAAAATCATGACAAACTCATCTACTACTGCTAGAACTTGAGCTCAAATACAGGATTAGGTTATACCAAGATTTAGTTTGATGTCTGATTAAGAACTAAATATGAGAAAACCGATGGTAAAATCCAGGTTGCGTTCCTCAAGGTCTCAGTTGATGTGTGTGAGTGTGTGCCATCTCAAGTGTGTGTGTGCAGGCAGGGTAGGGGACAGGGTGAAAGATAAGTTTAAGATATTTTCTAGTTTGATTTTTAAAAGTAACTTTTGAGAATGTTTAAGATGACAGACTGGAGGAAGTCTGCATTCCTAGATGCTCCAGGGCTTAGAATTCAAGCAATAGGCTTATTGCTCCCCAGTGAAGTTGATGAAAGAGGAATTTCACTAAAATTCAATATTGGACATTCTTAGAGACTCAAATTTGGGTACATTAAACAAAGAAGAGTACAGTAGAGCTGAGCCAATTATGACAGTGGTAGCTATAATGGCACTGGTTCACCACAAGAGGAGGAAGAACAAACAGAGAGAAACAGATTTGGTACAAAAATAATAGGCCAGAAAAGAGGCCTGAACTTAGGTGATCCAAAGGCTATACTGTGCAGTGTGCTTGAAAAGTGCCATTTCCAAACTGGCTGCAGAGAACTGAGGCAAGAGACATTTTAAGGTGGCCACAATATAGCTGCTGTCACAGGAGCCAGGAGGTCATAGTAGACACTACCACAGTATCCCAGCAAGCACCTGCCATGTGGCCTGAGGTGTACCTAGAAGAATAGGAGTGAAACAGGTACAAAGAAGATCAGACCCAGGGGGATTTAAGTTGGAAAAATGAAGGGGAGCCCCACCCACATCTCCTTTGAGTGTGGTGGATCTTGTGACCAGCTGAAGTGGGGTGGGAATATGAAGAGGTGGGCATGAATACTCTTGGAGACTAAGTCTGGGAAGGCAGTATTCCAGGGCAATATAGTCTGTAGAGGATTGGCTCCCCCACATCATAAGTAGAATTATTGAGAGGCTTCTGAGATCTGGACCCCCAGCAGGTATTGGCAACTGTCAGACCCTGGGAGTATGTTGATCTAATCTCTCCAGAGCAGATCACCCAACAAAGTCCCTGGGGTCTTATTGGACCTAAATCCAACCCACCATAACTTCACTCCTAGAACTCTGCAGCACTCTACCATGACTCGTTTGTGCAGACAAAACTCTAATTGAAAGTATATTCTATTCCATCCTAGCTCATTCTGGTGAGAAGGAAAGCTGAGAATTATTTCAACCAGCTTCAAGGTTAGGACACTCCAACTGGTAGCTCAGAGAGCAACACAAAAAAAGGATGCAGTTAATAATCCCCAGTCCTTGCTCTTGTTTTCAGCACATGAATCAAGAAGAAATAGACAGTTGGGTGTAGACAGTGACCATCCATTCTCATTGTCTATTTTGACCACCTCAATGGAAATGACTCCATTTTTCATTTCTTTTTCTTTCTTTCTTTCTTTTTTTTTTTTTTTTTTTTTTTTTTGTGTGTGTGTGTGTGTATAGAGAGAGGGGGAGAGTTCTTGATGTGCTGATTGGGGGTAAATATACACATACATATTTATTTTTTTTATTTTTAGAATTTTTTAATGTAGTTATTTTTTCTTGCTTTGTCTTTTGAAGGTTAAGGACTTTTGGATTCTATAGTTTGGTTTTGTATTTTTTTTTCATTTGCTTCTCATTTCTCCGTGTATCTTTTCTTCTCCTACTAAAATCCAAATTCTATTGTTCTCTCTCCCTTTACTTTGTTTTTCCTTTTCTCTTTCCTTCCTTGTAAACCATTACCTGCTACAACTCTTCTGCATTCTCCTCCTTCACTTTTTGAAATTGTAAACTCTTTTCTATCTTTCTAGTATTTTGTTTTCCCTTAATTAACTTTTAGAATTGGTTTATGTAATTCCTGGCCTTACCATTAATTCTGATGAAATTATTACTACTGCGGATAATATAGTTGACAAATGCTTTTTGCTTTAAAGCCAGATCTAGTTCATGGTTATTGTTTTTACTGTTGAGAATTGCTGACCCCACCATTCTTGAATTTTTGTGGTAATCAATATTATAGAGGTCATAATAGGAACTGGATACTTATTTTAGTGCTATGTATTGTTTGCATTAGTTGTGGCTATTGTTTGTTTTGTCTTGTTCTGTGAAGTTCTACAAAACTACAAGGATACTACAAGTTCACATGGTAGAGACTCTGTTGTTGAACTAAACTCAACCAAAAGAAAGCACACCTTACTCCACACTCAAATTAATGATACTCAATCTTCAGCTATACTTTAAAACAAAAAATAGAAGAGACAAAAATCCAAAGTAATGCCAGTTCCCAAGTAGAAACAGATAGGTTTGGCCCCAAGGTCCTACCTACAGACAACCATTGCTACAGAAAAACCAGAGAATAAACACAATGTCTGCAGATACCACATCTATGAGGACATTTCAATCTGGATCACTCTAGGACACTTTGCAAATGGAGACTAAAAAAGAAATACCTCCCAACAGATATATAAAACACAGAACAAAAATACAAGAAATAAAAAAAATAACATGATACCTCCTAAAGTTTATGATCCTCAGCAACTGACCCCAAGATACTGAAATAAATGAAATATCAGCTAAATCATTAAAAATAATGATTATAAAAATCATTAATAAATTATAAGATAGCACAGCAAAACAACTAAATGAATTAAAGAAGTCAGTGCAGGTTATGAATGAGAAATTCAATAAAATAGAATACTAAAAAAAAACCAAAAAGAAATCTTGAAAATGAAAGATGCAAAAATCAAAATGTTCAGTTGAAAGTCACTTTAATAGAGTAGACCATGCTGAAGACAGAATCTCAGAACTGAAAGACAAAGTGGCTAGCCTTGAACATTCAGACTGAATAAAGAAAATAAGTATCCATGATAAGAAGGTACAAGAACTCTGGGACAACAGTTGAAGACCACATTTAAGAATCCTTGGAATTGAGAAAACTTGTGAGGTGTGGACTAATGAAATTGATAATGTCTTCAGAGAAATAATAACAGAAAATTTTTCTGAACATTGAGAATGAAATGGAGATCTAGATGGATCTAGGATGCATTCAGAACCCCAAATAGACAAGATGAGAAAAAAAAGCTCACCATTATGCATTATAATTAAAATGCCTGACAGAGAAAAAGGGTAGAATTTTAAAAGCCTCAAGATAAAAAATGTCAGCTCACATTTAGAAGCAACCCTATCAGAATCACTTCTAAATTCTCAGCACAAATTCTAAAAGCTAGGTCTTGGAATGGTGTGTTCCAAATCTGGAAAGAATATAACTGTCAACTAAGGGGGGTTATATCCAGCAACATTATCATTCAAAATTGAAAATAACTTTCCAAGATAAACTAAAAGAATTCATGACAACTCAACCAGCACTACAGAACTTATATAATGGAATACTCTACACAGAAGAAATAAAAAACAAGCCCCAGAGTTCACAAATGAACAATTCTCATTGAAGAGTAGCTAAGCAAATAAGAAACAGGACCAAATTAAACATTATAAATAATCAAAAGACAGGAATAAACAAACATTTCTCTGTAATAATATTACAGAACTGAAAGCCATAGGCTCCAGAATGGATTTAAAAACAAAAATATAATCACCATGCTATAGAGATACAGCCACATCAATGTTCATAGCTGCTCAATTTACAATAGCCAGATTGTGGAACCAACCTAGATGTCCCTCAATTGATGAATGGATAAAGAAACTGTGGTATATATATACAATGGAATAGTACTCAGCTATAAAGAATAATAAAATTATGGCATTTGCAGGCAAATGGATGAAATTGGAGAATATCATGCTAAGGGAGATAAGCCAATCTCAAAAAACCAAAGGACGAATGATCTTGCTGATAAGCAGATGATGACACATAATGGAGGGTGAGAAGGGGGCAAGAATGGAGGAAGAAGGGACTGTATTAGAGGGAAAAGAGGAGTGGGAGGGGTGGGGGGAAGCAAAAAAATAAAGAAAAGAAAATAAATAAGCTCCAACTATATGTTGTTTGCAAGAGATGCACTTTAGAGGCAAAAAACAACCATGGATTGAAAGTGGAAGGGTTGAAATTGATATACAATATAAATAGAACCTGAAAACAATCAGCTATTCTGACGTCTGACAAAGCAGACTCCAAAACAAAATTAACCAGAAGAGACAAAGGTTACTTCATACTGGCAAATGAATGAATTATTCAAATGAGTATAATGATACAACACATCAGAATCTCTGGGACACTAGAAAGGCAGATCTAAGAGAAAAGTGTATAGCCATGAGTACCTATATTTAAAAAATCAGAAAGATCTAAAATAAAATACTCAAGTCCCTTGAGAAAGAAAAATGAACCAATTGCAAAACCAGCAAAAGAAAGGAAATATTTAATACCAAATCAGTGAAATTTAGAATAAAAAAGCAACACAAAGAATCAGTGAAACTAATAGAAATCTCTTTGAAAAGATAAGCAAGACTTATAAGCCTTTAGCCAAACTAATCAAAAGAAAAAGAGAAAACCCACATTAATAAAATTAGAGATGATAAAGGAAAATCACTACATATATCACAGAAACTCAGTGTATCATTAGGGACAATTTTGAAAATTTATATGACAAGAAATTGGAAAACCACGAAGTAATGGATACATTTCTAGACAAATGTAATCTGCCAAAATTGAATCAAGGGAACATAGAAAACCTCAACAGACCAATAACTGGCAATGAGATAGAGGTAGTAATAAAAAAGCTTTCCAACAAAGAAAATTCCAAGACCAGATAGATTCTCTTCCAAATTCTACCAAAACTTTAAAGAAGAAAAATTGTCAATACTCCTCAAATTGCTCCATGAAATAGAAAGGGATGGAACATCTCCAAATTCATTCTATGAAGACAGCATGACACTCATACCAAAACTAGATAAGGACACATCAAGGAAAAGAACCTACAGACCAATAGCCCTGATAAACTTGGATGCAAAAATACTTAATAAAATATTAGCAAATCACTTTCAACAATATATTAAGAAGCTTATGCACCACAACCAAGTTTGTTTTATTCCAGACATGCAAGGATCATTTAATCTATGCAAATCAATAAATGTAATTCATCACATAAGTAGAATTAAGGACATATATTAGTCATTATCGTAAATGCAGAGGAGCTATTGACAAATTTCAGAATGCATTCATGATAAAACACTGAAATTAGGAATAGAAAGAAACTGCCTCAACATCATAAAGGCGATATGTGAAAAAACAAAAGTCAACCACAGAGCAAGCAGCAAAAACATGGAAAACATTTCCTTTGAAATTTGGGACAAGGATTCCACTCTCACCACTCCTGTTTAATATTATGCTAGAAATTCTAGCCAGAGCATTTAGGTAAGAGAAGGAAATAAAAGGGATAAGAATAGGAAATAAGTCAAATTATCAGTCTGCAGATGCTAAAATTCTATAAGGAGACGATCCAAAGAACTACACTGGAAGGTTAAAAAAATTTGGGAAAGTATCAGATAACAATCTCAACATACAAAAATCAATAGGTTTTCTATATACCCAAAACAAATCTGTTGAAAATGAAATCAGAAAAACAGTTCCATTGAAAATAGCCTCAAAAAAATAAATAAAATACTGAGGAATAAATCTAACCAAGGAGGTGAAAGACCACTACAATGAAAACTGTGGAACACTGAATAAATATGGAAAAGACCTTGAAAGATGGAAAGACCTCCCATCTTCATGTATAGGCAGAATTAATGTTGTTAAAATGTTCATACTACCAAAAGTAATATACAGATTCAATGCAATCCCTAGCAAAGTATACCAATGACATTCTTCACAGAACTAGAAAATACAGTCCTAAAATTTGGAAGACTAAAAGATTTAGAATAGCTAAAGCAATTCTAAGCCAAAAAAGCTATGCTACAGCTATCACAATGCCTGACTTCAAATTACATTACAGAGCTTAGTAACAAAAATGACATGATCTTGGCTTAAAAACAGACAAATAGTTCAATGATACAGAATAGAAGACAGAGACAAACTCATACATCTAAAGTCACCTGATTCTTGATGAAGATGCCAAAAACATATATTGGAGAAAAGACAGTCTTACTTACTGGTTCTTTTTAAATATACATGACAGCAGGATCCATTTTGATATAATTATACAAGCATGGAATATGTCTTATTCTGTTGGAGTTGCATTCTTATGGATGTACATGGTGTTGGGATTAACTGTTGCGTTTGTATAGGTAAATAGGAAAACGATGTCAGGGTCATTCCATTACCTTTCCTTTGCTTTTCTCTTCTCACTTTCCTCCATTCCCTACTGTCTAATCTATTGCACTTCTATTCTGTCCTTCCCCAACCCTTATTGTGGGTTAGCTTCTACCTATCAGAGACACCATATCAGCCTTTGGTTTTTTGGGACTAGCTTAACTCACTTAGCATGATAGTCTCCAGATACATTTATATGCTGGCAAATATCATAAAGCCTTTCTTTATGACTAATACTCCATTGTGTACATATACCACATTTTCTTTACCAGTTTATCTATTAAAGGGCACCTAGGTTGATTCTATAGCTTAGCTATTAAGATAAACATTGATGTGTCTGTGTCACCATAGTATGCTGATTTTAACTCCTTTGAATGTTACCAAGGATTGGAATAACTTGGTCAAATTGTGGTTCCATTCCAAGTTTTCTGAGGAATCTCTGTACTGCTTTCCAGAGTGGTTGCACCAATTTTCAATCCCACCAGCAATGTATAAATGTACCTTTTCCCCCACATCCTCGCCAACATTTATTGTTACTTGTATTTTAGAACTTTTTTTTTATTTGTTCTAATTAGTTGTACATGATAGAATGCATTTACACTTGTTGATAGATCATACATAAATGGAATGCAAGCTCTCATTTTTCTGATTATAAATATTGTAGGATTACATCAGTCATGCAATCATATATGTATGTGAGGCAATAATGTCTGTTTCACTCTGCTGTCATTCCTACCTTTACTCTTTCCCTTCCCTTCACTCTCCTCTACCCAATATCAAATAACTACTCTTGATAATTTCCATTCTGACTGGAGTGAGATGGAATCTGTGTAGTTTTAATATGCATTTCTCTTAATTGTATAGATGTGGAGCATATTTTCACATATTTGTTGACCATCCCTATTTCTTCTTCTGTGAAGTGTCTGTTCAGTTCCTTTGCCCACTTATTGAGCGGGTTATTTGGTTTTCTTTTGGCGATTGAATTCTTTATGTATTCTGGAAATTAGTACTTAATCTGAGGTGCAGGTGGCAGATTTTCTCCCACTTTGTAGGCTCTCTGTTCACATTTTTGGTTTCCTTTGCTGTGAAGAGGTTTTTGTTTGCTGTCATCCCATTTATTGATTATTGATATTATTTCTTGCACTTTAGGAGTCTTTTCAAGGAAGTCAGTTCCTAAGCCAATATGTTGATATGTTGGGCCTAACTTTTCTTTTAGTATGTGCAGGGTTTCTGATCTAATATCTAAGTCTTTGATCCACTTTGAGCTGAGTTTTGTGCAGAGTGAAAGTTAGGGTTTCAATTTCATTGTACTACATACAAATTTCTAGTTTTCCCAGCACCATTTATTGAAGAGGCTATCTTTTCTCCAATGTATGTTATTGGCACCTTTGTCTAGTATGAGGTTAGTGTACATATATGGGTTTGTCTCCCTTTTCTGTTTCATTGGTCTTCTTGCTTGTTTTGGTGTCAAAACCACACTGTTTTTGTTACTATTGCTCTATCATACAATTGAAGCTTTGGTATGGTGATGTTTTTCCCTAAGGATTGCTTTGGCTATTCTGGCTCTCTTGTTTTTCCAGATGAATTTAATGAATGCTTTTTCTACTTCCATGAAGAAAGTTTTTGGAATTTTGATGGGAATTTCATTGAATATTTACAGAGCTTTATGTAGTATGGCCACATTGACAATATTAATTCTGTCTAACCATGAAAATGGAATGTAAAAGATAGACTTTTTAACAAATGTTGCTGGGAAAAATTGTTTTTTTTTTTTTTTTCTGTATGCAGAAGAATGAAAGTAGATCTTTAACTTTCACCCTGCACAAAAAAATCAAGTCAAAGTGGATTTAAAAAAAACTTATAAATTAGATATGTGCAACTTCTAGAAGAAAACATATGATCAACACTTCAGTGTTTAGACACAGGTAATAACTTTCTCAATAGAATACTTAAAGCTTGGGAAATAATGCCAAGAGTTAATAAGTGGGATTGCATCAAATTAAAAAAGCTTCTACACAGCAAAGGAAACAATTAGAAATATATCAATTTTTGCTAGCTACTCTTATGACTGGATTAATATCTAGAAAGCATAAAGAACTCAAAAAACTTCACACCAAAAATTTTAGAAACCCAATTAATAAATGGGCAAATGAATCAGACAGTTCTCAAAATAAGAAGTGCAAATAGCCAACACAATATTTGAAAAAAGGTTCAGTATCATCAGTAATCAGGGAAATGAAAATCAAAACTATACTGATATTTAATCTCACACCAGCCAGAATGGTGGTCATCAAGAATACATATAATAATAAAGGCTGGAGAGGATCCATAGAAAAAGGAACACTTTTACACTGTTGGTATGATTGTAAATTAGCACAACCCACTATGGAAATCAGTCTGGAGACTCCTCAATTGACTAGGCAAGGAGCCACCATATACCACTATGTGGAGCTAGCTATACCACTCCTCGGTATTTATCCCGAAGAGTTAAAGTCATCATAATACACTGATAAATACATACGTATGTTTATAGCAGCACAATTCACAATAGCCAAATTATTGAACCAGCCTAAGTGTCTATCAGGGGATAAATGGATAAGGAAAATGTATCAAAAATACACAATGGAGTTTTTTTCAGCCTCAAAGAAAAACAAAATCATTTGCAAGAAAATGGATAAAACTATAGACTATTATGTTAAGTGAAATAAACCAAACTCAGAAGGTAAAGGTCATATATTCTCTCTAATATGCAGAAACTAGAGAGAAAAGTAGAAGAAAATGGAGGCAGACTCATGAAAATCAAAGAGATTAGTAGAGGAAAGAAACCAAAGGGTGGAGGGAGGGAGAAAAGTGCTGGGGAGTGATATTGCCAAATCATACTTTCATATTGTGTGCTTGTATGAATATCTAACTACAAATTCCATCAGTATGTACAGCTATAATGCACCAATTTTAAAAAAAAGGGAAAAGTCATTGTGAATGTACGACGGGGTCTTTTTTTTAAAAAAAAAACATATCTTGATATCACAATGCATTAGAACAGAGCTATTGTGCAGGATATATTCAGTCACATGGAATAGCTCAGATTACGAGGTTTTGTGGTACATTATTAAATCATAATATTTAGAAAACTCATTGATTCCAAGAGTTGGGAGAATTTATTAGAATAGGAAGTATGTGCATCTCTCCCCAAATGTGTTTAACCTACAACCATGCATTCATTGTATTAAAACATGGGAATGGTACCTTTTCTAGAGCACAGTTCTTTCATTTATTTAGATAACAAATTCCTCTTCACATTCTTTTAATCAATGTGTATTAACATGTGAACTAAATGACTAAAATAGAACTAATGTGTTAACCTACTATGGGGTAAACAAAGAATATATAGATTTATGCCTGAAGAATTACTTAAGTGAGGGCAGAAAAAGTCTAATTTTAGTTCATTTAATTAACTTTGATTTTTTTCTACCATCATGAATTAATCTGAAACATCACCTTGTAGTAAACCCATAATAGTAAGTGAGCCCTGAAACTATTCAAGTCAAAATGCTAGTTGTGTCATTTCAAATTTAGAACTAATAGAACTTAATTCAGAAGGTTGGCTTTAAAGCAGGCTAAATTTTAGTAAAATTTATTTTATTTGTTCTAATTAGTTGTACATGACAGAATTCATTTATACATTTTGATAAATCATACATGAGTATAATTTTTCACTTTTCTTATTGTACATATTAAAGGATCACATCGGACATGCAGTCATACATGTACATGAGGTAATAATGTCTGTTTCACTCTACTATCATTCCTTCCCCTCCCTTCACTCCCCTATACCTAATATAAAGTAACTCTATTCTTCCCTATCCCTATTACCCCTTAATGTTAATTAGCTTCCTCATAGCAGAGAAAACATTTGGCCTTTGGTTTTTTGGGTTTGATTTATTTCACTTAGCATGATATTCTCTAATTCCACCCATTTGCCAGCAGATGCCAGAATTTCATTCTTTAAAGCTGAGTAATATTCCATCATATTGCCAGGGAGACTCCAGTGACATTGAGCTCTTGTGATAGCAATGTGGTCAAACCCAGGACATTTGAGGCACAGATTTGTGAGATAGTGGGTCTGCCAGGGTGGGCCTAACTGGATAAGGCAGTTTGTGGGAAGTCAGAGAGAGAGAGGGCTGAGAAGTTTTTGGACACTGGCAGAGGCAATTGTTCAATTTTCCACCAAAATTTATTTTTATTTTCTTCTCTGGCATCTCTACCATATTTGGAGCAGGGTGTTTTTTTTTTTTTTTTTTTTTTTTGCATCAGTTTATTGAAGACAGTAATATATGCATAGTAAAATGGTTTTAATACTTTGCAACCATCTTAAGAAACAACCTTTAAAGAAAGTTTGTTACTTTTCTATAATTATACCCATATTTTTAGTGGCTCATTTTTACTTCTTTTTTCAATGAGTAAATGATAACAACTGGTTATACAAACATGTATCTCATTCAGGTTACTCTGCATGTATACAAGTTAGTTCTGGAGACTCTTGAATCTCAGGAGGCAAAAGCCCCTCCCACACAGAAGCCAACTACTCTCTACAAGCTTAAATTCAAGTTCCTACTCTTAATCCGAAGCTGGGGATATGAATGGGGATATGAAGAAGTGAGAATCTGACAGCATCCATTCTGGGAGCAAGTCACAGAAGTAGGTACTTCTTGTCTTCATGCAAGAATTGAGCAGCCTTGATACAAACATCAGAATCTTGAGGCACATGGCATTAGTGGTATGGGGATGCTGATGGCTATGATGTCCAAATCTAGTTGTTAGAACAGTCAGTGGTAGGACATGATAAAATTGCAAGTAGTTTCTTGCTGATTAACCTTAAACTCTGGCTCTCTAGATCTTCCAGATTGCTGTGATGGTCCTCAGAATTCTTTATTATTTATCTTTAAGCTGCTTTTCTGCTATTAGCCACAGCTGATTCTTTATATTAAGATCTCTATCCAATATGTTTCTGAATGAATAAAATAAAAAGGAGAAAGTGAGACAGCCTGTACATTATTACCAATATTACTAAGCTGTCACCTGTCTTTATTTGGCATGACTTTAGAGTTCATGTTGCTGACTACATCTGGGACAAGGCTGACCATACCTCGGTACTGGCAGTCTGGGAGGAGGGGTCTGCACACCTTCCATAGAAACTGAATAGATAATCCTTTACTAAGCACACATTATTGCAATTTTATCTTTCATTCCATATCTTATTTATTGAAAAATGAAAAACTCTGAATATAACTTTGCTTAATACAAAATTTAAACAGACTTTATTTAGTGAGGATTGAAAAGAAAACTATAAAGAGAATTAGGTTTAGAAAGCAACACACACATAAACATTTATCCAGGGGACCATTTTATTGATATCTATGTAAACAAAGATTAGTATTAAGCACCCCCTTATGACCTTTAATTACTTAGTACTACTTCAAAGAGAAACTCCAGTCTAAAGTGTTTAATACCAAGAGTTCAGGGATCTCTAGATCCATTAAAATAACTTAAACCAGTATAGTTTCACCAAAGGAATATTAAAAATCTTTTAAATCTGAAAAGATTATTGAGAATCCAACCTAGAAATTCTGACTTTGAAAAACTACTGCTAAAAGTACATTTTCAGCTAACATATAATTGGGTCCAAGACAGAAGATTTAGTTGAAATGTTTAATTAGTGTATTGTCAAAATACAGTCCCTGAATAGCTTAGCTCTTGGATTTTCTTGTCACAAGCAAAAAAACACTTTTGAGGATGACAATAGGAGTTGCTAACTTAGATAAGGGTAAAAATTAGAAAAATAATGAGTGCTTAATAAAAATCCAATAATGATACTCTATTTTTGATACTCTATTATTGGGAATATTCATGATTATGCATATATGATTTTACCACTTTGATTACAATCAAATCTCTATTCAACGATGCTGGGAACTGGATTTCCATATGCATATACAGTGGAATACTGATCTCAAAATGTATGTAAAAGTTTTAGTTAAAATAGATCATAAGGAAAAATGCAAGAGCTGAAATCAAAACTTTTTAAAATGTATAAAAGTAAATTCCTATGATCTTTGGTCAGGCAATGTCTTAGACACAGAACCAAAAGGATATGTAAGAAAAAGCTAAGCAGGATTTCATCAAGATCAAAAACTTGAGTGTTTTACAGGCAACATCAATAAAGTGAAATAGACATTCAAGAGACTAGAGAAAATATTGGAAAACCAAACTTCTGAAATGAGCTAAAATAAGCATTTTTATGATTTAACAATTTAAAGAAAAAATTTGAATTTAAATCAAATAATTCAAATAGACATTTTTCTAAAGGAAATATACTAATAAAGAAGTTATCAGGGAAATTTAAATCAAAATCACAAGGATATCATTTTATATACTCTGGGACCAGTAAAACAAACAAAAAAATAGACAATAATACAATGGTGATAATGTACAGAAGTTGGAACCCTTGTGGTAGGAATGTAAAATGGTGCAGTTTGCAAAATAACTTGCCAGTTCCTCAAAATGTTAAATATGGGGTTACTACAAAACCCAGCATATGTATCCTAGAAAGTTGAAAATAGAAAAACTTGAATGGAAGTGTTAATAGCATTATTATAGTAACCAAAAAGCAAAAATAATTCAAAAGTCCATCAAATCATGAATGGATAATGTGGCATATACATATAATGGTATATATTATTTGACAACAAGAATAATGAAGCACTAACACATGCTACAGTGTGACTAGACCTTGAAAACATAATGCTAAGTGAGAAAAGCCTGTTACAAAATACTGTATCTTGTATGATTCCATTTATATGAAATGACCAGAATACAGAAATCTATAGAGACCGAATAGAAATCTATACAGATTAGTGGTTGTGCAAACGTGCAGTTGAAGGGATCTAGAAAGAACTGTTACGAGGATTTCTTTTGCAATAAACATGTTATAAAATTAGGTCAGGGTAATTATTGTATGACTCTGAATATACTAAAAAAAAACAGTGAATTATACTGGTATACAAGGGTAAATTTCATGGCACATAAACTATTTACCAATAAAACTGTTTTGAAAAATTCAAATATCTAAATGTTCAAAAAGTTGTCTTCTATTCACAGAGCAGTATAATTGGAAATTTCCAGACTTAGAACAGAGATAGGTCTGTGGAGCAGGAACAATAAAACACACTAATTAAACTAGAGAACAACAATAGTTTTCTTTAAGGGAAATAGCTCTCCACACAAATGGTGAGTATGTCTCATCAGGATAAAGAGACCCCAAATCTCACTGATTTATGCACATAGGATAAGTGAAGATTGCTACCACAGTGAATAACTCAAGACAAATTAATGGAAAGGACATATTTGGATGTAAATATCTTCTTTCCTTAAATTTTGCTTTGTCTATCAATCTATCCATTCATCTATCCAGCTACCTACTATATCTATGTTTCAATTTTTATTATTTAAGTTATATTTTTAAAAGTAAACCTTTTGGCCCTCAGAAATAGGATTAAATACAGCTTGATATCCTAATTTCAATAATTTATGTTGAAAAGCATTCATGGCTAAATATTCAAATGCTGCATCCTTAATTGTTTGCAATATTCTTAAAGAAAAGCTAACCTGCTAGAAAAATGTATCCTATGAGAGTCATCCAGAAATGGGTATGTGAGTCAGGCAGGTGACTTATGGGCAAGAGGCAATATACTTAAGTGTTCATGCATTTTAGTAAGTTTTTTTTGCTCTTGTGAACAAAAGACCTGGCAAGAACAATTAGAAGAGGACAAGTTTAATTTGGAGCTCGTGGTTTCAGAGGTCTTGGTCCATAGACTGCTGACCCATTCCTCAAGGCCTGAGGTGAGGCTGAACATCATGGTGGAAGAGTGTGGCAGAGGGAAGCAGTTCAAGACATTACACCAAGAAGCAGAGAGAGATAAGTTCAGCTCACAATATACGTAACCTAAAGGCACACCTCCAATGATCCACCTCCTTCAGTCACACCCTACTTACCCACAGTAACCACCAAGTTAATCTTTATCTGGGGATTAATGTGCTGATTAGGTTAAACCTCTTACAAACCAATCATTTCATCTCTAAGCCTTCTTGCCATTGCCTCACATGTGAGATTTTGGGGGATTCCACATACATAACCTATAACTGTCTATTACCCTAATAATATACCAACAAGCTAGAAAATTTCATTTTCCTCATCTTTTTCTTTAAATTGGAAATTATAAGAATACCTACCTATAATAGTTATCTCCTGTTGAGTAACAAGTTGCTCCAACACATATTGGCTTATAACAAAATTTATTATCTCACAGTTCCTATGGGTCATAACCTGGGTATGGTTTCGCTGGATCCTCTATCCCCTGAGTCAGTTTCTTTCTCAGGTGTCAATTAAGGTGTTGTCTGTGGCTTGCCTGGGCAAGGATCTACTTTTGAGTTCATTCATTGTTGGTAGGATTCAATTCTTTACTGATTATTGGACTGAGAGCTCAGTTCCTCCATGCCTGTTGGTCAAACGTTGCCTTCAATTTCTTGACACACAAATGTCTCCTCAAGACAGCTTATATCATAGCAGCTGGCTTGTCTCAAACAAGCAGGGAAGAGAAATCGATAAAGCAAGGATATTGAAACAAATATCCATCCCATCACTTTTGCTGTCTTCTCTTTGCTACAATTGAGTCACTCAGTCCAGCCTGCGCCCAAGAGAAGATTACACAAGTCAATGAATATCAGGAGATAGGAATGACCTGGGGCTATGTTGGAGGCTGCCTTTGCCTTACACACTGTCTTAAAGAATTTGTTGGGAATTCAATGAATTCACATATGTGAAGTACTCAGAATGGTGCTTGTCTGTAAAAAGCACCATGCATTGAATTTTATCTGTGATTAAAGAGGGGAAAAAAGATCCTGTTGCAGGTAGAGATACATATACCACTTTAAATTTTGTAAGTGCACAAATTATTTTTAAAATGCCCTAATGAAATATGTGAAATAATGAAATACATGAAATACATGCATTTTCAGTATTTGGAGATACCAGTGTACAATTCCTGGCTGTGGTAATACAAATAGTAAGGTAAATATTGTATTTCCCAAATTCTAAGATAAGTATTTCAGAGTCATTATTATGCTTTTTATCTTAAAACAAATTAAAGTTTTCAAATATGGACAAAGTAACTAACAAGAACTCTGGTATATCCTTCATTAGTATTCCACCAAATACTTTCTTGCTGTCTCACTGGTTATGTTTATAAATATTTTTATTACCTAAGTTTAAATTTAAAAAAAGATCTCATTATATTTTCATATTTCCTAAGTATAGACTTTTCCCTATATAACTAATATCAGGAAATTAACACTGATGTATTAAATCCTCATCATAGTCTCCATTCAAATTTTTCCAATTATCCTAACAAGGCTTTTTATATATCCAGGATTGCAAGTTGAATTTTGTCGACCTATCCATTCAGGGTTAAAATTGGAACATTTCCTCAGTTATTTCTTATATTTTATAATTGTCTTAGTTGGTTTTCTGTTGTTCTGACAAAATACCTGAGACCTGGGTACATTTAAAGAATAGAAGTTTCGATCACAGATTTGGAGACTGGAAAGTCCAAGAACACGATACTGGAACTTCTTGGCATCTTATGGAGTCTTGCTGCTGTATCATATCATGATGGAGAGTATCATATGGCAAGACAGCAAGGCTGCCAGCTTGGGTCTTTCATTAGAAAGTTGGTTATGAGGTGCTGACACTCATGACCTCATCTAATCCTAATTACCTTCTAAAGAAACCATTTCTGAAACCATCAACATAAATTTGGAGATTAAATTTTTAACACATGAACTTTTGGGCACATGAACCATGGCAATGGTTTTCATATTTTTATTAAATATATGTTTACAATTTCATACAAAATTCCTCATGTAAGGTTTGTTAGATTTTCCTCATTAATGGATTTTTTTTTTTGTATTTTTTTTGCCTTTTTTTTTTTTTTTTCACTTTTGACAGAAAGACCAAATGTATTATATTGTTTTCTTCTTAGAAAACATCACCTCAGAGCACATAGGATGCTGTTATATTTCATTACTGGCAATATTAAATCTTATGATATCTGCCAAGTTTTCCCACTTAAAATTAATTAATATTTGTCTTATACTCATAAATTAATGATAGTTATTTTATGTGGAGATACTGTGAGAGAGTCTCTTCTGAAGTTAAGATGTTCATTAGATTGTAGAAGTCTGAGCTCATGGTTTCCTATTATGATTAAAAGATTTAAAATTAAGAAGCTGAATATTTTGAGGTTCAATTCATCTGATACTTTGGGAGGGGTAATAAAACTGGTTCCATAATTATTTGGGTAGATCTTCATCATGTTTGAGCAATTCCTACTTTCTTGTACCAAAACATGTCCCAAGACCATCTTGTATTTTCTTACCCCAGCTATAGGGTCAAAGATCTATCCTATGAATTATTTATTTCCTCTCAGAGAGAATGGAATTTAAAAAACAAGATCAAGGTCTCTGAATGGAAGTTCACACACCTTGGAATGTGAGCAATAATACCACAGCTTATATATGTTCAATTTTTTAAAAATTAGTATATGATGTATAATGTACATAATACATTATTAGTATAACAATACATGCATATAATTAGAAAACAAAGTACATTTGGGGACACACTAAGAGATTGTGAGATTCTGAGTCCAATTCTTGAACAAAAAATAAAGAACACTGCCTTTGAAAATAGTAAAGATGATTTTAGTGTACAAAAAAAGTATTTAGGCATTAGGTCACACACCAGAATAACAGGAAAAAATTTGTTCTCAATTGGCAGTTAGGACCAACAAGTACTGTCTTCTAAAAAATTTAAAATTTAAAATCTTCCAAAAAATTTAAAATTTCTAGATCTTCACTGTTCAATATAGTAATCACAAGCCACACGTGGATATGGGCTACCATGTTGAGCCACACAGGAGAAGGAAATAGAGTAGTTTCCTCTGAATCCCATGTTCAGTGTCCCCTTTCTCTTGAACTTTCTCTACTTTAGAGGTAATACCAGAGAAACTGCTACTTTTCATGCTTCAAATAATTATGATCCTATTCTATAAAAATTCTGGTAATGTTTCCTAATATAATCCCCAAATGCATGCTATTTTACCCAGTGTAATTGTGGACATCTATTTTAGAGTTCCCATCACTAAACACAGGTTCAGTTATTTGCTAAGAAGATTCACAGGACTCACAGGACTCCAACTGTAATTTATAATAGCAATTGGCAAGGGGAAAAGATTTGGTACAGCCTAGTGTATGTGCTCCTTCCTCCAGCAGTGAGAAAACTCACTTGAAACTCAGAATCCAATAGTTTTTATTGTCTGATGATCATTCAGGGACACTGTACCTTACAAACACTCTACACATGCACAAACCTACACACTCATATACACACACTCATACATACTCACCTGCTTACACACTTATACATATGTATGCACTCTCACACACTTACATGCTCACACACATTACAACACCATTATAACCATCAAAATCCTAGACTCACAAAAGGAAAGTATTCACTATTAGTTATACCGTTTGTATACAGTCTAACCAGGTTGGGCAACAGAATTCACAGACACACACAAATCCTATCTCTAGGGAATATTTCAAAAGCCAGTCTAGCCAAGGTTACAAGGAGCCTCTTAATAATCACACCTTCCATGTCTGCTCTTCTGTTCACTCCCCAAGGTTCTATTTGTGACAAAACTGACTCCCTGTCACATTTCATAGTTACAGAAAAGCAGTTCACCTTATTTGAAAAGGACAATGAAAGATTTAGTCTTCAGTTATCAATATTTACATCATTTGACCTTCAACATGCTTAATAAATGCTTTTAAGATTAATTTTCTGGAGTTAACTATTTCCCCTAAATACTTTTAAGGAAAGTTTATTGTGGCCAAATGGAAGAATATCAGTGATACAAAAAATTGATAGAGAAAGCAGGACAGTCTAACTTTACATACTACACCTGTAACCATTAGCCAATATGGCCTTACTGCTCTGGATTAACACAAGCATGTCCTTTTGTAGCCCAGTTCTTTTTAGGGGTGGTACCAGGGATTGAACTCAGGAGCACTTGACCACTAAGTCACATCCCCAGTCCTATTTTGTATTTTATTTAGAGACAGGGTCTCACTGAGTTGCTTAGTGCTTCACTGTTCCTGAGGCTGGCTTTGAACTCTCAATCCTCCTGCCTTAGCCTCCTGAGCTGCTGGGATTACAGGCGTGTGCCACCGCACCCAGCCTGTAGTACAATCCTTAATGTATTATTTTTTCTTTCCCCTCTGGATACCATGTTCAAGTCTGGGACTATGAACTATTCTGAATGGCAAATTATAATTGTTTGAAACGTGTATTATTAGTTTTATTTTATTTTGCCAAAGAATATTTACTTGCAATTTTATAACACCCTAACTATATTAGACACAGAAAGTCAATGCAAAAATACTAATAAAAACCAGGACATTGAACCTTGAATTTCCCTCTTCCAATAATTAGCTTTTCCTTTAATAAGTACTTGTAATACAAGGCATTGTATTGATAATTAATGTTTATAATTTGTTGGCAAATATAATGATGAAAAGTCATCATTTTGACTTGTTTATCATATTTTTCTAAAATACAGCTTACCTCCTTTTGAGTTCCTAATTTCTAATTCTTCTAAAAATTTTGGAAACTGGGTTATATCATGTTGTTTTGGGCTCAAAACATTATTATGCCAAAAATAATCTGAAGTTTTTAAGCAGCAAATTATTTTTCAGGAGTAGACAATAAGAAACTTAAAAGATCAGTTATGTCTGTAGGGGGTAAATTGTCCTTGAAAGAAATAAAGGAAGCATAAAGAGGAATTCATAATACATCTCTTGGGTTCAACAATATTAATTTGTCTTAACCATCTTTGAAGTCCTGACCACAGTGATACTTTCCTAGGTGCATTTTAATTAGGCTGATATGGTCTCAATAAGCAACCCAGCATTCAGCAGAGAACAAGCCATTTTCCAGAACTATTCATCATGGCATATATTACAATTTGAAATTAATAAATTAATGCCCATATGAGAATGAAAAGTGTAGCATTTGAAAAATAAAACTTAGAAAACTATTTTAATCGTAGTTCAAAATGACCTCAATGTTTTGTAATATATGCCATAGTTGGGGAAAAATCATTATGTGAGAAGAGGTAAAGAAGTACTTTTCCATTAGTGCCTTAGCTGTTGAGATTTTATATCAGTATGAGGTTTTCAAGAAGCTAGGTGTTGTGACTGTCTACCCCAAAAGTCCCATCTTTTTCATCATTTTAAGTATTGAATCATCCTCACTTGTGGATAAGCCATCTGCTAGAAGCAATAATTTTAGGAACAATGTCCCAAAACAGTTTCCCATAGATAGCTGCTGGCAGCTCTGGCATTTGGGAGCATAATCCTTTTAAATTGAAATCTGCCCTCATAGGTACAGGTTTCCAGATCCTCAGAACATCATGAGTTCTTTGTACTTGTGATGAAGGTCAAAATAGAGTAAAGGACATTTAAGCTAAAATTTAGCTGATTTTCCTTTCTTAATTGGGTCATTAAATTTCAAAGTCCAAATAATAAATAATATGCTGAAAATCTCAATAAAAATGTAACATTCATCATATAGGAACTGTTACCATTCATAATTCATGAGAAACTGAATAAGCAGATTACCCCTAAGTCACAGGTGACTAATCCGTCTTTCCCAAGCATACATTTTGCCTCTCAGTCTTATCACCACACCTCCTCTCCTGAAGTGCAGGAGAAAGAAACCACTTTTTTCCTCCCCTAGTATTTCTATTTTGCCTACTACATACTGAATTAACATGTACCCTTTGGCAAGCACTGTGCTATGTTTTGAACAAGGTAGTATATTCCAAAACTCCATGTTAAAGGCTTGATCCCCATGGAGGCACTATTCAAAGGTACTTTGAATCTTGAGAGGTGATGCCTTGTGGGAGGTCTTTTGATCACTGGGGGTACAACCTTGAAAGGGATTGGGGACCCCACCCATATTCTCTCTTCTGGATTAAGATGTAATTACTTGCTTATTCTGACAGGGACTCCAGTCATTACTATCTGTCATGTACCATGGACTAACGTAGTCAAGGGTCAGTCCCAGCTAAGCCTTTGCTGGACTTTGAACTTCCAAAATTGTAAGATAAATAAACCTTCTTGTATGAGTTCATAGCCTAAAACATTTCATCATAACCACACAAAACTGGCTAATACACCTGGGGAGAATTTCTTTTAATCTCTAATTCCTTTCTCACTCCTGAACTTAGAAATATTAATGAATTAGCTGTTGATTATAGAAGGAAAACAAATGAAAAATAAGTGGCTTAGCATCATCTCTTTCAGAGAATCTGTACATTCTCTGCAGACACCAGTATTCTCTGCCCCTCCATTGTACCATGAGAGACCCTTATCTGCAAGGATGAAGAGCATGCATGGCTGGGTGGGCCATTTTAATTTACATATGAAGAATGAATAGAACCAGTGGTCTAATAAAATAGATGTGCTATTTATATTTGCATTACTCCTAAGTCTTACTTCTTGCTTATTTTGGGACCTCAGAAAATGAGGATTTTTAAAACCATTAAGATTTCATCAAAAATCCAGTGCTATGTGGTCTGAATGCCCCACCCCCACACACATCAAATTCATGTGCCAAAACTTAAGTGCCCATTTGGTGGTATTAAAAGCAGAGCTTTGGTGGAAAAGATTATATCATGAGGATCCTGCCTTTAAAAATGGACACATAATAAAAAGGGTTGGTGGGAACTAGCCTAGGCCCTTTTCCCTTTTTCTTCCCTTCCACTATGTGAGAGCATAGCATTCATCACCTCTTCAGGATGCAGCAACATGCCATCTTGTCAACAGAGAGCACCAGCCCTCATCAGACACTGAATCTGCTGGTGTCTTGATCTTGGATTCCAAGCTTCCAGAAGGGTAAGAAATAAATTATGTTCTTTATAAACTACACAGACTCAAGTATTTTGTTATAGTAGCACAGATGGACTAAGACACCCAATAAAATGTTTTCTAAGAAGGCATAGATCAGATAATCTTGGATAGTATTAAGAATGGAATTATAATTTTAGAAAGAAATACAATTGAGTAATGTTAAGCACAATTAATCAATTACCTCAAAAAAGGCCAATTCCCTTTGAAAATAATCATTACACCACTATCATTATCATTTAAATTGCATTTCTTTGAGAATTTAAAAATGTCCTCCATATGTCTGCTAATTAAGTTATTAATCTTTACAACATAGTTATGAAGCAGCAATGCATGTTAGAGGAAAAGAGTTTCAAACATTAATAAAACAGAAAAAAGATCATTTACTTAAAAATTTATTGGTTCTTTCTGTGTACCTAACCATGCTGCATGCTTTTAAGTATTATTTTTAATATGCTTTTATTTAAATAAAGATCACCACAAAACCATCAATATTATCTGAGAGTATCTTAATAAAACTGATTATTCTGTTATTTTAAGGAAACTGAAACTAATGGTACATCATTTGTAAAGATGTAGTTGATAATAAATTTCTGATCAAAAAATATTTACAAGAAAATTATGACATTTTATTCTCATTTCTGCAAAATAAAACCATTTGATAGAATTACATAAAAATCTATGCATTTATCTCCGAAAATTTTAAGTCACTCAAATTATGTTTGTAGCAAACTACATTAAGTTACTAATAAGTTTTATGTGATAGGTAATCTTCCTTTGCAGTCCATCAGGTTACTATAGCACTTAATGATCAGGTCCTGATGTAGTATTCTAGATGGGCTGGTCCTAAGACTTGCTTTTGACCAAGAGAACACAATGAAGTTACTATGTCTGTATATCTGACTTGCAGTTCAAACAGCAATTCTTGAAACACTTACTGTTGGAATGCAGACTCTTAGAACGCAGATGCGATTCTGTGCAAAGTTCAGGTCACAGAGAATATATTTTAGCCTGGAACCTAGGGTGAGACTAGTCCATAATCAATATTGGCTGCTGATTATGTGAGTTATACAACTTGAACATATTGCTTAATTGGGTCTAATGTCCCCAACTGCTCTCTGATGGCAACTTTATAAGAGACTCCAAGTGTACAAAGCTTACCTGATCCCAGTGAAGTTTTACAATCATAAAAGAATTTTTTCTCTTACTGATTTTAGATATAAGGTTTTGAATGTATTGCTATGGAGCAGGAATAACTGGAAGGGAATTTAATACCTAGATGTCATGCTACAATTAAAGTAAAACTTAAACTACATGGTATTAACTTCAGGACTGGGTAGCTAATGAATGACTAATAAACATCATTAGTTGAGAAAATAGTAAGAAAATTTTTCTTGGAAGCTGGAGGAAGGATTAATTAATGAAAAATGTTGTCAATAACATGGAAAGTAAAAAACTATACCAAATAATCTGATACATTTCAAAGATATTTCCAAGAAAATGTTGAAAGTGCCAACTGACATTCTATAGCAGTATATGGTAACATCAAGCTAGAGAAAAAGAAACTAAAAGTGTTACACTTTCAAGAAAAATTTAGAGGAAATAAAAAGAGGTTAGGAATTTTTAGCTTAAAATACTACATTATATCGTCATCTCTTTGGATGAAAAAAGACTCAAGTAAGACATATACTTAAAAACCAACTCAACAGTATAACTATTAAAACCCTTTGTTAAAGAGTTTGTAAAGATTTGAAGAACATCTTTTGGACTCTCTCAAAAAGACAAAAATGCTTCTACAAATTTTAAAAGCATTTTTCCAACATATCTTACTAAGGGAGAGCCCTGTCCTGAAGAAATTTGTAGCCATGGCTTCTGCCTGATGAAAATTTCTATGTATGGGTGTTAGTTTAAAATCTTCTTTAGGGGATAGTATTTGACCTAACACAAATTATTTATTATAGAACAAGAGGTTTGAAGCATATAATCTTCAACATGCAGTAAGATGGACAGAGACAGTGGAAAAAAAATATATCAAATAAATCCTTGGGGACCCAACCCATTTAAGGGTAGAAATAAGGATGAGAAACTTTTCAAGATGCAAATGTAGACCATATTGGGGGAAGAAAAGGATAGTTGAGAAAGTAATTTAAGGGTTCAGATGATGGAGCCATGAACCTAAATCTAGAGGACAGCTAGGAAAAAATAATGAACAACTTCTAGGTAACAGTTCTGAGATCTGATCGAGGGAATCATATTGTATTTGACTAGACTTGAGAATTGCTATGGACAGGTTTGGAATGTGCTACCAGTCTTGCTATTGCTGAGCAAAAATGACTATTTAATTTATCCCCATTCTTGTATCACCGTTGCATGTTGGGTGGTCTTTTCCTGGAGCCAAATTCAAGTGAAGAGAAGTAATATTCTAAAAATGTTATATAAGAAATAATTTATGTTAGGTCAAATAATGTCCCCCAAAGATGTTTATAAAATAATCTGTTAATATGTTGCCCTGCATGACTTCAGAGATGTTCAAAATATCAGCATAGAGAAATCATCCTGAATTAATTGGGTAGCCCCAAGGCAAAGACACACACTCTTATAGAAGGAATGCACCAAGTCAGACAAGAGAGAAGGAGCTATGAACCTGGCTTCAGAGATGGAATAAGAAACTACAAGAGAAAGAATGCTGATGGTCTCTAAAAGCTAGAAAAGGCAAAGAAAGGGGTTTTTCCCTGAAAACTTAAGAAGAAATGTGGTCCTTAACCTAGACTTCCAGTTGAATTTTTCTGATCTCAGTTTTAGACTTCATATATAATGGAACAAACAAATGTTGTTTTAAGCCACTAAACTTTTACCAATTTCTTATAGCAGTAATGAAAAATCAATACCTCACCTCAAAGGAAATTATTATCACCTGGAAATTAGTGGAATTATATCCTAGTCTTCATGCTTAAAACTAAAGTTGTAAGATGAATCTTTGGATGTCTTGAACATGATAGTATGTTGTATTTGAAAGGATGTGATGGGCAGCTGAGGAGGAAACAGTATCTGATCTCGAAAGATGTCTTCCAATGAACCATCACAAAGGTGTCATGAATTTTGTGTAGTCCATCCCCATTGACTCTTTTCTAATCCTGTGAATCACATTTGATGACTATAATATAGTGAAAATGAAGCTGCTAGAACCTTTACAGCTTCTACCTGGTTCTCTTTGAATGCTCATTCTTGGGAAGACCCCTCTCAGAATCTACCTACCATTCTGTGAGAAACTCAAGATACATGTAGAGATCACATGTATGTGCTTTAGTCAGCAACCACATCTGATGCTTTCAGCCACCTGAACCATCACAGACATTGAGATTAATCAAGCTTTCCATGACTCCAGACCCAGCCACTACTGACAAGTGCAAAAGACACTGAATAAGAACCACCAATTAAGGCTAGAGCATACAAAGAACTTTGAGATATAATAATAAATGGTATTTATAAATTGCCAAATTTAGGACTGTTCATTATACCATGATAGATAAGAATGTTTCATTAAGTCACAATAGAGAAATCAATCATGATTTTCTATTGATTAGTATTTAATATTAATCATTTCATTAAATTATGATCTTAATAAATCAATCACAATTTGATATTAAGATTAATGCTAGGTTTTCTTATCCTTTCATAAAAAAGCAAGCCACCAAACACTAACTGATTTAAGTTTTAGCTAAAAATTATCAGTTAGAGAAGTTGGTAGAGTCATGCTCTTCTGGTTTCATTAGGCAATGACTGAACACTATATGTAAGTATACTTAAAGGCCTAGGAGAGTCCAGGAAAGGAATGCACAATCTAGAAGGATTTATAGAGAAAATAATGCTTACGGTTTTAAAGAACAAACTAAAACTAGAGTATGGAGAAGTTATAGTCATTCTGACGACTACTAAACAGTAAAAAAGTATGCACATTTAAAGCGAGAACACAAGAAAACAGATGCAAAGGAATTACAAAGAATGCAGAACAGGTGGAAAATAAAACAGTTAAAAGATTAAGGTGGTTTTATATGCATATAATTAGGTAAAGGAATGCAATCATTATTTGTATAGACAGTGGATGAGAAACTCCAGAATTAGTAAAATACCAAAAGAACTTTATTTTCAAACATAAACAGTCAAAGTTTGAATAAAAACTTCTACACGAGTCTCATCAACACAAAAATGGAATAGAATTTTCCAGTACTCATCCTCCTGCAGAACATCAATTTGAACAACTATCCATGCATGAAAATGCAAGACAAAGAAAACCGGGTGAGAGATTACAGTCTTGAGTGTAACATAAAAATAAGAAAAACCTCCTTGAAGAGGGTAGGAAGGATAGTTTAACATTATGAGTATCACTCAGTTCCAGGTAACAGAACACCCCTCTGTTTTGGGGAAGGAAAGGGAAGTGATTACAGATTTGCCTTGAATTTCAATACTACAGCCATGCTAGTACAGCTCAACATCAGAAAGTCCCCAATGGCTCTAGACTCCAGGCCATTACCCCCAGGTCAAGTCATTGGGCCTTCCCTAGTTCTCGGCAGAATTCTACCACTGGGCTCTGATTCTGCTCAAAAGATTAAGCCCACCCATAACTTCCTAACCCAGTGACTCCAAAGTCTGAATCGGCTCCAAAACTGGGCCATCCTCAGTGACCCAGGCTTTAGAACTGCCCTACCACTAGGTCAGCCTCCACAGACTCAGTCTCTAGATTGCCTCTAGTACCAGGCTGGCCCACATGGTTCCAGGCTTCAGGCAGTTGACAGCACCATACAGACATCCACAGCCTCAGTTATCAAGCTGGTACCTAGAGGCCTAATTTCTAGATCTGCTCCAGATTTCAGACCAGAACAGAGCCAGGTCAGACAACACAGCCCTAGGTTTTAGGCCCACCCCACTCCATATCAGCACCCTTAGCTTCAGGCATCAGGCCATTACCTACAGACCCAGCCTCCAGTCTGGGTTTAATGGTTCCAGATTAGTGCTTGGAACCCCACCCTCCAGGGTAGTCCTTTTGACCATACACTCTAGTAACACAATATGCCAGTAAACCCAGGTGCCAGGCTGAACCCTACAGATGGAGGTTCCAGGACAATCCCTAGGATCCAAGATTCCAAACCAATAACTTGGTCTCAAATTCTAAGCCCATCACAGTGTATTGAAGCACAGGGCTCATTCCAGCTCCAGGCTGGTCCCTGTAAGTTCAAATTCCAGGACCTCCTCATTCCCAAGGTCAGCCTCCATAGGCCTCGACCTCAGGCTGGCCCCAGCACCAGGCCCAGCTTTATGAATTCAGGCTTCAGTTCCCCCTGGCCTTGCAGACCCAATAAATAGGTCCATCCCAGTGGAACCAGACTACAGTCTCAATTCTGCAGACACAAGCACCAGACCAGTCTGCCCAAGAACTTTAGCAGTCAGTGGGTCCATGCATCGAGGCAGACAGGTTGCCCAAAATCTCAGGATGAGCTGACTAAAGGAAAAAGAAAAAAAAAAAAAAAAAAAAAAAAAAACCAGGCTTCTAAGTCTCAAATTTAAGTACCTATTTGTTCCAATGTTCAGACACTATTACATAGCCTTAAGAATTAAAACAAGAAAGAAAACATGATACCTCCAAAGGAAAATATAAGCACCTATGGCTAACCCCAAATAAATGGAGCCCTATGAATTGCCTGACAATGATTCAAAATAATTGTTTTAAGGAAACTTAGCAAACTTCAAGAAAACATACAGAATAATTCAATGGAACCAGCAAAATAAGTGACAAAAATGAGAAGTTTAAGACAGAATTTATTTTTAAATTCTGGGGCTGAAAACTAAACTAAAAAATAAGGAACCAACCTAGATGCCCTTCAGTTGATGAATGGATAAAGAAACTGTGGCATATATATATATATATATATACAATGGAATATTACTCCGCCATGAAGAATGATAAAATTATGGCATTTGCAGGCAAATGGATTAAATTGGAGAATATCATGCTAAGTGAGATAAGCCAATCTCAAGAAACCAAAGGACGAATGATCTCGCTGATAAGTGGATGAGGACATATAATGAGGGGTGGGAGGGGTTAGCATTAGGGTTAGGGTTAGGTTTAGGGTTAGGGATAAGGAGGGTGGTAAGAATGGAGGAAGGAAGGACTGTATAGAGGGAAAAGAGGGGTGGGAGGGTTGGGGGAGAAGGGAAAAATAACAGAATGAATCAAACAACATTACCCTATGTAAATTTATGATTATACAAATGGTATGCCTTGACTCCACGTACAAATAGAGAAACAACATGTATCCCATTTGTTTACAATAAAAAATAAATAAATAAATACTGAAAAAAAATATAGTAGCATCAATGGCAAATTGATCAAGCAAAAGAAAGAATCTTAGAACTTAAGAAGTGATTATTTGAAAATACAGAGAAAAAAATATGGAAATTAATGAAATCTGAAGGAATTGCAACAGCAAAAGAATATATATTTGAAGGCATTCAAAAAGGAGAAGAGATGTAGAATCTAAGTTCTACATCTAAGGTGTGATACAAAGGGATAGAAAGATTATTTAAAGAAATAAAATTGTAAACCTGGGGAAAAATATAAATATCCAGATATGGGAAGATCAAAAGTCTCCAATCAGATTCAATCCAAATAAAACTATACCAATATCTATTGCAATCACACGATCAAAAATCAAATAAAAAGTGAGATAAAAACAGCAAAAAGAAAGAAAATTACATATGAGTAGGTTGTATTAAAGCTAGCAATGGATTTCTAAGCAGAAATCTTACAGGTCAGGAAAGGATGCTATATTCAACGTACTAAAGGAAAGAAACTGCCAACCATGGGAATACTATAACCAGGAATGCTGCCCTGTATGTTAAGGATTGAAAAATATTTACATAGATAAAAAAGTTAGGAAGTTCACAACCCCAGACCTGTCTCACAAGAAAGGCTAAAGTGCGTTATTCAAAAGGGAGAAAGTTAGGGGTGTATAATTATTTCAGTCTTTGGTTAAATTATTCCTATGTATTTTAATTTTTGTAGTTATAAAGGAATAAAAATAACTAAGTTTAAAACTCATTGACCAAAGGAAGTATATAGTCCAACACAAAAATATTCTAATATTGTAACAGTCATTGGTAAATTACTTATACTTTTAGAATAAGTTAAAAGACAAAACTATTAAATTAATAGCTATCAGTTTTTAAGGAATATGCCAAATAAAACAAATTATTACATGAAAAACATAAAATATGAGGGTAAATTTAAATACAGGTCTCAAGCATCTAACGTTACACCTCAAGCAGCTAAAAGAAGATGAATAAACTAAGACCAAAGTGAGTAGAAGGTGGAAAATAATACAGATCAGAGAAGAAATAATGAAATGGAGACTAGAATAATTTTTAAAATGGTCAACAAATAGGGTTGGTTTTTGAAAAACTAAAACTGACTTAGCTAGACTAAGGAAGAAGAGAGAAGATTCAAATAAAATATGAAAGAAGTGAGGAGACACTACAACTTACACTAGAGAAATATAAAGCAAAAAAAAAGCTACCATATGCAACCAAGTGAAAACCTTTGAAAAAATAGATGTATTCCTAGATACATACAACCTACAAATCATGAAGAAGCAGAAAATGCAAACAGACACAGTAAGAAGATGGAATCAATAATAGTCTCTCATCAAATAAAATCCTAGAATGTGATGGCTTCACTGATAAATTCTACCAAACACATGAAAATCAGTAGTAAGATAAGCAGGCCCACTCTCACCACCTTTACTCAACATAATAATCAAAATCCTAGCCAGCAAAGGTAGGCAAGTGAATGAAATAAAAGTCATTCAAAGTTGTAAAAGAAGGTTAAGAGTAACTATTTGAAGATACCGGATTATATATATAAATCAAAGACTTCAACAAAAAATGATTAAAATTAATAAATAAGTTCAGTAAAGTAGCAAGATACAAAATCAACATTCACTAATCAATAGCTATACACTAATAATGAAATGTGCTTAAAAGAAAACTAATAAAACAACACCATTTACAGTAATTACAAAAAATGAAACACATAGGAATAATTTAGCCAAAGATTGAAACAATTATACACCCCTACAATAAAAATTGGTGAAATAGATTTAAGATGTATATACATGTAGAGGTATTTCATGTTCATGTATTAGAAGAATAAATAGTTACAATGTCCATACTGTCCAAAATGATCTACAAATTTAATGTAATCCATGCCAAAATCCTAATAACATTTTTCAGATAAATAGGAAAATAAGTTCTAAAATCTATACAGAACAAAAAAAGAAAAAAAAAAAAAAAAGCGACCAAAAAAAAAAAAAAAAAACCACAAAAAACAAGAATGCCACCACCCCCCAAAACCCTTGAGATCCAAAGCAACCTTCCGCAAGAAGAACAAAGCTGCTGGCGTCACACAGACTTCAAAATACACTACGAAGGAATGGTAACAAAAACAGCATGGTATTGACAAAATAATAGACACATAGCCCAATGGAACAGAATAGAGGACTTGGAAATAAATCTGCACTCTTACAGCTAATTGGTTTTTGGAAAAGGCAGCCTCTTAAATAGATGCTGTTAGAAAAACTAAACATGCTGATGTATGAAATTAAACCCTTACTTTGTACCTACACAAAAATCAAGTCAAAATGAATTAAGGACTTAAATATAAGACCTGAAATTCTAAAACTGCTTGCAAAAACAAAGGGATAGATGTCCACAACATTGATCTAGGCAATCATCTTTCCATAGATATGACCCCAAAAGCATAGGCAAGAAAAACAAAAATAGACAAATGAAACTATATCAAACTGAAAAGCATCTGCTCAGCAATGAAAATAATTAATAGAGTAAAGGGACAACCTTTGAAGTGGGAAGAGTTTCAAACTATATCCAAATAAAGAGTCAATATGCAAAATATGTCAGGAACTCAATAGCAAGAAAACAAAAATTCAGTCTAAAACGTAGGCAAAGGACCTATGCAGAATATTTCTTAAAAGAAAATAAGCAAATGACCAACAAGTATATGAAAAATGTTCAACATCACTAATCACTGCGGGAGATACAAATTAAAACCACAAGGAGATAACACATCACACCTGTCTACATGATGATTTTGAAGAAGACAAAAGATAACAAATGCTATTGAGAATGTGGGGGAAAAGGACCCTTCCATGCTATTAATGAGAAAGTAAGTTAGTACAGCGTTTACAGAAAATAGTATGGAGTTTCCTCAAAAAATTTAAAAATAAAACTACCGTATGATTCAGCAATTCCACTACTGGTTCTATACCCAGAGGATATAAAACCAACATGACAAGGAGATGCTCACAATCCAATGATCATGACAGTAATAAGCACATAGCCAAGTCTTGGAATCAACTAAAATCTCCACCAAAAATGAATAAAGAAAATGGGGGGTATAAACAATTGAATATGATTCTGCCTTAAAATGACAGAAATCAAGTCACTCACCATAACATGGATGAGTCTGGAGATTATGTTAAATAAAATAAGGTAGGCACAAATACAATTGCCAAATGATCTGACTTACACTGTGCTCTAAAAAAGTTTAATTTACAGAAGCAAAGAGTAGAATGGTGGTTACCAGGGTACTGGAGTGATTTTGGTCAAAGGATAAAATATTTCAATTAAATTTCAAGAATAATTTCCAAAGATCAATTATGTGTAATATGGTGAGCATATTCAATAACAATGTATTATACTTTTAAAAATTAGAAAGACTACATTTTATGTGTTCTCATTGCAAAAAAGAAGTGTGTAAAGCAATGCACATATTAATTAGATCTATCTGGTCATTCCACAAGGTACATGTTTTTCAAACCATCATTGGATACAGTAAATATATACAATTTTCTTTTCTTTTTTTTTTTTTTTTTTCTTGTTTTTTGGTACTGGGGATTGCACCCAGGGATGCTTAACCATGAGCCACAACCCAAGCCCTTTAATTTTAGGGCCTCATTAAGTTACTGAGGCTGGCTTTGAACTTGCAATCCTCCTGCCTCAGCCTCCCAGCTTCTGGGATTACAGGTATGCACCATGACCCCCAGCAAATATATACAATTTTAATTTGGCACTTGAAAATCTACACAAAGAAACAAGACATTATCACTATGAAGCAATAACAGTAAAGATAAAACATTAAAAGATTACATGGAAAAATATTTGTAAGCAAAGTATAAACCAAAATATTTTGAAAATGCAGGGAGTTAATAACTGCAATCCTAGAATTTTATGTGCAGGCAGATACTTAAGAAAGCAAAACCAAAATCATTTTAGAAATATAAAAATTGAAGGAGTCTATCAGTAGTTCAACCCTGGTAAGGAACTTGTAAAAGATGTCGTTTGGGAAATACAGTGTTGAAATAAGAAAGAGCTTAAATATAAAAACCAATTGTGAACAAGGATATTGTTATGTAGCTGAAAATAATGAATAAATACATGATAATAACAATTGCAATATTTTAGAATAAAATTAAACCAAGATTAGTGTAAAAACTTGGACAAAATACTACATAAAAAGAAGAGAGGATAAGGGTAAGAGAAGATTTAAATTTTTTTTTATTCAAATCAAAAGAAGATATAAAATAAATTAGAAACAAATATATATATATATAATATATATAATAATATATGTATAAAATAATATTATATATATATATATATAACTAAGTTAACATGGGATAGTTTAGCAGGAATAAAAATAAAAGTACAATAAAGATCTGGCTTATATAATATTGCACAGATGATGCTGACAATCAGAACCAGGATCTGATTATAAGGATGATGAAACTACAAAGAAAAGTAAATATATAGGCCCCTCAATTGGTCTACTTTATCAGTCATGATCTTGTTAAGAAGGATCCTGTTAGGTCAAAATTCTGTCATACAAAGTTCAGAAATGCAGGCATTGTATGGGTAAGCTTGTAGAATTATAAATCCCTAAATTTCTTTACCCCACTGGTCCAGAAATCCATGTATCTGCTGTACTAGAAGTTCAGTTCAACTTTAACTCTAAAGCAACCACACTGTGCAAAGTAGCACATGGTCTTGTCCTAAGCATATTATGTAGCACATCCTTTAGCCAAGTTCTTACAAAAGAACCCCAGAGAGGCTTCTACCCTCACCCCAGCACATGCACAACTTCTTCTACTTGGATTCTGGCAGGCTGCCCAGGTCTGCCACGTCTACCTCCTCAGGTCTACAGGGTGGTCATGATGTTCTTGGAATTCTTCTGCTGCTCCATCCTCAGCATGTTGTTCTCAGGCAAAAAGCTGTGGTCACTGCAGGAATTAAAGTTCACCTTTCTCATAATTTACATTCATTGTTGTTGTTCACAAGCTAAAAACTGTGATCTCACAGATTTCATCCAGTTTTGTTTCTTTATATTGAAATGTTAATTCTGTTCCTAAGTATTCTCACCATCAGAGGCAAAAGGCATACTGTATTTCCAATGAATGAAATACAATATGAACATTAAATATATTTTTAAAATTTAAATTGCACATTTTACCTAAACTTGGAAGATAATTAAGAGCTTCTACATGTACATATTTAAAGATTTCATTTGAATCATTCTACAATGTATACATATTTCAAAACATCACATTGTGCAAAATAAACATACAATTTTTATTTCCTAATTAAAATAAAATTATTATATAATAAATCAGTAAAATATTACTTTAATATATAGTTTAATAAAATTGGAGTTATACTTAATGTATATGATATAAAACAGTATGTTAAAGGTGCTATTTATAATTCATGTAATGATGCTATAATTATTCCCATTTAATATGAGGAAACTGATGATCATAAATATCTGAAGTTTCCAAAAGACTGGGCTCTTGTAACTGAAATATTTGTTTCTGGTCAGGCTCCACAAATTATTAGCTGTGCTTTTAGGTAAAGTATTTTTAATTTATCTCTACTTCAAACACCTCATTTGCAAAACAGGCATTATTTTGCCTAAATCAGAGTTGTAGAGAAAATTAAATCATTTACATGATGTGTACATAATAAAATCTGTCTCCAAAAGAGCATTAATACTGGTGTATGTGAGTTTCAAATTCAGATCTGTATAATGTCAAATTATTATACTTAGCCACTTACGTTTCTTCTTTTGTATACTTTGATTCTTGGATAGTTTTAAAAATTTGTTGGAGGGCTATTAGGGGTTGAACTCAGGGGCACTCCACCACTGAGCCATAGCCCTGGTCCTATTTTGTATTTTATTTAGAGACAGAGTCTCACTGAATTGCTTTGTGCCTCACTTTTGCTGAGGCTGGCTTTGAACTCATGATCCTCCTGCCTTAGTGTTCTGAGCCACTGAGATTTCAGGTGTGCTGCCACCTGGTCTAGCTTAGTTTTAGTTTATTACCATCTGGAAAAGTATCTGCTTTTATTTAAAGTTTCATTTACCAACAGGTTATCTCTGAGATATATAGAAAACATGTATTGTACCACTGGTCAATTTCCTGAACTCTTATTCTAATAATTTACTGAATTCCTTAAATTCATTTAGCAAACAATTATACAGTATACAAAAACATAATTATCTTGTTTCTTCCCATTCTTACATGGGTTCTTTCTTTCTCCTAAAAATTGAAATAACTGAAACTTTGGAACACTGTTCAATAGATGTGGTAATTTTTGTTTTTGTTCCTAATTTTAATAGATGAATTTTCAACTATTTAAAATCAAATTCACTTCTATTTTTGAAGTAAATATTTGAATTATCTTTATGCTTTATTTACAACCTGTGTATTTATTTTTTACACAGAATTAAAAGAATGTTGAAGTCCTATCCTGTACATATTTTGTTTATTAAAGTAATCATGGATTTGTTTCCTTTTGACTTGAAGTGAGGAAAGTTTAAGTAGTATCTTACTAAATTATCCTTACAAGCTATTCATCTTGCCATCATCATCCAGCAAACATACAAGAAACATGTTAGCAATAATTAGTGTAATAACTAAAAATAATCAGTAATGGATCCAAATTCTTTTAAATAATTTTGTATTTATTTTGTTTATTTTTTATAGTAATCCTAAGAATTTAAGACTATTTTAATAATGGTCCTGCTTCATTACCAACAGAATTCAAATAATTATTATTAGTCCACTTAATTTATCAAAGACTAGGTTTGTGGAAAAATCTCAATGAAAATCTCATAAATGATTTCTTTGTTGCATTCTTGTCTTTTAGCATGCAATTCCCTCTCAAATGACAGTAAGAAAGCCAAATACTAGATTTAAGAACACCAATACTGTTTTCTGTTTCCCATCAAATATGATTTTAGCTTTATTCTATACCTGTGGTTGTGTTCCCTTTCTTATAACTATTTTTGTGTTTGGGTATTTGTTTTTTTCTACCTTAGGTGAGTTAGAGAATTCTACTTTATTCTTTTATGTTTGATGTGGGAAAGATTTCTATTCAATTGATTGAATGTTTCACATTAACTATTGCTTCAATTTTATTAATATATTAGTTTCTCTTATTCTTTAATGTTTAAGGTTATATGAATGAATTTGACTGCTTTTATAGCAGTTAATGAAGTCATTGCTAAAATTTACCTGATTTTTGCTCTTCTTACTCTATAATCACTGTTGAGCACTTCTCTTATTATAAAGTCAAGCAAAATGTGGTTTACTATCACTGTGTTTTCTTTTCAATCATATCTGAAATATATGCCCAATAGCATATAGTGTAGCATAGCAACACTGAATGTTTAAAAAATTACCTCATTCAGCATGACTAGTTATTTAAACACAATGTTATAATCAGTCTACTCTATTCTTTAGAATTAGTAATATGTTCATATGGTATATAATTATTTTAAACAGATGTAAACAGAAATAAATTATCCTGTAGGCTCTGAAAAATTTCCCCATTTATTGGTGTGATCTTGTACTGGTTCTATATTTAATATTTGATTTTATGTAATCAGTTTTCAGAAGGCTATACAATCTATTATGTAAAATGAAGATATAATTTTATGTGAGATTCAGATCATAAACATGAATTTTTTATTCAATGTTATTCAAGGGTTGCCAGTATAGCCCAGTGGTAGAGGACTTATACTTGTCTTAGATTCCTTTTTCCTACTATATTTATATTTATATTTATTTTTTATATTTATATTTCCTACCATATTTATATTTCTATTAATTTAAGTCTATTTTAATAATGGTCCTGCTTTTTAACCAACAGAATTCAAATAACTATTATAGGTCCAAATATTATAGGTATATTTGTGAGGAAAAAATTTCCATGATTTTATATATATAAACATATATATATACACATATATGATACATATTTAAATATTTTAAATCCAGTGATATTTATAATTATATAAATAAATATAAATAACTTAAAAATAAAATCTCTAATCAAAGTAATAAAAGAGAATACTATATTAAATCTACCAGAAATATTTAGTCAGAATGATCTAAGTAATTTTGGAGACTTTCCTACTAACTCACTCACCACTATTAAATCTAACCTTGTTTTTGTTTTCTATACCTCACATTTTCTACCTGCCTAAAAACCCAAGAATTCTTAACTCTGGTAACACTTTAGAATCCTTTAAATTATTTCAATGAGAAAATTTAAACTCTTAGACTAACCTCACATCGATTAAACAGTAACTAATAATTTCTTAGTTCATTCTAATGTAGAGTCAACTTTAAGTACCTTTGTCATATGCTTTCAAACTGATAGGATTCAAGCTAGTGACAACAATCTCTAGTACAAAATATATTAATAGACAAAACTGAACATACACCTACACATATGTACATACATAAATATATATGGATATTCAACATAATACTTTTGAACAGTGAGTGGGTCATTAAAGAAATAAAGGGGGAAGTTTGAGAGTTTTCAAGATGGCAGAATAGAGAAGGTCACTCTCCTGGCTGCTCCATGGCATGAAACCAAGAAAACAGGCAGTTTTTCAGCAAGGTGAGTCAACAAAAAAAGGTGGATGGGGGGACTTTACTGAAATATAATACTGGAGAGTCAAAGGAGATCAGGGACTCAGGAGGTTGGATATAATCCCAGTGCCACAGCAGCTGCCATGCCCAGAGGCACCAGCCGGAGTGGTCCTTCAGTGAGCAAAGTAGAGGGATAAGGGAATTAAAGGAACCCACATTTTTAGGAGACCTGAGGCATGTCTGGGTATGAAGAGGATTAGAGATCAAAGAAACTGCCTGGGTAAACAGATATGCACACTGCACAATATCCTTGTGAGGAAAAGAAGTCCCAACTCTCCTAGTTACATGAAGAGGACACAGAAAGGAACCATTTTGCAACTGTAGCACTTGTGGATGAGGGAGCTAATTCCTGGAAAATCTGAGTTGGGCCCAAAATACACACCTGAAAAACCCATACTGCATGCCATAGAATGTGCCAAAGTGATCAGTAGAAAATCAAACATGGAGGGTAGTTTACACAGGGGACACCTTATCCTGGAAATCCCCCTGGCTCTCCCCTCCCCTTCCAGTCCAGCTGCTTGCAGGACCAGATGGGAGAGAAATGGTCCCTGGGACATTCAAAGTGGTGGCAGGAGAGATTGAGTTTGGAGACTAAACCCAAGACCAGACAAGTGGAGTCTGCAGGTCACATAGTGGAGTAAGAATTGGTTCCTCTATCATACCAGTGGAACCAGGGGCAATCCCCAAGTTGCCCTCTTCCAGCATGGACAAGCAGTTGCTGGGCCCTGGAGGTATGCCAATTTAAAATCTGCAGACCAATTGGTGTTCGGCAAAGAGCCTGGACCCTACCTAAACCTAAACCCTGCATCCAAGAGTTCCACCTACTGGATTACCTCTAGCAACCCCACCCTGAGGGAAGAGCAAGCATTATACTCTAGACCACCCCACCTAACACTGCTGAGAAGAGAAGCTGAGAATCTTTTGAATTCCATGGAAATAATTTTTTTAACTTTTCATCAAGATTTTTTTCTTTTTTTCCTTTCTCTGTTTGTGACATTAATGTTTCAAGGATAATTATTCACATTTTTTCTCATAGCAATTTTGAAGCCAGTTACTAGGTTGTTTGATTAGTGTATTTCAGTTTTGTTTTTATTCTTTTATTTTTATTTTAAAAATTTTTACACACATATATATCTATAGATAGATAGATATCTACACCATTCAAAATTATAAAACCTTTTACAAGATTACTGTTTTTATTTTAGGCAATAACTGATCATATCATTTCTGTTTATTATAACAACACTGCACATCATAGCAGGAACTATTTCATGAAATGCTATATATTGTTTGCATTAGTTATTATTTGTCTCTCTCTAATCAGGGAGGTATTGGAAACCTTCAGGGACAATATAGGTCTACAGGATAGAAACTCTACAGCCTCAAATCCATACTGTTAGATGGGTAGATACACAAAAAATATGAAAAAACAAAAATCACCCCAAACAAACCAAGATACTTTAATAACAATATCCATTAACACTGCTGTGGAAGAAATGTCAGAAGTTTTAAGGTTCATGGTTAAACTGATTTATGAGGTAAAGAACAATGTAAGGCATGAAAGCAGAGTGAAAACACAGAAAATGAAAGATCATGTCAATGAAGAGATTCCAAAAAACTACCAAAAAAAGTCAAGCAGAGATCCTTGAAATGAAGGAATCAATAAACTAAATTAAAAATTCAATGGAAAGCATCACCAATAAACTAGATTACATGAAGGACAGAGTTTCAGGCAATGAAGAAAAAGCATAAAATCTTGAAAATAAAATTAACCATGGGAAAAAGATGAGACAATGAACAGAACTTTCAAGAAATATGGGATAAAATGAAAAGATCAAATATAAGACTAATTGGGATAGATGAAGGCTTGGAGATATAAACCAAAGAAATACATGATCTCTTCAATGAAATAATATCAGAAGATTTTCTAAACCTAAAGAATGAAATGAAAAATTAGATACAGGAGGCTTACAGGACCTCAAATATACAAAATTGCAACAGAACCACACTAAGTAACATATTAAGAAAATGCCTACCACACAGAATAAGGATAGAATTTAAAGGGTTCCAGAGAAAGATAACAGGTCACAATTAGAGGAAATTAATCTGAATCTCAGTCAATTTCTAAAACTAGACCCTCACATCTAGAGGAATAATATATACCAAGTTCTGAAAGAAAATGTACACCAGACGAAAATACTATGCCAAGCAAAATTAAGCTTCACAAGGGATGATGAAATAAACCCTTCCATGATAAAAGAAAGTTAAAAGAATTCAAAACTAGAAAGCTTACATAACAAAACATTCTCAATAAAGTATTTTATGAACAAGAAATGAAAAATAAATGAAATCCATGAAATGGAAAAGGAGGGAACCCTTTCAAACTCATTCTATGAAGCTATTATCACTCTGATGCCAAAACCAGACAAAGACTAATTGGAAATAGAACTTCAGACCAGTATCCCTAATGAACACTGATACAAAATTCTTGGTACAATACTGGCAAATCACATACAAAAACATATTAAAAAGATAGTGCATCATGATCAAGTGGAGTTCATCCCAGGGATGCAAGGTTGGTTCAATGTATGGAAATAAAATATAATTCATCACATCAATAGACCTAAAAACAAGACAGGAGGATCAAACTTGGGTCTGGCAAGGGGCAAAAGGGAATTGGAAAATAAAGATTCACAAAGAAAGATTTTGAAGCTAAAACTGGGATCAGGGGGAGCTCTGCTCTCTGATAGAGATGCAGATCTAAAGAGTTACACCAGCAATCTTTATCTATATATGTTTTATTGTCAGGTTAAAGACTATGCAACCATTATTCTTTGTATTCAGGAAAGTTATAGACACTGGGATATTTATGTAGATTTTTCACAGTTGCAAATCACAGTTGCAAAGTGCAATGTCAGGAGCTTCGTGTAGCTCTCAAGAAAGTCCATTGTTTGAAGTTACTGTAAAGTGGGCAAGAACCAAGCTGGTGAAATATTGTGATTGTCTAGCATAGCACCCAGGAGCTGTGTGCCTGACATCAAGGACAGAGTTAATAGGACTCTTGGACAGAGCCTCCTTATGCTGGGCACTGCCACAGCAGCTAAGCATTCTGTATTCTTGCACAGAAACATTCCCAGACACCAGACATGCCACAGCCATAAGGTCATCAAGACTCCCAAGCTTAGTTACTGCTCTCCCATCCTGTCACTGCTCTCCACAGACAAGAATCACATTATTATTTCAATAGATGCAGAGATAGCATGTGACAAAATTCAGCATCCATTCATGCTCAAAACACTAGAAAAACTAGGGATAATAGGAACATGCCTCATCATAAAAGATATATATGCTAAACGCAAAGCTAAACATCATTCTAAATGGAGAAAAACTCAAAAAATTCCCTCTAAAAACTGAAAGAAGACAGGGATAACCTCTTTCACCAATCATATTCAACATAATCCTCAAAACCCTACCCAGAGCAAACAGAGAGAAAGAAAGAAATTAAAGGGATATGAATAGGAAAAGAAGAGCTCAAATTATCTCTATTTGCCAATGACTAGATCCTATATTTAGAAGACCCAAATAACTCTACTAGAAATTTCCTGGAACTTATAAATGAGTGCAGCAAAGTTACAGGGTTTAAAATCAATACCAATAAATCAATTGTATTTCAATACACCAAGAATATATTAGCAGAAAGATAAATCAGGAAAACTAACCCCTTTATAGCAGCCTCAAAAAAAATTAGTAAATCAACCTAACAAAAGAAGTGAGAGACCTATATAATGAAAACTACGGAACACTAAATAATGAAATTGAAGGAGATCTCAGAAAATGGAAAGGTCTCCCATGTTCCTTGATAGGCAGCCTCAATCTGCCATACTAGGGTTGGGGATATAGCTCAGTTGGTAGAGTGCTTGCCTTGCAAGCACAAGGCCCTAGGTTTAATCCCTAGCACAGCAAAAAAAAAAAAAAAAAAAAAAAAAAAATCTACCATACTATCAAAAGCACTATACAGATTTAATGCAATTCCTATAAAGATCCCAATGAAATTCTTCATAGAAATAGAAAAGGCAATCATGAAATTCATTTGGAATAATAAGAGACCCAGAATAACCAAAGCAATCCTTAGTATAAGAAGTGGTGCAAGAGACATCATAATACCAGATACTATAGAGCTATAATAACAAAAACAGCATCTGCATTGACACCAAAACAGACATGAAGAACAATGAAACGGACCTATCCATCACCCACTGCACAAGGTTCACCTCCCGATCGTCCGACAAAGTCAGCAAACTGATCACCGACCGCCAGTGGAGCACCAGCTGCCTGCTGTTGCCTGGAAGTTCACTGTTACAATACCTGCAGGTTTGATTACACGTGGCTGTCACCATTTTGAGACAACAGCCAGGCCCCGTAGGACCCGTGGACAGACTGACTGAGCCCCGTCTCCAGGATCCCTCAGCCCGACAGATCACTCCCTGCCTCTGGGGCCCTCACATCAACTGACTGCTCCCTACCAACAGGACCCCCAGACCAACTGACTGCGCCCTATCACCAGGACCCCAGACTGACTGATTGCACCTGGCCTCCAGGATCCCGCAACCACACCAAACATGCCCGACCTCCAGGACCCCTGCCTGACCAACCACACCCCACCTCCAGGACCTCCAGTTGACCATGTCCACACCCTGAGCTGCAGCTCTCCATTTGCCAACACATTTGGAAGCCAGAGCAGCCATTTTGGATAATCCTGGAAACCGTAGCTCTGATCTTTAGGTGGGACAAATCCCATCCTGATACACCTGCTGGAGACTTGAAGCTCATTGTCAGGTACCTCTCATG
The DNA here is from genome assembly GCF_902686455.1 of Sciurus vulgaris. NCBI lineage: Eukaryota > Metazoa > Chordata > Mammalia > Rodentia > Sciuridae > Sciurus > Sciurus vulgaris. Next base: position 71,421,582 of record NC_136468.1, on the reverse strand, counting down.
CATCAGGCTACTGAACACTGGGAGGTTTCATTACTATATGATTGTTAAATATACTGTATACTATATATACTGTAGATTTTCTTTTTTCTCCTTATTGAAAAATTTTGTTTTATTTCTTTACTTTTCTTGCTCTCTTTTCCTTTTGTTTACCTGTTCCCTCAGAGTCTCTTTCTCCCTTTTTGCATGCTAACATCCAATTTCTTTTGATTACACTTCACTCTTTCTATTATCTAGATCTTCTTTCTTTTCTTATCCCATTAACAGCTACATTCTACACCCCTCTGCATCCTCTTTGTCCTCCATTAGAAACTGCAGACCTTATTGCAAATCTGTTTGTTTTACTGAAGATAATATTTGAACTCATTCTGATTATTATGACGATATTGTTATTGTCCTCATAGGGGCTATTTGGTCTAGGATCACATAATGTCTGAATTGGGCACTGCTAATATTGATCTCCCCTTAATGAAAAGGTTTTGGAAACCTATAGGGCCACTATAAGCCTATAGGGGGAAATCTGCAATACCCCAGATCTGCACTGCTAGAGGGGAAGATACATGAACAACATGAAAAAACAAGGGAAGAAAATGATCCAAACAAATCTAGATTCTATATTAATAGAATCCAATGACAGTATGTTAGAAGAAATGTCAGAGAAGAACAATGGAACCAAATAGAAGAACAGAGACACACCCACATAAATAGTTCTCATTCTAAACAAAGGAACCATAAACATGTATTGGAGAAAAGATAACCTCTTCAACAAATGGTGCTGGGAAAACTGGAAATCCATATGTAATAGAATAAAATAAACACCTATGTCTCACCCTGAACAAAATTCAACTCTAAGTGGATTAAAGACTTAGGTATTAGACCAGAGACTGCACTTAATAGAAGAAAACTAAGTCCAACTCTCCAACATGTTAGCTTGGGAATTGAATTTCTCAACAAGACTCATAAAAGGCAAGAAGTAAAATCAAGAATCAATAAATGGGATGGAATCAAATTGAAAAGCTTCTTCACAGAAAAGAAAACAATCTAGAATGTGTATAGAGATCCTACAGATTGGGAGAAAATCTTCACCACCAGTACCTCAGATAGGGCATTTATTTCCAGGATAGACACAAAACAAATTTTAACACGAGAAAAAATAAATATCCCAATCAATAAATGGGCAAAGGAACTGAACACTTAACAGCAGAAAAAAGACAAATGAAAAAATGTCCAACATATCTAGCAATCAGGGAAATTCAAATTAAAACTACACTGAGATTCTATCTCATTCCACCCAGAATGGCAGTTATAAAGAATAAATGTAACAAGAAATGTTGAAAAGGATGTGGGGGGAAAAGTACTCTGATACAATGATGTTGGGACAACAAATTGATGCAACCACTCTGGATAGATTCCTTCGAAAACTTGGAATGGAACCATCATTTGACCCAGTTATTCCACTCCTTGGTCTGCACTCGAAGGACTTAAAAGCAGCAAACTACAGTGACACAGTTACATCCATGTTTATAGCTTCTTAACTCACTAAAGCCAAACTATGAAAACAACCTAACTGTCCTTCAATGGATGAATGGATAATGAAAATGTGGCATATCTATATACAATGGAATATTAGTCATAAAGAATAAAATTATGGCATTTGCTGGTAAATGGATGGAACTGGAAAATATCATGCTATGAAATAAGACAAGCCCAAAAAACCATAAGTCAAATATTCTCTCTGATTTGTGGATACTAATCCAAAACAAGGGAGGTCAGGGAGGGGAATAGAAATCCACTGAACTAGACAAAGGGAAATGAAGGAAATATAGTGGGGAGGGGAATAGGAAAGACAGTAGAATTAATTGAACATAGCTTTCCTAGGCTTTTATTTGTATATACAACCACAAGAGTGAGAACCTAAATAGAATTGTTATACTTTATTATGTATATTCTTCAAAATGCATCATGTATAACTAAAAACAGAAAATTTTTAAAAACCACACTCAGTTAAAAGCAAAAAATAAAGAAAACAAACAGAACAAATGCAATTTAAAAAACTGGCCCAGTAGCAAAGCCACTGCTCAAAAAAAGGCAGAAAAAAATTAAAAAATCAAAGTGAAAACAAGCAAAGGGAGGTCCTACACTATAATAGTCAATTAAAGTAGAAACTAATTCAAATTAAAAACAACAGACAACAAATAAATCAAAATGATAGGGAATAAAGATAATTTCTCAATAATTACACTGAATGTAAATGACCTAAATTCATCAATCAAAAGACACAGATTGACAGACTGGATTAAAAAATAAGACCCAACAATATGCTATCTCCAAGAGACTCACCTCATAAAAAAAGATATCCACAGACTGAAGGTAAAAGGAAGAGAAAAAGTATTCATATGTATCTCAAACAATCAGGGGTTTATATCCTCATCATATAACCTGGACTTCAAATCAAAGTTAATCAGAAGGGACAAAGAAGGCCATTTCACATTGCTTAAGGGAATTATGCAACATGAAGACATAACGACCATAAATACTTATGCCTCAAATAGTGGAGTATCTACGTACAGCAAACAAACCCTTCTCAATGTCAAGAATCAAATAGACCACAACATAATACTGGGTGATATTAACGTACTTCTCTCACCACTGGATAAATCCTCCAAACAAAAAATAAAGAAGCTATAGAACTAAAAAGTACTGTCAATTTAGACTTAAACATATAGAATATTTCATCCATCAATGACTGAATTTACTTCCTTCTCAGCAGTGCATAGATCCTTCTCTAAAACAGAATATATTTTAGGCAATAAAATAACTCTTAGCAAATACAAAAATGGAGATAATGCCTTGCATTCTATTAGATAATGATAGAATGAAATTAGAAATCAATAATGAAATAAAAAATATAAAAGCTACTCTAACTCTGGGAGACTAAATAATATGTCATTAAATGACCAAAAGGATTGTGGAAGAAATCAGGAATTAAATAAAAAAGAATACTTAGAGGTAAATGAGAATAGCAATACAACATATCAAAATCTTAGAACACTATGAAGGTAGTTCTAAGAGGAAAATTCATTGAATTGAACTCATTCATTAAAAGGATAGGAAGTCACCAAATAAAAAACCTAACATTATATCTCATAGTCCTAGAAAGAGAAGAATAAATCTATATCAAAAGCAGTAGACAGGAAATAATTAAAATCAGAGCCAAAAATCAACAAAATAAAAAACAAAAATAATTTAAAAAAAAAGTCAATGAGACAAAATGTTGGTTCTTTGAAAGAATAAATAAAATTGATAAACCCTAGGGTAAGCTAATGAAAAAGAGCAAATTACTAAAATTCATGATGAAAAAGGAAATATCATGATGGACACTACAGAAATACAGAACATAATCAGAAACCATTTCGAAAATTTATATTCTAATAAAACAGAAAATCTTGAAGACATTGACAAATTTCTAGAGATAGATGACCTACCCAAATTGAGTTAGGAAGACATAGAAAATTTAAACAGATCCATTTCAAGCAATGAAATTGAAAACATTATCACGAGCGTACCAACCAAGAAAAGCCCGGGACCAGACGGGTTCTCAGCTGAGTTCTATCAGACCTTCAAAGAAGAACTAATACCAATCCTCCTCAAATTACTCCATTAAATAAAAAATGAGGGAACCTTTCCAAATTCATTATAAGATGCTAGTATTACCCTGATACCAATACCAGGCAAGGACACATCAAGGAAAGAAAACTTCAAAATATATCTGATGAACCTAGGTACAAAAATTATTAATAAAACACTGTCAAATGACATACAAAAACATTTTAAAAATAGTGCATCATCATCAAGTGGGGTTCATCCCAAGGATGAAAGGTTTGTCCAACATTTGGAAATCAATAAACATAATTCATCACATCAATAGACTTAAAGAATCTCATGATTCTGTCAATAGATGCAGAAAAAGCAGTTGACAAAATAAAACTTTCATTCATATTCAAAACTCTAGTAAAACTAGGGATAGTAGGAACATACCTCAACATTATAAAACCTATATATGCTAAACCAAATGCCAGCATCATTTTAAATGGAGAAAAATTGAAAAGCCTTCCCTCTCACAACTGGAACAAGACAAGGATGCCCTCTTTTACTACTTCTATTCAACAGAGTCTTTGAAACTCAAGGCAGAGAAATTAGAAGAACTTAGATACAAAAGGAAAAGAAGAGCTCAAACTGTTCCTATTTGCCAATGACATGATCTATAGTTAGAAATAAAACACACACACACACACACACACACACACACACACACACACACACACCAGAAAACTTTTAGAACTCACATGAATTCAGCAAAGGAGCAGGATATAAAATTAACACCAATAAATCAATTGTGTTCCTATAAATCTTTTAAATAAATTGAAATAGAGAAATTAGGCAAACTATCCCATTCACTATAGCCTTGAAAAAAATACAATGTTTGGGAATCAATCTAACAAAAGGGGTAAAAGACCTCCACAGTGAAAACTATAGAACACTAAAGAAAGAAATTGAAGAAGATCTGAGAAAATGGAAAGATCTCCCATGTTCCTGGATAGGCAGAATCAATATGATCAAAATGGCCATGTTACCAAAAGTGCTACATACACTTAATGCAAATCCAATTCCAATTTCAATGACATTCTTCATATAAAAAATACAAAGCAGTCATGAAATTCGTGTGGAAAGGAGACTCAGAAGAGCCAAAGCAATCCTCAGAGAGAAAAGTGAAGCAGGAAGAGTCACAATACCAGACCTTAAATTATAATCCAGAGTTATAGTAACAAAAATGGCATGGTTTTGGCACAAAAGCAGACATGAAGAAAAATAGAATAGAATGGAAGACACAAAATACAGTTACCTCATTCTAGACAGATGTGCTATAAACACACATTGGAGAAACTGTAGCCTCTTCAACAAATGGTGATGGGAAAACTGGAAATAGCTATGTAGCAAAATGAAATTAAACCCTTTCATAGGTGGTTGATAAATCATTGTTTTGAACTACGCAAAACCTTGGACAGTGAAACACTGCTTTTGAGACCCTGTGGTACAACGTTCCCTGGGGAAGGCCCATTGGCTATTCCTGTTGATGGGGGCAATTCTGTTTGCCATAACTCACTAGTTCAAAAAGACTTGATTTCAAAACACAGTGGCCCAGAGGTAGAGGAGGTGGTATAAATTATACAATGGAAGAAGTCACAATAGACAAAAAATAATAAAAAAAAAAAACCACTTCAACATACAGGCACAGGCAGAGACTTCCTGAACAAAATCTCTATAAGTCAAGAAACGAGAAAGAATCAATAAATAGGATGCCATCAAATTAATCAGTAATATATTGGACTATATCAAAATAAATTTATGTTATATGAAAAACATAAAATAAAAAGACAATCTGTGAATGGGAAAATATTTGTAAATCACACATCCAAAAAGAAAATATAAAGAACTTTAATTCGAGTAGAAAAACAAAATAAATTCACTGAAATTTGGAGGTATTGACAAGACACTACCAAGTAAGAGGACAGTGGATTTGGAAGACCAGCTCAGATCAGGTTGCAGTTTTTCAGAGAGACTGATAGTAGTACCCTGGCAGATGGCAGGGAATAGGCTATTGAAATGCAAATTTAAAGCATCACTTCATACTTACTGGGCTGGCTCAAAAACACCTGACAATGCCAAGGACTGGTGAGGATATGGATGAACTGGAATTGTCCTATATTGTTGGTAAGAATGCAAAATGTACTGACACTTTTGGAAACAGTTTGGCAGTTTTTTTTTTTTCTTTTTTAATAGAGTAAAATACACACTTGGTATATGATCCAGCAATGCAGCTCTAGGTATTATCCAGAAGAAATTAAAAGTTATATTTGTATAAATTTTATTCATACTCACCAAATGTGGAAACAATCCAAATATTCCTTAACTGATGACTGACACATGGAGACAATGGAATACTGGTCAGCAATAAAAGTAATTAACAAACACAATAGGATGGATGAATCGAAATCATAAAACTACTGAAGGATTCTATTTTAATGAAAATTCTGAAGAAGGCAAAATTTTACAAACAAAACCTAAAGTAATTGTTGCCAGGATTTAGTGATGTGAAGAGGTAGGTATGAAGGATTTGGGGAAGTGATAGTTCTATATTTTCATTGTCATGGTATGTACACAGCTGTATCTATCTGTCCAAACTCATGGGACTACCAAAAAAAAATCAGTTTTTCTAAATGCAAATATGTGACCAAATATTATATAATTTCTAATAAATAGATTTTTATACTTTTTGAGGAAGGAAAGGCAATTTCTTGCTTTTACAAACTAGATCAAGTCTCAAAATGGGATAGAGATAAGGGAAATACAAGGTCAGTTTCACTGCCATTTATCTGTCTATTAATACTTCACTGGCATATCATTGAGATAAATTTGTCCTGACACTTAGACAGATAACCATTCTGTTTCTCCCCAATGGGCTTGCCAGAAGCAGCTTTCAAACTTTCTGAACAGACATGTACAGAATTCTAGACCTGCTATTGAAATAATTTGCAAATACTGCAGTGCCTGCAAATCTCCTAATGACCGCAAGTAAGGAACAAGGAAAAAATTACACTTGGAATCCAGACATCATGCTTTGTCTCTGATCATAAAAAGCTTTATTTAAGATCAAATTTTGTATCAGGCACCTTTGTTAAAAAATTTCAGGATATCAATATTTGATTATGATCCCTATATTAGATGAAGAAATTGAAGCTTGAAGAGATACTGTCAATTGTTAAAGGTCACTAAGTTAGTAATTATCAGGCATTTTTTGTTTGTGGTTTTTCTCCTGATTCCTAGTTCATTTGGTCACTGTTCCTTCCTAGCATTTCAAATAATGTTTGGAGATTGAAGAAAGAATCCCTAATATTTTTATGAGGCCTTCAAGTATTTTGCCCCTCTCCAATCTTCTCCATCTAAATAAGGAATGTTATCAGGCCCCACCAACTTGCTTGAACCAATGACAAGGAATTACATGTGATTTCTTTCCTATTCATTCATCTCTCAATAAATGTGCCAGTTGTTAGTGCAGATTTGATCTCCAAAATACACACTGGATATTTACTCTGTTCCCTCTTTACTAGCCCACAGTTCTGAGCCAGAATACTATTACCAGCCTCCCAAAAAATTGCAACCAGATCTTAGCTGGTTTTCTGAGTCCACTGCCACTTCCTCCACTCCACTGACCAAACAATGTAAATAAAATTGCATCACTTAATCAGTCAATGCATCCCTGGGACTTCCCACCGCCTTTATTCTAAAATCAAACCTCTTAGTATCCAGGGTGCTGATGAGGTTTCCTTGCCTCCCTCTGCAGCTCTTCAGCACACGGCTGCTTGATCATGACTTTGATTACACTACTGTCACATTGTTTTCCTTCCCATAACTTGAACAATTCTTGCTTCAGAACATTTTTTTCATTTTTCTGTTTCGCTTTAACTACTCTTTTGCTGTTATTTTAATGACAAAAATCCTTCACATATTTCAAGTCCAATGTCTCTGCTTCAAAGAGGATTTCCCTGTCCTGGATAGCAACTGATGAAGCGGTCTCATTAGTCCTACTTAATGCCCTATCTGCTTCCATTATAAAACCAACACAAATTGGTTTGTATTTGTTCATTCTTTACACTAGAATGTAAACACATGGACTATAGGAAACAGAGCATACTTTTGGTATGGCTGTAAGAGTCCTGAGCTTAGCACAGTTCTTGGATATGGCCAATATGAAAACAAATTATTTAAGCGGATAAATAAAATCGGCAATTACTTACCCATCTTGACTGTCACAGTGCTTTAACCATGTTATTTTATGGTATTTTTTGTACAAGTAATGGTTTAAGAATGTGTATCAGGAATAACCTGAGTAAATTACCTATATTGCCACACATTTCTATGACAGTTAAGGAATACATAATATTTCTTCTCATGAGCTACTGTCCCATCTGTTAAGGGGCTTCCCTAGATCCATGTGGAAGTGTGGAGAGCTCAAAGGCCAGGCAGGCAGGATAAATAACAAGTGAATCCACTTTTAATATAGAGCAAAATTCTCTGATCACTGTTCTTATAAGGATCCAATATAAACTTGAACATTATTACATTAAGACCTTTAAAGTGTGATTGAAATGCAAAATCACAATTACTACTTTAACTGTGAATTCCTTCTGATTATAATAAAGTATTCCCTTAAGAGGCAAGAGAGGTATGGTTATAGCACAGAAAAGTGACCTATACAAATATCTGAAAACAAAAGAATGCACATTTTTAACATGATTTTCTGATCTACAATGATGCTAATGTTTTATTGTTTTAGATTTTATTTTAAATGATCCTTAAAGTCTCTAAGTGCCACATTAAGAACTTTATGCCTTCAATGGTTGTTGCAGCAGACGTAGAAATAAATTTTTAAGATATTTCAGAAACCCCTCTAGCTTTTATTCTATTATTGTTACTAATATGCTACTTAGAATAATTTTACTACTCAGCTGGGAGTATTAGTGAATTGAAAACAGTATGCATGCCTTACGTGCTGAGTGAACTTCAATAAACCATACTACAAATTCTGACCACCCCAGTAAATCAGATGATAATAGGTTTTCCTATTTATTAACATTATAAAATTGCCTTTAAATGGCTCTCTACATTTGAGAAATTCAAGATAATCTTGCTCCCTTTTTTCATCATAGAAAAATATCAAAAATATGTATTTTTCCAATATAAAAATTAAACACTGCCAGGACCACTAAATGGATTCTTTGTATTGTATTGTCTCCAAGTCTTTCTATCAAAATAATTGTTAATTATTTTCAAGTTATGTGTGGATGTGTGTGAGTGTGTATAGTAATATGTATTTGAGTGCCTCAGAGCTAGTTTACAGGGTTTTATTGAATAATTGTTCACATTGATACTAAAGACATTTCTTATTTTTTCTTCCTTTCTATTTCTTTTTTGCTGATTGGTGCTTTTCTTTAAGCCTTATTTAGGTTAACATGTATAAAAACAAGTATTGATACTATGGATTGAACTAGCTAGCTAATAGAATAATTCTGCTGATTAGAAAGGCATATAGTTAACAGAAATGTTTCAAAAAATCACTTATGGAAAAAATAAGTCAAAACTTATGTCCTGTATCTATTGGTGTGCAAATGCATACAGAGACAGCTATAATGGAAATTTTTAAATAATTACTGAGATTAAAATCTAAAGTTTAAGTTATAAAATGTCTAAATTACAATAAATAGGCATATATTATTAAACTGAGAATATGATTAAAATTAGCTATTATTATGCTCCTAAAATAGTTTTATGTAATTGTTTATTAATAAATTTTGAAAGTTCTAAGGAGATATTTACATGAGTTTTAGGCAGTTTATTCCTTTTTCCTTAACGTAATTACACATAATTTACAATACAAAATTATAACATTCTATAATCTGACTACAAATTTCTATTGTTCCAGTTCTTGGTATTCTTTATCCTATACAAATTGTTTCTCAAATTCTTCCTCTGCTTTGATCTCTGGATTTCTTTACAATCCAACTGCTTTCTATTAGATTTGTTTATTTGCCTATCCTGGAGGCAAATAAGCTTTTAATAAACTTTAATAAACCATGTAACAAATACTGATCACACAATAATTCAAGAACTAATACTTATCATTTCGACTGCCCTTTCCCTCTATTTAATATTCTTTAATCATCTTTCCTTTAGGCTACTCCAACGCTGTCTCATTCCTGTTATCATCTTCCTTTTTGGTGATCGAACTATTAGAGACAATCACAGAGCGCTTTGTGTCAGCTACGTATTCAAAGGTATGCTCATTCATTCACTTACTTACTAACTTATAATTCATATCTTTAGTCACTAAATGCTTATTGACCCACAACTGTGGACTAGGCACTGCTTATGATATGGTAAAGAAAATTAAGAACCTGCTCCCAGATACATATATTTTCATACAAATATATAAAAATCTCAGGAATTGGAATGCTCTAAGAACTCTAAAATTGTGTTAAAGGTTGATTGTGTGCAGTTTTATGTAAAGGGATCTGATAATGTGAAATTGTTTGAAGATCTTAAGTGTGAGAAACAGGTATGTTGAGATATTGGGAGGAATTAACACAGGCAGAGGGAACAGTAACTTTCTCCATTACCACTGTGTAACTTTAAAAAAGAAAAAAAAAATCAATGCTGAGTATTATTATTAGAAGCAAAAGCTCTTCATTCCCAATTTCTGAGTTTGAATCCAACTACATCACTTAAAACTTGTATGCTCTTGATAAAAATATAAATTTAGTTGGGAGGTCATTAGGACAGGAGACCACCAGCATTTTAAGTTCTTAGGTGAACAAACTGAAACCTAATGGGAATGATAAAATAAAAGAGACTTTGCCAAACAAATTGCTCTGGCCAGAAACTTTACCAATTGGAAATGACCATCTACTCTCTATTTTTTTTCAATTTTTTCTTTTTTTTAACCAGAGAGTAAACTCAAAGGTGCTTTATCCTGAGCTATATCCCCATGTCCCCAACCCTTTTTTACTTTTAATTTTGAGACAGAGTCTCACTAAGTTGCTGAGGCTGGCCTAGAACTTGGAATCCTCCTGCATCAGCCTCCCCAGCGACTGAGATTACAAGCATGTGCCACTGTACCCAACTAGTTTTTTCACTCTTACTATTGACAAAAACACATTTTCCTTGTCTTACAATTTGCCTTCAGCCTAGAAGCCTTCAGTGGGACTCTGAACATCTGGTTTAGTGCTGCCCAATTCATGAATATTTTAAAGTTCAAGTAAACTGTCAAATTTATTTTGTGTAATGCTTCTCTTGAAGATCTAGGAAAAGGTCACTTCTGTTCTTGTTCATAAAATTTCAATAGTACTTACCTCTGTCTCTGGGAAATGATATTAGTTATGAGAATTAATTGAGTAAACATACATAAAGCATTTTAACACTTTCCTGAAACATAGTAGGTGTTCAATATATTTTAGTCCTTAAACCCATTGAAGAGCATTCATACTTATTAAATTTGACATTTCTGTAGGTTTTATATTCTTCCTTCTATAATAGTATTTCTTGGTTTCTTCTAGTCCCTTTGTATTACTATGTAGAATGTGTCCTACAATTTTCACACAAATGATCCCCCGTCCAAATGCTTATTAGTGCTTAAGTTTACTTAACTTAACTTTAACTTACATATATATCCAAGAAGCTTTGTATTCTCAACGTTCTTCTCTATGAATCTTCACAGGACAAATAATTCTTAAGTCCCCATTCTGTGGTTATATGCATACTATCCACATGTTCATGACCCTTAAATTCACATAATACAGCTCAGAGCACTCAATCCAACTATAGACTTCAATATCCAAAGGCTAATTTGACCTACATCTAAAAGGCCTTTGGACCTACATTGTTTCAGTTTTTTCCCTGCTGTGACTGAAAGACCTGATCAATAGAATTGCAGAGGAGGAAAAGTTTATTGAAGGGTTCATGGTTTCAGAGGTCACAATCCATTTACATCAAGCACCATTCTTCAGGGCTCGAGGTAAAGTAAGGATGCCAGGGTGGAAGAGTGTGGCAGAGGGAACCAGCTCACATAATGATCAGAAAGCAGAGAGAGAGAGAGAGAGAGAGAGAGAGACTCCACTCTTCAGATACAAAATATATACCCCATAGCCATGTCCCCAATGAACCACTTCCTCCAGCCACACCCCACATACCTCCAGTTACCACTCAGTTAATCCCATGAGAGATTAATTTATTGATTAGGTTAAAACTATAACCCAATCATTTCTCCTCCAAATTTTCTTGCCTTTTTTCACCAGTGATCTTTTGGGGGACACCTCACATCCAAAACATAGCATACATCTAAGAGACATAGTGTGGATAAAAGTATTACTAATTTCCCTCTCTGTTTTAGATCGTCTCAAGACTTGAAGACTTCCTCAGTCCAGTAAGCTAAGACAAATTACTTAAGATAAAATGCTGGTAATCTCCTTTTATTTTTCTCTCCTCACACTTGATACTGTAAACAGAAGCAAATAACTTTAAGTTTTACCTCCAAAAATAGGGGAAACAACTCAAATTTCTCTTGCTGTATCAAGAACATAGACTACTACAACAGTCTCTTAGTGGCTACTTTGATTGCATTTTTTAGCTCCCAACCAAGTACAACTTCACATATCAATAAAAATAATGCCTATAAATATAATATCCTAACCCTTCTCTGCTTAAAAGAGCCATCCAAAAGATCTCCACAATCACCTAAATAAAATCCAATTTTTTTACTATGACCTACAAGGGATGTATGATTTGACGCCAATCTTAATGTTTAAGCTTGTGCCTCCCCCAACTACTCTGTTCAGGCAAACTGATTTTTACTTTGTCCCTAGAAAACTTTAAACTATTTTTTAGTTTTCAATGGACATTTTGTTTATTTGTATGTGGCCCTGAGAATTCAACCCAATGCCTCACACAGGCCAGGCAAATTCTCCATCACTGAGTCACAACCCAAGCCCTTTAAATCTCTTTTTATCTTAAAGCCCTTTAACATATTCTTAAAGTTACTTGTAATATTCTTTCTTTGAGCTAATATAGCTATATTGTTTTCCTCATATAAATCTCAAATCATATGAAGATGCTCATCTTCATGCCAAGAACATGCTTAGCAAGTATCATATAAGGCATTAAAGACATAGTAGGCTCTTTCCATATTCCCTAGACTCAAATCTTAATTTGGTTACTTACTCATCTAAGGGCAAACACAAATTAAAATTTATCGCTTAAGTTTCTCTGTTGAATATAAAGCAAGTGACTTCCTCATTTTCTTAGAGAATTCACTTTAGAAAACTTATAATTGTATCTACTTTCACTTTTTAAAGTATGCAAATCTTTTTGAAGTTAAATAAAACTCTTGCCAGCCTAACAACCCAGGAGCATCATCCTCAAGGACCTGAAAACCACCTCTTTGACATGTAACCACTAAGGAGGATAGTACCCTATCTCTCAGTCTCTGTGGGAAGGTAGAGGCCCAACCTAGGCAATGCCTCACTCCAAATTGCAAAACTACTTCCTGTCATAAAGACATGAGAAATTTATTTTTTCCTATCGATAAAGTCAATTAGCTAGCACAAATGAATTACCAGGTGATTCTTAATTTTGTGTGACATGGAGTTATCTTACTTGAGGTCTAGGTATGTAATGAGTTGCATCTGATGGTATGAGCATATGGAGAGATTTCTTTGTAATATCTTAGCAGATTGCCTGTGATGGGCATCACATTCTGATTTCGTGCTTATTCCATAGTAAACTGGTTTTCTTTCTCTTCTTTCCACTTTGTGGATAGGTTTTCTGAATTGGCAAGATTTGGTTTCCGTATTTCTAACACTTACTACCTATGATCTCACAAGTTACATAGCTTCAGTATCTCATTGTCTTCATAGGGAACAAATAGGAGTAATAAAATCTCAAATTCCTTTAGTGATACAAATGAATTAAACTATTTAAAGAATTTAGTACATTAAAAATGTTTGATAATTGTTACTGTAACAGAATACAATCCATAAGGCCATAAATTATTAATTTTAATATTCACTTATTATGTCTCCTTCCCTAAAAAATGTCCTGCCTATTTCTCATCTCTACATTGATTATTCAAAAACAAATAAATATTTCTTTACTGATTAAAGTTGAAGTGACAACTAGAAAATGTCAAACACCATTAAAAGAGAGGCATTCCCTATTCTTTCTTCTTCATAGTCTGTTAGTAAGAGCACATAAAGATATCTATCTTCCTCTCCCTATATATATATATATATATATATATATACACACATATATAAATACACACACATATATAAATATATATTATATATATACACACACATATATAAATATATATTATATATATATATAAAGCCATGCTTTAGTGATTGTTTATGTTTATTTTTAGGAAAGATTCTTAGTTTTAATAGTTAATGAAAATTATGTCTGGTTTATCATTAATAGAAGAAATACATTAATAATATTTGACTTCAAAAGAAAAAGTTGTAATACATTTCAAACAATCTCAAAGGTTTCAGTGCTTAAGGGAATGTTTTACTTATCTAGAAGATTCATTTATATGCAAAGTCTCTTATTTCAAACAAGAACAGATAAATTGGATGTTAGGTGTTTTATTTTCATGCTTTTTGTCATTAATTAGAAACATTTATGTATATGAATATTAAATGTGCATATATTCATACACATAAATGATTATTAGTCAACATTTTGATTTTTAAACACAAAAAATTTAGGCTTACACGTACGAAGCAGAATTAAGTTAAAATTCTATTCACATTTTAGTGATAGAGTCTCTACAGTTTAATGAAAATGCAAATAAGCTAGCATCTTAGATTAATAATACATGTTTTTATACACTGTGTATACCAAAAACAATCCTTGAAATAAATGAGTTGTAAATTTTAGCATTGGTGGTACAGTATACACTTCACGGGATATAAAAATCAGTGATTATCTCATCCCAGTTGAAAGTCACCATTTATAAATAAATTAACACAAAATAATTTGATTTGCTGTTTCAGAATATTTTACACATTCATTTTTATTCCCACAAGAGAATGTTGAAATAGTCATCACTATAAGGGTATCAACTGAAGTACACCAAACCACTATTTATGTCAAATATATTTTTTCTCTCTTGTCAAAAATCATAGGTTCCAAATTTGGGGTTATACTTTTATAATGAAGGGGAAAAAAAGGAAGAGAGGTAGTAAGTAGATAAATATTTTTAAAAATACAACTTAGAAAATTTCCTAACTTATATGTTATCATTAGCCTTTGTTTTTATATTAGCCTTTGAGGATTTGTGCTATTGGCATACATTTGGCAGAGAGATGTAGGAATTTTAATTTCTCACTTCATGTATAGTAGCTGCCTTAGTTAAGGTATTTCAACATCTACCGTTTAATTTGGAGAAACATGAAATCTCAAAAGTTTTTGTTCACTATAACTTCTAGACTTCCTATTATTTCTGTTTCGTTTAATCTTTCTTTTAATGTAATTCCTTTTATGGTAGTGCCTATAGCCAATGATAACTGTTGTTTGTGATCTTAAACCCAGAGTATAATGTGTTAAACAAGATTCATGTCACCTATGTGGCCATAGCTATTTCAAGAGGAGGTAGGCAGTCCCTTGCTGAATGGTGTGGTTTGGTGATGACACTGTTTTACTACACATACCTGCCTGCAACCCCTGCCACAGCTAATTGGGCTAAGAGTTTGATTCTTTCCTAAAGTATCTTGGTTTGAAAAGATCATCTAAAATTTTCAGATTTACTCTCATTAATCTGAACTAAGAGTAAACAATTGACTGGCTGGCAATGGGTAGCAGAGATGAGAAAGCATACTGAAGGTAGGTTGAGGGTTAGGGTTAGCCACAGCCATATATATTCTGAAAGCTCATGTGAACACACAAAGCGAGCAGAAGATGAAGATGAATTAGGAAGAAGAGCACATGTTGTGCACACCTGCTTCGAGTCCATAGTAGGTAACAGAGCTGAGACTGCTAGGGCTGAATTCTACAACAGTTTAGAGTCCAGCCACAATATCCAGTCTAAGCCTCATGATCTGGCCTCATAATGTCTCCTCTTCTAGTTCTATTAGTTTCTTCTATTACCCTTACAATAAATGATGGTTGGCTAAACCTAGCTTCATTAGTCCTCTATCCCCTGGAACAAAAAGTATCTAAGACACATGGTTAATGTGACATTTTAGTTCAAAGTGAAATGCAGCTTTGCAAGCAAATGTAGTACTTTTGAGAGTCTTCGTTTGAAACTTATTATTGCCCGTTATATAACCCCAGGTGGTGTTTCATTACATCTTTGAATCAGATTTTTAGACCTAAAAGTAACACTAGACATCTTAATTTTATGTTATCATTTTAAAGGACAAAAACAGAACTCCAAGTACATTTTGTGATTTGTCCACAAGTGAATTTAGCAGGACTAGACCTCAAGTGTTTGAATGCCCAGTCAGGAGGCATGAGGGGAAGAGACAAAAAGGCACAAACAGAGAAAAAGAAAGGGGATTTGAGAGAGAACATTTAAATAAGATTTAAAAATTGCTTGACAAATTAACTTAGTATCTATCTACCCAGATATTTATTTCTTTGTTACAAACAGGAACTTAAAGAGGAAAACTTTGCATTCTGATATGGGAAACAACTAAATCTTGACATAGGGTATCAAGATCATATGAAAAAGGCAGCAGCAACTTTTTACTTAAAGAATACATTTTTTAAAAAAATCTTGGAGGAAAGTAAGTGCTAACACTTAGACAATTAACAATAGGGTCTATGGAGCTTATAAGAAACAGGGATAAATTTCAATTATTTTTACAATAAACTATTTGTATTACTGAGTGCATATATAAAGTGGGTATCTGTGAAGATAAAATCCATTTGAAGTACATATAATTCTTCTATTCTTAGGAAGAGTTCAATCCATGTAAAGTTTCTAAGCAAATAACACAGATATGTGAATACATAGAATTTGATTATGTGGAGACAGTCTCTATTGTAATTCAGTGTTATTGTGGGTTTCCCTTCTCCACCTTTGTAGTTTTCTTACTCCACAATTTCACTGTTTAACCTCCAAATCAAAAACATTTTTATCAAGAAGTGCTTTTAATTTTAAACAAATGTGCAGCATTCATTTGTGATCACACAGGTCTGTTGTTTCGTATAAATTGGTTGTCTGTTTATAAGTTTTCTCAAGGCAATTTGAGAAGAGAAACTAAATATATTGTTAGGCTAGAGAGGTATGACATGAAATTAAAAGCAAGAACTACAGCTAGATATCCTTAATATTATAACTGCAATTAACTATCCGATCCATTATGTTCTTAGTTCCATCCATGGAAGTTGGAACTATTGCTTCTTTGACTCTGGCTTTGAGAGAATTCACAATTTAGGAGCCCAAGAAACTATAATAGATTATATACCATCTTTAATTTCTGTTCACTGAATATAATATTTTCTTGGCCTGTACTGAATGAATTGCCCACCAATCCAATATTCTCCCTTGTCTTTTGCCCGAGGACTAGAGCCCTGTGGTCAGTTATACAATGTATTAGAACAGAATTTCTAGGACAAAAATGAGCAAATTTGCTAAGAATGTATGGGTGAAGTGATTGCCTTATTTTAGAGAACAGAGTATTAAATTGTTCTCCAGCACAATCTCTTCTTGTCACAAGAGCAACTTCTCATTTGTCATTACTCTTGTGTACTATTTTAGATATACAGGATAGAAAGTAGTAGTAGAGAGGAAGATAGGTTTTTGTGCATGTATGAAAAGTCCACATACACTACTAATCTATTTACACACTATCATTCAGATGTACCAACATAGTTATAGTGATGTAATTCCCAACTAGGATTGTAATTTTCATTTTGTTTCCTTAAATATGTATTTTTTGCATGAAAATTCCTATATCAAAACATGTAAATGGTTTTAAATCAGTAAATAAATATCAGAAGCAGGAAACAAAATATTTTGAGTTCCACAGTTAATGACTTTATATATTAATAAGAAACATATACATTTCAATCATTCTACCATTTTATCCTCTTCATCTTTAATAGATTACTCAGTTCAACATTTTGAAGGAAAAAAAATGTTTATACTCATGGATAAAAACAAATGACAGAATCTCTGGGCAACCCTTAAGAAAATATCTAAAATATTTAAAATGGATACATAAAAGAGACAGAAACAAAAATATTTTTTCAATGAGAAAGGAATATTAAAATTCAATTAGATACAAAAGAACATAGTAATGGAGGAATTGAGGAATCACCAAAATAAAAGACATATAGTAAACAGAAAAAGAGCAAAAATCCTTAGGAGCCAATGAAACCAAAAGTAAAGCAATCTGTGTTAACTATGAGTAAGATATGATGGTGTATGATGAAATCTGAACTGGGTGGTCCATAGTGTGTCATAAATGAAGAATTGGAAGAGACATTTTTAAACTGAGTGCAAATTATGCAGAACCTTCACAGGAGAAAGAATTGTGATTTATACAGGTTGAGAGGAGAATGAAGGGAATTAACAGCAATGAAGAAATTCAGGAAATAGACTAATAGTGGGAGAGACTAAGAAGAGAGTAGCCTAACCAAAAAAAATAATAATAATAATAATAATAACTTACATTAAAGAGTAGAAAAAAATAGGATGAATTGTTTTTAGACCTTAATTAATTAATTATTCTATAATTGGTTTTCACTAGAGATGAAAAAAATCATTGACCATCAGATAAGCCAAAACCAAAAAACTTATGGAATAATTGCAAATGCTACTGGAAATTTTGGTTAACAAAGTGAGTATTGACATTATGTATTTATTAAGTATTTTTCACTGGCATGGTAATTTCAAAAATATACTGCTGAAATATTGTCAGGAAGGTGCTTGTGCAATTAAAAACATGGTTATTTTTTCCCATCATTTGCACTAAGAAGGGTTTTCATAGAGTATAGTCCAGGGGGGTGGGAAGTGTACACAACAGACAAATTTTAGCAGAAGAAACATGATAAATTGTGCCTTCCTGTTTATTACGTTGTTGTCAGAGAAGGATTTATACATCAGGGGAAAGCTAAGGTACTTTAATACAGAAGACTGGGGAACAAAAAGGAAGGATGAGAAGGCTCAAAGTGAAGATAGCATTCATAAATTAACAGATGGGTCAGGGAAAATTTTGATGATCCCACATGTAAATCTAATTGTGAAGTCAATTTATCTAGCTTCTTGGTCCATTCCTATTTGTTATTTATGCTTTTAATTTTGATCTAGACAGCAACCATAAAGTTTACCAAAATAAATAAATAAAAGATTCTCTCTGGGTTTGCCTTAGGGAATCAAACTGATTTCATACATCTTTTCCTTTTTCCTTGAACCGGATTAGACCTTTTGAAGATATAAATATAACTGTGGAATGGAAAGGAGATTGTTGAAGACCTAATGTGATTAGTTTTATCTTCAAAACAGTTGACTTTACTTCAGAGTTAGAAGTAAACTGTTTTCAGAGTTCAGTGGAAAAAGAAAATATTTTCTGTAAATGCTCCTAAAGGCTAAGAAATAACAGTTTTTAGGGATTATATGGAAATCCCAGCAAGCAATACTGGGAAGAAAAAAAAAAGGCAGAACAATAGCTACTTGACTTTAGGCTTAAAAAATAAAAAATAAATAAAAACCCTGCAGTTTATTTCCCCCTCCTTTTGGAACACATACACATTTCCTCTGATCTCTAAGAAAAGCTGGCAGTGACTGACAAGTCAGGCTACAAAAATGTCTTACTAGAGGTCTTAGAAGCTTTCATAGAAATATATATAATTAAAACTCTTCTTTCCATCTACTATAAAGAAATAAGGTACTATAACTATTTTGAAAACTGTTTTGTGAATCTTTAACTTTTTTTTTAAGATTTACCTTTCTCCTAAATATGTTCATATACTTGTTTACAAAACCATTGTAAGAACTAGAAAACTAATAAAATCTATTAATTGTAATCTATTAATTGTAATTTTTAAGATTAAAAAATATAACGTGAGAACACTTAAAATTATGAATGTGAAATTAAGTGTGTTTGATATTTAACTAGTATTATTTAAATTTTTGATACATTAAGTCACATGACCAAGCCAGATATTAAATTGTCACCTGACCAATGGATAGGATTTCATAATATCTTTTAAAATTTCCTTTAACCATTCTGCTTATTTATTTAATAGAGAGTTTTACTTGATTTGGAGCACCTGAAACTTTATATCTTGTACTGAGAATAAAAACTGGTAAATCACTTTGAATAAGTGTTTGGCAGTTTCTTATAAAATTAAATGTACATCTAATCAGAAAGTCATCAGTTTCACATGTATTTACTCCAGAGAATTGAAAACATGTCTACCCAAAAACTTTAGTAACAGCCATAGCTATCTTGTTTATAATGTACATAAAATGGAAATAACTCAAATAAGAATTTATGAACTGTGATATATATTTATAACAAAACTAAATAAAAGGAATGTATCTTTGTTCTACCCAAATGGCATAGATGAATCTCAAATATATAATGCTGGAAGAAAAAACTATGCATACTAGTTGCATGATTCTATTAGTATGAAGTAAAGAGAAAATCAGGCAAACTCTAATCTATGGTGCAAGAAATCAGAAGGTGTTTAATCCAAGTGAGGATGGAAGAATTGAGTGGATACAAACCTAGAGGACCTTTTCATGGTGAGGTAACCATGGTGGTTACATGGGTATATACAATTGTTAAAACTTTTAAAACCATACATGTAGGATTTTTGCATGTAATATTATCTAAAATATAAAATATTGCCTAGCACACATACTTTATTTTGAAGAAAATAGAACAAAGAATAAAAAATATAAATGATAATATGTCTTGATTTTTCTTTATCCATTCCTCTATTCAGGAGATTTTGCTGTGAAAACCAGAGTGTAAAATGCCTCTGCTTCAATATAAAACTTTGTTGTATACAATAGTGGACAAGACACAGCAAAAATATATACAAATAAATATATACTATATAGGGAGGTGATAAATACTATGAAGAAAAAATTCAAAAATTAGGAATAGAATGTAACAATATATGTATGTTCAGGGATTTTGCTGATTAGGTAGAATGGCCAAGAAAATTCTTTCTCTAACATAAAATTTAAGCAACACAATCTAAAGGCATAGAGAAGAAATGCATTTTAGTCAGAAATGAAAGGGAAATGTGAACTCAGACTCAGTCATGGGAGTACTTTTGTGCTGTTTCCTTAATATCAGGAAAGTTAGTGTGAAGCTCATTACTGGATCAAGGGAGTAATCAAGAGGGGTCAAAGAATTTGTGGCTAATTAGTCATGTAGCACCTTGTGGACCAGTGTAAGGCATTTGACTTTCCCTCTGCAAAGAGACAAATGAAAAGAAATAACAAATTAAAAAAATATATATCATTCTAGTTTCTCACTGAGATAAATTGTGTAGGGTGGGAGACCTCAAGATTAGAGGCAGGGACAACAACTTAATCCAATTGTAATCCATTTAACAAATAGTGATGACTTGGGAAAGGATGTCAAAAAAAGATATTAGGAAAGTTGAAGATTCTGAGTACGTTTTGACAGCATTAATTGCAGCTTTTGCAAATTGGTGAGAAAAAAGTTAAGAATGACTATATGATTTTTGGCCTGAAAAACAGGAAGAATGACTGTCAATTACTGAGAGGGAAAAACATGCATGGAGGTTTTGGAGCTAAATTAACATCAATATTAGAAGTTCACATTTGGACTTACTGTGTTTGAGACCTCTGAGATAACCAAGCAGAAATGTTACATGGACAATAGATGCTGAATCTGGAATTCAGATGAGAGATCTTTCTATCTTACTTTCAGCCCCCACTGTCATGGAGAGTCTATTTACTTCTTTGCTGAAAAATATTTACTTGAATAATTACATGTTTTTCCCTATCTCTGTCTCTATTCATTATTGACATTATGCAACAAAGAAAAAAATATTCATGGTGCTTTCAATGTGATTACAAATAAAGTCCAAATTCCTTTGAATGATTAAATTCATTAATTTTTAATTTATTCATCAAATATTTAAGAGTGTATTACATGTTTGGGATTTCATTTACCTCTCTAGTTTCATTTTTTGATTATTTTTAATATCAAAAAAAGAAAAAAAAACCTGAAATATTGAAACTTCCTAAATGTTCTCAGTAGTATAAATGTGTACCCTCCCTTCTGAACTAGATCCCATTTTACTGTTTTCTTTATAGGTTTTAAAATCACTTGATGTATATGTTACAACATTGTTAGTTTATTGACTATCTTGCTTCATAGAAGGAAAGCTCTATAAAGTGAGAACATTGATGTTATATTTAAATTACTCATATTTATTATTTATTTCTTATATTATTCAGCTTTCACTGTTGAATTCCTGGGGCACATACAGATGCTCAATGAATTGTTGTTGAAAACTCAATGAACAAATAAACAAAGAATGATATGTATGAAATTCATGAACAATTAGTCTAATAAAAGTCATGGTTACTCATGTGTCAAAAAATCATTTTAATATACCAATGCATAAAAATCACATGAAGTGTTTAAGTGTTACCATTTAAAAAGTAGAAATCACAAAATCACAATATAGGAAAATAATTGAAATGTGAAAATTTATAATTTTTATGTCAGTGTTAATGTGGTAACAACATTCTTTTATTGGTCATAAAACAATTGGGAACACATATCTGATTTTTAAAATGTGAACTATATTTGATGATACTATTTAATGCAATTCCTTTCTTAAACCCAAGATATTACACAAATAAACAAGATGACTGAATGGTAATTCAGATGGTTACAATTTTTTAAAAATGGAATATCTTTTCCAATAATTAAATTATCAACTACACTGCATGTTCCGTGAAAGCACACAATTGTATTATTTGATGTCCTCTATATAACAGTACTGTGTCATATAGCACAGTAATTAAAACCATCAGTTTTAAAAGTCAAGAAAACAGGTTTAAATCCAACTTTTGGCTATAATGTATGTAACCTTGGAAAGCCTATTTAACTCATTCTAGGTCTGTTTTTTTTTTTAATCTGAAATACAAGGTATAAACCCCCTCAAACTTTCTTGTGAAGTTTAATATCTTTTCCAAAGTATTCCTGTTAGCTAATGTTTAATAAATAATTTCTACTATTCATTTAATAAATATTCAGTAGACACTTAATAATGTATCATAAGAACTAGATTTCCATTATGTAAGTCTATATAAGTATTAGGATAAAAAATCTCCTAACAACATAATAGGTTTTGAATTATGAGAATAACAAAACACAGTTAATATTTTTTCTGCTCCAATGTATTTATCCAAGACAAAAGGAAAAAAAAATCCATATAAATATCTGTACACAGTTGTTCATGCAGTTTTACTTGCATCAACTCTAACCTGTAAATTAAATTTCCAACTGGTGAGTGGGTGAACAAATTATGGTATACAGTGCCTAGTACATAATGCATATCACCGAGGGTGAATCTTATATACCGAGTTAAAGAATCCAATCTAAAAATGGTACAAGCAATTCCATTCATAACAAACTCTAGAGAATGCAAACAAATCTATAGTAATAAAAAACATATCAATCTGGGGCAGGGAGAGATGGAATGGAAGGGTGGAGAAGGCATTACAAAGGGCCTTGAGGGAACTTTGAGCAGGATTTGATAGGTTTACTATTTTGATTGTGATTTCATGGGTTTATCCATCAGACTGGGGCTGGTGGTGTAGCTCAGGGATAGAGCACTTGCTTAGTATTACGTAAGGCCCTGGATTCAATCCCCAGCATTACAGAAAAATACTAAACTCTACATAATAAAGTTATAATTATATGTTAAAGGCTTTGTGAGAAGATTTCATCGTGAAACACAACTTTTATTTTTAATGTATAGATTAAAGACAGGATAAAGACAATTTTGCCACGACATATGTATAATAAAGAATTGAAAAGAAGATATAAATCTTTAATGTGACTTCTGAAAAATAGTCTAATGCTCTCTGTAATATAGTTTTCATCTGTGTTGCTACTTTCTTGGCATGTGAAAACCCACAGTGGAATTCAAAGATGACTCTTCACTGTGTAGCTCTTCAAACATTAGGGACTATTCATTCTTTGGAACCACCTAACACCATTATAATATATTGTATTTCCATTATAAGGCACTTAATGTCTACTTTTCTCTTTGGCAAAATGAGAAAACTTAATTTTTTTCTTTTCTAAATAATAAAGGCAACAGAAAATGATTGAAAATTGAGAATATATATCTTAAGATTTTCTCTACAGGAAATAAAAATAAAATCAGCAATATTCATATTTTGTAAATGAATGAGACTCTGGCCTTGAAGATGAAGTTGGTTGAGAATGGGACTTGAAGGAAATTTCTTTCAATGTAAGAATGTTTCCCACAGAATGCCTACCTGTACCCTAAAAATGGCTTTCCTTCTATATCCTCAATGGAGATTCAGAAATAAGTTTGTATGTATGAATTTTATAAAAGCACATACTTAAGAAATGTGTGTTTGTATACCTATTTTATGCCAGGAAGAAACCTGTTCAGTAACACTGAGCAAAACAGTTAGAATTCCTAGCTTCATATACATAATTTATATGACCAAAGAACACGCAAACATGGATTAGAAAGCCTTATTTGTGTTTAAGGAAAGAACCATACAAATGTGCCAATACTGAAGTAGGAAGAGAAAATTCTGGATGCATATTGATTTTAAAAGGATTTTCATTTCTGAGTTAGTATATAGATATATAATCATGAATTTTAAAAGTCCAGAATAATTTTACATACTAACCATTTAACTTAATAAGAAAATGACTGACAGTAAAATATGACAGGTATAGTAACAGAAACAGCTTGGTATTAGCACCAAAATAGACATGTAGACCAAAGGTACAAAATGGAAGACACAGAGACAAACCCACATAAATACAGTTATCTCATATTAGACAATGGGGCCAAAAACATACATCAGATGAAAGCCTCTTCAACAAATGATACTGGGAAAATTGGAACTCCACATGCAACAAAATGAAATCAGACCCCTATCTCTCACCCTGCACAAAACTCAACTCAAAGTAGATCAAAGACCTAGGAATTAAACCAGAGATCCTGCACCCAATAGAAGAAAAAGTAGAATCTTCATTATATCAGCTTAGGACCTGACTTCCCTAACAAATAAATAGATTCTTGTTATTCAAAAGTAAATTCTTGGAGAAAAAATATCAGCCAGGCAAAACCAATTATAGCACCATCTCTCCTTAAAAGCAAGTTCAGCTTATATAGAAGGCAAGTTACTGCTGGAGTAAAATTATAAAACAATCCAAAAAAAAAAAAAAAAAAACTTTAGTGACATTATAACCTTGGTGAGAATAAGCTGATGTGCTCATTCTTCTTTGCTAAGTTCAAAAAATGCAAATTTTAATAATTTCAAAAGGCAAATTGTCTTCTAACTTGAAGAATCCAGAGACATGCTCAGCGCTGATGGTTCTCATAAAGTCCTGACAGAAGGTTAGCACTCAATTAAATAAACATTTCTTTCAAAATATATAATCAAAAGGCAAAAAGTAATGGAAAAACTAAAAACATGACAATGCAAAGTAACCCAAATATATAGAGAAATTCATCTTTTATGAAAAATAAAACATTAAAAAGGATAATTTTTTGACTTCTTCGAGTTTGGATACTCAATTTCATTTGCCCATGAGACAAATAATTTCTAATTTTTGAAAACTTTCTTGTTAAGATTCACTTTTGTTCTTTCCACATCTGTGCTCTGATAATGAAAGTAAAACTATGTTCATAAGGAGAATCTGCATAAATATGATACTGCTTTGCCTTTCATATTTCTTTCCACAATCCTACAGTCTTAGATATAATACTTCCAACTGCCTCTGTATTCTCCTGTCTTTCAGAGGTTCAGGGAATAGAAGTATAGAATATCATGGATTCTTTTCCACAATTATTTGGAAATGCAGTAATTATTAAAGGAGGAGATGTGCAAAGACTCTTTAGTGATTAAATGAATCTTTATCTATGCCTCTATTAATGAAGAACTGTGTTCTACATTAAATTTCCTAATTAAGACAGTCCCTTCATGATTATTCAGGAGGGATCTCTTCCCCTCTTTTGTCCACCTAAAATTTAGCTTTTGGATTCTTATTTGAGGAAACCTTTTACTGGATCTGCAATGGACATACAATCTGTCTCCAAGCAAAGCCTCCTCATCTCTCAAGGGGTGAGGCCATGATCCCATTACAATGGAAGCCAACAGGAAAACCTACATATTTGCATGAGCTGCACACATCCTGGAAGTAACAAGAGGATAATTTCTTAATTGCTTCCTTTGCTGCACTTGTGGAAGGAAGGTAGTTATGGTTCTTTTTATGAGGGATGAATGCTGAGAGAACCATTTCTTGGGCCAACAATTAATCAAATGTCCTTTCCTCTGTAGTTTCCTGTAATAACAATGATTGTCATCCTCAGCCAAGGAAATCTGGAAGCTAACACACTTCAGAGCTTGCCAGGTTGTGCACCCTATATTTGTTCAATAGGGCTCAAATCTGGCTTCACATCAGAATTATCTTGGTGAATTTTAAAATACTTATGCCTGGAAACTACACTTAGAGATTTAGATTCAGTTATTCTGGGATCAGACCCAAACTTCAGTGTTTTGAAAGACTTAACCGATTCTAATGTGTGTACGAAGTTGACTAATTGATACAGTTATGAGAAATTGATATGATACATAGAGAGACACAGATACTCACATACATGTGATACATATTTAAATGTTATATGAACATTATGTATGATTACCTCATAAGGTTCATGGGGTCTGATCAGCTATGAAGTAGGCATTATAATACATAAGTTATCAAAGATCCCTTTAGTCTATGATTTGCTCTAAGAATAAAATATAACTTCTGGCTACTTTTTTCACTGTTTAGCCATAAACAGAAAGTTTGCATTTAAGCATACCCAATGTCAAATAATCAACAAAAAACAATCATATGTTTTTCATTCCCTAATTCTGGAACAGCAAAATAACAAGTACCTGCTCCTTTAAATGAAATTTAGACATGAATATTATTTTTAAAATAGCTATTTATATGCAGTCAAAATTGAAGTGTATAGTATCTTTTTTGTGTGTGTGAAAACCTCTTTCTAAGCTACACCTATACATATATAGGAATTCAGCCCAATATGACTATAGTTATCTTGGTTGTAACTACCATCTTGCATACCAGGGGCTCTGGCATGCATCCCAAACCCTATAGGATAAAGAAAATAATTATGATAGACAGCAGGGCATTTTGTGCCAGGTAAGACTGTTTCTTAACTGATGTTTGACACATTAACAGTTTATGAGAAAGACCAGATATGTTCTGGTTGGCCATTGCCCCCTTCATCTGTCTTAGCATATAAACCCCTTTCTCCTACCCTGGAGTGTAGGGATCCTCCAGTCTTGCTGCTGCCCAAGACACATTTCTATCTAAAAGGCCCAAATAAATTGTTTACATATAATCCTAGATTTTTCTGCCTCTTTCTTCCATTTCTCCTGCCTCTGACAGTTCTCATGCACCAGGTTTTTCCAAAGCACATATGCCCTTTCAACAGGCAATAATGAAAATTTAACATCTAAGGACCATGTAGTTATCTAGATGCTCCTTTGAAACAAAAGAAGCTTCAGAGCAATATATCCTTTCCAGTGACTTTGTCAGCCTGGGTGACTGGTAAACAATGGGAACACAGTGGGAGGTGTCTCTGGATGACAGGAGAAATAAAGGTGGACTATATCACGCAAATAATTGTGAGAATCCGAAAAGGTCACAGAGGTGGCAGATACAGGAGGGAATATAGCAATATAACAAGGACCTGGAGCCAGTCAATTAGTAGTTCAAAACAAAAGCAGGTCACATTTACCTAGACCTTGACTTAAAACAGAAGCAACTTGGGATTTTGGAAAAGCACATAAGTGATTTCACTTTACCTTTGCTTTTTCCAACAGAACAGTAGTATTAAATTGGTAGAAACTTAAAGCATGTTAATTTGCAGAAGAAAATAGTGATAATGTTTAATTTGGGATTGACATTTTTGGCATAAAGATTTCAATTTCTTAAACATTTCTAAAAATTTCTAAACATTTCTAAAAATCTTACTGTCTCCTCCCAAATGCTCTAAAGATTCGTTTCAAACAACACAATAAAATTAGTATTTCTGCAATGTGACAACTGAGAATTAATGGCCTGAGGAAGAAATTTGGGATGGCAGAATGGGCTAGAGGGAATTTCTGTCCTCAGGCAAAAAAAAAGCACAGAAGCATGGAGGTAGACAGGAGAGGGCTGAAACCTGCAGCAAAAAGGTCTATCCCCTCACCCCCTCACACAAACACACACACACACACACACACACACACACACACACACACACACACACACACCACTGCTTCACAGGAAAATCCAGGAGAGTAAGCAGCAGATGGCAGGTAGCTGGGGAAGCCAAGGAACCCGCCCTCTCCACCAAACACCCAGGCAGGTTCTGTTCTCCATTGCTGGAGACCACCCACACAATCTAGAATGATACACCCTCATTCAGTCATAAGGTATTTGTAATCTATTACTAAGAGTAGAAATTTAAGAGGCACTGATAAAAACTGCAACTTTTAAAAAAATAAACCGGGGTCCCTACCCTCATAAAGCTTATACCCCTAAGGACCTAATTGTATCCATGTATCTCAATTTTGGCAGAATAGAGAAAATT
This sequence comes from Sciurus vulgaris, assembly GCF_902686455.1. Taxonomy (NCBI): domain Eukaryota; kingdom Metazoa; phylum Chordata; class Mammalia; order Rodentia; family Sciuridae; genus Sciurus; species Sciurus vulgaris. The sequence goes on along the minus strand of NC_136468.1, from coordinate 71,393,097 downwards.
TTGAAGAATGGTCATAGAAAACAACTGAAATTACAACTTTGTAAGCAAGTATAGACTAGGCATAAAGACAAAATAACACAACGAATTTGACTTTTATAGCGGGTAAAGCTTAGATTCATTTGGTTACATACGATAGTGGCATTAAAGAGAATATAAGGCAGGAATATAGGGCATCATGAGGTTATAAGACACCTGTGGGAAGAGGATGGCAAACCTACAAGAAACTGACATTCTGGGCTAGGGGAGAAAGGATCTAAAACAATCAGGTAGAAAATAGAAAGTTTGAGGAAAATGACAAGTAAAACAAAGAATATAATCAGCAAGATATCAAAGTACATGTCATGTCATGAAGGTAGCCCAAATTGGTACAGAGCAAGGACAGGACTGAGGTCCAAATCCAAGGGATAAAAAAATCAGGTCTGTAGGCAGAATCCATAATTGCCAGAAATACTTGTATTCAGTTAGTGCCATCAACACTGTCTAGCTGCTGCTCACGTCCCATAAAAGCCAATAGGATCAATCAGATAGGTAGAGATCTCTCTCCATGGAATGATGGAAGAACATTGTTTGTGGGTAGATGCATGAAAAAAAAATTGTAAAAGTATGTACTATTTAGAATTTGTGACATAGTATAAACTGAGTTTAATATGGAAAATAAGCCTCAAGATTATTTTTAAATAAGCCTGTGTATGTTTTACAATATATATTTTTCCTACTTAAAAAGTCAAAAGTAGGTGAGGAAGAGAGTGATTTGGAGACATTCAACATGTACCCTGTAAGAATGATTCTTTGCATCATGCAGGAGTGCTTTAAAGATAGGAATATTCTCTGTACAGTGATCAAAATCCTCCCAGATTAAAAAAAACATAAGTGCTCATTTTCACATATATGAATTTCCCATATCTGCGTGTAAATAGTAAATTTTTAAAAAATGAAGTTTTCAACACACTTTTAAAGAGTGATATGCATACATGTCCATGTATGTGTATATTTGTAGAGGCATATAAACAACTAAAGTGGTATAAAATTTCTCATTCATTAATATCTTCTTTTTCTGTAAGGAGAACACTGCTTGAAGAAAGGAGATAGTTTTAAAACACAGTTGAGTATTTTGACTATTTTACAAACATTAAATAGAAAGCATTTGTCATTCAATGGTACTTTTAGATTTTCTAATCCTTTGCTCTGGAATGTAATGACTGACTATAAGGACCTTTTGGATACTTTCTGTTATCATTTTCATCAACTACCTCTGGACAAAGAAAACTAAAAGATGTATTTTATAGAGGATGATGACAAGATCACATTTCTAAATTCCCTAAGCTATTATAGTTAGAATAGAATGCAAAATGTGTATCTGTTCAGTTTTGTGTATTCACAAAGAAAATAACGGAAAACAAGTGCTCATTAGACAATTGCTTTTACATGCTGTCCTTCCTCTAGAAAGAAAAGCCAACATCAGCAGAGTAAATATTAGCAAACATCCACTATTGACTTTGAAGCATTTTGTGAACCAATTCAATGGTCATTAATACAGACCCACTGTTGTAATCAACCACAGACCAAATAATTAAGAAAAGACTATGACTAATTATTGGATCTTTTTTTTTTTTTTAACCTCAACTTTAATAACTCCCTTTTTTAAAGGAAACAAAAATATGTTTCTTTCCTCAGAACTTTAAGTCAATGGATTTGTTTTTATTTCTGTTTTTTTTTCCAGATTAGTCCACAGCTTTATAATTATATTCAATGAAAGACTTTTAAAAACAAGATACTAGAAATTTTTCAACATAACATAAGAGTAGCTTCAATTTTCAAACTTTCTATTAGTTCCCAGAGACAGAAACTCAAATATTCCCATATAATAGAAAATAAAGATTGGCCAAGCAAAATCAGTGGCAGAAATGCTGAACAAAATTGAGGCCCAGAACATCAATGTTCATAGCTGCTCAATTCACAATAGCCAGACTGTGGAACCAACCTAGATGCCCTTCAATTGATGAGTGGATAAAGAAACTGTGGTATATATATACTATGGAATATTACTCAGCCATAAAGAATGATAAAATTATGACATATGCAGGCAAATGGATGAAATTGGAGAGTATCATGCTGAGTGAGATAAGCCAATCTCAAAAAGCCAAAGGACGAATGATATCGCTAATAAGTGGAGGTTGACACATAATGGGGGGGAGGGAAGGGTTAGAGTTAGGGTTAGGGAGGGGGGCAAGTATAGAGGAAGGAACTACTGTATAGAGGGTAAAGAGGGGTGGGAGGGGTGGGGGGAAGGGAAAAAAATAACAGAATGAATCAAACAACATTGCTCTATGTAAATTTATGATTACACAAATGGTATGCCTTTACGCCATGTACAAACAGAGAAACAACATGTATCCCATTTGTTTACAATAAAAAAAAAAAAAAAAAAAAAAAAAAAAAAAATTGAGGCCCAGAAAAGAGGTTATGACACTGGATATACTGAAGAAAGGGAAGGAAGTCAGTCTTAACTTGCCTTGAGGATTCCTCTCACAGAAGTGGCTACATTAGCTCTTTTCAGGATACTGGAGATTTACTTACTACAGACAAGCCTCACTGGGAGAGACATTTGGACTACAGCAGAATTCAGCATGGAAATTTAGATCAGATGATCTTTTAGTTCACTCTAAAAAGAATTACTTTATTAAGTTTTCTTCATACCCAGTCTCAAAATGTGAAAAGTGAAATTAATATCTTACAATGTTGATAGGTGATTTTCACCGATAAAAATGATTTAGACTATTTTGTGCATATTTGGTTGTGCTGTCCTTTTGGCTCAATTACTATAAAATATAATGGACTAGAATCTAGTAACTATTAAATGCAAATCTTCCAATTCTAGCAGTTTATGAATGCTTGAGTGATCATTTTTCTCAAATAAATACAATCTAATTCACAAGATATAAAGATAAATTATTTTGTTGCCAAATTATGTCCATAATAGATTGGGATTATGTCTAAAGATTAATTAATTTTATTTATAATATTGAGCATTATCTCCCCTGAGAAAAAGAAGCAAAAAATTTAAAGACTAGTGTTTAAATAATGCCCCCGTTCACCCATGCTTAAAAAATTTTGAGATCATTCTTGGCCACTGACAACAGTTTTGAAATGTACATTTTCTTAAACTGAGATCTTTTATCTGGATGTACCCAGGTTATTTCCTTATACTATTCTCATGTGTCCCTGCTGGACTTAAGATATATGGACCCCCTCTTGAATTTTAAGTCACATCATTAGAAAGCCATTAAGTATCTAGTGTAAAGTGATTTTTCCTTATTTTTATGATTGCGCTACATTTTATTCCCTCATATAATTAAATATCTAAAACAGACTTTTATAATTGCTAAGGTTGCATGAAAAATAGGCACTTAAATCTTGAAAGAAGTTCACAGTGAATATTCACACTTGATATAAACCACTAAAATTTCTAATCTGAAGAATATATATTTTTACAGAAAGTATTTACCCTGCCCTTGGGGGGGAAAATGTAATTCAGATCTCAAACTATGACTAGACTAAAACAAATGAAAATAACCAAAATTTGGAGGCTATGTAATCCTGCAAATAGAAACAAGATACATTAACCTACAACTATATTAAATCAAATGCATTAACCAGTTTTTTAAGAAGTTGCTTTAAGTGCTGAAACAGAACATAATGTGAGCACAAGAATGAAAAATCAACCACATAATTTTTATCTCTAAGAATATAGCTTCTCTTTTGTCTAATCACTAGAGGGTGGTTGTACAGTCACAATAGTTTATGATTTTAATTTATTACTGATATTGTTACTACATAGTATTTATCATTTAATAAAAATAATCGGAGGTCGAACGCAATTGGGGAGCTAGCCGGCGGGTGAGCCAGCCCGCCCAACTCCCACACTGAGGTCGATGGCATTGCTAGGCCTGTCCGCCTGCCCCGGCTACTGCTGAGGGACACTGCACTTGCCTCTGTGCTGACTCAGCGCACCCTTGCTGGGGCTCCTCAGCTCCTTTGGAGGCTGGTGCAGGCATTTGAATTATTCCTGAGGGCGTGGCCATCATCATTGGAAGGGTGGTTCCCTTCCTGAGACAACTACAGGAGTCTGGAGGACCTTTCACAGGACCTGGGAGTCAAGAAGAGGAGGTATTGAGAGACTCAGGACCAATTCAGAGCCATGGGGTGAGTCTCTCCCACTAGGCGGGCTCCCTGGATGGGGCAGTAATCCCAAAAAACAGGGAACTTCGTGGAGTAGAGTGGCCCAGTGAGACTCCCCCGCTGGTACCTCGAACCCGGAACCGGGAACATTGCAGGGGAGGGCTGCACAATGAGAGGCTTCGGCGCAGGGTGAGGCTCCCTGGCCCAGGAAGTAGCTCTGGTCCCCAGGGAATGTAGCAGAGAAGGACCACTCGCCAAGGGAATCCCTCACAGGGCCAGGCTCCCCAGCCCAGGCAATAGGTCCGCACCCCTGGAAAAGTCGCGCAGGAAGGCTGCCCTGTCCAGGCGATAGTTCTGAAGCAAAAGGAACTTCTCGAAGGAGAGCTGCCCAGTAAAACTTTCCCACTGGGAAAAGCTTTCCCACCAGGGCAGTAGAACCAGAGACACAGACTCAGATCAGACGTGCCCCAGTTTGCAGTCTAGTCCCCCTTTGGCTGATCATCAGTCAACAAGTGGAGGCACCTCTGCCCACTGACAGGAAATATACCTCACCTGAAGGCCACCACCCCTAGAGGGGCAGCTTCCTTGTGGAGCACTGCATTATCAAGTTCCTCCGAGACTTCAGGCTACTAAAGGCTAGGAGGTGAGTTATTGGAAATCTACAGAGACAATATTAGTCAATAGAGGAAATCTGTAATATCTCAGAGTTTTAATACTAGAGGGGTAGATACCTGAGCAATATGAGAAAACAAAGGAAGAAAATGTCCCAAACAAACCTAGATGGTATGGCAATAAAATCCAATGACAGCATGGCAGAAGAAATGTCAGAAAGGGAATTCAGAATGTACATAATTAAAATGATCAGAAAAGCAAATGATGAGATGAAAGAGCAAATGTAGGCTTTTAATGATCACACCACTTAATAGTTAAGAGAGCAAATGTGGGAAGCAAAAGATCATTTCAATAAAGAGTTAGATATACTAAAAAAAAACAGACAGAAATCCTTGAAATGAAGGAAACAATAAACCAAATTAAGAACTCCACAGAAAGCATATCCAATAGGATAGAACACCTGGAAGACAGAACCTCAGACATTGAAGACAAAATATTCAATCTTGAAGAGAAAGTTGACCAAACACAGAAGATGGGAAGAAATCATGAACAGAATCTACAAGAATTATGGGATATCATGAAAAGGCCAAAGTTAAGAATTATTGGGATTGAGGAAGGCTTAGAGAAACAAACCAAAGGAATGAACAATCTATTCAAAGAAATATCAGAAAATTTCCCAAATCTGAAGAACAAAATGGAAAATCAAATACAAGAGGCTTATAGAACTCCAAATATAAAAATTACAATAGACCGACACCAAGGAACATTATAATGAAAATACCTAACATACAAAATAAAGAGAATTCTAAAGGCTGCAAGAGAAAAGAACCAAATTACATTCAGGGTGAAACAATAAGGATATCAGCAGATTTTTCAACCCAGACCCTAAAAGCTAGAAGGGCCTATAACAACATTTTTCAAGCTGAAAGAAAACAGATGCCAACCAAGAATCTTATACCCAGCAAAACTTACCTTCAGATTTGACGACAAAATAAAATCCTTCCGTGATAAACAAAAGCTAAAAGAATTTACAAAAAGAAAGCTGGCACTACAGAACATTCTCAGCAAAATATTCTATGAGGAAGACATGAAAAACTACGATGTAAATCAGCAAAGGGAGGAACTAACTTCAGGGAACAGCCAAGTAAATGAGAAACCAAGTCATCTTAAAAAAAAACAAAAAAGAGCCAAATGATTGGGAATACAAAATATATCTCAATAATAACCCTGAATGTTAATGGTCTGAACTCTTCAAACAAAAGAGAGACTGGCAGAATGGATTAAAAAGAAAGATCCAACAATATGCTGCCTGCAAGAGACTCATCTCATAGAAAGAGAAACCCACAGATTAAAGGATGGGAAAAAACATACCATGCACATGGACTCAGCAAAAAAGTCAGAGTATCCATCCTCCTATCAAATAATGTGGACTTCAAGCCAAAGTTAGTCAGAAGTGATAAAGAAGGACATTTCATACTGCTTAAGGGAAGCATTAATCAGCAAGACATAACAATCATAAATATCTATGCCCCAAACAGTGGCTTATCCATGTACATCAAACAAATCCTTCTCAATTCAAGAAATCAAATAGACCACAACACAATAATAATAGGTTATTTTAACACACCTCTTTCCCAACTGGACAGATGTTCCAAACAAAATTGAACAAAGAAACAATAGATCTCAATAACACAATCAATAATTTAGACTTCATGGGCATATGTAGAACATACCATCCAACAAAGAGCAAATACACTTTCTTCTCAGCAGTACATGGATCCTTCTCTAAAACAGACCATATTTTATGCCACAAAGCTACTGTTGGCAAATACAAGTAGATAGGGACACTACCTTGTATACTATCAGATCATAATGGATTAAAATTAGAAATAAATGAGGGAGTAAAAAACAAACTACACCAACACCAGGAGATTAAATAATACACTATCGTATGATGAATGGATAACAAAAGAAATCAGGAGGGAAATTAAAAAATTCTTAGAGGTAAACAAAAAAAAAGATACATTTTGATATGATACATCATATCAAAATCTCTGGGACACTATGAAAGCAGTACTTAGAGGAAAATTTATTTCGTGGAGCACATTCAATAAAAGAAAAAAAACAAAACAAATAAATGACCTAACACTATAGCTCAAAGCCCTAGAAAAAGAAGAACAGAGCAACACCAAAAGTAGAAGACAGGAAATAATTAAAATCAGAGCTAAAATCAATGAAATTGAAACAAAAGAAACAATCAAAAAAATTGACAAAATAAATAGTTGGTTCTTTGAAAAAATAAACAAAATTATAAACCCTTAGCCACACTAACAAAGAGAAGGAGAGAGAAAACTCAAATTCCTAAAATTCAGAATGAACAGAAATATCATAACAGACATGATTGAAATACAAAACATAATTAGAAGCCATTTCAAAAATCTATACTCCAAAAAAATAGAAAATCTCAAAGACATCAACAGGTTTCTAGAGACATATGAATTACCTAAACTGAACCAGGAGAGCATACACAATTTAAATACATCAATTTCAAGTAATGAAATAGAAGAAGTCATCAAAAGCCTACTAACAAAGTCCAGGACCAGATATGTTCTCAGTTGAGTTCTACAAAGCCTTTAAAGAAGAGCTCATTCCAATACTTCTCAAAGTATTCAATGAAATACAAGAGGAGGGAACCATCCCAAACTCATTCTATGAAGCCAATAACACCCTGATACCTAAACCAGACAGAGACACATCAAGGAAAGAAAATTTCGGACCAATATCCTTAATGAACATCAGAGCAAAAATTAAACAAAATTTTAGCAAATCACATGCATAAATATATTAAAAAGATAGTGCACCATGATCAAGTGGGTTTTATCCCAGGGATGCAAGGTTGGTTTGACATCCGGATATCGATAAATGTAATTCACCATATCAACAGACTTAAAGTTAAGAATCACATGATTATTTCGATAGATGCAGAAAAAGCATTCGATAAAATACAGCACCCTTTCATGCTGAAAACACTAGAAAAAATAGGGATAGCGGGAACATTCCTTAACATTTTAAAGGCCATTTATGCTAAGCCCATGGCCAATATCATTCTAAATGGTGAAAAACCGAAAGCATTCTCCCTAAAAACTTGAAAAAGGTATGGATGCCCTCTTTCACCACTTCTATTCAACATTGTCCTTGAAACTCTAGCCGGAGCAATTAGACAGACCAAGGAAGTTAAAGGGATATGAATAGGAAAAAAGAACTCAAACTATTCCTATTTGTTGATGACATGATCATATATTTAGAGGAACCAGGAAATTCCACCAGAAAACTTTTAGAACTCATAAGTGAATGCAGTAAAGTAGCAGGATATAAGATCAATGCTCCTAAATCCAATGCATTTTTATACATAAGTGATGAACATTCAGAAAGAGAATTTAGGAAAATTACCCCATTCACAATAGCTTTGAAAAAAATAAAAATACTTGGGAATCAATCTAACTAAAGAGGTGAAAAACCTCTACAATGAGAACTACAGAACACTAAAGAAAGAAATTAAAGAAAACCTTAGAAGATGGAAAGATCTCCCATGTTCTCGGATAGGCAGAATTAATATTGTCAAAATGGCCATACTGCCAAAAGTGCTATACAGATTCAATGCAATTCCAATTAAAATCCCAATGACATACCTTACAGAAATACAGCAGGCAATCATGAAATTCATCTGGAAGAATAAGAAACCCAGAATAGCTAAAGCAATCCTTAGCAGAAAGAGTGAAGCAAGGGTATCACAATACCAGAAATTCAACTATACTACAAAGCAATAATAACAAAAATGGCATGGTATTGGCACCAAAATAGACAGATTGATCAATGGTACAGAATAGAGGACATGGACACAAACCCAAATAAATAGAATTTTCTCATACTAGACATAGGTGCCAAAAATATGCAATGGAGAAAAGATAGCCTCTTCAACAAATGGTGCTAGGAAAACTGGAAATCCACATGCAACAGAATGAAACTAAACCCCTATCTCTCACCCTGCACAAAACTCAACTCAAAATGGATCAAGGACCTTGGAATCAGACCAGAGAACCTACATCTTATAGAAGAAAGAGTAGGTCCAAATCTTCAACATGTTGGCTTAGGATCAGACTTCTTTAACAGGACTCCCGTAGCACAGAAAGAAAAGCAAAAATCAATAACTGGGATAGATTCAAACTAAAAAGTTTCTCTCAGCCAGAGAAACTATCAGTAATGTGAATAGAGAGCCTACAGAGTGGGAGAAAATCTTTGCCACGTATACTTCAGATAGAGCGCTAATTTCCAGAATGTATAAAGAACTCAAAAAACTCTACACCAAGAATACAAATAACCCAATCAACAAATGAGCTAAGAAGATCTACAAGCAATCAACAGATATATGAAAAAATGTTCAAATCTCTAGTAATAAGAGAAATGCAAATCAAAACCACCCTAAGATTTCATCTCACCCCAATTAGAATGGCGATTATCAAGAATACTAGCAACATAGGTGTTGGCAAGAATGTGGAGAAAAAGGTACACTCGTACATTGCTGGTGGCGTTGCAAATTAGTGCAGCTACTCTGGAAAGCAGTGTGGAGATTCCTTAGAAAACTTGGAATGGAACCATCATTTGACCCAGCTATCCCACTCCTTGGCCTATACCCAAAGGACTTAAAATCAGCATACTACAGAGATACAGTCACATCAATGTTCATAGCTGCTCAATTCACAATAGCCAGACTGTGGAACCAACCTAGATGCCCTTCAACTGATGAATGGATAAAGAAACGGTGGTATATATACACAATGGAATGTTACTCAGTCATAAAGAATTATAAAATTATGGCATTTGTAGTCAAATGAATGAAATTGGAGAATGTCATGCTAAGTGAAATAAGACAATCTCAAAAAACCAAAGGATGAATGATCTCGCTGATAAGCGGATTATGACACATAATGGGAAGTGGGAGGGGGCAAGAATGGAGGAAGGACAGACTGTATAGAGGGAAAAGAGTGGTGGGAGGGGTGTGGGGGAAGGAAAAAATAACAGTGAATTAAAAACTATTACCCTATATAAATGTATAATTACACAAATGCTATGCCTCTACTTTATGTAGAAACAGAGAAACAAGATGTATCCATTTGTTTACAATAAATTTTTAAAAAATAATCATGAAAAGTGGTTTAAATGTAACTAAGAAAAGAATGTTAAAAAGTGTTACAAATAAGAGAGAAAGAGTAGAAATTTACCTAAGAGTAAATCCTTTTACAAATTTTCTGTTAGTAAAGAAATGTCATTGACTGAAGGACAGAAAGAATAGATTAGGGGAAAAAATGACTTGAAATACATGTTATAATATTCATTTATGAAAATATGAATTCAAGATATACAAAAGATGGCATTAAAAGTAGTTATTGACATATTAATAAGTTTAAATGATTTCAGAGAACTGCTTATTTAAAAAATAAAATTATAATCTTGGCTCATGCCTTATATTCAAATAGCTTCTTTACATATCAAATAACAAAATGTAAGAACAGTGCATTCAATGAAACTTGAGAATTTCAGTGAATATCAATTTACTTTACTGTGGAAGACATTTTGAAGATGCAAGGAAAAAAAATTTTTAAAGAAACTTATATATTTAACATGGGGACCCTTAATATCTTTATTCAAGATATATACATAAAATTAAAACTTTACTACAGGGCTTATACCACCATCTTTCTGTTATTTCCTTACCTAGAATAGTCTAGTGTCCTCTTCACTCTTTTCCCCTGTGTTCCAAAATAGGCACTCAGTTTTATTTTCTGGATCTAAAGAAACCTTTTTGTGTAGGTCATATCTTGTCCACGTTCTCTCATCAAGTGTTTCCTGTACTCATATACCCTGTATCTATAAGTATCTTTTACTTAAAATATAAGTAAGATCCATGTATCTTATGTCTCTTATAAGGTCTATGAGTGGGTAAGTATAATTCAGTGTTTTTGAATATATATGTTTCTCTCAATTTAAAGACTCTAATTTGAAAAATTTTGCCTATGTCTCTATATTTTTTAATGTTTTAAATTTTATTGGTCGAGGTTTGTATATACCTTTTAAAATCATAATGATTAACAAGTATTATGAAAGACATTTTTAAGAAATGTAATTTAATTAGCTAATAAGATCAGTGAAGTGGCAAATTAGCAGCCATAGATCAAATATTAGACACCTATCCTCAATAGATGAGACATTATTTCATAAAAGACATGTCAGCTGTAACAGTCACATCAAATAGAATTTTAAGGCGGAAAAGTCCTTGGAGATGATAAAGCTGAGGCCTATCATTCATGAGGCTGCAGATGACTCTTCAGGCAAGGCTTAAGAATATCATGAGGTGCCATTGGCATTGTTTCAATGTAGAGAATATACGTACAGACTCTTACCCAAGGACTGACCATCTTCTCTTAGAAAAAGCATAATATTTCTCAATAAGTGCTATACAATACTAAGCAAATCATTAGGTAAAAGCAAAAATAAATAAATTTGAGCCAGGCACAGTGACTCACATGTGTAATCCAAGTGACTCAAGAGACTAAGACAGGAGGATCACAAGTTCAAGGCTATCCTGAGCAACTTAGTGAGGCCATAAGCAATTTGGTAAGACCTTTCCCCAAAATAAAAAATAAAAAGTTGGGGATGTGGCTCAGTGGTAAAGTGCCTCTGGGTTCAATCCCCAGTGCCAATAAGAAAATAATGAAAAATTTGGTTTGGTTTTTATAGTTTTATGAATAGCACTCTTATTATGTTCCTAAATTGCTCTAAATATTTATAGGAAAAAAGAAAGGAAAACCTGCAAGTGTTCTCTCTGGGGTCAGGAAATCCATGTTAGGTTCTCACATTCTCATTCTTAGTCTTTTTCTTCTCTCTTTTACTCCCTTGCCATGTTCTTTCTCTCATTACAAACAACCAATACATTCTGTAAAATTTGGCCAGTACTTCACTGAACTTGTACCTTTCAGAATTCATTCTTTAAAAACTCCTAAATAAACACGTCATTAGTTACCTAATGGTCTAAATAATTTGTATTGAAATCTCCCTCTGTGTTAGAAACTAGAGGATCATATGGAAATAATCTGATGGCAATTGAGCTCTGAAGCAATAGAGAGAAGAGCCAATACTTGTAATTATAATACAGAGAAAACCATAACAAATAATTCAAAGGTGATTCAAAGTACTATGGAAGCACATTGGGAAAATGAGTTATTTACTTTGTATTGAAGATGTTTTAATTTTTGGCTTTTTATTTAATATGTGATCATAATTTAAGCAGAACTTGATATTTGTTTTACTTGATTTTATGTCATTGTAAATAAACATTAAAGGTATAATATATAATTGTTGTTTTTTCAATTTACAAAACCCAGTTTTATTTCTTTTTATTTTTTATTAATTTTTAATTTGTTCTAATTAGTTGTACACGAGAGTAGAATGCGTTTATACATTTTGATAGATCATACATAAATGGAGTGTAATTTCTCATTTTTCTGATTGTACATATTGTAGGATCACATCAGTCATGCAGTCATATGTATCTCAACCAGAAGAAAGAACTATTACCAGCTAAAATATTTTGAGAGTCAAAAAAAAAAAAAAAAAAGGAGAAAAAAAATTTTCACCCTCTAAATAGAAGGCTTGGACTCTGCCTGTTGGTGTTGCCATTCTGAATAGGTTGTGCTGCAGTGTACAACTTAAATGTCCCTCAAAGGCGTGTGTTAAAATGTGTTAAAGTCTTGGTCCTTAGCTTATTATGCTTTTGAAGGCTTGTGGAACCTTTAAGAGGTAGGAACTAGTGAGAGGAAATTAAATCATTGAGGTATGTCCTTGGAGAGGATATGAGCACCCTGGCCTCTTCCTGTCTTTCCTTTGCTTCCCAGCATCCATAAGGTAGACAGGTCTCCTCTGTCACATGTTCCAGCAATTTTATACAAGCCACAACATATCCAAAGCAACAGAGCCAAGTGACCATAGACTAAAATCTATGGAATTATAAGCCAAAACAAACTATTATTCCTTTTAAGTTGATTAACTCAGTTATTTTGTCATAGTGACAGAAAGCTGACTAAGACAGAGTGGCTGAGTACATTGAAATAAAAGTTCAATGTACCCGAACTTAAATTTTTTTTTATAACACCTCCTCTTCAAGTTAGCTTTTCATTTTTGATAACACCTTCACATCAGTTTTTAATTCACTTAATTCTCTTTTGTCTAATTTGTTAGCATATCATAACATTTTAAAAGTGGTTAGTTTGTACAGAAATAAGTCATCAAATAACTCAAATTTTTAATCATCTAGTTGAATTGAGGTAATATAAAAATAAACCAAACTTGTTGCACCATAGCAATATATCTGCAGAAAAAGACTTACCTTAAGGTTATTATAACCCAATTTTGCCAGAAAATATCATACATAAAAAAATCCATTTTTTGTATGCACTTCAAAGAATATTGAGTTTTGGTTGGAATTTTCCTGGTGAAATGTGACTATCTGAAGTAAACAGTTTATAAGATGTTGCTTATGCACACTTGCTTCTGCTAAATTTGAAAATATTTTCTGCTTATTGTGTGCCTATTGATTGATTAAAGAGATAAAGATTAGAATTGAATATTACTAACTTAATTGCTCACTTGATTTCAACATAGAAATTATTTTAAATACTATAAACTATTTAACATTTATTTTTCCTTTCTAAAACTAAAAAAATGTCAATTTGTTTTAGGGTGCTATAAGCTCATTATAAGAAATGAAGAACTTTAGATAAAAATGAAGTGCTTAATTAAAATAAATAATAACCTCTATCATTTCAAATATTTTTGGGACATATACTCCAGGCTTTTCTGCAATTTTTTTTAAACAAGTGATATTACTTATTAGTTATGCAAGATGAAATGAGTTTTTCTAGTATCTATTAATCTCATTAATTCTAGGAATTATTCTATATAAAAGACAGAAATGCTGACCTCTGTATAAAAAAAACAAAATATTACATACTTTTGTTAATTATAACAAAAATAAGGATTATACTATCATTTCTTAAATTAATTTCAAACAAAAATGTGTATGTAAAACAATTAGAAGAATGTATGTGGATTTTAGTGCATGTCGAAAGTGAAAATAAATTCAAAACTGCAAAAATATATTCCTTAAGTATAAAATACCCTGTTGTAGTGATCACTGTAAGATGGAGAACGAGGAGGAGGTCAGGTATGGTAGGACTAGAATAGTTCCAAATTTTTAATTTGTATTATATTTGGAGTTACTTGAAGGCCTTCATACATATATTCCTATGAACTGATTTTTGAAATGCAATAAAAAATTTATCTCTTCCTCAGTGGGATATATAACTGAATACAATAATAATTATACAATGAAATTTAAATTACTAGTTTGTTGTATTATAAAAAATATGGTTTGATATTTAAACAATGCTCTGGATTCATAATTAAAGCCCTTGTTTCACTATTTGATTAAAATTAATTCTGAGTCCACTAACACTGTAATAACATTTAATGTCAATCATTTAAAAATTGTTTTGTGTCATAAGGGAGAAAAGCTATTATCAAGCCTAAGAATTAGCAAGAGTGTCAGGCAAGTAAATAACCTGTCATACAGCTGTTAATACTGATTAATCTCTGAAACACCATCTCTTTAATAAATGAAGAATAAATATAAAGGACACCAAGACCAGAAAACATTCAATGAATATTTAAGAACAACTTGATATAGTCCACATTTTACTGTTTCCCTAGGAATGTTTAAAATATTGTTTCTATTAAAATGTTTATCTTATGCTATTTTACTATACATGTAATAAATTCATTGCAGAAAATTTTAAATGATATAGGTCACCAAGAAAGGAGAGAGGGAGAGAGGGAGGGAAGGAGGAAAGGAGGGAAAGAAGAGGGAATGGGGGAGGAAGAGGAGAGAGGGAGGAGATGAGAAAGGACGAAAGGAAGAAAGAAGACACAAAAAGGAAAGATGAAAGAAAAGAATTATCCTACCTCCTGGGATATTCATTTTTGTTATTTCAGACAGGTAGATTCGATAGATGAATGATAGCTAGAAAACAGTTTGGAAGAAAATCTGTTTTTGCAATTGGTAGTTCTACATGATTATTTTTTCCTGCTGATAAATTTAATTTCTGAATGGATTCATCACATGGGCGAACTATGAATTCTTCAACTATCCAGGCTGTATTTAAGAACTATACTAAAGCTGATTTACGGTTTTCTACAAGTATAAAAACTTTCTGTGCAGCTTTTACAAATGCTTAATGGGCAATTCCTGAGGTAAATGAGGAACCTGAATCGTGTAGAGATAGCTTTCTGAGAACACGACACAAGGACAACAGCATGAAATTCTGACTGCAGACAAGCTGCCTCTGCAGCATTGGAGAAGCCTAAATGGTTTGGCCATACCTTTTACGAAATTGGTGTTTGTCTCCAGAACTAAAATTTAAGACCCTGGCCTGACATTGTGTGTAACATCATTAACAAAAATACAACCCTATCGTAATCCCTGGGTTATAAGCCATTCTGGACAACATGAAACATACAAGAACATAAATAAAGAGACAAGAAAGCTGTTACTTGTTTCCAGTACCCAAGATAGTGATTGTTTCTTTGCTTCTGAACATTGTTGAATTTATTTGCTCCAAGACTGACCTGGATTTTCCACATAGTCCATGGACACTGTTATATAAAGTGGTGCAATTCTCAGTAACATGCTCTAGGAGGAAGATAGAAAAATGGCAGGTTTGGCTTCTCAGACCAACTGTGACGGTAACTACAAAAGTAATATTCTCCTATTAAATATTGTAAAATCCATTCACTTCAATGATTAAATGTAAACTTTGCAATATCCTTGTGGGGGTGTTCTAAGAGAATTTTAAAGATATTTTAAAAATGTACATGAGAAAAATAGTTTGTCCAGGATATCACCTGTGCTACTTAACATTATGCTATTACCAACAATAGTATAGCAGTGAGAAAAATGGGAAGAACGGAAGTGGAAGGGTTAATACTGTGATTTTTTTTTTTTTTTTTTCCTAAGAGAAATTAACAAAGGGACCAAAATTCTAGCCAACTTGTGACAGACCAATGTTTTATAAATGTTGTTCTGCAATTTCCCTTGATGGTCCCTAAGTGTGTGTGAACAAGAGGAAATTAGTAAGAGGGCCATGGATTAAAATGCTATGGGGTCTGGTTATCAATGCATAGTGAGACCACCCGTGACTGGAGTAGAAAAAAACTTTACCCTGCTTTTACTTTCTCCAGGGACCTTTCTTTAAACAAAATTTCTTAGTCTTTAAAATGTTTATGATCAGTACTTTTATAAGACATATTTTAACTTGCTTCTTGATAGTGGCTTGGATAGAATTTAGGAGGTTGAACCAAAACTTAGGTCTTCACCATGGGGTGTTTCAGAAGAGTGCCTAAGTATGCAGATACTGCAGAGAATCAGAACACTGGACAGAAAACTCATGACTGGGTAAGGGATGTTCATGAATGCTTTGTAATTGACAAATGTATAAGTGATTGGAAACATCCATTAAGATCATATAAAAATGTGATGCTTAATTGTTTTTAAAATGTTTTCTATGTTATCAAATCAAATCTAATATTTTCGAGTTATTAACTATCTTGTTTCTCACTAGAGAATTCTTAATCAAGGGGAAAATCTTGTGCTGTGAGAGCTGTATTCTCCAGAAATCATTCAGTACTGGAAACAAATCTCTTAATTCCCCTCCCTCAAATTGCTATAGCTCCTTGAAACATTTAACCCAATTTTCCAAATTCTATCATTAATAGATAAAGATATAAGTTTTCTAAATGCTTGATCCTTTCACCATCAATGAGGGTGATAAGGTAAGGCAATTTTCTTCAGTAGTACAGAAGAAAGAAAAGGGGTATTGGTATACTGTCGCCTCTTGAACAATTTAATTTAAAGTACAATTACTTTATAATGTGATGTTAATTTAAAAATTGCTAGAAGCTTTCCAAAAAACTTAAGTAAATAATTACTTGAAACTATTTTAGCAAATTAAATCATTTATAATTATGAATTTGACTCCTCAGTAAATTTCATTAGAAGGTTGACATACTCATAAATTTGATAAGGCTAAAATTCCCTTTAGCAAATTCCTCATCTACAACATTTATTTATAGCTTTGAAGTAGTTAAAATTTATAGCTGAAGTTTCTTTTCAAGAGACAAAAACAAAGGTAAAAACAAGAATCAAGTTTATCAGAAACTTAAAAGCTTTGCTGCTAATTTCCAAAGAATCACTCTGAACCATTAGCTATAGACACAATGTGATTCAAACCAAAAACCAGAACCCTGATCTAAAACTACAGGTCACGCCCTTTCCCGGTCAATTTTATTAATTACTTTCTGGCTGATTATGTTAACTGCAGTTTCAAATTCTTGGATGGCCTCAGCTACTCCCAACTCCAAACTAGTACTATGATCATTTAAAAAACATTTTTTCAGGAGTCAAAGAAAAATCTTAATTTCAAATGAAGTTATGTAGATGATACGGACAACCAAATGACAACTTATTTGCCTAGACAGGAAAGTGTCTATTGTCAAGCTATCTTGATATGAATATTGTTGTGACCTTTGAATATTATTGTGACCTTTGAATAGTATCTAAATATATAAACAGAAAGAAGGAAGACAGGAAAACAAGGAATATAAGGAAGGAAGAAAAAAATCATATCTATTATGGGTTTTTGTATATAGAAGTCCATTAGCATATATGGTGAGGAGATTAAAATGCTATGGGGTCTGGTTATCAATGCATAGTGAGACCACCCGAGACTGGAGTAGAAAAAAAAAATTTATTTGGGGGAAAGAGAAGAAACTGGCTGATTAACTAGGGCTGCAGCTCCAGAGTAAAGTTTGGGAGAGCAGCCTCGAGTGGTTCAAGCAGGCTGTTCTAAAAGGTGAAAACCACAAAAATTTTGGCAGGCTTAAAAGAGGGGTCTTTTTCCAAGAAATGCAAACAGTAAGCTTCAGTTTATCTATTTCAGGCGCCATCTGGTGGGTTAGCTTGGGGGCCTCCAGGGGGATGGGTTGCTTCACAGAAATTGTCACAATAACCCTAACTCATGGCCACATTTTTTGTCTTGGGTATTTCTGTCCTTGCACTACCACAATCAGCACAACTCAAAGATTTTATTTGCACGCATTTCGGTTTGGTCAATCTTAACTAGATATATTTGTTTTATATCACAGGGTCTCCACCTTTTTGTTTTTATAAGGGGGTCTCTACTCTTTCATAATAGATATGCTCATTTGCTAAAAACAATTATCCATGAGAGGAAAGGAAAAGGTAGTGGAAACTAAATACAAAAACTATATGGTATTTTTTAAAAATTCTTTAATATTTGTATATTTAATCGGATATCCTAGTCTGTTTTTTAAAAATTTTTTTATTTGTTCTAATTAGTTTTACCTGACAGTAGAATACATTTATACATTTTGGTAGATCATACAAAAATATAAATGTTAGTTATGTTTAGATATGAGGTGTTCCCCCAAAACTCACCTTTGAGACACTGCAAGAAAGTTTATAGGAAATGATTGGGATAGGAGTAATCTAGTCAATTTGATAATCCCTTGATACAGATTAACTGAGTGGTGACTATAGATAGGTAGGGCGTGGCTGGAGGAGGCGGGTCATTGGGGTCACACTTTTGGGATGTATATTTTGTCCCTAGTGTGCTGCCTCACCTTGAGCCCCAAGGAATGGAGCCAGTCTTCTAGACTGAGGCCTCTGAAACCGTGAGACCCAAAATAAACTTTTCCTCCTCTGATTGTTATTGCCAGATCTTTTGGTCACAGCAACAAAAAAGCTGACGAAAACATATGTCATTCTTGGCACTTTGCCAGGAAGTATCTTGTTTTAAAAAGTAAGGTTTAGTTCTAAATCTCCCTTCCCAATTTCTCCTCATCCAAAATACCCAGTCTAACTATTCTAACAAAATAAAAGGCTAAAACACAAGAAACAGAAGTTTCTCATTCACTGAAGCTAATCTCTGCAGAATAGAAATGGATTCAAATAATCCTCAGAGGAAGTTTGTTAAACCCCCCAAATGCCATAATGTCTAATGTTGAGGGAGTCTTACCTTCTTACTTAAAACTGTCCATTTATTCATGAAAACAATTACCACAGTCCTATGTCCTTGTCTAGACTGTGTGGCAATAGAACGAAGAGTTCTCTGAATTATCTCCTATTATTTTATGAATATTGAAGAATTTGCATGAAAGTCTATGTAACTATTCATTTAAGAAATAGCATTAAAGTACACAGAATATGTTTATTTCACTATGGAGGATACTTTGAATTTTTAACATGTGCTTAGGATGATCATGATTAAGACAAGGGAATTTCTGATTTATAGGAAACAAAGTAGAAAGAGTTGTACCCCCCCAAAAAAGGAATTACCTAACTTAATGATTGATTATGTATAAAGACAGCTGACAAATATTTTCCTTCTCTTAGCTTCTTATCAGATGCTATATAAATCAGTATTTATCATAAGCCAATATCTTCATTTATTGGATGCTGAATTTCATGTCTCTCAGCCCATCCATCTCTCTTCCTACCAATCTATTATCTGCTCAATTATCTATTCATATATTTATCCATATTTCTACTTATACCTAAATATTTTCCAGTATAGTAATATCCAGTACATTAGAACTGGATTGCTTCATTTAGATTCTTACTGCAGTTGATTTTAAAGTAAACACTCACCGAGTAGAGTACTACACCCACAGATTGCCTGACAACCTCTGCAGATTTCAAGGAGGATTCCACAGAGAACTAGTAATAAATGCAGGAAAAGTCTGACACCCAATTGGCCTTGACAAATGGACATTTATATCCAGAACCAAATGACCATTTCCAATAATGCTGACTTTGAATACATGTTTGAGACCAGAAATAGCATGGGTCTAAGTATATGGAAAAACTCCCAAATCAAAACCAAAGCATTAGATTTTTCAGAGCAATTTATATAGATTTGGCAGAGATTGTTCTGACCTTCCATGCCTTGTGCTTTTTCTTATTCTACAGAGCCCCTTCCTCCTCTTTCTAGCCTTCCTGGACTGTTGATATTCCCTATCTGACTCTGAGGTGACTGAAATTAGAGTCTGAGAATGTTAAGCTCTAGAATATGTAGCAATAATTTAAAGTTTTAGTACATCTTAATTAACACACATTTTAGAAAGGTGTAGAGAAAATGTTGATGACTTAAGATTAATGTGAAAATATATTTTACAGTGCCATATGTTTTAATAATCACCTTAATTAATATCAATTTTTAAAATCATACAAAACTATATTTTTATTCATTCCCATTTTGCATTACAACCATTCTTCCACCATACATATGTAGATGTAAGAAGAGTTGGATCCCTAGTGCATTTAAAACCAGATAGCTCCAAAAATTACAAATTCTATGCTACACATTTAATTTTTAAATACCCCTTACATAAATTTTCTTTACTTTTATCATTTTCAGCTTTAGGTCAGACACTGTTTGAAACTTGTATCAAAGAAACATGAATACCAGCATTTTTGAACATGTAGGAAATGTGGAAGCCATCCTCTCCTTGTGACTTTAGCCCTATGCTCTGAGAAAATCAGCACATAAAAAGGAAAAAAAAAAAAAAAAGATTATCACTGAAGTCTGGTTCACCCAAAGCTTTGCTATGCTTCCTCTCTGTACTTTTAGAGCTATTCAGGGAGGAACATGTTCATAACAGAATAATGCCTATCTTCATTAATGTCATGCATTTACTGACATATGCTAAATGTAGACTCAAAAATTATAGTCATTTTTAGAACTAATTGATTTCCCTCTTATCCTATATCTTCAAGTCGTTCATATAGATATATTCTTTTTAAACACCTTTGCCTCTCTAACACTGATTGCCCTCCATTCTCATCTCTATCACTCTCAGACACTCTCTTAGGTTACCATCTTCTTTCTCATTCTCTCCAGGCCAAATAGTCTTCTGAATCACTGGCAAAATACATTTTTGTTGTTACATACTGCTTTCATTAAATAATGTCTCCTTTCCATGGAGTCTGTGATAAACTGATAAACATTCCCCCTTTCCTGGTTTTCAAGGCTTCCATGAAGAAATTTATCTCCTAGAAAAGAGATTTAGCTATTTCCTGATTGTAGAAACAATTTTAGAAAACATTCAGGAAGTCAAACTTTATAAGACAATTCTATGGTGTTTGGGGAGTAACACTTAACCACACATGCACATTGATGTAAGTTAAAATGCTTAACTCATAACTTCAAATGTAGAAAAACTGACAGAAAACTGAATTCAATTGTTATTTTAGGTATCATAGAACAAAGAAATGAGGGAAATTTACAAGCGAAATCTAGAAAGAAGGGACTAATTTAGGTCCATTAAAATGTGCATTGTCTGCCAAGCATGGTGGCACATACATGTATTTTCAGCAGCTTGGAAGGCTGAGACAGCAGGCTGTGAGTTCAAAGCCTGCCTCAGCAACTTAGTGAGTCCCTAAGTAACTTAGCCAGACCCTTTCTCTAAATAAATTTTTAAAAAAGGGCTAGGGATGTGACTCAGTGGTTAAGTGCCTCTGGGTTAAAAACAAAAATGTGAGCAATTGCAATTTTCTCACATTTGCTAATTCAATAGGTAAAAACTCATTTGTTTACCTGTCTGGTTAAATGGAAAATTAAGCAGTTTGCCATAATTTTGTCAGGCATTTGTATTCAATTTTAGTGTACAAAGTTCATTATTTGAATGAACACTATTCTTACTGACATGATTTCTAAATATAATATTGTTTTTCTGTCATGTGAATTACAAATATTCTCAACTTATTTCTGTGCATTATACTTTATTTTTGAGTAACATGAACATATTTTGATTCCTATTTCTATGATTATATTTTGACATTAAATATAATATGTCTTATTGTAAGCTCTTCATAGTTTTTTTTTTTTTGGATTTTAATCATTAAGCCATATATATTCTTTGAATCCAATTTTATTTTTTCCAACACTCAATGACCTCAAAGAATGTGTGATATTATTGAAATTTCTATTTTCTCTTCACTTCTCTCCTGTTTGCCTGCCCATGTTATTATGAACCAATGCCACAATATTTTGGTTACTTTAGCATTGCTACTGTTCTTTATTATAATTCTTGTTAGAATTTCCTGATTTTTTTCATTTTTATAATTTGAAACTAAAATGCCAGGTTAAAAAATCTGATTTTAATTGGAATAATTTAAAACTTATGAATTAGGGAAAACTTCATTTAAAATATTTATCTTTCTATTTAGTGATATTTTGTGTTTCCCATAAAATAAATGACTTGAAAAATATTATAAGGGATTTTCTTGAGTACCAATAGTTAATTTGGAACAAGTTAATATTTGGACTCTTCTAATAAGGGTGAACAAGGTGTTTTAATAACCAGACTATTTTGGTAGCAGTACATGACAACATAGGCTGGGAAAAAGGAGAGAAATGGTCTCTGTCTGAGATAAATGGAAAAAAATCAGAGAAGTTAAATTATAGAACACATTCTTTGAGACCACTGGGTATTGGGGGGCGCAGAATCAAAGGAGAGTAATTAATATGCATCTTTATCCTTCTCAATAGATGCAGATTTCTGTTCTCTTCATTTCAGAAAAGTTTCAACCAAAGAACTTAACAAAGTATTTTTATTCAATTCACTTGATCATAATGTTATTCCTTTGCAAAAAGACCAGAATAATCATCAGCTCAGTGACCAACAATTGTTTCTTTAGCTTGCTTAACTTTTTTGTATCATTGAATTTTTCCATGTACAATGTAATTCCAGAATTAAGCAGAGAATATTTTTTTATCAGCCTGACTCCTCCTTGAATCCCCTTTGCTCCTAAGATGAACTAAACTGAGCTATTAGTAAGATTAGCCCTGTGGGAATTGCCATTTCTGCCACTCATATCCCAATGCTTTAAGTTGTCTGGCAGTGTGGGTTTACTGAGTAACTAAGGGAATCATTCACATTGTCCCATTTGCTAATCCACTGATAGTATTTTGGGAATTACCTCCAAATAATGAGAAGGTGGGGAGGCAATCCCAGAATCTAAGACAAAATAATATAAAAACAAATAAAAACCCTAACTGGAATAGTCTTCTTAAGAGAGACTATAATTTGCTTACTGGAAGCCACACTGTGGATAATTAAATTCACCTTTTGAAGTTTTCTTGCATTTATGTATTTTGCCACTAGATTATTCTTAAAGTACCTCAAAGGAGAGCCCATTTATCTAAACAACAAAACTATTCATTAGCCCATTGCTCAACAGTGAAAAGATATGTAAAGTTTGTTTTAAAACTTTTAATGTTTGAAAGAACATTATTGCTAATGACATTAATTCTCCATTCCTGTTTGGATAACAGACTGTTACTAACTTACAGTAGTTTACCTGAAAATGGTAAATATGAATTGCTGCATTTTTTTTTTGATATGGTGCATGCTATTTCTGTTGTACTAATGCTCCCTCCCTTTGCCATTCACCACTTCCTTGACCTTGGGACAACCTTCAACTGAAAGCACCATATCTCTTGTGCAAGCAGTTTTCACTGACTATAGACGACCACTCTGTCTAGGCACAACCAGGGCAGAAGTATAAGAAAACAAATCGTCCCCAGAAGCATAGTTATCATACTTACTTGAGTTGTGTTTTCTGTATCATTTCTCAGAGCCTTGTAGTGATATTTAGCTCTATTTGCTCACAGCACTTACTTGATAAAAGTTTTATTTTGTTTTTAATTGACACATAATGATTACACATATTTATAGAAGTACAGTATGACATTTTGATTCATGAATACATTGTGTAATAATCAAATGAGTGTACTCAACACATCCATCACCCCATACATTTATCAATTCCTTGTAGTGAGAAAATTGAAAATCCTCTTTATTAGCTATTTTGAATATTCAATACAATATTTTTAACCATAGTCATCCTACTTTGCAATAGAACACCAGAACTTTCTCTTCCCATCTGTCACTTTTACCCATTTACTAATCTTTCACTATATCTTCCCTTCCTCTCTACTCTGCCCAGCCTCAGGTAACCATCAGGTAACTGCTATTCAATTCTATACTTCTATGAGACTGACTTTTTTAGATTCCATGTATGAGTGATATCATATTGTACTTGTCTTTCTGTGCCTGGCTTATTTCACTAATCATACTGTCCTCTAGGTTCATCCTTTCTTTTTTTTTTTTTTTTTCTTTTTTGTGAATGTCAGGATTCCCTTCTTTTCTGTTACTGAATCACATTTTATTGCATATATACACATTTTATTTACCCATTCATTCACTGATGGACATCTAGGTTGAGTTCAGATCTTGATACTGACAATAATGCTGCAATAAACAGAGGAGTACAGATGTTATTTTACCCTACTGTTTTTTGGCCCTTCATCATACTTACTTCTACAGTTCTCTACTGGCATTTTCAGAAGTTATCCTTCAAGTAAATTTCTTGTGTTCAAACTTTGTAGAATCTGTATCTGTGGAATCTTATACATTTCTTTAGGATGCCCAATTTCCCCATATTTAAAAAATTAGATGTAATATACAACATTGTGTTTGGCATATGTACATCCAGCTACATGACTCACAGCAAATCTTCAGTGGCCATGTCTATACCAGTGATCTTTCTCCCTTTATTAGAGTTGACTAGTCTGCAAATAGAAGTATCTCATTGAAGCTAGGCTAATCTTCTCTTGCAGGGACTTAAAGCTTGCATGAAGAGTCAAGAGAATGGACTGGTAGAGGCAGGTTGACAGCAGTGTCGTAGAAAGAAGGTTCATAAACTACTTTGCCAACATCCCCCGAGCAGTCCTGTTCTCTTTCAAGGACTAGTGACTTTTCTTCAGTTCTGTGATACCCTCAAAACGGTTAAATAAATTCTCCCTTCACAATTGTATTCTGCTGCATGAAGCACCTCCCCAATTCCTTCCCTCAGTGCTCAGCACACATAAGAATATTTGAAGTTCAAAACCCACAAGTTATCAAAACAAAACTCCTCCTACCAAAAGACTGTCCAGCACTTTAAACTTTTTAAAAAGTTTTTGCTTTTATTTAATAGCTTCAGTCATTAAAAGCTTCAGTCACCTTGAACCCTAATTGGAAATAGGATGTACATTAGATTACTCATAATGATCAAAGAGTGAGAATAGAATTTGAGATTTGCCAAACAATATTTTTTGGCTAAAACACTCATTTTAGAGTTTACTGGGTACCCATTTAAAACAGCCAATGTGCTGAGCAACAGATGAAAACTCTTCACTCTGCTCTTCCCTGCAGAATGACATTATTGGTTTCTGAAATTTATTTATAATGTTTAAACTCCTCCTTCAAAAAGTTAACAGGTATATTGAAATTATAATGTTTAAATTATAGTTCTAAATTCCTGGGAAAAGAACTAAGATAAGCCTAGCTTGGATCAGTTGTCTACCACTCAAGCATCAATTATGGTTGAGACAAAGGAGTGACATTTTACAGACTGGCTGCTGTGGGCGCATCACAGTTATGAGGAGGTGAAAGTTTCCAGAATGTCAGATTGATAGGAATTTCCAAGAGGTTTCTGTCTATTTAAGGTAGGTGATCAGACATCCTAGTTTTCCCAGATAGACATTCCTGGTTTATGCATGTGTTTTAGGTACAATTATTAACACTGCTCCCTTTTCCTCTCAAGAGTTCTGTTTTTAATGATTTATGTCACCTCATTATAGAAATCATCAACAGAAACTCTATCCTTCGATTTGAGAGAACAATTGTGACCTAGGAAGGTTGAAAGACTTTCTCAAAGTCATCCAATTGGTAGTAGTCTAACAATAAAATGCAGGTGTATGATATCCCATTTTATTAATTATTTTATGTTGTTTAATGAATTCTTTTCTATATTCTACCTTGCAATGGAGAGCATAGAGTTATTAAATAGTGAATTAAAGCTCTTTTCAGTCTAGTGTTAAAAGGTAAAGAGTAACCCAATACTATAAAGTGATAAATGATCAGAATTACTGTCTGTTACAATCTGAATATTTGTGTCTCCTTAAAATTCATATGTTGAAATCATAACTCCCCAAATGATATTTATAGGTAGTGCCTTTGGAAGCTGATTATATCATGAAGTCAGTCTTCATGAATGGGGTTCATGCTCTTACAAGAGGCCCAGTGGAATTTGTTGGTCCCTTCCATAATGTGAGGACACAGTGAGAATTATCAATGAGTCAGAAAATGGACCCATGAGACACTAATCTGCCAGCCTTTGATGTTGGACTTCTCAACCTTCAGGGCTATGACATATAAATCTTATCATTTATAGCTGCCCAGTCTATAGTATTTCATTATAGCAGCCTGACAGCATCCTAAACAATTAGCCCAAGAGAAAATTGTTTTGCAAAACTTTATTGGGGAAACAAAGTGCCATTATAAAATAAAGCACAATTCCAAGTCATGTTTACTTGTTTTCTTATCAGTAAATGGAAATCAGCCTTGATTCTATTTGCAAATACCCTCTTATTAGGGCATTTGTACCCTCCTGAAGAATACACTCATTTTGAAAGTTTAAGCAGAACTTAGGATGCCTCCCTTCTAGCTGAGTGAACCAGAGACTAACATCTTAGAATGACTCTCAAAATGGATACCTCCAATTCCAAAAATTTCTAGTAATGTAGCCCTTCAGAGAAAATTATTCACTTTAGAGAAATGGACTTCTCCCAAGATTAGGATAAAACATATCTTTGAAATGGGTAAATCTGGTAACACCAACATTCTAAAACCACTCTTTCTCTATAGTATTGTTTTCTCCATCATATTTTCTAATCTTTGGCAGACTTTCCATCTCTCTTACTGTGAAAATTTTCTCAACGTGAATTTTCATGATTCTATAAAGGATAAATGGCTATTAGGTATTCTGTTATTTCCGTCAGGATTACCATTTGAGTCTTACCTACAAAACCCTAAGATTTTGATGCCAGGAATTAAAATCAATAATTTCATTTTATTTAATAATTTATTTAATAGTAAATTAATTATTTATTTAATAAACTGCAATATTATTTGAGGTAGACTTATCATTACTCCCCGAATCATGCTAAATTTGTGACCCCCTAATCCACCTACTTTACCTGGTCTGTCTTCCAACATAGGTCCTAGGCACATCTAGCAAAACTGAATGAAGACCTCTTTCAGAATAGTCCAAATTGGAAAACTAAGTTCACAAATTTCTATTTGCAAAAGCACTTTAAAAATATGGCAGAATGATCAATAGCAACTATACATTTTAATAGGAGCTGAAAAAAATATCATAGGCAAAAGATAGGCTTTTTACCTAAGGGAAAGCTTTAAATTTTGGCATCTTGATAGGTGATTTTCAGAGGAAGCTGAGTTATGTCTTTTCTCAATCACTCCACACTTAGAAATGTCAGCAGCAGAATAATACTTTGACTATTGTCACTCAAATATGTGTCAGTTGATACTGTGAAATGGGTGAGCTGGTGAGTAGAAACTTTAGGTTGAGGAGAAAATTTCCTGTACTCTTTGCATATTCAAATAAAAAAAGTAAGACCCTAGTCCCACTTATTATTCCTATAGAAGAAAGCCAAACATGTTTGGTTTCCTACATGTTTGGTTAATTATTGCCATATGATTTGTTCCATTTTGAATAGAAGAACATTGTACAGAATCAATGAAGTGATATACTGAATTTTAAACAACTGTCAAAATTCAGAGCTAATTTTCAAACTACTTGATCCTCATCTTTGCACAATATAATTTGTCTAATTTTAATGAGAACCTGCCTATTTTGTGGAAAAAGTATAAGAAATAACTTTCTATTAAATGACCTTTAGGAATTTAATTAAAATAAGCATAAATTTGCAAGGTATATTTATTAGAGGGTGCTGAAATGTAGAAACTGCTCATAAGAAAGAGCTTCAGGGTTAACTGAATTAAGCATCCATGAAACAGTCTGAAACTTTCTGCAGTACAATTAGGAGAAAGACCAGTGACTACATTGAAAGGTTGTTACTTTGGAACTCCCAACTTACTGTTATATCTTATATACTTATATATTTCTATATGATTTGCCAATTTATAATCCCAAATATTAATTTACTTCTTATACCTTCCAAGATAGTTTTAGTTCAAGTTATAATTGTCACTAGCCATTCTGAGTTTACATTTGCAGAAGAAAATAAAAGGAGGCACAATATATACTTGAGTCTCCTTATCTTCCATCGTCTTGAGTCTTGTTGGAAACATAATATATAAGGATACTCTATAATCAAATTTGGAATACTTGAATCAGTTTTCAAATTGAAGAGTTACGTCTTAGCTGTCCAAATCATTGTATTGGGGAAACACCACTGTCTGACAATTGCAATATGTATTCTTTTGGTTCTGACTTGGGGACCACATTCCTGAGAAACTGTCTTCTAACTAAAGAGCTTAGGAAAATATTCTCCAGACTTTGTTTGAAAGTAATTCATTTAAGACAACTGGTTCAGAAAAGAGCCTAATTCCATCTGATTTAAATGGCATTAGAAATGACAGTGTGCTCCCATGAGATGGTGAATGGTGGAGAAAAATATCTTCAGCAGGGAGCCTGGAGACTTCACATCCAGCCTTAACTCTATCATCGTGTGACTGAGAACAAGTTATTTCCACCAAATGGAATTCATTTTGTCAGTTGTTAAAAAGAGTCATTTTGTATTATTTCCACAGTCACTCTCACCCTTGAAAAAAACTCAACCTGTCTTTTCATTATGCATGGTATAGCTAAAATACCTAGTTAAGAGTAAAAACAAGTATTACAGCAGCAGTGTTAATTGCTAAGTACAAAGACTTATCGAATTGATCTGTTGCTTGTTTTGTGGTAAACTTCATTTTATTATATATCTCACTGCAAAATTCTTACTGATATTTTTCTTTTATTCTTTCCTCCCATTACTGTGCATGCTAGACAAGTACTGTACCACTGAGCTACATCCCCAGCTGATATTATTTCTTACCAGGTTGTATTTTCACTTAGAAAGTATAGAGTTAAAAGCAAAATTTGAATCTCAGAATTATTTCAATTTCAACATTTCTAAACCTCAACTTTTTGAAGTACCTTATAGTCTTAGCTATTTTTCTCCACTCACCTATATTATATTTCAAGTTAAACTCAGAGACTGATTTGGTTTCTTTTCTTCTTTTTGATGCCTTTTAATTTTATTCAAATTATCTAAAATTTGCAGACTATTAAAGAAACAGAAGGAAATCTTGCACATTGTGGAGGACATATATCATATTTTTCTTTATAGGAAAAGTCTACTCATACTTGTCAGAAAAATGCATATTCTATAAAGAGTATATTAGTCACAATTAGATACTTTTGTCTATCAACTCAACTTTTTAATGTGATTTTCCAAATGACAAAAATTTTCCCATAATTATTTCAAAAACTGGAACGTCTCTGACTACAATAGTATGTTTGATTGATTTAGCCTTTTTCTAACTAATAATGTACATACTCTTAACTGAACTTATGTTTTTAATGTATTAATGTATGTTTTAATAAAGAAAAATTCTAAAGAAGTTGCATTTTTGAAGAAAAATGTTGATAACAGGTCTAGCATTTGCTAGGATTCAGTACTAAACTAAGTTTTTTAGAGCAGGAATTTTTCAAATGAACAATTCATTATGTCGCTTATTAAATATGCAATTATTGAACATATCCTGTTTTCAATAATTGTAATAAGTATATGGTTACACAGAGTTTAAAAAGACAAACACTCTGGTTGATTATATAAAGATTATGTCATCAGCATCTCAACACATTTGACATTTGGCAATCAATGTGATTTCTTTTAAATGAATCAACTAAAGACAATATTACTCAACTCCTTGTAAAACTATTAAAAATCAAATTAAAAACAAAATAGAATGAGTACAATAAATTCTCTGCATGCTAATTTGATAATGTAGATGAAATTAAACAATTCCTTGAATGACACAGTTAATACTCCTCACAAAAGGAAAAATATACAATCTGAATAGCTTTACACATATTAAAGAAATTGCATCAATTATTAGTATGCTTTCTAAAAAGAAATCAGATAAATTTTCACTAGTGAATTATACTAAACAAATAAAAAAAAAAACTAATACCAATCCACTGAAATCTCTTTCAGAAAACAAAAGCAGAATAAACACTTCCTAAATCATTCAATGAGACCAGCACCTCATGCACAAACCCAGAAAAAGACATGACAAGGAAAACTACAGAGCAATAATTCTCATGAATATAACCACGTAAATCTTCAACAAAATATTTGTAAATCAAAAATAACAGTATACAAAACAATATATATATAGCCACGTGAGATTTATCTACATACATGAGGCTTACTCAACATTTGAAAATTAATTTATGTGACCCACCACCATGTCATTAGACTAAGAAAAAAAATCATAAAATCATATCAGCTGTCACAGAAAGTTTTAATCCAGAAATAGTTTGTTACAACAGCAATGAGAAACTAAGATAGTGGTGGCTGATAGAATTCCTATTTCTTACTGGAGAAGAAAGTTACAAATAAATAGAAAAGGTTAAAGGATCAATTTGATAATTAAGAACTGGAGACATATGTATGAATTCATATTTACCTTAATATAAAAAGACTGCATGTAGAAAAGCTTATATGAATATGCACGCATTAATGTATATGCATGTATCTCCAACACTATCAACTTGAGCTAGAAACAACAATACACCAGTAGCAATTCCCACTTGAGTTGGATTATTCAAATTAGTCCATAACACAAAATCCATCAAAATGAGCTCAGGAATTTATTATACCATTTATTTTGCAGCAAATGTATCATATTCCTAATTAATTTTTTCTTAGGTTGATGCTAAATGGGTTCACCCTTCCCGAGAATCTTACCAGTGTACCAGTTCAACCAAGTTCCAAGTGGGGAAAAAAAGAAAAAGGCAATATAAAATGTAAAATACCTTCTCAGTAAATAATCCAATAGAATGTTTATGTAATATTGGTCAGGTGTGGATAATTTTTTCAGGTCTCTGTTAGCAAAGTTCAGTGTTATAAGAACTAATATTCTATTTTTATGCCCTTTAAATAAACATATTTGAAGTGCTATGATAAAAAAAAATCCATTTCTGCTTTTGAAAAAGAGAAATCACCCCTCCTCATGGTTTGTCAAAGATATAGGGGAGATGTTTCTATAAATTATGATTCTAACCAGGGCATATAACTAATTCATATTACAATCAAGTGGGAATATTCCTGATACTAGCAGAACTAAATACTAAAGTTCTATTATCAATGATCCATTTTCTATCTTTTCTGTGGTTGATAAAAGGAGTGACAACACAACTAGTTGTTTTGCAATTTGCAAAATAACTTTTTCCCCAATGGGTTTAATAGTTCCTTCATTTGTTTAATATCTCAGAGGGAAAAATATTCTCCAGGTTAAAAAAAAAATTGTCTGTAAAGTTAAAAATAAATTTAAAAAAAGTTTCCTAAAGGGTAAGCTCCTAAGATAAGAGGATAAGATAATTCCATTTCTACTATGGGCTCAATTTTTTTCCAAAAATTAAAAGACTTTCAAAATAGAATTCTTTACGAAGTACATATCATCATCAACTTTTGCTTCCCTTTCCCTAAAATCAACAAAAATCTCAAATTGAGTTTTTTGGAAGAGACTGTCTTGCCCCTTTAATTTTTAGGTAAAGTTTAGGAGGTACCTTTCTATTTTAGAAACAAAGTGTTGCCAATGGAAAATACATGTAATTAACAATAAATATTTATTTAAAATAAGTCATAAAATCACTCCATATTGAAAACTTGGAATTTGTTCATGTGCTTATATTACCAGAAGGGAAACACAATAAACTGAAATGAAGATTAAAATTATAAATATTGTAATGTTGAGAATTAGAACATTTTCAATAGAATTGGCTCATTTTTAAAGTATGTATTTCATATTATATAATACCTGCGTGGAGAGCAATGAATTGGATCAGGGTCTCTGGCTGCCTTGTGACTGTGTTTGCGCTGGGAACTTCCTGTGCAAAGGTGCAGGTCAGGATTGCCCAATTGCTGTGGTGACACCATGCCTAGAGAGGCTCTATGCAAAGGCATGGAGCTATATCAGTCTGCACCTTGAGCTCAGGTACCAGCTGCTGGGGTTGGAGAATTCTGAACATAATAAGATACCCACAATGTTTTGCAAGTGACCACAAACTTCAAGGCTGTCTGCTTTGCAGAAACTTTCCCACAAATAATCTTCTGATGATAAAACTTATATAATAAACATGCTGAGCCAGCTCTGAGTTCCTCTATCAGAGGATAATGTCCCACCTGGTCCCAGCTCTCTCTCTATATATGTGTGTTTGTCTTTCTTCACGCTTCCATCAGCCCTCACCAGTTTCTAATTAACACCTGTGTAGGTCTCCACTACCCAGATAATACACATGTTAAAAATCTCTAAAGATAATACACTATAAACAAATAAGACATCTGAAAAATCATAACAGTCTCTGTTAGGTATCTATCCAAGAAACTGAAATCTCCAAGATTCCTTATGACATAATAGGAGGTTAAACAGAAAGCTCAACACATGTATAGACAATTCAAAAACTTATAGGGAAAATAAAACAGCCCTATATATAAGATGGAGGATAGTCTTCTCTGAAAGACATTCTTTTTCCACAGTGGTCACACCTTCTCTTCCATTTAAGACCATTAGCAAAGAGAGCCTTGGTTCAGAGTAACAGATTTCAGGAAAGCTGTAGCTCTTCTGCACTCCTCCCACCAGACAGAGGTATCCAGAAAGCCCCAACAAACTTTATTTGATTATATACTAGAGGAGTTTATGATAAAGAAATTTGTTTTCCTTTCTTTAGGGAGTATATAATTTAAGCTCTATAATTGCCAGATGCCAAAAATGTCCAATCTGACAATGACTTCCATGGCTCTCCTACCAGTATTCCTTACCCACTGCTATACACAAGGGAGAACGCAACTTCTACATGAGTTGAAGAACCAATGCCTATTTAGACCCTTAGCTTTTGCATTCAATTCTCAAACACTGAAGAACACCCATGTGATTCTTGCTACTAACCATTTTCAAAAGAATGACTTAGAAACTGACTGAATCCAACACCACTATTCAGACCTATCAATTATTAGGTTGGGTCCATGTAGTATATCAAACCTACTTGATCATATAATCCAAACCTAAATCACTATACTAAGTTATTAGAGCTACCAGGCCCAAATCTCTGCACTTTAAGTTCACAGGCAAGTTTTGACATTTAAAAAAGAAACCTTTAGACAACTGGATCAAAAGATGTAATAGAGCAGAGTCAATGATTTCCTAAGAAGATGAAAAGTAAACTAATATTGGTAGAATAAGTAGGAGTTTGCCAAGCTAAAACAGATAGCACAGGGGCATGGGATACAGCCTAGAAATTACTTTTCTACCCTACTCAATTCTAACAATATCCTACCTGAATCCAATGAGCCAATCAAACTTTTTTTTTTTGTTATGGTTTAATATGCTTTAAGCCTGTAAGGATAATACGAACCAGGCTTACTTCATACTATCAAATTTCTAAGCACCTTTAAATGTGCATCTCTAGAGGCAACTCATCTAGGAACTATTGGCTAATTTTTTTCAGTTAAATATGACCTCTCCTTTACTGTTCAGTCTTAGCAATTTTAACATAAGAAGTCACTACTTATTAAGTCTTCAAAGAAAGAATGCAATGAGTTCGGAGTGACATTTTTTCCAAGTACAATCCTAAATAAACTTAAAAATTAAATAGAAGTTAACAGTTTTCTGCATGTAGCAGGTTCTCAACCATTATTTGTTGAATTAGTAAAGAAGATTGACACAAGAAAGATTGTTAGCCAAAAGTAATGTCAGGATGCCAAATATTTTTAGATGTTGCTTGCCTGTCATAATAAGCAAGCACTGGAGTGCTCCTTTATAGCCTATTAATAAATTGATAATGAAAATGACTAATGTAGTCATATTGTATGTCATGGCATGCATTACATATTAACAAATCTAGAATATATAAAATAAATACCCTGCCTTCAAGGACATTATATATACATATTTGAATCTTAGGTATACTGATAATCTTATAATGGTACCCTAAGTCTTCTAAGATGAGCCCAGTTTTTAGAACAACTACAGCCCTACTTATGTTGAAAAGTAGGATTTTTCTTCATTATTAATAATCACCACAATGCTAGTTACACTGTTCTCCTACTTTAGAATATGCAAACCTGAAAGAAACCTTGAGGGTTCATTTAATCCACTGTCTGGCTTAGTCAATCAAGATCTGACAGATAAATCTATCCTAATATTTAAAGCAGCTACCAAAGCAAATTTCAGTGTCCCATGGTAACCTATTCTGTTTTAAGGATTTCATTACCTAGAAAGGATATCTTCCCCATATCTAATCAATGTAGGAGAGAGGAAATAAAGAAGGAAAGTATTCTTTAATAATTACAGTCGATATTCAAGGCAAATAGAGTACTGATGGCTTTACATGTATATATTAAGCAACTCTTTAAAAATCCTGTAAGACATCATAATTCCAGTTTTATGAATGAGAAAAATCAACTGTGGAAGAATGTATGTATCATGTTCAAAATTATTGAGGTCATAAAGGATACTATAAATTCTCTGAAGAAAAGTATAGTGTTCAAAGAAAAGGGGTATGCAGAGTCCTCAATTCAGTTACATTTTTCAGAAACTCCTTGCTAGTTCTGTTTGCACCTTTGTTTTTAATCAAGCACTTCTCAGCAATATTCTCCCTTTGATTGTCCATTTTTCCTTTGAAACCCATAGCCATCAAGGCATGGTGCCATTGAGGCACATCTGGCATCTCTGTACAGGCTGGCGTCATGATTACCAGCTGAGTCCTTATATGTAGCAATGAGCAAATGGGGAAAACCTCCCTAGTTCATTTCTGGAACTTGGTTTCTCGTGGTTGTAGAGCTGAAAGATCCCTGTTTCAAAACATCCATCTTTCCTCCTAGTTGTGGTAGCTAGATTTTCTGAAAGTAATTTCTGAAAGTAGAATCTCTACCTAAACTCTGATCTAAGTGTATGGGGAAGCTAAAGTCATATTCAACCATGGATTATCTCAAAAAAAAAAAAAAAATGACACTCCCTACAGCATTTCTCAGGTAGATGCCAGAAGGATACTGCAATAGAAGTGGCATGCAATACTCCATTTCCTGTGACTTCTGTAACAAATTACCATGGCCTGGATGGGTCAAATGATAAAAATGTAGCTTTTCACTGTTCTAGAAGCCATAATTCTTAAAGTCTATCAGATGTAATAAATTGAGACTTTTGAGAACGTTAGTATAAGATAAATGTATTTTATATATGGGAATAAAGTGAATTAGCAGGCAGGGAGCAAACAGGCTACAGTAGACTGAATGATGGCTCTTAAGAAGATATGTCCACATCCTCATTTCTGGAACCTGGAACTGTTACTTTACTTGGGAGAGAAAGCATTGCAAATGTAATAAAGTTAGAAGATATTGAGCTGAGAAGTTCATCTTTGATTATCTGGGAGGATCCTTAATTCTCATCATAGTGAAACACAAGGAGATTTGATGTAGGTGCAAGTGAGGGAATAAAAATATCCACCAGAAACGGGAAGAGGCAAATTACAGATCCTTTCCTACACCCTCCAGAGTAGAAATAATTTAAAACTAAAAATTGTTTTCTATATAATCATTCTGGATCCATTTTGGGAAAATTAGAACAGGAAAAAGGTGAGTGTGATTTTAGGTGTGCATCACATTTGTGGTAAAAGTTGAGTCAATTCAAAGTTCACATGCTATAGTTTGAGGCTGAAAGATAATTTCTGAAAAATTAGGAAGCCAAAAGCAAAAGATAGAACTGAAAGAGCAAAAAGCAGTACTAGCACTAAATACTACAAAAGCTAAATACTACAAAATAGCTAATAATTTGAAACTGGTTGCCTCTGTGGAATAATAATTGAAACAAAGAAGTCAAATTACTCCTGTTTTGTGTCTGGTTTTTATTTTGGTTTATTATGAACTTTGTAAATTAATGTGACCTTTTCAATTGTATATGTGCATACCTTTCATAAGTTGTTACTGATATTTTAAAATATTATTTACTTTACATAAGTTAATTCGTACTGATGGGGTCCAGGGAGACTTGAGCAGTAGAAACATGAGATTAAGGGAATAATTCTATAAAATGGGCCCACTGTACTACCCCCACATGCTTTAATTTCTAAAATGTGATTTACTTGAAGCCCTATCTGACTTAACTCACAAGAAATGTTACATTACTCAGCAAACGACCTATCATCTTCATGAGGAATGCAAGCCTGAAATGCCAATAAGAACACTACAAGTTACTGTTTTGGGGGAGTCTTTTATAACCCTTACACAGATCAGATCCCAGAACTCTGAAAGATTAGGATAATGCCCCCTCAATCAGAAAATCTGTAAGAACAGTTTCCAGTCAAAAGTTAAGAGGTAGATTTGGGTAGGACTCTGGAAACTTCCCTGGACCCTCAATAAAACTGGAGGGCAAGAGAGGTACACCGTCCCTCTCTGGAGGAAACACACTCTCTTTACTCAGAGAGGCACATCTGAGAGGCATGCTTGCAAAAAACTGGAGTTTGAAGCAGCCATTGGGTGACTTGGCCCCAGCCTCTTAACAATACTGGTTTCTATTCTATTCAATAAAGCATACATGAATAATAAGTCAGTGGGCTTCATCTTGGTTATATTTATTTCAATACCATGTTGATATTATCAACCTCAGAAGGTGACACAAATATATATAGGCCCACAGTACACATGAGCTAAAGAAATGTCTTATTATATAGAAATGAAGTTCATAGTTTCAGTGGACTAAAACAATGGAGGAAAGGAGAAATTTTCTCCCATTTTTTACCTTCTTCTGTAAGTATTTCTCAAAGTATTTCCCAAAATATAGACAATCTTGTTCTTAGGGTTACTGACAATGATTTTCTATTGCTAGCACTTATGCTTAAAAGATCTTTTAGATATGTGTTATATTTATCAGGGATACAGTGTTTTACCTGTCATTTGACATTTAAAATAGCTGAGAGTCAACACACAGTTTTAATTAGAATTGTCACATGAATATCTGCTATCCTTGACTGAGACTTTTAGCAGTAATTTATTTGTGTACTTAAATGATAAATTGAAAAGAAAATTGAAAAGCAATCCAAAAAATAGATATTGGCTGCTTGTTTTATTCATAGTGTAATTATTGAGTTTGCATATATTGAGAGTTGCAAAAGCCTGATAATGGATATTTAAATATTAATAAAAAAGAAAATAACTATTCTTCACAAAATACAGTCATAAATTATATTACATTTTAAGGGAAAATGGGACATTGGGGTCTTCTAGAAGATTTTGTAAAGACTGAGATTAAAAAGGATTCCTGAGAGAATACACTGAAGAAATGCTTCTGAAACAGGATAATTTTATATGAACAAATTGCTACTCCAATTATGAATTCCCTAATTTGGTAACCAAAATCATTTTATAACAGTTGCTCATGCTTTTTCTAATATATTAAATAATTGCAGTTTTATACAAGATGTTATTATCAAATTAACATTTGGTGAAATTAAGAAGAAAGTTCTGCTAAAAAAAGATTATTTTGGATTTAAATTATGAAGAATACGGTGAGATAATTCTATTCAACTCAAGATGGATTGTCATATCTAAAATCCCCATAATTTTTGTTATGGTTTGGAATATGAGGTATCCCCCACAAAGTTCACATGTGAGAAATGTGAACAAAGTTCAGAGGAGAAATGATTGGGTTGTAAGAGTCTTAACCAAATCAGTGAATTCATCCTGATAGAGATTAATTGAGTGGTAACTGAAGTGGTAGGGTGTGCCTGGAGGAGGTGGGAATTAGGGCCTGGCTTTGGTATATATATTTGTATCTGGCAAGTAGAGACTCTGTTTCCTGATCACCAAGTAAGCTGCTTCCCTCCACCACTCTCTTCTGCCATGATGTCCCGTCTCACCTTGAGCCCCGAGAAATGGAGCCGGATATCCATGGACTGAGACTTCTGAAACCATGAGCCCCTAAATAAACTTTTCCTCCTGTACAGTTGTTCTGGTTGGGCCTTTAGTCACAGCAGCAAAAAAACTGACAATTTTATTAATATTTAATTCTAAAAGTGATATATAAGTATGTAGCTGTGCAGCAACATCAAATGGTAACTTGCTAGGATATTTAAGTTCTCAGACTCCAGACCAAATATCTAATCTAATCTATTTAATTGAACAAAACGATTGTGAAGAATGGTGAAGTTTCAGAATTACTGAAATTCCTAAGCTTTAAAGGAGCAGGAAAAGAGGGGTGGGAGGGGTGGGAGGGGTGGGGGGAAGGGAACAAACAACAGAATGAATCAAACAACAATACCCTATGTAAATTTATGATTACATAAATGGTATGCCTTTACACCATGTACAAACAGAGAAACAACATGTATCCCATTTGTTTACAATAAAAAAAAAAGGATCAGGGATTGAAATAAAGGAGTTGTGATCTGAAAGTTTCAGTAGTAGGAAGGTAGGGTCTGACCCTAATATTCCCCAGCCCCCAGGTACTAGGATGCAGGGGGAAGAGCAGTCTCAAATGAACACAAAAGTCAGGGTTTATTTAAAACTTGAAGGCGGAACAAAACGGTCAGTGAAAGAATACAGAATGGCCAGTAGTTGTCAACCACAATGTGAGTGCCAAGGGCTAGAAGAAAAGTTTTTTAAGGGGGAAGAATATGGTGAGATGGTTAAGAGAGAATCACAGTGTAATAATGATGCTGTATGACACTTTGGGAAAGTAACCAAGAAATACTACATTGGGAAATATAGGGATACAGTCTGGAGATGGTATTGGAAAGCGATACTTAATATAGTTGCACTTAAACACACAGTTTCAGCAATAAAGTACTTTGGTACATGGATCTACCATATTTGAATTTTGTAACTTTAGTTTAGCTCTACTTTTGGTTTTGGGATTTTACTTTTAATTTTCAAAATAGAGACAAATAGTAGTTGTCTCATAGATTTAATGTGTTTTAAGATAATGCTAATGCACTAAGCGGTTAACAAATACATCAGGACTTAGGGAACAAAAGAACAGAATCTTATTTTGTGTAGCTATGGCCACATTCCTCTGAAGTCCTAATTTTGGGGATGCTGAAAGGCAGTATAGATAGTAAAAATTGAGTCAGTTCAAATTAATTCAGTTTCTTTGGGACAAACTGAAATCTTTTAAGGTAAATGCTCATTCTCATTTTCCAGATTATTTGTGGCACAGGAATTCTGAAGGGATACACATATTTCTTCCTGGTGATAATTAAAGGAACAGCTGATAAGAATGCAAGTGGTTGTACTGGCCTCTTAATAGATGTCTTTGATGATTCATGGTCACTGGACACTCTGGCAGCAGATGTCCATGCCAGGTAAAGTCAATGGCATATTCAACTTTCAGTCTGCTCTTCAGGGAAAGCCCCACTTTGTGGAGGAGGCCCTGCACCCAGCTCCCAAGAGCTCTTCAGACACCAGTCTTGAGTCTTACTTATCACTTAACATGGAGACAGTCCACTTCATGACCTCTGCAAGAACACTCCGACTCTTACCATTGTGAGTCCAGGATAACTCCACCAACTCTCAACTCTCAAGTCTAATTCTGAGAGCATGCTAGAATTTCTGGTTCTGAAATGAAGAGCCAACACAAAACAGGTACTTCCGTGAAGTCCTAAACACACTATACTATCATTTCTCCTGTAACTCAGAGACAACTCATGTCTAGAGTCTTTTCTCCAAGTTCCAGGTAGGAAATCAGGTCTACCACCCTCTGCTTTTGTCTTCCTCATCAACCTATTTGAAACTTCAATTACCCCTGCCCCTCACGTATAATCTCAACTCCCCCAACCCTTCCACTTCCTCCCTACTCTGAGAACACCTTCTTCTTTTCCCATGTCATATTCTGAGGTCTCTGTACCTTCAAATTATAGTGAAAGCACACTAGAACTGTCTCCCAATTTGTGAGAAAATTTATAAATACCTTTTTTCCCCTTAACAAACCTAACTATTATTTCAAGGGAGTTTTAATAGTTAAAGGTGTTCTTTGGAGAAAAATAACCCTAGATGATGAGCCTCGTATTTTAGCATTAATGACAAGGAGACTGCAGGGAAATATAATTTACAGAAGCATGGAGATTAAATTAAATTAAATTTAACACTTTCAAAAACCATCACTGTTGCCTAAGTGTTATCTAACATTTATTGATCATTTAGTATGTGTCAGGTACTATGCTAACTTCTTTACATATATCATTTTATCATTACAACTGCTCTACAAAGCATTTTGTAGATGATAGAACTAAGGCACTTAGAAGTTAAACGATATGCCCCAGGCAGAGTGACTAACTGAAAGAGCCAAAGTTGAACTTCACTTTTGACAGACCCTCAACACTGAAGGGAAGGATCCATTACTCTCCTTCCCTGCACGGAGCAAAGTACTCTCTCAAACGATAAGAGCCTTTGCTAATGTTGTTATTCTTTTTTGTCAATTCTGATAACTCGAAATTGTTATATGCTGTTTTTAAATACTAATTTAACTTTCTGGTTTACAGAGTAGTCTTTTGTAAATTTGGCTAGCTTGACTCCATCAGAGATTGATCATCTCAGAGTACAAGAGTTGAAAACATGAAAAAATTACGATTTACAGCCCAATATTTTAATAAATTTGCAATTATAATATCTGAACTGACGATGACCAGTTATGACTACAAAAAAGTCGATACTTTCAGTAATCTCTCTCCAAACTGAAACCTTGTCATTCTGTAGATGTTCAGGGAAGAATGAATTGAGAGTCACAGACAACTTGTGCCATAGAGAGATGAAAAAGAATGACCAACTTTCCAGTTCTAACTCTAAATCATGTAAAATTGTTGCAAGGCAATGTACTTGCAGCAACATTACCTTGAAAAAGAAAGCAAACAAATGGGGACATTTTAAACCTTCTTCCTAGTTCTTTGTATGAAATCTATGAACTTTGAGTCTTTAAGTATATAAAGATTTGATAGAACAAATAAGCTGGTATATCATGTTATTCAGAAGCAATAGTACAGGCGAAATATCAATACTCACCATATTATAGATGCAAAGCAATTCAAGCATAATTTTCTGGGGGCACTGACAAAATGATTTGGAAAAAAATAGGTGACTATATCAAAGATAATTCAGAAAGAAAACACTAATAAGAAGAATCTAGTTTTAAAAAACACCTGAATATACTGTAAAGACATGACTATACAGTAATATATATAATATACAGTAGTACTATTTATATAAGCAACAATATCAATGGATTCAAAAGGATTGCCCAGGGAGAGATCCAGTTATGTATAAGAATTGATTTTACAAACAATCAGACATCACAACTCAAATGAGGATATTTGGTAAACACAGTTGGAATAGATAGCTTGCAGTTTTATAAAGATCAATTGATATTTTATTTCGTGCATGAAATTCAGTTTTTTAAATCAAATTCAGTTCTAGATAAACTATTAATATGACAGGTGAAAGATCACTCTGTTAAATTTGTGGAGAATGGACTGAGTTAAATGAGAGAGAAAATCACTAGCTGGGAGACTAATAAGCAGACCAAACAAGAAATGAGATAAAAGGGAAAAAAAACAAAACAAACAACAACAACAAAAAAAACTCCAGAGAAACAGAACTTTATAGGGAAAGGCAGACCTAGAATAAGCAGTTTTCAGAGGTTAGAACATGAATGAATACGATTCGTATAAGTGAGATATGTCAGACTAGGTGAAGAAATGCTTAGGAACAAAGATTGTGACTTTAGTATGTGAAATACATGACATCAATACTGGAGTCGATAACAATGGTCCAAAAAACAGATAATATCTGAGGTGGATATATAGACAGTATAATTCTGCTTCTTCAGAGCATTTGAAGTTCTAGGAGTGGATGAAATGACTCAATACAAGTGAGAATAAAGTCAAGCACAAACTCTCATAATGGTAGCAAGATTACAAAGAATTATGTCCCAGAAATCAGTGAACAATGCAATAAGGAACAGGGTTTCACAAATAATGAAGTGCAACTGAGAGATCTTGGAAGAAGTCAAATTATGGTCTTCTCTAAATCAGGCAATTAAGAGGAATTGCATATGCCAGCAAATTGTTTCAAAAAAGGATAGAGGAAAGAGCCATGCTGTAGGTGGTTTAGGAAGGAGTGGAAAAGGAGGAAAAATTAAGGGAAAATGATGGAGGAAAGGTTATATGAAATCACATGCAACTGAGGATAAAGGAACAAAGAAAGAAACTCTGAAGTTCGCCTTTGTATCTCTAGTCAATAATTAGTACTTGGATATAGCAAGTACTTTTCCAGTACTACTAATTTTAGTTTTCACAAAATGAGCAAGTTTTTATTTGAAATTTACCACCTATGAATGAATGAATCAAATATTCAAGTTAAATGTTAACTGTAGCTCTTATTCAATCTTGAAATAAAGATCAGTGAACTAGATAAAGGGGATGGGCTAAGGGAAGAGCAGCAGAATGCATCTGACCTAACTTTCCTATGTACATATATGAATCAGTGAATTTTTTTATAACAGTGAATCTCACCATCATGTATATCCACAAGATACTAACAACAATAACTAAAAGTAAATAGAAAGATCAGTAGAGTGTAGGGAAGGGAATAGGGGGAGAAAGAAGAGAAGCAAAGGGGGTAGTGCTAGTAAGTGAATCAGAAAATTATATTCCATGCTTTCATAAATATGTGAAGATGAATTCTAATGTTATGTATAGCTAAAAGTACAAACCAATAAAAAAAATCGCAACTGCAAGATTTTATCATGTGATATTCTGTGTGCTTTTCATTATAGGTTACTATATGATTAAGTGACATTAAATGAAGAACTTCTGCTCATAAAACAGTCAAATTTTACTCCATAATCAAGGGTCTTTACATTTGCTTTTCTCTAGAGATATCAGTGAACAGTTCAATTCTTTTTACTTGGTAGCTTAAAGGAAATGTTGGGTGACTATATATGGATTCTGATGACAACAGAGTATCACATTGTTTTATGCTTTGTTGATGTCACCCTCAGAAAAATATGCAGAGGCACTTTAAGATTTCCTTTTTAGTTCCTAAGGGAAAGATGAACTATATTTGAAGTGACCCCATTCAAATGTACTTAATGCACATTAAGCACACATGAGAAATTCAAGTTAAAAAAATAGGCCAGGAAAATAGTAAACTGCTGATTTCCTCTATATAATATACTATTGGTAAGCCAAAGACTCTCAAAATCTAGTATGTTGTTGCTAGAGATGTAAAGACAATCTCTATTGATTATGTGGGACAATGGAAAAGTCATGAAATACTACCTGATGAGATGTCATTGAAAATGAACCCACTGAGATGTATGGAAATGCTGGGAAAGATGAATTTTTTAAGTCTACACTATAAAGTCTTTCTGGCTTG
The DNA here is from genome assembly GCF_902686455.1 of Sciurus vulgaris. Taxonomy (NCBI): domain Eukaryota; kingdom Metazoa; phylum Chordata; class Mammalia; order Rodentia; family Sciuridae; genus Sciurus; species Sciurus vulgaris. The sequence goes on along the minus strand of NC_136468.1, from coordinate 71,349,556 downwards.
GAAATAAATTTGTCATGAAGCAGTCTTGGAAAACAGTGTCCTAACAGGATCAAGAGTTTGAAATTCAAAATATATACTACATTTCACATCTGTAATTAGAAATTCACAAATATATTTTAAAATAGTTTGCTTCACTTTACTGATTTTGCTATGAAGATCACCTAAGTTAGATGGGGAGGAGGCCAATAAAATAATGCAATCAAAATAGTCTCATTATTCTAACATGGAAATGTATACTTGACCTCAACAAATAAAAACTGTATCAAATTATTGGGTGACAGTCAAGAGATTTTAAATCAGTTTTCTAAAAAAGTCAAGTTTCTGGGATTCAGAGAGATATATGCATATAGTATAAATACTTGTATATATTATACCTAAGATGAACTTAATAAATATTAGAAAATCAGTAAGAATTACACAGAGTTGACAGAAAAAATGAAAAATATATGCATACACATATGCAAAAACATTTTTTCTTTCACTAACAGTAAAACTGATAAAACAAGTGAGAATTAAAATTCATGTATTACTTCACTAAACAAACTTTTAAGATACTCAAAGTGATCATACACAAAATCAACCTTATGAAATAAAATTTTATATGTCCAGAGGTTGAAGTGTTAGACCCGAGACCAAGCTGGTCAAACTTTGCCTGAGGTTTCTTACAAAACATGCATGAGAGTGAATTTTGAAAGATGGCTGCTTGGATTAATTTATATTATGAGGTCACCAAATATTGATGCATTCAACATAAAAAAAAGTCATTTATGGCAAGTCCACACTGTTCTCAATAGTGAACAATTAATGTTTTTCTTTTAAGACCAGGAAAAAGACAAGGCTGCCCCTCTCACTTTCTATTCAACATAGTACTTCAAGTCCTAGCCAAAGAAATTAGGCAAGAAAAAGAAAATAAAGTCATCTAAATCAAAAAGGAAGAAGTAAAATTGACAAGTTTGCAGATGAGATGAATTGATACTCAGAAATCTTATATTGTACACATGCACACATGATGGTGTTCAAAGTAATAAATTCTACAAACTTGCAGAATACAAATTTAACATACAGAAATTACCTGTATTTTATATCACAATGAATTATCTAAAGAAGAAATTATGAAAACAATCCCAATTATAAAAGAATCAAAATAGAAATACCCTTTTCTAATTTGACTACACCAAATATCTCAGAACCACTCCCATGGGTCAGAGAAACTGAAAAATTCTCAAATATTCCCTTCAATGTCCACCTATGCGGGTCTACCAAATCATTTTAAACATTCTTTGCTTTTATACGAATGGTTATGTGAAAGGTCAGGGCATGCGATAGGGCAGTAAATTAATGACATGTCACACACCAAAGACCACTGCTTTAGCCTAATAAGAAAGACTGGAATAACAAAAGCTCATCTTTCTCCAACGAAGAATTTGTAGACTCTAATAAACAGTCAAAATTGTTCCATTATATAAAAGAATCACTTCGGACTTGATATCACATACAGTACCATTCCCATTGCTAACTGAAATCATTCAACAATTTTCTGCTGCTTAAATATGGAATAGTCCTATTTTCTCCTCATATGAAACATGCATCCAAATTTTCAGTTGACCAAGTTAAATACCCTTACCTGATAAACAATATGATTACATTTCAAGAATTGCCAATTTTCAGAACATATCATTTAAACATTCTCATACTGAATTGTTACTTAACATTGTGCACTGATGTGTCTTTTCTCACAAATGAGAGGGTAAAGGTAGGTTACAGGTTAGTCACTGAGTAACCACTCTAGATTACTTTATAGAATGCGGGTCTTATAAGGAAAAATATCCCATAAGCTCAAGTCACTAAATTTGTGACCCTTTTAGGGCATGTCAATTTGATTAACATAAAATGCTAAAAATAATCAGATAACTGATAGGGTTTTTTTTTTTGTAGTTACCAACTTTAAAATGTTATGGAAACAAAGATGATTCTTAATCTTCTCAAGTACTCTTATAAAAATTGGAGAATGAATATATTAATTGCTTGACGTTTTGATGCTACCTGATAAAATTGTTGCTAGAGAGACCCATCATCAGAGGTATATTACACAAAAAAGATAGAATACAAAAGATAAAATAAATGTACCTATAGGAAATGCTTTATGGGTCATTATGCTAAATAAGTTTTGCTGACTACCATCTATGAAAAAAACTTACAAGAAAAAAATTCACAAAGAAGTTTTAAAAAATCCCATTTATCGGTGCACAAAATATGGCCAACAGTTCCAAAATGAACTACTGAGAAGGTTTAGATTGTAAGTCACAATAAAGTTAGGATGATGGTATGGTGATGTAAGATAACCTCAAATGGACACGTACTAAAATATTTCATGAAATAACCCATGATAAATGGAATGAATTGTTCATAGAATTAATCAAACACTGGTAAACAAATATTAATTTATATGGAAGGGTATATTTAGTTCTTGCCCTTTCTAGAGCCAGGATATAATCCTGGGATTTACAAAGGTTGGACATAGATAAGAACTATGTTTTAATGGAGCCCTTTTGGAGATATCCAAATATATTTTCAGAGTAGATTTTTCCTGTGTATTATGAATTTGTCCTGGTGATAGGATTTATATTTTCAGATACATGGTCTTTAAGCCCCAAACATCAACTACATTGCCTCAATTTCCACCATCTCAAATTGCATCAAAATTTCAAAAAAAGAGGGCTAGAATTTTGCAAGACATACATTATACACACTTTAGTGGGAGCCATAGCAGCTTTAAGACTCGGATATGATTCAATTCTTTCCATAAGACCCAAACTCCTTTGGCATCCCTGGGAATGTGTTTAATACCATTGAAACATGTAACACTTGCACCCTATGGGGCAAACTGCAGTGAGGGATAGAAAAGAGCTGGCAGGTAAATTGCCATTCCCTTTTTTCACCTGAATGAAATCTTTAAGACTTCCTATTTGGAATGGACTATTCCAAATGCAGCAATTGTAAGTGGTCTCTCCAGACATCACACACAACTCAGCCATCTATTCTTCGGAAGCTGTGTATAGCTCAGTAATGCATCATCTTTATTTTTTTTTTTTTTCATTCCTGTTTTGCTTCCTCTCTCCTCACTTCTAATTCCCTGCTTGGATGATTTATTTTAGCTTGTTTTCTAGGAAATCTAGGCCAAGACAACTGATGCCAGAAGGCACCCTAAAAAGTAAGCAATCAAGCTGATAATTTAAAATTACATTGTTCACCTGTCTGAAAGCAATAGGTATCCTATTGCTGGTGATGAGTGAGCTAGCACCAGTTCCTGAAATTTAGTGGGATCACAATTATAAATGCTTTCACCTATGATTAATTAGGCTCATATGCAGGTAGAAAGAATAGAAATACACAGTGAGGCTGCTCTGATCAGTATGATGCAACAATAATTAAAAGGAATTTGGTGTTTGGTGGCTTCACTGAACAGCAGGGAACATCTTGTAAAAATGAAATGATGAACCGAAAGTATTTATTTGCCAATATATGCCTTGCTATGAAATCAGAGAATTCAACAGTAGAGTTAAAGACTATTTTCTTGCAGCCTCAGGGTATGCTGTACTAAAATGTTATCTGATTATAGGGGATGCAGTGCTACTGCAAAGGAAAATGATGTCCAGTGATTGAGTTCTCTAACAATTAAACCAGTTGTTGTGACAGTGAAATACTGAGACCCTCAGACCCATCTATGGAGTGGAAAAACTGAATATTTGATCTCAATATCTCCTTAAACCCTTCTGGCTAAAAGTAGCAACCTCATTCCCCTTATTGTCAAAGAAGCTATTCTCCTTTTGTTGCTTGAAGACTAAGCAATAACTAGATTTGCCACTAAACTGAAAAGAAAGGTTTTTGAGGCCAAGTGACTCACTAGGTGGTTTCCAGTGCCTTTGTACCAAGTGATTGCATTGAATAGGCAATTAAAGCAAACAGGACTCCAAAAGGGCAAGAAAACTAAAAACTTATTCCTTGGAGAAGTTAGTCTGAATTATGCCATCAGGAAAACAATTCAAACAAGCCAAATAGGGGTGAGGGAATTCTAGTACGGGCAACTAAGGAGAGAGTATATGAAAATTAAAGATAGTTTTCTATTATAGTACAACAAATGACTTCTAAGACTTTGTGACTTAAAAACACCTGTGTTATTGTATCTCATCATTCTGTGTGCCAGGAATTTGGAAAGAGTTTACCCAGGCAGCTTGTCTTTGCTCCTCACAGCATCAACTGAGGAAGCATGACAGGAGCCGGAGAAGTCAGGTACAGAATAGCTCGCCTGCCAGGGTTGCAATTTATTGCTGGCTGTTAACTAGGAGAATATTGGTGATGACTGTCAGGTGGGAGCTTAGTGGGGAGTAGGGAGGAGTGGGAGGGGTTTTCCTTTTACCAAAGTGTTTGAGTTCTTCACATGATGCTCTCCATTAAGTTTGTTGAACTTTCTCACCATACACAGCTGTGTCCCAGTCATGTGTATTCCAAGAGATTACAATGAAACCTACAAGGCTTTTTTGATTTAGACGCAAGACCCAGAAAGTTAATAATTCTTCTGCATTATACTAGTCAAGCGAATCAGTAAGATTAGCCCATAGTCAACAGAGGACAATTGGACTCTACTTTTTCAATGATTAGAGAAGAAAGATAGTCTGAAGACCAGGAATAACAACAGAAATTGCAGTTTAATTTGCTAATCCTTTCCAAACACTTTGCAGATGATAACAGGGGACCACTTCTGAAAGTAAAGACTTCCTATTTTCATAGCATATGGTGCAAGGGAGCCAAATAACCTAAGACGAAGCTCTTTTTCATCAAGTTTACGCTTCTTTCCAGATATTTTTGTCCTAATTCCTCTTCTGGGACTTGCCCAGTTGCTTTGTTTTCTGACCTGAGTGATCTCTGTGGAAGATCTGATCCTTGCTGGAACCACAAAGCTGTGGCTACTTAACAGTCACCTTCATTCATCTTCTCACAACTCCAGTTGTCTCAGTTGTCCCTAAAGGCAAGAACTGAGTGTGGACTTAATGGGTTTGCTCTCTTTGATGGTAAAACCCAAAAAGCTCAATTGACTTGGACCCCAAAAGGCTATAGTTTGCAATAAATTTAATACTTATAAAATTATTAAGATGTAATTCACATTCCATAAAATTTACACATTTAATGCATACAATGCAGAGATGTTTAGAATATTCAGAGTTGTGCAACCACAATAACTATCTAATTTTTGAGCATTTTCATCACCCATGGTTTGAATTTTGATCCATGGTTATGGAAGATGGGAATCAGCCAGAAGATAAATTGCTCACCTTCCACCTGGAGACAGACTGTTTTGAGATGCAGTTATTCCATATGGCCTCTCTAGAGATGCCCTGCTTCACCAAACATCCAGCTGTGATTTCTTGTAAAACAAATGATAACTCAGTAATCCAACATCTTATATTTGATTTATATCCTGCCTTCACTTGCCCTGACCCATGCTCTTAATTTCCTCTTACTCAAATACCCAATGAAGTGTTAGCAGATAAGTAAGTTCTGTTTTCTAGAATATGGCTAAGACACATGCCATTCAAGCCTCTACATTCTGTCTTTCACTCTATCTCCATCATATATATATAGCTACACCATGCTATTCATCACACACCATTTTTGGACTATTCTTTTTCCAAGCAGTACATTCCTTTTCTTATGACATTTCTTATATCTGATATACAATATACTTTTCTAATTATATGCCCCCCCAAAATCCCATAAAGCCCTTGAAGGTTTTCCTTTAAGATCCAGAAAAAAAAATAAAACTATTGATATGTTAGTCGCTTTTTCCTTAGAGTTCTCCCTGTCTTCCATTTACAATTCTAGTGAAGCATATACCACATTCTGCCCTGAATTGTCAAATGTTTTCACCTGTCCCTATCACATGTCAAATATTAAACTTGAGAGCGGATTTTTTATTCTTCTTTGACTTTGTATCTCACAAGTTCCATGCAATAATGTCTTGCATATAGTAGGAGATTGATAAATGCTGAATTGAACATTAAGTATCAATAACAGAAAAAATCAGTATTTCAGATGGGTACATTGCTATTAATTCAAATGTGGACAGTACAGCTATAATCATAATACACACCCTATGGGTTTCAAGCCACAAAGTCTTTTAAATCTTCAAAGCATATTTTCTAAAAGATCCAAATTATTTCATTTTATTTCTTTTAACATGAACAAAGATCACACTGAAATGTGGGAAACAAGGAGACATCTACACATTCTATTCTGTCCTAGATAGAACTTTTTAAAATTTGTTTTTCACAAAATAGTTTTAAATGTGTTTCCAGAAAAAGTTCAAAATATGGAAATCTAATAAACCATGAGCTGAAATTTATAGTGCCTGAGAAATATCACAGTTGACCCAGAATATCCTACTTTTCTCAGAATATTCGAAATTCTTTTCTATAAGAACACACTGTTATAAGAATCAAGTAACCTTAATTCTAATCAGGCACTCACAAAACATTTTGATGTGTTTATTACCTTGTATGTTTCCTGCTTTCTAGTGTTAGTTACTTAGTAGCAATGGCCTAATGCATTAGTAAATAGTGTTATACTAATTGTTTTAATCTGGAAAAGTACATAATGCTTAATGGAATTTACTAATGCGTTTCATTTTCATTTTCAGGACAACACAGAAAGCACAATTCACTCCATTATGCTACTAATTAAGTGGCAGATCATTTATATGATAGCAAACCTCTGATGGTGATGCTATGTCATCAGGCTCTGCCGCAGACCCATACAAAATTCCAATTACCTGCCACTTGGAAAGCTCGTGTTGATCTCTAAAATAAACGGCTCTTGCTCTTAGCAATAAGAATCAGGACTCCTGAGCAGCAGATGTGGCGTCTCAACTAATTGAAAACATAGAGAGCAACTGTGTATCTGTCCACCATTTCAGGTGCAGTCCCAAAGTCTGCCTAAGAGTGGTTCACTTCTCATTCCTGACATAAATCCTCTGGAAAATATCTATCAGGGCACCAAAAATATTTCCATACTGTGCAAATAAGAAAAATCACATACACCTGTCAGAGAGACATTCATCTTTTTCATGATAGGAGGAAATATGATGTATTTTAGTCTCTCACAAATCCAAGTCTTTGGGGGAGCTTTGTGCTATAGATGAGTCCTCTGAATGTCACCCATTTTGTTTTTGTTTTTTGTTTCTTTGTTTCTGGACTCAGTTGAATTTTGACTGGATTCAACTTTTATATATATTATTTATGACAAAACACCATGGTGTTGATGCAGAAGCCAGAGACCTCACTGATAAAAACTGCTAATCACATAATATGTATGCTCATTATTCATTCTTCACCCATTTCTGTTCCATTTTGAAGACCGTGTATCATTCTATTTCCATTCTGCCCTGATGCACTAACCACATCTAGCTTGGCAAATTAAATTCTGAGGATGATGTCAATGTGTCTTCCATGAGAGCGGGGATTGTAGTGTAATTTATTCAATGATAAATGCCAAGTAAATAATACACTGCCTGGCACATAATTAATGCTCGATAGATATTTGCTGAAGGAAGGCTGGAAGAATACAAGGATGAAAGAAATTGCCTATCCAGTCCCTTTGCCCACTTACCAATTGGGTTATTTGTTTTGTTTTGGATTGGTGTTAAGTTTTTTTTGAGTTTTTTATACATACTGGAAATTAATTAATACTCTATCTGATGTGCAGGTGGCAAAAATTTTCTTCCATTCTGTAGGCTCTCTCTTCACATTCTGATTGTATCCTTTGCTGTGAAGAAGCTTTTTAGTTTGATTCCATCCCATTTGTTGATTCTTGATTTTACTTCTTGTGCTTTAAGAGTCTTGTTGAGGATGTTGGTTCCTAAGTTGATATGGTGGAGATTTGGGCCTACTTTTTCTTCTACTAGACGCAGGGTCTAAAGCCCAAGTCTTTGATTCACTTTGAATTCAGTTTTGTGCAGGGCGAGAGATAGGGGTTTAATTTCATTTTGTTCTGTTGAGAGCAGGGTGATATCTGTGCAGCTAGCTGTCTTAATTACCAGGATGCAGGCAGTTGCGACTGCTCCCTCAAAAGCCAATACAGCGCAAACAGGACTGCTGGGCCCCCATGCTTATCGAGGTTGTTAAGAAATATTTGCCTGAGAAATGTGCAGCTGCCTAGAAACCTTATCTATCAAGGACAGGGGGGCCTAACTGCAACTCATCTCCTGCACAGTTCACCCCTTCCCTCCTCCCTTCTTCCTCTAGGACTGTTCAGTTCTGGTGGGACCCAATGAGAATCAAATAGATTGGCAGGACCCAACCAGAGGAGGACTAATGTTTAGCTGTTCAAATGTTAACCAATTAAAAAGAACACTGTAAAACTGTTTGCCTTTCATTATAAAAGCCTGCTGAACAAAGGCTCAGGGCCTCTTAGCGTCACTGGTTACCAAGTGTGCGGAGGACCAGGCTCGAGCTTGCTAATAAATGACTCTTTGTTGCTTGCATTGATCGTGGTCTCTGGTGGTCTTTGTGGGGTCTTGAGCCGCTGGGCACAACATATGGGGGCTCGTCCGGGATACCCCAAGCCCACCCAGACACCTGATCATAGAGTCATAAGTAACATCATTGGCCTGTGAGTAAGGCATTGCCGTATTTCTGTCTGGATTGCCTGCAGGTTCTGGTTCTGGGCTGGCAAAGTCCTGGCGGACGCGCTATAGGACCCCAGCAGGGTCTCGGGAGACGTCCCCTCGACCCATCTGGGCAGCCTTTGTGCTGCATCTGGGCGACTCTGTCGCATCTGGGCCTTTGTTTTTGTCGACAAAATACCAACTAGCCAACTTTGATCTAGCGCGCTACATGTCTGTCTGTTTGTGTATTGTATGGTATGGTCTTTACTCTTGCCTCTTATTGAATTCTTCATTGTGTTAGTTCGCTACTATTCTCACTGTTTCTCATTCTTAAATTTCTCATCTCCAATCTGGAGGAAAACGGGTCTATGAATCTCCTGATAGACAGGAGAAATACTAATCAATGGTCAAATTCATTTCATCCTTTTGGAATTATACAGGGAACAGGCTCAGGTGACTCCTAAGTCTTTCCTCCTGAGCCACTTCTCAGAGTTCTGTGCCAGAGGAGAGAACTTCAGTGTGGACCACCTAAAGGAGGGTAAGTTTGCTGCACTCTGCTCCATGGAGTAGCCAATCTTCACCAAGATCTACGTCGAGTGAGATAAATAAGCTTCTCTCTCCATGCACCCCACATCTGTTTGAGGTGCTGGTTTCTGTCTCTTCATTTTTGGAGGGTAAAATGGGCTACACAATACTCCTGCACATCCACTCCCTCCTGGATGCTCCCCTTCCCTTGCTGGTCAGATATAGGAATCCAAACTGTAGGAATAAGACCTGGGACAATTAGTATGGAAATGCCCAGGTTCCCTTTGTTTGCATAGTTGCCCGTCACTAGTCTGTCCTAAGCACCTCTTTGTTTGTCAGAGGATGGGCTCCCTTTGTCCTCCCTCAGGTCCCCTATTCTTAGGCTTAGGGATACTTGTTGCAGGGTACTTTACAGTCCTTCTCCTTGTTCCTAAGAGATTTGTTTACTCCAATCCCCCTAGGCGGAGAACTCAGCAGCTCCATTCCCCAAAAGTAGTGGGAAATAATGTTTTGTGATTTTCTGCATTCAAACCTAACCCGATTTCTCAACCAGGAAAAAAAGGGTTAAAAAGTCCTGGGCAATCCCTCCCTCCCCCTTGCCTGGCCTTGCTGAAGTCTGCATTGGAATGTGAACTGTAGCAGTTTCAGTGGGAGAGGAGGGAGTAACCTGAAAAAAAAAAAAAAAAAAAAAAAAAAAGAGGTGTGTTTTAAACTCCTGGGCTGCTACACAGAACTAACTCATTTTCTAGGATTCTTGTTTTGTTTTGTTTTTCTTTAATGCTGTATTTCTGAGCTCATAATTTTGATCCTACATGCCTAGGTTAATGATTTTTTTTTTTATCAGTTCTATTTTTATCCAACTCTAGAGTTATTTTTAAACATCTGTGATTGTTCTCCAGTAAGTAAAGTACATCTTTTATGTGCCACCACCCAGGAGGAATATCAAAAGGCCATTGCAGAACTCCTAAACTTCTTAGCTAATAGAAATTAAAAGATCAAAAAAATAAAGCTTAATTATGTCATCAACAGGTTCAATACTACAGAAAATAGCCACTATAGGACAATATTCTGCCCCCAGGAATATCAAGAAGGGGCCTTACTTCAAGCTCTTGTCCTCAGCTTACCTATGAAGCAAGATTTAACCTGTTTGTCACAAAGGGGAAAATAAATCCTGGATAAGCAGCCATAGGCAGCTCAATAACCAATAGCATATCTCAGTGAGGAACTTAGCAAAGTAGCTTTATTCTCAAAAGTAATGGAAAATAAGGTCTCATAATTTTCTTTGACATCCAACCTGTCCTGATGAGATGGCTAAAATGCCCTAGGCACAAGGTTTCTGTTAAAACCTGTTAGATCCTTCCAGATCTCAGTCAAGGTTTACATTGAAATGTAAATAAAGGAAGCCTAAAAGCTCAGTAGGAGACCGGTCTTCAAACAAAAGGAAAAAAAAAAGTAAAAAGAGTCTTACCTAAACTCCAGCAAAAGGAAATTTTATGGTGCTTTACTGAAGTAATTAACGGCCGTATCATTTTTCCAGGGCTTTTGTTTTTCTAATTCTATATTTTTTGAGCTCATGATTTTTTTTTTTTGATCGGTTCTATTTTTTATTCAACTAGAATTTTTAAATATCTGTTACATTGCAATGGAGATTCACCTGTAAAGTTACAAGGCCTTTGATTTTGTGTTATTTGTTTTTGTGTCTGATGTCATGTTTTGTCTGAATCAAAACTGAGCGCTCCTAAAATTAAAATTTAAAAATGGATCCAAATACTTTTATTCACATGATTTAAAAGGGTTCAATTTAAGTTGGGTAAACTAATAAAAGTGAAATGTCTTCAGAAATAATTCGCAAGTCTCTAAGTAGTCAAACTAATGCAATGTTGATGTTAAACAATGTCTAATATCAATTGTTTCTAGGACTTTTCTTCAACAGGAAAGAGACAGCAAATACTGTTCAGGACACTTGTCTGATATCTTGGTTTTTGCAGAATAAGTAAATTAAATTTAACATGTATAGGACTACTCAAATGTGTTTGTAAAGACATCTGATTAATTTGCAAAGTTAAAATGCTAATTGTTAAATAACATTAAGTACTCTTAAGTCCTTAAATTCCATGGGGTATCATACCTAAACATTATTGGTGTTTTCATAGGTTGGTAAACTAAAAAGTGTTTAAAATTGCTTTATGTCATTACTAAAAACAAGGTTATTAAGAGTTATGTCCTAACAGGTAAAACCCCAACCCGGAGGGTGAGCGTTCCATCTGCTTCCTTACCACTTCCCCCTGCTCCCCCTCCAGTTCTGCAAAGCTCCAAGGAGCTCTTAGGTTTGGATTTAGAGTTACCATCTCCCCTCTCACTGTGTTTCAGTTAGAGTACTATAAACAACAAGGTATTTTATCTTGTTAAAATGGAGTAATTTATCTAAATTCAGAAATTTCATGAGAGTTGTTTCAGAATGTGAACAAAAAAGTGTCGACAGAAAGGAAAGAAAAAATAAAAGGTTCTGGGTATGAAAATATATTTAGTAAAAGGGAAAAAATGTTTCTGGGTAAGAAAGTGTTTATGTGATAAAATACATGAAGGTCTAAGTAAGTGCTAAGAAAGTCTGTGTGTAAGTAAAGAACAAATGTCAACAGGTTTACATGAAACTAAGTTGGTTACAAGTATGTGAGACAATCGGTTAAAGCTATTTAAGGTTTTTCCTAAGGAAAAATACTAATGTTCTGATATAAACTGAAGTCTAATCTATATGGTAAAATGACATGGTAAAATAACAAGGATTTGAAACACTAATTTTCTCTTAACTTTGTGTCTATTAAGTTTTATTCTTTAGAACAATTAGTCTTAAAAATTGGGGTGTACACAATTATGGTTAAACAACTGTTAAGAGTATTGTACTATGTTACAGAGTCTACATTTTTCTTTAAAAACTAAATTTGGTAAGAAAAAAAAAGGGTCAAGGTAATTGTGAAAGTCATTAGTTGCATATTAAATGTGTTCATATTTTCCAGGTATACAAGTTTTTAAAGCAGGGAATTTATCAAGTGTTGCTATTCTCCAGAATAAACTTGTCTGTAATGGTAATCTTAAACTTAAGGGGTACATTTTATTGGGGATTTATTTTTATCACTTAATCACTTATCACTTATCACTTAATATTCTATTATGGGACCTATTATCAATAAGATATAAATAAAATTGGTTACTTATTTCACTGAGATAAAAATTTAAATGTAAATGTATTTCTAAGAGGTAGTGACAGCCTGATTTGTTTAAAGGTTCATATAGTAGAAGGTGAAAGCATTTTGCTACACAAAAAAAAAACTTAAAAGCTCTCTCAGCTGTTCTTTGATTGATTCCTGTTTTGGATATAATGTTAGTCTGTGTTAACTAATGTTCATATAGACTCAGGAATCAATATATGTAAACTTCTTAAAATGACATTTAATAAAGAGTATAATGCGCAATAGCAAAAATGGGACAACAATGACTGAGATTGGGGTCTCTGACCACATGACTGTAGCATGCCTGGTGCCTGGAAGTGTTCCTGTGTAGGGGCACAAGATGCCTAACTGCTGTGGCAGTACCCTCCCTGGGGAAGCTCTGTACAGGAGTCCTTTCAGCTCTTACATTGATCTCAGGCACACAGCTCTTGGGCAGTAGGAAAAAAAAATTGTTTTGCTAGATAATCAGTGTTTCATCATCTCCCTTCTCTAGTTCCTGCCCACCTTACAGTAACTTTGGACAGTGGACTTCTTTGAGAGCTACACAGAGTTCCTAACTGCACTTTGCAGTTGTGGAAAAAGTTACGTAGATGTTCTATTCTCTGTAACTCTCCTGAAAACAAAGAATAATGCTTACATAGTCTTTAACCTAATAATAAGACATGTATAAAGATTGCTAACATAACTCTTTGGATCTGCATCTCCATCAGAGAACAGAGCTCCATCTGATCTCAGCTTAATCTTCAAAATCTGTGTTTATAAACCTTTATTTTCTAATACTCCTTTGCCCCTCACTGAACTTGAAAATTTGGTCATGCTGGTTATGGCAAAAGGGGAAAAAATTAGCTTCAGGATTAGAACATTTTACTTAAGATTTGTGAAGAGCCCTGCCTTACCTAAGATAAGGCTCTGCCACACCCTGCTGCATATTAGAGTGACTCCAAAATAAGTCAGACTTCAGCTTATTTAAAGTTATAGTCAAAAGATTGGTTTTTGTTATAAAATTACTATGATCTCAAATAGGGGATATAATGTGGTTCTTAGTCCAAATTCAAGATAGCTATTAAACAAGCTGAATATGTTTTTACTCTTGCTAATTTCATTTTGTAAAATTGTTGCTTGTTACTGTTTTGCAGAGGTAGCTGCTTCCAGAACATACAACCTAGGTAACTTGTGATAATAAGCCATCACCTATAGAACAGATAGTGGTAACTTCCAGTACTAATACAGACTCCAGTTAGATAAAAGGGTAAATAACTATAAAGTTATGGACATTAAAGTCAAAGCCCAGTACTCTTACTTAATGACTGGTGAGACTGGCTTGCTGGATGATTAAGATCAAACTTAGAAATTGGAATTTAAAACAGAGGCCAAGGAAAAAAACAAAAAAACAAAAAAACAAAAAAACAGTATCTTGCCCTCAAAGTCAGCCTGAACCCAGGGAATAAGGGGACTTCTCTAAGGAGCGCTGCAACTCTGGGTCACACAACCTCCTGATCAAGGAGATTGTTGAGACTAGAGGATGAAAAATCACTCAGTGCATCTGCTGCAGAGGAAAGTCATGGAAAAAGGGAGACATCCCTGATGCTTTCAAGGAAAGCCACGTCGTCATCGAGAAGACCCTGCCTAACCAATGGCACTGGTGGAGCTAAGAAGATGCTCTTAAGTTCTCTACGAGTGACCCCTGTGGGAACTCAGCTGACTCTTTAACAAGACAGGAACCAGGTCAATTTGACCAGCTTGATCTTAGACACCCAGCAAAACAGTTAAAACCCAAAATACAGCCATTCTTGGGCATTTAAAAAAATAATAGTTAAATGTAACTTAAGATGTACACTTGTATTAGCCCACTAGAATAAAAACTGGAAGCTACAAATGAAAAAAAAGATTCTTCAGCAAATGTGCCTGATAACTATCAAGAGAAACTGCCAGAGTCAGAAGTTTTTAGTCAGTTTAAGACCTTCCTAAGATACACAGGTAGACTTAATCTATGGTTGCTAGTATGATTACCTAGCCCTAAGTAACAGAAGTATAGAGATCTCTACTAAACACAGGTTATATCAATAAAAGGATATTTTACAAAAATCAGATGACATTAAGTAGCTTAACTATATTTTCTGGGAACATCTATGACATTAAGAGTTAAATGTTGTGTTTACATTCCTGATAACCTGGACAATGTTAAAATCCCCAAATGAAGGCCTTGTCCTCTCCAGCCTTTGCTAGGCCTAGTTATGGGAACAATTTCTCAGTTCTTCCACCTCCTGGTGAAAGATTGACTTCCGTCATTTTCATGATACTCAGTGGCATGTTTCAGATGCTGCAACATTTACTTTGTACTAGTCTCCTTTCAGTACTCATGTCTTTTTGTTCTTCTCTCATAGAAGCAGCCGCCCCCAGATGACTTTACAACCTGCTCTTCCACAGCCAGACTTCTACCTTGGACTCCTCGATTGACCCGATTTAAAAAAAAAAAAAAAAAAAAAAAAAAAGGAACTCCAAGCTGCTTGCCGCCACCCACTTCCAGCTCGAAGAAGTCAGAAAGGTCATCGGCCCCCTTCCCCAGCAGCATGGAGTTCCTAAGATTAGAGGGAGAAATAAAGCCAGAATTAAGAACAGGTAGTTAGTGTAGAAATAGGGGATCGGGTCAAATCGAGGAAATGAAGGCCATGAAACCCATCTGCCTCTGGAAGTTGGAGACTGCCCCTGGGAGAATAAAATGTTAAGGGTCTCTTTTTTATTGGTCTTTCTTTCCTCTAGCTGTAAGCATTTAGTTGAAATTATTATTATATCTGACCAGTAGGAATATGAAAACATTCTAACTTGGATCTCTCTTGTGAAAAGGTACATGGAGTCAGGTTGGAACCTAGGTTACTACATAAAGAAACTATAGCAGTTCATGTTTCTATAAAAACTGTATCATGCTGAAGCATGACTAAATAAATGACTCATTAGGCATCAGCATTTTATTGCATCTGGTACATTAATCCAACAAATGACTCTGAAATATCACATTAAGATAAAAGAAACAAAACCAGACTTATGCTATATGCCAATCCATTTCTCTTCAGCTCTGTTAGTAGAATGTTCTTCAAGATAATGCCACATCTGCTGTGTGAACATGTTATTCTCCAGGTACGCAAAGTTAATTTCTTATTCTCATCATGTTTACAAGAATTTCAAGGAATGTCTTTGAAGAGAAAAAAAGCAGAAATGAATGTTTAGTTGGGCCCAGTTACAAAAGAGAAAGATGAAGAACTATTCATTTAAAAATAGGGTTTTAAAATAAAATTAGCATAAAATTCATTCATATTTTACCATTTGAATATAAAATACAAAAATAATTATGTCAAAAAGATTGCAGAGAACAAGTACAGAAACAGATGGCTCTAGGTCATTAGTTTTAAGTTCACCGTTTCAATTCAGCAACCCACAGCGCAAGGGTTGGGGAAGCTTCCACGGCAAGGTAGTATTGACTATTCCACTGTAGATAAGAGCATCGCACTTCCATGCAGTGTTCAGCTTAGATTTGACTCTCTCCTTTTCTGGTTGAGTGACCTTGACTAACATTTTTACCCCAGTTTTCCATGCTGTAGTACAGAGAGAGGAACGTACTTTTCTTTTAGATTTGTGAGCATTAATACATGTATAACATTGAGAACAATGCCTAGCAAACAGTGGCAGCTCATCAGCACCAGAGTGGCCCTCAGAGGGAGTCAAGCTTGAGTGCACAAGACCACTTGAAGTTCAAGTTGTGTTGCAACCTTCTCCTATGTTCTGTCAGCTCCAATTCCTGGAGACAGACCTGATTTAAAATAAACACATCGCTGGATTTCTTGTATCCCATTTTCTATAGAGTTATTGCACTAGATAAAATGCAAATAATAGACAATAAAAATGATTTAAGGTAAATTTTATTATACTTTAAAATAAATAATTCATCACCACCATGATAACAATATAGTGAAGTGTAAATTTTATTAAAATACACAATTTATAATTATTATTTTCACAATTTCATTCACAGAGAACAATATAGACATATTTTCTTTTAAACTTACAGTGGGATCTACGTATTTTGGCCTAGGAAACTATAATATATTCTATAGTTAGACTGGGTTGTGCAAAGCACCCTTGGTTGATTGTATTCAAAAGATACAAAATTGTAAAAGGTGACCTAAGAAGATATTAGAAGGTAAAGTTCATGAGCATAAAACTTCTATCGAGGTATTGCCTTTAATATCACTAGCAAATCCTTTCACTATTTTTAATTAAATAATTTATCTGTTAATCAGATATTAGTTAAGCAACTACTTTAAATCAGACTCTGTATTTAAAGTTGTTAATATAAATACAAATGAGAGGCATAAAATAGTCACATAATGGAATAATAACAAGGTGTACATAGTATGTCATGACTACAGAAAAAGAAGTACTTATCTTGGACCTGAATAGAGGGAAAGACTGAGCAAATGAGGTGAACATACCAATAAGTTTTAAAGAAAGAGTAGGAATGAACCATTAATAATTAATTCTGAGAGCTTATCTATCTCTAAAATTCTGTGCTGTAAATATTTCCTGAGTGAAAATAATTTATTTCTCAAAGTATTCATTCTCATCATTTAAGCAAAGAATGAGAAACACCATGCAAACTGGGCATTAGGTGTCCAATTTTAGCTAATCTTTCTTCTACCAATGACGTCCCTGTGTTGACTATTAATATTGTTCATATTGATGTCCCATTGAACTCTGCTACTTAAGATAATTGATCTTCTGAAAGAAAGTATTGTCCCCCATGTGTGATCATTCTAATCTACTATAAATTATCTCAAATTTATTATAAAGCATAAAAATATTACAGGTGTGTTTTATGATATCCATTATCATGCTCTTAACATAATGAATGTTATATGAGGAAATAAAGACAAAATACAACAAAACACACAGAAATGATAAATATTTCATAATTCTCAGTCACTATTAATGGGGAACTTTACTTTCTATTATTAAATTATATTTAATTTTAAAATGTAACTGAATTTGTCATTGAATTGTGTGTCCATACTCAAGCATTTGTATATCAGGGTGAGAGCTTTTTATCATTATTTTCTTTTCAATAAGTTCAAAATAAACATATTGGAAATTTAGTTAATTATATCTGTAATTTAGTTAATTATATCTGTTTTAGTAAAACGATTAGAGATTATAAAAACAGGGTTAGGGAATAACATTCAAAAGTAAGAACAAAATCAAGGATTTTTTTTTTTTTCACCATTCACATCTAATAAAAGAAACACTTTACTCTGAGTATAATACCAATTTTAAAGTCCAAATGAGTTTACACCAATTAGTTTGACATATTTCTCATTGATGACACAGTTGAGACCTCAATTTCTACATAGTAGCATAATAAATTATTAGAATTTGGAGTATAAGAAATTATAGAAATATACCTTGTACAATTAGCAGATTAATTACTTTCCATAGCCAGTAAGTATAACAGAAGTGAGAGAAGGTCAAATGAATATGGTGGAGAGCCAACTAAGGGACTGTCAAAATTGTTTACACAGTGACTAAGAGTTCTCTTAATCTGTTCTTATCTATGCTTCTAAGGTTTCGCTATTAAGAAATTGTCATTATGATTGATGTGTGACATCAATAGAGTGGAGAGGGTTTGCTGAATGAATATTTGTGATATGGCCAAAGCCCAAGTTTTAACAAATTGATTGGCAAAGCTATCCGAAAACAAAGACCAATGGCACACATAAAAAGACCATAATAAACTTTCAAACTCTTAAACATTAGCAAACTGTATGACTCATAGGTATTTCCTTAATCTGCCAACATTTTTTTTACATCTTCCTTAAGTAAAGGGGGAAAAAGTTAACTAACTACAAACAGATGATTGTGTTGCTTTTATGCAGTGTTTGCTAATTTGTGAAAACAGGAATATCAAATGATATTTTCACTTATGCTTGTCTTCTTTTTCAAATGCTGATATTATGACATGAGATCTGTGTTTTTAAAGAAATGAGATCTGTGATTTTAAAGAATAACTCTCTCTCTCTCTCTCTCTCTCTCTCTCTCTCTCTCTCTCTCTCTCTCTCTCTCTCTCTCTCTGTGTGTGTGTGTGTGTGTGTGTGTGTGTGTGTGTGTATTGAGCCACATACCACCACCTGTTGCTGAGGCTGGCCTCAAACTTGCAATCTTCCTGTCTCGGTCTCCTGAGTGACTGGGATCAGAGGCATGTGCCACTGTGCCTGTGCCTGTGGCTGACATAAATCTATTTTAATCTGTGTAGAAGAATTTATTAGTTATGAGTATTAGCCACATCTAATTACATGTGATCATGCTATTCTTGCCAGTATTATGTAGACACTCAGAAAATCATGACCCACATTTTGGGTGATAACAATAGCAGTGGTTAGGTAAATTCAATCCTTGCTAATTCAACACTTTGTTTTGTGGGTGTCATTGTGCTAGCCTCTTTAGGAAAAAGATTGGACAAAACTATCTCTGTGTAAATATTGTGAAGTCTTAAGAGAATTATAGAAGTAAAATTAATATTCTCAAAGTTTCCTGGTAATAAAATATGAATTTTATAATCAATATTTATTTTACATTTCAATTAATTGTTTTATTATACCAAATTGAAATAGTATTTTGAAGTTACAAAAACTGCCAATATTTTATGCCTAATTGGCTCTTAGACAAAAAGTTAATCATTTCACAAACTCAATTTATTTTATTTTATGTTCTCCATCTCCTGAGATTAATTATGTCTTTGTTTCAAGTCATTGAAAAAAGTAAGTTGAAATTTTTTTTCTGTAATATATTAAATAAAATGAGATTTACTTCGGGTTGAGAAAAGAAAAAAAGAATTGTTGCACCTGATGGCGTGATTCCAATGTGTTCTGCAACACCTCTTTGCAGTGCTTCTTTGAAATAAAACACTATTTTCACCAGTGTATCATTAAATAACTTGATATTACTTACATCAAATCTATTATGTTTTATCATAATTATGATATGATGAAATGTAAATTTTACTTGCTATAGGAGTTGATTTTTGCCCTGTAGTAATGACACAAGTTACATTTTCATCCATTTTAATCTTCCATGATGACTTATTTTGATAGGGTTGAAAATTCTTCATAACTACAACAAATTCAGTTATATTTTACATTCCCTGAATCATCTGAGTGATTTTATAACTGAATTAGGTCCATTTGACTCCATAGTAAGAGAGTACTACTTGTTCATATCACTTATATTTGTAAAATGTCAAGCAAATCATAACAATGTACAAAAGGTTAAAGTTTTGAGACAAGAATTTTTAATCTAAAACTAGGAACAAGTACAATTCAATATTATTTTCAATGAGAGATTTTTCTCATGGATCAAACAAAAAAAATTTCACAAATTACACTTTAAGAATTTAACCAAAACCAAATAAGAATATACATCATCCAAATGGGATCATATTTTAATAGCTCAAAATAAATTCTTAAACTCCATTGAATCACCATTGAACAAAAGTATACTCAAAATAAAGACAGAACATATACAAAATCACACTTAAGTAATGGCCATTTACAAAGGTCAATTCGCCTAGATTCCTTTGGGAAACCTGGGATCTTCTGAGCCATTGTTAGAAGGCAATGTGCATCTGTGATCAGAGTTCTTTGGGAGAAGTGTGAAGAAGAATTTGGTGGTGTTTCGTTCCAGAAGATACTGACTTAAGGATGTTTCCCAAGAAAAGAGACTCTAAGCTCTGTCCCAGTGTGCTAGAGGAGAGCAGTAGGACAGTGTGGGGGGAGGGGCAGCCTTGAAAAGAGCATTAGTTAACCTGAGCTAAACAGAGACTCCGGTTGATGACACATTAGAAACAGCAAAGTGTTAAACAGGGTTCAGCTCTGCAACTCCACCTACAAGGACTCTGAATGAAAATGTTCCTCAAGACTTGTCTTTGAAAGAGCCACATAAGCCCAAAGGTGTTCAGATATCCTGATTTTTCCTGGACCATTGCTATTGATTGCTCTCAGGCCAGTATAATTAATGATAGCATCCTCATTTGCTCTCAGATATTTTTCCTGATTTGGTTAATTAAATTATTTCCTTAGTTTTCGGTATAAATCAGGCCCAGAGAGAATGCTTTGTGTACTAAGTGATTTATGAAGGAAATGTATCAATGTAAACTGGCAAAGAAATAAGAAAAGTAGGGCAGGAAAGGGGAAGAAGCCAAGGAGGGCACAGTAAAGTGTAAGTTAGAGTTCATCTGCACCTGGGGCAATGGGTGTGGGTTCTCATCCTGTAATCTGTAAGGGTACTCCCAGGTTTGTTAACCGTCTGTAGGAGTACGTGACATGGTTCCAGTAGTTGCTGTCCTGAAATAAAGAGCCTCAGTATTGGATATGAAATTGCATTGAGGCTGGGGGAGGTGAGCACATAGAGAGTTAGAGACAGGGATCTGGGCAAAGCAACTGGTGATCACTGAAGTCATGGATATGACTCAAGGGGTTCATTCTGATCCATCCTGTAGAAGACTGAGTAATTAAATTGAGATCCATGGATAAGATTCATCAGTCTATGAACCTCAGGAAATTGTGTGACAGATTTTTTTTTATACATACACATGTTCCTGGAGAGAAAATAATAACTTTCCTCATATTATCAAAAAAGTTAATGATTCAAATGAGATTCTGTGGACATTGGAGGAGAAACAGCAAAAGGAGTCAATGTTTTATACAATCTATGTAAATGTACATAGGGAAAGGGAAAATTGTTCCAATTACTCATGCATGTAGGAAGAAAAGACTTTAAAACTTTTTGTGTATGCTCCTCAGAAGTAAGAAAGCCATCAGCTGGGAAATGTAGTAGTTTGGAACCTCAAAGTTGCTTAGGCAAACTTGAGGCAGCTATAGTGCTGCTGAATTTTGTTCTGGCCCCCACATTTCTGGTGAAGAATCTTGGCAAATGAGCATTCCAGAGAAATTATTTTTCCCTTTCTGACCTATCAGTGAACTCCAGTTTTAATTAATAATTAATGAAACAAACTGTCTGAAGAACATTTACAAGGTTGTGGGAAATATAAAATAAGCTACTTGGACAAATGACCTTACAAACTTTCCATTTTTGTTACTATAAGCATATCTACACTCAGGATAGCTCCCTTGAATGCAGTATTCCAACATGACTCCTAATTAGCCCAATAATGAACAATTTATTATTTTTTATTAATATACTTAACACTATTTTAAGCCTAAGAATTCCTGGTACCTTCCAATTCTTACTTGCTTTGCCACAGCCTGACAGTACAACCCTAGTGGTTGTTCATTTACTGCTGAAACTTTAGCAAACTATTAGTAAAATAGATACAAAAATACAATTGTTCTTTCAAACTGGGATCTTTCCTTTTCTTTCCCCAATGATTTTCTTTCTACTTTAGCAGTAAAATATTATAATTATTAATTAAAATTCTTAAAATATAACCTTAAACATAGTTTCTATCAATTTTTCTTGTCTGTGAGAAGTTTTCATTACGGTGCTGTTTTTCTGCATCACATAATGAGAATACAGGTCACAATCAAATATGAAAATTAATGACTAAAATTAACATAAATAATTATATGTCTGCCAAAATTAATTTGGAGGATTAAGTAAAAAGTTGAAATAAGTATTTCAGATGAAAAGCAACATATCTCCTATAACATTTACCTAACACAGTCTCTATGAAATCTTATTTTCATAACCATATTTCTTCCTCATCAACTTCAAACTTTTCTTGTTTCTCAATATGTCATAATTCATACTATATTTCTGCCATCATTTCCTGACACCCACCATCTGTGAAAGCTTTTCTATATAGATTGCTTTGATATGATTAATATTCTGTCTCACTTTTTTCATATTACCTCTCAGTCCTAGATCCTAATTCTTTCATCCTATTCTTTCTCTTTAAAGCAATTTCCAGCAATTTCACTACTTCTTCTTCAAAGTGTCTGGTCTAAAATTATCAACAACCACAATACCTTAGAAGGTGGGTGAGAAAGGGTCAGTGCAATGTGTGGGTGTGTTCTACTTGAGAGCTGTACAACCTAAAACTCTCCCCCATTCACCAGCCCTCTTTTCTCACCCCACCCCAGCCACCCGTATGATCTAGAAACCATTACAACCATTAAAAGTGAGTCCCTTGCTGATAATCAAGGAAGATTTCAGAGACAAGTTCAGAAATTGCTGGGGAAACACAAGTGGGAGCTCTCACAGTTTCTTACAAATGAAACGTGCTGTTACTACGTGGTTTAACAATTTTGTCCTTTTTGGCATTTATCCAAATTAGTTGAACACAGATCCACACAAAAATCTTTACATGGAGGTTTATAGCAGCTTTATTTGTAATTGACAAAACGTGAAAACAAACAAGAGATGTCCTTCAGTGACTGAATGGACAAATACAATTGTGCTCCATACAGACAATAGTACATTCTACAGCACTAGTAAGAATTGAGTTCTCAAGACATGAAAAGACATGGAGAGAACTTAGAAGTATACTTCTAAGTGAAAGAAGCCAATCTGAAAAGTCAACATACTCTATGATTTCAAATATATGATATTTTAGAAGAGATAAAGCCATAGAAACAGTAAAAGATCAGTGTTTTCCAGGGCCTTATGGGGTAGGGGGATGAACAGGTGAATTACAGAGGATTTTAGGAAAGTGAAAATATGTTCTATGATACTATAACGGTGGATATATGTCATTATACATCTGTCAAACCCCATAAAATAAGCAACAACAAGAGTGAACCCCAAATAAACTACATGCTTTGTGCAATAATCTTGTGTCAGGATGAGTCCACTGATTGTAACAAATGTACTACTCTCATAAGGAATGTTTGTAGTGAGGGAGGCTGGGTATCTGTGAGGTCAAGGGTATATGGAAACTGGGTGCTTTCTGCTCAATTTTGCTGACAACCTAGAACTTCTCTAAAAACCAAATTCTATCTTTAAAAGACGCATTTAATATTATTTAAAATTTTTATTGAATTAAGGACATTTTTAATACCGTTTAAGCTGGAATACCTAGCATTAGCATAATGCTTGGCATTCAGTTATGAGTAACGACTCTCTACTTTTCATTATTTGATGGATAAAATCAATTCTTCCAACATTCTTAGCCACACAAAAATAAATAGGGTAGATTTCTTCCCCTCTAGAACTTTAGCTCCTGTGAATGAATCGACAGAGGCACACATTTACAATACATCTTAGCAAATGATATAATAGTGTATCCAGAGTCAAGATTGATTTTTCATGTCTCAGACACGTGAAAGCAGAGAAAGTTAGAAAGCTGCTATTCAAGATGCTCACAGGTATTAAATTAAAAGCTTTCTTTTATCAAATGAGTTTGGGAAATAATTAAATTCTTTATAGCAGGTACTTATGATTTTTTGCTGGGGTACTAGGGATTGAACTCAGGGGCACTAGAACGCTGAGCCACATACAGCCCTATTTTGTATTTTATTTAGAGACAGGGTCTCAGTGAGTTGCTTAGTGCCATTGCTGAGACTGTCTTTGAACTCCAGAACTTCCTGCCTCAGACTCCTAGCTGCTGGGATTACAGGCACGTGTGACTGTGCCTGGCGATTTTTTTTTTTTTTTTTTTGTGGTGCTGGGGATCGAACCCAGGGCCAGGGCCTTGTGCTTGCAAGGCAGGCACTCTACTGACCGAGCTTGCCTGGCAATTTTTTACTACCCTGATACATCTTATGATTCTCAGATGAGTTTTATAGTTGTACAATGTTTTCAAAACTTTGTGAAAATAAACTTATTTTATCATAAGTATCTCTTGGACTCAGTATCTCTTGCTTTTGAAAATGCTCCTATTTAATATTTCCAATAGGTCATTTGGAATTTTCATTATTTGATGAATAAAATCAGTTCTGCCAACATTCTTAGCCACACAAAAATAAATAGGGTAGAGTTCTTCCCCTCTAGAACTTTAGCTTCTGTGTATGAATGGGCAGAGACACACACAATACAACTTAGTAAATGATATAATAGTGTATCCAGAGTCAAGATTGATTAAATGCATATGAAGTTATCATTTTTATAGATAAGGGGTCATTTAACTCTACATCACAAACTAGAACTTTCTTACATTACCTGTTTTATAAATAAAATTTTATTGGAATACAGCCATGCTCATTCATTTATTTATTGTCTATGGTTGCTTATGCAGATTTGAGTAGTTGTGACAGACCATCTGTCCCACAAAATATTTATTATCTGGCCCTTTACAGAAAAAGTTGGCTGACTAGATGGCTATAAAAATAGTTTGCTATTACCCATGGTGTTTCAAAGTAGGAAATAAATGGAGTCTTTTGGAAAATATGTAATTAATAGAGATTATTATTGTTTCATCAGAGAATTTGTGTAGTTCACAGAACATGACCAAATACTTATGCATTTTTGTGTGATAGGATGAGCCTCTGTTCAGAAGACCCACCTCTTTGTTTTTCACATGTAAAACAGGCCACTGGATTATAGATCTTTACTTGTTCTGCTAGTTCTAGAATGTTATATTTATGTTCATTGAATGCCTATCCTGGCAAAACCTTCTATTTATGAACTAAATTCCATATTGAATTTTTATCTTATTGAAGACAAGTAATTAAGAGTTCTGCTTTGCATGGAATAGAATTTAAAAAATAAAAGAGAATAAGAGACTAAAGTCAAGAAAGATAATTCCTGCAACTTACCTATTTTTTTCTCACTTTATAGGAATATATAGTTTTTTGTAAAAAATATTCTTTGGAAATGCCCAAAGAGACTTTACTGGAGACTTTTATGTAGGGGACTAGACAAAACTTCATAACTGTATAAGAAGAGTAAGTTCTTGAAACTTTTTTAAAAATAGCATGGAGAGTTTTTTGGGTTTTTTCTTTTTTTCCTACCTGAAACTACCAGATTTAATATTGTTAGTGGTCAGAGGAATAAAACAGCAGGTTTTAATACTGAATTTGCTAGCAATTTCACATAACTGTCCCATTTGTTTAAATAAATTATTTTGGGTCATAATGCCAAATCTGTGTTCTTTTTGTCTTTGATTGTTATGCTGTCACTTTTCATTATTTCCTATAGATTCAAATGCTCATTGTAAAATCATGAATAATGCAGCTGCCTCTATGAAAGCGCTCAGTTTCTTTAATTAAATTTATTTGCCTGAAGCAGATGATATGTTTTAAAATATC
Organism: Sciurus vulgaris; assembly: GCF_902686455.1. Taxonomy (NCBI): domain Eukaryota; kingdom Metazoa; phylum Chordata; class Mammalia; order Rodentia; family Sciuridae; genus Sciurus; species Sciurus vulgaris. The sequence continues at coordinate 71,323,895 of NC_136468.1, read as the reverse complement.
AGTAGCAACAGTTCTCCATTTTAGAATATTTGGTGCCTTAATTTCTCTTCTTTCATTAAGCACCTGATGAAGAAGCCAGAGGTTCTCTTCATGTAATAAGCTCAAACTAATTTCAAATCATCTTCCAAATAAAGAACTTTAAACCTATCAAATCTTTCAAGAGGCTTTATTTCAACAAGCACTTTGTTTTAAAAAGTTAAAACCTAAAGTTTAAATACAGCATGTAATTACTATTTTCATCTTGATTCCAATCTCTATGAAATCAGAGAATATCTATTAATTCTAACAATAGCAAAATATTAATAGGAATGGATAAACTATGATTCCTATTTTGTTCTTCTTATGAGCACCTACTCAAGACTTAAACTGTGCTTTTTAAAAAAACAGCAGTAAAAGTGCCATAGTTTAAAGATCAAGGCTGGGAATCCAGTCTGCCTCCAGTCTTTATGTACCTGAGATGCCTTGGGAAGAACAGATCATCCCCCTGAGTCATTTATGTCATATGTTACTTAGTTTAATGTGATGACATCATCTATCTTAAAATCCATGAGCATTTTCAGTATTAATAAAATATAGCTTATCAGTTGAGGTTCTCTATTGCCTTGATTTTCACAACTACACCTGCAACATACTATAATTATATGTCTGCTTTCATTTTCCTACAAACTTATATTGAATTATTCAAGTATTTGTTTAATATTTTATGACAATTCTCTACATACATATATAATATAAGACTTCTTATGATAAATTTGAAATGCTTGGGCATAGTTTAAATTGACAGTTTCACTACCTCAAGGTTTACCTTAAACAAAAAACTAAATATCTTTTATTCGATCTCCTATTTCGAGGTTCACTTCAAAGTACTCTAAGTAACCTTTCTAGTGATTTTTCTCCCTTTAAGAACACTGAACATTTTCTCATCTTTGCATGAATCATTTTCTATACTTAAAAAATGTATATATAACTGAACAAATCCATAAAATTTAGTAAGTCCCAAACAGTGTGGAAATATAAAAAACTAAACTTGGCACATTATATTACAACTACCAAACACATACACACACACATTTATAATACAGTCTAGCAAATGATATGATAGTGTATCCACAGAGTCAAGACTGATTAAATGCATATGAAGTTATCATTTTTATAGATAAGGGGTCATTTAACTATGCATTACAAATCAGAACTTTCTTACATTACCTGTTTTATAAATAAAATTTTATTGGAATATAGCCATGCCCACTCATTTATTTATTATCTATGGTTTTTTATGCAGATTTGAGTAGTTGTGACAGACCATCTGTCCCACAAAATATTTATTATCTGGCCCTTTACAGAAAAAGTTGGTCAAGTGTGCATGCATGTGTGTGTGTGTGTGTGTGTGTGTGTGTGTAAAGATGTGAAAAATATAAGAAAATCTTAACAGTAGCCAAAGGGGAAAGAAACATCAAAACTAAGAGAATTAACAGGGCTAGATGCAAACTTTTCCCCAGAAAAAAGAAAGGTAGAAGAAAATGGAAAAAAAATCTTTAAAGGAAAGGAAAAATTGTCAGCTTAACATTCTGTCCAGCCAAAAAATATTCTAAGAAAACTAAAATGAAACAAAGAAAATTTCAGATAAACAAAGACTTAGAGAATCTGACACCAACTCTTCAGTTTGAAGAGAAATGACATCAGTTAAAAACACACATGTACAACAAGGATTGACTAGTATCTAAATGGTACATATTCACTTAAATGTAAAGGTCATTAATTATTTTTATGTATTTTTTGAAAGATCTGAATTTTTCAACAAAGTCATAACACTGTATTGTGGGATGTAGAACATGTATTCATAAAATAAATGAAAACCATAGTGCACAGAATGGGAATAAGTTAAATAGGAATCAACCATTGGTAGATTATAACATAAATCAAATGGCATATGATTAATATGTAATAAAAAGTTTCAAGCTAAAGATACATTCTGTATCCCTAAAGACCCTCTAAACACACATACACATTTACAAAAATAATTTTAAGTACAAAGATAGGGGAAAAGTCAGAGTTGAACATTTAAATATATTTGATAAAGACATGAAAAATAAGGAGTATAAAGAAAGAAAAACAAAAGAAGCAAAAATAAGATAAACTTTAACAATCACCTAATTACATGAATAAGTATAGTAAATGTATAATAAATTAAGCAGTTCATTTAAAAATCAAAGATTAGCACCATAAACTGACTATGCAGTTAACAGGTGACATATAAAGACAGAGCTTGTTGAAATCAAAAGGATGGAAAAAATATAAGTAAAATAAACACTTACTAGAGAAAGTTTGCAAGACTAAAATAATATCACAGGAACAAACTTCAATACTCCAATTCTAGGAATATTAACAGAACAATCAATGATATCTGATGAAGACAAATGGTCAATTCATAAAATGTTCTAACAATGTTACATGTATATGCATCTAATAATAAAATTTCAAAGAATATGAAGTAAAAATTAATACAACTAATGTAAGAAATGGACAAATCCATAATCATGCTTGAAGAGACACTGTTTTCTTCCTCAACTGTTTTTTTTAGTTGGTGCATTATAATTACACAGAACAGTGAAATTGTTATCTGTGCATGCACACAATATAACAATATAATTTGGTCAATTTTGATCCCCATTTTAATTAATTGTTAGAATTGACAAAAATTAGTGATATAAGAAAATAATATTATCAATCAGCTTTGCCTGATCAACATTTATAAAACATTATGTTCATTATAGAACACACATTCCTTCTTATTATACATAGAACATTGTTCAAAGTAATCCATATTCTAGACTGTAAAACAATTTTCAAAGAACTTAAAAGGATTTGAATAACAGAGGCTAATAAAACAATCTATTTTTATTAATTATTAAATGTTTTCTTTGGCTGAAAAGAATAAGCATGGCAATTAATAATAGGATATCTAAGAAAATCCCAAATGATTAGAAAAATAAGGTTCCTAGAGTTTATTGGGGAATTAAAATTTAAAAAATATAAAGACATATGTGATCATAAATTAGAATATGATGAATAACCATGATGAAAATAAACAAAAGTGGGAGCGGCAAGATAGAGTCAGAGTGTTGTTGTTTTAAAGAGTTTCCAACAAGGTGTTAGGAAAGGCCTGCCCCAGAGAAGACCCCAAAGAAGCAATGAGGAGACAACCTGTGGACATGAGATCTTTCCAGGAAGGAAAAGAGCAAAAGTCACAAGGTAGACGGTGCATTAGGTGTTCAAGACCATAGAAAGGACAGTTGTTTGGATAAAAGAAACAAGGGGGAGTATAGTTTAAAATGCAAGGAAAAGGATACACACGACAAGAGCCTGTAGGTTACAAACACTATTTGGAACTTTTACTCTGTGTAAAGGGCAGTGCCCTTCAGGGGTTTAAGTGGAGTGATGCAAAACCACCTACATTCATTGGAATAATTTCTGTTAAGAACAATGTATTAGGACAATGTGGACACAGGAAGAAGGCCACTTTAATAACCCAAGTCAGAGATGATGAGGTATTTGATGAGAGTGATAGTTTTTGGTGTGGAAAGAAGTAGTTGAATGCTTGACACATTACAAAGGTAGTAAAAGTATGATTTATAATGGAATCAGCGAATAGCAAAAGAAAGCCTTACCCATTGTGCAGAAAGTGATTGTACATGATTCCCATGGAGAATCTTATTTCTATAAAGAAGGATATTCGTGTGAGTAGCAGTTGAGAGAGAGTGTAGTGGTTAACTTTAGGCATCAAATTGTATAGTTTACAGAACCCCCAGGTAAATTATTATTTCTAAATATGTGTAGAAAGGTATTTTCAGAACAGATTAACATCTGAGTTGTACAGAGAAAAGTATTGCCCTCAGCAATGTAGGCAGAATATGCAATCTTCTGAGGATCCCAGTAGAGCAAAAAGGTAAAGGAAGGGCAAGTTTACACTCTTCTGGAAGGGGGACCTCCATCTCTCCTGCCCTTGCACACCAAAACTCTAGGTTCTTGATCCTTCAAGAAAGCAGGTCTTACACCATCAACCCTCCAGATTCTCAGGCTTTTGACTGGAGATTGAGAGTTATACCATCAACTTTCTGGCCCTTAGGACCTTGAATCAGAATGAGTAGCAACATCAGCTTCCTAGGTTCCCCAGCTAATAGAAGGCAGATCCTGGCCTCCCTGATCATGTGAGCCAATTACCATAATTATATGTCTGTCTGTTTATCTATCTATCTATCTATCTATCTATCTATCTATCTATCTATCTATCTATCTATCTATCTATCTATCTATCTATCTTATAGATAAGATATGGATTTAAATATGTATCTATATAAAGATACCCCCCCATTTATACCCTATCAGCTCTGTTTCTCTGGCGAACTCTGATTAATAAAAAGAAGTGTCAAAAAAGGAAAGTTTTATTTTTAAGAGAAAGAATGCATGCTTGCACTCTTTTGAGAATCATTCAGTTTTAAAAGGAGACTGCTGATAATGAGTAATAATCAGGAAGGTTGGGGAATTACTTGAGGAGGTGTGAGTCTCAAGATCCAGAGCACACATGGAGCAGACATTTTTGAGAAGTATGGAGAAGTTCTCTACTGTAACAGAGGAAGTGGCACACAGGCTGGTCAGGAAATTCGCAAATTCTGTTCTGATAGCCTCTCACTTTTTCTGCAAAATGAAGATTAAAAGGCATCCTATCTGATCAAAAATGGAGGAAAAAGTGTCAGAGACTTGAGGAGGGAAAATTAAATGTGAAAACATCATCTAGGAGAGCAGAAAGACAAAGGATATATGATGAGATGATCGGGGGCCCACATTAGGATAACATTGAGTTTAGAGGAAGCCCACTCGATATGGTTCTTTTATTTTGTCTTTTGTCACAGAGACAGACTAGCAGGAAAACAGAATTTACCAGGGAAATCTGAGCAATCTTCAAAAAGTTCCACAAGGGGAAATGACAACTTGTAAAACTTAGGCTAGAAGACACAGACAGTTCATTCCCCACGGATTCCTTCCATCCCTTACCCCAGTATGGGAAGGGACAGAAATAGCAGCCAGTAAGTTAAGAGGTGGTAGCTATGTGGATGTCGAAGAACCCAGGCTATTCTACTGCCACCTCTAACTTCAGGCTTCCAAATTGAAACAGGTCTTATCCAAGAAAACATGATCAGGTTTAACTTTGGAATAATATAGGAATTATGCTAACATATTAGGCAAGACTGATTATCTAATTATCAAGTGGAAGATTTCATGACAACTAACAAGTCCTAGCAAAATCTTTGGTACCCTCTCAGAGCAGGTTTAAAGGGTCATTCTCTGAAAGTATTAGGGTTCAAATTCCAGTTGCTTAAAAAATTTTGCCACATATTTCAAATATGCAGTCATTGTAAAGAGATTGTAGTAGGGAGAATTCTAAGGCTTGCCTACTTCTAAAATTCCCTTTCTCTGATTGTCAATCAAACTTTAATCTAGGAAGTGCTATAAAGGGATTTTGTAGATTTTCCTAAAGTCCCAAGTCAGTAGGCTTTAAGTTAACAGAGACTAGATAACAGAGCCCCTTTAAGCAGGGTTTCTTTGTAACAGAAGAAAAAAATGACAGATTGAAAATGTGAGCATTCAATATTTCTTTGCGGGTTTGAAAATGGAGAGATTGATGAGGCCCATGTGACAAGGGATGCAGGTGACTTCCAGAAGAAGGTAGTCCCCTACTAACAGGCAAGGAAATGGGAACCTCACACCTAAAACTGGAGGAATATAGGTGTTGTTTTAGAGACATTGCTTCTATAGTAATTTGGTTAAGTATGATTACATTTGTGACATGCCAATAGAAAGCTAATACAGGGTGCTGCCTTTACCTCTCTATCACTACAAGGAATCGATTTGAAATCAAGGAGTATTTTTCTCTTTTTATAGTAAATAGAAGAGCAGAATTTGGTCTGAATTTCTGCTACACCATAGCTGCACCTTACCTTGAGTCTCTTTGTCTTAGCTTATATTTGATAAAATATGGAAAACAGTATCTGTCCTGCAACAATGTGATAACAGATATAAAGAAAGCAAAAGCACTCAGTCTTCAACATAGAAGACAACAGATACTATTCATAATTATTAATAATACTGTAATATTCATTTCCTAGAATAATTCATTTGGCATCTCCCTTAAATACCACTTCAATCCCACTAGAAATTCTGGTGTACTGTGCTTGTTTCAGGCTCCCATAGCCTATATAAGGGTCTTGAAAGACGTCTTTTCTCAGTAGGTCTTTTAATACCATCACTGCATCAATCATTCTGCTTCTGGTTCAGTTGTTATGTCTCTTCTGAACTCTTTGTTCATCTTCATTACCATATTAGTGCACTGACATTCATAACCCATTTACTTTAGAGTTTAAATACATCAAAGGCTTCCAACAGAGGACACTGATAACTCTTCACCTGTCATTAGTCTCATTACAGCTAAAATTCCATCAGGAAGTGTGCTTTGGAATATTTTCTTAAAATGCTTTTCACTAGCTAACATTGACATGGGCAAATGAATGATGAGAACTGTTGGTTGTCATGTTCCTTTGTTCCTCCTCTTGCTTTTCTGAGGTATGATTGATGAATAAAAATTGCATATCTCTAAGTCATGCACTGCAATGCTTTGATATACAAGCACGTTGTGAAATGATTACCACAATCAAACTAACATATCCATCACCTCACACAGGTATGTGTGTTTGTGTGTGTGTGTGTATGTGTATGTGTGTGTGTGTGTGTGTGTGGTGAGGACACTTGAGATCTACTCTTAGCATATTTCAAGGAGAAAATTTGTTTTGATTAACTAATCAACATGCTGTTCATCAAGTCTTATAATACATCTTATAGCTGAAAGTGTGTACCCTTTGACCAGTAGTTCCTATATCCCTCAATTGTCCAACCACTGATAACCATTATCCTAGTACTTTTTATTTTCAAGTCAATTCTTTTTAGTTTTCTTATATAAGTGATATCATGCAGTCCTTGTCTGTGTCTGGCATATTTCACTTAGCAAAATGTTCCCAAGGTTCATGCATGTTGTAAAAAGTGGCCAGAATGTTTAAGACATTTTTTAGACCTAAAAAGGATATTATTGTGATTTTCTATATTCATTTATCTATGAATAATGATGTAATGAATACGGAAGTGCAAATATTTAAGGTAGTAACTTTATTTCCAATATATACATGAAAGTAGGATTGCTGGATCATAGTTTAGATTTATGTTTCGACTTTTGAGGAAACTGTTTAGTATTTTCTACAATAGCTATATCAATTTACATCCCCATTAACAAAAGCACATGGGTTCAATTTTCTCTACATCCTTGTGAACACTTGCTATCTTTTGAATTTTTGATAATGGACATCTTAACAGGGATGAAGTGATATTGTCTTGTGGTTTTGAATTGCTTTTCTCTGATGATTAGTGAAGTTAGACTTTTGTTAATACACCTGTAGGCTATTTGAATCTCTTTTTTGGAAAATATGTATTCAGAGTCTGCAAATTTTTAATTGGGTTTTTTCTGATACCCAGTTGTATGAATTCTTTATATATTTTGGATATTAAACCCTTATCAGATACATGATTTTCAGGTATTTTCTCCCATTAAGTAGAATGCGTTTTCACTCTTGATCATTTACTTTGCTGTGAACTTGTTGACTTTATTTTTTTGCCTAAGCTTTTGGTGTCAGATCTAAAAATTCACTGCCAAAATACATATTAAGATTTACCTCTATGTTTTCTTATAGGAGTTTTGCAATTTCAGGCTATACAGTAAAGTCATTAATTAATTCATTTGAGGTTGATGTTTGTGTGCAGTGCAAGATAAGGGTCCAGTTTCATTCTTTGTATGTGGATATACACTTTTCCCACCTCATTTATTAAATAAATTGTCCCTTCCCCATTATGTAAATTGGTTACTTAAAAAAAATAAAGTGACCATAAGTATCTCAAATATGAACTTAATTCTGGACTGTGAATTCTGTTCCACTGCTCTAGTGTCTGGTTTTATGCCTGTACCATACGTTTTTGGTTAATACAATTTTGTAATATAATTGGAAATCAGGAAGTCTGAAACCATAAGTATTTCTCTTGCTCAAGACGACTAGTTATATGGGGTCTTTTGTGGTTCCCTATGAATTTTAGGATATTTTTCTTACTTCTGCTAAAACTCCATTGGCATCTGATAGGAATCTTGACATTACTTTGAGTCATTTGGACATTTAAACTGTTATTAATTCTTCCAATTCATGAACACAAGATATTCTTCCACTTAATGGTGTCTTTAATTTCTTTCAGTGCACAGATCTTTTAACTTTAAGGTTAAATTTATTTCTAAGGAATTTATTTTTTTTATGATATTATGACTATATTGTTTTCTTGATTTATTTTTGGAATGTTCCTTATCAATGCATAGAAGAACAACTGATTTTTGTATATTGCTTTGATGCTCTTCAATCTTCCTGACTTTGGTTATTAGTTCTAATAGATTTTGGTAAAATTTTTAGTGTTTTCTGCATATAAAGTCATGTCACCTGCAAAGAGAGACAATTTTCCTTCTTTCTTTCTGATTTCAATGTCTATTATTTGTTTCTCTTGCCTAATTTCTCAGGCAAGGACTTCCAGGACAATGTTGACTAGAAGTGGTGAGAGGAGTCACCATAGTCATGCTTCTGAACGTAGAGGAAAAACGTTCAGCTTTTCACCATTGAATATGATGTTAGTTGTGGGGTTGTCATTTTGAACTTTATTATACTGAGGCGCATTCTTTCTATTCCTAATTTATTGAGATTTTTATTGTGAAAAAAATATTGAATTTTATCAAATGTATTTTATCTGTTAAGATGATCGTATAATTTTTATACTTCATTCCTTTACTGTGGTGTGTCATATTTATTGATGTATTGTATTGAACCATCCTTGCAGACCAGGAATAAATCCTGGTTGATCATGACATAAGTTCTGTTTAATGGGCTGGTGAATTTGGTTTGCCATATTTTGTTGAGTTTTTTGGCAACTATGTTCACATGGTTACTGACCTATTTTCTTTTCTTCTAATAGTCTTTTCTTGCTTTAGTTTCAGAATGCTAGTCCAGCAAAGTGAGTTTGAGTTTTGTTTTGCTATGTTTGCTGTGAAGTAAGGAGTCCCTCCTCTTCAAATTTTTAAAGAGTGTGAGAAGGATTGGCATTGATTTTTCTTTAAATATTTGGTAGACTGCACCAGTAAGACCATCTGGTCTTAAGTTTGTACTTGTTGAAAGATTTTTGATTACCAAGTCAATTTCCTCACTCTTCATTGGGCTGTTCAGATTTTCCATTTCTTCATGATTTAGTTTTAGTAGGTTCAATGTATCTTAGAAATGTATGCATTTCTTCTAGATTTTTCAGTAAGTTGGCATATCATTGTTTATAGTAGTCTGTATCCTGTGATCTTTTGTATTTCTATAGTACCAGTTATAATGTTTCTTCTTCAATTTTAATTTTATTTATTGGATCTTCTCTCTTTTCTCAGTTTTGATGGAGGTGTGAAAATTTTATCCTTCAAATAAACTGACTAAATTTCATCGATATTTTCTGTTATTTTTCTAGTCTGTTTCATTTATGTCTCTTCAATCTTCGTTATTTTATTCTTCCTGCTAATTGTAGATTACTTTTGTTCTTCTTTTTCTAGATCTTTGAAGTACAATATTAGGTTGATAATTGAGATCTTTCTTTTTCTTAGTGTAGGAATTTATTAAAGTAAACACCAGTCTTAGAACTTCTTTTGCTGCATCTCCTAAGTTTTGATGTGTTATACTTCCATATTATTTATCTCAAGATTTTTTTATTTCCCTTTTTTTCTTTTGTTTTTCATAAGGGTATTATTTAATTTTCACATATATGTAAAATTTCCAGTTTTTCTCCTGTTACTTATTTCTACTTTTATGCTATTGTGATTGGAAAAGGTGATTTCAATATTCTTAAAAATTTTAAGACTTTTTAGTGACCTGAATATATTCCCTTCTAGAAAATGCTCCATGTGTGCTTGGGAAGATATATATTCCACTACTGTGAAAATGTTTTGTATATGTATGTTAGGTCCATTTGATCTAAGGTGTACTTCAAGTTCAATGTTTCCATATTGATTTTCTTATCTAAATACATTCATTATTAAAATTAGAATACTTAAGTCCCCACTATTATTTATTGCATTGCTGTCTATTTATCCCTTCATATCAGTTAATAATTTCTTTATTTATTTAGATCTTCCAATGTTGGGTACATCTATATTTACAATTGTTATATCATTTTGATGAATTAACCTCGTGACCATTACATAATGACCTTCTTTGAATCTTACTAAAGTTTCTAACTTAAAGTCCATTTCCACTGGTGCATGTACACCTACCCCAAATCCTTTGGCTTTCCATTGCTATTAAATAGCATTTTACATTCTTTAACTTTCAGCATATATGTATCCTTACACTTGATGTGAGTTTTTTTGGTAGGCTACATGTGTTAAGTCTTGCTTCCTTTTAAGTTCATCAATCTACTCTACATCTTTTTTTTAATCGAGTTCAAATTATTCACTTTTAACATAAATTTTGATAGATAAGGACTTATTGTTGTCATTTTTCATTGCTTTTTGTTTTGTAATTCCTTTGTTTCCTTCTTCCTGTCTCATTCATGATGCGATGAGTTTTGAAATATAATTCTTAGATTCCTTTCTATTTACCTTTCATGTATCTACTATAGAATTTTACTTTGTGGTTACCTTAAGGCTTACATTAAGTATCTTATAAGTAGCATAGTCTATTATAAGCTTTGATCACATACACAAACTTTATATTCTTACTCCCCTTACCATATTTTATATTTGAGGTCAAAATTTATAAATCATATATTATGCATACATTAGCAAGTAATTATATCTATAGTTTTTAAATACTTTTTGTCTTTTCATCTTTATACTAGAGTAAACCTGATTTATGCAACACCACTACAATATTAGATTATCCTAAATTTGAGAATATTCTGACTCTTATCAGTGAGTTTTATACTTGTTTTCATGTGACTTAACCATTATCCTTCCCTTTTAGTCTGAAGAATTCCCTTTAGCATGTCTTGTAAGCCAGATCTAAGGGTGATGAACTCTCTCAGCCTTTGCTTGTCTGGTGAAGTAATTATCTCTCCTTTATTTTTGAAGGGCAGCTTTACCAGGTAAAATATTCTGAATTAAGAGTGTTTGTTTTCTTTCAGTGCTTTGTATATACTACTCCACTCTCTCTGGTCTGTGAAATGTTTGCTGAGAAATCCACTGATAATGTTACAGGTTTCTTTTCTCTTGCTACTTTCACAATATTCTCATTGTCTTTGATTTTTGACAGTTTTATTATGTGTCTCAGTGAAGTCCTGTTTAAGTTGCTCTTCTTTAGGAACTTTTTGAGCTTCATGTATCTAGATGTACTTGGGAAATTTACATCATTTTTCTTTAAATAAGATTTTTGTTCCTTCCTTTCTCTCCTCTCCTTCCAAGACTTCCATAATTTGTATATTAAGTCTCTTGATAGTGGTCCCTAAATCACATCAGCTTCTTTAATTCCTTTTATATATTTTTTCCCTGACTAGATCATTTTAAATAACTTGTTTTGAGTTATATATATGTCTGTATGTGTGTGTGTATATATATGTATACACATTTTTTGCTTGACCAATCTGCCGTTGATACTGTTGATACTCTCTATTGAATTTTTTTAAGAATTTCTGTTTTTTTATGATTTCTATCTTTGTTGAACTTCCTGCTTTGCATATACTGTTTTCCAGATATAATTGAGTTGCTTATCTTGTCACTCTCTGAGCATGTCACTCTCTGAGCTTCCTAAAATAATTACTTTGCATTCCTTATCAGGTAATTTATGTATCTCCATTTCTTTTGAGTCGGTTATAGAAAAATTCTGTTCCTTCCATGATCTTATGTTTCCTTGATTTTCCATGTTTCTTGAAGTCTTATGTCATTGTTTTCTCATTTGAAGAGAGTTGCCTCTATTGTTCACTGGCTGCTTCAAGAAACATCTCCACTCTTGACCCAGCTATGAATTCTGAGGCTCTCTCTAAACTTTTATATAGATATGATCACTGTAGAACTTCTGTTCCTTCTTGTGCAGGAATCATACGTGTTTTCTTGATTCCACACATCCAGGCCAGATACTAGAATCCTTCCCCTTATTTTCTCTAGGGAATTGTCCTGAAATGTTCAAGTTTGTCTCCCTTCTCCCAGTCTCATTCAACTGGACTGTCTTCACATGCCCATGACCTGTCTACAGAGGGGCACTGACCATCTGCAGGAGTGCATGGGGAGCCAGTCACAGTGGGCAGGTATGTAAGGCACACACAATATTAGAGATACCTGTGTACTAGTTGTTGGGAGTTGAGCTGCATACAAGTCATCCTGAGTGGTTCAGGAGCAGGATTTTTATACATTCTGCAAATAATTTGGTAAGATCTGTAGCATATTATTGAGTTCTGGACCACTGTTGCTATGAGTACCTTCCTGTCTTCCAAGCTCCCAGCCTCTCCCAACCACGTCTATGTGTCAATCACTGAAGTATTCTGGGTGGGGCAAGAAATTAGAAGACCTCTTGGGAAGTAATCCACTAGGCTGAAGAAACCAGGTGCTCATTGTGCTTTCATTTTCCTCTGTGGAAAATATCAAAGGGGACAGGTGACACAGGTAAAGTGAAACTGTTCTTTCCACTCTCTTCAATACACCAATATACCTATTTTCTAAATTCTTTGTTCCAACTGTGCTGGAACTTCTCTGCTGAACTCCTTGACTCCCACAAGGGTACTCTCAACTATGCTGTTTTTCAAAATCAATGCATCTATGGAGAGATAACTATAGAAAATTCCTATTACACCATCTTACTGCTGTCCATCTCTCAATGCAACCTTAAGTTCGCAATCACTAAATCATATTATTATAGGACAACACTAGTCAAAGTCTCTGCAATGAGACAGGACTGTGTGTATTTCATTTGTTTGCTTACTCCTTGTGATTCTTTATTAGATCCTTTTATATTACAATTCAGTCAACACACTCAAATTGTATATATTCCTAGGATGCAACTATTGCTCAGGTTTGAACTTACTAATGGGTAGGTAGCTGGAGGTAAGTTTCAAAATTCCACTGTATATTTATCCCAGTAATGCAGTATATCATCTGTGGAATAAGGATGTTTGTTGATCCACTGAAAGAAGAGTTAACATTTTAACTTGGGGTTTTTGATTCTTAGGTATATTGACTATAATTTCCAAGTCAAATTCACTGGAATGGTAACTTCCCAAATTAGACCAATGTAAAAGGTAGAAAAGTATGTGTGAAAATATCATTTTCCTAACAATTCACAATATAAATTCATCTTGCATTCAATCAGTCAAATGAGGGAATATTTGTTGATTTTTATTATTCTGTTTTTTATGCCTTTCATTTAATCTCACAACCCCTATCTGCTGGTTTCTCTTCCTCTCCTCTCTCTTTCCCCCTTCTCTCCATCAGTCTCTCTCTCCTCTTTACTTTCAGGTTCATTTTCATGTTGTATAGCAATATAAGAGCTCTGCCAAGCTTGTTTGTAATCTCTCATTCTGTCCCCGTCTGTCACTACAGTCTGAAGACATTAGTATAAATAATTTAATGGATTTCTCTATGCTTAACTTAACTAACATAATAGCAAGAAATCTAGAAATACTGCACAGTGTATTGTTTTACCCCTTACCCTCAGACTTTGACTTAAAGAACAGGAGAAATCATTGTTATCCATTTGGCTAAATTAGTATTCTCAGTATTTCCAACTAGGATTCTCTTTCCCATTATTGTGGGATTACTCTTTTTTCAACATGAGTGATTACACTTATTCAAAACTCATTCCTGACCTAATTAAATTGTTGTTGGTTAATAAGCAGCCCATCTCTCCAACTAAAAGTACGATTTTGATAGTGTATGCTAAGGATTGTAAAGGATATCACATTTTATCCTACTTACACTTATCCTAATACATTTGCCTGCTCCAAAAACTTGAAAGCTTTCGGAAGACTTGAGGTTCCTGTGTCAGAGACAAAGAGCAGTTTATGACTGTCAATAATAGCACTAGCCAGACTCAGCATTTGGCTGAGTTCCTGATCCCCTATTCCCACATGGCAATACAAAGGGACCAGGTGATACCTGCACACACAGTGCACTAAATTACAGGAAAGGAACCTTGAGTTTAATGATCCTGAGTCTTTTTAAGTGGGGAGGAAGTATATTTGCACTTTTTGCTGAAGGTAGACACTCCATCTTCCAAAGTTGTTCAATATACAAATGTCCTTGAAATATGTAGTCCAGTACAGTGAAAGTCAGTGCCTCTGTTCACAAAATGCACAGATGCATGACAGACTAATGGGGAATTATCTCCCAAAGTTTTCTGAGGTCACAATCAGGGAAAGGAAATAAACGTTCATCATTTAAGCTATTCTTACATCTCAAATAATACTTATAAAAAGTTGATTTCCTTGGGGCAAATAATTAGGTGTGTGTTTAACCACTACATCATACAAATCAAAAGTCATATTCTATTTTGAACCACATTGTCTGTATTACAACTTAGAGTGGATTTAAAGAAAAATTTCAATTGTTAATCTCTGGATACCACAAATAATTAAAAAATAAATTATGGCCAGGTGCAGTGGCAAATGCCTATAATCCCAGCAGCTCTGGAGGTTAAGGTGGAAGATCACAGGTTGGAAGCCAGTTTCAGCAACTTAGTAAGGCTGTAAGCAACCCACTGAGACCGTGTCTCAAAAGCTAAAAATAAAAACGGTTTGGGATGTGACTCAGTGCCTTGGGTTCACTCCCTGGTACAAAAATATAATAATAGTAAGTTAAATATTCAGATGTTTGGCCTTTGTACTGTGGACTATTATGGTTTGGGGAAAATATTCAAATAAAATATACAATTTACTGATATCTTTATGGATTATGATGTTATTTTAACTCTTAGAAACTGGTAACAACAAAGTGATCCATATTTAATATATCATGGTTATAGTCTATTAGAGAAGACTGTTGCCTAGAAAGATAACATAATTCCCTAGTAGATAGTGAATGAAGGATGAAAACACAGAGAGACAGATGGATCAGAGATTGCATATTTGAGAAATTGATGGCTAACCCACTGCTGAAAAATGAATGAATGTTAACCAAGTAAATAAGAGTCATTCATTTTGTGGGGGGTAGTCTAAAGATGACCTATAAAAATATTCTTCTGTCATAGCTTTTTAAAATTATTATTGTTCCCAGTATTCATTTTGCTTCTTTCTTAGACTACATATTTCTATGCTTAAATTACCATTTGTTCTTATAAGATTCTACTTTTTTCCATGATAGACCTAGTTACATTAATCATACTTATTTTAATTCCCTGACTGAGAATTTGAACATCTTTGTCTCATGTGAATTTGGTTCTAGGCAACTACTTTGCCTCTACAGACTGAATTTTTTTCCATGACTTTTGTAATACTTTGTGATTCATTCTTGAAATCCAGACATGATATACTGAGTAATAGAAAGTCAACTCAATGGGCCTTTAGTGTGAGGATTTATGTTAATCTGACTGAAAGTCAGATTAGTATGTTTAATACTTACTGTACCTTTAGGTACCAGAAGCTTTGATTTTCTTTAATATCCTTGTCTTTTGACCTCTGTTGTCTTTAGTTTTTTCTAATAACTCCTTCTTAAAAAGTGACTATGCTTTCTAGCACTTTAACTATAATCCAGATACACTGGGATCTCGGTGATGTGGTGTTAAGGAATAATGGGTGCAATTCTGTTTTCTGGTTAAATCCAAGAACCTAAATTTATATCTTGGAGTTGCAATCTTCAGAAGTGTTTCTTCAGTGAAATAGCTATCACTCACTACCTAATCCCTTCCCTGGTATGGCATTCCCAATTTATTACTTGGAATTCCTGACCCTTGTTGAACCATTTTCCTTTCCTTGGGTTACAGAGAAAGGGTGGAGGCCTCGAGTGGGAGGAACTTACTTCCCCTAACATGAATCTCTAGCAAAGTCATGTCCTCTAGGTGTGGACCTTTGCTAACTAGAAAGTTGAGATTATTCCTCAATGATTACTCCTCCACTGCTCTTGCCATTTCTTTTGTTTTTTTTTTAATGTGTAAAATACTTTAATCTCTTAGAAAATATCTACAATTAGAATTCACTGGAATTCTTTTCTTTTATAAAAAAAATTGTTATTTTTAGTTATACATGACAGTAGAATGTAATTTGGCAGATTATACATACATAGAGTATAATTTATTCTATTTAGGATCCTACTCTTGTGGTTGCACATGATGTGGAGTTACCCTGGTTGTGTATACAAATACAAGGCTAGGAAAGTTATGACTGATTAATTTCACTGTCTTTCCTATTCCCCTCCCCACTCCCTTCCCTTGGTTTCCCTTTGTCTAATCCAATGGATTTCTATTATTCCCTCCTCGACCTCCTTTGCTTTGGGTATGCATCCAAAAATCAGAGAGAACATTCACTCTTTGGTTTTTTTGGGATTGCCTTGCCAAATTCTTGAAAGAATTTTTTTGAGATCTTCACTGTGAGACTCTGGTGGGGTTTCTAGAAGTAAAGTCTACAAAATGTGTCCTTCCCCTCCAAGAGTGCAACCCCAGAAGTTCTTTGTTTTCATAATAGTCCATACTCAATGTTTTCATGATTGTTCATACTCAGCTTCTAGTAGATTGACAAATTATCATTTATATGTTCTACCAGTCTAAGCCTCCACTGCTTTCTGGTTCCAAAGGTAGTATCTTCTGTTATCTGTGGGTAGCACTTGTCTATCTGTATTAGGGTAGCTATTTCCCTGTGAACTTAATTCTCTGATGGCTCCAAAAAAAATAATTTTTTTTTTATATTAGGAATTGAGCTTTACTACTGGGCTATATCCCCAGTTTTATTTTGTTTTGATTTTTGTTTGTTTTTTGAGACAACATCTTACTGAGTTGCTTAGGCCCTCACTAAGTTGCTGATACTGGCACAAATTTATAATCCTCCCATTTCAGACTACAGAGTTTCTGGGATTACAGGTATGCACCACTGTGCCTGGTTCCAACAAAAGTCTTTGATTCTAGTTTTCCCAGTTATTTTGTGCTATAAAATCATTTTAACAAAAGACTTCATGGTATTCTATGAAATGTATCCTCTTTAGTTCCTTTGCATCATGTCAGGAATATTACTGACTGTATAATGAGCTAGTGCATTAAGATGGGAATGGCCAGCTCTTTTTCACTGAACATTTCTAAATTTTTATATGACAATCAAGAAGCAATCTGTCCCATCCCTATATTTTACCAAAGAGCCCTGGCCTTAACAGAACCATCTAAGTTCCAACTTTTCCCAGATCATCTCAAGTACAGTTGTTTAAGTTACTCAAACATCCACTGACTTAAATTCTATTTTACTTGAACAAGAATGCCCTTTAGTTCACAGAACTATTATGTAGGGTACTGGTAGTCCAGACAATTACATGATCAAGTTATGATTTTTGAAAGACAACCCTTCTGCGATGTGATTGGATTTGAGTGGGATTTGGTATAAAATACAGATTCGAGGACTCTAGACAAAAGATGATGGTGATTCAAGACTTAAGTACATACTAGTTATAGAAATAGGAAAAGAAACATAATCCAAAAGATAATTTGTGCAGATTTCTCCAAGGAAATATATTTATATTTGAAGTTTACACCAAACATTTCCCTGGCTTTCCAATAAAACAGAAACTATCAAAATACTGCATGGAATACACTAAAATAAGAAAATATAAATATGATACAGATATTGTATCATCTATAATTTGATATAATACCAAATAATTTAAGGTTTTTCATTTTTAACATTAAAATGAGAACAAATATAATTCAATGGAAATACAAAATAATGCTGGGTTTGGAAACGCTTGCTTATAATCCAGGCTACTCAAGAGACTAAGGAAGAGGATAGGAAATTGGAAGGCAGGGCAACTTAGAAAGACCCTGTCTCAAAATAAAATTTAAAAAATAGTTGGAGATGTAGCTCAGTGGTAGAGTGCTTTCCTAGCATGCCCTAGGTTCAATCCCCAGTACAAATAAATAAGAAAGAAAAAGGAAAAAAATTACAAAATAAGACAAATTCATATTCCCTTATTCATATATATACTTACAAAAACAAAGTAAGTTGCATGGATTGAGACCTTCTGAATATAAATGATGTGATCATAAGTTATATATTTACCTGCACTATCAAGTTAGCATAAAGAAAACAGAGACATATTCTTATAATAGAAAGATAAATGCTGACAGAAATAAGCGATTACTTCATTTTCAATTTACGAATTCTATAGCACCTAAGTCACCTTGAAAGACTTCAAATCTAAGTAAGCATAAGAAATAAACTAGTTGTGTATTCAAACAGGGGTATAATTTTTTTTTTCTGTGTCCATGAAGTATAAACAGTTATTTGACATATTTTCTAATTATTAAAGTGAACTTTTTGGTCTAATCATTTGCATTATGACTCAGTTCTAAATGAGCATATGTAATTTAGATAGTGAGATTGTGACAGAGAAGCAAACAAATGAACAAGCCAAAGATGTTTAGCCTTCCATGAGGCAACCCTCTGCTGCTATAAAAATCAAGTGATGCTTCAAGCTAATAGCTACTTCAGAGTTTCTGTCCTATGTGACATTGCACAATGGTAATTTTTTTTGCTTTATTTTTGTTTTCTAAAATAGTTGTTATAGACTGAATTGTTGTATGTTAATAGTTTGAGTCCTAACTCCCCCCACTATACCTCAGAATGTGACTTATTTAGAGATAGGGTCATTATAGAGGAACAAAATTAAAATGAGATCATTAGGGTATACTCTAACCTGACATAAGTGATAAAAAGAAAATTTGGACACAGAATAAGAAAGACACAGAGAAAAGATCATATGAGGAATCACAGAAAAAAATGACCATCTAAAAGTCAAGGACAGTTCCTTCTCCTGTAGCCATTGGGGGAAAACAGCATTATCAACCCCTTGATTTTGAACTTCTAGCCTCTGGATCTGTGAGATGAGAAATTTCTGTTTTTAAATCACCCAGAGTGTGATATTTTGTTACAGCAGCTTAAGCAAACTAATACAAGGGTCTTAGGACTAAGAAAATGATAATTTTTAAATTTTGAGGCTTGCTGTCTTTTCACAAAATGGTGGTTTAAAAAATTGTTATGTTTCTCACTCTTCTCACTTCTATTTAACCTTTTGCCATTTTTCTATGTACAAATTTTTCTACTCATTCCATTTTTTCAAAACAATTTTATTTCTAAAAATGGAAATTGTAAGTTTCTTGGAACTTCTTATAAATAAATGTTCAGTAAATCCACCTGGCTTGTTGAGTCAGACTGTTAACTTCTCCTTAATTAACTCGGTAAGAACTTCAGTAACACACATGCACACGTACACACACACACCCTAAATACGTTGAGAACAGCAAATGTGCCCAGGTCTGTACATAATAGTACACTTTTCTATTACATTATATCAAATGCTTCAAGCAATTCTCCTTCCAAATGTGAAAACTCTTACCCTAGAAAATCATGTATGCATATAAGTGAGAACTAAAATAAGACCATGTACATAGTATACTCAACGAAATAACAAATATATGTGCACTTAATGCATATGTGTATGTAGGTATGCAGATACTTTTATATGTAATACTTAGAAAATAAAAATTTACTTAATATAAAAGGACATGGAATTTTTTTTAAAAATATAGGTGTTGCTTTTAAATAGCTATCAAACCAACTGTATTTTTCATGTGCAATCTAATTTATATTCTATATCTGAATTTGAAAGATTTGGGAAATTTCTAATTATTCCAGTTTGTTACAAAAGAGAAGAAAAGTTTGACCCACTGGAAATGGATTATATGAATCAGATATGAAGAAAGAAATGTAGAGGAATATATTCTTTAATTTTTTGTTATAATTTTTAAACTGATAATAATTTCACATCTTTATGGGGTACATATATTTATGGTGATATTTTAGTACATGTATACATTGTGTTTGTTTATGCATAAAAATGCTATATTAATAAATCTTTTAATATTCAAGGTCTCAATGCTATGTTTCTTTGATAAATTATACTGCCTTCAAGATTATCTTACTAATTTTCTTGATGGATTCTGAGGATACTGTAGGAAACTAAATTTTGAAATCTTTAAATAGATGAAAGCCAATCATAAATAATGCATTTTTGCATTTAGATAAGATGTTCAGCATGGCTATTTTAAACTTCAAAAAAGAAGCAGCAGGAACAATTCTGCCTAGGTGTTTTCAGCAACAAATCAAACACTAATCATCATTTTGCTTGTATTTCACTATTTGTCATCAGGACTGCCCTACCATAGAATGATTTACAATAATCTCTCACAGTGACAGATTAATTAGTTTTCTCTGTGTCTCATTTTGGAATATCGTAAAGCACCATGTACATACTCAGTGCTTCTAATACACATTTGTGGAAAAGAATTCTGAGAAGCCAAGTCAGCTTCTGTAGACCATCCTGACCATTGTCTTTCCCATGTATTCTGGGGAGTAATAGAACACCTTGCAGGGAATGATGGCAAAGCATAAGTCCACTGGAAGAAGCAGGGTTGAACTTCCTTTTTCTGGGTGCCAGGACAGAGAGGGCACGTGTCTTGACTTGGAGCCTTAGCTCTCCCAGTTTCCTCTCCCTGAACTGTGCTCCCTAGCCAAGGTTCCATCTCTCACCTCCTTCAGGTCTTCCCTCAAATCCCTCCTGTTGAGCATGAACAACACTGACTGTCTTTTTTAACACAGCACACTGTCTCTCTCCCTGAGAATTTGAGATCTCTCTTAGCTTCTCATATTCCAAAAGCATTACCACTTTTTAATATACTAACTCATTTTATAATCTATTACAACTAGAGCTTATCGTCCACAAATCTTGATAAACACAAACTTCATGAAGGCTGATTTTTCCCCATTTATTTCCTATTTGTTTTACTATTTGTTTCCTATGCACTAGGAATACTACCTGCCACACAGGAAACATTCAGTATCTGTTGAATGATTGACTAAATGACCAGCTGCAGAGAAGAGTACCTGGGATTCCTTATTGCCAGGGTAAACACAAAACCCCTGCTATGGATTAGTAGAGGAGCTAGGACTCTGCCCTGCCTGTTTTCTATGGATTTGGGGAAAAGCTCCTCATTGAACAAGATAGCATGCAGATCCCACAGTGAAGCAGACTGGGGAGAACTGCCACCAGAGAGGGCCTCTATTTCCTTTCCACCATATGCTAGTTTTCTGCTACAGAAGAAATGCCAACAGTCTCACCTTCATGAGCTCTAAGGAATCAAAAGCATGTGACCATAGGTTAAACACTGCAGCTTACTCAAGGTACTCAGTAACCTATGTGAGGAGGAAGACCAAGTGGGATATCTAGTATGAAGCAGCTCATAGTAAAATGCAGTTGAAGAAAAGGCAGAAAAGAAGCAAAACAAGACAAAGAAAATAAACAAGTGGAGTATACACAAACTCAGAAAATAATTAAGTCAGGCTGATTCCCCTCATTCTATAAGGATTAATTTCATAACAAAACCAGGTCAGATATCCCTTGTGAAAACAGATATAAGATTTCAAAAATCCAATTCTGACATATTAAACCCCACAATATATTAAAATATTATGAACCATTACAAAGTCAGATTTTCTCAGAAATACAGGCTAATGCAATACCTAAAGAACAATCAGGTTAATTCTCTATATTTTCAGACTGGAAAAGAAAAGCATACCCATTATCACAACAAAAATATAGAAAAAAACTTAACCAAATCCAGCATGTATTCCTCATAGCTAAAGTCTCTCACCAACGTAGTAATAGAAGGAAGGAAACATTCTTAATCTAATTATGAACATCTTTGAAAAGTCAGTGCTAAAATTATATGTAATGTTGAAAGATTGGATGCTTAACTAGAAAACTTAACAAACAATACAGTAGGATTCTTTCTCTGACGGCTTCTGTTCTTTTTAGGAATGAAGGATCTAAGCAATAAAATAAGGGGAACACTGGGTTAAAAAGAAAGGAAATTGTAACTACTTCAAGGAATAATAAACCTACCTTAGTTAACAGATAACATAATCACATAGAAGTAAATTAACTAAAAAAAAAAAAACCTATCAGAAGTAACCAGTAAGTTTAGAAAATTGAATATTCAAGGAAATTTTAATGAAATGTACTAATAAAAGATAAAATTAAACATTTACTATCACATCAAAAATTATGTACTGCAGAGATAATATTCACAAAATAGGTGAAAGGATTATAAAACATTTGCAAATGAAAAATAAGCTGTCAAAAATATCCTTAATACCATTTGTCATTAGAGAAATGAAAATTAAAATCATAATGAGCTACCGCTACAAAAATTTATGAATGGTTAAAATTAAAAAGAATGAAAATACAAAATTTTGACTGGATGTGAGGTAAGTGAAAGAATGCTCATACATTGTTGGCAGGAATGCCACTGGAATAGCCATGTTGGAAAGCAGTTTGGCAGTGTCTGATGAAATTAAATATGCACTTGCCATATGACTGAGATATTTCACTCCTAGGACAAATGAAAACATCTGTCCATCCCTAAAGCTGTACTTGGATGATCATAGCAGCCTTATTTATAACAGGATAAAAATGGAGATACTCCAAGGCCTATGAACTGATCAGTGGTAAACAAATTGTAGTATGTCCATAAATAGGGTTCACCAAAATTAAAGAAACCAAAAGAGAACTACTGATGAACACAGGTACACACATGAATCTTAGATGTGAAAAAAAAAAAAAAAAAAAAGTTACACACTATATAATTTTATTTATAGGAAATTCTAAGACAAAATTATAATGTCATAAGGCAGGTCATTGGTTGACCTGTGGGTGGGAAAGAGGTGACATCTAAACACATAACACATGACACATAACATTATAGAGTGATGCAAATATTCTTGAATTTTCACAGATATTTCAGTTTTATTGTTTACAAATTGTACTTCACAAAGCTGACTTTTAAAATTGGAAAAATACAGTGCAATATCCCAACCTATCCAGAATCACACCACACACACTCAGCATCTGAGCTCAGGGAGATCATGCAGCCCAAGGTGTAGCACTTGGAGCCCACTGGGCACAGAGATGCTGCAGGCCTCCATACAGCAGGGTTTCTTTCTCTGGGATCAGAAAACAGCTCCACCTGGAGGCTCCTCCACAGCAGCTAAGGTGCGGTCTTCCTGCAAACCCCTGGCAGTCTGTGACTAAAAAATTAAAACACACACACACTCTCATTCAGATCTTTTAAGGAAAGTTTGCAGGCTCTTCTACAAAGGAAGCAATATTTTCCTTCTGAGAGCTTCTACAAGATGTTTTATCTGTCCAACTGAAAGCTAGTTTCAATAGTGTATGGTTACATTTTATTTACATTTATATCACCTATTGAAGGGTTCCTTCTTAAGGCAATTTCTCATAAGTTTTTGTGACCTCACAGTGCTGTAGTACAAAACTGACTCAGAAGTAATCTATAAGGGTTCATTTTTAAGTGAAGGAGTTCAGAATTTTACTTTGTGTATGGGTCCAGTATTCTACACCTTATTTTTAGAACTTCCACTTATGATCCAATCTATCAGTTATAAACACCTGTTCTTAATAGCCACTATTTGTTACTGGCTAAAGTCAGAATTTAGTGCCATTTTTGGATAGTTGCTATTTTAGTGAGCTTTTTTGCCACTGGGATTGAAAGAACAGCTGCAGAGGAGGGAAATGTTTATTTGGGGGGTCACTGTTTTGAAGGTCTCAATCCATGGACCACAGGCTCCATTCCTTGGGGCTCAAAGTGAGGCACAGAAAAAACAAGGAGGAAGAGTATGGTGGAGGGAAGTGACTCACCTAATGATCAGCAAAGCAGAGAAAGAGCTCCTCATTTGCCAGACTTGGGAAGCCATCCTTATTTAGCAGAATCAGAGTAGGTTGAGCCATGGGACACAGAGGCCTGGCTTCTAGGAACTGCCAGGAAGCATGTGGTATTGTGTGGGAGTGGTTCCCTGTCTCCTTCTGGAATTTTCCCCCTACGAGAATGACTCCCCTAACTCTACCCTATCCTGTCCATCACAGAAGAAGCTCCTCCTGGTCCTTGCCCCCTTTACCTGCATATTGTAAATGAAGGAGAGTTGGGTGACTCTAGGTTGTTGTAAGAGGACAGAGCCTGTATGGCCGGACCTGTCACGCCCCCTCTCATAAAAGGAGTATTGGCTCTTGGGTGTTTATTGAGTAGATAAGTTTTTTGGGTAATAGAAAAACTGCCAACATCCTCTTCTGGCAGTCAACCCTTTCCTCTTCCACGTGGGACATGACAAAGAGGACCTCCACAGCCAGATACAAATATATACCCCAAAGTCAAGCCCCCAATGCCACACCTCCTCCAGCCACACACCACCTGCCTTCAGTTACCACTCAGTTAATCCCATCAGGGGATTAATTCACTGATTAGGTTAAAACTCTCAAAACCCAATCACTTCTCAGCTGAATCTTCTTGCATTGTCACAAGTGAGCTTTTGGTAGACTCCTCACATCCAAACCATAACAGTTGCTTCATTTGTTTCTTATTAAATTTTAATTGTTAGTTACAGAGGAAAAAAAGTAAATGTGTGAGTCTGTGTATGTGTGTCTCTATTTGAAAATTATACACCTATCATATCTACTAGATTATTAATTACTTGAGGTTATTCATAATAATATTTCTTATATTTTAAAAATTGTTGTAGGTGTATTTTGGTAATTTTTTTCTTTCCATCTTTTTTCTTCCTCTACCTTCATATTTACCTAAATGAATTAGATAATTTAAAAACCTACAATGCACCTTTTCAAAGAGGTATATTAAAGATATCCACCCTTGCAGAATTCATAAGCACTAAAGCAGCAGACATATAAAATTAATAATAATGATTTATTTAAATATCTATGAGTGATGGGATCTTTTCTCTCATGTCACTACAATCTTCACTATTCCTATCATAAGAAGTAGTAACTTCTCAAAAATATTAATCCTTGATAATCCAACTTATACATAGATAACATTTACATAAATTAAAAAGCAATTGTGATTGAAACTATCTTAAAATATTCCATTTAATCCAATTAGTACTTTCAAAATAAAATTATGGCACATTTCTGGCTAAAATTATAAATCATGATTGAAATTATTCATAAATGCCAATCAAAAATAATGAATATAATGAATAGGGACCTCTCTGTGGCCCCATCAGGAGCTTATAGAGATGCTTGAAGACATATATTTCTTCAGGCATCCCCCAGGTTTAAAAAAATTTTTTTTTATTTTTACAGACTGAGCTTTGATTCATTGTACACAAACGGGGGTACAACTTTTTGTTTCTATGGTTGTCCACGATGTAGATTCACACCAGTAGGGTAACCAGATTTTTTAACTATGTGGTAGATGGTAGATAAACTTTTATTTAGATTAGCTTTAAATAAAAAGGAGGGGATGGTTGCTATTAAGGACAGATACACTCTTGAGAAAATGTAAAGCGGCTCCATTTGAGTTTACTCTAAATAAAAGAAAAAGTTTTGTTCAAGTGCAACCGCCAAAATCTAAAGTAACTGATGCTTGCTCATGGTAGCAATCTGTCACTTTACTTATCAGAAAATACAGTGAGCTGTTTACAGTCTTGCATTTATGATTGTTAATCAGTAAATATGCTTGATATCACAGAATCAAAAATTAAAGTTCAAATTTGACATCTCACATTTATTTTGCATCTGTCTTGTTATCATTTTTGTGTAATCTATTTGATTTTCAAGTAGAAGAAACTGATGATATATTTGACCCCTTTATTATTTATATAAACAGTAAAACATGATAGCAAATGTGTACATAAAGCTTGAGTTAAATACTTTCTCTATTTTTAAATACTTGCAGAATTTTGTGGAAAATCACAGATACCACCAAACACTGTTCTCAAACATGAAGTAAACTCTTGATAAGCACCCATTGATCTCATATAGATCACAGAATTGGTTTGCTAAATCTGAGCCCCCTAGTTCATGGAGAAATAAATGTACAAATGAGACTTTATAATAATATATTTTCTCAGAATAAAAGCAGAATGAGCAGACATCACACACTAAAAACATTTTTGTTGGATAATTTGCTCTTTTATTTAGCACTTTCAGCCTGTTTAACAATGCTCAAACAAACAAACAAAAAGTATTCCCTGAAAGGAGGCTGGAGATATGGCTCAGTGGTAAAGTACTGGCCTGTTATGCTTGAGGCCGAGTTTGATTCCTAGCACACACACAAAAAGTGTTTTCTGAGAAAAGAGGTCTTTTTTAACTTACCTAATAATATTCACCTTGAAACTGACCCTTGGAAATCTCAGGTCCTATTATCTGTAGTCACTAATACAGGACAATTAACACATACCTCAGAAGCTTAGTCTCTGTTTCACTGATTATTTTTAAAATGTTTCAGAGGGCAGATTCCATGCTCTTAGAAGACAGGCGGTGAAGCATGAGACAGTCTTTCTAAGAGCACAGGCCTTGTCACACTTCAACTAGTTTGAAGTTCTTCAAATAACTTTGCCTAGCAAGGATTTACGTATTTATTCTGTTCTATATTATTTGACATGGAGATTTAGACAAAGCATATAAGAAAGATTCTTCAAAGAAGATGGAATAAACTGTAATAAATTCTTAACCTTATGAAGTATAGAGTTTAACTCTAGAAATAATACACTTCAAATATCTCTTTTTTTTACAAAATGGAAATCTGATACTGAGTTGTTTATTATCTATCTATCCATCTATCTAATTATTTAAAAATCTACCCCAAAATGTAGTAGTATAACAACCACTTTGTATCACATTGTTTTGTGGGTCATAAACTCAGGCAGGACTCAGATGTGAATTTCTTCTCCACTAAGATGGCTACACTTGTGTGCCTGTTAAGTAGGCAGAACATTTAGGAAGGCAGAAAACAGCTGCACCTTTCTCTGTGTTGTGTCAGGAACTCTTGTTGTGGTCCTCTATCAGGGTAGCTGTACATGTTACTTGGAACTCAGGACTTTCAGAGTTCAAGTTCTTTTTTTTTGTTTGTTTGTTTTTTTAAGACTAGACCCAGAATTTTAAAATAGGCAATATGATTTTTGTTATATCCATTAGTCAAAGGAGTCATATACTAGCCTAGATTCAAATAGTCAGGAAACCAACAAAACTACTCACTGGAATGTGTGCCAAAGAATTATTGCCATTTTTAATATGCCATACTCCTCTCTCTATTTAGATTTCTTTCACATGAAACTCCTAACTCCTCCCAAGATCCCACTAACTCTTTTACCATCTCAATAGTGATTTGATGTTCTAAATTTGATCATCTAAATTATAACCAGATATGACTGAGTCCCTGAGTAAAGTTCTTCTTAATCCAAAGATAAATGAATTAAAGACATAAGTTGTATGCAACCCCCCCACACACACATATAGCATACACAGGTAAAAGGATATATAAAGACTATAATAAACCTTCCTTTTCTGGATAAGAGGTGACACATAATAGTCCATAGTCTGTAGAAATTCCGAAATCCAACCTTACGATATTCCTAGTTCATTGACTAGAGTCCAATCCTGCTCCCTAGATCACATCTGCATTCTCCCATACCTGGGCTCTGTATTCTGTCATCTGAAACATCTTTCCTCTACCATAGGAAATAGCTAGTATTTATGCCTGAGTAGCCTTTTTAATCTTCTCCCTGTCCAAGGAAGTTTGGGGACTCCAAGAGCCCTTCTTCTGAACTAATGCTGTCCATTTTGATCTAAGCTAGCAGTGCTATTGCTAATACAATGATTTTGAAACTTCTGTGGTTTTACTGTGAGCCTTATTGGTGTTTACCTTTCGGAGGGGGAAACAATAATATGATTTTGAGACAGTCCCTACTCAACCTTTGGTTGCTTCAAATTTTGTGATACAAACCATTCCCTAGTATCCTTAGAAGACATTGTATAGTCAACAGGCTCTAGCAAAAATTGTTATGTCAATCCCCTGATAACAAGTTTTACTGTCTTGGTTTTTATCTTTGACCTGAGACTATTTCTTAATTGTATAATCCTTTGCTGTTGCAAAAACTGTCCTGAATACCGTGTATTTCCTTAAAATTCACCTTGGAAAACTGAATAGTTATTCAGTAACTGTATCAGAAGTCAATAGAACCAAGCTGGCTTTACAAGAAATCACCTTAGTTTGGTCATTAAGCCACTAAGTATACTTTTGATCTTTGATATTACAGTAAGTGATGATGCTTCTAAATTTTCCACCATGAGAAGCAAGTATAACCTTCATTCCAGCCTTCATGTACACTTTCTTCACATCCATGCCCTCAGCTACTTCCAAGCTTTCACTGTCAGTCTTCCCAGTCCTTTCAGCATCTGCCCACTGCCTGCTCTAAAGTTTGAGGTTTTGTGTTAACAGCAGCCTCCTACTTCTAGGGAAAAAAATCAGTTCCAGTGATCTATTGCTGCACTTATAAATGACCAAAAACTCAGTGGTTTCAAAAAAAAGCCAGATATATGTCACATGATTTTGTGAGTCAGCAAAAGCTAGTCTGAGTAGTGGCACTCTCAAAAATATTACTGTTGAATAAATCGCCAGTGTGACTATGATGTTCAGTTTGTTTAAGTAATAATGCTCAGGCAATGTAAAAGATAGTCAACAAAAAAGCATTTTGTAAACTGTCCAATTTGCCTAGTTGGCTAGGCAATTCTGCTTTATATATCATTGCTGGAGATTACTTAGGGGTATTTAGCTATTTTCCTGAGCTGGGCTGGGAGGTTCAGTGCAACTCTGATCACAAGTCTGCAGAGAAGATTAGAAAGTCAGGCTCATTTGGCCCTTCATCCTCTCCGTGTATTCTCAGGGACTCTAGGTATGTCCAGTCTGGCTAAGCAGCTGGACTTCTTATAGAGCAGTTCAGGTGTTTTAGTCAGCTATTCCATTGCTGTGACCAAAATACCTGACAAGAGCAATTTTAAAGGAGGAAGTTTACTTGGGGGCTAATGGTTTCAGAGGTCTCAGTCCATAGATGGCCAACTTCATTGCTTTGGGCCTAAGTGAGGCAGAACACTGAGGCTGGATATGAAGCAGAAAGGTATGAGGGAGGAAAGCAGCTTAGAAAAAGAGAACCAGAAGGTACAGAGAGAGGTCTGCTCACCAGGGACAAAATAAAAACCCCAAGAGCCTGTCACCAATGACCCAACTCTTCCAGCCATTCCCTACCTGCCTACAGTGAACCCAATTAATCCCTATCAGAGGATTAATTCTCTGATCAGGTTAAAACTCTCATAACTCAATAGTTTCACTTCTAAACTTTTTTACATTATCTCATATATGAGCTTTTAGGAGACATTTCATGTTGAAACCATACCACCAGGGCTCCCAGAAACCAAGATAAAGTTGTAAGTTCCTCTCAAAGATGAGGGCAGAATTTGGTACAGAGTCAATTATGCCATATTTCATTGATCTAATCAGCTATAAGACAATGGAGGGAACAAATGATCCCACTTCTCAGTAGGCTTACTACCAAAACAATTTATTATAACTTTTACTGTACTACCAAAAAGATGCCCAAGATGACTCAGAATTACTGAAGTGCCTCAATTTCAGAATCACGTCTCCTGAATCTTAATCCTACTTTGCAAATGTTTACCTTTGGATATAGATTGTGCTTTCATCCATCACTTCTTTTTCTCTGTAAGATAGATTTCTTTTTTTTTTAATAGCACTTGAAATGACTGTTAGTCTTCTACAGTCTTATATGAGCAAATTATGTGAGTACATTCCATGCCAGGATCAGAAATACAAAGGTGACCAGAGTCTGTGTGGTCTAGTAGTGACAGCGGTTTTTTTTTTTGTTTTGTTTTGTTTTTAATATCCAGTATTATCTACATTAAAAAAATGCTTATAATAAAATATTCCAATTAAATAACATATAAACATGATATAATCAACTCCATGTCCTCAGCAGTCACTTAAAGAATAAAATATTGCCTATGTTTAGTCTTCTGTGTACGTCCTTTTGTCTTTACTTCCTATGCATATGTGTATAAATATTTTCGCTTTCGTTCATTGTTGTTCCATATGTTTTGCTTGTGTTTGTATCATATCTTGGTAAAGATATATTTTTATCTATGTTCTAAGTATTACTGGTAGGCATTGTGTATCCTGCGATTAACTTTTCTTGGACCATACACTTTGAAATTATCATTTCACTTATTTTTCATACTGTCTTTTGGGAAACGTTTTTGCTTTTTCAGATCAGATTTATTTTTAATTGACAAATAAAAATTGCATGTATTTATGGTGTTCAACAAGATGTTTTGAAGTATGTATATATTGTGGGTAGATTTTCACTTGCTCTAGAACTGTTTTTTCTGCATATGGTAGGAGATAAATATATATTTCACTTGTTTATTTGGCTAACCAACTTCACCATCACTATATGTAGTCATTATACATAGGGGTCAGTTCTTTCCTTCTTTGATCCCTAGTGCCACATCTATCATAAAGCAGGATTTCGTCCATATATGGGTTTGCTTTTTTTGTTTGTTTGTTTTCTAGTCTATTTCTTTGTCCATTTTTCTAATACCCTACATAAATACCATAAATTATTCTTGAGTTCTATGTGGTAAATACACATTCTCTTTCTTAATCATCTCTTAGTAAGTCTTGGTCCATTCAGTTACCTTATAAATAACATAATCAACTTGCCAGTTCCATAAAACCAAGACAGAATTTGATTATTACTTCATTAAATTCATATACTAATTAGGATGGAATTACTGTATATATATCGTAAAGACATCCCAGTCATAGAAACAAAATACTTCTGTACTTAATTCTTCAATGTTTTTTCAGTAAAATTTTATAATTATCTCCTAAATATTTTATATATTTTCCTTCTGTTGATTATGAAATGCTTTACTTTTTATTGTTTTTTATAGTGGCATCTTATGCATTGTTGCTATATATAGTAACATATTTATTATTTTTTATATACCTCTCTGGCTGACACCCCCTATTAATTCTTAAATATTTATCTCTTGAACTCCTGAAGTATACAAACATATTGAGTGAGCACTTTGACAACTGTTCCTCACTTTCAAAATATACAGATTTTATTATTTTTATTGTGTTCTGGCACTGGTTAGGACCTCAAGCACGTGTTGAATAAAAATGTCACAGTAAGCATCCTTGTCACTTTTCTGATTTAAAAGAAAACACTTCTAACTTTCACCACTAAGTGTGAGATTTTAGGTGATAGTTTTTCCAACCAACTCCAAGTTTGCAAATAGTTTTTTAAATAATTATCAATAAATGTTGAATTATATAAAAGTATATTTCACATAGATGAACATAGTCTTTTCTCATTTAATATGATCATTTATTTATCATGTTATAATTTTAACCAATAAATAATTCTTAAAACATTAGAATATGCCTAACTGTATCTATTTCCTTTAGTACATTATTAGATTTGGTTTACTAATATAATCTAAAATTATTTACACATGTTCTCATGTGACACTGACCTGTACCTGCTAACTGAAAGCAGCACAGAACCAGATTTTTGGATTTACATCTATCCTTTACCATTTACTACCTCTGATATCTCAGAAAGATTACTAAAATTTTCTGTTCCTTCCATTCCTCATATGCAAAACAGGAACAAAAAAATTAGCTACTTCAATTGGTTGTTCAAAGAATTAAATAAGTTGGCAAATGCCTAGACTCATGCCTAGCACATATCAAGTGCTATCTGGGTTTAATCAACACAAATAGAATAACACCGTTTTATTTTTTGTTACTAATATCTATCAAACTCCTAAGATGAGATGGATTAAAAGTAATGTTTTTCTGTCTCCTGAAGGCAGTTTTATAAAATGGCAATGACCTATTACTTGAAAATTTGACAGTGGGTCTAGTTTTGTTTTTTATTAGTTTGCTCATGTGGAGGGGAATGTACAAATTATTGTTTCCGGTTCTTATTTCTTGAAGTTCTATCCAAGTTTTCTATTTCTTCTCATTCCATTTTTGATGATAAGAGACAATATTAACAAAGTTCCCCATTTTCGAAGTTTCCATTTTTGTGACAGGAAAACAATCATACACAAAGGCCAAGGATAGATAGAACAAGGGATAAAATAGAGCAAAATGATGTCATAGTGTTGGTTCATATTAAGGGCTAAGGGAAGTCCTCTTTGAGTATTCATTTCCTTGGGTTGTGGTAAGAAAGTACCATTAACCAGGCTCTATTTTTTTTAGAAAGCAATACATTCTCTCATAATCCTTAATTCAAGAAATCTAAAATAAAGATATTTGGTTCCCTCTGAGGGCTGTGAGGAAAGGATCTGTCCTAGGCCTCTCTATGGCTTGCACATGGCTGTCTTTCTATTCACTTGACTCTCTCCCTACATGTGTATCCTTGTCCAATCTTCCCCTTTCTGTATTATTCAATATGAGTAGATTAGGGTCTTCCCCAATGACCACACTGTAACATAACAAATTACATCTACAATACTCAATTTCCAAATCAGTTCATATTCTGAGGTACTGAGGGATCAAAACTTCAACATAAAAATGGGAGGGGGCACAAGTCAATTCATAAGAGATGATAATTGAGCAGAGATCTAAAAGTGATAGATAATCAGCACATTTCTGGGGAAGTGTCCACAGCATGAGAAATAGTCAAAAGTTCTATGGTGAGGGCTTACCTGCATTTCCCAAGAACAGCATATGTCAGTGTGTGAGGAGCAGAGTGAAGAAGAGGAATGAAAGGAAATGAGATGGCAAAGCACCAGGGGCCAGATAAGAGCCTGGAACATGGTACCTGGTAGACAGACCATGTATTCTGTGTGCAGCAGGCACCACCAAGAAACGTGAACAGATGAGTAGCACCATCCAATTATGCAGAGAATAATGGAGTAAAGTGCAGAAGCCCAAGAAACTGGTTATGGAGCTGTCGCAGTTATCTAGATGAAAGATTATGAATCTCAGAAGGATGGCACTGGAAGAGATCGTGATAATTGATTTTTGATATGTGTATTTTGAATACAGATTTCACATATTTTGCTAACAGGAATTCTATTGGAATATTACTACTCAGTGACTCCTTCAGTTCATTTCTCAAGTTATAATTTCACAGACCATGAGGGTAAGACAAATTTGAACTTTAAGCTTACAGTGGGTCAGGGCTGTGGTTAAATATCTGAGAGGAATCTTTTAAAAATTTTTTTTCCAGATGAATTAAATCACTTATTGTTTTCTTTTCTTCAATAGGCTAGTAGATTTCTTCTAGTCTTGTTTTGCCAAAGGTATAGACTTTGGTGATACAATTCTCCTTATTGAGAAAGTATAAGGAGATTTAACTGTCTCTGCCTGCAATCCTATCCACTGTCACTCTTACCTGTCCCAAGGTCATGGAGACAGCAAACATATCCAGTGAAACATGCTTTAGTCAGCTTATCACTACAGCTCACCCTGCATTTGGTGCTGA
Organism: Sciurus vulgaris; assembly: GCF_902686455.1. NCBI lineage: Eukaryota > Metazoa > Chordata > Mammalia > Rodentia > Sciuridae > Sciurus > Sciurus vulgaris. The sequence continues at coordinate 71,290,172 of NC_136468.1, read as the reverse complement.
GATTTTTCATCCATTTTATTTAAACTCAGACTGTGGTTAAAAGAATGATAAATTGCATCCGGTATTCCTGGTATGTTGGAAGTGGGAGGGGTTCTCTGGAAATTTGTGAAGAAACAGAAACATATGCAATGTTTATGATGAAAATACAACATGCTCCACCTTATTTCACAATTAACCTTAACTGCAAGAAATTATTGATGTGAATTGATGAACTTCATTGCTTTAGTTTTTACAAAAATGCATGTCGCAATAGCCTTTGTGATATGTAGATATTGCCATCTCTTAGTATCTGTGCTTACAATTCTTTTATTCAAGGGACTATGATTTCTTTTATTTCGAAATCTTGTTTTGACATAGCAATTTTTCTTATTGTTTGAGTTATGAGTGTTCAATGCTAACAATAATGAAATCAAGTGAAAAATTGGTAAAACACTGTCATTTAATACTCAAGTTTTTTCTTCTTGTTGTTCTTTTGGTTTTTGGTATCAGTACAAGAAATTAAAAAGCAAATAAGGTTGTTGAATATAAAATCAGGAATTAAATAACCTTGTGATAATTTCACTCTCTATAGGAAATATCAGCATACATTAACTATCGTAGCCAGATTGCTAAATAGACTACTGAGGTATTTTACAAACAATAAAATATATTTTAGAAATTATTTTAAAATTTAACATCAAAACAAAGCATGCAATTAATTAGAGTGAATCTGTATGGATTCAAGAAGTAATCGTGTCATTTTAAATGAAAATTGTCAAAATATGAACTGCCTCCAGGACCCCCAGCAACTGCTTTTGCACACCTCTTGAGTCATTGTTTCTGACCATGGTAATCCACTGCTGCGGCTGAACAGCAAAGAAAACTTTGACTACTTTTCAGCTTCATATAAATGCAATCATAGAGCATATAGTTTATATTTGTGAAAATTATTCATTATTCTGTATGTAGTTTTAGTTTGTTTACTCAAAATGCATTTTAGCATTATCTGTTATGCTTACTAATATGCATTTGGATTATTTTCCATTAGGGACAATTACATTTTTCATAAAAACTCTATTATTCATGACTTCTTAAAAATAATTATCTTTTTATTTTTTACAGACTGAATTTCAATTCATTGTACACAAATGGGGTACATCATTTTGTTTCTATGGTTGTACACAATGTAGATTCATACCATTTGTGTAATCATACATGAACATAGAGTAATGATGTCTGTCTCATTCCAAGATTATTCATAACCCCCTCCCTCTCATTTCCTTCTACATATTCTAAAGTTCCTCCATTCTTCTCTGACTCCCCACCCCTCCACCCCAATTATATATCATCATCCACTTATCAGGGAAAACATTTGATCTTTGGTTTTGGGGATTAGCTTAATTCACTTAGCAAGAGATATTCTCCAATTCCATCCATTTATTTGCAAATGCCAAAATATTATTCTTCTTTATGGTTGATAATATTCCTTTGTGTATATACACCACAGTTTCTTTATCCATTCCTCTGTTGAACGGTATCTAGGTTGGTCCCATAATCTAGCTATTGTGAATTGAGCTGCTATAAACATTGATGTGGCTGTGTTACTATAGTTTGCTGATTTTAAGTCCTTTGAGTATAAATGGAGGAGTGGGATAACTGGGTCAAAAGGTGGGTCCATTCCAAGTTTTCTGAGGATTCTCCACACTGCTTTCCAGAGTGGCTGCACCAATTTGTAACTCCACCAGCAATGTTAAAGTGTGCCTTTTTCCCCACATCCATGTCAACATCTATTATTGCTTGTGTTCTTGATAATAGGCATTCTAATTGGAGTAAGATGAAATCTTAGAGTTGTTTTAATTTTGCATTTCTCTAATTAACAGAGATGTTGAACACTTTTTCATGTATTTATTAATTGCCTGTATGTCTTCTCCTGTAAAGTGTCTGTCCAGTTCCTTGGCCCATTTATTGATTGGGTTCTTTGTATTTTTGGCATCAAGTTTTGTAAGTTCTTTATAAATTTTGGAGATTACTGCTTTATCTGAAGTGCATGTGGGAAAGGTTTTTTAGTTTGAGTCCATAAATTTATTGATTCTGCTTTAAATTCTTGTGCTTTGAGAGACTTGTTAAGAATCCTGATCCTAAGCCAACATGATGAAGATTTGGGTCTACTTTGTCTTCTATTTGATGCAGGCAAATAGAAGGTCTAATTTCTAGGTACTTGATCCATTTTGAGTTGAGTATCGTGCAAGGTGGGAGATAGAGGTTTAATTTCATTTTACTGCATATGGATTTCAAGATTTCCCATCACCATTTGTTGAACAGGCTATCTTTTCTCCAGTGTATGTTTTTGGCTCCTTTGTCTCATATGAGGTGACAGCATTTATGTGGGTTCGCCTCTGTGACTTCTATTCTGCATCATTGGTCTACCTGTCTATTTTGGTACCAGTACCATGCCATTTTTGTCACTATTGCTCTTTAGTATAGTTTAAGGTCTAGAATTGTGATACCTCCTGTTTCAATTTTCCTGCTTAGAAATGTTTTGGCTATTTGAGGTCTCTTGTTCTTCCAAATGAAGTTTATGATTGCTTTCTCTATTTCTATGAGGAATGTCATTGGGATTTTACTTGGAATTGCATTGAATCTGTATAGCACCTTTGGTAGAATGGCCATCTTAACAATATTAATTCTGCCTATCCAAGATCATGAGAGATCTTTCCATCTTCTAAGGTTTTCTTCAATTTCTTTCTTTAATGTTCTGTAGTTTTCATTGTAGAGGTCTTTCACTTCTTTGGTTAGATTGATTCCCAAGTATTTTATTTTTTTTGGGGGGGGCTACTGTGAATGGAGTGGTTTTCCTAATTGCTCTTTCAGAGGATTCATCACTTATGAATAGAAATGCATTAGATTTAGCATATTGATTTTATATCCTACTACTTTGCTGAATACATTTATTAGTTCTAGAAGTTTTCTAGTGGAGTTTTTTTGGATCCTGCAAATATAGAATCATGTCATTGGCAAATAGTGACAGCTTGAGTTCTTCTTTTCCTATTTGTATCCCTTTAATTTCTTTGGTCTGTCTAATTGCTCTGACTAGAGTTTCAAGGACGATATTGAATAGAAGTGGTGAAAGAGGGCATCCCTGCATTGTTCCAGTTTTTAGGGGGAATGCTTTCAGTTTTTCTCCATTAAGAATGATGTTGGTCATGGGCTTAGCATAGATGGCCTTCACAATATTGAGGTATGTTCCCACTAATCCTATTTTTTCTAGCATTTTAAGCATGAAGGTGTGCTGTATTTTATCAAATGCTTTCTCAGCATCTATTGAAATAATGATATGATTTTTAACTTTAAGTCTATTGATGTGATGAATTACATTTATTGATTTCCAGATGTTCCAACCTTGTATCCCTCGGATAAACCCCACTTGATCACGGTGCACTATCTTTTTAATATATTTTTGTATGCCATTTGCCAGTATTTTTCTAAGGATTTTTGTATCTATGTTATCAGGGATATTGGTCTAAAGTTTTCTTTCCTTGATGTGTCTTTGTCTGGTTTTGGTATCAGAGTGATACTAGACTCATAGAATGAGTTTGGAAGGGTTCCCTCCTTTTCTATTTCCTGGAATACCTTGAGGAGTATTACTATTAGTTTTTCTTTAAAGGTCCTATGAAATTGAGCTGAGAATGCATCTGGTCCTGGGCTTTTCTTGTTGGTAGGCTTTTGATGGCTTCTTGTATTTCAGTGCTTGAAATTGATCTGTTTAAATTGTGTGGCTCTTCCTGATTCAATTTGGAAGGTTCATATGTCTCTAAAATTTGTCAAGGTCTTCGATGTTTTCTATATTTTTGGAGTGTAGATTTTCAAAGTAACTTCTAATTATGTTATGTATTTCTATGGTGTCTGTTGTGATCTTTCCTTTTTCATCATGAATTCTAGTAATTTGAGTTTTCTCTGTCCTTCTCTTTGTTAGTGTGGCCAGGGGTTTATCAATTTTGTTTACTTTTTCAAAGAACCAACTTTTTGTTTTGTCAATTTTTTGAATTGTTTCTCTTGTTTCAATTTCATTGATTTCAGCTCTGATTTTAATTATTTCTGTCTTCTGTTTTTGGTTTTGATCTGTTCTTCTTTTTCTAAGACTTTGAGATGTAATGTTAGGTCATTTAGTTGTTGACTTTTTTTTTTTTTTTAATGTATGAGCTCAATGCAATGAACTTTCCTCTTAGTACAGCTTTCAGAGTGTCCCAGTGATTTTGATATGTTGTGTTGTTGTTCTCATTTAACTCTAGGAATTTTTTAATCTCTTCCCTGATGTCTTCTGTTATCACTGCATCATTCAATAGCATATTATTTAATCTCCAATTGCAGGTGTAGTTTTTCTTTGTTATTTTATCCTTGATTTCTAATTGTATTCTATTATGATCTGATAGGATACAAGGTAGTAACGCTAATTTTTGTATTTATTAACGGCCTCTTTGTGGCATAGCATGTGTTCTATTTTGGAGAAGGATCCATGAGCTGCTGAGAAGAAAGTGTATTTGCTTCATGATGGATGAAATACTCTGTAAATGTCCACTAAGTCTATATCATTGATTGCATTATTTAGTTCAATAGTTTCTTTGTTCAGTTTTTGTTTGAATGATCTATCCAGTGGTGAGACTGATGTGTTAATTTCCCCCACTATTATTGTGTTTTGGTCTATTTGATTCTTAAAATTGAGAAGGGTTTGTTTGATGTACATAGATGCTCCATTGTTTAGGGCATAAATATTTATGATTGTTATATCTTGCTGTTTTATGCTTCCCTTAAGCAGTATGAAATGTCCTTCTTTATCCCTTCTGACTAACTTAGGTTTGAAGTCCACTTTATCTGATATCAGGATGAAGACCCCTGCTTTTATACTGAGTCCATGTGCATGGTATGTTTTTCCCCATCCTTTCACCTGTAGTCTGTGGATGTTTTTTTCTATGAGATGAGTCTCTTGAAGGCAGCATATTGTTGGCTCTTTCTTTGTATTAAAATCTGCCAATCTATGTCTTTTGATTATTGAGTTTAGGCCATTAACATTCAGGGTTATTATTGTGATATGATTTTTATACATTGTCATTTTGGCCTATTTTTGGTTTTTAACTTGACTTGGTTTCTCCTTTGATTGACTTTTCCTTTAGGGTAGTTCCTCCCTCTGCTGACTTGTATTGTTTTTCACTTCCTCCTCACAAAATATTTAGTTGAGAATGTTCTGTAGTGCAGGCTTTCCATTTGTAAATTCTTTTAACTTTTCTTTATTGTGGAAAGATTTTATTTCATCATCAAATCTGAAGGTTAGTTTTGCTAGTATAGAATTTGCTCTGGCTAGTGTTTCAAGGATGATGTTGAAGAGAAGTGTTGAAAGAGGGCATCCCTGCCTTGTTCCAGTTGGCATCCATGTTCTTTCAGAGGTGGAAATATATTTTTCCAGGCCTTCTTGATTTTAGGATCTGGGCTGAGAAATCTGCTCTTATCTATATTGGTTTCCCCTTATAAATAATCTGACACTTTTCCTTCGCAGTCTTTAAAATTCTACCTTTATTTTGTATGTTAGGCATTTTCATTATAATGTGCCCTGGTGTGGATGTGTTGTAATTTTGTGCACCTGGTGTTCTGTAGGACTCTTGTATTTGATTTTCCATTTCATTTTTCAGATTTGGGAAATTTTCTGATATTATTTCCTTGAACAGTTTGTTCATTCCTTTGGTTTGTTTCTCTGTGTCTTCCTCAATCCCAGTAATTCTTACTTTCAGTCTTTTCATGATATCCCATAATTCTTGGAGTTTCCATTCATGATTTCTTAACATGTTCTCAGTTTGTTCATCTTTATTTTCAAGATTAAATATTTTGTCTTCATTGTCTGAGATTCTGTCTTTCACAAGATCTATTCTGTTTGTGATGCTTTCTATTGAGTTTTTAATTTGGTTTATTGTTTCTTTCATTTCAAGTATTTCTGTTTGTTTGTTTGTTTGTTTTCCAAAACCTCTATCTCTTTATTGAAGTGTTCATTTGCTTCCTGCATTTGTTCTTTTAACTGTTTATTGGCATGATCATGTATTGCCTGCATTTGCTCTTATCTTATCTTTTGCTTAATGTGTCATTTTAATTATGCAGATTCTAAACTCTTTTCCTGTCATTTCTACTGCCATGCTGTCATTGGATTCTATCAAAATAGCATCTTGGTTTGTTAGGGACATTTTCTTCCCATGTTTTTTCTTATCTTTCTGTATATTCCCCTCTAGCTGCGAAGATCTGAGGCACTGAAATTATCCCCTGCAGGCTTATTGTGACCTTGCAGTTTTCCAGTACCTCTCCTTTGTGGAGGAGATCAACATTAGCAGCACCCAATACAAAGAAAATGCATCCCTGAACCAGATAGCCCCTATAAAGACTTTAACATTATTGTAGTAAACATGATGTGTATTATTTACAGTATTTCTAGTGGTGAACAAAGAGAATGGTGAAGGGTGTAGGATGCGAGTAAATAGAGGCACCTATCAAAGGGCCTCCAGTCTCCTGTAGGTGTCTCAGGAAGGGAACCACCCTTCAAATGATGGAGGCCATGCCCTCAGGAATAATTCAAAATGCCTGAACCAGCCACCAAAGAAGCTGAGGAGCCCCAGGGAGGGTGGGTTCAGTGTGTGGAGTCCATCTGCAGTGGGGGTGGGTGGTATTCATGGCTTTTGATGGTCATATATGCACATATGCATTTCTTTAGTATACATATTTAGGAATGGAATGATTGGTCATAGGGTTTCCACTGCATAATCACGCCACCACATTAAAAATTATACTTGACTAGTCTTTATTCTAATGTTGCAACAAAGACAGTTTAGTAATACATCATTTTTAAGTTATACCAACACAATTTTTAAAAAGAGCTTAGCATAATGGTCCCACTCCACTTTTTTTGGCAAAATACATTGGCATAAAATCTGCAATGATTATGTGGTAAAATTCACTGCTATAGTAATTAGTCCCAGGGTTTTCAAAAGGGATTATACTATTTATAGTCTCAATGGAGATATATGATACCTCAAATTTTCCATAAACTCACCAATAATGCACTCTATTTTAGCCATTGTGGTAGCTATGAAGTTGTATTGCATTGTGTTTCAATTGGTACTTTCAAACAACTAATGAAGTTGAACTCTTTTTAATATTTATTCATGTTCTGGTTATACATTTCAGTGAAACATTTGTCTTTTGTCTACTTTATTTGTGATCTGCTAATTTTTTATTGTTGTGTAAGAAATTTTCATATTTTCTAGATGAATAAATGGTATGAGTTCTCTGAATTCCATACTATTGTGTACCTGTACTCATTTATATTCCTCACACAATTTTGAGCACTTCCTTTTAAGATGGCATCTGTTGGGGCCATCTGCCCCTAAAGGCAATTATCAGGTTACAGCAGTCTACCACATAGCCAATTGATCCACTGACTTCACTGATGACATCTTCCTTTATCTCTTTTCTACATAACAGGTGTGCTTATTTATCTCTCTCAGAAAAAAAAATAAACCTATGGCTGATGAGGAAAATTGACTTGCTGGCAAAGCTCTATCAAGATACCCATTTGTCTGGGAAAGGAAACAACTCTATCAACCTAGCAAAGATCACCTTGCCACAGTCACAGGAAAAAAGTTAAGGGAATGTCCATTTGTGGGGCTTCACAAACCTATGAAAGAATCTTTCCTTTTGCTATTTTATTTATACCTATATCTGTATGATAAATTATCAAACTGATGACATGGTTAAAGAAAATCCATCCAGCACATCTTTAGTTACCAGTTATAGCATTTGGTGGAATTCCAAATTGGCAAAACATGTGTTTCTTCTTGCCAGTAACCCCTTGAACTACTTTGGATTTACAGAGCGTGATTTTTCCAAAGTCTCCTAATATTCCTCTAGACAGGGGACAAAATAATTATGTTTGTATTCCTGAAAGGAAACCTAAAGAATACTTAGTAGGATTTGAAAAGAGCTGACTGGAGAATCTGGATGAATTTCTAGTTCTCCATCATAGTGCCGCTCAGGATATGAATCAAACCTGGGAACAATCTTTTGCATCCCACTTGCTGTGCCTAAAATTTTTACTGCCTAATAAATACTATTAACAAAACAAGATCTCTGAGAAATTTTCTCAACTTTCTACTGTAACGTTTTATATGACCATGTTTTTAATTTTCATAATATTTTTTGAAATTTTCTTTTCATATTTTCTTGTATTTGTTTTATTGATTCCATAGCCTCTATTATCACTCTTAAGATATTAGTACTAAGTAAATTTCTGCCTAACATTTGTAGCCTCCAAGTTACTTTCTCATTTTTAAATTTTTTTCTATCTCCTTAAATTTTTCCCCAAATAGCTGGTAATCTATGGATCTGCTCATAATACAGAGGAAACAGAGTGCTCAAAAGAAGACTGAAAGCTCTAAGCATCCAAGAGGGGACTGGCAGACTTGAACTCCTCAGGAGGGAGATCTGGCCAGTTATTAGGAAAACCTGAGTGTCAGTATCTTTCCTTCCTTCTTCACAAATACCCCAGAGACAGATACTTAAGTTTCCTGTCATAGGATAGATGTCTTCTTGCCCATGTTAGAAAAAAACAAGTAGAGTAAAAGGGCAAAAAATCAAATTATATGCAAACAGTCTGTTTATCCTTCTCTTATGATTCTGTGCCTTTCCTCTCAACTGTCCAGTCCATTTTGTTTCCCTAGGAATCAAATCTCCAGAGCATTCATCTCTCTGTTAGAGAAGAGGTTATCTAGTTATTTTTTTAACATGACCAAATCCTTTTAAATAGCAAGGATTCCTAGTCCATGTGTACTACTAGTTCTTGAGGTTTTTGACAATTTTACCAATTTTTCACATTTTTTTTCTATTTTCAAGTTAGCATTTGCTTTCTAACTTTCAAAATGCTGTTGCAATTGTTTGCTCTCCTATGTTTGTGGGTCTATGTCCCTAAAAAGCAATTCTCTATTATAGTTTTAGTGAAGTTTGAAAAGGTTAATATTAAATACAAATGTTTCATCTTTCATCCTTATATACCTTTATTTTATAAAGAATAAATAAATTTTGTTACATAAAAGAATAAAGGGGAAGAAAGTAATTATCAACCTAGATAGGTAAGATCTCCATTATTTTGAAATAGTAATATTAATTTGAATTAAGTGATAAATTGTTTACATTTTTCCCAGAAGAAAGACAGGGGTCTGGAGTACTAGAGGCTAAGATAATATCCTAATGATAATCAGCACTACTTCCTATAATTCTACCATGATTCTATAGGTAAGACTGACATGGAAGATATTACATAAGTTATGGGATAATAAAAATATACCATTTTATTAAAACTACACAATGATTATCAGTGACTGCTAACAAAGCCAGTTATTATATGCCTCCTGATGTAGGTGCACAACAAAACTACGTAGTAGTTTCTACGATGTATGGACATAAATCTAATCTAGATCTGCATATAACAATCAATTTAAAAGGGGGATAATACCATGGTAAATGATGAATAGTTGTGTAACCAGGAAAAAAAAAAGACAGTGTAAGAAACTTGGAGCTCTTCAATAGAACATTCAGCACTAATGGAATCTGCCTGTATCTGCATTATTTAATACAGTGGCCACATGGGGCTATTCATGTACTTGGAATATGTCTCATGTGCAGTGTTAAATTTTATTTAATTCTACAGTAAATTCTTTTTTAATTGACTGAAATTTAAATATCTACATGTGGCTTGGGATGGCCATATCAGACCACATAGCTCTTTAGCACATTTCTTCAACAAATAAACAGCAAATAAATAGAGAAAAGGGGACCCCATAGGAAAGACTCAAAAGTGTACCAACCAATTATAAACTCTAAATATTTTCTGGATCCAAATTAAAAACAATCGCACAAAATTATATTAAACTTTGGGGGATTTTATACTTAAATTTGATGATATGAGGAATGATTTGATGATATGAACACTGATATTTTATATAAAGGAATAATTGTAACTGCATATGATAAGGATGTTACGTTTAAAAGTAGCTTCTATAGGAACTATTTAAGGAAAATATTCACAGATTAAATTATCTGATAACTTAGATTTGGTTCAACATAAGCCAAGGTTAAGAGGAAGTACTGATAAAACAAGGAACAGATGAAATAATATTTACCGTAAGTTCATTGTTGAAGCTTTTACAGACATATGGGAACACATATGATTCTTTACTCTTGAATAAACTTGAAAGTTCCCACATGTTTAATATTTTTTTCCTAATATCATGCCCAACTCTAGAGATACTGGCTCTAATACACATTAGGATTAGATACCTGAAAGAAAGGAAAGACTGAGGGTCCCTTTTAGGAAGAGTTCTAAATTGAGAATAGAAATATTTAAAGACATTGTATAAGGTGTGGAATGCCTCTTCCTTACCTTTCAGGAATTTTTTGTGCAATTATTTCAAATTTATTTCAGGTTTTATTTAAGAGTAATTTTGAAAACGCCATTTTTCAACTTTAGAATTTTGAAATATGCAAAAAAGTACACATATAAAGTTGCAAAAGCAGTTAATACAAATAGACATGTTTTCTTTAAGGCACTCTTACCAGTCCATGTCGAGCTAAGTGGATCTAACTCAGGAGAGATGAACACTGCTTCATGTGTCCCTCTGTAAGTGACTTCATGATTGAAATCTCAAATATGAGCAGATAAAGACATTTACTCCTCATTAAGATCATTTGTGAAACTCATGAAGTTTGTCATGTGCATTAAAAACTATAACTGGATATAGCAAGAAGGACTTAATAACAGAAAACTTAGACTACAGCCGGTGTTAGGCTTCTGCCTCAGTCGATCACACTGTCATGCAAATCTAAACCGTTTAGATGTTTGAGATTTGTAATTGTTCTAAATTCATGACTAGACCTCCCCTTATTTCTGACTCCCAGTGTTCTACTGGAATACAAGGGAAAGGGAGAAATTCTCGTGCACTGTGCCTTACAATTAAAATATATTTTTAAACCTTAGAAGTCTTATCAACCTTATGATTATTATCTCTATCTTACAGTTTAATAAGTAAATTAGTAGTGTGTGCTTCTATTTTATTAAGATTGCCACAGTTAGTGGAGGGGTAGACTTTTAAAGCTAGTTTGACCAATCCACAATGTGTTTACTTCATGTCACACTGTCTTCTACTTGGCTTTTTTCTAGCTTTTATGCTTGTACACACGGAAAGGAGAGGGAAGAAAGGAAGAAGAGGAAGAAGGAAAAGGAAGAGAAAAAGAGACCAGGCACACATTCTGTTAGGGAGGATGGCTTAAATTATTATCTAAGATAGAATGCCAATTATAACTGAAATTTTCAGGAAATACAAATGCATTTGTTTCTTGGGGCCCCTAGGGCAAATTACTAGAAACTTACTAACTTAAAATTACAGATATTTGTTTTTTTTTTTTTTTTTTTTCCTTTACATGGGAAGCTCTATCCCCATCTGCACCCATTTCTCTGACCTCTGCCTCTGCATCTGTGGCTCTGCCCTTAGAAATGTTCTTTTTTTCTTGAAAAAAAGTTGTTCATTTTCAATGATTCCTCTCAACTTACCTCCTGCTTGTAGAATCTCAAAAGCCCAACAGTAATCTCTCATTTCATCCTGTCTTTTCCCTCTTCTATCCAAATTGGCAGTGTTTCTGCTAATAGAGCATAGCAAAAATCTTATCTGACTCCCATGTATGTCACAGGGATGCATATCATTGGACAAGAGGATACCCTTCCTGGATAACCCCATCTTTGTGCATGGTTTTTACTGAGAAGGTTATTAGAACATGAGTCACCACACAGTCACTCACTTCAGCAAAAGTGTTCCAGCCACACCCTTGGGACTCTCTTTGGACCATGCTTTTCCAGTACTACATAGCCTGATTTTAGTATGCTTTGTAATCTGGATAGGGTAAGAATTCCCTAAATAATCAAAAGCTAATTCCACCTTGTTTAATAGTTCTTACCTAAGTTTATCTCTTTCCTCTTTTTTATTTACTATATGCAACAAGTAAAAACCAAGGCACATCTTTAATGTGTTCAGATACATACTTAGTTAAATACTGAAGTACGCTTCTTAAAATTTCTGCTTTCCATTCAACACAAGAAAACAGTTCTGTCACTTTGTGATAAAAAAACTCATATCCTTTTTCAATATCATTATCCTCATCTCCTTCTGAGACCTTACCCAAAACACATTCAATGTCCACATTTCTACCATCAGTTTCCCCAAGAAAAGATAGGCTTCTTTCTGTAAGGTACTTCAAAATCATTCTATCCTTGAATCATTATTAAATTCCACAGGCAATTTTCAGTATTTTTTTTCAGCAGCACCCCATTTGTCAGTACAAAAGTCTATATTAGGTTCCTAGGATTGATATTTTAAAATTACTGCCAAACTTAGTGGCTAAAACAACAAAATATTATTCTCTCAGTTATGGAAGTCAGAAATGAAGGTACAACAGGGTCATGTTCCCTGCAAAGGCTTTAATGGGGAATATTTTCCTTTCTCTTCCAGTTTCTGATGCCTACAAGCAATCTGACATGCCATAGCAAATAGGGCTAGCCTTCTGTAATCCTTGAGTTCCATATCTGCGAATTGAACCAATCACAGATTGAAAATATAGGTCAGCCTATTGTGTTTGCACTGAACATATGCAGATTTTCTGTTCTTTTCATTTTCCTAAATATTATAGTATAACAACTATTTACAGAGAATTTGCATCTGATTGGTTATTATAAGAAATCTAGAGAGATTTAAAGAGTACAGGAGGATTTGTAGCATTTATATGAAAACACCATGCCATTTTATACTAGGAACTCGAGCATTTGCAGGTTTTGGTATCAGCAGCAGTCCTACAAACACCCATTGAAGATACCATGGGATGACTATGGATGTGTCATTGCAACCTGTACCTATGTCTTTACACCACCTCCTCCTTTGCCTGCTCTTCTCTTCAGTCCATATACTAAACTTGTGGCTCATTCATGTAGATACAAATGCTTGGATTTAGGGTCCACCCAGGTAATCCAGGCTGATCTCATCTCAAGAATATTAAATTATTTAATTACATTTAATCACATTTGTAAAGACTCTTTGTTATCATTCAGATAAGGTCACATTTAGATTCACCAGGAGTTACAACTTGAACATGATTCTTGGGGTCACCATTCGACTTACCACAGTATGTGCATATATATATCATATATATATGATATATATGCAACTTCAAAAAATTATGTAACTACATAGATCTGATTAAAATTATGTAAGATTGAAAGTATCAAGCAAGACACCCCATTAATGATGTAATAATTCTGCTCATATACAAAATTAGTAAATTTGCAAGCCATACATTTATTCAAAACAATAAGATTCACAAACTTCTCCCAAAATTGTTGAGGAGTAGCTGTCAGAGAGGATGCAGACATAAAACCAACTGGAAACATCTCATCCTTAAGGGAGTAATAAGTTTATATTTATACTCACTGTTCTGTCACTGTCTATAAAAGGTTTCAGATATTTGTTGTTTAGGTACTACCATCGAACCAGTTTCTAAAGAAAGACAATGTTAAAGTAATGTAAAGTCATGTCAAAGTTTTTAATATATAGCACAGGGATATCTATAAACTTGAATATATTCTGAAATTAGAAGAAATATTTTGATGGTGTTAAAAAACAAAACTTACTCTGCTTCCATCTTGAATTACAAGGTCAAGATTTTTTAAAGTCCTTTATGTATGAGGGCTAATACACAAACTAAATTCACTCTTATTTTAAGTAATCTAGGTATTCAGTAATGCACTTGGCCTAATTCTACTGAGTTGAAGACTTCTGAGAAACTGCTTTGTAGAAGGGCTGCCCTTCTGCAGAAGATTTAGTGAGAGAGCAGGCTTGGCAAAGGTTATGTTGGCCATGCCTGCATCAGGGCTGTGAATGCACCCAGAAAAAGTGACCATTCTTTACAACCTACTATGAACAACAATTGTGTTCCCTTCCTTGCTAGGAATAACTATATTATAGTAGCAGAACTTATTTTCTGTAATGTTTTGAAAGAAAAGAATCATTGCTCAGTACATGAGACTTTTCTTACTGAAAAAAATATATGAGGAACACTTTATTTTCTTAGCTGCTGCTATAAAATTGCTCTTTGTGGAGACAAGTCTATATTGAGAGAATAAACTTTTCATTGATGAAGTCTAAGTTCCATTTCCAGATTGTGCTTTGACTGGAGCTTTGGTTGTGAAGAGTGCAAAAAAAACTCTTCATTCACACATAAGGAAGAATATATTTGCTTCCGGAAAAGAGTAGAGAAAGAAAACATTTGAAGCAAAGGACTGGAGATAGAATCAAAGGACACTAACCAAAAAAGTAAAAGAACACCAGTAGAATGGGAGAAAATATTTGGAAATGATATATCTGATAAGAGTCTAGATCCAGAATATACAAAGAGCACTTACAACTCAACAACAAAAGGACAGGCACTTTAAAAAGGAACCAAAGTCTTGAGTAAACATATCCTTAAGTTCAATATACAAAATGACCAATAAAATCAACATTACTTACACTTTGGAAAATACAAATCAAAACCAACGTATCACTTCGTACCCAGAGGATGGCTCTTATTAAAAACAAAAAAAAATTGGAAAAGAAAAAATGTGTTGGCAAAGACATGGAGAAACTAATGCCCTCATCCATTGCTGATAAGAAAGTAAAATGATGCAGCTGCTGCAGAAAACATTTTGTCGGTTCCTTGATAAGTTAAATATAGAATTACCACATGATCCCAAAACTTGGTCCTGAGATTTTTTATCCAAATAATTTTAAATCAGGTGTTCAAACAAAACTTCTACACAAATGTTCATAGCAGTGCTATTCATAATTGCCCAAAATTGGAAAACCCAAATGCTCATCAATTGGTGAATAAATAAAATGAAGTGTATATAAACAATGGGATATCACTCAGCCATACACAGGAACTATTGATACATGGTACAGCAAGAATGAACTTCGAAAACAATATGCAAAGTGAAAGAAGTCAATTATACAAGGTCATTTAGTGATAATTTCATTGCAAAATATCCAGAGTAGGCAATTTCACAGAGACAGGAGTTTATAGGAGGTGAAAATTGGTGTGATTGCTTAACAGGTACAGGGTTTCTTTTTTAATGATGAAGTATTCCAGAATTACATAGTGTTGATGATTATACAATATTGTGAATATACTAAATGCCATTAATAATAAATTTTTTGTTCTGCTTATATTACCTCATAAACAAATATGAAAATTAAAATATTTTGGAAGAAGGACCAGGGAAACAGAAACCTAGTAAGCTGCTGTGTGATCTACATAATATCTTCTTTTGCCTCTGACCCTAAAGTATTTGGATTGTTTTTAAAGACCATGGAAAATCATAAATTTCTAATTTAACTGGGCTTCTTTTGGAAATTGGTGTCAAGTTTTGGCTAAAATTATACAAATGTGATCAGCCTGAGCAGGTGGAATCAGAAAATATTTGATATACATGCCAATTCTTAAAATATTGAGCATCTACTATATATATCACTATTGTATACTTCTGGAGCTATAAAGTAATATAACAAAGTTACAGTAAAATCTATCTTTAGAGTCACACTTTTCTCAAAATTATAAGCAATGTTCTTCCTCTGTTCTCTATGATGCATACAGGCATGTCAACATCTAAGAGTCTAGAATTTCCCCTGATTAATTCTAGGTAGTTCATGTCTCTCTCATCAAAAGACCTATAATCCAAAATACTTGGGAGGCTGAAGCATGTGGATTGCAAGTTGGAGGCCAGCCTGGGCAATTTAGTGAGAACCTGTCTCAGAATAAAATAAGATCTGGGGATACAGCTTAGCAATAAAGCACATGTCTAGCACATGCCCATTCCTGGGTTCTATCCTGAGTACCACCAAACAAAAAAAAAAAAAATAAAACAAAAAACAAAACAGAAAAAGAGAAAGAGAAAGAGACTCACCATCATGTTGATCTTTCCAACCTTTAATCACTAAGCGTCTGCCACATTAGTTCCTTCACCCATTCTGGTTACTGGATTGCTCTCCCCTGGTTCTAAATCACTGCCCTTCAATTTCTCAGCTTTCGCCATCTTGCATCAAAATCCTTTATCTTCTCTCCTCCAGAACAGAAATTGCAGAAAGCCCTGGGAAGGAAACCCCGGTCTTGGCCAAAATCTGCTTCCTGCTCCTGAACATTCCTAATGCCTCTCATTTTATTGAATTTCTGAATGCTGCTTTAAATTTCTGTGTTCCTGGACACTCAGGACTTTGTTATCTCCCTCTGATCCATCCTTAAAACCTGCAATTGTCTGGACCATGATTCACTATTTTATTATGGTTATTTTAATAATAACAGATGTATTGATAGCTAACATTTATTTTGTACTATGTGTCTGGAAGCACGGTAAACATTTTAAATGTTTGATTTACTTTTCCTATAAAACAAGTAACTGAGGCTTATAGAAGTTAAACCAATTTTCCAGAGTCACACAGCTGGTAAATTGATTAGATTGAACTTGGACTCAGATTGGTCTAACCACAAAGATATTAACTTTTAACCACTGTGAGACACAGAGGGCTCATCACTGCACTATGGGTGGTGTCCTCATTAGAGCAGAATTCCTGAGGAAGCCATGCTGGCAGTAGACATGGTGTGGGTCTTACTTGGATCATGTGTCCCAGGTCAAGGCTAAATGGAGTTAGACATTTGAATTTGTCTTAATTAAACCTTCACAAAGACTCCAAGGAGGTTTCAAGGGATGTACGTTGTGAGACATGGTGTGGACTATTGCAATCTGATGATATAGAATTGTGCATACATAGTTTTTTGATGCAGATATAGTGGAAGAAGTTTGACAATTATTTACTTGACTTTCCTCAAAATACTTGGATTCAGGATACCTTTCAGGCTGCTTTGTTAACAAAGGCAGTATTTACGACATTTGAAGAAAATGTTAAAATTCATCTTCCATTGCACCCTATTACACCCAGGTAAACAGCCAAGTTCCTAGAGTATTGATAACTCAAATAAAGCTACTCTTAACCTCAAAATAAATGCAATTCTCTCAAGAACTACTTGGTTAGAGAAGAATTTTTCCTATAGGTGTCTCTGTATAAGAATCCATTAGTAGGTAATACTGTTAAGGCTGCACAGATTCAGAAGAAAGTATTAGATGAATTGTGGTCACATTTGATTAGATTTGGACCTGAGGGAATAATTCCATACATCAAGGCAACAGGAGAATGAGCTCACCTGCAATACTTTGTCCATGATGAATTTCACTCTCTACTAAACATGAATAGTTAATTTTTAAGGAGGATACAAAAAAGCACATGCATACCACATTTAGAGGAGAAACTATTTCATCTCATACTGCTATGAAATGTATTTCAGAACTAATCACTGGATACCAGAAAATAGCCTTTGCTATGAAAGTAAGTCAGTAATTTATGTGACTCTGACAATTTAAAATTGCCTAGCTTGCACATCTAAAGTGAAATTTAAAAATTAGTAACAGGATATGATATATTCTTGTCAAGAAAAAATAAACACTATAACTAATTTACATGTGAAATATTTATGATGATATTGGGGCTCTTTCTGATTATTTTTTCCTTGTTTGGATTTCCGAAAGAATTTATTAGCCCTTTTTCATCTTTTTATGCTCAAAAATTTCCAAGGAAATGCAATTATGGGCTAGGATTCTATTATTTTAGTAGGAACAGCAAGAAATGAGTTCAGGGAAGAGAATCAGAAAAGAAATAGGTTTATGTTAAGTATTTTGCTAAATGATTGATTTGCTTTATCTTATTACAACAGTTTCAACAGCTTTCCAGGGTAAATGTACCAGGATTTTACATTAGAACTTCTCTTGTCTCAAATTTGAGGCTCTGATGGCAGAGAGAAAAGCAATAGGTCCAAAGTAAGTTGCTTGATCATGACTCCCAAAGACTGGCAAGAAAGGTGTCTGCCATTCTGCTTTGCTAATCTTACTCTAAAGTCTACATTAATAATATTTAAGCCATTACAGGGGTAGGGAAGCCTGAAGATAACTTCGTTGGAGAGAGCTGGTAAAGACTGTGGTATACAAGTGAGTGGGGAAATAGACATTACTTGTTTTGTTTTGTTTTGTTTTGTTTGTGGTGCTGGGGATTAAACCCAGGGTCTTGTGCATGTGAGGCAAGCACTCTACCAACTGAGCTATATCCCCAGCCCAAACATTGTTCATTTTAAGCCAATAAGAGGTACTTTAAGACTCAGAGAACTAGACTTCATACCTTCTGAGAAATGGAGACAGATGCTACACTGATATCCAAAAAGGTCCAAAAATGAGAGTTTTGTGCTTGTCTAGCTGCTCCAAGAGTATTAAAGGCTGAGTTGAAAAGCAGTTACACCTCCACTAGTCAAACTTTAATGCTTTGAGAGGAACTAAATTTTTGCATTTTAACAAGCAAGGGCTTGTTTTATGTTACATCAAATAGGGCTTTGCAGACACAATGGGACACCAATAAAGGGGACTCTTCCTCCAAATGCTCATTTATTCAATCATTTCCTCAAATATTTATTGAATGCCATAACATGCCAGGCATTATTCGAAACACAGGAGATACCATGGAAAATCTTTGCCTTCCAAAATCTTGTGTTCTATGGAGGGAAGAAAGACACTAAACCAAGAAATAATCAACTTTGTGAATAATGTTTGAGAACAGAAAGGAGGATTAGCAGAAGAGAGGGGAATAAAGAAGTGGATTATCCCTGCTTTCCCTGCTACTGCTTTTCAGCCTAAACAATAGTTAAGGCATAGTAGGGGAAAGGTTTTAACCTCAACTGAAGGTTGGAATTATGAGGGTCCAACTGTACTAGAATTTTAATGAAATGAGC
Organism: Sciurus vulgaris; assembly: GCF_902686455.1. Taxonomy (NCBI): domain Eukaryota; kingdom Metazoa; phylum Chordata; class Mammalia; order Rodentia; family Sciuridae; genus Sciurus; species Sciurus vulgaris. The sequence continues at coordinate 71,271,203 of NC_136468.1, read as the reverse complement.
ATATTCTTTCAACTAGAAGTGCCCAATGAACTTTTATTTTAAAATCTAAGTAAAATAGAGCTGGGGATGTAGCTCAGTGGTTGAGTGTCCCTGGGTTCAAAACCTGGTACCAAAAAATACTACTAATACTAACACTACTAATAATAATAATTCTAAGTACAACTGGAAAAGTCATAGTAGTTCTTTAGAGACTCCTTGTTGGGAAAAACCAACAACTAATTGACCAAGGTCATTTGAAAAGTGGGAAGAAAATAAAATTTCTTAGAGATTATGAGGACTAAGTTCTGATCCTTCAACTTAACAGTAGCAGGTGGCATTCCTCTCCCTAGAGGAGAAATGGACGCTCATAGAGTGAAATTCATCCATCCAAGCTCATACAATTAGGAAATGGTAGAGGCAGAAGGCAAAGATAGGAAAATCAGTGTTATAACTGACTTGTCTGGAAGAGGCATTCATTGACTCCAATGCTTTGAAACTGAAGAACATTCAAGAATAAGAATTTCTTTGTGAAGGATTCTTTTTCCTTGAAGTTCTTGAGGAACACACACAGCTTGAGGTTCAAAACAAGTTCCATGTTGAGAAGAACATCTCTTCATTGAATGTATGGCCCTGCATGTGGTAACACCATCCTCTCACTTGTATGGGTAGAACTGGCCCCTGTTATCTTCTACCTACTTCTGTTCCATGTGCCAGTCATTAGAACCCTGTAGTGTGCAATTTTGAACTGTTAATATTGACATAATCCTTAGATTTTTCAATATATTTGTATGCAAATAATTATTTGATCCCACAATAGCCCCAAGGAAAGAAGGATAATCATTATGACAATTACTTTATCATAATAGAAAATAAAACTGAAGCTAAAAGAGGATAAAACTGAAACTAAAGAGTTTGAGTGAATTGCCCAGGGTTGGTTATAATGCTCTGAACTCTTAGAGGCAGACCTTGAACACTACTCTTCTAGCTCACAGTTTAATGTTCTTAAGGGAGACTTAAGAAGATTAAAGAAAGCACTTTACTGTAATAGATAAAAAGGAATTAGATAACCACTTGTGCCAGAAATAGATATGCCAAATAATTTGCCATTTTCACTGCTTTTAAATTTAATATTTGCTATAATTTAGTCTATTCTCCTTCAGCTGTACAAATGCCCTCTGGAACTCTACTAAAAACAGTTGTTTGTTTGAAGGTTTTGATTAAATTTACATGATTTTTTTTTATGTCTTTGGGATCTCCTTATTTTATAAGTGAGAAAAAAAAAAACTAAACATTTCTCTAGTTAACTTTTATAGCCTACTTCCAATGTTTCATGTGTGATAACAAAATTGAGTTTTTTCCTAAAGAAAAACTGCTAAGGTTTTGATTATGAAGTTCTAACAGGCAGTAAATACAGAAAGGCAACTATTTCTATATGCTATACAATGGAGCCAAATGACATTCCAACACCAGGTTGAAAATTTTCTGTTTGTATACATGTGATTGGCTAAGATAATATGCATAATTTAAATCTTTACCAATTTTCATTTAATAAAATGAACCTTAAGATTGTAATGTTGTTGAATATCCTAAGAATCTTTATAGATATACAATCATTTATTCATTTAAACAACCGTTCTCAAACTACTGAACTGTCATTGCATTTATAGTATACTACCATGTTGTATTAAAAAAACTCAAACCTATGTTTATATAAAATTGAACATACAAAATATCTACTAAAATGCTGAAGCCATAAAGATTAATTTATATAAGTGGGTACTTACTTCCCTATTCATCAAAAATATTTAAGTGCATATGTCCTTTGAGAGCAAATAAATTACTAGGTCATCCCATCAACCAAATGGAACCTGCAGTGTTTCATGATGACAGGTGCTTTCTTTTTGACAAAAATAAGTTGCCAATTACTAAGGCACAAATTAGTATTTTACCAAGTACCTCACAATTTTCAATATATATTGTCACCAAAGTCATAATCATAAAAGAACTATCTCCAATAAAATACTTGGATGAAATAAGAATCCCTTGATTTTTCTTTACTACTTTTCTTACCTTTATATTCTATTTGTAGCTATGTATGCAGATTGCCTTGAAATTAGAAATGCATCTGAAGGAATTTTCACCCTACTAAAATTGCATTTTAAAAGAATAATAATATGAGTGACATTTTATTTTTAACCTTTTTATTATAGACATTTTATACACATTTCAAAGTAGAATAATATGATGGACACTCATGGTTTTTTTTCTGGGGAGGGGTACCACGGATTGAACTCAGGGGTACCTGACTACTGAGCCACATCCCCAACCCTATTTTGTATTTTATTTAGAGACAGGGTCTCACTGAGTTGCTTAGCACCTCGCTTTTGCTGAGGCTGGCTTTGAACTTGAGATCATCCTGCATTACAAGCATGCACCCCTGTGCCCAATAGCACTCATGTTTCCATCAAAAAGCTTCAACAAATGGCCTGTGCTGCTTTATCTATTTCTCCTCACTTGTCATTGTTTTGAAACAAATCTTAGATATCTTAGATTTCTTCCTAAATACTTCACTATGTATCTCTGAGAGATTAGTCTTTTTTAAAACAAAAGCACAATTTCTTTAAAAGTCTCCCAAACTAATTTCTATATACTAGCAATGTCATCCACTATTTAAATGTGTATAGTTTTGTTGTATTTCTTTTACTTAAATATGTCTATGACACTTCTTGTCTTTTGAAGATTCCTTCTCTTTCATTCTTTTACTTATTCATGAAGAACCTGAACCATTTTTCTTTTTTTTTTTTTTAATTGTAAACAAATGGGATACATGTTGTCTCTCTGTTTGTACATGGAGTAAAGGCATACCATTTGTGTAATCATACATTTACATGGGGTAATGTTGTTTCGTTCATTCTGTTATTTTTTTCCCTTCCCCCCCACCTCTCTTTCCCTCTATACACTCCTTCATTCCTCCATTCTTGCCACCTTTCCTAACCCTAACAATAAACCTAACCCTAACCCTAACAGTAACCCCTCGCACCCCCAATTATGTGTCATCATCCGCTTATCAGTGAGATCATTCATCCTCTGGTTTTTTGAGATTGGCTTATATCACTTAGCATGATATTCTCCAATTTCATCCATTTGCCTGAAAATGCCATAATTTTATCATTCTTCATGGTGGAGTAATATTCATTGTATATATATGCCACAGTTTCTTTATCCATTCATCAATTGAAGGGCATCTAGGTTGGTTCCACAATCTGGCTATAGTGAATTGAGCAGCTATGAACATTGATGTGGCTGTATCTCTGTAGTATGCTGATTTTAAGTCCTTTGGGTATAGGCCAAGGAGTGGGATAGCTGGGTCAAATGGTGATTCCATTCCAAGCTTTCTGAGGAATCTCCATACTGCTTTCCAGAGTGGTTGCACTAATTTGCAACCCCACTAGCAATGTATGAGTGTACCTTTTTCCCCACATCCTTGCCAACACCTATTGTTGCTTGTGTTCCTGATAATCGTCATTCTAATTGGGGTGAGATGGAATCTTAGGGTAGTTTTGATTTGCTTTTCTCTTATTACTACAGATGTGGAACATTTTTTCATGTATCTGTTGATTGCTTGTACATCTTCTTTTGTGAAGTGTCTGTTCATTTCCTTAGCCCATTTGTTGATTGGATTATTTGTATTCTTGGTGTAGAGTTTTTTGAGTTCTTTATAGATTCTGGAAATTAGTGCTCTATCTGAAGTTTGAGTGGCAAAGATTTTCTCCCACTCTGTAGGCTCTCTCTTCACATTACTGATAGTTTCCTTGGCCGAGAGAAAGCTTTTATTTTGAATCTATCCCAGTTGTTGATTCTTGCTTTTATTTCTTGTGCTATGGGAGTCCTGTTAAGGAAGTCTGATCCTAAGCCAACATGTTGAGATTTGGACCTACTTTCCTTCATATAAGATGAAGGGTCTCATCTGATTCCAAGATCCTTGATCCATTTTGAGTTGAGTTTTGTGCAGTGGTGAGCAGATAGGGGTTTAGTTCATTCTGTGCATATGGATTTCCAGTTTTCCCAGCACCATTTGTTAAAGAGGCTATCTTTTCTCCATTGCATATTTTGGCCCCTTTGTCTAGTATGAGAAAATTGTATTTATTTGGGTTGTGTGTCCATGTCCTTTGTCTGTACCATTGATCTACCCTGTCTATTTTGGTACCAATACCATGCCGTTTTTGTACTATCGTTTTGTAGTTGAGTGAAGATCTGGTATTGTGATACACCTGCTTCACCCTTTCTGTTAAGGATACTTTTAGCTATTTCTTGGGTTTCTTATTCTTCCAGATGAATTTCATAATTGCTTGCTCTATTTCTGTACGGTATGTCATTGGGATTTTAATTGGAATTGCATTGAATCTATATAGCACTTTTGGCAGTATGGGCATTTTGACAACATTATTTCTGCCTATCCAAGAACATGGGATGTCTTTCCATCTCCTAAGATTTTCTTTAATTTCTTTCTTCAGTGTTCTGTAGTTCTCATGGTAGAGGTCTTTCTCCTTTTTTGTGAGATTGATTCCCAAGTATTTTATTTTTTTTTTTGAGGATATTGTGAATGGGTAGTTTCGACAGATACAGAAAAAGCATTCGATAAAATACAGCACCCCTTCATGCTCAAAACCCTAGAAAAGATTGGGATAGTGGGAACATTCCTTAACATTGTAAAGGCCATCCACGATAAGCCCATGGCCAATATCATTCTAAATGGTGAAAAACTGAAAGCATTCTCCCTAAAAACTGGAACAAGGCAGGGATGCCCTCTTTCACCACTTCTATTCAACATTGTCCTTGAAACTCTAGCCAGAGCAATTAGACAAACCAAAGCAATTAAAGGGATACAAATAGGAAAAGAAGTACTCAAACTATCCCTGTTTACTGATGACATGATTATATATTTAGAGGAACTCAGAAATTCCACCAGAAATCTTTTAGAACTCATAAGTGAATTCAGTAAAGTAGTAAGTTACAAGATCAATGCTCATAAATCCAATGCATTTTTATACATAAGTGATGAATCTTCAGAAAGAGAAGTTAGGAAAACTACCCCATGAACCATTTTTCTTAAAGCATTTCCTATAGGTTTTGCTGATTGTATCTCCATGTTTCCTGTCCGCTGTACTTTTCATGAACTCACAGATTGAAAGGTTAGGCTATCTTTATTTAGTTGTCAAAAATATGTGCAGGTGCTTTTCACCTAAATACCATACACATATTTTTGCACCATATCTGAGTATCTAACAAGGGTCTACTTCTTGTGTTGTCATTGATCAACGCATTCAGCTTGACCCATTCCTTATAAACTTTCCCACCCCCCTTTCACTTACTTATGGTGGCAGCCATTGAAATATATTTTAAAAACTTCTTTAGAGGGTCAAAAAGTTAATTCTAATTCAACTGTTCCATGTGCATTTACTAGCTACATTTTTTTTTTCTTCAGAGGTAAATACTCATCCACTATTTGGTTAGCTTGAGGTACAGCTTTCACAAGAAATGGAGGATAAATTCTTGCCTATTTCATTTTATTTTCCAATTTTCAGAATTAAGCAATGTTTCCATAGTATTTTCCTAATGTGATCAATACAAAAATAAGGGTGTTTTAATTGATCTTAACATATTTGATGTGTTTAATCACATTACACATGTTATTTTCGGTGTTCAAAAATGGAAGAAACTTAAAATTTGGTTTCTAGTGTTTTAACACAACCTCAGAGGTCTCGGATGTCTCTCTCACTTTCTATTACAACACTGATCTCCAGGCCCTTTTAGGCCATTTCCTGTCTTAGACCTGTCATTCAAGGAACACCAGTCACTGAAATCACAAAATGGAATTTAGAACTTACAACCTGGGTTCCATTGACTTATTTTCAGAAGAACGAGTATTTAAAATGGGTCTCAATTTATCAGGAAAATATTTTAAAGCTGTTATAAATATCAGAAAACCATGGAAAATAGTACATTTTTCTAAACTGAAGATTCTTACAATGTTTTTAATGACTTATTAGTAGTTTTTGACTTATTCTACATAATAATAATATAACAATGCTACTTTTCATAGTTATTAATTGTAACATGTCTTTTTCTGATTTAAGTTTTCTATCAGTTGCGTATAAATAGAATATAAAGTCTCGGAAATAGAATATAACTTTTCATTACCATGGATTTATTTGTCTATTGTTTCCAAGTCTGATGATAACTAGGATTTTGAGTGGAAATTGTAGTCATCTTATTTATCTTATACTGTAATTAATTGTATTGCTTTTTATTTGTTTCCTTTTCAACTTTTCCACAGTTGTTCTTTTACTGATAAGGATTAATTTTACAATGTATTTCTATTTATAATTTAAATTTCTGTAAAATTTTTATCATACATTCTTAAAATCTAAAGTTAATCAACAACTCTACCCTTCAAAACAATAACAAAAAATTAAACCAATTTTCTCTCATTACACATATAATTTTCCCCAGGAGTTTTAGGATTTAGTTCTGTATTATATTTCTATAACCTAACAATTTGGATATTACAGTTATAATGCACGTGTTTATGTTTAGACTTACAATTTTTATCAAACTTTATATACCATGCTCACTTTCCTCACAGACCATTTCCTAAAAATCATTTTTCTTTTCCTTGAATATATCATTTGTAAATTGTTTTGTAGAAAGTGACTAGACTGCTAATAATTTATAGGTAGGAGATAGAGTTTTATCCCCAAGTTCCTGTTTGTGGTCATTCCCTCTATGAATGTGGGCAGAATCCATAAGATAGCTAAAATTGGAATCTCTGAAACTTGAGAGACCACCTGCCTAGTGGATCAGGCATTGGGCAAGGAGGTTATTTTTCTCCACACACTTTGGCCAGCTCCCCACCACCAATATAATCTCCATCAGCACTCTCACATTATTTTATCTTGGAAGAATAAGTCCAAGCCAGAAAGCCACAACATCCAGTTCTACACTATTACAGACTTATTAGGGGAATTTCAAGTAGACCTGTATGGCCTAACAGAAGTCAATTTGAGCCTATCTCCTAGCTTAACTGCATTTACAGAGGGAGAAACAATTGTTAACATTAATTAGAGTCTATCTCAATCTAAAAGAAGCTTTTTGATAAAAGCTAACATGCAGTTTGTCTTTGAACTCAGTGAATTTATGTATTATATTCTATCTATATTTTCTTTCAACCTCTGGTGAAGAAAATTTAATTGCTTAGCACCTCATTTTTACTGAGGCTGGCCTTGAACTCGTGATCCTCCTGTCTCAGGCTCCCAAGCCACTGGAATTACAGGTGTGCACCACTGGGGACCCTATCTCTGACAATGTGGAAAAATAAGCATAAGGCAGGCTAAAAATGCTGAATAAAAATAAATTACAATGTTGGATTTTGCAACAACATATCATTTATTAATTTTGCTTTGCCAAGCTTCCTTTTAGTTTATAATTAATGAAAAGCAGATAGAGAATGTAGATTCAAGTTGATTGCTGGAAACAAGCATCTCTATTATGTTGAAACATGACTCTGTAATTCCAACAGAATAAGTAATTTTGCCAATGTAGTTCACTACCAAAAATTTCAATGGGAAAATTGTCATTATTTGTGAGGATTTAGTATTAAATCGACTAAGCACTTCAGTTACATAAAAACATTGGCCACTGAAATTTCTATTTGGATGGCTCCCCTTCTAGGTCACTGAAGCTTTTTCTCTCTTTTCCCTCTTTGAAGTTTGACAGCAGGACTTCCTTTTTATTGTTTTGGGCCTGGCAGTGTTCATAATATTTTTTGGCTATATTTTATTTTATAACTTTTTTTCCCTCAGAATGTCTGTGTTTGTAGTAGGAAAGAGGTCTCCATCAGCATATTGTTACAGAGATTTCAAAGAAGAAAAGAAATGTGAGGTCTTACTCAATTTATAACTCAATTTTAGCTTAGTCAAGAAAATAAAGATGATTTATTTGAGGAAATAATTACAAGAAAAAGGAGGGTTGGTGGAGAGTGAAACAAGGAAAGAAGAAAGATATTGGGAGTGAGTAATCAAGCTGATCACCACTGTTGTTATTCTGATTCTGTTAAGGAACCATTGGAAAAGCTAAAAATTATCCCCCTCCAAGAGAAGAAAGAAGAGAGACTTTAAGAGACCATCTGGTTCCTATACCATATTTGTTAAGGATTGCTTCATGGGATGTGAATCCCTTTACACTTCTAGTATCATGCATGTGTCAGAAAGAGGGAGCAGGTCCTGGAAGACACCTCCAGGTTCTGGCCCTGCTACAGAGTGACAGCAGGGAAGCCCTAGCAGAAAGCAAGGATGCCTGCACAACTCTGGTGATGTAAGGGTAGGTTGTGTCCACTCAGAGCTTGCAACAGGGATGTCCAGGGTATAGGGAGGATAAGGGGACAGGGGCAGGCCACAGGAGGGGCGGATGCAGCTTTTCTCAGGGAACAATATCTTACTATGGTTTACTTTTCTTTGATATGAATAAAGTCCTTCTTTTGTTTGTTAAACTACATTTTCTGAGAGAACAAAAAGAACCACAGATAAAAGTAAATGTGCTTATATTGTTAGCCTCTCACTTCTCAAACAAAATTAACCTCTCAAAGCAAACTAGATATGAATGGAGTCTTTTGACTGCGATTTTTAGTTTATAATTTTAGTAATGTATTATTTCACTAACTTCAATTTTTAATTTTATGGAAAATGTAAAATATTAAAGTTATATCTTTGAAATTTCTTAATGCCCAACTGAATGATAAATTAAAAATCTTCAATAGACATTCAAAATAAACATCGATTCCTTACTTAATGAATATAAAGTAAGAGAGAGTTCTATCTGTCTCTCCTTTTGCATATGGCTGTAAAAATATTATAATACTGATAGACTACACTAGAGAAATTTAGTATAGCAATATACAGTTCTCTTCATCCAAGTCCTTTTTCCCATTTTAGCAGTCTACTTCTGACAGTAACATTAAATCTGTCATTCTAACTCTGCTTTATATTTAATCACTTTCTCTTTTCTAAGAAATTTACAGCATGTTTAGTTGCTGTCTTTTTAGGGGGAAGGGCTGCACACTGCTCTTTGTTATATCTTTATCATAAATTGTATTTGTCTCTAAAAATTACATAATGTTCCTCTTTATTGTGTATACTACTTTAATTTCTCTTTGATATAACCATACATATTTTCATATTTGTATTTTTCTAGTACTTCTTTATGCATGTCTTAGTTTTAACTTTCTCTTCATCTTTATTGAACGTTGTTTCTTATAGAAATATAGCTACCTTTAAAAAATCAAACCTAATCTAGTTTATTTGCTTATAATATAATGGTTGACATACATAACTTTGTGTACACCTTAGTTATGCTTATTACATATTTTATATTGTTCTTTTTATTTTTTACAGGCTGCCCTTCAATAGATGAATGGATAAAGAAACTGTGATATATATACACAATGGAATATTATTCAGTCATAAAGAAGAATAATATTATGGCATTTGCAGATAAATGGAATAGGAGAATATCATGCTAATTGAAATAAGTCAATCCTTAAAAAAACCAAAGGATGAATATTTTCCCTGATAAGTGGATGACAATATCTAATGGGGGGTGGGAGAGTGGGAGTTGAGAGAAGAATAGAAGAACTTTAGATTATATTGTTCTTTTTTGCATTTTCTTTTTCTGATTGATTTGGATTTAGTGAGTTGTTGTTATTTATTAATTAGGAAGTTCTGACCCATGTTTTGATACCAAAATGATTATTTTTCATTTAATACTATTACAGACTAGTACATATTTCTCTATAATAAGTATTTATAAATGTACTTGTATATACAAGTACTTGCTTTACAGATTCACTCTTTTCTTCACTAAGAACAACTTTTCTTCATCTTAAACTACTAACTCCAATAATTTCAGATCTTAAAACATTTTTACTTTCTCTCCTCCTCCTCTCACTTATTTGTTCTTTCCTTCACCAGTGAGAACCTTTGAATGCTTTTGCTTCAACCCTCACCATTCCTTCCTTCTGCAGTTTTGCTGATTGTTAAGCTTGTAGTTGTAGACTCTACCTGTTTTCTTCAAACTGGGCTCCTTCACCAAGAATTCCAATAAAAGATCATATTTATTTTGAAAAATAATTTGCCTTATCCTTCATTACCAGTTAATATTTTATTGTGTGTAGAAAGTTATGTATGATGTATATGGATGTGTTTGCCTGCATTAGTCATTCCTGTTAGTCTTTTGACTAGCTAAGGTTGGAACTGACTGTCAGATAAGCAAACTATCATTTAAAAATTTCATGAAAACACAAATGCCTGGGTATTTTTCAGGACCTATAATTAAACTAGAGAAGATAAATCTACTCTGACACACCCTATAAGTTATGTGAGATGCAATAAATTGTAATGATCACAAATAGATCGATTCATTTAACTTCAAGTTAATTCTCAAACATTGTTGCTGCCTCATTAGATACATTTTAACATATGAAGCAAAACACCATGCATGTGTCATGTCTAAGAACTAAGTATTCATGAGTTAAATAAGCAAATATAAGTTGTTCAGTCTCAATTTCCCAAAGTCATCAGATTTACTAAGTTATTTTGTAATCTTCTGGAGATAGCATTTTATATCAGGAGCTAAAATTAATGTTACTTCCTCAAATGCCTGCGAACAACAATGATTAAACCACAGCAAATTTTTCCTTATATGAAAGACATTTAAACCTCAAAAAGCTATGAAAATAATTTACTGAATTACTCATTTTCATTGCATATGCTTGTTCTGATCATCTATAGACCCCATTGGTAAGGAAAGAATCCTCTATACTAAATCATACCGGATGACCAAAGGCATGATATCTGACATGGGTCAGATGAAACTACAAGCAATTTCTAGTCATATATACTCACCATCTAGGACACCACATGCCATGCAGGGTCACCTAGGGTTTACACTAGGAAAAGATTGAATAGGGATGATGATGCAGGCTTTGTAGTGAGAAGGTAATAGCAGATCTCATGGCTGCTTCAAGAGGATGCAATTTGTTTGAATAATTGCATGGACTGGCAAAGTTAGGTGAGGACCAGGTAGAGAATAACTGGTCTGACTGACAGGGGAACTCAGATGGGAACCGTTCTTGCTGCATAGCAGTAGGACTCAAGGCCACATATATCTGGCAAAGTCAAGGAAGCTCATGGTTAAGCTTTTGGGATACTGTGAGGCTCAAAGATATCAAAGCAGCACTTGAAAGCTTAGACCTTATCATAAAATTGTTTAGTATAGTTTTAAAGTTATTGACTTTAATACAAGGCCACTGAAACTAGATGTTAAAAAAATAGAGACTACCATGATAATATATTTATTGACTGCAATGGTCCTTTATTGCAAATTCTTAAGCTTAATATAATAATAAATATAAAACAAAACTCAATTGTTAGCACCAAAGATACCAAAACACAGATTTACATTTGCATTTAGAAATCAGAATGCTAATATTGGAAACTATTTCTTGATGAGAAATAAGTCCTCTAAAAGTGTTTAATAAGGTCTTCTTCCATTTTTGTGTATTCTAATAAAGCCATCTTGCTTTCTGTGTACCTCCAAATACCATGTCATACAAAAACAAAGTGTTATGAACAAATGTAGGTAATAAATATTATAGATGCAGTTATTTAGCTTTGCTAATTGTAGTCACACAAGCCATTTAGAAAACGAATTCAAAATTACATGTGAGAACAGCTAAAATTAAAATTATGCAAAGTCTCAACATCTAGACAGAATATTAGTAGTTGGTAGAACATTAAAATTTGTTCCAGTTATTTTGTTATAAAAATATGAATCTTGTGATATTTGTTAATATACCTACACATAAGTTGAAATATTTATTATTATTTTGAAACAAGTATGTGTGTGCGTGTGTACAGATTGTGAACAATGGAAAGTTCTTCTTAAAGATAAAGTAATAATATATTCCAACTTATGCAATGTGGTTCCTATAAAAGTAATCTCAGAGCTAAGAATAACTCAAGAAATTAAATTAGTTTCACCAACCTTTGCTTTATTTTTCTGCTAAAATGATCTTTTAGAAAGACTCATGAAGCCTTGTGAAGTTCATACTAGTAGCAGTGTGGAAGAGGTAAAGTTAAGTGAAAGAGATTTATAGGATGAAATTTGATTTATGGAGCTCACACCTGCCATCCAAGCAGAAAACATAAATGCTCTATGTTGGAAAAGCGAGAGTATTTTAATTCCCAATTCCTTGCAGGCATTAATTTTTCATTTTTATTACTCTGGATTAACATTCAGATTTGAGTTGCTCCACATTTTTTTTGATATACTCAAAACATTGTCTAAATAAATAAATGTATTATATATGGCAATATATTATTGATGATATATTATATATATATTATATTTGTTTTCTAATCATCTTTCACCAGCTTTAAATTTTATCATATTCTCCATGTAGCAATAAAGCCATTTCCATTGCAAACTTGTAACTATAATGGATAGCAACCTTCAGGGGATACATTTCTGAGAAATTTATTTCCCCTCATGTTGCTCAGCCACCCAAAGAAAGAATTTGTTTCCCTGACAGATAAAGACTACACTGATCATTTTTAAAATGGTCTTGGGGCTCCACAAATCAATAACAGAAAAAGAAAATGTAAGAAAATATTTCTTTTCATTGGGTTGATGGATAACATTCCAGATTTATGCATCAAAATTGTCTATTTTACAGTTATTAAATAACCTTAAGCATACATCTTGGCAATAAGGGTTCTGTTTTACATCAAATAATCATGACAAAGAAAAATTCTGTTTAGTTGTGCGGCTGTTAATTACAGAAGTATCTCAACAAAAAAATTTAGATCAAATCCAAAAGACAGAAGATACTGCAAAACATAGTATTCTACTCTGAAATCTAAAACAGTCACATGGTAAAATTTTAAACTAAGTTTTATTGTAAGATATCTTTGTGAGCAACAAAACATTCCACAGGAATATTTTTGTTTTGTTTTGTTTTATATTCTCGATTGAGCAATATATAATAATGGTTGTCTAGAAAATTGTCATGGGAGAAGACATACATGTCATAGTCTATCTTAAATTCAGAGTTTTTCAAATTTTTTTCCTTACAAAACTCTGGCTTCAAAGTAATTTGAGATAAACTGCAATCATAATATTGTAAAGGGGTATTTTCCTACAATTGCTTTCATTTTTCTCTGAGTGTTATGTATGCCTGAATTAGATATAACAAATGGAGCAGTGTTTCTTTTAAAGAAATTTCCAAAAATATTTCTTTAGAAAAACGAATTTAATGTTTTCCTTAATAAGAATTCTTCATATTCTTTTCTATCATTTAAAAATCAAACAAATGTATTTTGAAGTGTCACCTTTGTGAAAATCACCAATGATTTGTTGAAAAGTGTAAAATTTAAGTAATTCAGTGAAGGAAACATTTAACTAGACATAACCCTCCACTTGGTTGTCCAGTGTCCATCCTTCCTTGGTTGTAGCCAATGTGTGTAAACATGCCCCTACCCAGTTGGCTAGCTTCACATAGTATCCATGAACATGTCACATCAGCATCATTTATATAATTGATGATGAAAGATAATTGAAAATGTGAAATAAATATATTTCCCATTTTATGCCTCAAAAAGTATCTGAACAACATCTCTGTGAAGGTGACAGGTTTCTACCCACATATGACAGAGTTCTCCCAAGACCTAAAATGCACACTATCCAAATATCAGAGTATTGAGTTATGACTATTAATTTGAGTTCTAATGATAATAATAGACATATTCTAGGGTCCTCAAATGCTCAGGTGACAAATACATGAATGAGATAAGTAAACCATTTCTGTTCCCTCATCAGGTGATATTACCTTGGGATGTAAAGACCCAGGCTGATAAGAGAACAAGGAAGACATTCCTTGACAATACGGGACAATGGACAGAACAGAGGTCTCATGGAAATTTACTTGTTCTCGGCCTTCTGTGTTGACGAATCTAAGTGGGTGATATAAAAATCTGATCTTGCCAGGCTTGTTGGCAAGAACTAATCCCAGCAACTCCAGAGGCGGAGGCAGGAAGATTACAGATTCAAAGCCAGCCTCAGCAATTTATCAAGGTCCTAAGCAACTTAGAAAGACTCTGTATCTAAATAAAATATAAAACAGGTGGAGGATGTGGCTCAGTGCTTAAGTATCCCTGGGTTTAATCCCCAGTAACAAAATAATAATAATAATAATAATAATAATAATAATAATAAAATTAAAATAAAAATCTGATCTTGATTGGCAATAAATGCATTATAACTCAAAAACTGCAGTTCAATCAAATGTAAATCTTTTTTTGGAAACTAACAGGAAATACTAAAATTTAAAAGATGGTTCAACATCTGGAAATCAATAAATATAATTCACCACATCAACAGACTTAAAGTTATGAATCACATGATTATTTCAATAGATGCAGAAAAAGCATTTAATGAAATACAATGCCCCTTCATGCTCAAAACACTAGAAAAAATAGGGATAGTAGGAACATACCTCAATATTATAAAGGCTATTTATACTAAGCCTATGGTCAACATCTTTCTTTCTTTCTTTCTTTCTTTCTTTCTTTCTTTCTTTCTTTCTAATTTATTTATTTTGATTCATTGTACACAAATGGGGTACAACTTGTTTCTCTAGTTGCACATGAAGTAGAGTCATACCATTTGTATAATCATACATATACATAGGGTAATGATGTTTGTCTCATTCTGTTCTTTTTCCTTCCCCCCACCCCCCACCCCTCTTTCCCCTCTATACAGTCCCTCCTTCCTTCATTCTTGCCTCCCTCCCACCCCCCATTATCTATCATCATCCACTTATCAGAGAGATCATTCTCCTTTGGTTTTTTGAGATTGGCTTATCTTTCAGCATGATATTCTCCAATTTCATTCATTTGCCTGCAAATGCCACAATTCTATTCTTCTTTATGGCTGAGTAATATTCCATTGTGTATATATACCACAGTTTCTTTATCCATTTATCAATTGAAGGGCATCTAGTTTAGTTCTACAATCTAGCCATTATGAATTGAGCAACTATGAATATTGATGTGACTGCATCACTGTTGTATGCTGATTTTAAGTCCTTTGTGTATAGGGCCAAGGAGTGGGATAGTTGGATCAAATGGTGGTTTCATTCCAAGTTTTATAAGGAATCTCCACACTGCTTTCCAGAGTGGCTGCACTAATTTGCAACTCCATCAGCAATGTATGAATGTACCATTTTGGAATCAGACCAGAGAGCCTGCAACTAATACAAGAAAAAGTAGGTCCAAATCTTCATCATGTTGACTTAGGACCAGACTTCCTTAACATGACTCTCAAAGCACAAGAAATAAAAGCAGGGATAACTGGGATAGATTGAAACTAAAAAGATTTTTCTCAGCAAAGGAAATGGTCAACAATGTGAAGAGAGAGCCTACAGAGTGGGAGAAAATCTTTGCCACACACACTTCAGATAGTTCACTAATCTCCAGAATCTATAAAGAACTCAAAAAACTTTACACCAAGAATACAAATAACCCAATCATCATATGGGCTAAGGAAATGAATAGACACTTCACAGAAGAAGATCTACAAGCAATCAACAAACATATGGAAAAATGTTCACCATCTCTAGTAATAAGAGAAATGCAAATGAAAACCACCCTAAGATTTCCTCTCACCCCAATTAGAATGGTGATTATCAAGAATACGAGCAACAATAGGTGTTGGCAAGTATGTGGGGGAAAAAGTTACACTCATACATTTCCAACAGCACTCTTAATGGAGTAAAACTGAAAGCATTCCCTCTAAAAACTGGAACAAGGCAAGGATGCCCTCTTTCACCACTTTTATTCAATATCATCCTTGAAACTCTAGCCAGAGCAATTAGACATACCAAAGAAATGAAAGGAATGTGAATGGGAAAAGAAGAACTCTAGCTGTCACATTTGCTGATGACATGATAATATATTTAAAGGAGCCAAAAATACTCCACTAGGAATCTTCTAGAACTCATAAATGAATTCAGCAATGTAGCAGGATATAAAATCAACACTCAAATCTAATGCATTTTTATTCATGAGTGATGAATCCTCTGAAAGAGAAATTAAGAAAACTACCCAATTCACAATATCCCCAAACAAAAAAGTGAAATACTTGGGAGCCTATCTCATAAAAAAGGTGAAAGACCTCTACAATGAGAACTATGGAACACTAAAGAAAGAAATTGAAGAAAACCTTAGAAGATGGAAAGATCTCCCATGTTCTTGGATAGGCAGAATTAATATTGTCAAAATGGCCATACTACCAAAAGTGCTATACAGATTCAATGCAATTCCAATTAAAATCACAATGACATACCTCATAGAAATAGGTAAAGTAATCTTGAAATTCATTTGGAAAAATAAGAGACCCAGAATAACCAAAGTAATCCTTAGCAGGAAGAGTGAAGCAGATGGTATCACAATACCAAGCTTCAACTATACTAGGGAGCAGTGGTAACAAAAACGGCATGGTATTGGCACCAAAACAGACAGGTAGACCAGTAGTACAGAATAGAGGACACAGAGATAAACCCACATAAATACAGGTATTTCATGCTAGACAAAGATGCCAAAAACATACAATGGAGAAAAGATAGTCTTTTCAACAAACAGGGCAGGGAAAACTGGAAATCCATATGCAGCAAAAATGAAATTGAATGCCTATCTCTCAACCTGTACAAAACTCAACTCAAAATGGATCAAGGATCTAGGAATTAGATCAGAGACCCTGCATCTAATAGAAGAAAAAGTAGGTTCAAATCTTCATCATGTCGACTTACGACCAGACTTCCTTAACATGACTCTCAAAGCACAAGAAATAAAAGCAGGGATCAATAACTGGGATGGATTGAAACTAAAAAGATTTTTCTCAGCAAAGGAAATGGTCAACAATGTGAAGAGAGAGCCTACAGAGTGGGAGAAAATCTTTGCCACACACACTTCAGATAGTTCACTAATCTCCAGAATCTATAAAGAACTCAAAAAACTTTCACCAAGAATACAAATAACCCAATCATCAAATGGGCTAAGGAAATGAACAGATACTTCACAGAAGATCTACAAGCAATCAACAGATATAAGAAAAAATGTTCAACATCTCTAGTAATAAGAGAAACGCAAATCAAAACTACACTAAGATTCCATCTCACCCCAATTAGAATGCCTAATAGGTATTGGTGATGGTGTGGGAAAGAAGGTACATTCATTCCTTGCTGGTGGGGTTGCAAATTGGTGTAACCACTCTGGAAAGCTGTATGGGGATTCCTTAGAAAACTTGGAATAGACCCACCTTTTGACCCAGTTATCACACTCCTCCATTTATACCCAAAGGACAGTGATGCAAGAACATTAATTTTTATAGCAGCTCAATTCACAATAACTAGATTATGGAACCAAACTAGATGCCCTTCAATAAATGAATGGATAAAGAAACTGTGATATATATATATATATATATACAATGGAATATTATTCAACCATAAAGAATAAAATTATGCAATTTGCAGGTAAATGGAGTTGGAGAATATCATGCTAAGTGAAAGATGCCAATCCCAAAAAAGCCAAAAGGTGAATGATTTCTCTGATAAGTAGATGATGACACATAACAGGGCAGGGGGAGACAACAATGGAGGAAGAATGGATTGCATAGAAGAAAATGAGGGGTAGGGGAAAGGAAAGATAATAGAATGAGACAAACATCTTTACCCTATGTACATGTATGACTACACAAATGGTGTGACTCTACTTTGTGTACAACCAGAGAAACCAAATTGTACCCCATTCATGTACAATTAATATAAATAAATAAATAAATAAATAGAAAATATTAATATCAGGGTATTATTGTTTGTAGGGTGACTATAGATAACATCATATTATACCATTCAAACAAAATTCAAATATTTTATGATAAGAAATGTGTTTAAAGAGATAAATATGTAGAATCTGATTTAAACATTATACCATGCACTTATTATTCAAATATCATATGCTATCCCATCAATATGTATAATTTTTATGATTTTATATACCAGTTTAAAAAAAAAAACAAGAAAAGAAGGCCTCTAAAACCAAGGTAGATATAGAAAAACGGAAATTCTCAAAAAATGTAAAAATTTTAAATGAAGAATAGTTTTTCATCATTTTTAAAATAGTATGTACACATCTATTTGAGGTATTTAAGAGAAATAAAAAATTGATTCACACATATTCACAAATATCTTACAAAAAATGTTTATAACAACTTTATTCATAATGTAAAAAAATTGAAACACCCAAATATCTATCAATAGGACTACAAATAGGCAAACTATAGAATATTTATAAAATGAAATACTATTCAGGAGGGTTTTTCAAGATGGCGGCCTAGGAGGGTGGCTGCATTTCATGTTGCTCCAGGACTCAGGATTCAAAAGAGGAGAAATTGAGAGACTTGGGACCAACTCAAAGCAGCCAGGTGAGTCTCTCCCATTGGGGAGGCGTCCCGGATGGGACGGTGGTCCCGGAACGCAGGGGCACTTTGTGAAGTAGAGCTGCCGGCGAGATGCCCCTCCCCGCACTGGAGCAGTGAACTCAGACAACTGGGAGCATCGGAGAGGAGGCCGCTCAGCACAGCGCTGGGACTCGGAGCCACCACTGGGGCTCCGGAGGCTGCCTAGGGGAGGAGCGGCAAGGAGAGCTGTATGGACTCAGGACACCGGGGCCTGCCCTGAGGAGGAGGAGGAGGAACGTGGCCGCTTGGATTCGGAGTGACTACACCAGAGCTACAGGCAGTTGCCAGAGGAGAAGCTGTGGTGAGCTGTTTGGACTTAGAGTGACTGCTTCTGAACCCCGGGGCCTGCCCTGAGGACAAGGAGGAGGAGGAGCACGGCCGCTTGGATTTGGAGTGACTACACCAGAGCTACAGGCGGTTGCCAGAGGAGGGGCTGCCTGGTGAGCTGTTTGGACTCAGACCACTTCTGAACCCCGGGGCCTGCCCGGAGGAGTAGGAGGAGGAGGAGGAGGAGCTCGGCAGGGCGTTTGGACTCGCAGTGACTGCATTAGCACTCCAGGCGGCTACTCAGAGGAAAAGGTGAGTGGTGAGTTGTTTGGACTTAAAGCGACCGCTCCTGAACACAGGGGAGCTGCCTGGAGGAGGAGCGTGGTGGGTCGCTTAGTCTCCAGTGGCCGCCGGGTGGCTGCCCAGAGGACGCGTGCAGTGGGTCACGTGGATTCAGAGCCACTCAGAGTGATCGCTCCTGAACACCCGGGGGGTTATCTGGAGGAGGAGGAGGAACAGGGAGGGTCATTTCGACTCGGAGTGATTGATTGCCCCGGGCTTGGGTGGTCAGTGGGAGGAGGAGGCACGCAGTGAGTTGCTTGGACTCCTAGTGACCGCACCGGAATACTGGGCAGCTGTCTGGAGGAAGAGGCATGTGGCGGGTCTCTGGGACTCAGAGCGATTGTACGGGACCCCAGGTGGCTGCTCAGAGGAGGGGCTGCATAGCCAGGCGATTAAGTGCAGAGCAGGGTCCCAGGATCTAGGAGGGTTCTTGGTGGAAGAGCCGCACAGAGACAGGATTAGGGCGGAGCGAAGATTCCAGGCCTGCGGGCAGATTCTCTGAGGAGGGGCAGCCTAAGGAGATTCATCTGTGAAGGGTGAGGCTCCCAGGCCCAGGAGGTAGGGCCGGGCCCCTGGGAACTTTGCAGAGGAAGGCAGCCCAGCCCAGGCGGTAGCTGTAATTGAGGGGAACCTCTAGGAGGGAACTGACCAGCGAGACCTCCCCACCGGGTGAGTCTTCCCTGTCAGGTGAGGTTTCCCCACAAGGACGGTAAAACCAGAGACACAGGCCCAAACAGGCCTTGCCTCAGCCCACAACCTAGTTCCCCTTTGGATGACCATTGGTCAACAAGTGGAGGCACCTCTGCCCACTAGCAGGGAATATACATCACCTGAAGGCCACCACTCCTAGTGAGGCAGATTCCTTGTGGAGCACCGCATTATCAACTTCCTCCAAGACTTCAGCCTACTGAAGGCTAAGAGGGGATATATATAGAAATCTTCAGGGACATTGTAAGTCAATAAAGGAAATCTGCAATATCTCAGGGGTCCACTGATACCTGAACAATATGAGAAAACAAGGAAAGAAAATGCTGCAAACAAATCTAGATGTTACATCAATAAAACCCAATGACAGCATGGCAGAAGAAATGACAGAAAAGGAGTTCAGAATGTACATAATTAAAATGATCTGGGAAGCAAACGATGAGATGAAAGAGCAAATGCAGGCATTGAATGATCGCACCAATCGACAGTTAAAAGAGCAAATAAAGGAAGCAAAAGATCATTTCAATAAAGAGAGATATTGAAAAAAAACAAACAAACAGAAATCCTTGACATGAAGGAAACAATAAACCAAATTAAGAACTCCATAGAAAGCATATCCAGTAGGATAGAACACCTGGAAGAGAGAACCTCAGACATTGAAGACAAAATATTTAACCTTGAAAACAAAGTTGAAAAAACAGAGAAGATGGTAAGAAATCATGAACAGAAGAAACAAGAATTATGGGATATCATGAAAAGGCCAAATTTAAGAATTATTGGGATTGAGGAAGGTACAGAGAAACAAACCAAAGGAATGAACAATCTATTCAATGAAATAATACCAGAAAATTTCCCAAATCTGAAGAATGAAGTGGAAAATCAAGTTCAAGAGGCTTATAGGACTCCAAATACACAAAATTACAATAGACCAAGGCATATTATAATGAAAATGCCTAACATACAAAATAAAGACAGAATTTTAAAGGCTGTGAGAGAGAAGAACCAAATTACATTCAGGGGGAAACCAATACGGATATCAGCAGATTTTTCAATCCAGGCCCTAAAAGCTAGAAGGGCCTGGAACAACATTTTTCAAGCCCTGAAAGAAAATGGATGCCAACCAAGAATCTTATACCCAGCAAAACTTACCTTCAAATTTGACGATGAAATAAAATCCTTCCATGATAAACAAAAGCTGAATTTACAAAAATGAAGCCAGCATTACAGAACATTCTCAGCAAAATATTCCATGAGGTAGAGATGAAAAACAAAGAAGCAAATCAGCAAAGGGAGGAATTATCCTAAAGGAATTGTCAAATAAGGGAGGAAACAAGTTGTGTCAAACAAATAAATAAATAAAATTTAAAAAATGAACCAAATGACCGGGAAACCAAATCATATCTCTATAATAACCCTGAATGTTAATGGCCTGAATTCATCAATCAAAAGACATAGACTGGCAGATTGGATTAAAAAGAAAGATCCAACAATATGTTGCCTGCAAGAGACTCACCTCATAGAAAAAGATACCCATAGACTAAAGGTGAAAGGATGGGGAAAAACATACCATGCACATGGACTCAGCAAAAAAGCTGGAGGATCCATCCTCATTTCAGATAATGTGCACTTCAAGCCAAAGTTAGTCAGAAGGGATAAAGAAGGTCATTTCATACTGCTTAAGGGAAGCATAAATCAGCAAGATATAACAATCATAAACATCTATGCCCCAAACAGTGGTTCATCCATGTATGTCAAACAAATCCTTCTCAATTTCAGAAACCAAATAGACCATAACACAATAATACTAGGTGATTTTAACACGCCTCTCTCACCACTGGACAGATCTTCCAGACAAAAATTGAACAAAGAAACCATAGATCTCAATTACACAATCAATAATTTAGACTTAACGGACATTTATAGAATATACCATCCAACCAAGAGCGAATACACTTTCTTCTCAGCAGCACATGGATCCTTCTCTAAAATAGACCATATATTATGCCACAAAGCTAATGTTAGCAAATACAAGAAGATAGAGACACTAGCATATATTCTATCAGATCATAATGGATTGAAGTTAGAAATAAATGAAAGAGTAAAACACAGAAACTATTCCAACATCTGGAGATTAAACAATATGCTATTATATGATGAATGGATAACAGAAGATATTAGGAAGGAAATTAAAAAATTCTTAGAGGTAAATGAGAACAAAGAAACATCATATCAAAATCTCTGGGACACTATGAAAGCAGTACTTAGAGGGAAATTTATTTCATGGAGCGCATTTAATAAATGAAATAAAACTCGAAAAATAAACGAGCTAACACTACAGCTCAAAGCCCTAGAAAAAGAAGAACAGACCAGCACCAAAAATAGTAGAAGACAGGAAATAGTTAAACTCAGAGCTGAAATCAATGAAATTGAAACAAAAGAAACAATACAAAAAATTGACAAAGTAAATAGCTGGTTCTTCGAAAAAATAAACAAAATTGATAAACCTTTAGCCACACTAACAAGGAGAAGACGAGAGAAAACCCAAATCACTAAAATTCGGAATGAACAAGGAAATATCACAACACACACGAGTGAAATACAAAACATAATTAGAAGCTATTTTGAAAATCTATACTCCAACAAAACAGAAAACCTCGAAGACATCAACAGGTTTCTAGAGACATATGAATTGCCTAAACTGAACGAGGAGGACATACACAATTTAAATAGACCAATTTCAAGTACTGAAATAGAAGAAGTCATCAAAAGCCTACCAACAAAGAAAAGTCCGGGACCAGATGGGTTCTCAGCCGAGTTCTACAAAACCTTTAAAGAAGAGCTCATTCCAATACTTCTCAAAGTATTCCATAAAATAGAAGAGGAGGGAACCCTCCCAAACTCATTCTATGAAGCCAATATCACACTGATACCTAAACCAGACAGAGACTCATCAAGGAAAGAAAATTTCAGACCAATATCCTTAATGTACATCGACGCAAAAATTCTCAACAAAATTTTAGCAAATTGAATACAAAAACAGATTAAAAATATGGTGCACCATGATCAAGTGGGTTTCATCCCAGGGATGCAAGGTTGGTTCAACATCAGGAAATCAATAAATGTCATTCACCATATCAATAGACTTAAAGTCAAGAATCACATGATTATTTCAATACATGGAGAAAAAGCATTTGATAAAATACAGCACCACTTCATGCTCAAAACACTAGAAAAAATAGGGATAGTGGGAACATTCCTTAACATTGTAATGGGCATTTATGCTAAGCCCATGGCTAATATCATTCTAAATGGTGAAAAACTGAAAGCATTGCCCCTAAAAACTGGAACAAGGCAGGGATGTCCTCTTTCACCACTTCTATTCAACATTGTTCTTGAGACTCTAGCCAGAGCAATTAGACAAACCAAAGAAATTAAAGGGATACGAATTGGAAAAGAAGAACTCAAACTATCCCTGTTCGCTGATGACATGATTATATATTTAGAGGAACCTGGACATTCCACCAGAAAACTCTTAGAACTCATAAGTGAATTCAGTAAAGTAGCAGGTTACAAGATCAATGCTCATAAATCCAATGCATTTTTATACGTAAGTGATGAATCTTCAGAAAGAGAAATTAGGAAAACTACCCCATTCACAATAGCATCGAAAAAAATAAAATACTTGGGAATCAATCTCACAAAAGAGGTGAAAGACCTCTACAATGAGAACTATACAACACTAAAGAAAGAAATTAAAGAACACCTTAGAAGATGGAAAGATCTTCCATGTTCTTGGATAGGAAGAATTAATATTGTCAAAACGGCCATACTACCTAAAGTGCTATACAAATTTGATGCAATTCCAATTAAAATCCCAATGATGTACCTTACAGAAATAGAGCAAGCAATTATGAAATTCATCTGGAAGAATAAGAAACCCAGAATAGCTAAAGCAATCCTTAGCAGGAAGAGTGAAACAGGGGGTATTGCAATACCAGATCTTCAACTGTACTACAAAGCAATAGTAACAAAAACAGTATGTTATTGGTACCAAAATAGAAAGGTAGATCAATGGTACAGAATAGAGTACACGGACACACACCCAAATAAATACAATTTTCTCATACTAGACAAAGGGGCCAAAAATATGCAATGTAGAAAAGATAGCCTCTTCAACAAATGGTGCTGGGAGAATTGGAAATCCATATGCAACAGAATGAAACTAAACCCATATCTCTCACCATGCACGAAACTAAACTCAAAATGGATTAAGGACCTCGGAATCAGACCAGAGACCCTGCAGATTATAGAAGAAAAAGTAGGTCCAGATCTTCAACATGTCGGCCTAGGACCAGACTTCCTTAACAGGACTCCCATAACTCAAGAAATAAAAGCAAGAATCAATAACTGGGATAGATTCAAACTAAAAAGCTTTCTCTCAGCAAAGGAAACTATCAGCAATGCGAAGAAAGAGCCTACAGAGTGGGAAAATATCTTTGCCAATCGTACTTCAGATAGAGCACTAATTTCCAGAATCTATAAAGAACTCAAAAAACTCTACTCCAAGAATTCAAATAATCCAGTCGACAAATGGGCTAAGGAAATGAATAGTCACTTCACAGAAGAAGATCTACAAGCAATCAACAAACATATGGAAAAATGTTCAACATCTCTAGTAATAAGAGAAATGCAAATCAAAACCACCCTAAGATTCCATCTCCCCCCATTAGAATGGCGATTATCATGAATACGAGCAACAACGGGTGTTGGCGAGGATGTGGGGAGAAAGGTACACTCATACATTGCTGGTGGGACTGCTAATTAGTGCAGCCACTCTGGAAAGCAGTGTGGAGATTCCTTAGAAAACTTGGAATGGACCCTCCATTTGACCCAGCTATCCCACTCCTTGGCCTATACCCAAAGGACTTAAAATCAGCATACTACAGAGATACAGCCACATCAATGTTCATAGCTGCTCAATTCACAATATTCAGACTGTGGAACCAACCTAGATGCCCTTCAATTTATGAGTGGATAAATAAGCTGTGGTACATATATACAATGGAATATTTCTCAGCCATAAAGAATGATAAAATTATGGCATTTGCAGGCAAATGGATGAAATTGGAGAATATCATGCTAAGTGAGATAAGCCAATCTCAAAAAGCCAAAGGAAGAATGATATCTCAATAAGTGGATGATGACACATAATGGGGGGGAGGGAAGGGTTAGTGTTAGGGTTAGAGTTAGGGTTAGGGAGGGGGGCAAGTATGGAGTAAGGAAGCTCTGTATAGAAGGAAAAGAGGGGTGGGAGGGGTTGGGGGAAGGGAAAAAATAACAGAATGAATCAAACAACATTGCCCTATGTAAATTTATGATTACACATATGGTATGCCTTTATGCCATGTACAAACAGAGAAACAACATGTATCCCATTTGTTTACAATAAAAAAAAATACTATTCAGAAAGAAAACAGAATAAAAGATGCCAGTGAAAATGGCAGCACAAGAAAATTCAAAAGCAAAGAAGAATCTCGATGGAAAATTAAAAATGAGAAGTTGGGGAGCTAAGGTCTTTGGAAAGCTACGACGTATTACAAGGAATGCATATTAAAGCTACACTGAGATTCCATCTCACTCCAGTCAGAATGGCAATGATCAAGAACACAAGCAATAATAAATGTTGGTGAGGATGTGGGGAAAAGGTTCACTCATACATTGCTGGTGGGGTGGCAAATTGGTGCAGCCACTATGGAAAGCAATATGGAGATTCCTCAGAAAACTTGGAATGGAACCACCAATTGACCCAGTTATCCCACTCCTCCGTATATACCCTAGGACTTAAAATCAACATACTATAGTGGCATAGCTACATCAATTTTTATAGCAGCACAATTCTCAATACCTAAACTATGAAACCAACATATGTGCCCTTCAATAGATGAATGGGTAAAGAAATGTGGTATATATTCACAATGGAGTATTAGTCAGCCATTAAAGAAAAATGACTTCATGAGTTTTACCACCCAATGGATGAATTTGGATATTACCATGCAAAGTGAAGTAAGCCCATCCCCAAAAATCAAAGGATGAATGTTCTCTCTGATATGTGGAAGCTAATCCACAATAAGGTGTGGTTGGGGAAAAGAGAAGTTCAGTAGTTTAGACAAAGTGGAATGAAGGAAAGGGGTGGGGGATAGGAAAAAGAAAGACAGTGGTGTGAATCTGACATAATTTTCTAATGTACACATATGGATACACCACAGTGAACCTCACCATCATGTACATCCAACCAAATGGTTCCTAACTAGAATAAGGTATATTTCATGCTTGTATAATTATATCAAAATGGATTCTACTATACTGTCATGTGTAACTGAAAGGAACAAATTAAAAAAAAATAACAGAAAATCTCATTGGAGATATCAACACAAAATTTGAGTGGGCAGAAGAGAGCATCTGTGGAATTGAAGGTAAGTAAATTGAAGATACCAAGTCTTAGGAGCAGAAGAAAATAAAGCATGAAGAAAAGTAAGAAAAGTCTAAGGCAACATACTAACATATACATAACAAACGGTTAAGAAGGAAAGGAGAAGAAGGATGGGGAAGAAATTGACTAAGCATATAGAAAACTACGGGTAAAATTATCACAAGTATATACATTAAACCTGTAATCCAAAATTTTCCAACCAGGTATATCTCAGAAACATAAGGCTCCACTATTAAATGGTTATAGAATTAGCATAATTACTTCCCAAGTTTTTTTAAAACATTGAAGATGAAGGAATACTAACTTTTTCTAGGAGACCTATATTATCCTTACAACAAATACAAACCAAAGTATCCTAAGGAAAAAAAATTATAGGTCAATATCCCTTATGAATTTCAATTTAAAATTGTCAGCCAAATACTAGAAAACAAAATCTAGCAGTATATTCAAAGGATTTTATATCATAACTAAGTGGAATTTATCCCAGGAATGCAAAGTTGGTTCAACATACAAAAATCAACTAATGTAATATAACTTCAATAGATCAAAGAAAAAAACACAAGAATTAAAATTGATATGGAAAAAGCATCTATACTTTTATTATGGAAATAATGAACTAGGAATATAAGAAAATTCCCACAACATGATCAAAAGCATCTATAAAAACCCACTGTTGTTAACAGACTTAATGATGAAAGACTTATTTTCCCCTTAGATAAGGAACAAGAGAAGTACTTCAGCTTTATCACTTCTACTGAATATTGTCCTGGAAGTTCTCTCCAGAGATATTAGGTAAGAATGAAATTCATTTGGATTGGAAAGTGAAAAATAAAATCACCTCTCTTTGCAGATTACATGTTACATAGATATGAATAGTTGATGGAGGAAGGAGTAGGGTTGGGGAAGAGAATCCTAAAGAAACAAGGACATAAAGAATCTATTTGAGCTGATAAATGAATTCAGAAAAGTTGTATACAAAAATCAATTGTGCTTTTACATATGTAAATGAAAAATTGAAAAGGATATAGGTAACTCATTTCCATTTCCATGACAACAAATAATTGAACAGTTAGATAAATTTAGTAAAGGAGATCAAGCCTTGGACACTGCATACCTGGAAATCTGGTGACTCAACAGGTTGAAGCAGGAGAATCATAAGTTTGAGGTCAGCCTGGGGAACTGAGAAAATGTTGTCTAGAAATAAAACAAATATATAAAAAGTTCTTAGGATGTAGCTCAATAGAACACACCTGGCATTAAACTCCAGTACTAAAAAAAGAAAAGTGAAAATCAAATTTTAAACAAACTAAAGAAGAGTTAAATAAATGGGAAGACAATCCATATTAATGAATTTATATTGTTGAATTATATGAATTGGAAGACAAGAATTTTTAAGCTAGCAATAATATAAAATGTGATCTGCAGATTAAGTGCATTCTCTATGAAAAATACAATATTTGTTTTTGTAGATGTGGAAAAAACGAATCCTGAGATCAGTATTGGATTGCAAAGGACCCTAAATACCAAAACGATAAAAAGTTGGAAGACTCATACATTCTGATTACAAAATATTGCTTACTATAAAAATAATGAGATACTGCCTAAAGATAGGTATATAAAAGATGGAACCAAGAATGCAAAAGTAAACTCATAATGTATGGCTAGGTGAATTTTAGCAAAGATACCAAGACTATTTAATGGGAAAAGAATGGCCTCTTCAAAAAATCTTTGCTATACTGAACACTGACATGCAAATGTATTAAGTAGGACATTGACTTCATACCATACACAAAAATTAACTTCAAGTGGATAGGAAACCTAAATGTAAGAGACAACTATCCAGTCTTTAGAAGACTGGATAAACCTTTACAAATTTTTTCCTCTCTCTTTGCTGCTCATAATTATCACCCTGGTATATTTTTCTTTGGCTATCATGCAAATAAGGATGTTCTTTCTGCTTCTGAATTTTAATGGAAATTAGCACTTTCCTGGTTAAGAAGGCAAATAAAGAAGCTAACATGAGCACATTTCTGAGACAGATGTTTACTGTGATTCAAGAAAGTAAATGTGATAAGTATTTGTATAAGAAGTTTTATTCAGCATCCTAATTTCAATTTATCTAGTGACACTGAACACACTACTTAGTCTGTTTTTGGTTATGGTTTCTCCATCTCCCAAATCAGTATGTGCATGCATGTGTGTGTATTTGCTTTTTACCTTACTGAAATGCTAAAACATTCCCAAAATATTTTCAAATTTTGTAAAACCTCTGAGGAAGTGTTATATAGGTCCAAAAAAATGAAATGTTATTGTAGCCATTCCTTGCAAATATTTTTTAATCCATATCATTATAATACTGATCATTTGGCAATGCTCACCATTGTAAATTGAATTTCTAGTCTTAAATTTAAAAGGCATATATCCTAAAATGTTTCTTTGATTTTGTAAAAATTTTGATTCATATAAGATACCAAATACTGGCTTAGCAAGAGTTGTCCTTACCTATAATGAATTATCCTTATTTGGGGTTATTTAAAACCAACACATCCTAACTATAGTAATTTACTATAATATATTCTAAGGCCATCCCTTTTCTACTTTTCAAACCTTTATTATTACCTAGATATGTTTTGAGGTCTGCATGCTTAAACACATATTCCCAAAACATTTCCTTTTATTGTTGAGAGAGTATTCTTCATTGAGTTCTTTAAAAGGAGAAAGCTTGTATCAGGATTTTATAATCTCAGGTACAGAAGTCTAGGAGTTCACCTACAGAGTCAGAGTAGCACTCTGGTTAGCAGTACTGACTCTGCAGCCAGATGGGCTGGATTTCAATGCAGTTTCTGCTTCTTAGTATCTTGGTGGACATGGCAAGGTACTTAACCTGGCTGTGCTCAGTTTTCTCATCTGTAAAGTGGGATTGGTAACAATATGCATGCTATAAGGTTATCATTTACATTAAGTGAGTATGTGCCTTTAAATAGTACTCTCATATATTAAACACTCACTAAATGTTAGCTATTACTATTCTCTACTCCAATTCTCAGCTCATGCATGAGCTCATGCCAGTCAGCTCACATGTGGCCATTTCATTAGAGAGAATTTTCCAGACCAGGAGAACTACAGGCAGTCCCCATACACAAGAGATAGAATCATCTTTAGAATCCTTGGTGCAGTTGCCATCCCTAACTCAGAATTCATGTGCTGTAGTTCCATTTCTGCTTCAGTATCATCAATTATTTTACACGAGGTACTTGAGCAGAAAATAAACGGAGTTAGAGAAAGGAGAGCATGTAAAGAGAGAAGAAATTTTACTCTTTAATCCACCTCCAGGAAGGTATTATAGCAGCCAAAAAAGCAAAAAGGGAAGACTCTATTACCTGAGATCAGACAAATTTTGGTTCTTATATTTGTAATTTGTATTTTCTTTGTTGAAAAAACATGGACAATTACATAGTCAATTGATAAACATGTTTACTGTAAAATGTTTTCCCTTTCTTCATGATTCATTTCATCTATCAATTATTCAAGACTCTTTCAGTAGGACCATATTCAACTAAATATCCAACCCAGTGCATTCTTGCTTTTCCAAAAAGGCTTCATTTTCACATGCCATCATTTTTACAAAATGGAAATCAGATTCATTCTAGAAAACTAAGGTTAAAATGTATTAGCATCTGCAACTCTTACTACTGTTCTATGAACCCAAATACATAACAAACAAAAATTGCATACCTTTTCTATTTTTAGAGTTACCTCATCTCTCTAAATCTATTTCTTTTTCTTTTTATGTTTCTTTGAATATGTATTATTGATTCTCCTAAAAAAGGAAGTATCATTTCATTTTGGTTGGCAAAATGTAATATAAAAATTAAGATAAATGATCTAGATTATATCTTCTTGTTCTTACTTCCCACTCTTGCCCTATCCAGGCTGCAGTCTCTTGGGGTAATGTAAGCTTTGAGAAAGTCATGATCATACAAGTTGGTTTTTGTTAACAAACATAGCCTTCCCAGATGATTCCTATATCAAATCAAAGAATGTGTACCGTGTGTCTTAGAACAGGGACATTTGCAGAGTATTTTCTAAAATAGCAATTAGTATTTCCATTTCCAGAATATTAACATAATTATGTTTTCTTTTTATCAGGATATAATGCCTTTATTTAAATTGTGCCAATGTACAGTTTCCATTGTTTTTAATAGAATAAATGCTCAATTATATGCACTCCTTTCAAATCAAAAAACAAAGACTGATGAAAGTCTTGCCAAATGAAAAGTACTCATTTTGGTGCTGAATAAGCTGCCCTAGTCCCTGCTGCAGACTACAAGACGTTATCCTGAAAAAAAATTAATATATTCCCAGGTAAAAATAAATGTGCACTACCAAATGTACCCATCAAAGAGATTTGAAATATGTTACTCTTTTCATATTTTGCACCTATCCTTCAGTAATACTGCCACAAGCTAAAATTGTGTTTGACTTTCTTTAATTGTGTAATTTAATAGACTATGTATTTTAGGAGAATTTAGAATCCAAGTGAATAGCAAGATAAGGAAAACAAAGATAAAACATTATCTCAATACCCACACTTTCTGACATAGAAATGCAATGCTCAGGGTTTGTCTCTCCTTTGGCCTTACTATCATCATAGCTTACAACAATCTGTTGGTGTTATATAGACCCACTCTTTCACTAGACAAGGAAGTACAAGTAAATCAGATGGGTCTATCACTCTCTGCCCAGTTCAGATACAGGTTAGTATGTTTTCACCTTCAAATACACCAGGGGCTCAAACATTGTCTTCAGGAATGTCTGTCAGATTCTCCATGTTGCTTTCCCAAAGATTTAAACTGGAAGGACCAACATTTTTATTGGGCCTGATGACTCGCTTGTCGTGCATCAATACGATCCTTATCTAAGAGAACAACATGTGTCCTTCAGAATCCAGTGAAGTGCTAGAGTTTCTAGGAAAGCCTGGCCATCTTTTAGTCAAGTCTTACTAGTGCCTTCCTCTGAATATTTCTGGCAACATTGTATATCACCTATTTTGCAAGATCATATGCAACACTATCTTTTATCATTTTATTAGTAATATATAAAATCCTTCCAAGGACTGATGTTCTCCAGGGCACATAGTATGCTCCCCATTACCGTGCTTGAGTTAGTGAATGCATTGCTGGAATCTCCACTTTTGACTAGTATTCACTTCTTTGTTGAATTTGTTGTTCTTTCAAACTGTGCCTTATAAAATATATGGCACCTTGCCTAAAATATGGCAATGTGGATGGCCAAATATCACATGCTAAGACTCAAAGGAATTTAATTTAAAGCAATCTCCCAAAGACATCATTGTCTTTGATTACCCTTCAGAATAAAAAGAATCTAGTGCTTCATCATGTGTGAAGTGGAACATCAGAAAGCATGCTTCTAAGAAATGCCAGGTGACTTTATCACAGGGAAGAACTGGAATTTTAAAGTAAGATGAGCATGCTGGAGTGTACAGCAATATTCTCAGCAAAACACATCTTGGTAGCTAAGATGTGATGCTGTAATAGGATACAGGAAAGTCACTGCAATATGACTCTCTGCAAATCAGTGGATCAGAAACACAATGCTAAAAGCAATGCCAAGTGCTGTTTTCTTCTCTTCCTGTCTTACCCTTCTAACCAAGGTTCTTTATTTCCTGGTGAATCTTCTTGATACACACAAAAAATGCTATCATTACTGAAGTTATTTTAATGTTTTAATATAGCATTTCTCAAAAAAACTACTTGCATTTCAAAAGATAATTTAGACCAAGCAATAAACAACTAAAGGTAGACTCTATTTTATCATTTATAATTCATAAGAGGAAATATTCAGTGGCCATACTGCGAGCACTGAAAATGAATTCTGTAGTACCTTCCAGTGGTAGAGGCTTACTCAAAGCACCCAACCTGATTCAGTTTTATTTCCCTCATGCAAACCTCTGTCATCCTTCCTTTGAGTCACTCACTTCCAACATGTTTCCTGCATTCTGTTTGCCTTTCCCCAATCCATCTTTGTGTGTGTGTGTGTGTGTGTGGTACTGGGAATTAAACCCAGGGGCACTCTACCACAGAGATATATATCCAGTCCTTTTTATTTTTTACGACAGGGTCTTGCTAAATTTTAAATTTTATGATCCTCCTGCCTCAGCCTCCCAAGTTGCTGGGCATGTGCCATCATGCTTGGCTCCCTAATCCATCTTTGAAGACAAAAATCATAAGGTGTGCCATGTTAGTTAATCCAAGCACTACCTTAACACTAGCAACAAAGGATGACTTCTTTACTACACTTAAAATTAAATCCATATTCCATAGGGAGTATGAGCAATTTCATGGTGTGCCCACTATTTATCTGTCAACATCTCAATCTTGAACCTTGGTTTAATTCCACTAGTCTTCCTTCTGTCTTTGAACATGTCCAGCTCTTTCTACCATTGGGCCTTTACACTTGTTGCTTGGGTACCTGAAAATTTCAGCTCAAATGTTGCTTCTTCGGAGTATTATTTGTTTCTTTATGCAAAGGCTTCCCACCTCCAATCCAGTCACTTTTCTGTATCACTCTGTTTTACTGTCACCACAGCAGACATTAATATTTAAAATGCATTCACTGCTTTACTTGGGTTCTCCCCTTTAGAACAGAACCTTCCCAAATCTATTCTTTCCCTAGAATGCAAAGTGGCACCTGGAAGACAGATGATCTGTCTGCATCAGCAGAATAAAGCCTGAATGACTAGGAGCAGAAGTAACCTGGTGTCTCAGTGCTAAGCCACGTAAATTCCAAAGAGAACAGTGGGCTGAATTTCCAGCAAGGATGAGGAAGGGGAAAAGTTAATTTCTCCTAGGTAGGAAAAGCAACTACTGACACTCTTCCAAGAGTTAGAAATGTCTATTATCATTTTCCTCCTACACATTATATCAGAAAATGCCCAACAAAAACTCCAAGACAATGGTTCAATTCTGTGAACAAGTGAAATGGAACAGAATGATCAGATAAGTATGAAGACAGCTTTACTTGTTACACTTTGATGTGAAAAGAAGAATGACCAGGTATTTCTTTTATTTAAAAAATATTTTATTGTGATAAATGATCATGTGCATGTTGTTTTAGTTAAATATGAACTATCTATAATGTACATTAAGGTATCATAAAACTTAACCTCTATTTAAGGATAACCCACCTTCAAATATGCACAACTTGATGGAGACTTAACAAGTGTGTCGGTAACCTTTGGTATTAAATTGTCCCTTGCACTGTATTTCCATGCCTTTAATGAATTTATTTCTCTTGTTCTCTAATCGGACAGGTGAGTCTCTGGCTGCATTTCCTCCTCTCTGTCCTAGGCAATCTCCTACCTCACACCTTGCAGCCAGGCCATCCCATCTATTCGCTTGTGACTAAACCCCCATAATCTCACTGGCCTCTCAAAACCCTTTCATCTGCTCTAGTCATTGAGATTCTCCTTCTTTAAATGAATTCCCAGTTTCATCTTCAGGTGGCCTGCATAATCAATGGTTCAGGAAAAACCTATTTCCTTTTCATCTTGATCCTATGTATGAGGATTTTTCAGTTTCTGAATTCAAGTTGGCAAGGAAAGTGCTTTTATTTTGGTGCCACATGTTCATCTTTTGCTTGTTTTGGAAATAATTTCACTCCTGCAAACAGATTTTGCATGTGCATGAGTGCTGGCAGGTTAAAAGGTATTCTTGACATCCATAATTTTATACTGGAGTTGATTGTCTTTTGAAGGAAACAGAATTTTTCCAAGGATAATATTTACATACTTTACATACACTGAAAAAGTAGTACAAATGAAACTATTTCTGATGTGCATTATACCCTTGCTTTAAAAGAAGTTTATGTTTTCAGTCATTGGAAAAGATTCTACATTTAATTGATGCAAGAGCATCGTTCAACTTTGCCATAAAAATGACAACTGTAGTGACCTTTGCATGTTCTGTCACAAGTGGGAGTGACACATTGACAGGTCGTTCCACACCAAACACTGCAAAAAACAATATCAGGTCCTTTTGTGTATGTTTACGATATAGAGAATTGAGTCACTTAAGAAATATTCAAAAAACTGTAGGAAATACAGACTTCAAGCTTTTCATCTGAAACAATTTCTAGAGGAAAAAAATCAATATGATTTCATCATAATCATATTCTATAATCTATTCTTATGGATTATATTCTCAATACAAAAAAAGTGAACATTTGCACATCACTGTTATGAATGTTGCTTAATCCTAATACTAATCAAAATGTTAGGGACAACGTAAATTACAGTGTTCTCTCAAAAAGCACTTTAGGGAGTAACGAACTAACATATTTATTCCATTCCTCCAAGAAGATAAATAATCTCAAGATTGTTATTATTATTATTAAAATAATTATTAATATTGTCATTATTCTTAATAGCCATAATGATGGCTGCTTCTTTTCATTCATCAGAAAATAAGCCACACAAACAGAAAATGGTATAGATCAAAATTTTTAAGAACTCTTCATTAGAAAGCATTTTGGAAGCACCTAGTAAAATAAAAAAGAAAAACAAAAAGAAAGCATTGTGGCAGTTGTTGCAGGAGGGAGTAGGAAAGAAAGTGGCAAAGACACAAGTGTGAAAGGGGAGGGGAAATGGGGACTAAGAATTTTGGATAGGGAGAGAAACAAATCATGTGTGCTGAGAAAAAATAGAGAAGCATGTACAATTTATGGGTAAAAGGCAAAAGAAAAATATAATCCCAATACCTTTTCCTTCCATAGCCATGAGCTCTTCTAAAATAAAACCTGGAAGACCAGAGTTTGTCAAGTTCAGCAAAAAAAAAAAAAAAAAAAAAAAAAAACCTTGACTAGCAGAAAAAGACATACATGCATCTACAGTTCTGTGCAACTCTTAGGTTTCTAAAATGGTATCAGCAATATGTTCCACAAAAATGTACTTTAATTATTAGTCCAATGACCTGCTATTCTTTTCACATACCAGGGCTGAAATTCCACTTTTTTTTTTTTTTTTTTTTGTAGTGGGAATTGAACCACAAGGGCACTTAACCACTGAGTAATATGTAACAACCCCAGGGTCTCACAAAGTTGCTTAGGACCTCACTAAGTTACTGAGGCTGGCTTTGATCCTCTTGTCTCAGTCTTCTGAGTCACTGGGATTATAGGTGTGTGCAACTGGCCCCATATTATTATTTTTATTAAGCATCCAGAGTCACACCAGGGACAAAAGACTCCAGAGGGCAACCACATTAAAGCATTATGAATATACGCTCTGAAGGACTGGAGGCCACTGGAAAGAGTATTTACTGTGAGAAAGGATGGTACCGCTAAGAAAGGAAACAAAGTCAAGTTTCACCTACTTTATGTTTTTATCTAAAATAGTTTTGTTGTACGAGAAGAGAACATATGTGAGAATGAGAGAAAGTTCATAATACAATCCCCATACTTTCCATAATATTCACACATAAGCCTCTCCCTCCAGAAGTTTCTTACATTCGCCATTCCCTTAAACTTCCAAATAACAATGTATATGCCATCTCATGTAGATCCCATCTCAAAATATTTAAATAGAATTTATTTAGCTGAACTCTTTTAAACAACTATCTACTCTGTGCTAGACACTGGAGATAGAAAGGTGACTACAGTATCACAGAATCTGACATCCAAGAAGTAAGGCAGTAGTGACAAGACAGTGTGTGGCATGAGAGGCCAGAGCAGGGCTCCACAGCACAGGAGGGTCCAGCTCAGACCAGGGAGCTGATGAGGAGTTCCTGGGGAAGACTATGCAAGAGCTGATTCTTAAAGAATGTGTTATGTTCATTCTGGTGAAGAAAGAGGGATGGAGGTACAGGAACAGGATGTACCCAGACACACACTGAAGTGGAGACAGTATGAGACTCTTGGAAAGCAAACAACAGCATGTGATTTGTACAGGGAGTGTCAGGAGTTGAGAAGAGAGCAATCAGCTATAGCACTGCATTAAGAAAGCAGTTTTAGCCAGGCGTGGTGGTACTAGCCTATAATTCAGTGACTCAGGAGAAGCCGAGGCAGAGGATTATAAGTTCAAGGTCAGCCTCAGCAACATAGGGAGATCCCATCTCACATTTAAAAATAAAAAAAGCTGGAAATGGAGCTTAGTTATAAAACATCCCTGAGTTCAATTCCCAGTACCAAAATAAAGAAAGTAAAAAGGAAAAGGAAGAGAGCATTTTTAATCTAGTGAGGAAGTCCAGCCTTTCCCCTAAAATTAGAAATTGCTGTAGGCTTTTTTTAAGTAAATTTTAATTAGAATAAATTTTAATTTATGTACAATAAATTCATTTAAAGCATGTAGTCCAGTGACTTTTGACAGACATATAAAACTCTATAAATACCAGCATAATTTACATCAGAACATTTCTATCACCCTCCTAAATTTCTTGAAGCCCCTTGGTAGCCAGTCCCTGTCTCCTAAACCAGCCTAAGGCAACCAATAATCTACTTGTCTCTGTAAATTAGCTTAGCTCACATGTGTCAAATAAGTGATTTTTTTCCAGTGTGGTGCTGGGACATTCAGGAAGAAGTATTTATGTGAACGTGTGTTTTCATTTCTCTTGGGAAATATCTCAGAGGGAAATATCTGGCTCACTTGGCAGGTCCTTGCTTGACATTTTAAGACATTGCAAGTTTTCCAGAGTGACCATGTGATTTCATATTTGCACTAGCTATGTAGAAGAGTTCCAGTTGCTCTATAGCATCACCCACAGTTGGTATTATCAGTTTCCTAGGAGGTGGGTGGTAGTTTCTCATTATAGTTTTAATTGGCATTTCCCTGATAATAGTAATAAACATCTCTTGAGTGTCATTTTAGTCAACTTTTTCACAGTCATGACTAAAAGGACCTAACCAGAACAGCTGTGGAGGAGGAAAAGTTTATCTAAGGGTTTATGGTTTCAAAAGCCTTAGTTCATAGGCAGCCAGCTCCATTCCTTGGGGCTCAAGGTGAGGCTGAACACCACTGCAGAAGAGTGGGGAAGCAGCTCACATCATGATCAGAAAACAGAGACTTCACTCTTCAGATATTAAATATATACAACTCAAAGCCACACCCCAGTTCCCACCTCCAGCCACACCCTACCACTACAGTTACTACTCAGTTAATCATAATTAGGGGATTAATTCACTGCTTGGACTAAGAATCTCACAACCCAATCATTTCTCTTCTGAACTTTCTTGCATTGTCTCACACATGAGCTTCTGGGGGTGGGGACAATTAACATCCAAACCTTAAAAAAGTGTCTTTTGCCCATCTGTATATCTTATTTGGTGAATTGCTTGTTTGGATATTTTACCCAATTTCTGTTTGATGAGGAAATGTTTGTCTTGCTACATATGCTGAACATGTGTATATATATATATATAGAGAGAGAGAGAGAGAGAGAGAGAGAAAGAGAGAGAGAGAGAGAGAGAGAGAGAGGAGAGAGACATTTGTCAGAAATATTATTGTGAAAATTTTTCCAATAACTTTGTCTTTATTATTTTAATTTTTACAGACTGCATTTTGATTCATTGTACATAAATGGGATACATCATTACGTTTCTATGGTTGTACATGATATAGATTCATACATACATGTACACTGGGTAATGATGTCTATCTCATTCCACGATTTTTGATACACTCCTCTCTCTCATTTCCTTCTACATAATCTAAAGTTGCCCCATTCTTCTCTCACCCCCAACTCTCCCACCCCCACTATATATTATCATCCACTTATCAGGAAAAACATTTGACTTTCTGTTTTTTGAGATTGGTTTATTTCACTTAGCATAATTTCTCCAATTCCATTCATTTTTCTGCAAATGCCATAATATTATTCTTTATGGCTGAATAATATTTCATTGTATATATACCACAGTCTTTTTATCCATTCATCTGTTGAAGGACATCTAGTTTGGTTCCACAATCTAGCTATTGTGAATTGAGTTGCTATAAACATTGAGATGACTATATTACTATAGTATGCTAATTTTAAGTCCTTTGGGTATAAACAGATGAGTGGGATAACTGGGTCAAAATGCGGGTCCATTCCAAGTTTTCTGATTATTCTCCACACTGCTTTCCAAAGGGGCTGCACCAATTTGTGACTCCACCAGCAATGTGAAACTGTGCCTTTGTCCCCATATTCACACCAACATCTATTACTGTTTGTATTCTTGATAATAGCCATTCTAATTGGAATAAGATGAAATCTTAGAGCTGTTTTAATTTGCAGTTCTCTAATTTACTATAGATGTTGAACGCTCATATATTTATTAATCACCTGTGTGTCTTCTCCTGTAAAGTGTCTGTCCAGTTTCTTGGCCCA
Source organism: Sciurus vulgaris (assembly GCF_902686455.1). Classification (NCBI taxonomy): domain Eukaryota; kingdom Metazoa; phylum Chordata; class Mammalia; order Rodentia; family Sciuridae; genus Sciurus; species Sciurus vulgaris. The sequence continues at coordinate 71,232,410 of NC_136468.1, read as the reverse complement.
TTTATTGATTGGGTTCTTTGTATTTTTGTTGTAAAGTTTTGTTACTTCTTTATAAATTTTGGAGAAAGTGCTGTATCTGAAGTGGGTGTGGAAAAGATTTTTCTCCCATTCTGTAGGCTCTCTTTTTACATTATTGATTGTATCCTTTGCTGAGAAAAAGCTTTTTAGTTTGAGTCCATCCCATTTATTGATTCTTGCTTTAAATTCTTGTGCTTTGAGAGACTTGTTAAGAATCCTGATCCTAAGCCAACATGATGAAGATTCAGGCCTACTTTGTATTCTATTTGGTGCAGAGTCTCTGGTCTAATTCCTAAGTCCTTGATCCATTTTGAGTTCAGTTTTGTGCAGGGTGAGAGACAGAAGTTTAATTTCATTTTACTGCATATGGATTTCCAGTTTTCCCAGTACCATTTGTTGAACAGGTTACCTTTTCTCCATTGTATGCTTTAGGATCCTTTGTCTAGTATGAGGTGACTTTTTTTGTGTGGGTTCATCTCTGTGTCCTCTATTCTATACCATTGTTCTACCTGTCTATTTTGGTGCCAATACCATGCTGTTTTAGTTACTATTGCTCTGTAGTATAGTATAAAGTCTGGAATTGTGATACCTCCTGTTTCACTTTTCCTGCTCAGGATTGTTTTGACTATTCCAGGTCTCTTATTCTTCCCATTGAAGTTCATGATTGCTTTCTCTATTTCTATGAGGAATGTCATTGGGATTTTAATTGGAATTGCATTGAATCTGTATAGTGCCTTTGGTAGAATGGTCATTTGAAAATATTAATTCTGCCTATCCAAGAACATGGGAGATCTCTCCATTTTCTAAGGTTTGCTTTACTTTATTCCTTCAGTGTTCTGTAGTTCTCATTATAGAGGTCTTTCACCTCTTTTGTTAGATTGATTCCCAAATTTTTTTTTTTGAGGCTATTATGAATGGAGTGATTTTCCTAATTTCTTTTCACAGTATTCATCACTTATGAATAGAAATGCATTTGATTTATGACTATTGATTTTATATCCTGCTACCTTGATGAATTCATTTATTAGTTCTAGAAGTTTTCTAGTGGAGTTTTTTGGTTCCTCTAAATATAGAATCATGTCATTGGCAAATAATGACAGCTTGAGTTCTTCTTTTGCTATTCATATTCCTTTAATTTCTTTGGTCTGTCTAATTGCTCTGGCAAGTGTTTCAAGGACAACATTGAATAGAAGTGGTGAAAGAGGGCATCCCTTCCTTGTTCCAGTTTTTAGAGGGAATGCTTTCAGTTTTTCTCCATTAAGAATGATGTTGACTGTGGGCATAGCATAGATAGCCTTTACAATGTTGGGGTATGTTCCTACTATTCCAGTTTTTCTAGTGTTTTAATTATTGAAGGGGTACTGCATTTTATCAAATGCTTTCTCAGCATCTATTGAAATAATGATATGATTCTTAACTTTAAATCTATTGATGTGATGAATTACATTTATTGATTTCCAGATGTTGAACCAACTTTGCATCCCTGCGATAAACTCCACTTGATCATGATGCACTATCTTTTTAATATATTTTTGTAAGCAATTTGCCAGTACTTTTTAGAGGATTTTTGCATCTATGTTCATCAGGGATATTGGTCTAAAGTTTTTTTCCTTGATGAGTCTTTTTCAGGTTTTGGTATCAGAGTGATATTAGACAAACAGAATGAGTTTGGAAGGGTTCCCTCCTTTTCTATTCCCTGGAATTCCTTGAGGAGTATTGGTATTAGTTTTTCTTTAAAGGTCTTGTAGAAATTTGAAGTGCTATCTAGTACTATCATTTCTATATATAATTTTCACTTCCTTGAATTATCTAGATAATTGAAGTCAAAGGTCATTTTTCGTTTCAGTATTCAGACAATTTATGTATGGATTCAACCTCTGTTAATTTATAGTAGAGAAATAAAATGTGTTTCTCAAAAGAAAAAAAACAAAAAAGGTCTTGTAGAATTCGGCTGAGAATCCATCTTGTCCCAGGTTTTTCTTGTTTGACTTCTTTTTTTTTTTTTAATTGTAAACAAATGGGATACATGTTGTTTCTCTGTTCATGCAGTAAAGGCATACCATTTTTGTAATCATAAATTTACATAGGGTAATGTTGTTTGATCCATTCTAGTATTTTGTTCCTTCCGCCTCACCCCTTCCACCCCTCTTTTCCCTCTATATAGTACTTCCTTTCTCCATTCTTGCCACCCTCCTTCACCCTAACCTTAAAACTAACCCTAACCTGAACGCTAACCCCTCCCATCCCTCATTATATGTCATCATCTGCTTATCAGCAAGATCATTTGTCCTTTGGTTTTTTAGATGGGCTTCACTCACTTAGCATGATATTCTCCAATTTCATCCTTTTGCCTGCAAATGCCATAATTTTATCATTCTTTATGGCAGAGTAATATTCCATTGTATATATACGCCACAGATTCTTTATCCATTCATCAACTGAAGGGCATCTAGGTTGGTTCCACAGCCAACCTAGATGTTGTTTTTCATCTCTTTCTCATGGAATATTTTGCTGAGAATGATCTGTAATGCCAGCTTTCTTTTTGTAAATTCCTTTAGCTTTTGTTTATCATGGAAGGATCTTATTTTGTCATCAAATCTGAAAGTAAGTTTTGCTGGGTATAAGATTCTTGGTTGGCATCCATTTTCTTTCAGGGCTTGGTAAATGTTGTTCCAGGCCCTTCTAGCTTTTAGGTTCTGGATTGAAAAATCTGCTGATATTCTTATTGGTTTCCCCCTAAATGTAATTTGATTCTTTTCTCTCGTGGCCTTTAAAATTCTGTCTTTATTTTGTATGTTAGGTATTTTCATAATAATGTGCCTTGGTGTGGGTCTGTTGTAATTTTGTATATTTGGAGTCCTATAAGCCTCTTCTACTTGGTTTTCCATTTCATTCTTCAGATTTGGGGAATTTTCTGATATTATTTCATTGAATAGATTGTTCATTCCTTTGGTTTGTTTCTCTAAGCCTTCCTCAATCCCAATAATTCTTAAATTTGGCCTTTTCATGATATCCCATAATTCTTGTTTCTTCTGTTCATGATTTCTTACCATCTTCTCTGTTTGGTCAACTTTGTTTTCAAGATTAAATATTTTGTCTTCAATATCTGAGGTTCTGTCTTCCAGGTGTTCTATCCTATTGGTTATGCTTTCTATGGAGTTTTTAACTTGGTTTATTGTTTCCTTCATTTCAAGGATTTCTCTTTGGTTTTTTTTTTTTCAGTATCTCTAACTCTTTATTGAAATGATCTCTTACTTCCCGTATTTGCTCTTTTAACTGTTGATTGGTGCGATCATTTAATGCCTGCATTTGCTCTTTCATCTCCTCATTTGCTTCCCTGATTGTTTTAATTATGTACATTCTGAACTCCCTTTCTGACATTTCTTCTGCTGTGCTGTCATTGTGTAGTATTGATATAGTATCTAAGTTTGTTTGGGACATTTTCTTCCCTTGTTTTCTCATATTGGTCATATATCAGTGGGGCTCTGAGATATTGCAGATTTCATCTATTGGCTTATAGTGTCCCTGTAGATTTTCAGTATATCACCTCCCAGCCTTCAGTAGCCTGAAGTCTTGGAGTAACTTGAAAATGCAGTGCTTCCAAAGTAAGCTGCCCCTAGCCCACTACTGGTTCCAGGGCTTGGAGCTGGCTCTGTGCGGAAAGGCTCTCACTGGGTGGCCTGCTCCAAGAAGCTGGCCGTGGAAGGAGCCTGCCACCGGAGGGAGCAGGGCTGCTTGGGGAAGTCCCTGGCTGCCCTGTCCTGGTCCCTGAAGCCACCTGCAGGCTTGGGCCCACCGCTGGGTCCATGACTTGGAGCTGGCTGTGTGCAGAAAGGCTCTCACTGGGGGACCTGCTCCGAGAAGCTGGCTGTGGAAGGAGCCTGCCGCCGGAGGGAGCAGGGCTGCCTGGGGAAGACTCTAGCTGCCCTGCCCTGCTCTGAGAAGCTGCCCCTGTCCAGGCCTGCCGCCTGGGCCGAGCTTCACCCCGTGGGGGAGACTCACCCCATGGCTCTATGTTAGTTCGAGTCTCTCAATGCCTCCCCTTCTTGAATCCTGGGTTCTGGAGTGACAGGGATGCAGTCACCTTCTAGTCTGCCATCTTGGATCTTCTTGGTTGGCTTTTGATGGCTTCTTCTACTTCAGTACTTGAAATTGATCCATTTAAATTGTGTACCTCTTCCTCACTTAGTTTGGGAGGTTCAAATGTCTCTTAAAATTTGTCAATGTCTTCGATATTTTCTATTTTCTTGGAGTATAGATTTTGAAAGTAGCTACTAATTATGTTATGTATTTCTAGGGTGTCTGTTGTGATCTTTCCTTTTCATCATGAATTCTAGTAATTTAAGTTTTATCTCTCCTTCTCTTTGTTAGTGTGGCTAAGGGTTTATCAATTTTGTTTACTTTTCAAAGAACCAATTTTTTTTTGTCAATTTTTTGAATTGTTTCCCTTGTTTCAGTTTCATTGATTCAGCTCTGATTTTAATGATTTCCAGTCTCCTACTATTTTTGGTATTGAACTGTTCTTCTTTTTGTAGGACTCTGAGATGTAATGCTAGGTAATTTAGTTGTTGACTTTTAATTTTTTTTAATGTAATGAGCTCAATGCAATGAACTTTTCCCTTAGTACTGCTTTCCGAGTGTCTCAGAGAGTTTGATATGTTGTGTCATTATTCTCATTTACCACTAAGAATTTAATCTCTTCCCTGATGTCTTCTGTTATCATTACATCATTCAATAGCATATTATTCAGTCTCCAGGTGTAGGAGTTATTTTATCCTTCATTTCTAATTGCATTCCATTATGGTCTGACAGGATACAAGGTAGTATCTCTATTTTTTTTTTTTATTTACTAATGACTTCTTTGTGGCATAGCATCTGGTCTATTTGGAGAAGGATCCATGAGCTGTTAGAAGAAAGTATATTTGCTCAATGATGGATGAAATACTCTGTAAATGTCCCTTAAGTCTATATCATTGATTGCATTATTTAGTTCAATAGTTTCTTTGTTTAGTTTTAGTTAGGAGGATCTATCCAGTGGTGAGAGTGGTGTGTAAAAGTCTCCCACTATTATTGTGTTCTGGTCTATTTGATTCTTAAAATTGAGAAGGGTTTTTGGATGAACATAGATGCTCCATTGTTTAGGGCATAAATATTTATGATTGTTATGTCTTGCTGATTTAAGCTTCCCTTAAGCAGTATGAAATGTCCTTCTTTATCCCTTCTGACTAACTTAGGTTTGAAGTCCACTTTATCTGATATGAGGATGGAGACCCCTGCCTTTTTACTGAGTCCATGTGCGTAGTATGTTTTTACCTATTCTTTCACCTTTAGTCTGTGGGTGTCTTTTTCTATGAGATGAGTCTCTTGAAGGCAGCATATTGTTGGCTCTTTCTTTGTAATCCGATCTGGCAGTCTATGTCTTCTGATTATTGAGTTTAGGCCATTATCATTATTCAGAGTTATTATTGTGATATGATTTGTATTCCTCATCATTTTGCCTTTTTTTTTGGTTTTTAACTTGACTTGGTTTCTCCTTTGATTGGCTTTTCCTTTAGGGTAATTCCTCTCTTTGCTGACTTGCATTGTTTTTCACTTCCTCCTCATGAAATATTTTGCTGAGAATGTTCTGTAGATCAGGCTTTCCATTTGTAAATACTTTTAACTTTTGTTTATCATGGGGATATTTTATTTCATCATCAAATCAGAAGGTTAGTTTTGCTGGGTATAGTATTCTTGGTTGGCATCCATGTTCTTTCAGAGCTTGAATATATTATTCTAGGCCCTTCTTGATTTTAGGGTCTGGGCTGAGAAATCTGCTGATATCCTTATTGGTTTACCCTTTTAAATAATATGATGCTTTTCTCTCAAAGCCTTTAAAGTCCTATCTTTATTTTGTATGTTAGGCATTTTCATTATAATGTGCCTTGGTGTGGATCTGTTGTAATTTTGTGCACCTGGTATTCTGTAAACCTCTTGTGTTTGATTTTCCATTTCATTTTTCAGATTTGGGAAATTTTCTGATGTTATTTCCTTGAACAGGTTGTTCATTCCTTTGATTTGTATCTCTGTGCCTTTCTCAATCCCAATAATTCTTAAATTTTATCTTTTCATGATAACTCATAATTCTTGGAGGTTCTGTTCATGATTTCTTAACATGTTCTCAGTTTGTTCATCTTTATTTTCAAGATTAAATATTTTGACTTCATTGTCTGAGATTCTGTCTTCCAAGAGATCTATTCTGTTTGTGATGCTTTCTATTGAGTTTTTATTTGGCTTGTTGTTTCTTTCATTTCAAGTATTTCTGTTTGGTTTGTTTTTGGAATCTCTAACTCTTTATTGAAGTGTATTTTGGTTTCCTGCATTTGCTTTCTTATCTTGTCTTTTGCTTCATGGACCATTTTAAATATGCAGATTCTAAACTCTTTTTCTGTCATTTCTACTGTCATGCTGTCATTGGATTCTATCAAAATAGCATATTGGTTTGTTAGGGACATTTTCTTCCCATGTTTTTTCTTATTGTTTCTGTATATTCCCCTCTAGCTATGAAGATCTGAGGCACTGAAATTACCTGCTGCAGGCTTATTGTGATCTTGCAGTTTTCCAGTACCTCTCCTTTGTAGAGGAGATCAACATTAGCAGCACCCAATACAAAGAAAATGCATCCCTGAACCAGATAGCCCCTATAAAGACTTTAACATTATTGTAATAAACAGGATGAGTTTGATTATTATTTACTAGAATTTGATTATTATTTACAGAACTTCTAGGATGGGGAAGTGTGTAGGATGTAAGTGAGTAAATAGAGGTACCTGACAAAGGACCTTCAGTCTCCTATAGGTGTCTCAGGAAGGGAGCCACCCCTCCAGTGATGGTGGCCATGCCCTCAAGAATAATTCAAAATGCCTGCACCTGCCTCCAAAAAAGCTGAGGAGCTCCAGTGAGGGCAGGCTCAGTGTCCAGCCACCATCTGCTCTGGGAGTTGGGCAGGCAGGCACAGTCTATTTTTCCAATTCTACATCTTGAATTTTCATTTTCTTCATAGTGTCTTTGAAAGAGTGAAAGGTTTTGATTTTGAAGACACCCAATCTATCCTACTTTTTCCTTTGTGATTTTTTTTCTTGTACCCAATTAACATACCCTTGGGCAAAACCCTAAATGTATATTTTTGTCCATTCCATGTGCATGTGAACTATATCTTCTTCTTTCCTGATGGAATAGAAAAAATGCACACCAAAATGTTTACTAAGGTTACTTTCCTCTAGCAATAGATACTATGTTTAACAAGCAAAATTAATCAGGACCAGTTGGTTAAACTTGTGGTCAAGTATTATGGTTTTCATTTCTCATCAGTTCATTCTGTCATATTCACTTCCATGAAATTTCTAAACCCTTCCATTTACCTGATTCATCCAGCAGTTATGGTGCTGTAATTCAGCTCAGTGTAGGCCAGTGTAGTTCTCCATTCTTCTAGAAGTCACCCTAGGGAAGAGATTGCACTACAATGTGACATCCCTGCCATGGTATTGAAATCCTAATTCCACAGGAGTGCTCCAAGCACAGTCTCTCCCTCCTACAGTACTCTGTTCTGGCTCCCTGATCAAGCAACCTCATCCAATCTCACTCACTCTGCTAGTAAATGCTGAGCAATTTTTTCAGGTTCTCTGGAGATAAGAAGATGATCCTTTTCCTCTCATATCACATCCCTGGATGGTGTCTGCTATCGATTAACCCTAGTAATTACATGAGAAGGTAGATACCAAGGGGCATCTCTGTTGGAAAGTCTTTGTAGTATCCTCCTGAATGGGGAGAACTCTTAATAGGGAGAGGTGGACACCTTCCAAGTTCTGAAGGTTTGGAGAAGATTAAAGAGGCAATATCTACAAGAACATTCACCCCGTTGTCCCTATCCTTTCTTATCTGGTTCTAGGTTTTCCCATCTAGGTTTTTGACCTTAACATAATAGAATTTGCCTCAATAATTTTTATAATTGGAAGCTCTTATTTTAATACTGACTTTTCTTCAGTTATTCCTACTTTCTCCATACAGGAAATAAAAACCTTTTGTAAACTTCCAAAGAAGCCCACTACCTTCACATTTGGAATTCAATTATTTGTTAGTTGTCCTCTGCTTTCTATTATCCCTTTGAAGGGCAATTTACTAACAAAGAGTGAATTCCATAATCATTTTATTCATTTTCCTCCCTCTTCCCCATCCCTTTCAAAAGTTTGCATCATTGTTTCAGTCACAGGATCCTCTTCTATGAACACTTTGTCCAATGTAACCACTGGTGAAATTTTAAGAGATTGAGTTGCCATCTTGTACCACGGATAATTGATGCCCCATACAGAAGATGGGTTGGGGTCCTCACTGATTGACAATGAGGAAACCACCTATTTCTGACAGTTATCCTTAAACAGTTTTGGCATCATCTGTATCAGCTGGGTTCTCCAGGATACAGATCCTGAGACAGAGTTAGGAATGCAAGAGGTTGACTGGGAAGTACATCCTGAGAAATAAATGAAAGGGATAAAAGCAAAGTTGGACAGGGAAAGTCTTCCCATAAGGGTGTAAAGTGATGCAAATGAAAGCAAAGTTTGTCTCACAGAACCTGTCAGCATCCTCTGGAGCAAGCATCACCCCACTACAGGAGACACATGTTGGACTGAAATGATGAGGACTTATCACTCCTAGGTTCAGCCTTTCCTGGAGGTTGCCCAGAAAGATGTGGGCTTTAGCTTGAAATCTGCCTGGATCCTGAAATTGCAAAAGGCTGCAGGCAGAGAGGTGAATATGCTCACTGACACCAAATGATGCTTTCTTCCCAGAAGAGAAATTCAAGCAATATACCTCCTTGCTTTCCATAGACAACTTAAAAATATAGTCCTTCCAACCAATAAATATGGTCCATCCCCTTATTCATTTAAGTCTTCTTTTATCTCCTCCATTAATGTTCTATAGTTTTCTCTTTAGAGATTTACGTTGTTGGCATTTTTGTAAATGTAAATAATTTTATATTCCATTTCACACATATTTACTGCAAATATGTACACAAACCACTTTGTATCACACAACATTGCAAAATTTACTTGTTATTTCTGTGATTTTGTAGATTTCTAAGTATAGCCTATATTAGCAATCATGTCATTTGCAAAGAGAGACAGCTTTACTTCTGTTCCAAACTTGAAGTCTTTTTCTCTTGTCTTATCACAATGGCTAAAATTTCTAGTAGAATGTTGAAAAAAAAAAAAAGAGTAAAAGTGAAAGTCTTGTGTTCTTGATCCTAAGGAGATGTTGTATAGTATTTCCTCAGCAAATAGACTAGTTGTGGGCATTTCTTAAGTGTCCTTTAACAAGTTAAGGAGAACTTCAAAGTTTTCTGATAATTTTTATTATAATCTTTATAGTTGAATTTTTAAATGGTTATTCAGCTTGCATTTACATAATAGAATCTCTGTACTTCATTATTTTTAAATGGTTGTTTTGATGAAGTTTTAGTATTAATGCAAAGTTGCATTTATGTGATAAATCCCCAACTTGTCATGGTTTTTAATATATTGCTAAGTTCAATTAAAATTTTTGATTAGGAATTCTACATCTAAGATCATGAACATGACTGGTCTGCAATTTTTTTGCACTATCTTTGGTTTTTGTTATCAGAGAGGGTAATACTGGCCTCATAAGAAAGTTTTAGAGAAAATTTCCCAAGTTTTTATTTCCTGGAAACATTTACTTAATGTGTCCCTTAAATGTTTGGTAGAATCCATCAAGAAAGCCATCTAGGAATGTTTTTTAAGCTATGAATTAAGGATTTTATCCATTTCATCTAAGTCATTAATTGTGCTGAGGCTGTTGTTCATAATTCTTTTTAATGTTCAAATTTCTTCTTTAAAATTCTTATTTTCTTTCAATGACTATAGGATGTAAAATAATGATTTATAAACTGTGTTTTCTCTCTTTTTAAAATTATTTAATACAGATTGGGAATCGATTTTATTGATTTTTTTTAAACTAGCTTTTGATTTTCTTAATTTTTTTTCTATTATTTGCCTGCTTTCTATTTTATTGATTCTACTATAATTTTCATGATTCAGTTTCCATCATAAAATAAGTTACTCTTTTTCAGGCTTTTTGGAGTAGATCATCAGGTCATTGATTTAAGATATTTATGTATTGCTAACATTAGCACTCAAAGCTATAAACTTCCCTGTAAATACAGCTTTAACTCAGTCACAAAGATATTAAGAAGTTATATTTTCATTACAATATTTCTTAACATTCTTTAAGGGTGTTTTTTTAACCAATTTATTATTCAAGTATTGTTGGGACTAATGACACATTAACTCAGGCTGACTCCTTACTTCCTGGCAGGTGAGCAAGATCAAGGCCTCAAAGGCGGTTTCAAAAGTTAATGACGATAAATCTGACCACTGTCAGGGATTGGTTAACAACAGTTCTGCAAACATGATCAGCTCGTGCTTGCCATATAGTCCTATGAGACTCTCACCTGCGTGAACCTCCCCCCCACTCCCCCACCTCATCCCCGCTTTCTGCCTTGCTGACCTTTAAGCTGATCCCACCTAGCCTTCACCCTACATAAAAGCTGTGTGACTTCCTCAACAAATGAGTTCCTGCTGTGACTGGTCTTCCTGACTTCTCTGATTATCCTCCCCTAGAGGGCTGGGTGTGGGCGGGCAGTCAGCCCTACCTCTCCTGGTCTGGCCTTCCCTTGTCTCTGGTTGAGAAGAGCAAGGGGGCTAAAGACACCAACAAAGTATGATATTCAATTTCTAAATAGCTGAAATTTTCTTAAACATATTACTATTTATTTCTAATTTCATTTGAACTTCAATATATACACTCTGAATGATTTTGATTTTCTTATGTAGTTCAATACTACTTAGTGAAAGTACTATGTACACTTGAAATTATGTATAAACTGGTGAGTTGGGTATAGTATTCTACAATTATTAATCAGTTTGAGATTTCTGTTCAGAACCACTGCTTCCTAACTACATTTACAATCAATTACTGAGAGGGTAACATTGATATCTCCCATTGTGATTGTTAAATTTTCTATGCCTTGCTCAATTTTTGCCTCTTATTTTTAAACTTCTGCTACTAGACACAAACATATTTATGATTGTGAGGTTTTTCTTTGACTTGCTTTTTTACCATTTGGAAATTGTCTTTCTTTGGTAATATTCTTTGTCTTGAAATCTCTTTATTTGATATTAATAAAGCCACTACATCATCCTTATTCTTACTGTTTATATATCTTTTTTTGTTCATCTACTTTCAATCTAGTTGGAACTTTATATTTAAATGCATTTTTTAAAAGAGCATATGAGGGTGTGGTGAATTTTTAAATTCCTCTCTTTATCTCTTTTTTTAAATTGCATGATTTAGCCTATTAACATTTATTTTCATTGTCCTTATGGTTGCATATAGAGCTGTCATTTTATTATTTAGTTTATTTTGCTTTCTGAAATTTTTACCACTGATCCACATTTTAGTATTCTATTCTGTTAGAATATTTTTAAATTCTTTTTAAACTTTCTGTTGCCTTTTTAGCTATATTTATCAGTATTACTTTTTTGGTTGTTCTAGGAACTACAATTTACATATTTAAATATTCATAGGCTACTTAGAGTTAATATTGTACTGTTCATGTGAATTTTAAAAGCCTTGCAACCATGTAACCACTTAAATTCCTATACCATATCTTAAAGTTATTATGTATATCCATCTGCTTATATTAGAACTCTAGAAGATATTGTTATATATTTTGTTGTAAATAGCTATGTTTACTAATGAGAAATTAAAAGAAATAGTTATATTTTGTTTACTGAAATATTTACATTTCCTAATAACCTTCAGTCAATTCTGAAAGTCTTAGTTTCTTTCTCAAATCAATCACCTTTCAACCCATTTCTTCCTTAGCATTGTTAAAGTACAGGTCAGAGATGCCTTTTTTTTTTTTTTTTTTTTCTTCTTCATCTAAAAATGGATTTCGCCTTCCTTGTTGAAGAATATTTTATAGGCTAAGAGCTATACTTTAACATGTTGTTTTTCTTCCAGCAGTTTAAAGATGCTATTCCCCTATAATTTTGTCTCCATTATTTCTGTTAAGTCTAGAGTCTTTGAATTACTGTTTATATATAACATTGTTTATTTTTCTCCCTGGCTACTTTCAAGACTTTGTTTTTATCTTTAGTTAACTACATCTTGTTAACTATCTTCAGTTTGACTATGATACTTCTATGTGAGGTTCTCTTGTAATTTAGCCTGCTTGGCATGCAATGTATCGCTTGAATCTGCAAATGTAGTAATTCAAGAACTTTTAAGAGTTTTTTTGTTCACTTTTTAAATGTTTTTTCCTTACCATTCTCTTTCCTATCATTGCACTCCAAATACCTATATTTTAAACTTACTGAAAATTTTATACCAGACTCTGAAACTCCATTCTATTTTTTAAATATATTTAATTTCTCATCTTTAGATTGGATTTTTTTTAATTCATCCCTCTTTCTGACATATTAAACCCATGTAATAATTTTTTCATATTATATTTTTTAAGTCTACAATTACCTTTACTTTTTACATTTTCTACTCATCCGAAGTTTTCTCTCTTGTCTTTTATACTTAATTGATCAATATACTTAGTGGGATTTCTAGAAACAATTTTATTTTCTAATAATGAAAAACAGACTCAGCTGTTCAATCTGTTTTTCCCTTTCTGGAACATGAATGTGATGCAAGGAGGCACAGCAGCCATTGCATAAATAGGAAGCAAAAGTGGTAGGACAAACCAACATGATGATAAAGCTGAATTAGAAAGAAAGATGCAGCATAGAATGTAATTAAGGAAAACTGAAGTAAACCCTCTAGCTTCACTTATTTTTAGGTGTCTTTAATTTTGGGGCCCACGCAGCTAAGTAATATATAATTTTAGCCTCCTACTATCTTGCTGTAGACAAAACCCCTGACCTGTGGATTGTGATGATGATCTTTGCCTAGGTTGCTCTTTTGGAACTTCAAGCCTGCTTTTGCTGAAAGCACTGATTCTTCACTTGGACCTGCAGATATCTGATGGGAGACTAAAAATGGATTAAAAAGCTTGGCACCTCAGCTTTCATATTACATCTGTCTCCTTTGCTACCTTAAACTTTGGGTCAGATTTCTGCTCAACTCTGCACATAGACATTTTAATCATTTAGGGAGTTTTGCCCCTAATTCTGTTTTATTTCTCTGACTTATTTCTTCCTGGATTCATTTCTGCTCTCCAGCTTATCTCAAATTCCAGGAACAGGAAGCTATACAGATAAACATACTATGATAGGAATTAAAAACTGTCCCCCTCAAGTAGTAATGATCCCCCAGATACTAGGAGGACCCTGTATACCCAGACCTGAGATGAGGATCAACCTGACCATAGCTTGACCAAGATGGTTCAACTATGAGTACTTTTTGACCGTGCCTTCATTTTTCCCATATGCAACCCTAAAATCATTAGTACCTTGAAGGCAGTGCTCAGGATGTTAGTCTTGCCCTTATTCTCAGAGTTGGACATGCTGAAATTAACTACTGTGCTATGTTACCACTGCATTCTCTGCTGTTTTGATCCTTGGGGGCTGACTGGTTGGCACCTCTGAAGCCAGGCCTTCTGGCCAAGTGTGCTGGTAACAGGAACATGAATGATGAAAAAGTTCTCTTACAAAAGCCATCAGCTGCCTACCCTTGGGTTTATTATTCAATAGATGAGGGGGAAATGCCCTAGTTTTAGGCTATTGTTTGTCAGATCTTCTATAACTTACAGCTGATATTTTCCTAATTGATATACTTATATAGAAAGGGAACAACTCAAGAAAGAGGGCTTGGCAGGAGACTGGTCAGCAGGATAAACGGAGCAGTTGAAGACCTGGGTTTGAATGAGATCCCCAAGTGAGAATATTATAGAGCAAAAGGAAAAGAGGGCTGAAAATCAAGTGTAGAGAATACTGACATGTGGAGAAACGTATAAAGGCAAGGAGCAGCAAATGAAAGGCATGCAACTGTAAAGAAGAAGAAGGAAAAATAGAAAATTATGTCCTAGAAACCAAAAGAGGAAAAAGTAGGTGTCAGTGTTCACATGCTTCAAAGTAGAGGCAACCATTGTAGGAAACCAGATTATGATGCCCCAAAAGTATGCCTCTTTGGCATAAGAATTATTTCTCATTGTTTTGAGAAATAGCAGACATAGAAGCTCTGAAAACAGTGTAAAAGTTAAAAAGTTACCTTTTTTAAGGGAAATTCACATCTATAAAGGGCATCTCCATTAACCAGTATCTTTCCCTTTGTGCCAGGAAGAGGAGGATGACTCGTAGGAGAGCCTCATCAGTCCTCCATGGAGAAGGCAGGGACCAGAATCCCCACCACAAGCTTTGCTCTTTTTCACCCTGCTTTTCCTGGTCACCCTCACATGACCGGCCTCCCTACTCTTTCTTTCTTTCATTGACAATGTTATATGAGTCTGGGCTCTCTTTGAGAATTACATGTTCCCTGGGTATCTCCCATGTGTATATCACACCTACATATTAATAAACTCCTTCATTTGTTTATCTGTCTTTTGATAAAGGAGCTCCAGCTGAACACTTGAAATGGCAGAGGGACACTTATCCCCACTCTCCAGCTCATACACCATGTACAGGGAAGTATCCAATAGGTTGGGTGATACAAAGTTCAGGCTTCCTGGTGGAACAGGAAGCAGCTTCTAATAAACCTCTCTACTGCACAATCTGCTCCACAGACAGGACTGCACCACACCCCCAGGGAAACTGGCTGGGGCCTGAACGCATCAGGACATAAATTCCTTAAATAAAAAATTATATAAGTTGTTCTTCAGGAAGTGCTTTGAAAATATATATTCAAGGATGGTTTGAAACTGGCTTTTCAAGAATGGACACATGCAGAATATGGTAACTCATCCCAAAAAGAAGCACGCAACTTACGAAGCAGATAGGTAAGAAACATTAATGGGAACGTGAGGTAAGGGAATCATTCTATAAATTGGGCCCACTATGGTGAATCCACATATTTTCTCTTCAAAAGCAGTTTACCTGCAGCCCTGCCTGGTTTAAAGTCAATGAGAGATGTTACATTCCTCAGTAAACAACCTGTTAGTTGCAGGAGAAATGCAGGCCCAAAATGCCAATAAGAAGGACACGAGTTACCCTAAAGGGAAGGACTTCTGTGATCCTTATATTGACTGTGTTTTAGAATTCAGGGAGATAAGGTCAACTTCCCCTAACCATAAATTCTGTAACAACAGGTTCTAATTAGAACTGGTCATCAGGGCCGAAGACCTAGTTGCCTTGGACCTTTACCTTGTGCAGTGGGGACTTCAAATTCTAATGTCATCCTGCTGTCAGTCAAAAAAGTCAAGAGGTGAACCTGGGCAGTACTCTCCAGAAACTTCCCTGGAGCCCCAATAAAACTGAAGGACAGGAGGGATGCACCACGCTTCATCTCTCTGAGAAGACCCACCCTCTTCCTTGAGGGTCTCCCCTTTTCTGTTTTCTAATCCCTTCTAATACTCTTATGCCTGGTACTCTGGGAGACATGCCTGAAATCTTTCTAGTGTGATTGTGAGAACTGCCGGGGTTGGCACAGGTCTGCAATGGGCCCTGGCCCCATAACGTTTGGTGTTCCTGCCCAATTATCATTGGTTACTCCCGTTCTCTTCTGGTTACTTTCTCCATTCAGCATTTTCTGAAACTCTATTCTGTGCCTCAGATTCTTTGTGATTAGAAGAAAAATTTTGAGATAATAGATATTTTTAGGATAAGGTACACTCTAGTAAGAACCAGGTCTCTTGATTGGGACTCGGATATCACAGCCATTAGTGGTTAAAAAAAAAAAAAAAATGGGAGTCTTTATTTTTCAATCTTTTTGGTAAACAGACCTTGTCCATGGGTAATTGAGAGTCCCCAACTAGGATACAATCCTAGTGGAATCTAAAGACCTGTACTTGCCACATTCCTGAATGCCAGTGCCCATTAGGGTTTAGAAGACCTATTTCTCTTCCTCTTACCCTCTTATATTTATCTAGACCAACAAAATTACATAGAACCTGACTCAAAGTTCACATCGATGGAACTCAAATTCATGTCTAAGGTAGACAGGTAGAGAGATACCCTCCATATCTTTGGGTCAAGATGTCCTATTTGATATGTTTTGCTTCTGATGCTCAAAATGGAAGATTTTCTTACTTAGATTCCTGTCTCATATCTAAGGCTCCAAGGCTTACACTGGAATGTAAGCAACTGTCCAAACATGTTAGAGATCAGAGGGGGGGAAATGTCACTTTTAAATTCAAGTCACTGTGGGACATAAATGGCTCTTTTCTCTTTTCTTGTACCCTGGGATTCTGATCTCAATAAATTCCTCCCAAAATGCTAAAAGCAGGGGTGGGCGAGGGGATGGAGAAAAAGGGAAATCTGGACAGGTTGGCTGTATCAGTCCCTAAATTCCATCAAGAACACTTTGAGGTCTATTTATATTCTGCACTGGGAACAATGCAGATGTTACCCCAAACCACAGGGACTGATCTTCCTAAGACAGGAAACTGACATGACAAGATCATGAATATCAGAGGACACTCACCTCTTTTGGATGTTTTCTTCTCTCCAGATTTACCAGTAACAAAAGAGAAGGAAAGTGGGGGAAAGTCACAGAAGTAAAACATTTTCTTTTTCTTAAAAGCCTTTCCCTGGGATTCATCCTGTCCCCAGACCTCATGGGTCTCATATTCCTTAAATATCTGGACCTATTCTAATCTGATCCAGAAAAGCACTGTACTAGGATCCAAAAATACACTCTGGTTTGATACAAATGCTCTCTGCTCTTTTATTAGAGTAATTATAGCCATTTCATTTTCTTGAAAACAAACAATGACATAGAAACTATCATTTTTTGAGCACATCATTTTTCTGGTAAATTTATCTTTCATCCTGCACACCTAAATTTGTATGTATATAACAATTGTTAGACTCTTATAGTATATTTGACATTCTAAATATATATTATAAAAATACATATAAATACATATCATTTCATCTGAGAACTATATATGTTTGTCTGAGCTTTGACCAAATGTTACCTAAAAGTTTACAAAATGAAATCTTTGTAGATCTAATATAAGCATGGTAACCC
Source organism: Sciurus vulgaris (assembly GCF_902686455.1). NCBI lineage: Eukaryota > Metazoa > Chordata > Mammalia > Rodentia > Sciuridae > Sciurus > Sciurus vulgaris. The sequence goes on along the minus strand of NC_136468.1, from coordinate 71,215,202 downwards.
ATAAGTGCTCTCTTTTATATAGTGTCTGACATGTAAAAGGGCCACACTGTCATTTAAAAACCTAGCTTGTATCTGTTTGCTTTGACTTAAAAAATGCTTAATTATTATGTAAATGAGAGCAGATAATAAGTCTTTTTGACCATTAACACTGTTTTCTAAACTTATAAGAGATTTAAAGCTACTCTTTTGTTTAGGTAGTTTTTCAAATCTGTGACCAAAACACCTGACAAGAACAACTTAGAGGACGAAAGTTTATTTGGGGCTCACAGTTTCAGAGGTCTCAGACCATAAATGGCTAACTCTGTTGTTCTGGGACCAAGGTGAGGCAGTACATCATAGGGGAAGGGCCCAGAAGAGGAAAACTGCACAGCTTATGGCAGGAGACAGAAGCAGAAGGATTAGGGAGGGCCACAGGGAAAGTATACCTCTCCATGGCATGTCCCCCATGATCCACATCCTTCCACCATGCCCCACCTGCCTACCTACAGTTACCACCTAGTCCATTCAAACTAGGATGAACTAATTATGTTACAACTCTCACAATCTCATCATTTCACATTTCTGCATTAATACAGGAGCTTCTGGAGGACACCTCATTTCCAAACTATAATACCTTTGATTTTTTCGTCAGTGCCATTAATCTACTGAGATCTGTGATTATAATTATCCTATATTATAGATTTTATTTTACTTTAAAAGTTAAAACTAAGTTTGTATAAAGACACCTGTGCAATTCTGTCATTAATCATTACAGGCTTCTTTGTATATATATGTGCTTATGTTCTCTAAGTAGACAGGTCTTTTAAAATGTAAAACTAAGGAAAGTATTTTAACAAGCTTGTGTTTTCCAAACTAAAGTTGTTTGTAGCATATCCTCTTTCAGATTTATATGAAAGTAACAAATTTGTTTGGGGATGTATTTATGTCATTTAATGTTTTATAACTGGATAAAAGCAACCTCTTATCAATAAGATATATATAAATTTTATGTTACTCTTTACACTGGGATGGGAGTTTAAATATATTTTTGAAAAGGTAATAGGAGAGCTTTATTTGTTTAAAGGTTGACAATGTGGAACATAAAAGTATTTTGCCATTTTTTTCCAGAAATAAAAGAAGTTAGGAGCTCACTTAGTCTTTCTGTTTGATTTATATTTCAGACGTAATATTATATTATGTTAACTGGTGTTCAGATAGACTCAGAAAATAAGAAATTTTGCTTACTTATGTTCTAAGTAGAATGATATTTAAAAGGGGGACAGAAGTCAATTTCAAAGATAAAACTCTTTAAGCTTTGTTAAAAGGCCAACTTCACCTGCAATAAGGCCCTGCCTCTCATCCAACTCCAAGTTAAGATGGCTCCAAAGTAGACTAGAATTAAACTCATTCAGTTATGTCCAAAAGATAGATTTTTGTTATAAAGATTGTTGTGATCCCCAAAAAGAATGTAATGCAAAACTAAATAAAGGTTTGGATAAATTATAAAAAGTATTCAAAAACTGTAAAAAAGTTTTAAAAGAAAGTAAAAATTTGAAAAAATTGCATCTGTGGTTAAGTTGACAAAATTATGTGCCTTTGTAGAGGCTAAATATATTCCTAAGATACTTCAGTGTTATAGAAATTATATTTCTTGGTTCAAAGTGACTATACAGAATGAATACTTTCTGCTCTTATCAATTTCATTCTGTATTTTCTCTTATAAATTTATAACTGTTTTCTGTTAGGGTTTTGCAGAAATACTAATTCTAACAGTACAACCTGAGTTAATTTAAAATAATAAGCCATCACCTGAGGGACAGATAGGATATAATGCTATAGTATTAAAATTGACCCTAATTAAATGGAAGGGGGTAACTTTAAAAGTATAGGCATTAATAAAATCCATTACTTCTACTTCAAGACTGATGAAATTGGCCTGCTAGATAATTAAGACCAAAACTTGGAGACCAAAGTCCAGGAAGTAAAAGGTTAAGAAGGAAGCAGTCAATATTTTGGCCCTTGTCCCTAATGTCAGCCAGGACCCAGGGAATGACTGGACCCTTCTATGGGCCCTAGAGCTCTAGTGAGTCACCCAACTTCCTGATCAAAGGTACTGTGAGAACCCTAGAGATCTAAAAGCCAACCAGTATACATCCCGTAAAAAGAAGGATTATTAGAGATGGAAATGTCCCTGATGCTTCCAAGATAAGTCATATGAGGTCAACAAGACCCTGGCTCATCCTGGCAGATGGCATACCTGGTAGAAGAAGAGCTAAAGGACTCAAGAGGTTTCTCACAAGTTCCCAAGAATGACCACTTATGAGTCTCAGCTGACCTTAATAGTAGACAGTAACAGGTCAATTTATGACCAACTTGGTCTTGAACACCTGGCAGCAAAGTATAACCAAAGAGAGCTAGGGATATAGCTCAGTTGGTAGAGTCCTTGCCTTTGCAAGCACAAGGTCCTAGGTTCAATCCCCAGCACCACCCTGCATCCCCCAAAAAAAAGTATGACCACAGAGAGACATACTACTATGAGAATGGAACTTGAGTTGTACTTTTGTGTTATCTCCAACTAACCCTACATGGAGAGCTGTAACATAGCTAAAGGAATCTCTCTACTAAACACAGAGGCAATGCAAATGAAAAGTATTTTTTCACTTAATCTGATGGCATTAGATACCTTAACTATAGCTCAAGGGAATACCTGTACCATTATGAAAACTAAATGCTGTGTATACATTTTAACAACACTGATAATGTTTTTAAAGCCATAAATCAATGGCATCTTGGACCCCACTTCAAGCTTTCATGAGGTACTTTGTTCATGGTTTTCAGAGAATGCCTAAGAACATTAATTGCTTTTGTGCTAAGTGTTACAAAAAAATAATGACTTGCTATTTTGTTATTGTTGTTTTAACATGATCCCCACACAGGGCTCATTCAATCACCCACTAAATGCTTCTGTAGACCTCTAGATTACACTGATGCTAAATACCCTTAACTGTCTATGCCCCACCAAATAGAAAACAAGAACTTCAGTGACTCACCCCAACTTTGCCCTGTCTCAACAGGAAGCAGCCAGATCAAATCAATGTCTGAATACCCTAAAAGTTCCCCACCCTCCGAGTGGGGAATGATAGGTAACAGACAGATGTTAATGATGGGAACATGAGGTTAAGGAAATAATTCTATAAACTGGGCTGACCCCACATGTTTGCTTTTAGAAAAACAATTTATCGGCAGCCCTGCCCATCTTAAGTTAACAGATGTTACATTCCTCATTAAACAATCTGTTATCAGCAGGAGAAATGCAAGCACAAAATGCCAATAAGAAGAACACAGATTACCCTAAAGGGGAGGACTTTTGTGACCCTTACACGGACCGTGTTCCAAAACTCAGGGAGATAAAGATAACTCCCCCTAACCACAAAATTTTTAAGAAAAGACTCCAGTTAGAACCGGTCCTCCCGTTAGAACCTAGAGTTGCCCTGGACCTTTACCATACACAGTGGGGACTTAAAATTCTAATGTCATCCTGCTATTGGTCAAAATTCAAGAGGTGTGTCTGGATGGGACTCTGAAAACTTCCCTGGGGTCCCCAATAAAACTGGAGGGCAGGAAGGGTATTTTCCTATCTGAGAGAACCTACTCTCCTCTTTGAGAGTGCCCCCTTTTACCTTTTTTTTTTATATTTCTAATAAACTCATGATTGCTACTCTGAGCAACACATCTGAAATCTTCCTGGCATGATTGCAAGAAGTGGTAAGAATGAACTTCGGTGGCTGTTGTAGCTCTTCAATGGGTCCTTGCCTTGTAACCAAGAGGAATTATGACCAACAAAGTTTGAGAAAAAATACTAAAAACTTCTCCTTCTCACCATCCAGTCAACAAACAGCTTTTCCCTTTTCTGTTCCCATCAATCCCCGCTCCAACCCTAATATCAACTGATCTGGGAGACAGATTGAGTCTCACCTCTTATCTCCTTGATGGTTGGTTTACATGAAAATTTTCTCTTTTTACCGAAACTGGTACCATAATGTTGCTTTTCTGCACATCAGGCCATGGCCCTGCCTTGTTGGGTACAATCGGTGGTGCACATTTCACGGCATGCATGCTGCTGATCTTAGAAGTGAATCATGAAAGGGCAGGTTGATGGATCCTTGCTGCATCTGGAAATGCAATTCAAAGGGCTGGTTTTATTGAAAGAAAGAAAATTGACTATTTATAAGAACAACGGCATATTTGGTATCTCTTAAAAATAAAAACAATGCTTAAGTTTAGACAGACCTACTAAGTGGACAACAGCGCGGGTTTTTCTGAACCTTTCACATTGCAAAGAACGGGGGGAAGGGAAAAAATAACAGAATGAATCAAACAACATTACTCTATGTAAATTTATGATTACACAAATGGTATGCCTTTACGCCATGTACAAACAGAGAAACAACATGTATCCCATTTGTTTACAATAAAAAAAAAAAAATGAAAGAAAAAAAAAAAAAAAAAGAACGGCAAATTTCCAAGATTCAGTGTCTGTGTGGTACCCGGCTGCTGTGATACAGGCCCCAAGTCTTCTTTGCAGATGACAGGAACAAGAGTCAGTTATACAGGTGAAGGGAGGGAGAAGAGGATGAAATTAATAAGGGAAGTTCAGTTAAGAAAAGAACTTATTAAAGTTTTCCTTCTTGCTGCCAGTGATCAACAACATGAAAATGGGGAGGATTTAAAGATTTAAAGACACACATTCTATACAAAAAGTTACAAAAAGAACTACAGATGTACAGAGAAACAGACCAACCCTCAATGCCTAATTGAGCACTGAGGGCTCTTCATAGCAGCAGGAAAACTCCTTTTCTCTTTTTATTGCTATGGAATTGGTAAGAACTTGAAAAGGTCTGAGAATTTAAAAGTCTTTTCCCCTTTTTTTTTTCTTTTTGAGAATTTTTTTAACCTAAAAAAAGACATATGGAAAACCCACAAAGTAATTAGTAAAACTGAGAAGATGGCTATGAACAATTAAAATCTTTTCTGTTGCATGAGGTTTTCACTGTTAAAAATTGTCACTGATTAATGCAAAGTGAAACACTGAATATGTGCCTCAAAGAACACATTATCCAAAAGTGAATCCAGGGGGGAAAGTAAGGCAAGAAAACCCACAGAATAAGGTTCTTAGCAACACATAAATAATGGGATCACACTAAAAGCACATGTCTGTATTTTGAACATTCTACTGGGCACTTTGTGTCCACAAAACTATACCTGTGGGATTACATGCACTCTTTACATTCTCCGAAACATTACTTACCAACAGAAACAGCACAGATGAAGAGGGATAGCTATACAATTGTGGGTCCCAATACCAAATGAAAATACAGAGCCTCTTGTAAACAAACAAACAAAAAACAGGAAAAAATAGTAACATTAAAATATATTTTTCTCTAGTTTCTCTCTCAACTTGTCCTGGTGTTTACCACTTGCTATATAATATCTTTCTGAATTTTAAAAATTAAAATGTCAAGCTATTTGTATGAATTTTACTACCCACCTTTTAGACATATATAACACTAGTTTTAAATGAATCTCTTGAGAGCATTTAACTTGTATGCAACATCACACAATGAAACAATCCATATGCTTAGCTTGGACACATGTTTTTTTCATGTGTTTGTTCTGTTTTCCAGAACAGTAGAAACATTCCACAAAACGGATTCAATTGTTTTTGTTTTACTCTTTCTTTTATGCTATTTTAAAATTGTTTGTTTTGATAAAATACAAAAATTATCCCTTTCACAGTGTACAACCCTCACCACCATCTTAATCTCACTAAATGCTTATATTGGACCAACACTCTGTACCTTTGGCCAAGTGATAAGTAAAGGAGAATCGAAAGGAAAGGAAACTGGTAGTTGTAATTTTTCTTTCCCCTCTATTGTCATTATTTTCAATAGAGGTGGTAGTGGATAATACAAGGAAATAACACAGAAAAAAAGGTAAGATACATTTTTTTCATTGATTGTTTCTCTGGTTACCATCATTGTCTTCTCTCTGTGTTAACTAGCAAGTTCTAATTCCAAAGGAAAGTGTGATCAGGAACACACTTAATATCCTGCCTTAATCAGTCATAGACAAAACATCCTGCCTCCCAGTGGCTTTGAGTATTACTGAGTTTCCGTGTGTCATCTTTAATGGAATTCTGTTCATGTGAATGAGGCAGCAAGGAGCTATAGACACAAGCATTTCTCCTCCCATGCTCCATTTTCCCCTTGGACTTAACTTATGAAATACTAGTTTAAAGATAAAATTGCCAAGAATTTCAAAATGATGACAACAGAGCACTTAAGGGCAAATGACACTGGCACAGGTACTTACCTAGGGGCTTGGACTACAGACAAGATAGACTAAAAAATGATACAAAGTACTTGCACTTATAAAGCACTTTAATGTTTACAAAGCACATTCTCACCGTTGCCTTGAATATCACATTAGTTCCATATGTGGTGAGTAGGAGTTATCCCCATGAGGACTGGGGAAATACCTGACTAGCCCAAGAACCATGGTTACCAGGGGCCTAATGTAGACTAGAAGCCAATCATCTCAATCTCTAGCTCAGTACTCAGTTCACATCACCTTTTCTAAGAAAACTTTCAGAAATAGAAAGAGACTGCATTTGTCTATCCCTTGGGCAAGATTTCTGTCTGACCCTAGATGCAGAAAAAAAATCCGTCCAGTGAGTTAAAGTGCATCTAGTATGTTGGTGCCAGATTTGAAGAAGAGGATGATCAGTCAGGAGGAGAGACTCCATGAAGCCACACTTTAGCATACAAGCTTTGAGGGAGTATTTGAATATTGAGTGGAGGCAAAGGATGTCCAGAGAAGAAAGACCCTCTTCAAGCAAAGCAAGGGAGGGGTGGAGAGTCAGACTGGGAAGGTCATAATTTGCATGCCTGTGATAAGAGAATTAGGTAACCATTCCATGTGTACACGATTTCTGTCACTGTGACAAATCTGAGATAATCAACTTAAAAGGAAGGAAAGTTTATTTTACTTTATAGTTTCATAGATTTCAGGCCATGATCACTTAATATCACTGCTTTAGGCCAGTGATGAGGCTGAACATCATGATAGGGAGCACATGATGGAACTGGAGCCTAGTTGCTCACCTCGTGGTGGCCAGGAAGCAGTGAGGGAAAAGAAGGAGGCAGAATCCTAATATTCCCTTCAAGGGCACATCCCCAATGACCTACTTCCTAAAACTTGGCCCCACATCTCAAAGTTTATACCACCACACAATAGCACCATCCAAGGGGATCAAGCCTTCAACAGATGAGACTTTTGAGAACACTTAAGATCCATACCATGACACCATGTTTGGCATCTATTAATTAAATCTTAAAACCACTGTGCTTAAAGTTGTTTACATTCTTTAGTTAATCAGTGATCTCCTCCTCTTGACCCTTTATTTTATTTTATTTTTTATTGCCTCTATGTGGGATGATTGATCTGAGTCTGCAAAGAGCAAGCTGGCCCCAGACTTCTCCAAATCCACATTTCCTTTCCTCCAATTCTTATGTGTCCAAAGACAAGGAACCATTGACCCTTTATTTTAATAACAAACTATCCCATAAGTCCCATTAGCAATTAATACAGACAGCTATAAGTATACATGACGTGCTTATGAACTCAAGATTCTTTTAGTTTTGTTGATCATTAAAACAAAAACAAATGCACATCAAAAATCAGAGAAAAGATTAAAGTAGATAATCTTAGAAAGTAACATAGTATTCTTGGGATACATATTTAATTTGCTCACTAATTCTACCTGTTGCAGACATTATCGATCACAGCTTGACCTGACTTTACTTCCTGCCACCCACCCAGAATAGAACACCCTTTTTTAAAACTCAACTACATTTTGAATGTTCACTATTTCTATAAAGGCTTTTCCTCAGAAGCTGTCATCTAGTTTGCATAGGAAGTCATTTCAGTGGCATTTATTTGAAGCCACTCTGATAAGCAGGCAAGATTGTCCACAAACTACTGAAAGAAATGGCTTCATCCAATATTCTTGGAATTTCTTATCATTTGGACATTGCTGCCAGCCATCTCCCTCATGTTAAAAGAAAGCATACCACATTAACATAAGCAACATGAGTCCCTGTGAACGTGTTTTCCCCTGGTAAAAAGAAAATCGTAGTCACTTCATTACCTGCTCTATGTTTCTCCTTTTCTTCTCCTGACATTTTCCTAAACAAGACTGATTTCATTTCCTACCTTTATCATCTGATAATAGAAACCAAATCACAGTTGTTGTTAAAACATAGCATTTTAAAATCTCTGGTTATAGAAAACAACACAGTGAAATGATTTCTTTGTCCAGCAAACTGTCTCACAATGAGAAATTATTGAGTGGAGAGAGGGTGCAATATACTGGTGGTGAGCCCTGTGAGAGGTGAGTGTTAGATGTGAACTCCTTTGGGGTATCAGCTGTCCTTATTCATTTCCTTATTCCCAGAAACTAATACAATGTCTGGCAATAGTAGGAAAAACACACGTCAGTTTCACAATTTTAGTCAGAGATAGTATTCTGCAGTGTGTGAATGTATAATGTAGAAAGCGATTAGGTAAATTAATGCAGAGTGTTAGGATAAAGAAGAGTCCCTGTTCTGTCACTGTCATTAGTGTGAATTTCAGTATGACACAGAGTGTTTGGCAGCTCTGTCTCTAAGAAGGCAAAAAAACAGATTAAAGAAGAGATTAAATGTGCAGATTCTTCACCTGAGCCACTCAAGCAAGTAGCCAGATGATCCATTTTTCATCAGTACATAAGTAGATTGCCAGAAGCTGAACTGCCTCCTCTGCTCTGCTATGTCCCATTTTTTGGATACTTAGTGAGCAGCTCATGTCTCTCAATCTGTTTATAACCACAGAACTATAAATACATGGTCACCCTCAGGCATCCTATGAACAATAAAAGTAAGTTTCCAAGAAGAATAATACTAAAAATCAATGAACTATATTAATACGGTATAAGAACAAAGTCTTTGGCTGGTACTTTGGTGGTATAGGATGGAAGTTCATTGAAAATTCTTAACTAGAAGAGATGTTTATGTTACCTCAAGATATCACCTTTGTCTTTCCCTTGATGTTGAGCTTTAAATGAATGAAGGCAGTTTTATAAAAATCCTATGAAAAGAGGCTTCATCCTCCATCTCCAAAGAGGGAAAATCAAACAAAATTTGGCTAACTCTGGAATAATCTCAGCCCCAGATTAGAGATTTAACATGTCTAGGGCAAGGTGTTACAAAAGGTCTCTCTAGAGTCCCTGAAAAATGCAGATTCTAATTGCTAAAGAAAATTGAAGGCCACCATCCAGCTCTAACCCGAGACCAAGAGCCCATAACCTAAGTCATGCTTCTGAAACTCAAGTCATCCTGCATTGAAAGACTCTCCGATCACAAACACAAAAACTTTGTTCTGATCCGCCTGAGTCAGTAAACCAATAAGATATAGAAGAGTCAGCTTAAACAGCTGTGTTTGCCATAAAAAATAATGATAATGTATGATAGTCATGAAATCATGAAAAGGTCAGAATATTTTCTCCTTTATGCCTTGTCAACCGTCATAACTACTGTAAGAGGATGTTCTCACTACTCGGTTTGACTTCTTCCTGTTCTGTCTGTACTTTTCATATGACTATAACTTTTAAATTTTTCCTAAGTTGATCTTATTTTATTTTTCATGCTGCATTCCTCACATATCTATTAAATCAGAATTTTAAGAAATGGGGAGTTTTGCCAATCTGGCAAGGTTCTCAAGGGATTCTTCCATATACTGATGTTTGAGAACCACTCGTGAGCATTAACTGGTTAGTTTTCAGATAGCATGGTGAAATCGTGAATCACATCCCCACTTAAAATGCACAAACACAGACTTATTCAAGGAGAATCACCTGCAGAGGCAGTTGTCCTCACTAGGTTCCTTCAAACAGCTGCTTGTCAAAGCATTTGAATCCATGTGTAATAAAATACTTTCAAATTCTGTACTGCTGAATCTTGCCAAAGAATACAACATTGAATATTCTGTTTTACTATTCATATTAAAATATCAATTACAGAATTTTTTAAGAAATCACTAAAAGATGTTTAGTTTATCTCTTCTCATAGATATTCCAAAATTATCCTGGAGTCAAAACAGTAAAGGCAGTTATTTTTGGCTTATGCCTTCTCAGCCCCTAATAGGACAACTGAACTACTTTTGCAAAACTACACTTTGATTGTCATACAGTGTGTTACTGCAAGTTTTCTCTGGAATGTGTGTGATGAGCATATGATTGAGAACTTTCTTCAGTGTATCACAGTGCAGCTCCTTTATGAAGATCCACGGTTTGTTCACTAAGGGAAATAAAATAGCTCTTCCATAACCATAAATGATTGGTATCTCTGCTTCAGCTATTTGGACACAAAGAACCAAATTTATGGCACCCCTCAGTAAGTATGAGGTATCTACTATCACATATTTTATGATAAACTTTAATTCTAGCTGAGGGTACTTCCCTTCCTTAATTTTCTTTTTGGTTTGTGTTCATTATCTACTTCAATTCTGGTCTTGTTTTTAATAAGTTACGTCTGAGGTTTCTTGAATCACTTTTAGAACAATGAAGGACATAAACATTTATAACATTTATGATCCATACATACAAAATCATAAATATTCAAAATCCAACTGAATGTAATTCCTATTGTATGAATTTTATCTTTTTCCTTTTATATAAAATTTCTATTACACAACCTTAACCTTTAATATTACATGTTACCACACACAAAAAAGTCAGCAAAATAGTTAAAAGATACATGCATTTCTCTCTAAGGAATATTTAGATGAATATATAATGAGAAAAAAATGAGAAAATTCCTATTTCTAGGAATGGCTGAAAAAAAAATATTCATAATGTATCTTTTTTGTCAACACTAGCAGGCATACACAGCTTACCTGAGTACCAGTTGCTATCTCAAACCACATGAATGAACAAGTTACAATAAAGTGATTTAGGGTCTTAGGTTCAGCTTCTGCTTCATAATTTTTTCAGATAAAAGTCTTTTTAAAAGTATAACATTTAGTGCCAAGAAATCAATTAAGTTAAAAAATTGCTAACCCTGCCAATTACCAGTAATATGAATGGAACCCTTTTGCATCATGAGAGAATAAATTAAATGAGAAAACATAGTCAGCTAAACCAACCCTGAGACAGAGTTCTCTGTGGGCAGGCTCTTTGAAATGAGAGATGGAAAGCAATGAAGGAAAAGGTATCTGAGTAATTATGCAAAGACTTCCAAGTGGCATTCTGCCCAGAAAACATTATTGTTTTGTCCAAAGGCACAAAAATCTATGGAGACCCATCTGACCTCATCATTTCAGGGCAGAATGAGACTTTCCACAAGAAAGCCCTTTTGATAAGTGAAGGCTTATAAATTTTGTGATAACTAGAAATAAAAAGATCAAGATATGGATATTGCAGTTGAATTCTAACACAGGTATAAGCTTAAAGCGTAGGAGTCTAAACACAGAGGGGCTGCAGATTCAGAGATTAAGAATTTCATGCCATTTCTGTATCAGATGCTGGATAGGACCAGAGAAAGTGGGAAGCAGGGAGAGGTAATTGCTTTTTTATGTTTTGAGTCTTTTTTTGTGGTTTTGGGTAGTGGTCAACAAACGACAGCCTATGGGTCATATATGCCACCTGTTTATGGCAACTTCAATGGTGGTTCCAATGACATTTGCTTCTGGTCTGGTGCTATAATTAGATAGACCATGTAATTGAATGTGTCATGTGACAGGATAACTTTTCTAAGTTAAGTTCTGCTAAGTTGTTGTTGTTGTTTTCCATCTTTTTCCTTGGTTATACATGTCTGGTTCTGCCTGTTTCTATTATTCTCTGTTTCCTATTCCTTAATTTCTCCAGAATATTTTTATCTCAGTAGCTCACTAGATTACATCCAAGGTACTTCACAATCATTTTTTGATTCCTTGAATTTTCTTTTCAGTGGTGTTTACATTAGAATTTGGCTAGAATATTGAGTTCTTATTTCAAGTCTGAAGTTTTCATTTACATGATTAATTTTTATATCACCTTTTCCTTTTTTGTTTTTAGTTGTTCCTTTTGTGAATATAATTTATTATACTTATGAATATTAATAATCAAATACTACAAAGTAAGTTTTAAATTGTTTTTAATTTTTATTTTCTATGCATCAATTATTTACCCGTTAGATGATTCAGCAGCAATCTTCCTAGGCTTGACTTAAAAAAATATCTATTTATAGGCTCATCTTAAGTAAGAATGCTGTTTTGTTGTTGCCACTGTTGTAGTTTTTGTTGTCTTCTGCATACCCATATTTGGCTGGGAGTTTTAGGCTTCTGCTTAGCTCGTATTCTTGCCCCATACAAAAGTACCTCTAATACTGGAAACCCAGAGCATGCTGAGGAATATTATCCCCAATCATAGTAGTAACAACATGTAGGTGACAATGTTAGTGATCACATGGCTTGACACATTTTTTTTCCTATTTCCATAGGTATTCAACTTCATTATCAATCAGACTATCTTTCAGACTCACCTGAGAAACTGACTTCACACCAAAAAACCTAGCTCTAGTCCTGTTCTTTGCTCAGGATATACCTATAGTGTCCCTCCAGTGTCCTACCTCCAGACTCAGCACAGTCTATTTGATGCTTTGTGTTATTCTTCTATTTCTGGTCTCTAGAACATCTCTTTTTTTTTTTTTTTTTTTTTTTGAGCATTGATATGGTGTTTTTGTTTGCTTGTTTCAAGTATCTATTTCTATTTTACTTTTAGTTTCTATTTATATTTTATTTAATGTTTCTATTACTGATTTGTTTTTGTTGAAAAAGAAAAAGAAAAAGGAATAAAGAAAATAGTGGAGGGACTTAAACCACACACTTTACCATGCCATTTTGAGAGGATAGAAGAATGAACATTGAAAAGAGAGAAATAATTAGACTGTGGAAAGTACCAGATCTAGATTAGAGTATACTTGTAGTACTGAAGTTAATTCTAGCTAAAGACTTTTGTGATCAGTTAATGATATATCTTTATTTTACTTATAAATGGCAGTGTAGATTAAGGTTAATAAACTATTCACTTAATAAAGGAGATTCAATTGTTCTAAACTCATCATTACTCTTAGAAATATCTACAGATTTTTAAATGATGGCAGCTTCAATGCTGGGTTCCAAAGACATTTGTTTCTAGCCTAGTGTCCTAATTAGACAGACCATGTAATTTGAATATGTCGTGTGACAAGTTATAATTATTTAACCTTTCTAGGCATCAGTTTTCTTTTTAACTAAATGAAGATGCATATAGGACAAGCTTTAACTCAGTAAACCTGTTCATTCTTAGGGCCATATTCCTGTGAAAAACTCTAAACAAAAGCGTCTTGAAAGGCAGAAAAATATCATGGAGGATACCTAAAGGCTAGTTCTTCCTTCCATTTAATTGTAGATTTTATTTGACCTTTTTCTCTCAAGAGGACACTGTTTAGTCAAGCATGTTAGCACACACCTGTAACCCCAGTGACTCAGGAGACTGAGGCAGCAGGAACATTCAAGGCCAGCCTCAGCAAATTAATAAGACCCTTTAGCAATTTAGAAAGATCCTATCTCAAATTTTAGAAAAATATAAAGAACTAGGGATGTAGCTCAGTGATAAAACATCTTTAGGTTCAATCCTTAGTAGTAAAAATAAAATAAAAGGTTACTGTTTTTCTACACTCACAGCTACAGAATGAAACAGATTTTACTTCCAGAGAACAATCAATTATATAACTATAAAAATTATTTGAACTTTCTTAATCAATAGAATAGGCTTGCAAAGAGATTACAAAAATTACATCCACAGGTAACTTTAAAAATTGAATAGAACTTGACATTTCTGTCAGATTCTTCACTTTATATCTTTCCAGCCCTGGATTATGAACCCAGTAACAACTTTCATTTACAGAGTTCAACCTGCTGTACAGGTAGAGAAGTAGAAGTCTCATGATACAACCCATTAGCCCAATACTACCATCCCTTAATTAAAGCACACTGACTACTGGGGCCCTTACAATTATGCTTCTTGGCTTCCTAGTTATTCAGCTTAAACATTTAGTATTCTTCAATAGCAATTCAATATATGTATTCAAAAGTTCATGCCAGTTACCTGCTCCAGCAGCCTGTTAGGATCTTACATTCTGATTGAAATTGCTAAGAGAAGTGTTACATCATTCATTTCTTCTCAACGATGTGTTTACGGTCTTAACAATTCATGGCAGCCCCAAAGTCAAATGTTCCTACTGAATCACTGAATCTGTCACAAATTGCAACCAAATTTTTCCAATATTCTGGAGCATTCTACTACTGTGCCTATTTTTCCTACAAGCCACCCTAAAAATAAATCATCAAAGAAATTGTCTCCCCAAGAACTTTCAGGAGTTGCCTTAAGGTGCTATGAGCCAAGTGAGCACACTCCATGATTTATCCTAAGGGAATCCATATGACCTGTATGACAGATCTCAAGAAGAGGATGTGAAAACATCATCCATAAAACAGAGAGCTGCCAAAAATCACTAATGTACAGACAAACTTAGTCTTACTTAGCTAGGAATTCAATTGACTATATCTACTTTCTCCTCAATTTTTTAAATTTCAAACCAAGAAACATCTAGTTCAAGATGACTCCAGATTCTTCAAATCTGGGTTTAGGCTATCATTTTAAATTTAGATTTTAATTGATCCTTTAAATATGTAGACACTGACCATTGATCATCAAAGTCAATATCTGCCTGATTTTATATGTTGGACAATTTTTCAGTCCTACTCTTACAGAGTCCTGGTTTGTAGAAAAGAAATCTGTCTTCAGAAATCTTACTCATGGTAAGAAGTCATACTCCCATGTTCCATTCCCATGATCACTGCAGACATAAATAATTGACTTGCCTGTGTCTTCACAATACCTCCCCATAATACAATCTAAGTAGCTGCTACTAATTGGATGGAGTTTTCAGGAAAGATAAAATGTATTGAAATTCAAGGTTAAACCAGCACAAGTTTAACTCATAACCTACTTTAATTCAAATGCATAGTCAAAAGTTTCTTTCATACAGAAACTAATTAACGAATTTAAGTACTTACATCCTCCTTTAGTCCTTCTAACCTTCCATGCTTCTCATTCCTCACATGACCCCCAGCTCATATCACTTACATTTCCATAAAGTTCTATTTTACTAATTTATGATTTATTTTCTTGGCTCTTTGGCATTCGGTCACATTTGGTGGGGCTATGAAGGGTTCATTTTCTAGGAATTAAGAGATCAAGTCTGCCTAATGAACTATTTTCTGTGAACTTCTGACTGCACCAGCATCTGGCAAGAATCCATCCCACCTGGTATTTCATCATTATACTTCCTGAAATTTTCTTTAAGTTTCTGGCTCACTGCCATGTCTCACTATTCACTGATTCCTGCTTATATAGATGTGAAAAAATTTTTTTTTTCTTTATAGACAAACAAATTCAATAAAAGAGAATATTCACTAAAGTTCACACTTTTCTGCAATTTTCAAATTCATAGTTACTCATATCTCTTGTGATCACTATTCTTTCACAAGGGCATTTAATGAAATTTATTCTAAAATTATTTTTTATTTTTATGCTTAATGTTATGGTTTGAATATGAGGTGTCCCCACAAATCTCTGATAGTGTTGGAATGTTCAGAGGTTAAATGAGTAGACTATGAGAGTTATACCCTAATTGGTCCATCCTAGGTTGAATGGACTAACTGGGTGGTAACTAGAGGTAGGTGGGACTTGCTGGGAGGAGGTATGTTACTGGGGGCATGTCTAGAAGGGTTCATCTTCCCCTCTTTCTCTCTGCTTCCAAGTCACCATGAGATGAGCAGTTTCTCTCTGCACACCCTTCCACCACTATGTTTGTCTCATCTTCGGCCCAGGGCCAAAAGTCAGCCCATCATGGAGTAAACCTCTGGAACTGTGAGCCAAAATAAACTTTCCCTCCTCTAAGTGGTTCTGCTTGGGTACTTTTGGTTTCAGTGATGCCAAGTTAACACATCTACATACTTAATTATTAATATTATTTTACTAGCCATAAATATTTTCCTTTTTCTAATTTCCTTCCCAACAAAATTCTTTCACATTCACTAGTTTAAGTATTCAGAAAGTAGCTCATGAACTAAGTAACTGCTTGAGGGTAATTTCAAATTTCATCCTGGAAAAAATAAATAATTATCTTTTATTAAAAAATAAAAAAGGCAAAACTGTAATGTGTTAAAGAGAGACTCCACCCTAAAAAGCAAAACATAAAACTGAGAACCAGTAGGAACTTCATTAATTTAATATTAGTCTCTACCAGTCATAAGAAACCACACGATTCCTTTTGGATTTATACTCTGCCCCCTGGATCTCAGTAGGGAGCAGTAATACATGAACAGGAACAGAGTTCCATTTATTTCCCTTTCACTACCTAACAAGATGAGATGGGTCAGAGGAAAATGAAGGTCCATGAAAGATGGCCGTGACCACAAGCACAGTTCATATACTGCAATGTTCAGGAACTCTCTCTCCCCAAGAGAGCAGAATGAGTTCTGGAAAGATCTTTGGTTTCTTTTGCCTGCAAACCAGTGCTTGAAGTGCAAATTAAATCCTAACTTCCAATACAGAGTCTGTCACTCAAAGACACTGCTGGTAGCCGTTTGGTGGCTGAACTAATCTCATGCCAAGATAGAAGAATAAATTTCAAAGTAATTTGTGAAGTAAAATGTGAAATATAACTTTGAGGGACCCAGAATGATGTCCTTTATTAATTTGCCATATGGACTCAGAATGTGCAGTAAAATTCTGCAATACCTTTCTCTACAATGAGTTTTGCCTTTGCAGGCCCAGAATAATTTTCAAATGCAAAGTCAGTGATAAAGCTAATGTACATATATTTTGCAGTTTGGGGCATCACAGATAGGCTTTCCAATTATTTTTTAGTTTCAATTAGATTGGTAAATTTCCCTGTAGCTCATCTATGTCTAATCATATAATTACATTCCATTTAAGTGAAAACGAGTAGCTAAAAATGTTTGCATAAAAAAAGCATCAGATGATGAAAGTTTTCTCAAATTCTCTTTCTTAATATTCCAAACAAGAATTTCAGTGTCATTATTCTCTGGATCATAGATCTTGGAGCAAAGATTATATAAAATGTTGAGCTGGGGTAAGCAAGATGCAATGAAAAAGAAAATTTAACTCACAAAATAGAGGTTAGTGGTGAGAAAAGTAAATTTGAGGGTTCAATTTCCAGCCCAAAACATTGCTAACTTTCAGTGTCTATGAAACATAAATAGTAGTGATACCTACCTCTGTTGAATATGGCTTTTGGGAACTTGTTCTGCATTGGGCCTTCTTCCTCTAGGGGCAACAATATATGAAAACAGTTCCCATATGTTCTTAGAGCTGTAGTTTAATTTTCAAGATATGTTCTACAATTATTTGTACTTCTACATATTTGCACTTTTATATTCATTTGTATTTCTGCAGCAAATATGAGACAAAGGCAACCTTCTTACTCCTTTTGACTATGGAAAAAAATGGCATGGAGATGGTGATATTGTATTTCTCTGCAGTAATATTCCAGAACATAGCACAGTTTATGAAGGTCAATAAGTCATTGTGGAAGGGCTGTGCCAGACGAGGCATTTCAGTACCCAAATCAACAACTTCATGTGAGTTGATGGGGAAAGTACAGTATTGGTAGCTAGTGATGCTGTTGGTTTCCTGGCCTGTGAATTGCAACTGTGATCATTCCACCTCACCGTCCCTTGACTAGTTCGTTCCATGGGGGTGTGTGATTTGGGCTCAAGTGAGGCAGTCTTGTCATGTTGGGGGGGTCATTCTTGTAAGTTCATTCAAGAGCCCGTTTTAAAAGACTATCTAAAGATTTTGTAAACTTCTAATTCCCCAGGTTGTATCTCTTTTTCATAAAATTTACATACAGTGGAACACATCTCTCTTAAGTATAAAATTTGATAAGTTTTGGAAAACTCATCAATGTATTCCCCATGGACCCATCAAATTTGAAAATGTTTCTCTTACCATAGAAATTTCCTTTGTGGCCCTTTCCAAGCAATCTCCACATGCTCCTGCTTTCAATAACCACAACTAGTTTTTCCTCTCATGGACATGATAGAATTGGATTTCATGGCATGTAGTCTTTTGCTTCTGGCTAATCTTGATCAAAATAATGATTTTGATATATTACCCATGTTGTTCAGCATAAAGATATTTTCTTTTATTGCTTGTGGAGTATTCCATTGTCTAAACATATAAAAATTGTTTTCTCCATTCCCTTATTGATTAACTTTTGAGTTTTTTTTTTCCAATTTGGAGCTATTATTAATAAAACAGTTGTGAACAGTCTTGATAAAACTTTTGTGCAGAACATTGTTTTCCCCCTTAGACAAATATCTAGGAAGGGAATTTGTATGTCAAAGGTGATGGTTACATTTAACTTTATAATGAAGTGCAAGTTTTCTGAAGACTGATTTCACACCTTATAATCCTACTAAAAATGTATGGAAGTTCCAATTACTCCATAGTCTCACCAATCTTTTTGAATTTTGTTTTATACTAACTGACATAAAATAGTATGTACTTTTGGTTTTGACTTTTGCTTATTCAGTTTTTTTTAAACTATTTTTTTTCTTTTATTTGGGTATATTACATAAACTTATCCATTCTCCTATAAATGGACTTTAATTTGTTTCAAGCCTTAACATCTTATACATAAAACTGCTGTAAACTCCTTTGTATAATTCTTCTGCAGTTATGCTCTCATTTCTCTTGGGTCAACACTCTACAAGTAAAACTGAACAGTCATTTGTGGATTAATTTAAATACATGTTATATATTTAGATTATATTATGAGAAATGACTACAATTTTCCAAACCAGTTGAAACGTTTTGCAGTATCAGAGAGATCATTTCTCTAAAGAGATGGGAGCATTTAGTGTTGTCAGTATTCACTTTACTCATTCCTGTGTTGTGAACTAGTATATATCAGTGTGGTTTTGACTTACATTTTCATATGCCTATTGGCTTCTCATAAGTATTTTTGTGAAACAACTGTTCAGGTTGACATTTGGAAAAATGAGTTGTTAGCCTTTATATTGTTGATGTTGTGATCTTGTATATTCTGACTCAAATTCTATCTTAGATATATGTGCTGAAAATATATTTTTCTATAGTTTTCTATTAAACTTATGATGTCTGCAGAAATTTCAGTGTTTACAGAATTTCATTTTATTATTAGTTTTCTTTCACAGTAAGTCTATGTTCTGACCAAGTAAACATTTGCTGTCCTAAAGTCTCGAAAGTGTTCTCTAGGTAGTTGTAAAACACTTCCAGTTTTTGTATTCTATTTTGTCTATGACTAATCTCAAATTGATTTATGGAAAGAATGAGATCGTTGCCAGGAAATAATTTTCTCACACATTCATGTAATTTCAGCACCATTTTTTAAAAAGTTATTTCTCAATGGATTACCTGGTGGCTTGTTGAAAATCATCTGCTCGTTTGTAAGGGGGTTGGTTTCTGGACTTTCTGTTCTGTTTGATCTGTTTATCTCTCCACCATATTCATGCCACACTGGTTTGATTATTGTAGCTTTATAGTTAATGTTGAAATCAGATAGTGGAGGTCCTCCAAGTTTATTATTTGTCAACAGTGTTATGGCTACTCTTCATTTTTTGCTATTTTCTTTTATTGCTTGTAGAATAAAATTTTAGAAATAGCTAGTCTATTCAAAAGAACCCACTTGAATTTTGTGTGGATTACCTTGAATCTCTAGATTAACTTAGAATTTTTAATTTTTCTTACTAATTCATGTTACATTTCTATCTGGTACTATTTCTCTTCATCCCAAATAACTATTTTAGCAGTTCCTATAGTGTAAGTCTATTACAAATCTCTCAAAATTTCACACGTTCATTTCAAAAGATATTTCTCCTGAAAAGAGAATTCTATCACAGTACCCTTTTTTCTTTTATCAAATGAAAGCTCCCCAACCATGGTTTCTGCTGAGTCAGCAATGTTTAGTTTTGTTACCTAGTGTACAATATGTCTTTTCTCATCTGTTTTAACCTATTTATGCATTGACTATAATATGGCAGTTTGCTGTTCTGCTTTTTCACTTCACTTCTTAGAACTATAGATTGAAGTCTTTCATCAATTTTAGAAAGTTCCCATGTAGCAACTTTTTAACTATCTCCTTTGATCCATCCCTTCTCTCTCTCTCCTCTCCTCATCTCCTACTCTGAGTCTCCTGTACACCAGGGGTTATCAATCAGAGGCAATTTTGCAGGGAAACATTCATAATGTCTAGACATGTTTTTAGTTGTCAAAACTACAATTGGGATTGCTACTGTCATCTACTGGGTAGAACCTAGGGATGCTAATAAACATCTCACAGTGAGCAGAACATCTCATAACAAATAATTAGCTGATTCAAAATGTCAGTAGTGCTGAGGTTTAGAAGTCATATGGTTTTAGGTCATATAAGATTTCTTTCATAGGTCTTATCAAATATTTTATTTAATTCTTATTTCACTCTCTCCCACATTTCAGTTTTGTTATTTTCTATTGAAAACTTCAATTTTATTAATCTTTTCCTCTGCTATATTCAATCTGTTGTTAAACCCATCCATAATTCTTTATTTTCAATATCATATCTTTCATTTCCAGTATAATATTCATGTCATTGTTTAAATTCATCATCTTTTTTCTCATATTCTTTTCCATCTGTATCATTTTACAGTATCTTTGCAACAGTTCCAATATCTGGGCCACATCTAGGTGGCCATTTCTAAATTGAGTAACTATTTTGTGTTTTGATTACAGGTCACATTTTCAAGCTTCTTAAAGTGTCTTCTTTTTTTTTATTGTATGCAGACATTTTATGTAATAGAACAATAGAAAGTTAAGTAATATTTGTCCACAGAAATTGGTAGACCTCTTTTCCTATGCTTCCAGAATATGATCTATAGTCAGGCTGAGTTTAGTTTGTGATACATTTAGTTTGGTTGAGTTCACTACTAATTTAAGTTCCTGGAGAGTAAAATGGCTTGATTTTCTTCATTAAGGCTCCTGATATGAAGTCTATTGGGATTCTGGATTTGCCTGTGTGTACTTCTCAAGAAAATTGTTAGCTTTTGGGAAAGAATTCTCAGTACTCTCCCTGATTTGCAGGCTCACTGCAAGGACTTTAGGTTGCTGAAAACTGTGTGCTCTCTAGCACCACCTCCTGTTTTCTGGTTTGGGAGTTTTCTCTCAGCCTTGCTGCACAGCACAATACGAAGTAGAGATAATAACAGTGAATATACAGAGAACTCAAAAAGCTTAACACTACAGAAACAAATACCCCAATGAATAAATGGGCAAAGAACTAAACAGACTCTTCTCAAAAGAAGAAATAGGAACAGTCAACAAATACATGAAAACATGTTCAACATCTCTAGCAATTAGGAAAATGCAAATTAAAACTACACTGAGATTTCATCATTCAGTCAGAATGGCAACTATCGTGAATACAAGTAACAATAAATGTTGGTGAGGATGTGGGTAAAAGGGTACATTCATATATTGCTGATGGGACTGCAAATGAGTACAACCACTCTGGAAAGCAGTATGGAGACTCCTGAAAAAACTAGGAATGGAACCACCATTTGACCCAATTATACCACTTCTCAGTATATATCAAAAGGAGTTAAAATCAGCATTCTACAGTGATGCAGCCACATCAAAGTTTGTCACAGCTCAATTCACAATCGCTAAGCTATGAAGTCTACCTAGGTACCCTTCAACAGATGGGTGATAAAGAAAATGTGGTACATATACACAATGGAATATTAGCCAAAAGAAGAATGACATTATGACATTTTCCAGTAAATGGATGAATCTGGAGATTATCATGCTAAAATGAAATAAGCCAATCCAAAAAACCAAAGGTCAAATGGTTTCTCTGATGTGTGATGCTAACCCACAACAAGATGGGAAGGAGGAATGATAGAAGTTCAGTGGATTATATAAAAGGAAATGAAAGTAAGGGAAGGGGATAGGAATAAGAAAGACAGTGGAATAAATCTGACATAACTTTCCTATGTACATATATAAATATACCACAGTGAATCTCAACATCATGTACATCCACAAGACTGGGATCCTAATTAGAATAAGATATGCTCCTGTTTGTATAAATATGTCAAAATTGACTCTATTGTCATGTATAACTAAAAAAACAAATAAAGAGTGGGTGTACCTGTTTTATGTGTGTGTGTGTGTTTTCCCAACATTTTAAACCTACAGAAAAGATAAAAGATAAATATAAGACTTTCAATTCACCAATTTTTAGCACTGAGCCACAACTAACAACTATTATATATATATATATATATATATATATATTTTTTTTTTTTTTGGGATTGAACTCAAGGCCTTGTGCTTGCGAGGCAAGCATTCTACCAGCTGAGCTATCTCCCTAGCCCTATATATATGGATATATATATTCCATATATGCATGCTTTTATTCTGAGCCATTTGAAGGTAATTTGTTTATATATGTTTATATGTGTGTTTATGAATACATATACACTATATATGCTTTTATTCTGAAAGTAATTTGAAGACATCATAATACCTCCTGCCTAAATCCTTCAGATTCATACAACTTTCAAGGCTAAGGACATTCACATACATCACCACACCACTATCATACCTAACTATAATAACATTTAATATACAGTCCATATTCACGTATCTTCAACCACATGGGTGTACTGTTTTATTCTCAATCTTTGGGAGAAAATGCTCATTTTTTTATTACTATGATTCAACTGCAAGTTTGTTGCTGATAGCCTTTTATCAGAGTAAGGAAGTTTTCTTCTACCCCTAATTTGCTGTGCTATGTTATCATAAAGATGTGTTGAACTTTGTCATATACAATAGTCCAGATTTAAAAAACAATGATTGTTTTATTCTGTTAATTAAAAAAATTAGGTTGATTTTCTGAATTTTATATTTTGAATCATATACAGCAAAAGTCACATGTTCTGGTGAAAAGCTCTATAAGTTTTAATACATGTAGATTTTCATAATCACAACAGAGATGGGAGAAAGAGAAATTCCTACACCCCAAAGAATCATCACAGACATTCCATCTGCATTAACCTCCTCCCAATCCAACCTATACCCATTACTGATGTGTTCCGTTTTTAAATATTATCAGTTTTCCTAAGTGTTAAGTACATTAAATGGTACTGTAAAGAATTTCATATTGGCTTCCTTAATTTACTTAATGATTTGCAATTCACCATGCTGTTGCACATATTGAGTTTGTTCTGCTTTATTACTTAGAAGCATCCCATTAGATTAATTGATTTGTTAATAATAAGCTAGTCTTGAATTCTTGAGATAAAACCTGGATGGCCATGTGATAATTTGCTGTCTTTTGTTATATTGCTAGAATCACTTGATAATGTTGGTTAACAAGTGTCATGTCTGTTTCTCTATAAGTTTATTTTCTTCCAGTGCTACAGTTAGGTTTGGATATCATGGATAACCTGGAAAAAAAAACAATTGGAGAAGTCATTTTTCTCTATATATTTCCTGAAAGAGTTTGGGTCATACTGTTATTGTTTCTTCAATTGTATTCATTCATATGTTGGAATATTTTCATTGGATTGATTAAATATTTGTTACAGTATACCAGTGAGACCAGGATTATTTATATGAAAGCTTTAAATTTAAAAAAAAATAATTATTGTAATTGATATATGGGCTATATGGAATTTTTTTACATCAATTAGTTTTAGTATGTATGATTTTCAAAGATTTGCTCATTTCACAAAAGGGATCAAATTTATAATTGCTCATGATTTTTTTCGGATATTAGTAATTTATGTTTTCTTTGTAGTTTGGTTAAGTCCTCTTAAAGATTATTGCTATATTAATTTTTGCAAAGAACCAACTTCAACTCCTTTAATTTTCCCTATTTGTTCATTTCCTATTATATATTGATTTTATCCATTATTATTAATTTTTTTCTTATTTTGACTTTTTAAATGCTTAAATCATTCATTTGAATATTTTCTTTTATAATTTAAGTATTCAAATATCTTACAAAGAATCTTGTAACTATATCTCATAAATGATATGATAAATTTTTGTTAAAATTCACTTCTCAACATTTTCTCTTTTCTTCTTTGATATTAATATTAGCTCAAACTTTTTCAGAAGTGTGTCATTTTCTCAAAAATAGTATGAAATTAGTGCATATCTTATTTTTATCAGTTTATAATTTAATACATTGTGTCAAGCCAACACACTTAAATAATTCCAGTGTTTTTAAAATTGTTTAGATTTATTTAATGGCCAATGAAATAGCCCACAAATGGCATTGGCCTATGTGGTAAGCATTCTTTGTTCAGTTGTCAGGTGTAGTTTTCTCCAAATATCAAGTTGGCTGATATTGTTTTTTCATATCTTTCATATGCCTGTTGACTTTTTTTGTCTATTTGTTCTATAAACTACTAAAGAGAGGTGTTAAAATTTCTGAACATTATTATAATCCTTTTATTTTACCCTTTGGTTCTGCCAATTTTTGTTTCATGGCTTTTGAAGCCTATTATTAAGTATAAATGCATTATGTTTTACTGATAAAATCATTCTTTTATTATTATTATGAAATATTTCTTTATCCCTAACAATACTCTTTGTTTTGAAGTCTATTCAAGTCTGACATGAATATAGATACATCAACTGTATTATGTTAACTCTTAGCATAGTATGTAATTTGTCATTCCATTACCAACCTTCTTTATATTTAATGCACCACTATTGTAGACAGTACATAATTTGACCATGCTTTTGTTATTTGTACTGACAATCTCTGACTTCTATTTACAGTGTTGCTCTATTTACATTGAAAATAAGCACAGTGTGGCTGGGCTGATGTCTAACAATTTGTTGTCTGTTTTCTATTTATGCCTTCTTTCCCTTCCCTCTTCAAGGTTACTCAAATTACAGCATTTGTATTGTATTCTGCTTTATTTCTTCCACTTGATTTGTAGAAGAATGGACACCAGTATTTACTAAGAAAAAGCAAATCCAAACATGGAATGCGAAACTGTGAGCAACAGTCCTGTACTATGGCATCTAATAAGGGACATCAGTATGAATGAATGCTTGTGTAAAAAAACATAGTTCAACCTGGGCACAGTGGCTACCACCCATATTCCAGGTAACTGGTGGGAAGATAGCAAGTTCAAAGTCAGCCTCAGCAGCTTCATAAGGCAATCAGCTACTCAGAGACAATGTCTCCAAATAAAAAATAAAGAGAACTGGGGATGTAGCCCAGTGGTAAAGCACCCCTGGGCTTAATCCCCAGTCAATATATGTTTCCAAACTTTTCCATGAAAGGCTTAGAAGAAATGTCACCCAAAACAATGAATATATATCATCTAATGCCTAGATTCTAGTTTTTAAATGTCACTTCTAACTAGAAAGCAACAGCTTGGCGCTGGAAAAATAAAAAGTGAACATGAAACAATTCACTATTTTGAAAGTAAAGATGTGTTCAGACTATAAAAGGACACATTGAAAGGACACCAGAGATGACCTACTGATGACAGGAAAAATTAGACATTAATTTTTTTTTCCTTTAACAAACTGACTAAAAAAGAATGAATCCCTATATCCACAGAGAAACTTTTATAAAAAGTGAGAGACTTGGAGGGAGGGAGAGATCTTCCGTACAGAATTAAAGAAATGGAAAAAAAAATCACCTTTATGCAAAAACATGATAAATCAATTTAATAAATTTTATCAATAAATGCCAAAATCAGATCTTAAGAAAAAGACACATTAATTTGGAGATTTCTATATTCCTATGTTGTTAACTGATAGACATGTAGGGAAAAACTATCCATAAAGTTACAAAAAATCTGAACGACTCTATCGACAAACGTAATTAATTAGAAATTACAAGTGAACAATAAACATAAATTTCAAGCACACATAGAATGAATATTCACAGAGACCATATGCCCAGCCAGGAAGTATGTCTTCACAATTATCCAATAACAGTAGTTAGATCCATGAGCAATAAAATGTCCAGAAAATTGTCCAAATTTCCATATCAAACAAATACTTCTAAAAATCACATGAATCAAAGAACAATTTACAGCAGAAATTTAGAAAATATGCTCAAAAATAGCGAAAATTCAACATATCATATGTACTATAGGAAAAGTAGTAATTAGAAGGAAATTCATAAATGTTTATATTAGGAAATAAAGATAGAAACATTAGTAAATATAAGGTCACTTTAAATAAAGCTTGGAAAAAGTGAAAAAATTAAGACTGAAGAATAAGGCCAAAAAAAAAAAAAAAGTGAAAAATACTAAATATAACAGAAATAAATTCAAAATATATATGAAATATTTCTATAAAATAGTTATCAGGCAAATTAGAAAATCAAAATATAGCCAAGTTGATTCTTGTTCCAAAAATATCTTGCAAATTACTAATATCAGGAAAACAAATGTGATACCTGCAGAGAACCCATAGATATTAAAAAGACAATATGGAGCTATTGTGAGCTTTAGTTAAAATGGACAGAAAACAATTAGTTAAGACTGAGATCAGAAAAAGGAATCTGCATGTATATTGGCTAAACAAATCCACACTTTTTTGTCAAAAACTTTCCCAAGGAGCAATTTCAAGTCCACATATTTTGCTGATGAATTCTATCAAATATGTAAGGGAGAAATAATACCAATCTTAGATATAGTCATGGAGGAAACTAAAGTCAAAAAGACCTTGAGACATCTAATTTTAAAAATCTAATAAAGTCTTCAAGCCAAAACCTGTCAGATACTACCAAAAAAAGAAATTCATAGAATAATAGAAGCTAGAATTCTCAACAAAGTAATATTAATTTGGACTCAGAGATTTAAGTTTCATGATCCTGTTGGTTTATCTCAAAAATGCTACACTGGTTTAATATTTGAAAATAAAGCAATATAATTCCCCATACTTTTGCAATTATTTTGGGAATGCCCAAACAATTCCTCTATCATTTCCAATTCCAAAATTCTCCTTGTGGTATTAGGTAACATATTCACAGATTCTGGGAATTAGGACAGGGATATCTTTCCACATGGGGACTGGGGCTGCATTATTGTGCCTACCACAGGAGGCAAAAGTAATGATTTTTTCATTTTTAAGATTAGATTGCAAAGAAACTCCAGTGTCCATCTAGGGTTCCATCATGTCACACAGTGACTTGTACTAAGGGAAGCCATCTGCCATGTAGTGAGTGGCCCTGGGGAAAGGCCCACGTCAAACAGCTGATGCCTCCACCCAATACCCAAAAAGAACCTGAGACCAATCCATAATCTTGTGAATAAGCTTCTAAGTGGAATTCCTGTTCCCTGCAACCTTAGGTGACTATGGTCCTGACCAATGCCAGACTGCAGCTTTATGAAAGATGAAGAGCCAGAGATAGCCAGCCAAGCCTCACATGAATCCCATGTGACAGAAAATGTGAGATTAATGTCGGTTGTTTTAAGGGGATAAATTTGGGATAATTGGTTATGCAACAATAGTTAACTAATTCAAAGTCAAAATACTGATATTTATTTCTATATTCCAGAAGCAAATAACAGAAAACACAAATTTCAAAATTCACTTTACTGTAGTTCCAAAAAATGTGTAGACATAAATATAAAAAATATATGTAACAACGCTCACTAAAACCCACTTAAGCATCACATAAAAAAATCCACACTGATGTAGACAGACCAATTAGATGTTGGGACAGGATATAGGATCATTCTTGATATTTGCTGAAGATGATAAGGACTTGGTTTGATGTAAAGCAGAAACATGTTAGATTTATTTCACATCTTTGTAAAAATTTATATAATTTTTAATTTTTAGAAAAGTTGGAAAATGCAAAGTCCTCCTGAATTTTCTTTACCCAGAATCAACAATTGTTTGTGTTTGATCACATTCACTTTATTATTCTCATTGTCGCATTCACAGAATATAAGGTCCGTGAGGACAAGACATTTGCTGCCTCATTTGTTGGTTTATTTGTTTGGTTTTCTGCAGGTCTATCCCAGTTTCTGGAATAGTGCTGGTCATATAATAGACTGTTAATAACACCTGTTGAAATAAACAGTTCTTGACTCTGTGAAAAAAGAGTCTGACTGAGAGGAGAGCTGTAAATGTGGTAGGAAATAAACTCAGCCGGTTGAGTCTCATTCAATAAGCTCTATTTTAATAAGTCAGCAAAGCCCATCAGTACTTTTCAAAGGTCCTCAACTTCAGCATTAGTTTGGGATCTAAAGCTTCATTTTCCCTTCACATTGTATATTAGCAAACAGATGCATACAGAAAGGAAGGGATCTCTCTCTTTCTCTTAACATTTCTAAAGGCATTCTTATGGGAACATGTACAAAGAACTCTGCACCACAATATAGAAAATTATTCACATCTCACTCTGCCTCACAATTAGTGAAATCACCTGAGCAACTCTAATTATAAAAACCTTACATTTTCTCACAAATGTGTCTTCTACAATCTTCATATATATCTTCTATGTTACCTTGTAATTTCCTGAGGTACATATTTTATATAGAAGGGAAACCTTCAATGAGATGATGAATTCAAGTTCCATGATGGCATGCATTTTGTCCATGTGGCTTCACTAATATAGCTCCAAGTCCAGAACAGCGCCCAGAACATAGTTACGACTTTAATAAATACTTAGAAATAAATAAAGCAATTGTTCAATGTAAATTTTGGAACTAGGATTTGTCATGGCTATCTAACTCTAGATTTAGCACCTTTGCATCTCATCAAAAAGAATTCTACAAGAACCATTGACTGCTGTATTTTCTAGAACCATTTAATTAAAAATGCTAACTTCTACATCTCTACCTCAAACAGGATGAAGCTTTATCTATGGACTTTTCACCTATTACTAGCTACAGAACTACCTGCTCAAAGTTACTAAAAAGATCATTAAAACAGTTTGCTAACCCTGTAAGGTTTTCTTCTCTGTCAGCCATCTTATTAGTGATAGCACTTTCTGTTCTTAATGTCAGATAGTTCTCTTCTAGTTAGCTGGAATTCTATTTTCTCCTTCATTCATTTGTTCACAGAACTTATACTTATTTTTCAAAGAGTTTGACAATAAGTGAAAGACTATGGAAAAAGCTGTGGTAACAGTTCCTTCCCTCACCGTGCTTAGGAAAATAAGTGCAAATTATTAAATTTTTAATTTTGATCAATGTTATATGAGAATGTTAGGATACAGTGAGATTCTCACAGGGAACTGAAAATATCTCAAATGGATTACACATTGAACAGGATAAAAAGAATGTGTATAACACACAGGATGTCTGCCAAAAGTTATAGAATCATTGCTAAAGGGAGGTAGTCACACAGACCAAGAATAGGTGCAAGAGAGTTACTTGATATCTACCCAATTTCTTGCTCCCTCTACTGAAGTCCTTCCTGAAGACAGGTGACAGTCATTAAAGCTGATCCTGTTTTTTTAAAGCACAAGTTAAGATGGCACTTCTAGAAAAATTTTGTAACTCATTTTATGCTCTTCTCCCTCCCATGACCATGGAGCCTCTGTCAGCCTAAGTCCCTAGTTGAGGAGGTATGTAGCAGAGACTGCAGCTAACTCACAAGGCACATGCAGCATAAGCAAGAAATAAACTATTTTGTTTGTTTCAAGTCAATAAAACCTCGGGAATGTTAGTGCAACATAATATGGACTATCCTAATTTATGTAGGTCAGGAAGTTGCTTATGTCCTTGGGCTACTGCTTGAATCAAGAAGGTTACTATTAGGGCTGGGGAGATACCTCAGTCGGTAGAGTTCTTGCCTTGCAAGCACAAGGCCATGGGTTTGATCCCCGGCTTCCAAAAAAAAAAAAAAAAAAAAAAAAGTTAGTATTGTACCATTGTACCATAATACTTCAACTAAATAGAGATGACATCATTATTTAGATTTACATTAGCAAACTGCATTATTCTTCCAGAGGAAGTGGACATTTAGCAGTTAGGTGATCCCAAATCATGTGTAATTCAAATTATCCAGAATTCCTTAGAAATTATTTCCATGCAGAGGTTTAATTTGGTGTGTTCTGGTCCACAGCAACAACAGAGAAGGTTATGAAGGTTCCTAAAAAGTGAATACAATTTGAATGCTTTAGGAAGTTCACTTGATTTACCATGAAAAGCACATTTTTCCCTTATGTCAATGAGCAAGCCTCCATAGAGTAAGAGTTTAATAAATATTTCTTCCCATAATCTGTGATTTTACTAAATTAACTCAGAAAATAATAATTAAGATGAAGCATAAGAATATGTTAAGATTGTTACATAACAGGTTTTCCGACGTGCTAAAAGCATAAGTAATGGAATACTAGATGTTGGTCAATGGACTTAAGTAATTAACCACATCAATAATTAAATGTCCCTAGTGAGGTGAAACTAATGACTAAATTTCAAGATCCAATATATCACAGTGAAGTATAATTCTTGCTTATGTGGTGCTAGCCTGGTATCAGTGACATAATTTAACTTTCTAATGACCTTTTCATTCAGATTTGATTAATTCCACATCAAGGCATTAGCTCATGCAGTGAGCCCTAATGCCATAGTAGATATTATAATTACCTAGCAGAATCAAGACCTAGAAGCACTCAGAATTACAATAGAAAATGTCATCATCTAGAAGTGCTTTGGCATTGGGAGACAGATGTAGGGCAAAATTATGTATTATCCTTGTAGCAATATAATATCTAGGTATCGGGGGTATGAAATGTGCATATAATCTCCAACAACTTCAAATTATCCAAAGTTATTAGCAGCAATACTCTAATACAAACAACTTGATTGCTTTTCAAAAAAATAAATCTGTTTTCTTTCTTTTCTTTTCTGCATTGGTTTCTAGCTGTTGGCTGCCTCCCCAGTATCCACTGGTCATATGCTATCTCCAGGGATGCTTTAGCCTAATAAAAACTCAGACATTCAAAGTTGCCAAACACTTTAAGAAGCCCTCAATCTATTATTGGAAAAATTAACAGTGCTTAAACAAAAAGGTGTTAGAGATTTGCAAGGAATCTCAGAGCAGGAAAGTATTTCCAAGAGAAAATAAAATGCACATTCTATTTTTCAGGTGGTATGTGAAAAAGTTTAATTTCAAGAAGGCTGAGCCAGACTCAGAATAGGAAAGTTCTTCAAGCAAAATCTTATCTCAATTTTTAACTCATCAATAAATAATTGTATATGACTTTAGCACTGTGCAGTTTTCAAATTATTTTCACAACTGATCCTCCAACAGTTCAGAGGAGGAACTCCATAGATCATATAGTTCTCCTTCCAGAGGAGGATACTGAGGCCAGAATGAGCTAACTGACTTAACCAAGGCCACTGAGTAGTAAATGCCAATATCAGTATTGTACTAATTTAAAAACCCAGGCCTTCCTTAGTTATTCTACCTGAAACTCCATCCCAACTAAATTCTGTGCTGGCTGTGGCTCATTGGTACCCAAACTCTTTGGGGCTTCATTTTCCATACCTACTTCATGAAGTTCTTATAGGATTAAATAATACAATTAAAAAAAATTCTCATTTTCTTGATCTCCAAATCAACAGTATTTATGTATCGTGCAATCCTACAATAAAAATCCAGCCCCAGGGAAATGAGAAGTTTCCTCTATTCTGAACCCCCCTTCTCTAACCCCAAGTATGTCAGCCTCGAGACGTCCTAGTAATCATGCTCAAACTGTGCTTCCCCATGTGGCTTTCTAAGCTTGCCTCCTCGGTCCCCACAGTCTTCCTGTTTTGTTAGAGTCGTATCTCTTTCTTCAGTAATTAGCTATGGCATATTTTGAGAAAGCCATTTGTTGATGAGGTGGTTTTGAGATTTCACTACATGAAAACATGTAAAATTGTAACTCTATATTGCCAAGCAAGTTCCTAATTTACCTCCTCATTCATCCCTCTCATTCAACCACTGGTAAGAGGTTTAAGACAAGACTCAAGAGCACAGTGAGGGAGAGTGACCCCCTGGGATGCCATTCAAAGGTGCCCGTTGGCCACATCACTAGGTAATTCTCCTTCCAGAAATTTTTTATTGAGATATTCTGTTTTGTTTTTTATGACTAGGTTTTCTTAGCAATCAGAACCATAGGTTATCTCCAAGTCTTCCATTCTAGTATTTTAAAATTTCTTGAACAATATTATTATCATTACTGCTCCTCTTCATGCTATTCATTTTCAACTGCTACTGATGCATGTTTAAGGATAGACTAAAATATAATTCAGTATAAACTGCCACCCAGTCCTCCTTATGTGTCCATTAATGGATTGTTTTATATCATAAAATAAATAATCTCCTGGTTTGGTGTCATTGCCAGCTCTTTTGCTTAGTAGTTTCATGGTCACAGTTTTGTCACACTCTCTGGAATCATCTAGAAAATGGAGATAAGTAATACATCCCTGCTTAACTAACCAAATGATTAAAAGTTTCAATTTTTAGTGTCCAAAACTGTTTTGTAAATAGAAAAACACAATACAAATGAAACATGCTGTTGTATTTTCATTTGTAATTCATCAGCTATAGCATAATTATGTATAGTTTTCTAGATATATACATGAGGTTTTAATAATTCTGAGTCTGGAAAAGACACTGGAGGGAATTCAAGGACACTTGCCTTAGCCTGCTGCAGTACTCTGTTGGGGAAATACACAGGTGAAGGAGGCAAGGCAGACACGATGACATTCTTGCTCTCTCAGACTAGGGTTCCAACCCACAGAGAAATTTCAGTAGACTGGATTTCAAGAGGAAAACCATTTTACCTTAAAATTTTTTCTTCTGCTTCTGAAAATGAACTGAGTATAATTGTTGACAATTGTGCTAGCCAGAAGTTTCGGTGGATGCAATTTGCTGTGAGTCATTCTGACCATGGCTTTAGCAACACTGTGTGGTACCACAAACACAATCCACATAGTCATTCATCTAAATAATAATGCTAGAGTAAGTTCTGGGCCCTGAAGAACCTGTATTTTAAAGGCAGTGGAGCAAAAACTATTCTGGCATAGTAATGGGAAAGAAATTGTTCGAGTACTTTTCTGGAAAAGAGAAATTTTAAAGTTTCTCAAACATTTTCTTCTTATTATTATCTTGGTCTCTAAGATCTACCTGGTCCATCTTTGAATATAAAAATATCAAGATGGGAGAGAGGATTTATAATATTGAGAACAGCGGCAATTTCCTTAGCTGTATGTTGCAATCCCACTGCCTTTCATTCTATCTGAGCAGGTTTTCCAGTGGCCTCTTTTCAGAATTCATAAGACCCAGTATGGAGACAAACTGATTAAAAAAAAAAGGCCTCTTTTATCAACACATAACCATTAGAAGTAATGGTGAATTAGGAGACATTAACACTGGGTGATCCTTAACTATAAATTTCTTGACAGGTTTAAACTTTTTATTCTTAAATGTATTCCAGGATTTAAAATGTGCTGCTAGAGCTACAATAAAACCTGGGTTTTTTTTTCTTTGTAGTTTCAACATCAATTCAATTCTCCTCATCCTCAGTCTCAATCTTATGCCAATAAAAAAAAAAGCACTTGAGAAGAAAGTAAACAACAGAGAAGGGCAATCTTGATAGGCAATAAGCAACAAAGATAAAAAGGGATAGGTAATGCTTTAGTGGAAAGTATCATTGTAAGAAGTGCTCAGAGAGGATTTCTTTCACTCATAAATAGGTCATACTCAAGGGCATTTGCAACATCAGCACAAGCGCTTCAAAAATATTATATGTAATTTCTCCTTTAAACTGATATTCAGAATTAAATCCTTCATCTCAACTCATGGACATCCAAAGATACAAAGTGGCAACATTTGCCACCAATACCTGGAAATTCATTTCAGAACAGGAATGTGTTTGTGGTGGCAGTGGGTATTTGTGATCAATATAACCTGACTAACTGGTCCCAATTGCCTGGGATTGCAATTGAATCCAATCAATTGTTGAAGAAATATAGAAGAAATGGATTAGTAATGAAATGCTAAAGTTTGTATTCTATAAACTAAAGTTCTTATTCTATGTAATATGTAAGTTTTTATTTTACATAATACTTATAGCACATTGCAATGGCATTTTACATTTTATAAATTTTATTTATAAAAACTATACCCATAAATATGAACTATGATAGTGGTCTACTGCTGCCACCTGTCATAATGGTATATTTCGTGTCTTCTGAAAAAAGATCAATGATTCTATTTTTATTAGCATTTTTGCTGGGTTCCCGAAAATACATATAACTTAGTGAAATAAGTCTTTGATGTAAAGTCACAGGGTGGGGTTAGATTCACAAAATGAGGTGCTACCCACGAGAGAATACATTTCATCTAGAGAAAAATAGTAAAGTTTGTCAGAAGTGGCAAAGAATGCAACTGATGGAAAAAAAGTTATGTCTTAAGATCATGCCTGAGCTTTAATTTTTTTTCTGCTTGTGGGTAGAATATGAATGTGTGGAGTCTGCTTAAGTAGATATCTATCCATGACCTCGAAAAACTCATGATGTAGTATTGAATCTTGGAGATAAAATTAATTGATTAAAACCTCTGACACTAAGCAAACTTCCTTTAAGACTGTGAAGAACTTATTTTCAAAATGTGAAAACTTGAAAAGTTAAGGGAGAGGGTTAGCAAGGGCTTTGTAATAAAAATAAAAGGCTCTGGGCTATTTATTAGCAGATTATCTATATTAACTCTAAGACAGATTAAAACACTTCAAACTCTCTTCGGTGGCAAAGCCTGATGTAATCACCTTGCAAGTTACCTTGGGTTTGATAATGCAAGTTTTGGTTTATTTGTTGTGTGGGAGCAAGTAAATAAAGCAAAAATTTAAAAATTCTAGTGATCAAGTGCTAGTGCATGAGAGAGGGGTTTCTGGGAGATAGAAGTCCCAGCAGGAGAAACAAGTAGTTCAACCTCCAACAAGGAAAGAGGTGAGACATCCTTCTTCCCCACTGCCTTAAGGCCTACAAAAAGCTATTCTCCACCAACAGCAGAGCACTTACATGCACACTGCAGCAGCCATCCCGACACCTGGGAACAAATGGCAGAATGTTATTTCACTCCTCTGAATAGAACCTTGCAATTTAAACAGCAGGATTTCAAGTGTTTTATCAACAGCATGCTACCATCTATGCTAAAAAAGAAAAAGGAAAAAGGAAATCCTCAAAAACAAAACCCCTTAAGGCATACAGAAGAAGGCTTAGTGAACTGTACGTTTAGAATAGAAAAGTTGTCACAGCACACAGCAAGATGGGAATCATTCAGAATGGTAGTGAAATTGTCTTTTTTCCTTTCTGAGCTTCCAACTATGCCCTGTACTTTATTCTTCCTACTGTGCAGGGAATAAGAATACACTCTTTAGAAAGTAACTGTTTCACATTGGCTACCTGGTTGAAATCTTGTGATTTCACCAAGGGTCATCACCCCAGAGAAACAGAATGACTCATTTTCACAATGTTAACAAGACCTGAACCCTGGTAAATTGTCACTCGATCACCCGATTAACACTTTGGTCAGTATAATCCCTGCTGTCACTGCTGAATATGATAGGATTCTTGCCTAAGGTTCTGCATTCCAGACAAAACTCAGAGATCACATGACTGTCTCAAACTTTATGAAAAGATGGAACAGAATAATAAAAATGTGCAGAAAAAAATCTGAGAATTCTTTTTAAGGCTATTGCTTAGTACATAGAAATCGTAAATACCTCTGGAGGTTTCAGTGGATTTCATAATGCTTTGGTGAAAGATACTTTGACCACTTATTCTAAGTTAATGCTTTCATTTCATCCTACAGATAGATTCATTATTTTATAATTGTGCATAAATATACCAGAATTCAAGATACTTTGAATTCTAGAGAAGAATTAGGCACTCACTTTTAGGAATTCATTGTCTACTTGAAAGTCAAGATATTGGTACTTGACATATTAGAGGGTAAAGGATATATTAAGCAATGTCAGAATTGTCAGTAGATAGTAAAAAGTCAGGATATAGATGGTGGTTTAGTTAATAAATGCCACAAGTTCATAATTAGGAAAAACATTGAGATGAGGTAGAATTAGAAATGGATCTTGAAAGGTTTGTTAATATCTATATGGACAGAGGTGAAAGAAAAAGTCATTTTCAATGTGGTCCCAATTAAAATGAACCTGTTTTATATGGGGACATGAAGGTGACAAAACTGATTTCTACCAGTGGTGTACATAAAGATGTTCTTGAAATTAAGGTTTGAAAAGTAAATTTGATTTAGACTGCAAAGTGATTTGGGTTTCGGCTTAAGGTATAAATTTCAGCGTTACTAACTTATATCCTACCTTGGTCCAAAATGATTTAAGGTAACTTACCAACATGTAGCTAATGAAGAAAAAATAATCTAATTTATACCTCAGAGGAAAAAATAGCAAAAAATATTTAAATTATTTGAGATATACCTAAGAAAGCAGTTAATATTTAAGAATGATGTTACAATGTGCTATATACATTTGCTAAAAATGATGAACAAAATTAAGTTTTATGATTTATCATAATTCATACAAAAAGAGGAAAACAAGTACCAGGTATTATAAGGCATGAAAAAAATGCTCAATAAAATCAAAACTGATACTAAGATCAGAGACCTCAAAAAGAACTTAGTAAATAACACACTAAACGATGTCCTCAACAACACAGCAAAATAAACAAACTAATTAATTAATAGTACATGTTTCCAGTACATCACTAACGGTGACACCATACAAAACCCTACATAAGCAGTCTTTAGGAATTGTGCTGTTGGAACATGTTTTGCAGTGGTTCTCTGCCTTCATTCGAATCAAAGTTTTTGGATTTTGTCTTGTAGGATATTGGGCACCATTACAGACTTTTGGGAATCTGATGCATGTTTAAAAGCACACAGCTGATAGACTTTCTTCAGACCCTTTTTGTAGCAAAAAATACAAAACCTTTGAAATAGTTTCATCTGTCAGCCAGTGAATAATGCCCTTAGAATTTCTCCTTTAGCCTTAACTCTGTGAAAAATACAACTCATTCTCAAAATGAGTGCCCTTCCCTCCATGAGTTGCCAACCAAATCTTGAAACAACATGTAAGGTAAACACAGGATTGCAGGAATCATTCATCAAAACTGGGAAAGCTTCAACCTGGACAGACTGACAGCTGGCTATCAAAAGCTCTATTGGCTTCTAAATTTCTGAGGGAGATTTATACTCCTTTCATACCTTGTACAGAACTGGAAAGCCTGCCCAGTGGAAACAGCAGTCCTTTCTGAAGAAGGTACTATTCAGTAGCAAAGAGGGAAATTGGCCGTGAATTAATAATCTTGTTTGGCAGAAGTTTCATGACACCTGCCAACACTATGCACAAAGGAAACTTTTCTCAGTCCTTCATTTTTTTGACTAGTGAATTAACTTATGTATTTTACAAAGGACATGCTTAATGCTATAATCATTTCCATCTTCTGACATCTATTTCATGCCTATCTTTGTCAGCCTAAGATATGCCACTTGTCAGTTATAAGTGAATCAGTGTATATAAAAATGTAAAAATACTACTTTACATTAGGGAGATATAAAGGGCCTTAGCACAAATTGACAAAAGTCACCAAATCTAAATTCTAAACTTTAACCTGAAATTGGCAACTTAAAGTTAAAATTTCTCACACAGACCTTATTGGATAACCTTAAAGTGAATAGAAATTCTAACAATTAAACTGTAAAATTTATTTTGTTGACCTCATATAATTTTTTGAATAGTATAAATATTAGGTATTTATTACAGTGATGATTTCACACTTTATATCTTCATATAATTATTTTATATATAATGGCATTCCTATTTCTTTCTAAAATTTATGAAAAGATATAACTTGTTTCAATATGAATAACATTCCCTGAAAAATAATAAATGTGGTTACCTTTATCAAAAATCATACAAAATTGAAATAAAATGATCTAATAAAATGAATAACCATTCTTTAAAAAATTATGTCATGCTATTTAGAGCAAAAGATCCAAAATGGAATATAGTATTATAATTCAAATATTTAAATTATTTTATAAATAGCAATGGTATCTTTGTCACATTATGGAATTGCTATAATAGAATCACTTTAAAATAGCTCTCCAAAAATGTCATTTAAAACTGTTATTATGAAAATAGACTACGAATAGTGTTATTGTGGAATGTATCAAATCAATACATGGCTCATTATTTTTAGCTTTGATTCTCCTGGATACACTCAGGTTTATTTCCACCCTTCTTATATACCTTTGTAGATCTGATCATCATCTAATAGAACCTGTAAGCAATTTTATTCTCTTCAGTGGTGTGTGTGCGTGTGTGTGTGTGTGTTTGGTAATGTGGTAGTCAAGCTGTAGTGTGGCACATAGGTGTTTTTGTTTTCATTATGCTTTTCTTGGAGGTGCATTATAATTCTACATAATGATGGAATTTGTTGTTACATATTTGTACATGCACAGTGTTTTCTCAAAGGACAGATTTACTTTTCTCAGTATCATCATAACTAACCTAGAAAATGACTACCTAATTTTAACTCACTTTTTCCTAAAAACTCAAAGAAAACAAAGGAAGCAATGAAATCAAAGAGCTTTGGGGTAATGAGAATAAAGTTGCAAGGCAACTAAGAAAAGAAGAAAAATTAACGGTAACGTACTAGTACCTGGCAAAAAAAAAAAAAACTTTGAAAAGTAGCTTATATTCTTTTATCACCCATATCTACTCATTATTAATAGCCATATATATTTTTTATATGGAAAATACTCTATGAGGAATTGGGGATTCTAGAAGGTATGTGAGTTTATTATGAACTCAATATAATTCCATACAATAGAATATTATTAAACTTCTATAAAACAAAAATTATAATGCATTATAGAATGAAAAGAATCTATGAATAAGGTCTATTCCATTTTGTTTATAAACAGATACATGCGATCATACACACATGTACATACACACAAATTATAATGGCAAAGGGAGAAAATCTGAATAAATAATTATTATGTGTCTGGTTGTAAGAGGGTGTTGAGTTTTTAAACAAACTTAAGTCTTTCTATATTCTCCATTTTTTGCAGTCAATATGTATGAATTACTAAAGAACAAATTTTATGTTGATTATCAATATAAAATACAAAAGGCAAGGATTATTCTACATAACTAACATCTAGGTGGAATTTGTATTCATTCACCTTTATATCCCTGCACTTGGTAAACTTAAACAAATCCACATCAACAATTAGTCTATAAAAAATGAATAAGACTTATTTTTCTATATAAAATGACTAAACACAATTCACCCTACCTTCCAGACTGACTATTGCTTTAAAAAGAAAAAAAGGACAAAATGCCATTTGAAAGATAAGGAATTGAATAGTCACCATATTTGTGTTGAATTTACCATTTTTTCCCCTTATGTCTTCCTTTATGTGGTTCTGAACAGTGCATAGTTCAGTAGTAGGTGTCAGAGATAGGGTGATTGAAGACTTAGGTGTATTAGCAGGAGAACTGAAAAAGGGAATCTAAAGACATCGAAAGGAACCAAATAGAACAAAGCACTCAGGAAACACACACACACACACACACACACACACACACACACTCAAAACCTAAATGGTATAGAATTATTTTTGAACTACACTCATCACCAAGTTGTGCCTGTATGTGTGCATTAGATACCAACCAGCATATCAAAGATGTTGAGAATTGACTTGACAAGGAAACATTCAAGTAGCTTCTATTTAACATTCAATGGAAGTTCTACCCAGTACAAAAAGGAAAGAAAAAGCAGATAAATGCACTAAGATTAGCAGATAAGAAATGAAAAAAATTGATAAAATGATTATCTATATAGAATCCCTGTAAACTGCACAAAATTAAAAAAAAAAAAAAAAAAAAAAAACCTCCCAGAACTAATAAAGGAATGGAATGGAGAAATGTCCCAGGACGTACTCTAAGGCCAACACATAAAATTCTATTTTATTGCTATTTATCTTAATGCATGGTTGAAAACTGAAATTTAAAACAAAATAATGTCATTTATCATAAAAAATGACTGGGTGAGCATAATCAAAGATAGGAGGTGGCATAAAAGGGTAAGTGAATTGAAAGGCAAAGATGGAAACAAAAAAAAGATCGTCTCCATGATCCATTCAACAACAGCAATCAGTTTAATATATGTGTAATTGGGGTTGCAGAAACAGACAAGAAAAAATGAAAAAAACCTGTTTGAAGAAGTGATAAACATACATATTTTCCAGAAATTATTAGGTGGAAAATGCAGCATATAGATCCAAGAAGATCAGCCAATTTCTAACCAAGCAAATAACAAAGAAAATCACACATGTGAAAATTTATAGTCAAATTAAAAGAGAAACAAACATTTTGAAAAATTTCTATCCACATACAAAATCTGGGAAAAGTTCTTCGAGAAAAAAAAAATTAAAAAATGTTTAGCTAGAATATTCACAGTTGGGAAAGATGAAGTAGACATAAAATTGTGAGGATACACCTAGTATGTTTTCATGTATGATTACCAACATAATTTGACCTTTTTCAATGTTTTGTACATAGCTTCAAAGGTGAGGACAATACAACTATATCATAATGTGAAAAATAACTTAGGATATTTTAGACAGCTTCTCCAGATTGTAGTAAAAGTGTCTAAAGGAACCCTTGAGACTTACTTCCATTATTCTATGCACAAAGACATGGAATCCACTTGGGATATCATCATGGAGATGAGAAGAGTAATCCAATCAAACATTTCTAAGTGCTTTTTTGCAAATTTTAATTTATATTTAACTTTGTTTGATCAAAATCTAATACAACTAAAAACAACACAAATTGTCCCTCTAACTTAATTATGTAAAAATTGATAATATTTGCATCAACAAGAAAATTGAAATGCTAATGATTAACTATATGAAAAGTATAAACATCATTCTAAAACTTATGGGATGTCGAAAATTGCTGCTGAAGACAAATCAATAATTTTA
Source organism: Sciurus vulgaris (assembly GCF_902686455.1). Classification (NCBI taxonomy): domain Eukaryota; kingdom Metazoa; phylum Chordata; class Mammalia; order Rodentia; family Sciuridae; genus Sciurus; species Sciurus vulgaris. Next base: position 71,173,975 of record NC_136468.1, on the reverse strand, counting down.
ATAATGTTCATCCTTAAAGGACCAAGGAATATAATTCCAATACTCACCTTTAAAGCCTAAAATAGGAATAACAAAATAAGGCAATAAAGTATGGTGGAATTAATAAACAAAAATTAAAGTTAGTCATATAAAAATTGGGTGTATATCTATTTTCTCATTTGTTTTTTATGCTTTTTCCTCTCATATGTTAGTTACATCTCTGCTAATCATGTTTATGTTCAAAAGAGTAAAAGCACATCAGAAAATTGAGAATGAGAAAAAGGATATTAAAAAGAGACACAGCAAACAGTACAGTAATTGTGATAGAATAGAGCATGGAATTCTATTGCAATAACCTAAAAATCTAGGGAAAAAATTTGTTCTATCAAGTTCATAATTACCAAAATTTTCTCAAAAATCAAAATCAAAACACAAATAACAAGTATAGATTAAATTAGACAACTAATTAAAGAAAAACTATTGAATGGAAGTCAATGTGAACTGGACTAAATTGGATCACTTTCAATCCATTATAAAACATTAAATTAAAGTTTATTTTGAATGCTTAGAAACAAGAGTGAAATAACCCTAATTAATGTTGAAAGTCAGCAAACCTTAATTTAAAAGCTTTATCAGGGTAGGACAAATTGAAAACTTAGGCTAATCATAGTTATAAATATAGACGCATCAAATCTTAATCTAAAACAGCTATATATCAAATGAGGAGAACATTATGACCACAGAGGATTAATTCAAGAATGTAAGATGCACTGAGTTGAACAGTGTTTTTGCACCCCCTCTCCCCAAAATATGTCCATGTTCTAATTTTCAGAAGATGTAAATGAGTCCTTATTTGGAAAAATGGTCTTTGCATGTATAATAAAAAATGTCCAGATGAGATCATCTTCAATTATCCATGAGGGCCCTAAATCCAATGACAAACATTCTTATAAAAGCAAAGAGGACAAAACAGGAGAAGACCATGTGCAGACAGAGGCAGAGACTGGAGTGACAAAGACACAAGGAACTGGAAGAAGCAAGGAGGGGTCCTTTCCCAGACCCTCTGGAGAACAGGTAGCCCTTGATTTCAAACTCTGGTCCCCAAAATTGTAAAAAATAAGTTTCTATGTTTTAAATCACAGTTCCTGGTAGTTTGTTATACAGTCTCAGGAAACTAATGCACAAGTGTAAAAGAAAAAAGCAGCCATTTTATTCCCTCAAAAGTAACAAAGCATTATTGCCCTACCAAAATGTTAAAAGTGTTTTTGCTATAAAACAAGCAGTGCCTAGATAGTAATACTTATGATGATGATGATGACTTAAGAAGAAAAGAATTAGCAACAACTCTGAAACCAATGGCTCTCCACTGGTATTCCTGGTCTCAAATATCCTATTAAACATGCCAAAGATCAAACTTCTTGCTAAATTACTGATGGTATTTTCTCATGAAAATGGAGATACTTATCCATTAAATCTATTCAGGAGGCAATATCTACCTTGCCTTCACTAATTATTTGAAGCAAACTTGGAATTTGTGGTTGTAGCAAGTATGGCTCTCTGGAAAATGGAAGATAATCAAATTATCTGTGAATCAAGGAAGATTAAAAAGGAGATTCCTTAACTGGAGTGGCTGCCTTCTTTTCTGAGCAACATATGTTGCTTAGAAAGAACCTCATCCAGTGTTAAAACATTTCCTCACACAAAGATGCTTTGGGGAACTATGTCTGATTTTTGTTGAACTCCTACAAGATGGGATGTGTCACTATTGCCTTATTTGCCATATGTGTTTGAATCATTAGTAAATTTGCTACTGGTGGGATTTATGATTCACATGACCCTGCATAACAGTGCAACCCTTGATGTTATCTCATGATGGGCTACTCACCTGAAGAGTCCTACAAATCCATTAATACAAGAAATCAAAATATAAAATTAATTTTACAAAAAAAGACATATATGTACTTGAATTAATACAAGAATCTGTTATAAAAATATAAACATGCCAAGATAAATGACTGTTTTCTATTCTGTAAAAAAAAGATATAAAAATTTAATATAAAATATAAAATAACTAAAAATGAATGAGAAAATGCAGGGCCCATATGAGGAAAATTATAAGTCTATTGGACAGAGGTTAAATAAGACTTCAACTAATTATTCTATAATTTTGGATATAATAAATAATAACTTTAAAATGCCCATTCTCCACAAAATTAAAAATAATTATAAATACAATTCTAATTACTATTCCTAAAAGATTTTTGATAAACAGTTTAGGTAAAATGTCTTCAAGTATATAGAAGGTAGATGTCAAAAGAAAGATAAGAAATATGCAAAAGGAATAACAGTAATAGGAATTGCTCTACCAGACACAAAACATACTCAAATTACACTTTAATTAAAATAATAACTTATTTATATAGGAAAAGTTTATAAAAAACAGAAAAGAGCATAAAATCTAGACACAGCTCAATACACATATATCCATATCCTTAATATAACACAGTTTGGTTGCTAATTCCATGAGAATATTATTCCTTAATAAATAATGCTGGCAACTTACCATGTATTTGGAAGAAAATAAATGGAAGGATAATAAATTATGCATACACAAATTGACATCTTAAGAAAAATCTAAGAGATGAAATAAAAATCTTCTTGTGTAAGAAAACTTTGAACCCATTATTAGAAACTATTAAATTTTTAACATGATTCAATAATAAAACTTTAAAACTGTTTTTTTTTTTTTCCTCTCTATTTTTATTTGATGCTAGGGATTAGGCCCAGAACCTCACACATGCTAGGCAAGCACTCTACCACTGAGCTAAATCCCCAGCCCCAAAACATTAAAACTTGTGTTAAGCCATTGAGAATTACTATAAACAATGGATTAGAGTTATAGAAATTGAGTGATGTTTATGAACAAGTTTTATAATATTAGTGAGATATATACAGAAAATGCATAAAATGTAACCATGTTAAGTATAGCAATGATAAAAATTATGTGTATGAATATGCATAGTTATATTTCCATGTATATAAATGTTTACATAGAATCATGTAAAACTGAAGAATAATGAAGCAGGTAGGGTAGTGTTTTGTTTTGTTTGTTTGTTGTACTACTAGGGGTTGAACCCAGTGGCACTCTACTACTAAACTACATTCCCACCCTTTTTATTTATTTTTATTTTTTAAATTTTGAGACAGGGTCTGACTAAATTTCCTAGGCTGACCTTGATGTTGTGATCATTCTGCTTCAGTCTCCTGAGTTGTTGGGAATATAGGCATGTGCCACTATGGTTTATGGTAATGTATAAAGTGGTTTGCTTGGGTGTGAAAAGGAAAAATCTTATGATTGAAAAGAAAAATGGAGCTTATAGGGAAAATGTAAAAACTGAAAAAAAATTTTACTTTAAAAAATGTAATATATTATTATATTTATACAAAGTAAAAACATTTGATGGGACCATGATTTCTGTTATGGTTTTGATAATGAGGTGCCCCCAAAGCTGCTATATTAATGCAGAAATGTTCTGAGGTGAAATGGTTAGACCAGTAGAGGTGTAACCTCATCAGTCTGTCCTAATTTGAATGGACTGAGTGGTAACTATAATCAGGGAGAGCATAGATGAAGGAAATGGGTCACCGAGGGTGTGCCCTGCAAGGGTGCCTCTCCCCTGTGGCCCCTTCCCCTACCTCATTCTGCTTTGTCACCTCACCATGAGGAGAGAAGCTTTCCTCCACTGGACAATTTCCCAGTGATATTCTGCCTCATCTTGGGCCCAGCATAATGGAATTGACCATCTGTGGATTGGAACCTCTAAAACCAGGAGCCCCAAATAAACTTTCCCTCCTCTAATTTATTCTCATCAGGTATTTTGGTCACAGTGACTCAAAAGCTAACTAAAACATTTTTAAATGACTGCAGTTTCCACAGGGAACTTTGAGCTAAGACCTGTTTAACTTCAGAGAGCTCAGATCTATCCATTAGGTTCAACTTCAGCAGAAAATTAAGCAGCATCTGTTTTTAAGTCTGACCTAAATCTTCATTTCACAGTACTTGTTATTTGGACAAATTAACAACAACAGAAAAGATAATATGTCTCTTTTCTCAGAAATGTATTGAAAGTTGGAATTTTAAAAGGTATTTTTGAATCCTCCACAAAAATAGAGTTGTATGCAACTAAAAGACACATAAACATCTTTTAAATTGGGAACGATTCCTTGTATCATTTCTTCTTATTTAATACTATTGCTCTTAATAAGTCCTTTAGGCAATAATAGCCAAATGTCAACACTTTTTGGTGGTGAGTGACCCTGGCGGAGAAGTTGACTCTTTGGAGTGGGAAAACATTAAATAGGCATTAACTTTTTTAAAATAATAGGTATAACTTGTAAAAAAGAAAGATGTTTACTCTCAAGAAGTGAAGAAAAACATGTCATGAGAGAATTAAATATTGAGTTCCTACTTTATAGAGTCTTTATGAAAAGTGGGCTTACTTTATCTCAGACAGTCTGCCTAAGAATTATTTAAAGATACAAAAACACTTCCCTTTTTCATCAGATGAGGACCCTAGGTTCACAGAATTTTCTAAGAACATTGTTTATCTATAGCGAGTAGCAGAGTTGGAATTTGAACTCAATGCATTCTTCATTTTTATCACCCACTTCTGTTTCTGCAACCAAAGTCATTTAAGAATGCCATCCTGTATCTCTCAAATTTTTCTCTTTTTCATTTCTATGTTTGATTTAAAAGTGAGTTTTGTTTTACCAGTTATAGTTCATAAAATACCTGGGGAAAAAAACTAGAAATAGAACTAGAATAAATATTATCCAGAGATAGATGATGAGATGTTTAAATACTCTTTTAGGATGAGAATGTTAAGTTGTACATGGAAGAATTGTATCATGATAGGCAAAAGCATGACATTTAACTATGGTTTTGAACAATTGTGCATAGGTTTCAAGTTTTAGTCTTAGAAATAGAATTAGAGTGACCTGCCTCAAGAACCCTTCTTTATCAGGGATGGCCAGGTAGTATCCCCATCCCCCCCAAAAAAGAACCTTCCACCATGGCCTTAAGGAACACAAATTCCTCAATATCACATGCTACTTGCACAAACTCAGTAGTTTAGTCAGCAAGATCTCCATTTCTGTACCCTTTAAAAATGAGTATTCAGATTCTAAGCCAAATTAAATGCATGAGATCTCAAATACAACAAAATTTTGCACAGAATATGTTGTAGGGAAGACAAAACTACTGTGCCCATTTCAGTCTTTTGGTGAAGTAAATTGCATAGTAAAGGCTGAGTACAGATGATCACAAACTTACTGTGTAGGCTTGAATGATGATGCTGTGGATGATATTAAAAGTAGGAGACTGCTATTATAAATGATTTAATCAAAGAAAAGCATTCTTCTTAGTTAACTATATGTATGTATCAGAGATGTGTATTTCAAAAGTTAGTGACTAGAAATGACTTTGAATAAGACATTTATTATAGGGATTTGACTTCATGCAACTATAGGGGCTGGCGAAAGACTGTTGGTTTGGTTATATCTTTTGCTTCGAGGGGTGATCCTCTAGTCACAGTGCTAGAGGCTGAGAATGAAAGACTTGAAGTTAGGGAGAGAAGGAACAACCAAGATCTGAAAGGAACAACCCAGAAACTGCATCTATCCATCCTGTGTTTGTCTTCCCTCATCAGTGCCACTGTTGACATAAGGAAAACTTGTCTTGGAATCACATTAGCAGCAAATTCCAGATTTAAGAAACTGTAGGAAGGAATTCTACAGAAGTAGTTGACCAACTTGCCCAGTTGCTACCCAGATACTGAAAGCATACATGAACTTCAACAAGCTGTGTCCTACATCAAATTTAAGTGAATAAATATGGTTACTATTTAACTTCCACCTTCCAGATCTCACATAAGTTTTTGCTGTGACCAACCCTAAACAAGTATATAGGGAAGGAAATTGTTGGAAACATTTTTTCTGCTTACCCAAACTGAAGCACTACAGAGCCAATAAAATCTATCCCTTCTCACCATGGTATGCATGCATAACTCTTTAAACCAGGCTCAATTTTCAAGTAAATACAAGAGGAATCTTCCTTCTGCAGCTACTATGTCATGCACAACCCAAAACACACTAACTCTCTACTTAAAATAAGACTTTTTGCTAAAATTAAGTCACAGTCTACCTTTGATATCATGTAAATTAAATGAGATAAAAGGGTAACTGCTATTAAATCATCTTCTGTTAGTAAAGAAATGGGAGAAAGGACGAAATTATTTAAGGACATTTATTTTAAAATATGGGAAATGAAGTAATCATAACTATTATATATCTTGTTTCTGAATTGATCCCACAGTTATAATGACCTTCTTAATACTATACATTCCATACACCCTTTGTCTTTAGCAATGACCTTGGTTGGGTAAGGTTTCTTGCCTTGTGAAGTGACCAAATCTTCTTTCTTGAATGGACTATGTCAATAGTAATTCTATGTTTATTAGTGTATGTAACTTTTCATGCACTTTAGTCAAATTACATTAAAATACTGAGAAAAGCCCTAGGAGTGCTCCTGCATTTCAATTTCAGACATATTGCTCTTTACTCCCTGTATTAGGTTTTTTTATTTTAAATTCCTGACTCCTAAATTTTCTTGAAACGTCGCAATGAACTCTTACGATATCACACAGTTTCTGTATACCAGAAATCTGGATGAGTCTCTGTCTCAGGATGTCTTGTGCAGTTTTAATCAAGCTAGTTGAAGCTGCAGTCATCTGAATGCTTCCCTTGGAGTCAGCAAGGGAGTGAAAGCTGGCATGCAATGTGGAAGCCATAGCTCTGGAGGACCCAGTCATGGAAATAACATCTAATATTTCTGCTGAGTTCTGTCCATTAGAAATAAGACACAAGGTCCACCCCACACTCAAAGAGAAGAACTACACAAGGGTATGAACACCAGGAGGTGAGAATCATTGGGTGAAGTATTATAGGCCAACCATAACACTGCACAGAAAAAGGTGTATGAAAGATGTAACAGAAAATATATTTTCTACTATCAAGAGGGCACCGTTGGCATTTTTATATTTGATAATACAACAATTGAATTTAAACACTTCATCTAATGAACACCACTTTGCTTACCTAATACCAGTTCTTCTGTATGATTGTACACAAAGCTTTTTATCATTTTAAAGCAAAGTGTTCAAACAGTAATTAATAGAAAAAATAGATTATTCCCACCAGTAGTACAATATATAATTCAAAAGCAGGGTCTTCTCTATATAAAGTATTTAATTTGAGAAAATTATCCTCACACTATTTTTTAAAAGAGAGATAATTCTGAAAAGGGTGTTGGACAGTAATTAGTCTAACCTCTTGACTGGAGAAGTGAGGAAACTCAGGTCTAGAGCTTTACCATGAGTTATTTGAGTTCCCCAACCATTTGATGGTAAGTCTAGGAGGGAATGTACTGGAGCTGACTTGTGCGCTGGTTTACAAGGGATAGATGTGCATTTCTCTACCCAAGGCCACTTTCAGGACATCATGTTATGCTTAATCCAGCCACAGTGGGATATTTACACCATGGAACTCTGCCAATATTATAAATCAACTCTTTTTTTTCTCCCATTGAGCCAACTTTTTAACATTTCACCAAGCATAACACAGGGTTCTGGATAGAATCCTGACTTTTTGATGTTCCATATTTCTCTGTCCACTACACTGGTTGCATGCATTTATCATTAAAACCCAACAGTGGACTAATTATTCTGTGTAACATTTCATCCTCCTCAACCTGACCTGTCCTGTGTACATAATGTTTCTTCAGAAGTTATATTCAATCCAATGCACTGTTAATGAAATTCAGGCTTATATCTCTATAGTAATTACTGTGCCCTGGTAATCTTTGAAAAGATGGATGTCCATTTTCTCCATTTCAAAATATTTGCCACAAGAAAGCAATTACCCTTATTTAATGCCTTGCTGTTGTGGTTATATTTTTAACACTGCAACAGTATTAGCCATACTCATGGCTTTTCATGTGATCTATATAACAATTAAATTTAAAAGCCTATTTCTTCTTATTATGCATATTATAGCAAACTCTTTTCATTTTACAAACTTTATCTCTAAGTAGTCAACAAACAGATACAACACAAAATATAAAGAAACCAAAGTTAATTTCAAAGTATTTTCATTTTAGAAGTAAGCATATTATTTGCTTTATCTTACCCTAATTTTCATATTCTTATTTCTTGACCTTTATTATTATATTTAATTATCATAACATCATATGGTCTTTTCTAATTAGTAGTAGTAACAAATAAAACAAATCTGTCATTCTGGAACTAGTAAAGACGGTTAGCCACAACGTTTCAATTCTTTGATGATTGTTTATTTAAACAAGAGTTTCAACAAAACTGTTTATTTGTAAACTATAATTTTGGTAGCTATTTGGTAACAAAATCATTCTTTAAAAATTTACATTACTGTAATTAATTATACATTCTATATAGCACAAGGATCTTTTCTTATAAACAAAGGGATTGCTTATTAAACGCAGAAGTAATCTGCTAGTTTTTTCTTCAAAATATGTACCCAGAATCTTACTATCTCTCACCACCTTCAAATCATCAGATCTGACCCAGCCATCTTTTCTTACTTATTTTAAGACAGTAGTCTTCTAACAAATTTTCCTGTTTCTGTTCTTACCTTCTTACAACCAATTTTCCACACAGTAGCCCCCCAAAAATGTCATCTTTTAAACAGTGTAAAAGATCTACTGAACCCTATAGTGACTTTGCATCCTACTCAGACCAACAGCCTAAGTCCATATAATGCCCTACCAACAACACATGATTGCCTGTCTCTTCTCTGACCTCATCTTCATGACACAGTATTCAAAAATCAATTGCTGTCACTCATTACATGAAAAGATTAACAAATAAAATATGTATCAACAGATGCTGAAAGATCCATAACCTGAGTAGAAATTCATATCTTTAAAAAATTCTTAGTAAAACTAGAATAGATGGAACTAGGCAAGATGTCCAGTGACAGAATGAAGAGGTTGGGAAAATCCTCCCTCAAAAAAATAAGTAAATAAATAAATAAACTAGTACAAACGCTGACAAGTAATATGTTGTTAAAAACTACAATTTCAGGACACTATAACTACAGAAAAGAAAAATGAAAACAAATTGAGCTTTTATTCAAGAAAAACTGCTGGACTTAATATGAGAAAAACGAGTAAAAGTCTGAGGTGGTCTTTCCTGAAGAACTCCTACTCCTCCCTCCAGCAATGACAAAATTTAGTTAAAATAAATTGAATATTTAATACATGAGTACATAATTATACTAAACAGCAAAATTTAAAACAGCCTAAAATGTCATAACAATCTCAGAGGTAAATATACCATTGATGACTGCTCTGTGCACTGGAAACAAAAAGAAGAAAGTTCATCACTGATACCACTTTTCCAAAAAAAACTGTATTTCAGATATACAAATGGCCAGAGCTGATGAGGTTCACTACTTGTCTGTGACACTCACTAAAAATTTTAATTTTTGAAAGTTTTCTAAACCATAAAATATTACGATGATATAACTAAAACCATATTGCTGCACCTATTTTCATGAACTAATAGTGTTTTACACATTTATTCTCTCTACAGCAAAAGAGAGAAACCCAGAGGAGAGAGGAAAAGAGACAAACAGCAGTTTTTAACCACACCACCACCTGCAGGTGATATAAAGGAATATTTTTTAAAATCCAAAGTGAATGTGAGAAAATGTTCACATCAATTAAATCTGAGTAGTGTGTCTGCTAGATCATTCTTGTTCGTTTTAACAAGTATGAATGCCATAAAAACTTGCAATAATTTTGAAAATATTTTAAAATATGGTCCTTTGGTTGCTTGGCTTTTTTCATGCCTCTTTATCCCACGTGCCATAAGAACTTTGGTATAGTTGTATACTTATGTATATGCTTATATATATATATATATATATATATATATATATTTGTGTGTTGGCATTTACATTTTCCTGAGCTATTCGTAGATATTTAGGAATATACCTAATGGCCCTTCCTCTGAGTTTCATGTTTTTCTTAAAAATAGATGTATTTTCCCACACAACCACAGAAAGTATGGATTTCAGCAGCTTTAACATTGATAGATTACTGTTATCTAATTAACCATTCATATTCTAATTTTTCTAACTGACCCAGAAATGCCCTTTAAGAACTTTTTCCTCTCAAATACAATATCTGCTGTGGAATCAGCTCTTGCATGTATGCCTAGCCTCCTCTAATCTAAATTTTTTTCACAGGTTTTCTTTCTTTATGGCATTGGTATTTTTTTTAAAAAATACAATCTATTATTTAAAAATAGAATGTTCTACATTTGGGTATGTCTGATGTTTCCTCCTGATTAGATTCAAGCTATGCATTCTCAGCCAGAATACAATAGCTTTTATGGTATCTGCCTCAGGGAAGGTACACTGGATCCATCTCTTCCTTATTGAACACATTAATTTTTATCATCTAATCAAGGTGTCTGTGACTTCTTCTCTGTCTAAATACAGTCTCCCTTTGCAACTAATAAGCAGTAGTCATAGTGAATATTCCTTTCATTTTGATTAATTTGGAATTTAGAATTCTACTATAAGCAAGCACTCTCCATTCTCCTTAACAATACAATTTATCTACCTATTTGTTATCAGGATGGACTAATGAATTTCTAATTTTCTAGTTCTTTAAAAAATTAATTACTATACTTCAGTATGTTGGTACTCAAATTTTCTCAAGTTCCTTCAAGTTGGCTTCTCAGTCATAATTGCATGCCCCTGGTATTTCTCTACCACTTTCAAACTTTCTGCTTCAGGCTGTATTGCAATTGTGCTGTCAGTCACCTTTTCAAGTAGCCTGTATACCTTTAGGGGGAACCAGAATTTTTTTTTTTTTTTTTTTTTTTAGTACTGGGAATTTGAACCCAGGAACATTTAACCACTGAGCCACATTCCCAGCCCATTTTATGTTTTACTTTGAAAAGGGTCTCACTAAGTTACTGATGCTGGCTTTGAACTTGAGATCTTCCTGCCTTAGCCTCCCAAGCTGCTGGGATTAGAGGTGTGAGCACCTGGTTTAACAAAAATTTTTTTAGTGTCTGTTTTAAGGTAACGGAGGCTACTGACTTAGCCAGGTCTTGGACAAGATCTGAATGAAGAGGGGTACTGTGGTGACGGGGACTAACATGCTGTATATGAGTTTTACCTTAGTACATCTACTAATTCTGGACACTGGTCAGGAATATGAGCGTTCTGAAAAGGAAAGGAAATAGGTTATACTAGGAATTAAGAAGCTGGGCCAGCATTTTCAATTTTACACTTGGAAAGCCATTATTAGAAACTTAAGGGACCAAAACCCTCTAGAGATGTGTAGGATCTAAAATTCCACTTATTACTAGGAAAATTTTTCTTGAAAGAGAAGAGAGACACAGACAGTTAGAAGCAGTAGTCGAGTGATTCATAGTTGAGAATTTTCCAAAAGCAAGTAAAGATATTAAACCAGAGATTCAAATGGACTCCAAACAGGATAAATAGAGTGTAAATTGCCTTTAAGATCAATGGGGAATGAGAGGGCAAAAAATGAAAAAGAAGATGAAAAACTTCAAATAGAAAACAGCAGGAAGTCTTACTTTTAAAGGGGAATTACAAGAATTACAGCTGATATTTTCATACCAACAATGAAAGTTAGCAATTGAAATAGCAGTCTGTATGTGTGCATGTGATTGTGTGTGTTGTGTATAAAATTAGATATGAAGGTAAATTGTCTAAAGATGTTATTAGACTAAGAGTAGAAATCCAAATTAGATACTCATTAAAACAAATATTAGTTTTCTTCATCTGACACGATGGAGTAGGAAGAACAGATTTACCATCCTGCTTTAAACAACTAGAATATAGAAAACATATGTTTAAAAACCTTTTTGAGATATTAGACAATAGGAAGCACATAGAAGTAGTTCCAGAGAGAAAAGAAACAAGTAAGGGATGCCACTCTTGGCCCAGCTTACTAGCTAGTGAGACTATTCAGGACTTGGGGTAGGAAAGGCAAATCCAATAGATAGCTACAAAAGAATACCAGAGAGCAAAAAGATGCACAGAGAAGGAGATACAGAGATCTTCAGGCAGGTCTTCTTTGAGTCTTCAGAAGGATAATTGATCAATACATGTATGTAAACAAACTCTGACACCAAGGAGCAACACACACAAGAACACACGAAAGAAGTCATCAGAATAGTTTCTGGTACTCTCACAACACTGGAAATCTCTGGTGTTGCCACCAACCAAGGTGAGATAAGAATTTCTATTGGAAGGAGAAATAGTATTTACACACAAACACACATATTGACACACACACCAGGTATTTCTGAGAACTTACTAAAGTATACCTTTAAACTAGGCACACTTGATTTTATGAAAATCATTCCATTTTTTAATTTAAAGGAAAGAATACCAAAGCAAAATCTACACCTAAAATAATATGATAGTTTACATGACAAAAATCAACAGATGTACTTAGCAGTAAATTGGAGGCTACAAAAAAAGAAACAATGAACTTGAAGACAGGTCAATAGAAACTATTCTAACTGAAACTGGAAAGAAAGAAGAATGAAACCTCCTATTTCCTCTGCTTTAAAACTCTTCATAGGACTTCAACTGCAATAGAACAAAAACGCAAGTTCCTTATCCTGTGATCTGTGAGTCCCTTATGGCCTGAGCCCTTTCTTCCCCTTATCCCATTCTTTCCTTGCTCACCGGGCTCCACCAACACTGGCTTCTTTACAGATCCTAGAAAATGCTGAACTCCTTACACAGACGCTTTGTGCCTCAGCTGCTTTTCTGCCTAAAGGGATCTTATCTCCAATTTTCACATGGCCGGTTTCTTATTATTTTTATCACAGTTCAATCATTACTTTCTTAAAAGGAACTTTCCTGATAACCTTATTTAAAATAGACTACTGTCTTCCAGATGCACCCTTATATCACCATGTGTTGTTATTTATTGATTTATTTACTCACATGTTTATTGTGCATCTCACTCCACTAGAATTTAAGTTTTATGAGTCTGGCAATCTTGTCTGTCTTAAAACTGTGTCTGGGACATATATAAAAGCTTCTTAAACATTAATGTGCAAGTGAATGAGAGAATTGATTCTGCTGGGTAAAGAGGGACATGCCTGCGAACAATACAGATGTAATCCCTTTTCTCATTAATCTTACACTAGAGTGCAGAAATCAGAAAAGTAGGCCAACTCTTAAAATATAGGATGATAAGAGTAATTGCAGGGAAATAAATTGTATCTTCAGAACTCTATGGTTTAGATACAAAGTGTTCCCCTAAAGCTCATGTGTGAGATAATACAGGAATATTCAAAGGTGAAATGATTAGAGTTATAATCTAATCAGTGGATTAATCTATTTGATAGACATAATTTGAATGGATTAATGAGTGATAACTGTAAGCAGGTAAGGGATGGCTGAAGGAAATAGGTCATTGGGGACATACCCTTTGGGATTATATTATCCCTAGTTTCTTGTACTCACACTCTCTCTGCTTCCTGCTGTTGAGAGCTGAGCAGTTTTCTTCCACACATCCTTCTGCCATGATGTTCTCTCACGTCAGGCCCGGAATTATGGAGTTAGCCAGCCATGGATTGGACTTCTGAAACCCTGAGCCAAAATAAACTTTTCCTCCTCTGAGTTGTTGTTTTTGGGCATATTGGTCACAGTGATGCAAAGTTGACTAACACAAGAACCACATGGTGGTCACCTAATCTGTGCAGGTAATCAGGCAAGTTTACTTGAGGAAACGATTTCTAAACTAAGATCTAAGCGTTAAGAAGGTATTAGCTTCATAAAGGGGAATGGAGGTGCAGTTGAGGAATCAGGAACAGAGTTGACTCTATGGGAGGCTAAACCTGTTCAAGAAAGCTCCGTGAAGCTGGATTCAGCACAAGGGAGAGAGCAGTAAGATATGAAACCAGGGAGGTAGGTAGCTGCAAGTTCTACATACAAGCCTTTTCTGATGTTTTCAACCACAGGAGGCAAGTGAAAAGGGTACCAGAGAGTTGCTGAATAGCAGGTTTAATTGAGGGAGGAAGGCACCCAGACCCCAACAAGTGATGACCCTAAGGTATAGGTGAGAAGTCTGTCTAGCACTGATTAGCATCAGGGGACAATTACTGAATAGCTTCCATCTTCCCAATTAAGGAGAAAGTGTAGTGACTTCCTGAGATGTAATGGCACTCTCCCCTTCCATACATTTTGCCTTGAATAAAAGGTAAATGAAAAATAAATGTAGCTTGAAGTCAGGGTGCCTAAAAGGATAATCACAATGGATTTATTGGCACTAAACCAGAAAGTCCAGTGTTTGTAATTCACCAAACAAATGAAAGATTAACCATTAAGTTGTTGAAGGCTTCCAGTCTTCATACAACATGCATGAAGCTATTGTTTTAGTATGGTATTTTTGCTATTTTTTAAAAGATAATTCACCTGCCATGTGTGGTGGCACATGCCTATAATTCCAGTGGCTCAGGAGGCTGAGGCAGGAGAATTATGAGTTCAAAGCCAGCCTCAGCAACGGAAAGGCACTAATCAATTCAGTCTCTAAATAAAGGACAAAATAGGGCTGGGGATGAGACTCAATGGTTGAGGGCTGCTGAGTTCAATCCTCAGTACCCCCCCAAATATATATATATATATATATATATATTTCATATAACCTGCACTTTTACATTTTAAAATGATTTTTAGTATATTCCCTATGTTATGCAACCATCATCATGATCTAATTCTAAATTTCTATCACCTCCCCCCAAAAAACACAACCCTGCACCTATTAGCACTCATTTTCAGTTTTTGACAGCCTCATTCCCTGACAACCACTAATAACACTTGTATTTAAGTTATAAATATTAACATAAGTGAAAATGTTCACACAGATATGTTTGAACAAACCCAATTCACACTGGAAGTTAAAAGAAGTGCTTCCTTCACTATTATTTAATGCTAGATTAACTTTCTATAGTAATCAACCTGTAAACTTTTGCATTAAGTAGGATAGTTTATTTTTAAATGAATTTTTCTGTTTACAGTAGTATAATTGGCATTTTAATAGTCACATTTTGAGGTTCAGTTTTTGAAGAGTCAGTAAAACATAAATTCATAATGCCAACTCATACCATGCTGCATTGTTGAGATTGTAGAAAAGTGTATGCACTTGTATATCATATGTTATTGAATTTAGTCAACATAATTTAGATGTGTAATTATGACAAACCTCTTTAAATTGGCTAGTGTATAGTCAGCATTCATATTGCTTCATCTTCACTTAGTGTAGTGCCTCTGTTAGGCAAGGAAGAAATGTGAGCCTCCTTCTCTGAAGTATCCCAGCTTCTATCTGACCTCCATCCTTTCCAGGTCTAAGATAAGCATCACCTCCCCAAAGCAACCTCACCTGATCACTTTCACACGTAGACCTTCCCTTTCTGGAATCACTGTTAGCACTTCTCCATTTTGGATACCCGATGAAACATTTTGTTACAGTTTAATTGTGTTAACAAAAACAATGAGAATGGTGTGATTTTTTTTTTTAACTTGACAAATCTTTTACATCTTGATGAGTTAACAGCCACAGTCTCCACAGGAAGAATGCACTCATTTAAGTAATTCATGCACTGCTCAAACCATTTATTAACTCCAGTTTTGAGATTTTACAAACCACACAGACCATTTTTCAAAGATGGTCTTTTCTAATGAGGATTCATCCGCCAACCCCATACACACAAACTAGCTTTCTTTTCTGAATTGGTCTTTAATCTCATCTACCTGCCTGACAATGACACTAACTTCAGAGTCTAAGCTGTTGTTTACTCTCTAATTTCAGAAAGAAAAGAAACTTCACTCATGAAAAAAATGGGTGTAGAAACTCACAAATTTCCCTGAAAATGTCTAAAGAATACTACACAATGAGGGAACTCTATGCAGATCTAATGCATGAATTTCTCCTTCTAGGAGTTCCTGAGCTAATTGGAAAAGCACCCAGTAAAAGATCCTTCTATAAACAAGATGCCTTATTTTCAGTAAATAAATGCAAATTAAATATATGCATATTTTAACTTTATATATATGTGTGTGTGTGTTGTTTTAAGTAAATGTGTGAAAATTTAAATATATATATTTTTATGGCTTATGGGGTGTGAAAGGTGCTTCATAAAGCAAAATTTCACAAATTAGATTTAAACTAAAAATGGAAATCAAGAAAAATGAAAGATTATGGGCAACACTGGGTTGGCATGTTTCCTGCAATATCTAAGGAAAGCAGACTGAGAAAACTTGTTATATTTTATAGAATAAGAGGAAATGGAAAAAGTTTCTTTCTGAGTTCTCACTTACTGATGACAGAAAAAGTATCTCATATATTTTTTAAAAAATCCTACAATCATGACTCCCCATATTTATATGCTAAATTAGTATAATGAATGACCCATTTTTTATCTCTTCTTAAATTTAAATCCCACGAGGGCAAGGAATATATTTTGTTCATTCACAAGTATCAAATGTACACCAATGTTTGATGGAGGAATTCTAGGAATGAGTGATTAGACTCATTGATAGTAATTCTTAGCTCGAAACTTGGTCAACACAAATGATACTGTAAACTAAATGTGAAGTAGAGAGGATGATTGGAATAACTGAAAAGCAAGACATTAAAAAACGAGTCTTTTAAAAGTTGGCACTAACACAGAACTTTCACTTAGGGTCTCCATAAACTGACAGATGTTCCTGCTAGTCCAAGATCCAGATATAAGAACAAATCTAGTTGGGACTCTCTTTTTAGGGATTCAAGAGAACCATTTGATCTAAATTGCATAGAAGTATAGAGATCATAAATAACAAATAATGAAGAAGCAGTGTTTCTCTGTGTGTATTATTTATGGGGAAAACTTATGCTGGATATGATTTGGGTATGTTACCCAAAGGTACATGTGTTGAAAGCTTGATTCCCAGGATAGTGGTGTTCAGGTCATGGAAGCTTTAAGAGGTGGGGCCTAGTGGGAGGTGGATAGGAATTGAAGGTGTGATGTAGCTCTCTCAATATCTAGTTAGCTCCTCTGAGAGTTAGTTGTTACAAAACAAACATGTCTGTTGCCTAAATCCCTCAGACGTCCTGCCTTGCAACATAACCTCTTCCTCTCACATGTACTCCTACCATAATGATATCTACCATGTTGTAATGTAGTCTGAAGACCGTCACAAGAACCTGAACCAATGTTGGTACCATGCTTTTGGAACTTCAAAACTAAATAAACCTCTTTTCCTTATAAAATACTCAACTCAGGTACTTTTTTAATAGCAACAGGAAACTGACACAGAGGACTAGTTTAGCATACTTAATATGGAGCAAAGCAATGTGAGTACTTGGGAGTCTGGAGGTAGAGAAATTTTGCTTTATGAAGTACATTTTAAAATATTTTAAAGAAATTTTTAAAATCTCTTATGTATATAATATATAATATATATTAAAAACTCACAAATTTAGTAGTTTAGTTCATTTTATATTTGTGTTTGTTTTAATGACTATAAAGACAAGGACCATTTCTTTCCTGCTAGATCTCAAGTAGGAATCACAAGGTATAGCACCTAGTAAGTAGCCAATAACTATTTGTTAAATGTATACAATTTCCAGCTAGAAAAATAACATACTTCAATTTTTTTAATCTACCTCATTGATAATGAACAATATGACATTAAATTAAATCTGTCAAATTCAGAAAATTAGCTTGAATTGAAACACAACTGACGTCTTCCATACAGTTTTTCCTGTTTGTCTCAGGGTCATATTTCTTGACACTTCATTCTTACTAAATAAAGGAAGACACTTACCATTCCTTTTTTTTTTTTTTTTTTTTTTTTTTTTAATGAACTGTTAGTTATCCTGAGGGAAGACTCAGAAAGCCACTAAGAAATGAGGTCTGTGTAAAGTTCTTTTGAGGGAGGGGGATGTTAAAGGAGATTTTAATAAATATAAAGTCAATGAGTGTCAGGTCCTGATATAAAAATATCTCCACTCCACTGGTCATGCTCTATTATGGTGTCAAGGAAATTTTTAAATAAAAGTCTTTATGAGTAAAGAAATATGACTGTAGATGTTCTTAACTGTTAATTTTTGTGTTTTCATCCCATGCGAATAGACAAGAAACCTAAATGTCTCATTTTCTCAGCAATTAACTTCTCATAGAGACCTCAAACATCATTTTCATGGCATCCATTTTGCTGCATGCAGTTAAATCATTCAATTTTTTGCATTGCAGATAACTGTGTGTAAGTATTCAGCCTTGAAAAAAAAATTGCTACATAAGCAAACATTGTGGTACAGTCTTCAATAAAGTTAACAAGGTATTAATTCATGTAGACAGATTCTTACTCTTTGTTATAGTGCATTTTCCCTCAATAAGGGAAAGTAGATAATAAAAGGCAAACTTGAAAACTAATAAACAGTGTCATTCAGTGTTACATCTATAGAGGAAGCCAATAGAGTCAGTTACCTTCTATTTGATTATATAACTTAGAGACAAAAGAGGAATATTTAAAGAAAAAATTCTTTCAATAGTATGTACCCTTTTGCCACCTTATCAAAGAAACTACCAAAGAGGTTGTCCTGTGACTTTTCTATTTTATTTGTGGTGAATAAAGAGGTGGCTGTAGGCACATCTGCAGGGCAAAATGTTTGGTCTGTCATGCTTGGCTCCATCTGTGCATCAATCTCTTAGATACACTTTTTTCCTAGACAGTGATACCTTATAAAAATCACACATTAGTTGCTGAAATGTGTTCACAGTTTTGTTGTTTTTTTATCATTAATCCTGGTACAAATTAACATGTTTTCA
Organism: Sciurus vulgaris; assembly: GCF_902686455.1. NCBI lineage: Eukaryota > Metazoa > Chordata > Mammalia > Rodentia > Sciuridae > Sciurus > Sciurus vulgaris. The sequence continues at coordinate 71,155,025 of NC_136468.1, read as the reverse complement.
AAGACATATTTGAAAAACAAGATATCTAAACTATCTGCCAAAATTAATTCTTTCAACAAATCATGTACCTCTTCATAAACTTCACCCCTTCCTTGAGCTTTCTTTCCATTCTTCACATACTTCAATTTTTCCTGTACTTCCTCATTGAACATGAGAAGATTTGTACTTCTTATACTTCTAAAGACTAGTGACCTATTCATATTTTGTTCTTAATGCACTGTCTGGTCCTATTTGCATTTCCCTGGTCATAACACCAGATTCTTCATTACATAAATTTATCACATTTTACCAAGCACTGCCTGTACTTTAATCTTTTCTACACTCCATACCTTTGAGACAAAATGGAAGTTCATCAAAATCAAAAGTTCACAATTTTGTTTGTGAATGTACCACATGACAAAATATTTCTGTTTAAAAATTTGATGCTTTCTAAATCGTTGAGAAAAATGCACAGACATTGGAAGATGATTTTTCTGCAGCTCAGTACATGATTGTTCACAAGTGTGTCCAATTTGAGTTACCCTGTAGAAAAGAAATGCTATAGGAATGGAAAAGAGGTAGCCCTGAGTTTTTCAAGTAATATTTAACTAAAGACCAAGTCTTCAATCTCCTGATCCAAAACAAGGATATTTTTTGTGTCTATTTTATCTTTCTATTCATATCTGACTACCTAAATATGTTTGTGCAATGAGAACTCATTCAAACTAGCAAACTCATGATTATTCTCTTCAGGGTAGCTTGTTTGAACATTTCCTACTTCTGTAGATGGGAATATTTAGGAAGAAAGAGGAAAGGAATATGTTCCCAGGACTTAAGTCCTAGAAAAACCTTTAGTCTCTGTAATGAAAGGGAAGTATAGGAGAGGCTGGTCTCATAAAAGCCCTCCAGCTCTTCCTGAAACTTCTGATTTTATGTGTCCATGTCTCCTACTTTTCCATCCCTCCACTCTAGCCCCCCTTACACTGCCTAAATGGAACAACTCTATAACTCAAAACTTTCTTTCTATGGGGTAAACACATAAATGAAACAACCATTTGAGAAAGCAAACAGATGATTTGTGCTCACCTTTACAAAACATGGCATCTGATGATAATGACTTTAGAAATTAGCTTGAGTCCTCCAGCCTTTTCCATCAGTATGTGTTAGGGTTAGAATTAGAATAAAAACCTGACTCCACCACAGAAAGTTAGAGGAAGATTCTATTGTAGACTGGGATCCTGAGAAACAAACATACCCAGAGAAAGAGAGAGAGATTTCATCCAAAAACAATTGAGTAATGCTCTAGAATCAACTCCTGTGTAAAGGGAGCCCTCTCCACTAGTGGAACACAACCTGATAACAGTAGTAACTCTACCAAAATGAAGAACTATTAAATGGGTAAAGAGAGGCCAAAAGCAAGAAAAGTAGATGTTCTTCCATTCTCTGAGAAAAGAAAATGGAAATACACACTACAAAGATTTCCTGGCATACCCATACACCATTCCCACATACATACACCCAAATATGTACCTTCTCTGATGAATTACTTAACAAATAGGCAAAAATACGTGTATTAAAAAAGAAATCTTTAAAGAAGACTGAAAACAAATGCACCACAAAATTCAATATTTTAAAGACATCCGACATAGTCGAATTTTTCTACAGTCAATGCAATCTTAATAAAAATCCTCAAGATTTTTTTCAGCTTGAAAAAACATATTCTGAAATAGATGTGGAAAAGGAAAAGGTCAAACTAGTCAAACTACACCTTAAAAAGAATAATAAAGAATTCTATTAGCTGCCATTAATTAAGACATTATGACTATTGGTAGAGTAATAGACAAGTAAACCAATGCAACAAAATAGAGTCCAGAAATAACATCATATGTATGTGAAATATTTCTTAAAGTTTGCACTGCAAAATAATAACAGATTATTTCAGCAAAAAATGCTACCAAATTATATGAAAAAATTTAGATCTCTACCTTACCCCATGCACAAAATTCAATTTCAGATAAATTACAGAACTAAATATAAACAACAACATTATTAAGCTTTCCAAATCAAATACATGTCAATATGTTCATGACTATTTGGCAGGAACTTTTAAGTAAGACTTTTTTAAAAGCTTAATTTACCACTTAGAAAAGCAGAATTTCTATTCATCAAAATACACAGTCAAGGGATATAAGGAAAACTGTAAGGCTAGAGAATATATTTGCATTATGCTTATTTGACAATGTGCCGATATTAAAAAATCTCTCTCTCTCTCTCTCTCTCTCTCTCTCTCTCTCTCTCTTTCTCAACCAAAAGATATAATGTATGTCTAGGGATAAATAGAAAATGGGTCAATGATCTTAATAAAAAATCTTTGAAAAGAAGAAATATTTAAAGATGCTTTTTTGCACACATTATTAGAAAAATGGGAACTGAACCAATTTTATACTCATCAGGTTGAATAAATTCAAAAGTCTAACAATTCAAACTCTGACAAGCTACAGGTATGAGTGTTATTTTGTACATCCCTGTGTTAGCTTTGAATACAAAATGGGTAAAAGATCTTAATAAAAAGATCTTTGAAAAGAGAAAATGTTTTAAAAGATACTTTATTTCATGTTAGTAGAAAAAATGGGAACTGAACCAATTTCATACTCATCTGATTGAATAAATTTGAAAGTTTAACAATTCAAACTCTTAGGAGCTGCAGTTATGATTTGTTTGGTACCTCCCTGTGTTAGTCAGCTTTTCTTTGCTGTGACCAAATACACAATAAGGACAACTTGGAAAAGAAAAAAGGTTTTTTTTGGCTCACTGGTTTCAGAGGTTCAGTCCAAGCTCAGCCAGGCCCATCACTTTGGGCCAGAGGTTAGGTGGCACATTATGACTAAAACACCTGAAAGAGAAAAGCTGCTAAGGACATGGTGGCCAGGAACCGGAGAGATGGTGGGAGGAAGGGAATACAGGAAGATGCATCTTCCAGGTTGAGCCCCAGTGACCCCCTCCTCTAGCCCCACCCCACCTGCCTTACAGTTACCACCCAGTCCATTCAAACTAGAATGGCCTGTTAGGTTGCAGCTCTCACACTACAAGCATTTCATCTCCAAACATTTCATCTTCCTTTGGAGAATTATTTAATGTCATCCAGCAAAGTGGAAATACATAGCCTATGATCCTACAGTTCTCATTCTGTGCATATAATCATAGGGGAGCTCTTGCACATGTGAACCCAAAACATGTAAGAGTATTCATTGCTGCATTCTTTATACTAGTTCCAAAATGGAAACCATCCAAATATCGATAATAAGTAGAATGGGAAAATTACAATTAGTACAAAATAAAAGACTATGCAATATGGAAATCAAACTAAATACAATGAACATGATATGGCAAATGAACAAAATAAGTCACAGAGGTATATAGACTGTATGGCTTCATTTATACAATACTAAAGAGCAGAACAAAGTAGGCTCTTTCATTCAGTTATATATACATACGTAGTTAAACTGTAAAGAAAGGCAAGAAAATACCTGTTAAAAAATAAACGTAATTTTTCCTAAGCAGGAAGAAGATGTTTTCAGAAAGAGATATGCATAAGAGACTGATACATTCTGTGTCTTTAGGTATTTTTATGCCGTTAACTCACTGGTTAAATGTGAGACTTCATTTCATTGTTTTCCTAATATTAGTTGAGAACTTACTGTACTAAAACACTATTTTTTATAAGCAGATACATCTAAAACAATTTCTTCTTTTACCATGCATAATCCTATGTATGTTATTCTAGGTTATTTTCATTTTTTGTGAAGTTTAATCTTCAGACTTGTGTTTTCCAATAAAATATTTAAACTGCCAAACAGAAGAAGATAAAGAGGAGGTCAATTGTAATTGTTTCATAGAAAAGGTGACATTTGAACTACACTTGGAAAGGTACAGGGAAATATATTAAATGCAAGAGAACTACATAAAAAGTATGAGCATTTGCTGATGACATGATTACATATTTAAAGGAACTAGAAAATTCCACCAGAAAACTTTTAGAACTCATAAGTGAATTCAGTAAAGTAGCAGGATATAAGGTCAATGCTCATAAATCTAATGCATTTTTGTACATAAGTGATGAATCTTCAGAAAGGGAAGTTAGGAAAACTACCCCATTCACAATAGCTTTGAAAAAAATAAATACTTGGGAATCAATCTCAGAAAAGCGGTGAAAGACCTCTACAATGAGAACTACAGAACACTAAAGAAAGAAATTAAAGAAAACCTTAGAAGATGGAAAGATCTCCCATGTTCTTGGATTGGCAGAATTAATATTGTCAAAATGGCCATACAACCAAAAGTGCTATACAGATTCAATGCAATTCCAATTAAAATCCCAATGATGTACCTCACAGAAATAGAGCAAGCAATCGTGAAATTCATCTGGAAGAATAAGAAACCCAGAATAGCTAAAGCAATCCTTAGCAGGAAGAGTGAAGCAGGGGGTATTACAATACCAGAACTTCAACTATACTACAAAGAAATAGTAACAAAAACGGCATGGTATTGGCACCAAAATAGACAGGTAGATCAATCGTACAGAATAGAGGACATGGACACAAACCCAAATAAATACAATTTTCTCATACTAGATAAAGGTGCCAAAAATATGCAATGGAGAAAAGATAGCCTCTTCAACAAATAGTGCTGGGAAAACTGGAAATCCATAAGCAACAGAATGAAACTAAACCCCTATCTCTCACCCTGCACAAAACTCAACTCAAAATGGATCAAGGACTTCAGAATCAGACCAGAGACCCTGCATCTTATAGAAAAAAAAAAGGTAGGTCCAAATCTTCAACATGTCAGCTTGGGATCAGACTTCCTTAACAGGACTTCCATAGCACAAGAAATAAAAGCAAGAATCAACAACTGGGATAGATTCAAACTAAAAAGCTTTCTATCAGCAAAGGAAACTATCAGCAATGTGAAGAGAAAGACTACAGAGTGGGAGAATATCTTTGCCACTCACTTCAAATAGAGCACTAATTTTCAGACTATATAAAAATTAAAAAACAAAAGACTGAGAATACAAATAACCCAATCAACAAATGGGCTAAGGAAATGAACAGATACTTCACAGAAGAAGATCTACAAACAATCAACAAGTATATGAAAAAATGTTCAACATCTCAGTAATAAGAGAAATGCAAATCAAAACTACCCTAAGATTCCATCTCACCCCAATTAGAATGGCAATTATCAAGAATACAAGCAACAATAGGTGTTGGAGAGGATGTGGGGGAAAAGGTACACTCATGCATTGCTGGTGGGGCTGCAAATTAGTGCAGCCACTCTGGAAAGCAGTGTGGAGATTCCTTAGAAAACTTGGAATGGAACCACCATTTGACCCAGCTATCCCACTCCTTGGCCTATACCCAAAGGACTTAAAATCAGCATACTATAGAGATACAGCCACATCAATGCTCATAGCTGCTCAATTCACCATAGCCAGATTGTGGAACCAACCTAGATGTCCCTCAATTGATAATTGATGAATGGATAAAGAAACTGTGGTATATATATATATATATATATATATATATATATATATATATATACAAAGGAATAATACTCAGCCATAAAGAATAATAAAATTGTGGCATTTGCAGGCAAATGGATGAAATTGCAGAATATCATGCTAAGTGAGATAAGCCAAACTCAAAAAACCAAAGAACGAATGATCTCGCTGATAATGGGGGGGTGGGAGGGAGCAAGAGTGGAGGAAGGAGGGACTGTATAGAGGGAAAAGAGGGGTGGATGGGGTTGGGGGGAAGGAAAAAATAACGGAATGAATCAAAAACTATTACCCTATGTAAATGTATGATTACACAAATGGTATGTCTCTACTTCATGTACAAACAGAGAAACTAGATGTATCTCATTTGTGTACAACAAAAATAAATTTTAAAAATTTAAAAAAAAAGAAAGCATGAGCAAAGACATGCTTAATGACTGACAGAGTAGTTTGACTAGATTGCAGATTCATGTATGTGAATAAATGGAGTTAAATCCAGAAAGGTCAAAAGGAGGCAAGGTTCTTACACTGAAATATATATATTTGTAAAAATCACTCTCTACATAATTAAAGTTATGTACTTAATTTACGTAAATTAAGGATCAGACAAACAACCATAAAAATGAATCTCATCAAGTAGAATAAAAAAAGAATAATACATTTTATTTTATATGGTATCCCCTGATCACACTGTCCTTAACTGGAGATGAGAAGCAATCTGATTCTTAATTGAAGGGAAAAAAACATGCAATTACACATTACATTCTAAATAAATCACTTTCTACCTCCTTCTTGGTACCTCTTAGTAGCCAGAACCTGGGAGACACAGGTCAGGAATGTAACATTATTACAATCATCTTTTTCACTCTGTACTCATTTCTATTATTATCAGAGCCCTGTGGTTAATATGAACAGTATTAGGTGTTGGTATTTAGCATATAGTATAATCAGGCATGTTGGTAGCCACTTTTCCTTCCCTTCTAGTAGTCTCAGGAATCCTTTCTTCCTTTCTTTGTGGTTCTCTTTTCCTCCCAAAATACTCTTTTGCAAGTGAAGTCATTTATTTTGGAGAGAAAGTGACAAGCAAAGAAGTGCATGTCATTCACTTACTTACTGAGATTCTGACTACATAAGCCCCTGCCTCGTATTGACTTATTTAGTGCTTCATTTATTGAATGCTCTTGACCATATAGGTGTATTTTCTAAAATGTCACAGTAGTTAGACATCATTAGGTAATTCGTGCTACTAGTATTAGTCATTATTAGAAGTCCAGGTGATTTCTAGCATCATCTTCTCTTGGCATGACTTACGGATCTCAGAGGTAACTAAAGGTCCTCTGATAAATGCAACATTTGAACAGTCTCTTCTAGAAACTTACAAACTGAGAAAAGTGTTAAAGGGAGATATTTTTATTTTTTAAATTCTACTTTAAGCCATTGAAATTTCCTGTTCAATGATCCAGAAATTAATGCAAATGCTTTACAACATTGCATAGAACCATATCAAATATGGCTTGTTAATGTTTTCTGCAAGGTGGTTCCTGGCAAAAGCAAAAAAAATCCCTGTAAATATTAAGTTATATACTTTTAAAATTTAACATTGCAAACTTATCAAATTAAGTAAAAGATGCCAGCAATAGATTTGAAAAATGAATTCTCTTGAACAACATAGTCTTTAGGGATTCTGTTATCAAGTGTACTATAAATAGATCTGGTAATTTCCATATTTCTCACTGCTACAGTGTCAGATACCTTTTGGAAAAGGAATTTTATATAAGTACTAGGTAGGACTACTCTAAATCCAAAGGGTGTGTGTGTGGTGTGTGTGTGTGTGTGTGTGTGTCTTTGTGTGAGGTAGGGTAGGGTGGAAGTGGGGTTTTATATGTGATCCTCTAACTTTGATGCCACAAATAATTTTAATAATGTCCCATGTTAGGCTCTTTGGGTATGTGCTCTGTTACATACTAAAAGACAAAAATCATACTTAATAAAATTTTTAAAAATGCATTCATATTCGGGGAGAAGAGTCCTTTTAAAAACTGAAATAGTCTAAAACAAAATATCATCAAAACGTTTTTGATTCATAAATGAGAATGCCATTTTTATATTGTATTGTGCAGGTCTGTAGTATTAGCATTGAGATTGGGAAGATAATCAAATTCAATCTCATTGCTAGAGTGTCAAATACCTGTTGGGAAAGGAGTTCTATTAAAGTACTAGGTAGCCTATTCTAAATCCAGAAGGTGTGTGTGTGTGTGTATGTGTTTGTGTGAGGTAGGGTAGGGTGGAAGTGGGGATTTTATATGTGATCCTCTAGCTGTGGATACCAGTCCAGAGGAATGCTTTTTCCACTACGTCCCCTTCCTGCATTGTGACATAGAAACAGCTGTGTTTCAAAGCAACTCTAAACACACCAAAAAAAAAAAAAAGAGAGAGAGAGAAAGAGAGAGAGATAGGATATGTTAGCAAAAATACTACACTAGAGATTGACATAGGAGCATTGACACTCTTCAAAATAAATGTGCTGGATTTTTATACAGGTTTAATGTCAATCCTTGCCTAGTGATACACTGTTTCTCTTCCCTTACCTGCAACAAAGCCAAACTCTCTCTAGATCCCTTTTTTAAAAGCTGTATGTCCCGATGACACTAAAACTCCACCGCTACAGAAAATAGGGAATATAGGGAGATCTAAAATAGGAGGGATACCAGGCAGATGCAAAGAACACAAGAGCTAAGGAATGCTTTTTTCTACTACGTCTCCCTGAAAGACAACTCAGCAGACTCCCCAAACACTGTGTCTACCATGGCTGATAGAGTTGAATCAGAAGGAATAGGGCAGATGAGTCCCCCAGGTCAGGATTGGAGGTTGTGCATTAAAGGAGAACACTGCTGTGCGGTCTCTTAATTCCATGTGCGTGCTTGGTATAACGGACACTACCCTTCCACCTTTGCAATCCTGAAAGGTTCTACCACTCCAACTTATTCCTCTGTTCCTAAGTTGGGCAAATACTTTTATTATGCAAGTTCTATATTGCCATTTGTTGAGTTCCACCTATGGTTAAAAGCTATCAAATTTCTGAATACTATGATAACATTTTCTTTTTCAGAAAATAAAAGTTACTTTAATTCCTTCTAATCTATTTTGACTGATCTGTGTAAAATATTATGTCCCTATGTGCTATAATGACAGAATTATTTGATTAGGAGTCATAGAGCTCAGCTTCATTCTAAACTCTGATACTTAGTTGGACAAGGGATCTTTAACTTGACTTTCTTCTCCTGAAAACTGGAAAAATAGCACCTGCACCATCTAGAATGCTACATTAATGTGAGATCAAATGAGCTAATATATACCCAATGGATTTTAGATAATACAATTATACACTAATGGAAAGGATTAAAGGGTAATGCAGAAACCGCTATACATGGAATTTTTTAATGTATTTTTTCACTTAATGAATATTTAGAGTGTCTCCCCCATGCCTGGCTTTTGTGGAGACCTGAAAAAGAGGTGAGGGTATATGTAGGAAGGGAGTGGATAAATTATATGAGAAGCACCATGCTCCCTTGGTTCAAAGAACTTGTAATAATACAGGCATCAAGACATGAAAAAATTAAAAGTAAAATAACAATTTAAAGAAGCATAGGGTTCAGCAGTAAGAAACAGAGAGAGATAATTAGGTCTATAAATAGGTTTTTGGAGAGAGGTCATTAAGTAAGTGCTAGAAACCCAAGTCCCTCCAGGCCTTTAATCCCTTAATTAACATTCCCTGGTACATTAATATATTTTCAACTTTTAAAGTCTGCATTTTTTACACAAAAAATACTTGAATGTATTTACATGATTCACCAATCTATAGAATGCAATGCTAAAATTCCACACAGTTCTACATCTCCACCACACTTCTGTAACTTAATTGTAGGCATTTAGATATTCCTAATTTTCCAGTATTACAAACTGTGGGCATCACTATCTGTGAGTTCATAAAATGTTGTTCCACTGAAATGGGATACCATATGACATCACATCAAACCACGGGACTCACTCTACCTAACACACTACATGAGTGGGGCCATGGCATGGGATCCACTGATGGTATGACATAGGACACCACCCAGAAGCTCCCAGTCTGAGAGAGCACTACAACAAATTCTTGAATGCATAGTTGAAGGACTACCTTGGAATCTCTACTCTGTGAAGATGAAGACCTGTTCTCCTGGATGTACTATGCACATTGAATCAAAGACATCTATATAGCCCTGTATCCTCAGTAGCAAGAACACATAGATTTAGGAACGAAATGATTACCACCAGAGGAATTTTACTTCTTTTCATTAAAATGACTTTAGGCTCTACAGACATAGATGTCCTGGTCCCTAAAGAGGACATATTCTATTAAAGAACACAGTGAGTTTCATTGGACTATAAATGTTTCCCTCTGGGATTCTGGAGCTCCTCGTGCCTGAGGAACAGCAAGGAAGGAAAGAAATCACCATTAAGACAGAGGCTATTGGCCCTGAACACAGACATGGGCTGAGGCTGCTATTGTGCTATGAGCTTGGGGAGGAGTATGGGATACCCACTGGGACCACAAGGACCCCCTTGACCAGTTGTGGTGATACATGAGAAAGTATAGTGACCCCTGGCTGATAAAGTGCTTACACTTCTTGGGTATAAAATCTGGGTCAGGCTACCAGGTGAACCACCACAAATATAAACACAAATACAGGTATTAATTAGATGATGGAGAGGAAAACCTGGAATGGATATTAAAGGAGGGAGACGAAGCAACTGATACTTTGCAGCTGTGCCCAAATCCGCTGCACTGGCAGTGACTACAACTATTCTATCAGCCTTTCTCTTCCAAAGAGAAAGTTGCTGAGAGACACTTTACCCTTTTGGGGATGGGTTATACGTTATGATTGATGGCAACAGTAATATTAAGGACAATTTAGTCCATTGTGGAACAGCTCAGATGGACTGTATTTGACCTAACATTCTCTATGAAAATGGTCACAACTTTGTTGAGCATATATCATAGCTTAATTTTGCATTTTTCTCCTGCTCTCTAAAGGTTTTGATGCCTAATAAAAATATGAGTCCGTTTCTAATGAGCTTAACTCAAGACATGTCTGTAAGAGTATGATTTTCTATGTAATAAACATTCAATTCTGTGCACAGAAGCACTTGTTTCCTTACCTGTGCAGGTTAGCTGGACTGGATTGGACTTGACTGGATATGGATAGCTCTAAGCTGCATGTTGGGTGCAGGTCCGACCCACATCTCATTTTCCTTGAACCACTAGGCTTTTGGGGAAAGTGCTTTCATGGTAAGAGCGATCTGAGGAACAATAGCTTTCATTCAGGGAGAATGAAGTTTTTGCTTACTTCACATTTTCTAATATGTAGTTAGCCAAACATGCTGCAGTGACCAAGCCCACAGTCAATGGAATGTAAAAGATATTCCTTTTGGGAGGTAAGGAATGTGAGGAAAAGGAAGGAGTTCATTTTTCCACAGTAATCTGATATCACAGTATCCTTTGCGCCTATGGTAGTCCATTTTTTTTCTTATTTATTTATATGTGCTTTGTGCAAGATATATATATATATATATATATAAAATGTCTGAGATTAGTTGCAATATTTACTCAGTTTTTAATAATTCCATCCACTCCTGTGATGAACTTTGCAATTTGAACTAATTATGAAATGACTCTATGCCTCAGTATCATTACCTATAAAATGGAGGTGATAACAGATCTGTTTCAAGCATATCATACATTTTTGTGTATAAAGTTCTTACAACAATAATCACTGTTACTGGCACATAGTAATCATTGAATAAATGTTAACTATATTACCCTAAAATTGATAATTCTCCTAAGTTTAGAACCATTTGATGAATTGTCTATCTACATCTCCACTAACATCCCTCAAAGAAATCTCAAACTCACTCTGTTAAATTCTGACATAACATGAACCCCAAATCTGGTTCCTTCAGACACTGACTCCCTAACTAGTCTGCTGTCATCAGTCATATGTCCAGATAATTCTTTTTAATATGGAAAAAAGGGGAGTGAAACTTGAGAGGCAACTAATAATCTATCAATTTTTCAACATAAGAAATTTGACTCAGCCTCAATATATATATTCATTTGTTCAAGACTACAATACATAGAAAATAGTCCTAGAATTGCAATGCAGACCACTACCAAAAGCAAAATTATAAATGGAAGATCAATACTTTCTTTCAGATTCTTTAAAAATGCATAGTAAAATGCTTAAAATCTGAAATATACAATTCGATGAGTTTTGATGAACACATATACCTATGAACTATCCTCCTTCAATAAAGAAAATATTCCCCAGAAGTTTCTTCATGTTCTTTCCAGTCAGTCCTCCTTCCTAATAAAATTAAACTCTTTCTAGCTATTCTTTCACCATAGATTTTTTAATCCCATAACTTCATTTGAATAAAATCACGCAAATGTAGTACTCTGTATGTGACTTCACTTAGAATAGTATTTGTAAGATTCATCTATGAAAGCTGTGTGCATCAGTAATTTGCTTCCTTTTATTCATGAACAGTATTCCATCACATGAACATAATAACAGATTTTTTACCAGCTATCCTATCGATAGATATTTTAGCTATTCCAGTTTTGGCAGTTAGATTTTAAGATATTATTATTAAAATATTATGAAGGTAAACTGAATTGTTTCATACATTTGGTTTCAAATCCCTTGTTCAAACACCTAGTCATAAATTTTCTGAATATTTTCATAAGAATCCGTTAAACTTTCTGAAGTAGTAGTACCATTTTAATAGTTCCATAAGTGAGATTATATTGCTCCACATCTAAACCTACTTTTGATATGGTACATGTTATTATTTTTAGTTTTAGCTATTTAATAGGTCTGAATTGAAATGGATCAAATTGTACCTTTCATTTGCATGTACTTAAATGTTGACCAAAATGTCGTTGTACACCTATTATTGTACCATTTATTCAAGATACCTTCCTTTCCACCTTTATCAATAATTATTCTGCCAATATACCACCAGTGAAACTGTTAGAATAAGTCATAACTCCACATATGTATGTCAAAATACACTCTACTGTCATGTATAACTAAAACAAGCAAATATTTTTTTTTTCAAGATTGCTTGCCATCTTTTTCAAAACCAACAGATATGCTAGTGGACCTGGTTATGAACTCTCCAACTTTTTCTTCTACTCTGTTTTTCTGTCCTCATGCCAATACCTCACTGTGTTGAATATACAGCTATAGCAATTTTGGAAACAGTATAAACCTCCCTGATATGTTTTTCCTTTTTGAAATTTTTGTGGCCTTTTAGTCCTTTTGCTTTGAAATAGAATTTTAGAATTCTACTCTCAATTTATGAAAACGAAGCAAAAAGTCAATTAAAATTGAATTACATTGAATCCACATTATTGAGGATATTTGTGTGTATGTTTGTAGGGTCCTCCAGAGAACAATATGCAGCCATGACTTTTGGAAGTCCACTTTAAGTTAATATGGAATCAATTCATATTAGGTATAAAAATTTTGTGACAGTATATGTCCATTTAGCAGCCCACCATCTTTTAAACAATTACAGAGATTTATTTTATGTATACATATATTAGAAACTTAGAAATACAGTGTCATAAGTTGGATTTAAATGGCCATATGACTTAAAAATTAGGACAATATATTTACAGTTATACAGTAAACAAAAATGTGTATATAGACGCACATATATGTATACACTCATACACAAACACACTATTTTTTACAAATATTCTCATATTTAACTTCTCTATTTTTTTTTCATTTCTTCCATCTGGAGTCTTTTTTCTTTAATTTGAACAAATTTTTTAAACATTTCTTATAATGAAGTCTGCTGGCAACAAATTTTCCAATTTGCTTTTCTATAAATATCTGCATTTTGTCTTCAGTTTCAGAGGATTTTTTGCTGAATATGGAAGTATGAGTTGATGGGCTTTGTATTTTCCTTCATTCCTTTAAAGCTGTCATTCTGATGATTTAATGGCCTGATGTTCTGATTTGTCCACTTTTTTCTGATAAAAAACTAATCATCACTTCTATTACTCTTCTACTTTAAAACACTGTTTCATTCAGCTGTTTGTTTTTTTTAGTTAAACAAATGCGGTACCTCTTGTTTCTCTGTACATGAAGTAGAGGCATACCATTTGTGTAATCATACATTTACATGGGTAATGGTGTTTGATTCATTCTGTTATTTTTTCCTTCCCCCTAACCCCACCCACCCCTCTTTTCCCTCTATACAGTCCCTCCTTCCTCCATTCTTGCCCCCTCTCAACCCCCCCCATTACGTGTCATCATCCACTTATCAGCAAGATCATTTGCCCTTTGGTTTTTTGAGATTGGCTTATCTCACTTAGCATGATATTCTCCAATTTCATCCATTTGCCTGCAAATGCCACAATTTTATCATTCTTTATGGCTGAGTATTATTCTTTTGCATATATATACCACAGTATCTTTATCCATTCATCAATTGAGGGACATCTGGGTTGGTTCCACAATCTGGCTATGGTGAATTGAGCAGCTATGAACATTGATGTGGCTGTTATCTCTGTAGTATGCTGATTTTAAGTCCTTTGGGTATAGGCCAAGGAGTGGGATAGCTGGGTCAAATGGTGATTCTATTCCAAGTTTTCTAAGGAATCTCCACACTGCTTTCCAGAGTGGCTGCACTAATTTGCAGCCCCACCAGCAATGGATGAGTGTACCTTTTTCCCCACATCCTCACTAACACCTATTGTTGCTTGTATTCTTGATAATTGCCATTCTAATTGGGGTGAGATGGAATCTTAGGGTAGTTTTGATTTGCATTTCTCTTACTACTGAGATGTTGAACATTTTTTCATATACTTGTTGATTGTTTGTAGATCTTCTTCTGTGAAGTGTCTGTTCATTTCCTTAGCCCATTTGTTGATTGGGTTATTTGTATTCTCAGTCTTTTGTTTTTTAATTTTTATATAGTCTGGAAATTAGTGCTCTATTTGAAGTATGAGTGGCAAAGATATTCTCCCCCTCTGTAGGCTCTCTCTTCACATTGCTAATAGTTTCCTTTGCTGATAGAAAGCTTTTTAGTTTGAATCTATCCCAGTTGTTGATTCTTGCTTTTATTTCTTGTGCTATGGGAGTCCTGTTAAGGAAGTCTGATCCTAAGCCAACAAGTTGAAGACTTGGACCTACTTTTTCTTCTATAAGATGAAGATCTCTGGTCTTATTCCAAGGTCCTTGATCCATTTTGAGTTGAGTTTTGTGCAGGGTGACAGATAGGGGTTTAGTTTCATTCTGTTGCTTATGGATTTCCAGTTTTCCCAGCACCATTTGTTGAAGAAGCTATCTTTTCTCCATTGCATATTTTTGGTACCTTTATCTAGTATGAGAAAATTGTATTTATTTGGGTTTGTGTCCATGTCCTCTATTCTGTACGATTGATCTACCTGTCTATTTTGGTGCCAATACCATGCCGTTTTTGTTACTATTTCTTTGTAGTATAGTTGAAGTTCTGGTATTGTAATACCCTCTGCTTCACTCTTCCTGCTAAGGATTGCTTTAGCTATTCTGGGTTTCTTATTCTTCCAGAAGAATTTCATAATTGCTTGCTCTATTTCTGAAAGGTACATCATTGGGATTTTAATTGGAATTGCATTGAATCTGTATAGCACATTTGGTTGTATGGCCATTTTGACAATATTAATTCTGCCTATCCAAGAACATGGGAGATCTTTCCATCTTCTAAGGTCATTCAGCTGGTTTGAAAATAGTTTCTCTTTGATGTTCATCAGTTTGCTATGTCCCAGGGTGTAGTTTTCATTGTAATTTTTCTGTTTAGGATATACATTTATTTCCTGGATCTAGGGGTTTTTGTTTCATCAGTTTGACAATTTGGTAATGAGTTTTTGAGTTTTTATTTAATTTTGGTAAGAACATTTACCACGAGATTTACCCTCTTAACACAGTTTTATGTGTACCTACAGTATTGCTATCTGTAGGCACTTTGTTCTTAAACTCTCTAGAATTTGTTCATCTTACATAACTCCTAGCTTATAGTTATTGATTAGAAACTTCCCATTTATTTCTCCTCCAAACCATGGAAATCACAATACTATTGTTTGATTCTTTAATTTTGAGTATTTTAGATACCTAATGTGAATGGAATCATGCAGTTTTCTCTTGTGTGACAGGCTTACTTCATTAAGTGTAAAATCCTCAATATTATCCATGTTATTAAATGCTGCAGGACCTCCTTAATTTTTTAATATTTTTTAGTTGTTGGCAGACCTTTATTTTTATTTATTTATTTATCTCTGGTAGGGAATTGAACGCAGTGCCTCACATGTGCCAGGCAAGCACTCTACCACTGAGCCACAACCCCAGTCCAACCTCCTTGTTAATGTTGAAGAGCACACCATTGCATGTATCTATCACATTTTTCTTTATTTATTCAGCTACTGATGAACATTTTGGTTCCTTTCACATCTTAACTATTGTGAATAGTATGGCTGTGAATATGGGTGTACAGATATCTCTTCCAGATACTGATTTCATTTCTTTTGGATAAATGCTCAGAAGGAAGGTTGCTAGATTATATGATAGTTCTATATTTAATTTTTGAGGAACTTACATACTTTTCTCCAAAGCAGTTAGACCATTTTTCATTCCCATCAACAGTGTACAAGGGTTCCAATTATTCTATATCCTCACCAAAACTGATCTTTTGTTTTTTCTGATAATAGCCACCCTAATGTGTGAAATGATATTTCATTGTGGTCTTGATTTCCATTCTCCAGACAATCAGTGACACTGAATACCTTTTCATGTGCCTATTGGCCACTTACATGTTTTCTTTGGAGAAATATCTATTCTAGTCTTTAGCCCATTTTTTAACTTGGATTATTAGGGGAGATTTTTTTTGGTTGTTTGATATTTTTAGAAATTTATCATATAATTGGGAATAAGATACATGATTTTCAAATATTTTCTTTCATTCCATATGCATTTTTTCAAATTCCGTTGTTTCTTGATGAACACAGGTGCAAACATTATCAATGATAGCTTAATAAGCCAAATTCAACAGCAATATGACCAACTGGCATTTATCCCTGGAATATAAGGATGATTCAATATATGATAAAAAGTTAAAGTGAAATACCACCATAATAGAATAAAGGATAAAAATCAATGATCCAATAAATACAGGCATGGGAAACATTTTATAACATTCAATAATACACTTTTATGATATAAACTAGGAATAGAGGGAAATTACCTCAACATAATTAAGGTCATATATGAAAAACCCATAGCTAACAGAATACCCACTGATGAAAGAACTGAAAGTTTTCCCATTAGGGTTAGGAACAAGGCAAGGATGGCCACTCTGTACATCTATTCAACAAAGCAGTGGAAGTCTTAGCCAGAGCAATTAGCCAAGAACAAGAAACAAAAACTTCCAGAGCAGAAAAGAAGAAAATTATCCCTAGTTGTCTATGACATGATCTTATGTATATAAAAACCTAAAATTTCCCCTAAACTGTTAGAACTAATAAATAAATTCAATAAATTGCAAGATAAAAAACCAACATACGAAAATCATTTGCATTACCAATAATGAACTATCTGAAAAGGAAATTAGGTAAACAAACCCTTTCACAATAGCTTCAAAAATAAAATACCTACACATTACCTAAATTGAAACATTATTTTACTATTTATCTGCCCTATTTTCTGCTTCCTTTCCTTCCTCACTGTCCAGTTGATCTGGCTTTCTTGATCTTTGTCCCATGACTCCAGTCAGATTTCAGTTTTCTGCCTCAGTTTTAGCTTCCCTAGTATCCACAGGGAAGGCCCCCAAATGAAAATATGACCCAGGAGTAAAACTACCCTTTGAAGGGACAACTCCCCTCCAATATCTGATTCTTTTTGGTTGCTCTAAAAAGCCTTCAAGTTGTTATGTAGGGTTTTTTTCTTCAGAGTTTATAATACGTTTTACTTATGAGAAAGACTATCTGGTACAAGCTCCTCCACCATTTTCTGAAGGGGAACTTTTCACTGTAACTTGTACCAGTCTCTCCATTTTTCTTTGCAATGAACAACAACAAAGAAGCTTCATTCAGTTATTCAAATATCTACCCTTTTCTCCTTTTCTACCTCAGACCACTTGCAATTATTCCATTTTTTTGAATACTTCCTTGATCTCCATATTCACACACACACACACACACACACACACACACACACACACACTCTCTCTCTCTCTCTCTCTCTCTCACACACACACACACCTGGTTTATCTCCATGCATTGTTCTGACCTTTGGACTATGATTTTATATAATGCAATGAAGCCTTTCCTTACCTCTTGAATGAAACCAGTTCTTTCTGTTACCTGTTCCTAATGATTAGGTTATTTTACCTCATAGTCCTCATCACAGTATATGATGTAGGCTTTTTATTTGTGATCACTTGATTATTGTCTTTACCATTAGATTTTAGATTCCAGTGATTTTTGCTCATAGTTTTTATGTAGATGAATTTTATTTGCTTTGTTCACAATTACATGAACAGTGCTGAGCAAGGTCATGATACATGGTGTGTGCTCTTAAAACACTTATTTAAGTAATTAACTCATTTGTTAATTAATTGCTCCTCACCTACATTGCATCTTGACTATTTCTAATTAAATATCTCATAGGTACTTTAAACTTCCTATGCCTCAAAAAGAACACATTTTGGTTTTGATAATCTTCGCTTGTTCTCTTTTATTTCCAATAAAAATTAATTAATTAATAAAAATTAATTAATAAAAATTAATTATTAAAACCCTATATATCTCACTACCCAATAGAAACCTCATACCATTTTTAAGGTTTTTCTTTTCCTTTAAGAATACATCCCACACTTGTACTCCCTTGAGACATTGCATAAGTCAAAAATTCCATCACCTCTTTCCATCCTCACCTTGTTTAACTAATTTTAGTCTTTCCCCTAGTTATTTTGCTTTTATTATGTATCTCTCTATTATGCATCCCTTTATTATGCTGCTCTAACATATAGATATCACTAAAACACAAACTTTCCACATCATCAATTAAGATCTTTGCAGAATTCTCATTTTTAATTCCATAAAATTCAAGAATCTTAATATACCTTACATTTTTTGTCCACCCAGCTCCACACTTCTGTGGCAAGCTCAAAAATTTAAGTACTACAACTCAAGGGAAAATTCAGCTAGTATACTTACATACCTGATTGAATCTTTTCCACATTCTACCAGTATCTTGCATGGTCAAGAACTCTGTGTTCTATGTTCTGACCCTAGGGCTCTGCCCATCCACAGGTGCTATCAGATCCTGCATTCCTTGGTATTGGGGCACTAGAAACCTATGGGCTTCTATATACTGTGTACAGAATATATGTCCTACAGACTATCTATCTTGCCACTTGTTACTGCCAAAATTTCTCTACTGCTCTGACATGATGTTGGAAGTGGCCCCAAGTTAAATCCCAAGCTTCCTGGGACCAGAAGACTAAAGTCTATGCTTCAAAACAGGCCATGAAGCTGATGTTCCAAGAGATCACACATCTCCTCCAACATTCTAAATAAGTTCTGGATTAGGAGCAGGTTAAATCAGGGGTCAAATCTCCTTGCCTTCCTATTTCAATTCTTCTTCTGCTCCAGGGAGGAGTCAGTTTTCCACTTCCTTCTTCCCAAGCTGATGTTTCTTTTGCCCACTTTTCCCCACTTATCTGTCACACAGAGTGAAGATAGATAAAATGTCTTAGCTGTAATAGATCTAAAAATATTATCTCTATTACACAAAATTTATGGAGTCTTCAATTTCATTTCCTGTCATGTCCTCTTCTCACCACCCCTAGGCGGAATTAATTGCTATCACATCTCCCACAGCACCTTATTCGTATTTTTATTTTATCATTTAGCACTTTCTAATTATAATTAGCCGCCTGTTTGCCTTTCCCACTGGACTGTGACATCCTCAAGGACAGGGACTGAATCTTACTCATCTTTTTATTTCGTTAAAACTTGCCACAGGGCCTAACCTAGAATAGTGCTCAGTGAGATTCTGTTCAACACATGAGCAAATTGCTTAGAGCTAAAGCTCACATGAAGGAATAGGGATGGGAGGAGGGTGAAGAAGGAGAGTTGAAATGACTTAGGAAATGCCCTGATTTTGGACTAAGGTCTATAATGGGCGTTGGTTTTATTTCAGAGAGTGAATATTTGGGAGGACTTTCAGTAGAAGATAAAAGTATTTTTAAACTAAAGATATCCCATAAAGATATTTAAGTATCTCAGAACACAAGGAAGCAGTCTCAGAATCATGTGCCTTTTGCCCTGCTAGTGTTAAATACCTATCTGGATGTCCATTATCTCCAAGATGTTTCATAAAATTTTCTTCATTCAATTGGTTTTTGGAACTTTTTTTATTATAAATGATTTTGGTCTTCTATAGAAATAATTTCACAGATCAGTTGGTATGCAAATTTATCATAATAAGATCAGGTAAGACATAACTCCACAATATTACCATATACGAATAACATTACAAGTATATTTATTATTTAACTAAAGGCATATCTTGATATGAGATGCAATACTAAGAAAATTCATAAGGAATAATCCAGCCCATCTTGGGTATTATTAGCATTAGAGCTTGCATGAAAAATGACTGCACAAAAGAGGATTATTTAGATGTGAAATTTTATCAAAATACTTTTGCAAATATATTAACTAGTTATATAAATCAAATATACCAACAAGAACAAGGCAGAAAGTGAAACAAAAACATCATGCACCAAGTAAAAGCAATCACTATCATAACTCTTCATGTCTCTTATGTCCATGCACATATGTAGATTAAATGATAGAAAGGTTCAAAGCCAGAAAAAAAAAAAAAACTGGTTCCTGTTAACATATTGTTTCAAAGAAAAATGTTTAACATAATTTCCTTAAATTTTAAAGATTAAAAAACATCAAAGTAGAATCAATTTAATTGCTGAACTTCAGATAAATGTTGCTTCACCATACAAAAAACAAATCCTCGGTGGTTTCAAGATGGCGGCCTAGAGGGTGGCTGCATTTCATGTTGCTCCAGGACTCAGGATTCAAAAGAGGACATATTGAGACACTTGGGACCAACTCAAAGCAGCCGGGTGACTCTCACCCGATGGGAAGGCATCCCGGATGGGACGGTGGTCCCGGAACGCAGGAAACTTTGTGAAATACAGCTGCCGGCGAGACGCCCCTCCCCCCACTGAAGCAGTGAACTCGGACAACTGGGAGCGCCGTAAAGGAGGCCCCTCGGCACAGCACTGGGACTCGGAGCAACCACTGGGGCTCCGGCGGCTGCCCAGGGGAGGAGTGGCAAGGAGAGCTGTGTGGACTCAGACCACCGGGGCCTGCCCTGAGGAGGAGGAGGAGGAGCGTGGCCACTTGGATTCGGAGTGACTGCACCAGAGCTACAGGCGTTGCCAGAGGAGAAGCCGCACTGTGAACAGTTTGGACTCAGAACGACTGCTTCTGAACACCGGCGCCTGCCGTGGGGACGACGAGCAGGAGGAGGAGGAGCGTGGCCACTTGGATTCGGAGTGACTACACCAGAGCTGCAGGTGGTTGCCAGAGGAGGGGCTGCGCGGCGAGCTGTTTGGACTCAGACCACTTCTGAACACCGGGGCCTGCCCGGAGGAGAAGGAGGAGGAGGAGCACTGCGGGTCATTTGGACTCGCAGTGACTGCATTAGCACTCCAGGCGGCTGCTCAGAGGAGAAGGCGAGTGGTGAGTTGTTTGCACTGAAAGCGACTGCTCCTGAACACAGGGGGGCTGCCTGGAGGAGAAGCGTGGTGGGTCGCTTGGTCTTGAGTGGCCGCACCAGAGCTCCGGGCGGTTGCCCAGTGGACCCGTGCAGCGGGTCACGTGGATTCAGAGCCACTCAGAGCGACCGCTCCTGAACACCCGGGGGGTTATCTGGAGAAGGAGGAGGAACGGGGAGGGTCACTTCGACTCGGAGTGATTGATTGCCCAGGGCTACGGGTGGTTGGTGGGAGGTGGAGGCACGCAGTGAGTTTCTTGGACTCCTAGTGACCGCAACGGAATACTGGGCGGCTGTCTGGAGGAAGAGGCGTGTGGCGGGTCTCTGGGACTCAGAGCGATTGTACGGGGCCCCAGGTGGCTGCTCAGAGGAGGGGCCGCATAGCCACGCGATTGGATGCAGAGCAGGGTCCCAGGATCTAGGAGGCTTCTGGGTGGAAGAGCCGCACAGAGACAGGTTTAGGGTGGAGCGAAGGTTCCAGAACTGCGGGCAGATTCTCTGAGGAGGGGCAGCCTAAGGAGATTCATCTGCGAAGGGTGAGGCTCCCAGGCCCAGGAGGTAGGGCCAGGCCCCTGGGAACTTTGCAGAGGAAGGCAGCCCAGCCCAGGCGGTAGCTGTAAATTGAGGGGAACCTCTAGGAGGGAACTAACCAGCGAGACCTCCCCACCGGGTGAGTCTTCCCTGCCGGGTGAGGTTTCCCCACAAAGACGGTTAAACCAGAGACACAGGCCCAAACAGGCCTTGCCTCAGCCCGCAGCCTAGGTCCCCTTTGGATGACCATTGGTCAACAAGTGGAGGCACCTCTGCCCACTAGCAGGGAATATACCCCACCTGAAGGCCACCACTCCTAGAGAGGCAGCTTCCTTGTGTTGCACCGCATTATCAACTTCCTCCAAGACTTCAGCCTACTGAAGGCTAAGAGGGGATATATAGAGAAATCTTCAGGGACATTGTAAGTCAATAGAGGAAATCTGCAATATCTCAGCGGTCCACTGAAACCTGAACAATATGAGAAAACAAGGAAAGAAAATGCTGCAAACAAATCTAGATGTTACAGCAATAAAACCCAATGACAGCATGGCAGAAGAAATGACAGAAAAGGAGTTCAGAATGTACATAATTAAAATGATCAGAGAAGCAAACGATGAGATGAAAGAGCAAATGCATGCACTGAATGATCACACCAATCGACAGTTAAAAGAGCAAATAAAGGAAGAAAAAGATCATTTCAATAAAGAGTTAGAGATATTGAAAAAAAACCAAACAGAAATCCTTGACATGAAGGAAACAATAAACCAAATTAAGAACTCCATAGAAAGCATATCCAATAGGATAGAACACCTGGAAGACAGAACCTCAGACATTGAAGACAAAATATTTAACCTTGAAAACAAAGTTGAACAAACAGAGAAGATGGTAAGAAATCATGAACAGAATCTACAAGAACTATGGGATATCACGAAAAGGCCAAATTTAAGAATTATTGGGATTGAGGAAGGCCCAGAGAAACAAGCCAAAGGAATGAACAATTTATTCAATGAAATAACATCAGAAAATTTCCCAAATCTGAAGAATGAAATGGAAAATCAAGTTCAAGAGGCTTATAGGACTCCAAATACACAAAATTACAACAGACCCACACCAAGGCACATTATAATGAAAATGCCTAACATACAAAATAAAGACAGAATTTTAAAGGCTGTGAGAGAAAAGAACCAAATTACATTCAGGGGGAAACCAATACAGATATCAGCAGATTTTTCAATCCAGACCCTAAAAGCTAGAAGGGCCTGGAACAACATTTTTCAAGCCCTGAAAGAAAATGGATGCCAACCAAGAATCTTATACCCAGCAAAACTTACCTTCAAATTTGACGATGAAATAAAATCCTTCCATGATAAACAAAAGCTAAAAGAATTTACAAAAAGAAAGCCAGCACTACAGAACATTCTCAGCAAAATATTCCATGAGGAAGAGATGAAAAACAAAGAAGCAAATCAGCAAAGGGAGGAATTATCCTAAAGGAATTGTCAAATAAAGGAGGAAACAAGTTGTGTCAAACAAATAAATAAATAAAATTTAAAAAAATGAACCAAATGACCGGGAAACCAAATCATATCTCTATAATAACCCTGAATGTTAATGGCCTGAATTCATCAATCAAAAGACATAGACTGGCAGATTGGATTAAAAAGAAAGATCCAACAATATGTTGCCTGCAAGACACTCACCTCATAGAAAAAGATACCCATAGACTAAAGGTGAAAGGATGGGGAAAAACATACCATGTGCATGGACTCAGCAAAAAAGCTGGAGTATCCATCCGCATTTCTGATAATGTGGACTTCAAGCCAAAGTTAGTCAGAAGGGATAAAGAAGGTCATTTCATACTGCTTAAGGGAAGCATAAATCAGCAAGATATAACAATCATAAACATCTATGCCCCAAACAGTGGTTCATCCATGTATGTCAAACAAATCCTTCTCAATTTCAGAAACCAAATAGACCATAACACAATAATACTAGGTGATTTTAACACGCCTCTCTCACCACTGGACAGATCTTCCAAACAAAAATTGAACAAAGAAACCATAGATCTCAATAACACAATCAATAATTTAGACTTAACGGACATTTATAGAATATACCATCCAACCAAGAGCGAATACACTTTCTTCTCAGCAGCACATGGATCCTTCTCTAAAATAGACCATGTTTTATGCCACAAAGCTAATGTTAGCAAATACAAGAAGATAGAGACACTACCATGTATTCTATCAGATCATAATGGATTGAAGTTAGAAATAAATGAAAGAGTAAAACACAGAAACTATTCCAACACCTGGAGATTAAACAATATGCTATTATATGATGAATGGATAACAGAAGATATTAGGAAGGAAATTAAAAAATTCTTAGAGGTAAATGAAAACAAAGAAACATCATATCAAAATCTCTGGGACACTATGAAAGCAGTACTTAGAGGGAAATTTATTTCATGGAGCGCATTTAATAAAAGAAGTAAAACTCAACAAATAAACGACCTAACACTACAGCTCAAAGCCCTAGAAAAAGAAGAACAGAACAGCACCAAAAGTAGTAGAAGACAGGAAATAGTTAAACTCAGAGCTGAAATCAATGAAATTGAAACAAAAGAAACAATACAAAAAATTGACAAAATAAATAGTTGGTTCTTCGAAAAAATAAACAAAATTGATAAACCTTTAACCACACTAACAAAGAGAAGACGAGAGAAAACCCAAATCACTAAAATTCGGAATGAACAAGGAAATATCACAGCAGACAGGATTGAAATACAAAACATAATTAGAAGCTATTTTGAAAATCTATACTCCAACAAAATTGAAAACCTCGAAGACATCAACAGGTTTCTAGAGACATATGAATTGCCTAAACTGAACGAGGAGGACATACACAATTTAAATAGACCAATTTCAAGTACTGAAATAGAAGAAGTCATCAAAAGCCTACCAACAAAGAAAAGTCCAGGACCAGATGGGTTCTCAGCCGAGTTCTACAAAACCTTTAAAGAAGAGCTCATTCCAATACTTCTCAAAGTATTCCATAAAATAGAAGAGGAGGGAACCCTCCCAAACTCATTCTATGAAGCCAATATCACACTGATACCTAAACCAGAGACTCATCAAGAAAAGAAAATTTCAGACCAATATCCTTAATGAACATCGACGCAAAAATTCTCAACAAAATTTTAGCAAATCGCATACAAAAACATATTAAAAAGATAGTGCACCATGATCAAGTGGGCTTCATCCCAGGTACGCAAGGTTGGTTCAACATCAGAAAATCAATAAATGTAATTCACCATATTAATAGACTTAAAGTCAAGAATCACATGATTATTTCAATACATGCAGAAAAAGCATTTGATAAAATACAGCACCCCTTCATGCTCAAAACACTAGAAAAAATAGGGATAGTGGGAACATTCCTTAACATTGTAAAGGCCATTTATGCTAAGCCCATGGCTAATATCATTCTAAATGGTGAAAAACTGAAAGCATTCCCCCTAAAAACTGGAACAAGGCAGGGATGCCCTCTTTCACCACTTCTATTCAACATCGTTCTTGAGACTCTGGCCAGAGCAATTAGACAAACCAAAGAAATTAAAGGGATACGAATTGGAAAAGAAGAACTCAAACTATCCCTGTTCGCTGATGACATGATTATATATTTAGAGGAACCTGGAAATTCCACCAGAAAACTCTTAGAACTCATAAGTGAATTCAGTAAAGTAGCAGGTTACAAGATCAATGCTCATAAATCCAATGCATTTTTATACATAAGTGATGA
Organism: Sciurus vulgaris; assembly: GCF_902686455.1. Classification (NCBI taxonomy): domain Eukaryota; kingdom Metazoa; phylum Chordata; class Mammalia; order Rodentia; family Sciuridae; genus Sciurus; species Sciurus vulgaris. Next base: position 71,129,261 of record NC_136468.1, on the reverse strand, counting down.
ATCTTCAGAAAGAGAAACTAGGAAAACTATCGCATTCACAATAGCCTCGAAAAAAATAAAATACTTGGGAATCAATCTCACAAAACAGGTGAAAGACCTCTACAATGAGAACTATACAACACTAAAGAAAGAAATTAAAGAACACCTTAGAAGATGGAAAGATCTTCCATGTTCTTGGATAGGAAGAATTAATATTGTCAAAATGGCCATACTACCTAAAGTGCTATACAAATTCAATGCAATTCCAATTAAAATCCCAATTGTGTACCTTACAGAAACAGAGCAAGCAATTATGAAATTCATCTGGAAGAATAAGAAACCCAGAATAGCTAAAGCAATCCTTAGCAGGAAGAGTGAAACAGGGGGTATTGCAATACCAGATTTTCAACTCTACTACAAAGCAATAGTAACAAAAATGGCATGGTATTGGTACCAAAATAGAAAGGTAGATCAATGGTACAGAATAGAGGACACGGACACAAACCCAAATAAATACAATTTTCTCATACTAAACAAAGGTGCCAAAAATATGCAATGGAGAAAAGATAGCCTCTTCAACAAATGGTGCTGGGAGAATTGGAAATCCATATGCAACAGAATGAAACTAAACTCATCTCTCACCATGCATGAAACTAAACTCAAAATGGATTAAGGACCTCGGAATCAGACCAGAGACCCTGCAGATTATAGAAGAAAAAGTAGGTCCAAATCTTCACCTTGTTGGTCTAGGATCAGACTTCCTTAACAGGACTCCCATAGCACAAGAAATAAAAGCTAGAATCAACCACTGGGATAGATTCAAACTAAAAAGCTTTCTCTCAGCAAAGGAAACTATCAGCAATGCGAAGAAAGAGCCTACAGAGTGGGAGAATATCTTTGCCAATCATACTTCAGATAGAGCACTAATCTCCAGAATCTATAAAGAACTCAAAAAACTCTACTCCAAGAATTCAAATAATCCAGTCGACAAATGGGCTAAGGAAATGAATAGACACTTCACAGAAGAAGATCTACAAGCAATCAACAAACATATGGAAAAATGTTCAACATCTCTAGTAATAAGAGAAATGCAAATCAAAACCACCGTAAGATTCCATCTCACCCCAATTAGAATGGCGATTATCAAGAAAACGAGCAACAACAGGTGTTGGCGAGGATGTGGGGAGAAAGGTACACTCATACATTGCTGGTGGGGCTGAAAATTAGTGCAGCCACTCTGGAAAGCAGTGTGGAGATTCCTTAGAAAACTTGGAATGGACCCGCCATTTGACCCAGCTATCCCACTCCTTGGCCTATACCCAAACGACTTAAAATCAGCATACTACAGAGACACAGCCATGTCAATGTTCATAGCTGCTCAATTCACAATAGCCAGACTGTGGAACCAACCTACATGCCCTTCAATTGATGAGTGGCTAAAGAAACTGTGGTATATATATAGAATGGAATATTACTCAGCCATAAAGAATGATAAAATTATGGCATTTGCAGGCAAATGGATGAAATTGGAGAATATCATGCTAAGTGAGATAAGCCAATCTCAAAAAGCCAAAGGACCAATGATATCGCTAATAAGTGGAGGATGACACATAATGGGGGGGAGGGAAGGGTTAGTGTTAGGGTTAGAGTTAGAGTTAGGGAGGGGGGCAAGTATGGAGGAAGGAAGTACTGTATAGAGGGTAAAGAGGGGTGGGAGGGGTGGGGGGAAGGGAAAAAATAACAAAATGAATCAAACAACATTACTCTATGTAAATCTATGATTACACAAATGGTATGCCTTTATGCCATGTACAAACAGAGAAACAACATGTATCCCATTTGTTTACAATAAAAAAAAAAATCCTCAAAAATATTTCTAGAAAAGAAATATATTTTGAAAATCATTCAGAGTTTGGAATCATTTTTTTGTCACAATTATAGTATATATTGACTCCGTTTCTTAAAAAATTACAAAATTTACACATTTAAATCTCCCTCCATGTCCCATTTCTCATGATTTTTGGAAGTTATGTAACTATTGTCAAGGCTGACATTTCATCTCATGTCCATATAATACTGCTTTCCATTTCTTGGTATTTTGAGTTGTCTCCTGCCAATTAGTTTGGTTCAATTTAGTTTAAAGATTTTTTTTCTTCTCCCTCCCCAAAAAGTTTTTACATGTTTAAAAATGTGGTCTTGGGGCTGGGGAGATAGCTCAGTTGGTAGAGTTCTTGCCTCACAAGCACAAGGCCCTGAGTTCAATCCCCAGCACCACCAAAAAAAAAAAAAAAAAAAAAAAAAATGTGTTCTTTTCATTTTAAGGAACATGTTCATTTTAGTCTGCTTTGTCGGTGTTGTGACCAGAAAGACACAACCACAACAATTATAGAGAAGGAAAAGTTTATTTGGGGGCTCACAATTTCAGAGATCTCAGTCTATGGACAGCTGACTCCATTCTACAGGGCTCAGGATAAGGCAGGATATCCTGGTGGAGGAATATAACAGAGGGAAGCAGTTCACATGATGATCAGAAAGCAGAGAGAGAGTTCTTCACTTGCCAGATACAAATATATACCCCACTCCCTGCCTTCAATGAACCACCTCCTTCAGCCACACCTCACCTCCCTCCAGTTACCAGTCACATCAAGGATTAATCCACTGATTGGGTTAATGCTATAATCCAATCATTGCTCTTGCATTCACACATAAACTTTAGGGAGACACCACATCTAAATCATAACATTCTGTCCCTGGCCTCCAAAAACTAACTCTCATCTCACAATGCAAAATACATTTAGTCCATTCCCAAAAGACCCCATAGTTCCAAGATTCCTCAAAGTTCAAGTCTCAAGTCTTCTTTGAGGCAAGGCAATCTCACATGATGAGCTCCTATAAAATTAAAAGCTGTTTACAAGTATCCAATATATAATGGTACAGAGTAAACATTTCCATTCATGAAATTAGGAGCATAGAAAGAAGCAATAGGACCAAAGCAAGACTGAAATCCAGCTGAACAAACAAGTCCTGTAGCTCCATATCCAGCATCAGGGAGACATGGCACTATGATGTTCTCTCTAAAGAACTTGTGTAGCTCTGCCCCTGTGGCCATGTTGGTTGTAGCCTAAGTGGTCTTTCCGTTGGCTTGTCTCTGCTCAATTCCTGCAGTATTCCTAGGACAATGTCCCACCTCACTGGCATCTCTTAATCTTGGGAGTCTCCACTGCAGCTCCAGCTTCCTCCTCACATCTCTACACTTTGACTTCTTAAAGGGTGCCTGCAGGGCCTCTGATCATGCTACACTTTGCCTGGCCTCCAAGGCCTTCCTTTGAAATCTTGAGTGTGGCGGGCGGAACCGGGGCCCAGGGTTACGCCACGTGCATCCGAAGATGGCGACTGGCAGAGAACAAACGGCATTCTGAACATGCATGGAGAAAGGCAGAATGCTTTTACAATTGGCTGTATTATAATCAGTTCAGCTGCCTAGCACGTGGACAGATATACTTTACATGTATGCTCGAGCAAGTGATCGCTTAACCTTTAACAGGATTGGATGGACATATCTGGTTACAATTGCTTATGCATGAGACTGCTTATATATTGAGGGTGTTATTGGAATAAAGGGGAAGCTGCTTCATGAACTTCTAAAGAGTACGTGTCTTCTGTCCCACTGGTCAGGCTGTAAGTGCGAGGATCGGCGGTTTTCTGCAAGCAGTTTTCGGTAAGCGAAAAGACAAAGAAGCCGCAGTTTCCTGTAAGAGAAGCCGCGCGGCGAGCTGCTTGAAGCAGCCCTGTTGGCAAGCAGCTGCGGTTTTCTGCACTTGTGGAAGCCTCCATGACTCCCTAACTCCAGCATTCTGCAATCCTGCAGAACTAGCACCAAGAGGCTGATGCCAATGTCTGCCACCATCTTGAGCAGCCTCCAGGGACCCTGGCTGCAGCAGCCTCTGAGTGCCTGAGCGGCCGAGCACATTAAAAAAACTTCCTAGATCCCCCTGTGCAAGAAGGATTCCCTACTGGTCTCTTCTCAAGAGAATTTGTACTTTCACTCTCTTGAGTCTGAGATGGATGTGGTCTTGCCAGCTCCTGAAATGCACTCAAACCATCTTTCTATTGTCTCTAGGCAAAGTCTTTAGCATTTCTTTAGTGGTAGTAATGTCTCTAACAACTGCAACTTCCTTAGCCCCAGTTTTACTTCTGCCTTTCATGTTCAAGTTTTTCAGATCTTTCTGTTCTGCTTCCTATTCTGGATCATCACAGTAAATTTTGCTAAAAGCCACCAGTAATATTCATGCCACTGCCTGAATACTATGCTGCCTAGAAATTTCTCCTGACAGATTAAGAACTCTATCACTTTTAAAATCTATTTCACAGAAAATATCAGGACGTGGGCAAAATGTAGACAAGTTCTCAGTCAGAACATAAAAGAAATGGCCTCAAGTCCAATTACCAATACTCCTTTTCCTCTGAGCCCTATCTTCACTGTCCACAGTTCTACTGGCATTCTGGTCTTCTGAACTCGCTCAAAAATTGGCCATTAAGCTCTGCTTACAACAATCTAAAGCATTTTCAGATATCACTGCTAAACATCTCAAAATTCCTCTGACCAATTCCAAATGTTCCAAAAGCTTCTGAATCTCATGGTCAGGTTGGTCACCATAATGACTCCATTTCTCAGTACCAGTTTCTGTTTTAGTTAGCTATTTCACTGTTATGACTAAAAAGACCCAACCAGAACAATTGTAGAGATTTTAGGGCTCATGATATCAGAGGTCTTAATCCATAAAAAGCTGGCTCCATACCTCAGGACTTGAGGTGAGGCAGGACATCATGGGGGAGAAGTATGACAGAGGGAAATAGCTCATATGATGATCAGACTGCACCATCTCCACTTGCCAGATACAAATTCATACCCACAGCCCCACCCTCAATGAACCACCTCCTGTAGTCACACCCCACCTCCCTCCAGTTATCACTCAGTTAATCCCATCAGGGATTAATTCACTGATTAGGTTAAAGCTACAGGGTTATAGCCTATAGCCATTGCTCCTCTAAACCTTCTTGCATTGTCTCACACATGAGATTTTGGTTTGTATAAGATCTGATGGAGGAAACCATCACAATGTTCCATTTTGCATTTGATTCATGTTTGCTGTTCCATTGTTCTGTTCTCTCAAGAGAGAAAATTATGTCTACTACCCTAAATATATCTGACATTCATATCTATCTTTGTATAAATCAACTTCTTATCTTTATTATTTTCCCTTTGCTGTTTCATATGCTTTCTCAAGTCTATCCATCCTTTCCCTAATGGTCAATTTCATGATAAATTTCATCCCCCTGTTACAGTTGATTTTTCCAATTCAGTGTTCATTTCAGTTATGTATTTCATTTCCCTTTTCTGCTCCTTTGATTTTCATTTTCTTCTGGTATTTTCTATTCTCCTTTCTTAAACTTTGAATCTTTTTAACATTATAATACTGACATAATTTTGTTGAGAGTTTGAGAAATCATTGAACCAAATTCTTTCCTTTCTTTGAACACTTTCTCTAAAATGTGTCTTCAACATATCATTCATGTGCCTTGCTTTCTTTCCCTCTGCTTCCTTGTTTACTGTATTAGTATGTTAGTCAAGTGTTAGTGCCTTGAGGAATAGAGAACATTTGGTATTTTTGTTTCTGTATTTTGCCACAAGAAGTTCCTCTCAATTCTTTCCTCCATCAGTTCTTACATAAGAGATCAATAAGACCAAGCTGCTTAATTGCAGGGTCTCTGTGCTGTAATCTAGTGATCACTACTGCTCACCTCCCACAGACCTTACCTCTCACAATATTTTTGGATTACTAAACTAGACTAGAAAATTACAAATAGAAGGTCAATGCTGTTTCTCTAACTTTCTATGGCATCACAATCGGTTACTACAGGTATGTCCTTCATTTGCCCCAAACTACTTTACCCTTAGTTTATGTGTCTTTAGCAATTAATTCATTTATTTATCCAAAATTACTTAGTTGGTTATTTATGTGTCAGGTAATCTTCTAGTTTGGGGAATAACAAAGTTCCTGAATACTTTAGACCTAAATTCTAGTAGAAGACAAGATCAAAAACACATTAACAATCCAAGAGGATACTTTTAGAAATGACAAATGCTAAGAAGAAAACAAAATAGGATGGTGTGCCTCTGCAGTAAGGAAGTGTCTAAGTGGAAAAACAAGGAAAAGGTGCCAGCCTCCACAGCCTGGGAAAGGAACCTTCTACACAGGAGGGACAGACCTTGCAAAGGCCCAAGGTCAAGGATGTTGCAGTGACTCACGTACACCTTTTGGTTCTGGGTCACCAACTTCTATGTTTTTATGTTTTTAGTGGCTTTATGCTCAACTTTGAAGAGGTTCGTGTCAGCTCTTGGAATGATGCTTATTTTGGCACCGAATTTTTAAAATTTGAAAGTGAGCTTAATAGGCTGTGGCCCAGAGCTGTGCCCGACACCTTACATCAGTGAGTATATAAACCTCCCCCACCTATCACTTCTAGAATTTTGGTTTCTGTTTTCTGTTTTTGCTACCAGTTGTTTTTTACTACCTGTGGTTTTTGAAGATGAGAACTAACTAAAATTGCCTAAATTTGTAATATCTTTACATTCAAGTTCTAATCAATTTTAAATTAAAAGTATTTAAAGTATGACTATGCAGAGCAATTTTGATGAGCTATTTGATATAATTTTAGTGACAGCTGGTACTAGAAATACTTCTTTTCCCAAAAGCTTCATTAAATATGAATCCTTTCAAAGTCCCCTGAAAAAGCAGGACACGTGCCTAAGAATTGGTATTCCTTCTAATAGATGTCTGACCAAGTGCATGTGCACTGAACTTCTTGTTTATTTCATTTGTTAAATGCACATTTCCCAAGAAGTATAGAGAAAAATCTAATATCCTGGTACCATATGCTACAAATAAGTTATGCTTCAACTCATTAAGCACATATGTAAATGTCTAAATGCTGAAGTTGATTTGATAAAATCAAAGTTTATGGCATCAATAAATTCTAAATATGTAACTTGTCTAGGATTTCAAAAGAATACAGAATTACTTTTGCATTTAGGTACTTTCTCTATTTTCCCCTTAAGAGAAAATACAATAAAATACACTTGTATTTTGTTTGAAACAATGATGGATATCGAAATATTTTAGGATCCCAAGATGCATATCATTTTATATCTTTTCTCTACAAGTATAAATTTGGAAATCTTAACATGCACTGAGATATCATTGTGCAATATCAAATGTTGAATGAGTCTCATTGAAGCCACTTTTAATTGCTACAGTTTAAATCTCTAAGGCATGAACTTTATCAAGAATGTTCCACTTTTTTCTTCTGTGATACCACTACTGTGGAGGACTAATTCTGGAAGCAAGATTTTCAAACTGGACAAGTTGCCTACAGTTTTTGGGTTTTTTTTTTTGTTTTTTTTTTTTTTTTTTTTGTTTTGTTTTGTTTTGTTTTGTTTTTCCTATACAAACATCTGGGGGAAAAAAAAATCATCAGTAAGTACTCCAACCCTCTGAATACAATCAAAAGACAAATGATAACTATATTTTTAGAAAAAGGTAAAAGGTTGACCTACATTGATCCTGTGGCTTCCTCTTAGCCTTGTCTTATACTTAAGTGTTTTCTTACATGGAACAAAAACTGTGTATTACAAGCAAAGATGAAGTCAACCCTAATACTTATCTATTCATGTCCCTCATCCATGGTAACTATCATCATGAATTTAGTGAGTGTATTTTTCTTGTCACAGTGTATATAAAAATTTAAAATCTGTACATTTAAAACAAATAGAGCATTTAATACATAGTACAGTTCAGTATTATTTTGAAGTTTACATAGGATTATTACATATTAAATATATTTTTTGCAACTAGCTGTTTCTCATTCAACATTAGATTTTTGAGTTTAAACCATATTGGCATTGATCTACTTCATTTAGTTTAATGACTATATAGTATATATATAATATTTTAACATATTCCTTAATGAATCATTTCTACTTATCTATTTTAACTATTATAGAGATTTAATAAATGTACTATTTATTATATTCACCTTGAAAGCAATTACAGGAATTTATGATACTTTTAATGTCTCCTATATCATTTCTCATGTCATTGCAGTTGGTTTTCTTATTCCTCTTTAGTTTTCCCCAAATTAATCTTTTTAAAGCCTCCAGTTTGTATTTTAACCTTAACAATACTATGCATTTGCCAATTTATTTGCCAGTGTTGCTTTCTACTTCCCACTCATCTTTCTAGTTTAGCTTTCTTTTGATTTAATGCATTTTTTAACATATTTTTCCTTATAAAATACATGATTTGTTAACTCTTAGTCTCTGTTTATCTAAAAAAGTATTTATTTCATCATTATATCTATAATCATGTCTGAATATAAAACTCATTCATCAGCATTTTTACAAATTTTTTTGAAATATCAGCCCATTATCTTCTAATAACACTTGACACACAACATGTTAAATATCTAATTGCTTTTCCACTCATGCACATGTCCCCTCTCAATAGATGGCTCTGTTAAAAATTGAACTGGTCTTTTATGAACTTTAATTTGACTATAATATTTTCAGTGATAAATTTGTTTTTATTTATCCTGTTCAAGAATTAGCATTTCTTCTAAATTCTGATAATTCTTTCCCCTAATATAGCTTCATATAAAGTCCCCCTCATGTTTTCTCTGCCCTCTGCTCCTAAAATTTCTATTATGTTTATATTGTATCTCCATATTCTATTATTAAGAACTTCAGTTCTATATTTGCTACCTTTAATACTTTGTAGTACATTCTGTGTGATTTTCTCATATCCACATTGTAATTCATTAAGTCTTTCTTCAGCTGAATCTAGACTTATACTTAACGTCTCCATTTAGCTTTTATGTCAAGGACTACAGTTTTCATTTTTTAAACTTGTGAAGGGTTCTTTTGTAGCTCTTCCCCCTACCTTCCCCCCACCAAAAAAAAAAAAAAAACAAAAAAAAAAAACACTGTATTCTATCCTTTTTATTTCTATTTTGTCTTTTGTCTCTTGAATTACATTAAAGTGTCTTGAATTTGCTCTAGAATTTCCAGCCAATGAGGTATAAATTCTCCAATATGCTGCATCCAATGACTCCTCTAATGTTTTATTTGTTTTATTTTCTTCACAAGGTTTGTTATATCACTATAAATTTATCTTCCACATGGTTTATTTCTTTGAGACTCCTACATGCTCTGAGTTGTGGAAGAATCATTGTAGTACTGCAGGACAGATTCAGGATTGACAGGTCAGGATTGCCTTTGCTTGGGGACACAGGAGTCTCTAAAGTTCTACTCTGGGTATCCTCAGACCCTGCAATTTACATGAAGGTGGGCCCAACCCTGCTTAGAGCTCATGGTGCTTCTTAGCTCTCACAGGTAACTCTGTACCCTTGACTTTCATAATCAACAGACTTCCTTGTTACTTCCTTGACCTGAGTAAAGGTCAAGCTTTCCTTATACATATTTCACATTTGACTCTGTTTTATAAGGGTGGTTCAGTTCCAGGTCTATTTACACAAAACCTGAAACTAAAGACTTTCCTTTCTGCTTTCAACAAAATAGCTACCCCCAGATATACTAACACACACACACACACACACACTCTCTCTCTTGCACACTCAGAAAGGTAATCCATTGATTAGATACATTAAAGGAATCTGTAATTATACAATTTATGTATTTATATATTATCCACAATATGTTTGCTGAGAGAAGGTTATTTCCCAAATCCTTTTAGTCTAATACTTTAATTGGAAAAATCCTGTTTCTCTTTGGATTCATGAGTATATGCAGCTATAGTGATATCCACAATTGACTATTTTAGGTAGGGGGGAAAGATACAAAACTTTTTTTTTTTAAGTTAAAAGCAAATTCTAGGGGTGATCCAAGATTGGAGACTAGAGGGTGACTGAAACTCCAGTCACTCCAGAACCCAGGATTCAAGAAGGGGAGGCATTGAGAGACTCGGACGAAAATAGAGCCACGGGGTGAGTCTCCCCCACCCGGTGAAGCTCGTCCTGGGTGGCAGGCCCAGGTAGGGGCGGCTGATCAGAGCAGGGCAGGGCAGCTAGAATCTTCCCCAGGCAGCCCTGCACACTCCAGCAGTGGGCTCCTCCCACACGGCCAGCTTCTCCAGCTTCTCAGAGCAGGCCCCCCAGTGACAGCCTTTCTGCACAGAACCAGCTCCAAGTCCCTGAGCCAGCTCAGCGAGCTCCGGCCCAAGGTAGCTTCAGGACCAGGACAGGGCAGCCAGGGTCTTCCCCAAGCAGCCCGGCTCCCTCCAGCAGGAAGCGCCTTTCTAGGCTAGCTTCTGGGAGCAGACCACCCAGTGAGAGACTTTCTACACAGAGCCAGCCACAAGTCCCCAAGCCAGCGGAGAGTTCCAACCCGCAAGCAGCCTCTGGGACCAGGGCAGGGCAGCCAGAGACCTCTCCAGGCAGCTCTGCCCCCTCCGGCCGCAGGCTCTTTCCACAGGGTGATCCAAGATGGCAGACTAGAGGGTGACTACATCTCCAGTCCCTCCAGAACCCAGGATTCAAGAAGGGAAGGCATTGAGAGACTCGGACTGAAATAGAGCCACGGGGTGAGTCTCCCCCACCTGGTGAAGCTCCGGCTGGGTGGCAAGCCTGGATAGGGGTGGCTTATCAGAGTAGGGCAGGGCAGCTACAGTCTTTCCCAGGCAGCCCTGCGCACTCCAGCAGTGGGCTCCTCCCACATGGCCAGCTTCTCTGAGCAGGCCCTCCAGTGAGAGCCTTTCCACACAGAGCCAGCTCCAAGTCCTGGAACCAGTAGCGGGCTAGAGGCAGCTTTCTTCAGAAGCACTGCATTATCAAGTTACTCCAAGTCTTCAGGCTACTGAAGGCTGGGAGGTGATACACTGGAAATCTACAGGGACATTATAAGCCAATAGAGGAAATCTGCAATATCACAGAGTCCCACTGACATCTGACCAATATAAGAAAACAAGGGAAGAAAATGTCCCAAACAAACCTAGATACTATATCAATAAAACCCAATGACAGCACAGCAGAAGAAATGTCAGAAAGGGAGTTCAGAATGTACATAATTAAAACAATCAGGGAAGCAAATGAGGAGATGAAAGAACAAATGCAGGCATTGAAGGAGGAGATGAAAGAGCAAATGCAGGCATTAAATGATTGCTCCAATCAATAGTTAAAAGAGCAAATACAAGAAGCAAGAGATCATTTCAATAAAGAGAGATAATGAAAAAAAAAAACAAACAAACAAACAGAAATCCTTGAAATGAAGGAAACAATAAACCAAGTTAAAAACTCCACAGAAAGCATAACCAATAGGATAGAACACCTGGAAGACAGAACCTCAGATATTGAAGAAAAAATATTTAATTTGAAAACAAAGTTGACCAAAGAGAGAAGATGGTAAGAAATCATGAACAGAAGAAACAAGAATTATGGGATATCATGAAAAGGCCAAATTTAAGAATTATTGGGATTGAGGAAGGCTTAGAGAAACAAACCAAAGGAATGAACAATCTATTCAATGAAATAATATCAGATAATTCCCCAAATCTGAAGAATAAAATGGAAAATCAAGTGCAAGAGGCTTATAGGACTCCAAATATACAAATTACAACAGACCCACAACAAGGCACATTATTATGAAAATACCTAATGTACAAAATAATGACAGAATTTTAAAGTCCTCGAGAGAAAAGAATCAAATTATATTCAGTGGGAAACCAATAAGAATATCAGCAGATTTTTCAATCCAGACACTAAAAGCTAGAAGGGCCTGGAACAACATTTACCAAGATCTGAAAGAAAACGGATGCCAACCAAGATTCTTATACCCAGCAAAACTTACTTTCAGATTTGACAATGAAATAAGATCCTTCCATGATAAACAAAAGCTAAAGGAATTTACAAAAAGAAAGCCGGCATTACAGAACATTCTCAGCAAAATATTCCATGAGGAAGAGATGAAAAACAACGATGCAAATCAGCAACGGGAGGAACTAGCCTAAAGGAATAGACAAATAAAGGAGAAACCAAATCATGTCAAAAAACAAAGATGAGTCAAATGACTGGGAATACAAATGATATCACAATAATAACCCTGAATGTTAATGGCCTGAACTCATCAATCAAAAGACATAGACTGGCAGATTGGATTAAAAAGAAAAATCTAACAATATGCTGCTTGCAAGAGACTCATCTGATAGAAAGAGATACCCATAGACTAAAGGTAAAAGGATGGGAAAAAACATACCATGCACACGGACACAGCAAAAAAGCTGGAGTATCCATCCTCATTTCAGATAATGTGGACTTCAAGCCAAAACTAGTCAGAAGGGATAAAGAAGGACATTACATACTGCTTAAGGGAAGCATAAATCAGCAAGACATAACAATCATAAATATCTATGCCCGGAACATTGGCTCATCCATGTACGTCAAACAAATCCTTCTCAATTCCGAAATCAAATAGACCACAACACAATAATACTAGGTGATTTTAACACACCTCTCTCACCGCTGGATAGATTGTCCAAACAAAAATTGAATAAAGAAACCATAGATCTCAATAACACAATCAACAATTGAGACTTAACCGACATATAGAATATACCATCCAACAAAAAACGAATACACTTTCTTCTCAGCAGCACATGGATCCCTCTCTAAAATAGACCATGTTTTATGCCACAAAGCTACTGTTAGCAAATACAAGAAGATAGAGATACTCTATCAGATCATAATGGACTGAAATTAGAAATAAATGACAGAATAAAAAACAGAAACTTCTCCAATACTTGGAGATTAAATAATACACTATTATACAATGAATGGATAACACAAGACATCAGGAGGGAAATAAAAAAATTCTTAGAAGTAAACGAGAACAAAGACACATCATATCAAAATCTCTGGGACACTATGAAAGCAGTACTTAGAGGAAGATTTATTTCATGGGGCACATTCAACAAAAGAAGTAGAAATCAACAAATAAACGACTTAACACTACAGCTCAAAGCCCTAGAAAAAGAAGAGCAGACCAACACCAAAAGTAGTAGAAGACAGGAAATAGTTAAAATCAGAGCCAAAATCAACGAAATTGAAACAAAAGTAACAACTGGAAAAATTAACAAAATAAATAGTTGGTTCTTTGAAAAAATAAACAAAATTGATAAACCCTTAGCCATACTAACAAAGAGAAAGAGGGAGAAAACTCAAATTACTAAAATTCGGAATGAACAAGGAAATATCACAACACACACGAGTGAAATACAAAACATAATTAGAAGCTATTTTGAAAATCTATACTCCAACAAAACAGAAAACCTCAAAGACATCAACAAGTTTCTAGAGACATATGAATTACCTAAACTGATTGAGGAGGACATACACAACTTAAATAAATGAATTTCAAGCAATGAAATAGAAGAGGTCATCAAAAGCCTACCAACAAAGAAAAGTCCGGGACCAGATGGGTTCTCAGCCGAGTTCTACAAAACCTTTAAAGAAGAGCTTCATATAGAGCACTAATCTCCAGAATCTATAAAGAACTCAAAAAACTTTACTCCAAGAATTCAAATAATCCAGTCGACAAATGGGCTAAGGAAATGAATAGACACTTCACAGAAGAAGATCTACAAGCAATCAACAAACATATGGAAAAATGTTCAACATCTCTAGTAATAAGAGAAATGAAAATCAAAACCACCCTAAGATTCTATCTCACCCCAATTAGAATGGCAATTATCAAGAATACGAGCAACAACAGGTGTTGGCGAGGATGTGGGGAGAAAGGTACACTCATACATTGCTGGTGGGGCTGAAAATTAGTGCAGCCACTCTGGAAAGCAGTGTGGAGATTCCTTAGAAAACTTGGAATGGACCCGCCATTTGACCCAGCTATCCCACTCCTTGGCCTATACCCAAACGACTTAAAATCAGCATACTACAGAGACACAGCCACATCAATGTTCATAGCTGCTCAATTCACAATAGCCAGACTGTGGAACCAACCTAGATGCCCTTCAATTTATGAGTGGATAAAGAAGCTGTGGTATATATATAGAATGGAATATTACTCAGCCATAAAGAATGATAAAATTATGGCATTTGCAGGCAAATGGATGAAATTGGAGAATATCATGCTAAGTGAGATAAGCCAATCTCAAAAAGCCAAAGAACCAATGATATCGCTAATAAGTGGAGGATGACACATAATGGGGGGGAGGGAAGGGTTAATGTTAGGGTTAGAGATAGGGTTAGGGAGGGGGGCAAGTATGGAGGAAGGAAGTACTGTATAGAGGGTAAAGAGGGGTGGGAGGGGTGGGGGGAAGGGAAAAAATAACAGAATGAATCAAACAACATTACTCTATGTAAATTTATGATTACACAAATGGTATGCCTTTACGCCATGTACAAACAGAGAAACAACATGTATCCCATTTGTTTACAATAAAAAAAAAAATAGAGAAAAAAAAAAAAAGAAGAGCTCATTCCAAAACTCCTCAAAATATTCCATGAAACAGAACAGGAGGGAACCCTCCCAAACTCATTCTATGAAGGCAATATCACCCTGATACCGAAGCCAGACTGAGACACATCGAGGAAATAAAATTTCAGACCAGTATCCTTAATGTACATCAACGCAAAAATTCTCAACAAAATTTTAGCAAATCGCATACAAAAATATATTAAAAAGATAATGTGCCACGATCAAGTGGGTTTTATCCCAGGGATGCAAGGTTGGTTCAACATCCGGAAATCAATAAATATCATTCACCATATCAACAGACTAAAAGTTAAGAATTACATGATTATTTCAATAGATGCAGAAAAAGCATTCGATAAAATACAGCATCGCTTCATGCTCAAAACACTAGAGAAAATAGGGATAGTGGGAACATTCTTTAACATTGAAAAGGCCATCTACGCTAAGCCCATGGCCAATATCATTCTAAATGGTGAAAAACTGAAAGCATTCCCCCTAAAAACTGGAACAAGACAGGGATGCCCTCGTTCACCACTTCTATTCAACGTCATTCTTGAGACTCTAGCCAGAGCAATTAGACAAACCAAAGAAATTAAAGGGATACGAATTGGAAAAGAAGAACTCAAACTATCCCTGTTCACTGATGACATGATTATATATTTAGAGGAACCTGGAAACTCCACCAGAAAACTCTTAGAACTCATAAGTGAATTCAGTAAAGTAGCAGGTTACAAGATCAATGCTCATAAATCCAACGCATTTTTATACATAAGTGATGGATCTTCAGAAAGAGAAATTAGGAAAACTACCCCATTCACAACAGCTTTGAAAAAAATAAAATACTTGGGAATCAATCTCACAAAACAGGTGAAAGACCTCTACAATGGGAACTACAGAAAACTAAAGAAAGAAATGAAAGAAAACCTTAGAAGATGGAAAGATCTTCCATGTTCTTGGATAGGCAGAATTAATGTTGTCAAAATGGCCATACTACCTAAAGTGCTATACAGATTCAATGCAATTCCAATTAAAATCCCAATGATGTACCTTACAGAAATAGAGCAAGCAATTATGAAATTCATCTGGAAAAACAAAAAAACCAGAATAGCTAAAGCAATCCTCAGTAGAAAGAGCGAAGGAGGGGGTATCGCAATACCAGATCTTCAACTCTATTACAAAGCAATAGTAATAAAAATGGCATGGTATTGGTACCAAAATAGACAGGTAGATCAATCATACAGAATAGAGGACATGGACACAAACCCAAATAAATACAATTTTCTCATACTAGATAAAGGTGCCAAAAATATGCAATGGAGAAAAGATAGCCTCTTCAACCAATGGTGCTGAGAGAATTGGAAATCCATATGCAACAGAATGAAACTAAACCCCTATCTCTCACCCTGCACAAAACTCAACTCAAAATGTATCAAGGACCTCGGAATCAGACCAGAGACCCTTCATCTTACAGAAGAAAAAGTAGGTCCAAATCTTCAACTTGTTGGCTTAGGAGCAGACTTCCTTAACAGGACTCCCATAGCACAAGAAATAAAAGCAAGAATCAACAACTGGGTAGATTCAAACTAAAAAGCTTTCTCTCAGCAAAGGAAACTATCAGTAATGTGAAGAGAGAGCCTACAGAGTAGGAGAATATCTTTGCCACTCATACTTCAGATAGAGTGCTAATTTCCAGAATCTATAAAGAACTCAAGAAACTCTACAGCAAGAATACAAATAATCCAATCAACAAATGGGCTAAGGAAATGAACAGACACTTCACAGAAGAAGATGTACAAGCAATGAACAGATATATGAAAAAATGTTCAACATCTCTATTAGTAAGAGAAATGCAAATCAAAACTACCCTAAGATGTCATCTCACCCCAGTTAGAATGGAGATTGTCAAGAACACAAGGAACAATAGGTGTTGGTGAGGATGTGGAGAAAAGGGTACACTCATACATTGCTGGTGGGGTTGCAAATTAGTGCAGCCACTCTGGAAAGCAGTATGGAGATTCCTCAGAAAGCTTGGAATGGAACCACCATTTGACCCAGCTATCCCACTTCTTGTCCTATACCCAAAGGACTTAAAATCAGCATACTACAGAGATACAGCCACATCAATGTTCATACCTGCTCAATTCACCATGGCCAGATTGTGGAACCAACCTAGATCCCTTCAATTGATGAATGGATAAAGAAACTGTGGCATATATATATATATATATATATATATATATATATATATATATACATATATATACACATATATATACACACATGTATATACACATACATACAATGGAATATTACTCTGTCATGAAGAATGCTAAAATTATGGCATTTGCAGGCAAATGGATGAAATTGGAGAATATCATGCTAAGTGAGGTAAGCCAATCTCAAAAATAAAGGACGAATGATCTCACTGATAAGCGGATGAGGACATATAATGGGGGTTAGGAGGGATTAGCATTAGGGTTTAGGGTTAGGTTTAGGTTTAGGGATAAGGAGGGTGGTAAGAATGGAGGAAGGAAGGACTGTATAGAGGGAAAAGAGGGGTGGGAGGGGTGGGGGGAAGGGGAAAAGAAATAACAGAATGAATCAAACAACATTGCCCTATGTAAATTTATGATTACACAAATGGTATGCCTTGAGTCCATGTACAAATAGAGAAACAACATGTATCCCATTTGTTTAAATAATTTTTAAAAAAAAGCGAATTCTAACCCTTTTGCAATTTTAGCATTTGTGGCTCTGATAACTCAGGGTCACCTTTTTCATTCTGGGAAGAGTCGTGGTTCCTTAAAGACATATTAAACAGTCTGACGTCCTTATTTCATAATATCATCTTCAACATCAAAGGGCTCTATTTAATGCATAAATAAATACATGAATGAACATTTCAGGGCCTCCCAAACATTAAGTTTTGAAACTGATTTTCTAGAAACTTAGAAAAACAGGATTTGGACTCTTTTATTTGCCAGTTCTATTTTTCTGTCCTCCACAAATAAACAAAATAAATGGCTTGCTAATTTTATTTTGGCATTGATATCCAACAATTCTTATAAATTTACTGTGGAACTCAGCTAGGCATTCTAATTTCTAGGGTTAAAGTTCTTTTATCAAAGGGCTTTGGGTCTTACACTTTGGGGGTATGACTGCTATTAAAACCTTTGTGCCCTATTCACAAAGGTTAGAGAAAAGGAAGAAAAGAAGTAACAGTGAGGGCAGAAGTCCTCCTGATTTTGATTAAACTGATCCATCAATTCAGGCAAAAATTGACTTCAATTGAAAAGAAAACCATGTCAGAAGTTTCCATTTTTTTAAATGTTGAAGTGTTAGTACATGAAACACCACTTTCTCAGAGACATATATCTGATTTCTATGACTACTTTTAATTTCTCTTCCATGTAACTACACAATCAGTTCCATTTATTTATTTAAACCATAAAAGTAAGAATGATGATCCCAGTCATTTTATCTTTTATAAGGTTATTCAAATTGAAATCCACTCCTCCCTCTTACCAAAAATTTTTACAATTTACTACTAAGGCTCATAAACCTTTTCAGGCATTTTATAATGGCAGATCTCAGAGCCAGATGGTCTGAAGTCTAGAAGAATACAGAATGTGTGAGAACATTTACTGATGATTAGTTGATAAGTGTCATAATTTTAACAATGACCAATTAGCAAATCCTAATAAAGTTTGCAGAGAACTCATGAAACTTAATCATGCTTGAGTTTCTGCCACAGAGTCACCTCACTTTAAGCATTATATATTCCTAAAAATCACATGTCGATTGAACATTTGTAAGAACAAAAGTTTTCATGGACCTGAATTATCACTGGAGACACTTCATCCTCATTTCTGATTGATTTGCAATTGGCAACTGAAGTTCGGTTTTCTTCTTCCTGATTCTTTATTGAATAACAAATATTCAAGTTCCCCAAAGCAGATTATCACTTAAACTACACTTCAAATTGTTTTGAAAAGTGAATAATTATTCTGTGTATTAGGAAAGAGAAATGCTTACAATTTGAAAACAGCTATTTCTAAAATATTCAAAGAAATCCTATAGGAAATGAGATGAAGAAGGTAGAAAGAATATACTAACAGTAAGTTCTTTCAAGATTATCTCATTTAACTTCATAATACTGCTACAGGTAGGAATTCTTGTTGACATTTAATAAATTAGGGTAAGGAAAATCTGAGAAGTTAAGTGGCAGGGTCAAAATTTAAACCCATTTCTCTATCCCCAAGTTCATCCACTTTCTGCTCCACAGACGGCCTTAACTTGACTCATACATGGAAGCTAGTTTCGGAATTTTAGGAAGAGCTTTCTGAAAAGACACAGTTGTGATAGCTCAGGAAAATCTATAAAAAATGGAATAACCTAGATAAGTATACATTAAGGCAAACATCAAGTTTCCAAGTAGATAAAATTTAAGTGTGTACATTTCCTATTTATAAAAATTTTTTTCCAGAATTTAACTACGTTTTGCTTCAACATATGAATCACTGCTATCATTTCAATTAGTGAAAGAAGAAATGTCTCCACTAGTGCAGAATCATGGAAACCCAAGCTCACTGCTGGTTTCTGCTCAATATAGCTATCTCGTGCGTCCTGCTTAACTACTTTTTCTTGCTAACTCATCATAGTAAATGAAATGCCAAGTAGTATGATCCCCATTGCTCTGTAATTTATCCCTGACCTAATGGTAAACCCCAGATTAGAAGTATTGCTGATCAATAGTCTCCTACTCAGGCATTCTACTGTTACTCTATTTCCTTGATATGGCAAATCATCATTCCTTAAGCATTGCCCATTATTTTGGTCAATTGAACCAAACAGCAACAATTTCTTGACTATTCCTGGTAACTAATGATATTCTTGACATGCATGCCTTGGATCATCATCCGACTTTCCACTTCATGTATTCAAAATGGAAATCTACTGATAATGTATGTGGATGGGGGCTGTGAGAATGAGGAGTTCACTCTTCAAATAAGTTGCAAATGTCAATTAAGATTTTTTTTTTTATTTTTACAGACTGCATTTTGATTCATTGTACATAAATGGGGTACATCATTTCACTTCTATGGTTGTACACAATGTAGAGTCACACCATTTGTGTAATCATACATGTACATAGGATAATGATATCTGTCTCATTCCACCATCTTTCATATCCCCGCCCCCTCCTCTCTCTCATTTCTCTCTACGTAAAGTTTGTCCATTCTTTTCTCACCCCCCCATGCCCCACCCCCATTATGTATCATAATTCACTTATCAGGGAAAACATATGGCCTTTGGTTTTTTGGGACTGGCTTATTTCACTTAGAATGATATTCTCCAGTTTCATCCATTTATCTGCAAATGCCATAATATTATTCTTCTTGATGGCTGAATAATATTTTATTGTGTATATATACCACAGTTTCTTTATCCATTCCTCTGTTGAAGGGTTTCTAGGTTGGTTTCACAATCTAGCTATTGAGAACTGAGCTGCTATAAACATTGATGTGGCTGCATTACTGTAGTATGCTAATTTTAAGTCCTTTGGCTATAAACAGATGAGTGGGATAACTGGGTCAAAAGGTGGGTCCATTCCAAGTTTTCTGAGGATTCTCCACACTGCTTTCCAGAGTGGCTGTACCAATTTGCAACTCCACCAGCAATGTTAAAGTGTGCCTTTTTCCCCACATCCACATCAACATCTATTATTGTTTGTGTTCTTGATAATAACAATTCTAATTGGAGTAAGATGAAATCTTAGAGTTGTTTTAATTTACATTTCTCTAATTACTAGAGATGTTGGACACTTTTTCATATATTTATTAATTGCCTGTATATCTACTTCCATAAAGAGTCCAGTTCCTTGACACATTTATTGATTGAGTTCTTTGTATTTTTGGTGTAAAGTTTTGTAAGTTCTTTATAAAGTTTGGAGATTAGTGCTCTATCTGAAGTGTGTGTGGAAAAGATTCCTCCCACTCTGTAGGCTCTCTTTTCACATTATTGATCGTATCCTTTGCTGAGAAAAAGCTTTTTAGTTTGAATCCATCCCATTTATTGATTCTTGCTTTGATTTCTTGTGCTTTGGGAGTCTTGTTAAGAAGTCTGATTCTAAACCAACATGATGAAGATTCAGGTCTACTTTGTCTTCTGTTTGGTGCAGGGTCTCTTGTCTAATTCCTAAGTCCTTGATCCATTTTGAGTTTAGTTTTGTGCAGGGTGAGAGATACAGGTTTAATTTCATTTTACTGCATATGGATTTCTAGTTTTTCCAGCACCTTTTGTTAAACAGGCTATCCTTTCTCCATTGTATGTTTTTGGCTTCTTGTCTAGTATGCGGTGACTGTATTTATGTGGGTTTGTCTCTGTGCCTTCTATTCTGTACCATTGTCTGCCTCTCTATTTTGGTGCCAATACCATGCCATTTTTGTTACTATTGCTCTGTAGTATAGTTTAAGGTCTGGTATTGTGTGTGTGCTTCACTTTTCCTACTCAGGATTGTTGAGAATGATATGTACAAAGTTGGTTTGTGTTTGTTTGTTTTTTGGGTTTTTTTTTTTTTTTTTTTTTTTTCAATGTGTAGAGTAGAAGAAGAAAGAAGGAGTAATGAAATCATGGAGATCATTTAGACAATACTGAAATCATTGCCTAAAGAAGAAATAGGAAGGAAACAATATGATTAGGGATGGATAACTTAAGAGAGAGCAAACTACACTTGTCTACTGAATGTATGGATCAAAGATAAAGGAAGAGAAATTAAGAATAATTTCAAACCTAGTAAAGTTATCATTGACAGAGAAGAGAAACCAGAGGGGAAATTTTCGTTACCAGGAGAGGAATAAGCAACTTATTCTTCGGTTAGGAAGTGTGATCTTGAGTTAAAGAGGCAGTTAAGTCTGAGGGTACAGTGATGATCAACAAATTCCTGAATTAAGGAGATCTCCAACCTGTGCATGGTAAGTGGGAATCAGAGGACCAAGAGATGAGAATAAGGCTTGGGAAAAGGAAGTGAATCTACTAGAGGACTTTTATTAAAATTCAGTAACTAGAGGAGTACAAAAAGCAGTGACGCCCAGTTTTATGGAAGTCAGAAGTGAAGAACATTCACAATGGACTATGTAAAGTAAGAAATTAAAGACTGTAGAAGCTTTAGAATGTATTTTCTAGTAGGTTGTCTTTGAATTTAAAATTTAAAGGTTTTGTTCAGAGTTACAAGTATTATTACACTCCTGGTGAACATACTGTTAAGTAGATGGTGGAAAGGTTTTCCAAAACCCATTATACAACATTTCTGAAAATGGGAGGGTGGACAGACTGTACATTTTAGTAAGACAGCCTAGGAAAAATACATGAATTTTAGCTAATGAAAAATATGCAAATGCACTTCATTACATTTTAGTGTTAAGTGAATAGACTGAGTAATGTTGCATAAATGTCCTCTGCACATTTGGAAAGTGTTTACAATTTGTTCCTAATGGTAATATAGAAAAATTAATTCTTAATTGTAATACCTGAGGCTCAAAGGACAAGAATTGGCTGCCTCATAAAGTTTGTTATTGAGGTATATATAATCTTAATTCTGTACACTTTCTGACTTATGAGAATGAAATTCATTTATGTAAATAATCTGTGTAATTTTAAACAATATTCCCATGGAAGAATTCATGGATATCACCTTAGGTGGAAAGATCTATTTTCCCATCTCAACCTAATAGTCACTGTGCTTCTCAACACAACCTATTCAATGCATATAAAATAAAATTAAAATAATTAATGACACCTAACTGAAGACAAGGCTCAGGGACCCCTAGGCCCCAAACTCACTCAAACAAGTTTTTATTTCTCATCTTTGTCTTCCACTGTACCTTAGCACCCCATTCCGAAGAATGCAGAAATATATTGTCCATAGAGAAAAAGCAATTATAATTTCATAATATTATAGAAATTATTCAGCACTCAGTTTTAGAGGAGGTGGTTCAGATTTAGAACTGGTATATAGTTGTTTTTATATGAACTCTCTAATAAAATACAAAAAAGTAG
Source organism: Sciurus vulgaris (assembly GCF_902686455.1). Lineage (NCBI taxonomy): Eukaryota > Metazoa > Chordata > Mammalia > Rodentia > Sciuridae > Sciurus > Sciurus vulgaris. Next base: position 71,106,664 of record NC_136468.1, on the reverse strand, counting down.
AAGTGACTGACAGAATCAGTCACATTGATTCATGAGAGTTCACCTAGTCAGAGAACAGTGAGAATACTGGATCATAGTACTTGCTAAGTAACTAATAAAGTGTAATTCATCTGATAGAAAAAGTCTTAAAATTACATCACCTTTGGCTACTGTTGCATTTAGACAAGATGTCCATCAAAATATCTAAAGCATTAGAACTGTTTTCATATTGAAAAAGATATCTGTCTAGTAAATTCACTTTAGAAAGATTTCCAACAACAAACTAAGTTTCTGACATAAATAAATAATTGCTATATTTTATTTGATCAGGTTTACTTTAAAGTTCTTTATTGAATTTTATATTTCACAATGGGGAATATTGAGTTTCCATTTATTCTATACACAAAAGGTAGTTGTAACATCTAACCTGCCATAAAGAACAGAGCTAAAACATGTTAAACCAAAAACTGAGATGTCCTCCAAAGGCAACTAGAAATAATAAATACAGTTTATAAAACATGAGTATGTTTTATTTAAATTACATCCAATGTGCAAAAGAGAATATGCGAAAAGAATCAGTTATTTAAAATTTTTCTACTCAAATCTGTGAGCTGCACCTTGCATTTTCCCTAAAATTTTTAGGAAGTTGAAGCTAGTATCATAAAAATTATGTATTATTTAATTATACAAAAAAATGATTCATAAAATATTCTGCCTCTTAGAAAATACTCCAGGTATTTTACAAGGAACAATATAGTTAGAGTACCAAAAATATACACAACTGCAAAAGCAATTAAAATCAGTAATAAAAATCAAACATAAAATCAGTGTACCATGCCAAAGGCCTTTTGAAATAAAAGAGCTTTAAACCCACAGAACATAAAAGGAGGCTAATTCAGTGGTTGTCCTCAATTGAAAAGAGAGGACGTTCCATAGCCCTGGGCTGGCAAACAGAAATTCTTGAACCTGTACTGCTAAGTTTCAGATTGAACATTATCTTTCCCTGAAAATTCACCATTTTTTTTTTAACATTTCTGTTCTTTCTAAGATGCTGTACTTAGAGTGTCAATAAAGAGACCTTAACAATGAGGGTCAATTATAAGCAGAAGGAATTCTACTTTTCTATCAAAATGTTTGCCTTTGAACTTTATGCAGGAAAATTTTTCAAAAAACAAGAAATGACTCACTGTTGGCACTTCTAACATCACTCAGGGTCCTTGGGAATGTAAACATCTGGACATTTGTGGATGAAATGAGAAATGATAGTTTTGAGAATAAAAGTTTGAGGAATTAAAGGCAAATTAAAATTTTTTCAATTTATACAACTTTCTGACAGGGTAGAAAATACATTCATCAAGAATGAATACAACAAAGAAAGACCTAAATAAATTTATTGTGAAATTTTTAAATACTGCTTTAAAGCAGAGTAGACAGAGGTTCTACTTCATAGTTTTCATAAAATTGAACGGCCAGCTTCTTCATATGAATGGTCAGACATTACAGTGGAACTCTCCTCTCAGCATGAATTCCTGGAATGAGGTATAAAGTTCTTATTTTTCTACAATAATGTACTCCAAGGCATCGTGACTTAATATGGCCTGGCATATGCTCAGGACATGAAAACTAGAAGACTTTTTTTCCACCAAGAGTACACTCTCAAGTGAATTTCTAACAGACATAGTTTACTGAACATATTTTAGTTTTTCTAATGTCAATGTGTTTAAAGAAAAAACTTCGCATTTCTTTTCCACCTAATCATAAGAGGCTTTGTGAAACACACAAGAATAGAAGAAAGAGAAAAGAACATTCACAAATACGAAAAACAATGTTTTCTTTTTCTTTCTGTTTTACATTAGGAGAGAAGTTGAAAGATTAAAAAAAGGAAACTAGGTAAAGGCAGCAAATTAGCGCACTGGAAAAAAATTCAAGTTCAGATGATGACTCTTGCCTGCTAATTTCTCCTGATCTGGCTCTGTGTCCACACCTGACCTTTTGACAATGGCCAGAGCAGAAGCAGACTTGTTTTTTCCCAGAAGAGTCTAGAAGAAATTCCAAAATTGGCAAAGGCAGTCTGGAGAACAGGAGTGGGAAGGATCAGTTAGAATAATTATGTTAAGGAATTTCTGAAGACCAGTTTTCCACTCCAGTGTGCAGAGCAAGGTATAGACTTCTTGGTGAGTACCTTTTACCTGAACCAGATGTAGAGAACACAATAAAAACAAAATAATGGGAAGACCTAGGTAGAATCCAGGATTCCATTATGAATGCTATAACTGAATATGAAGACTCCTTAATTCGGCCTTTAAGATATGTTCAGCCTGCCTTTCATGCCCTAAGGTGTCATCACACACACTTACAAAGACCACAATCAATCTTTCTATTCAGGAGGATTCTGTGTTTACAAATCTACACAACAGTGGGGGAAATCTATGGCAAGTAGCTATGTGACTCATTATGCTTTTTCGTTAAAAACAAAATTTTATCCTAACCAGGATAAAAAGGACATACAGGTAAGAAAACCAAAAAGAGAAAAATCAAACATAAAAGAAAGAGAGAAATGGGAGAGAGAGAAAAGCAGAACTGTTTCTGGGAAGGAGGGGAGTGGACGGTAGGTGTTAAGGAATTCAAAACAAATTCTCTGGACAACACAGAACCACCCCCACCCCTCCCAGAGTAAGAAGAGAGAAGGGGGGAAAACAGACATAGGTTTATTATTGAATAAGCATTAAGTCATAATGTGATGCACGCCACGAGCAATAGACTCAAAGAACCTCAACCTCACCCTTTAAGCAAAACAATTAACTACATACATGTTTTCAAAATAAATAATAACTCAGATAAGAGGATATGACAGACCATTTGTACACCTATTTCATCCTGGATTCATGGAGTATTTGGAGGAGCCCTCTGTTTGTTAACTAGCTTAATCCAGAGTGAAAATAAATTTCCCATATCTCTATGACAGGAGGTAGTTTTGCAACTTAGGCACTAAGCAGACCTCGTCTATCTTCCTTTACTTCAAAGGAATGGTTCCAGTTCCCTCAGAAAGATTTCCCTGGGTTTTAAAACTGGCAAAGAGGCTTAAGTAGCTTTTGAAAAGATTTATGCACATTTCAAAGAGAAAGAAATAGTGTTTACAATTACAAGTTTTCTAAAGTGGGGAGGCATGAGAGCCTCTATTTTCAACAGGAAGAATTAAGACTTTGTTCTATTTGCCCTTGTATGCAAAAATACTGGAGATAGAAATATTTTAAACTTATTTTTTTAATTTAATATGTACAAGAAAATATTTCATCTACAAAAAGAATACCTGACATTAAAAAAGTTGCAGAATTAAAGAGTTCTTAGAAATTATAAGCCTCATGAGGAATTAATAATATTAGAAGAGACTGAAGTTGTGGAAACAATATAAAACTTACAAAGAGACATAGAGGCTCAATTTTGATATCCAACATCATCCAATATCCATATATCAAAAATAAATATGTATAAAGAGCAGAAATTAAAGAAAAGGAAATGGAACAATAATGATAAAAATGTTCAAAAGCTGAAGGATATCACAAATCTTCATATTAGAAAAATCCTTGAGCATTAAGCAGCATAAATTTAAAAAGATCTAACCCCAAATCCTCAGGAAATTTAAGACTGTCAATGTGGTTGCAACAATTTCTTGGGGGACAGAGGTAAAGTTTGCCTTCAAGGGACAAGGGTTGGATCCATACTAGTTCACTGAACACTGGATGAAAGTAGAGAAAACTAATTAATGCTTTCAACATTTGAGTTGAAATTTTTTAAACCTAGATTTGATACATAGGTCAAGCAAACCTGAAGGAAAAGTAAAACTTCGTAGATAAGCAAAAGGCAAAATGTTCTTGCCAAGTAGTTTTCCTTTACAGAGAAGAAAAGGGGGGAAGAGGAGGAGATCAACAAAATGAAAAGGGGATCCTAGAGAAAGGAAGCGCTATCAATCAAAATAACCACCCAGAATACCTTAAATATAACCCTGAGGATAAGGGCTGAGCAAGTGTTCTCAAAAGCATTTTTTTCTTTGTTATAAGAAAAATTCAAGGGTTTGCTTCAAGGAGAAAGTAAATGTGACTGAGATTATGTAGACTGTGATTTAGAACTTAAAGAATCTTAATGGTAACATGAAGAAATGTAGTATATTTGACAAATGAAAAAAAAAACTAAAAACTCAAAGACAAAACAAAAAGTTGCACATTAAATTCATGATTGTACTATGAACCAAAGGAAAATGTGGCATCCTTTTAGCACTTTATAAAGTGTCAGAAAAAAATTAATTTTAACATGGAACTGGGAATAATCTTCCAAGAGAATTGATTTAGTGACAAGAAAATATTTTGTAGGCAATGAATATACAGATAATGCTATATTTGGTGTGTGAGGAATGTTTAACAGATGAGTAGAAATCCTAACTTTCTTATATGGTGACATGATACAAGAAAATAAGATTGACTTAAAGAATTTTGGATTATAAAATTACGTAGCAGAAATAAAATTAGTAATTAACAAACATTGGAAGGAGATGAGTAAAGAAGACAAGATCGTATACCTCCTGTGTCCTGGTGAGAAAACATGAGCTTTAATCCAAGTGACTAAATGAAGTAATAGCAGTGTGATAAGAGTACTGAGTGTTTGAGGATAGCTGTCACAAATGTTTTAAGAAATTACTTGAGAGATGTAGAATTAGGATTTGGAAAAAGAAGGGAAAGGAACATTGAACACTAATCTCATGTTATTTATTGCCTAAATTCATTTCAAATACATCTAATACTTTATAAGATCTATATTTTATGACATAATATCAGAAAAAAAAATACATCTTTGTATTTTATTAGCTCAAACCCTCATATAAATCTTTCCTTTAGTTCAAGCAATGCTCCTTGTCTCATGGATGGCCATACCTAGAATCATCTCTGTGGATTTACTTTCCCTAGTATTTGTAAAACTGTTGATTTTATTATCCAATATGATATTTACTATATCAAGACCTTTGAGACATATTCCTGTTTGAGTGCAGAGCCATAAAAATATCTTTGTCTCTGCAGATAAATTGTATCTTTTCTTCTGTCAGAAAATAAAAATTATGAGGCCCTTAGCTATAAAGAAATTTAAAAGTTAAAGGCATTGCCCATTGGCAGTTATCAGTTCACCTAGGGGTCTAAACTTTTAGATCCTTTTTATTCTGCTTTTATTCCTTTTATTCCTGTTGACAAATTAGGCATTTTGAAAGCTTCCTCAGATATTTGAATTTGTAGGAATTTTTGTTGATGTTAAATATAGCAAAAACATACCAGTTCCACTATTATAACAGATGTTTGCTATATTCATAGATATGCCCTCATTTTTCCCCAATACAGTTTAAGCTCCTTAATCGTACCAATTATATGTAATACATTATAACCCCACATCCCTATCTGAGGGCTCTGTATGTAGCAGGTGCCCAATAAATGTTTCTATGTTGGACAGACTTAATCATGTTTACCACAGTTTTTCAATTTATGGTCAGTAGTAAAAAATTTTTCCCAAGTTACACATAAACAAAAGGAAAGTGTTTTACCTCTTAGCTACTTTTATATGTGCTAATAAAATTCTTCTAAAGGAAACAAAGCAAATATAAAAGACTAACTTGTGATTCATAAAAATAGAAATATTACAGTCACAATTCACTGTATCACTTCAAATGCAATTTTCACTTTTAGAAGTGAACATATAATCTGGACAGGGAAAAAAAAAACTTATGAACAAATCCATCCTGAACAATATACTATAGTGAGATATATTTTTTCTCTACAAATCCCTACATTTATGCACTTACCAAATATCTGAACCTAAATATGGATGGGGAAACCAAAGGTCTGGGATCCTTTTGAGAAAGAGCAATTCCTACATCTTTAATTGAGAGCCCAGTCTGCTAAAACACTCAGCTGCCTCACAAATGGAAATTCTCATTCAAGGGTCATTGAGCAGTGATGTTTTCTTGTTGTACCACAGTCAGAGAAATACTTTGAAAAATAACATTGTACCACTAATTCACAGTGAAGCATCACTATTTCAAGATCACTCAGATGCTTCGGTTTTCTCAGAGGTAGGAAAACCAATGTTCCTTAACAGACTGAACAGGTGGTTCTTCCAGCAGAGCTGTTCCTTTGAAGAGATGCAAGAAAATTCTGTCTACGGTGTGATATATAGGCCACAGACTGGCATATCTGTCCTCAAATGTTTCCACCATGAACTGGAAACCAAGTTGTCACTATAAAGTTAGGCTTTTGGGACAAGGCATCCTCAGCAAAAGGCTGAAGTTAACGTATAGACAGTTTGCCCAAAATGGCAAAAACGCTGATGGTCATTGACATCGAAGTCTGTGTTAGGAAAGCTATCTAACACTCAGTAAGTATTAAAAATAAGAAAGAGGATAGCATAGTTCTCTGGATTGTAGAGATCAGGGGAAGTCTGTGTAGAGAGGGTGAACCCGGGAAGATGCCCAATGGAGCACTCATGAGGGACTTTGAGGAGCAGGAGGAACTGGAAAGGGAATGGAACAAAGAAGGAATAAGACCTCCAACTCAATATATAAACATCACCACTTTTCTCAAGGTCCCCCATGCATACTGAAATAGAAAATGGTAAATGCAAGACAAAATTTGTAACAAAATACAGTAAACTTTGATTAGAATATTCAGAATTCAAGAGAGAAAGCTAAATCACAAGCATGTATAAGTAATATCATTCACTTCATTTACTTTTCCTTGAAGAACTACTACTTGACCAGAGCAAGGCAACCTCCTGAAAGAAATAGTGATACAGAATGATCAATTTTGGGTGAACTCCTTAAGAAAATAAACCCTGAAACTGGTTCTTAAAAAAAGAACACTTAATTATGAGTGCAATTATGAGCAATGATTCTCAACGCTTGCTGCATATTAGAATCACCTGGGAGCTTTTAAATTGTAATGATTCCCAAGATTCAGTTTCCTACCAGAGATTCTGATTTAACTGAGCCAAAATGGGACCCAGGCATCATCATGGTTAGGACTCCCTGAGTGATTCTAATGTGCAACTAGAGCTGTAAACCACAGCTGAAGCCAGGATGTGAGCTTTAGGGTATTAGAAGGTTAAGGAGCTGCTGCTCCAGGTATATAATTCTCTTTAGTTCTGATGCCTTTCACTACAAAGTTGCTGAAGTCATCACCTGTTATAGTTTGGACTTTGAATATCCCCAGGGTGTCACTGTTGGGAAGTATTGGAAATTTTAGGAGGTCAGGTCTAGCATGTGGTCCTTTGGACATTTGGGTATACAGTTGAAAGGAACTGTGGGACCCCAGCCTCTTCTTTTTTATTCTTTTGCTTTGTGGCTCTGAGGTGAGCAGTTTTATTTTACCTTGAACTCCCACCATGACTTGCTGCCTTTCCACAGGCCCAAAGCAGCAGAATCAACCGATCATGGACTGGAACCTCCAGAACTATAAGCCAAAACAAACCTTTTCTCTTTATAAGTTTATCTTAGATATTTTGTTACAGTAATGGAAAGCTGACTAATGTGCCACCATAATACAGATCAGACTATGTACATTGCTGTTATAGAAAAACCATCTATCTATTCTGCAGCAGACCCATATCTATACAACCTCAAGTATGAAATATAACAAGTTTGAGATACAAATAATTGAACTCTAAGTGCCACAGTTTGAGTTGGGATCTCATGAGTTAAGTGTGTTGACCACAAAGAAAAATCTTAAAGAATCTTAACGTTTTAAAATCAATGACTGATTGGATGCATGTTATGGGGGAAGAGTGTTGGGGAAGCAAGAGAAAGATGGCTTAATTACTGAGCACATGAGAAAAACCTTTGAGGGTAGTGCATTTATGTTCACTACCTTGATGGTTATGATGGTGTGATGGGCATATAAATATGTAAGATGTTATCAAATTGTATACTCAATTAAATGCATTTCTTCTACTTAATGACAATTACAACTCAATAATATAAAAAATATAAAATTTGCTTTATATATATCTTTTAAGTCATATATTTTTTTTTTCAAAAAACATTATATTCTTTTTTATTTCAAATTACTTATTCTGAATGCCTTTAAAAAATCTAGAAATCTGTAACAAAAGTGGGAAGAAAGGCCCCATACCAGAAATATTTTCTCCTCCTGTGATCATCAACTTTTCATCTCTGTGACAAAGTATTAGAGGCAAGCAACTTAAAGAAGGAAATATTTATTTTGGTCCACAGCTTCAGAGATTTCAGTCCATGGTCACCCTTTGTTCTTGGGCTTGTGGTGAGGCAGAACATCATGATGGGAGGGTGTGGCACAGCAAAGATGGTCACCTCATGGTGGCCAAGAAGCAGAAAGAGAGTGAGAGAAGGCTGTTGATTGTAGTTCAGTGGTAGAGCGTTTGCCTGGCATGTGTGAGGCACTGAGTTTGATCCCCAGCACCACATAAAAATAAATAAATAAAATAAAGCATTGCGTCTATCTACAACTAAAAATAGAAAGAAAAAAATACAAAGAAAGAGAGGGAGAGGAACAGTCGAGGGACAAAATATACCCTTCAGTGACCCACCTCTTCCAAATAGGCCCTACCTACTAAAGTTTCCACCACCCATCCCCAACAGCACCATCAGCTGGAGACCAAGTCTTCAACACATGAACCTTTGAGGGACATTCCAAATGCAAACCCTAACACCTACTAACCCCGTGGCAGTAACTGAAATTTATTTTAATAGTTGAAGGTAAAACCATCACTATTATCCAGGAAGTATGATGCCCTCAAAGATTTGAAATTATCATATAAGCACCAGATATCTATATACATCTCCAAAGAGACAAGGACTCAGACCCAAAAACAGCAAATTTGGAATAGAAAGGAAATGTGAAAAGTGGAAGAAGGGAGACGATTCAGTTTTCAGTAGCAAGCTTTGGACGCCTGAGTATTTGTCAGAGTAGGGGTATATGATGGAAAGGGTATGTGAATGAGATCTGTGACCATCCAAAAACTATATGTCTTGAATAGCATCAGGCGCAAGCTAATCCTTACTGTTTTTACTGGAATTTCTAAAGCATATGTTCTTTAGGAATGCTTATAAAATTATCCTTAAATAATCAATGACTTTGTAATTACTCAGGAAAACTCTTTATTTATTGATATTCTGCAAATGCATTATTCTCCTTAAATATAGAAAGCTGAAGAATGTTGTCACTTTGATGAGGATTGGCTAGGCTGTATTAAATTTCATATGCACATAATCAAGAAGACAAATACTTGAATATGTAGATTTAAAATATCAGAGCAAGAATCCCACATAACAGAATTTCTAACCTACTATTCCCTGCTGGTAAATCTATGGTTAAAAAAAAAATAGTATAAGCAGAAGGCAAGTTGAAAATAAAGAAAATGCCATGAAACTGGCAGTTTTCAATTAATATCATTTTGCTATTATTGATCTGTAATTTTTTTAAAGATTCATAAATGGTGTTTTAAAAATATCCTCCCCAAACATTAAATTCCATGCCACATTGTGAAAATGGTAATATTTTACTAGAAATGGTAGGGAACTGAGGTTATATCACTTTTCACTTTCTCACTGGTAGGCAAGAATACACTTGTACTGAGTGGCTTCTCCGTCATTACCAAGGAATTTATGGTCCATCCTGGAGATGTCTATAGGACTACCTGCTATCAAAGAAATTTCACTTATGGTCCTTGCACCAGAATGAAAAGATACACTCAGATTTGGAAGAGAAACTGTTAACACTCTAGCAGTGTCCTGATGGCTTTACCAGTGTGACCCAGGCTTTTATGCATATTTGTATTATTATTCTTAATTGAACTAAGCAGCTCTGGGGAGTTGATCTCTTACGACTCAGATTCATTTACTGAGAATATTCAGAAAAAAAGCAGTAGTGGGAATATATCCTCTGCAAAGAACTCACGTTTTCAAAATACTGAGCTTATTCAGTAATGGGAATTTATTTATGATATGTATTTTCTGGCTTTTTAATTTAGGTATTTCCATAGCCGGCCCTTAGAAATTTTGCCTAGGAAACCCATGGGGAGGGTCAAACCACTGGTTTACTTCTTCCAGGGAGTAATAGTCTCTCCACCTTCTCCCCAACCTCATTAAAATATATCCGTCCTATATCTCATGCCTCTGGGTCTGTGTTCTGTAAGATAATTTGACTATACTTTTTTTTTTTTTTCTATTTTGACTTCAATTGTAGCTGACTCAATGTGTAAAACCTACTGGAGAACATTCTTTTGCATTTCAACAAGATTCATAAAGTTCTGAGCCAAAAGTAGTGAAGAATGAGTGATGGGAATTTTACACATAATGAGGTGTCTTTCAAGATTCTTTGAACGTTTCCCCAGCTGTCTCAGACAGGACCACAGGGGTGCCCTCTGGCACACTGGGCACTCAGGTGAGCAGCAGGTAGGAAGTGAATGGTAAGTATTCCTTGAGCTAATTGAACATTTGCTTAACTTAATGACAAAGATGGGAGAAGAGGTCAAAGAACTGATCCTACTGATAATATATTAGAGTTAAGGAGGAATTCTAAAAAGTCCTGGTCAGAACGGTGGGAGGATCAGGGCAAGATAGAACTGATTCGCAGAAGCCATTGGGGAAAGAATTTCAGGGAGAAATAGGATCATTAATTATATCAAATCCTATAGCTCTATATATCAAGGAAATGAGAACTAAAAAATTAACTGGTTATTAGGAATATATTATAATCTCCTAGCATCTTTTGGTGAAGTGATCAGAACAGAAAACAGATTGTATAAAATTTATCAGAAAAAAAAAAAAAATAGAAAAATGGGACAAGGACCTGTGCAGACTTACAAGGAGTTTGGGTTAAATGAAGAGAAATAGAAATGAGCAAATATGCAGTTATGGACACAAACAAGAAAAAAATATATCTTTGCAGGTGTGAGAGAACTTAAAATGCTTATATGCTGAGAAAACGGCAGCTGTTTGTCAAAGGTGGACACTGAAAACAGGAGTGTCAAGACAGATCCCCAGAAGGGTAGAAATTGAGGGTTAGTTTTAGAAATAAGAGAGTGAAGTGCATAGTTTAAAGAAATAAGTCAAGAGAAAAATCATGAACTTAAAATTTGGGGTGTAAAAGAGAGAGGAAGTGAACCACTAATCCATAAGTCACAAACAGGTCATTTCCATGGTTTGGGATGGAACTGGGAGATTGAGCAGAATATAAAATCTTTAGAAAGAAATACCAATATACACAAAAGAAGCACATATCTTTTAAATAAGAACCATAATGTCTGACATAAATGCAAAAAAAAAAAAAAAAACTTTTTAAACTTTAAGACATAAAGTGTGAAAGTAAAGAAATGAAGTGTGAGGGTGTTAAAGCCTGCCACACCAGATGTGACCTTGCATATATTCTTCTCTGTGATTTTAAACTTAAAATTTAATTCCGTGACCAGAGGGTGTAGGTGTCAGGGGTAAGATGGGTCACTAGAGATAATGTGTTTTGGTGAATGGTTAGGGAGCATGGAACTGGAACCATTATTTTTCTTCAAGGTCTTTATACTTTAGCGTTTGTCAGTCTAGCCATTTAGGCTGTAACTCGGGGTGTGTGTGTGTGTGTGTGTGTGTGTGTGTGTGTGTGTCTGTCTGTCTGTCTATGCCCTGCTTTGTAGCAAAAGACTGAAAGAGAAATACAAATGTTAAGTCAAATTTTCTGATCAAATGAGAAGTCAACTGACAAGAAGGGTTTCCAGTAGGGCCTGGGTTTGGAGCATTTTGGAAGAGATCTCCACTCATCTCTAACTGCTGAAAATGGAAAACAAAAAAGGAAGATACAACTACTTTGCTCAGAAGTCCACTCAAACAAGAAGGAAGAAAAAGATGCCAAGGGATACTTTCAGAGGTATGAGGAATTAAGTCATCCTTCCTGCTCTAACACACCAGAAGCCACTTGCCACCAAAACGTCAGTGGAGGCACAATACATTCTGAGGTCTTCAGACACAGGAGGAAGCCTTAACATACTGCTGCCCAACACCAAAGACCAAGAATGCTCCAAATCAAAAGGAGCTTGAAAGCCTCTTGAAAGTCAGTGAACCATGAGGTAGATCAACAATGCACAGTTGATCCTAAGGTTGTTGTTGATCCTAAGGTGGTTGTTCCTAAGGGACATGCTGGGGAAGTGAATTTATCTATGCCACACCTCCAGAATTTGGGACTGGCACTATGTTTGTTAGAATGTCATGATTTAGATATCCTTGAGGCTTCATCAGAAACAATTTGACTTCCTCCTTCACTCTTGTTCTTGGGTTACTCATCCTCATCCAGAAATATGCACCTCCTTATTTTTGGCCTTCACAGCTTCAGACTTTAATTTCAGCTACATTACAGCACGTTTTTTCTTGGTTATCATCTCAGTCACATAACATGATTAAGTTTACATTGACCTCCTCCTATCTTAAATCTCCCACCTTTTGTCCTAGTCCAAATTTCCCAAAATTCAGAAATCTCTGGGTTCTAATTTACATGATTAACATTGAAATTTCACTTGTCTACAAAAGTGACTTCATGCTGATTGAGTTTCTCCAACATTTCTAGGAGTAGCCAGAAACTGTCTCACATCTCTGAAACCCTCATAGTTCCACAGATAGAATAAAGGTACCCCTTCCCTAATCTACACCATAGCCTTCCACTTGGAGAAATGAATAACATTGATTTTCACATCATACCTCACAGAGCCCCTCAGTGAAAATGAGTCCTCCCAGTCAGTCTCAAACCTTCCTATTTTAATGGCTCAGACTAAATGCTTTCCCAGACCATAGATCCTTTGCCACAACATCCTCTCATTACCTCAAATATGCTATGCATCCTCTGGTCACCTGGGCAGACCACTTTCTTCTCCAAGAAAGTCAAATCATACAAATATTTGTTTGGAGGAGCTATAAGCACCAAAGTCTTCATGTGACAGATGCTCAGTTTATTCACAAGTGGAGTGCCCTCCCCTACATTAATGACACCTAGAATCTTATTTCCCCAGCTGTAAAATCAGATGCTACTTTTGAAATATTCTCTTCTTAATTTCATATATAATCATCAAATCTCCTATTCATTCTTCAGTTTCTCTGCATCAAAAATTAATTTGGTGATGTGCTAGAATGAACTCATATCAACTTGCAAGAGCCAGTTGTTAAATTTTTAGGAATTTTGTGATCCATTTGTTCTTGCATTGGTATCTTGAATTCAGCCATTGTGAACATATTTATGCCACAGAAAGCGGCAAATTATCAAATCAGGGCTTCCCTTCTCACCCTAAAAGCAAATTATTAAATGTTTTTGAGCACACCACTGGATAGATCCATTATTTTCATGCAGAACATGAAACATGAACATTATTTTCATTAACAGATTTCCAGAGCAATCTCTCAGTGGTTTTTTGACTTTTCTCCTTCCCATATCAGTTTGTCCAAATCAATTCATTAAATATTTTAAAATTTACCTTAGCTCTATTGCCAAGTATAAATTCAAAGTCTCCTAATTTGTTACTGCCATTCTGGGAGGAAAAAATAAAACAGATTGCCTGAGTTAATATACTTAGAACAAAGCTTTGGGTCATAGAATATATTCAGTAAATATTGGTTATTATTAGTTAATACTGTATATCAGTTAATATTGTCATTTTTTAGCATTAAATACATCTTTACTTTGTATCAAGAAAACCTTCATACTATTTTTCATGATGCCAAATTCTTTATTTCTACAAGCACAGTCCCACATGAAATATACTTGTATCCTTGTTTCCCTTAATGACTATTTTCAGATCCAGAGCAAGGCTTACCTTTCACCAGAACATTTTCTGAATAACTCCATAACACAAATATCTGTCTAGTTCTGAATCCTTTTAGGTCTTTATTCTTACCCCAAACCCTAGTACTCATGAATACCACTAATATTGCTCTTTTTTAAAATGTACATTGCTTTTCCACAGTAAATTATGAAGTCTTATATAGCAAGAAATAACACCAATCTATGGGGACCAATTTACCTTTCATGCCCTCAGCCCTCATCTTTTCTCATCCACTCTTAGAAGAATATTACTGGCTAGTGGGAGGCGGCCTTTCAGAGAAGCCTCTCAGTGAACACAATGCTAACCAAACACAGTTCCATGACTGTTGAGTCCCCTATGACCCATATGAATTTTTGTCTGGGGAAAAAGCATTCTAAGGCAGAAACTTTTACCACTTTCCAAGCTGTGACCCTTGTGGCACATCTTTATTTTCTTTCATCACTAGGAACAAATTAAAAATCATTAAAATATGAAGCAGTTTTCATTTATCTTTATTACTTCATAATTCTAGCCATTTATAACTCATTTAAGCATCACCCATAAATTTCAAAAAAATTATGTGGCAATAAAAGTAATTAAAAAACAGAAGTTAAAACAATGACAATGGCAGATCCTTTCCAAACTTAATATGAACACTGTCAGCGGAATAGATGTCTAAGCTCAGTAGGGTGAGAGGCAGTTTACAATGGGATTTCAGTGTTATGAATGTGTGGACAGGGTCCATCTCCGATAAGACAGATGGAATTTACTTTCCATAGCTGAAAGCTCCCATGTGAACAAAAAGGCCCTGGCCCACCACAGTAGAAAAGCTAAGTACACTGATAAGCTACATGTTTAATCTGAGTGCATGGATTCCCCTGGGATCTTTTCAGCATTGAATATTGAATCAGTCTATTCTCTATTCCAACCCAGATGAGATGGTTCATGGAAAAATTCAAGGCCCAAGGTGGAGGTGATAGTGTAACTCATTAAATTCTCCTAAAAACAAAAGACATTTAATCCTTTGTTAGCTAAGAGAACAGGGAAAAACATTTCCCCAAAGATATGTCATTTCCTCTGTGTTAATATATGAGAATGAGTAGGGGTGTGAGCATGTGTCTACCTATGTGTGTGCAGGCACTTGATGCACTAACAAACTATTGGTGGTTGTTAGTGCAGTCTTTGAGCTATAAGCAACTGGATATAAGCACATCATTTTCATGATGAGACTTGCTCCTTCAGTTTAAAGCATTATTTCCAAAAATTTTGCTAAAATTTAAATCTAAATCAGGATTGAACTGGGGAGTGAAGTCTCCTTTCAGACCTACAACCCATTCATCACAAGCAATAACAGCAAATGACAACAGGGAAGTCATAATATACTTTTGCAGAGTCTTGATATTTTCATGACTCTAATAATGAGTACCATCTTAACTAATACAGATTGAATGTCCCTCATTTAAAAATCTTAACTGCAAAATGCTCCACATTTGAAACATTTTGAGTAATTATATGAGCAATGCTCAAAAATTTTCAGATTTTGGAGTGTTTCACATTGCAGATTGTTCAACCAGTAAAGTGTATACAAATATTGCAATACCTGGAAAACTTCAAAATCTGAAAGACTTCTGGTCCCAAGCATTTCTGACAAGGAATACTCAACCTGCATCAGGCATTTCTGGAAATAGTATTTTCATATAAAATTTTCCATGATCATCATTAACAAAGAGGGGCCTTCTTTTGAATAGCAAAATAGTCATTGATCACCAGCACTGCACCACTGGTTTTAGTGATACTGATAATGGACCAATACTCATCAAAATAAGGTCCACAGTGAAGCACAAACAATATGTAGCTTAACAAAATGGCTGACTTTGAAAGAGAATAGAAAATGAATGTTATCAGTTGATCTGCTTTTACATCTAACAATGTATCAGGAGAACATCAGTGAACACATTTCTTCAGTTAATTAAATTGAATTATATTATCTAATTCCTGGGTCTAAGATTCTCCTAAGTAAAAAAGTTAAGAGTTTTTTTTAGCCAATCTCCATTGTGAAGTTTTCAGTTCCCTGCTTTTGTCACAAAATTTGTAAACTATGAGTGATGGGGCAATTGAATTTTCATGGATTAGATTAGTGCTGATTCCAAAGAAGGGAGAGTTTACTACCAGTGTTGCAATCTATGATAATGAAATGAAATATTTAAATTAAATTTCAGGTTGAGCACAGCTTCCCTGCAAGATGGCCCTGGCAGCTGTCTCTGAATTTCTCAATACAGTACATCACCCCTTACACAAACTGCTCATTTATGCAAACAACGCCACAAAAAGACAGGAAGACTGAGTACACATTTTTTTTTTTTTTTTCCAATTGAAAGCACTGACACAAACCACCATGAAAAGAAAAAAATGCTATGTAGTATTTACTTCAGACTTTGGAAAATAATTCCTACATTCATCCGAAAAAAGAGGGGAAAGAACAGGAAAAAGAAGAAGGAAGAATCACAATGAAGACTTTTCTTAAAGGTAGCTGTCTTCCCTATACCTCATTCAAATGTTAAAAAAAAGAAAAAGAAAAAAGAAACACAAAGGCAGAAGCTTGTTATCAGAGAAAAAGCTAAAATTGCATTTTAATATTCTTAGATTCAATCTATATCTTTTTCTCTCTTTCTGCTCTTTTTATTCATGGACTCTTTACAACTTCACTCAAAATACGTTACCCAATCACCAACTCTACAAATAGAATGTTCAAAGTCTTACAACTACACTGAAAAAGCAATTGTAAAAATTCAATACAACAATGAGGAGATGCATTGTTTCTTAAAACTCTATTAGCTAGTGATGGTGCTGGAGGAGAGATAGAATTAGGGTTTTGCTTCATCTTCTGATAGCTAGAGTTTGCGAGCCATGGAAGAAAGAGTTTCACTGCCAAAAAAAAAAAGGAAGGCAACATAATTTAAGTTTGTTTATGAATATAATTTACAAACAGTAGATTTTGAAAGCTAGCTAGCAAAAGGTAAGGAACTTTGGAGCTTGTCAACATCACAGGGCAAAATTCAGGTTCATGATATCCCCCATCATTCCAGTGGCCCTATTGTTGAGTATCTGCACCAATTTTCCCAGAATCAAGAATTCATTCAATGAACATTTATTAAATGTCCTCCCTGTCTTGGTATTATGTTCCATGATCCAGAAAGGAGACAGGCTTTAAAGCAAACACATGTAAATCTAGATGGTAAGCTTTGTTTGTTTTATGTTCATGGGACCTTCAAAGAGAGCAGAGAACAACTAAATAAATTTGTTAGAGTTGATTTTAGGCTTAGCTTAATTTTGGCACTAAGCGTTGTGAATACTAAATAAAGAGACAGTTAAAAGTTAAAAATAGAAAATTTTCTTCGAGTTATTATCTGAATCACTTCACAAAGGAAGAATGTAAACATTGTTCCACTGTTATCTATCTTAAGCATTAACCAAGTAGTCTGGCTGATATTGATGTTATCTAAAAGACAATTCAATATTTTTACCCAACAGAAATTTCTCTTGGGGAAGAAAATTGAAAATTTATATATATAAATTTATATATATAAATATATATATACACACACATATGTATATATGTGTGTGTGTGTGTGTGTGTGTGTGTGTGTATACACACACATATAGTAATTCTTAAAAACAGAAATAAGAATGTGTGTTTTTGGAGAGGGAGGTTTATTCTTTTATAATGCGATAGTATAGGTCAACTAATTTAAAATAATACTGATACAATTAACATTGGTCCTTTAAACTTCATTCTCCCAGATACTACTTTTTGAAAAATCATATCCTATTGTTTCCATTTGAACTTCACAGTTACGGTGATTAAAAAGTTGACCATGACCAACAAGTTCAAGATACTTCTTAAACCCAGTAAACTATTTTTATGGTAATGATCTGAATCCTGGATTTGGAAGCTCCTATTAGGCTCCCTGGCCTTGTTATGCCTGTTATGTCTTCTAGATTTAAGAATAGGAAAAGTAACAGAACCAGAAACACAATTGCACAGTAGTGTGGGATCATCATAATAAGCAGAGCATAGTGGGAAAACACTTTCTTCTCCATGTCTTGGTGCCCTCCTCTACACAGAGCCCAAGAACAATGGAACTGTGAGTAGAGAATAGACAGTGAGGTCAGCATATACTGGGACACCACCTGACAGAAAAGTGACACTGTGGCTGTGATAGTAGTCCTCTGGTTCTCCTCCTAAAGGGAAACAGAAACGGTCCTTGGACTAAGAATGCCTCAGGAACTGATAAAATGTTTGTCCAGCAGTCCCTTTCAGGGGTGCCAGAGACAGGACAGGGTGAGAGTCCCCAGCTTGACAGAGAGGCCAGACATGCACTCTGAAGCCATTCACCTGAGATTACAGCAAAGCACCCTTCAGACTCAAGAGGACAACCTGGGCTCCAGACTTAGGTGAAAGCCCCTTGGGACTGGGAATGCTCCATGAGGGCTGTCCCTGGGGCAGAGAGAAGACATGTATAAACATGTATATGAATTACACATAATTATATTCAAGATTATAAACAGTATAAAGAACTCAAATTAGAAATAATACATACACATTTACACGAAGAATTTGACTATTCTACTCTGAAACATTTCATTTAAAAAAGTTAACTGGTCAAAAAAACTTATGCTGCATAGAATTTCTAAGTATCAGAAATCTTAGCACAATCATACTAATTTCATTTCTTGCAAAAATTCTTCTAAATCTTAAATCCAAAAGTTCTTCAAAAAAAAAGTTTTGTTTTAGATTTAAACAAGTGCTAAAGGTAGGTCATTACAAAAATGATAGACAATGTTCAGGAAAAATATCTTTTCTTCCAAACATATTTAAAACTGTGTAAATTCCCAAGAATTTAATTCACAATTTTAAAACAAAGAATGTTCCAATAATTTGGGTTTAGCATCTATGGCATTTATTGGTTTAACCAAATATGGATTGGAAATATTTGGAAAAAAATTTGGTCTTTACTGAACATGGATAGACACTTTAAATCTCTTGTCATTGTTCCCTAATAATGTAGTATAAAAAAATACTTGCATAGCATTTACATTTTATTAAGTCTTACATGTAATCTAGAGAAAATTGAAAGCATCCAGGAGAATGGAGGTATATTACATGCAAATACTAAGTTACTTTATTTAAGGAACTTGAGTATCTATAGATTTTGGCATCCAGGAAGGTCCTGTAAACAATCTTCAACAGATGCCAAGAGATGCCCATATATAATTTTTCTCTTAAAGTTCCCAAATGTCAGGGATTTTGTTTTTCTTTCATTATTATTCAACTCAATGGAATAAATTCCATTTAAAATATGACCCTGATTAGGAAAGACAAAGAAAGATTGAGGAACTTTTACAGATTAGAGGAGACAAAGTAAAGTTGACATCTGAATGAATAAGGAATTCTCAATTGGATTCCATGATAGAAAAAAACAAAGGATATTAATGGAAAAACTGCTGGAATTGAAATTGCATCTATATTTTAGCTAATAGCATTATACCAATATTAATTTCTTGGGTCTTAATCATTATACTATGTTTATGTAAGATATTAAATTTAGGGTAAGCTCAGTGAAGGATATACAGTTATTCTCTTGTATGATATTTTTCCAAATTTTTGTGTCAAAAATTATTTCAAAATTAAAAGTTTAAAACAAATCCCTGAATAGAAATGTCCTTGATTTTTTATACAATTGAGTAGATTTTATCTATAAATGAAATACCTCTCTGCAGCATGCCTAAAGGAAGTTCTTGTGATAATGAGGAAAGTAACTCATCACTACCTTCAAAACACTTGTTTCTTGGCATCATTTGCATAAATAAAAATATTTTTTTATCTTGGTTAAAAAAAAAAAAAAAAAAAAACACTTAAAAATTCATCAATTATTGACTTCCAAACACTGAAAATAATGATGATGGCTGAAGCTAGTTCTCTGTAGTCTGTGTCCTCTACATGATGATTCTGGGCTATAATTACCATGTTTTTTCTCCTGAGTAATTTTTGATGCTAAAATTCTAGGTAAAAGGCACATTCCACCGTGTTCTTTGAGACCTTGTCACAACACTGTTTATGACAGCAGAATCAGGAAACGTAGGCTAAAAGGTTCCTATACAAGAGGGGCTGTTAAAGAAAAGACAGTGAATTTCAGTATGAAACAGCTGCACTGCAAGGTTATCCCACAAGCATTAAGTACAATCTATTTTCATTGTTAGTAGACTGCAGAAGCCCATCCCTAAATTTTAACTTCTCCAAATTATCCTTGGTCAGCCAATATGACAAGTCTCCTCAAAAGGATAAGCTCTAACATAGGATTTCTTTTGCTTTTAAAAAAATAAAACTTCATATTTTAAGTTCATAATATATCACTCCTTGCCAAGGTAACTTTCTTTTCGGCCTTCCCCCACATCATCAATTCCACTTTTCAGATATGCCTGGGGTTTCAAATTTCATGTAAAAGCAGACTTGCAGGAAAGGTGACACAACAGGAAACTTAGAAGGGCACCATACATACTGTCAGTCCACTGAGACAAAACCACAGTATTTTGGCAGATTGGTTAGTTTTTAACTCAAAGGAGAAAAGGACTGATATAGGATAAGGAGGACTTGAAAGTCTAAAAGTATCAGCTTCTGCCCAAAGAGAAGGGTAACACTAAGAGAAACAAGGAGATTAAGGACCTGGGGAAGAGGGAGAGAATATGGCAGAGACCTTCATCAAGGGTGATGGTGGATATGCTCTGAAGCAGTGAGGACGCCAGGAAGTTCTTCTGTGTTTTTAAAAAATGAAAAAACAAACTCACAACTGTGAATTGGCTTGCACCAGATTTCCACTGATGCTAATCAAAAGACACTATCTAAAATAATCACACAATTCACTTGGAGTTCTAAATTCAAGTAAAAATAAATGTACACCAAGAACTGTCATTAAATTAATCAATGCCAAATAATGGTTATTGTGGGGGGGTGGGGGTGAATAGTTTCCAAATCATTTTGACACCACCAAGTATCCCATTGGTGTTTTCAGTACAATATATTCATTTCCTTTGTCAGAAAAAGAATTTAGAATCAGAATTTATTTAGAATCAGAGAAATAAAATATTAGAAAAATATTACATAGTTGAACTCTCGTAGACTTTATTTCAGATATTTTAAGGCTGTCACTAGGCGAGGTAAACTAAATTCCTCTAGCCTTTTGAAAACATCTTTCCACACTTTGGCAGCCCCTGCAGGATATTTCTTGTGAGACTTTGAGCCTCGGTTTTTATCTCCAGCTGGCTTTCCAATTTCTTGAAACTATTTGGAAGAAACCATTACATCTTCTCAGATTGAAAAACCTTAATTGGTATAAACAAAATTATCATATGATTTCCACATCTTCCCTTTTCACAGCCTTCTTTCCAAAACTATTTAACTAATTATCCTTCTAAGGATTTGGCCCAAACACAATCACATCTTCTTTGTTGAAACACTTTCTTACCTTTTAAAAATAAGCTGGCAGGAGTGGCTTGATTTTTTATCTTATTATATTTTATGTATTTGTATTAGCTTTTGGGGGGGACTACAATGCTTTTGTAGTCAAATCCAATCCTATCAGATTGAACCCCACAGCCCCATAGCTCCAGGCCTATGAGCTTCACCTGTAGGGCCCCATAATCAGAGGGACTCTGTGCTAGGCTTAATATTCTTCTGTTGTCATCTGAAATGTCTTAATAATTTTTGATCAAGGCCCCTGCCTTTTCATTCTGTGTTGGGCCCTGCAAATTCTGTAGCTGGCTTGAAGGAACAATTGAGCTCCACACAACTCAACCTAGAGACCCTGCTCCACAGGCTGCCTCAGAAGCCAGCATCTCTACCATGCTTAGCCCAATTCAGGAAAAAAATAATAATAATAAGCCTCTAAAGAGGATTCTTTGTTAGAATGCTACTACAGATTTGCTTCTTAGCCAGAGTCAACTTGAAAAGACAGGCGAGCTATAAAGACAGGAAGAGAAGGAAGTGTGTACAGGGGAGGAAAGTGTAGGAAAACTCTTAGAAAATGTTAGTGAGGTTTTAAGGTTAGATTCAGCACTTGTGCATGTGAGAGTGTTTCTAAACAGCAGAGCTGAACTATAAATACCTATGAATATACACCAGTTAGCAAAAGTGTGAATGAGAACATTTTAACTTATAATCACAGCTTACAAGCTAGAAGGGACTTCAGAGACCATGAGTTCAATCCCTTCATATTTCTACTTCACCAGGAATATGAAGGTAAGAAAGCCCAAAGTCTCACATATAGTTAAGATGTCAGCTGATTAAACCTGGATGTTCTAGGTTCCTACTCCACGATGTTGTCACGCTCAGCACTCTACCAGAAGAAAACTAAGTGCCCTTGATAAAGCTGGTCTGACACGAAATGTTGTGATGTTACTAAGGATGGGACCAAGACACCATCCACACCTCTGTACAAAGTCTCTGTCCTGCAATAGAGCACCCAAAAGCTTGTTACAGCAACACCATGCACGTCAGCTCCAGATAATCATTAGTGTCTACCAGGCTGACCTCAGAAAAGGTGACCACTGTGAGTTTGCACTGTTGAGTAGTGGGGAAACGTTACAAAGCATATTTTCAAAAGCATTTCTTCTTACAGAAGGTTGGGATTCTCACTGCGTATTGTCCTATGTTTTTGACTTGTTTAAATACTGCCAGTTTTGAATAGTGGTCCTGTCTCTATTTGTAAGCATCTGTGGTATAGGATGCCCTAAAAAAAAGACATTTTTCTTTTCTAGACACTTTTCATATTTATTATTGATTTTTATGGGGGGTGGAGTTCATCAATTGTAGGTGAAATTTGAGAACAAAGGAACATTTCATTTCAGGCTTTGTTATGAAGTTAGAGCTCCCTCCAGTGATCTATCTGGCTGACTGAACTTGAAAACACCCTGTCTTTCTGATTGTTCCTTGATGCACACAAATAAATCCCAGCTTTGGCCTTTGCGATGCAATTTTTTTCCTTCTAATAATTAGACTCAGCTAGTAAATATGTGCATATTGATTTCTCCTGAAATTGTGTTAAATATCCATATTCATTTATCTTCTCCTTAGAGGGTAGAAACGATAAAAGGAGACATTGCCAAGGAATTTTTATTTGGGCAGAGACAATGTCTATATATTGTTATTATTTATAAACATTTATGGCTGCAGGCTTGAGTTTACTTTCATAGTTATTAACAACAAAGGAAGTGGCTAGGGTAAGTGCCCTACCATTCACACTAGAGTTGTTATTTATATTTCAGACAGTTTTTTTTTTTTTTTTTTTAATGAACTGAAATAACTTTTTAGATTTATCAGAGCCACCTTTTGCAATCCTCTCATAGCTGCCTTCAATTTACTGGCTTCCACAAGCCAAGCATGACCCTGCTGATATCAGTGATGCCATATAACTCCATCAACTACAGGTAGT
This sequence comes from Sciurus vulgaris, assembly GCF_902686455.1. Classification (NCBI taxonomy): domain Eukaryota; kingdom Metazoa; phylum Chordata; class Mammalia; order Rodentia; family Sciuridae; genus Sciurus; species Sciurus vulgaris. The sequence goes on along the minus strand of NC_136468.1, from coordinate 71,083,355 downwards.
ACCCAAAGGGAGACATGAATAATTCATGAAACTAACCGAGTGCCAAGTGGATACTAAATCACTCTTGACTATGAGACAACTAGTTATGATTTTTGTGATTTATTCAGTTACTTACTCACTTACTTGTTTATTTAATTCCTCTGAATAGCAGATAAGATACTCCCTTCTCTGCACCCTGGAATCACTTCCAACCAAGATAATTGGCAGGATGCTCTCTGGACCACGTGTACACTCATTCTCCCCCTCTTTCTCTCCTTCTCTCTCCTATTGTTCCTTTCTCAGCTTATCTCTTCTATTCTTTTTCTATCTCTTTCTCACTCCTATCTCCCCTCTCATAGGTTTAATTGAAACTCATAGCTTTAGAGCTATATGTATGTTAAAGGAAACTTAATACAACTCTCTGACCTTTTAAGGGAGAAATTCAAGAATGCCAAGAAACCTGGCTCAAATTACAACAAAGTTTTCTTCCTCTTCCTCCTTTCTTTGTGCCAAAGCCTTAAGCACCAACTAGGTTCAGCAAGGTTCTGGGCGTTTCTCACAGAGCTGGCCTCTGTTTAGCCCCAGTTCAGAGACTGAGGTTTGAGTTAACAAGAACATGTGTACAGTAATGGACATATTGCTGATAGAAAGCTCTTTCAATAGATATCTTGGAAAACTGAAAAATAGGAGATGATCATTGGTTTATAATATTTCACAAATGTGGAATCTTGTACTTAAGGAGTATTTTTTATGGAAAAAAAAAAAAAAAACTTGTGCTTGTCTTTTAAATAAACCTAAACAAGGAACTTCTTTGGACATGGCTCTTCTTGACAATGACGTTAGTGATATTGTATATTTCTTTAGCCTGTTACACCTCAGGAAGATTTTTCACTTCCTATATTTATCCAGAGAACTACAAAATGAGGTCCTTAAAGAGGTACTGATGGCAGAATGTAAGGATGCTATGGAAACTTCTGAGTGACCCTTTCTAGCTCCACACCACCTAAGCTCTGGATTAGGGTATAGCTGTGCTCTATAATCACTGTGGTGTTGATGCCATTTAAGAGATGCCAGTTCTAGTGCTTGAAATAAGAAAGTTATCAAGATGTGGATAGTGAGGGCCAATGATCTGACCAAGAAAAATTGCTAGAGCCTCTCCAGTAGACACAGGTGAACACCATTGGCCATTGCCTGAAAGTTCATTTAGAATAGTCCCAGGTGTTTAATTTGCGTGCCAAAGTTTCCTGCAAAGGAGACCACCCAACCACCTGGGTCAAAATTTTAGGTGAAAAGGTTTCAAAAACATCTAGCCATCTTATAACATGGATTTCTTAGGCTATTCAAATAGCTTTGCCAGATATAAGCTAGCAAGAACATAATTGAAAACATATTGAGAAAAATTCACTCCATAAAGAAACACAGCAATTGCAGAGTTACTAACAAGTCTCAAGCTGTTTCCATGAGCAAAAATTAGCCCTACGAAAGGAACAAATCAAACCTCTTACCCCAATGATGTGCATCTCAGGTTTTAGTAAGCATGAAAATCACCTGTGGAGTCCGGTAAAGCACAAGTGCCAAGAATGCTCCCCAAACTTCTCATTCAGTAACTGCCAGGTACATTAAAGATCTCTTTTTAAATCAAGAGCTTGAGGTGATTCTAATATTGCCAGGGTATAACATTTTTAAAAGCGATTATGTAAACTAGTACATCAGTGAAATGTGTAGAGTCCAGAAGGGGCTAATGACCACTGTTTTACTTTGAGTTACTTCTTTTGCCATAAGAGACTTGAAATGGAATTCATGTGGCCTCTTGTCCTGCCTTCACTGAGCAAATTGTTCAGTTTTCTGAGTACCCATTACCTTATCTTTTAATATTTGTTTTACAGAAAATGCAAGGTTATATAGAATATTTTTAAATATATGTATGTAAAATATATTTCCCAAAACATAAAACACCTAACTGAGAACAAACTTAGTAAATTCACCAGCCGGCCATGGTTTACAACATGCAAATATATATTTCATTTGGAATTGCAGTGTCTCCCTCCTTTGCTTAATTGTTGACAATGAAGTGAAATCTTCTATGACTGTTTTGAAAATGAATAAAAGAAATGTCAATAAAAATATAGAATTGTACCTCCACAAAACTGAACTTTGTGCATCAATCTGAAAAGGAACACTGCTAAATTTACCCAAATTGTTCTAGGTGGTTTAAGTCAACTTTTGAAAACAGTTATTTTTCTTCATCAAGATAAGCCAAAATAATAAGAATAGGCACCCAACATAAGTAAACACAAGGGCTTTGGGCTGCAATTTAAAAATTCAAGTATTGACTAAATCAGAGTTTTGAGCCAACTTAATACCTCAGTCCCCTCATCCATAAAATGGGGATTAATAATGTTTTCCTCCCCTGGAGGGTTGCTTAAAAGGAATAACTAACAAAGCAAATGCTTGTAAATTATGCTGAAAGCCTGCTGTGTCACTGCCAAATTGGAAATGTTTGATTTAAAAGCTGGGATTTTTAGAAGCTCCAAAACATTACAAAGCAAGTCACATTTCATGGCTAATTTAAAACTTCAGGGGTTCACACAAGTTGCTTATAATGATATTTTCCAATCCCCATGTTATTTGATGATTTATACAGCTTCAACTTTTACAGTTGAACCCAGCCATTCCTCTCTGGCCATGATTCTCTTTTATCAATACGACCAGCTCACATAACTGTCTATATCTTCAGGGGATTAAGCACTACTTTTTATCTGGACCTAAGAAGAGTAAATTCAGAGGTGATAAGAAATTCTGGTTGCAAATCCAATGTGTTATTTATTTAGATCAGAAAAAGAGCTGTTATGTACAGGTTGAGGAAGACTTTTTAAAGCACTGATAAAATCTGTGTGTCAAATGGAATGGCACTGAAATTATTTTAATACCTTAAAGCTCTTATGAGTTGAACTAAACTTTCAGCAAAAAGTCTGAATCTCCTTCTGGACTTTTGGCCTTCAAAAGACAACAAGCTAAGCAAAATAAACCAATGGCAAAAGTTTTTTTGTTTTTGTTTTATAAACTGATTGCAACAAACTTTAAGCCACAATATTAAGGTGAACAATATTTGCAAGTTTAAAAGGAACCAAAAGACATCAGAAACTCAAGACAAAGGTAATAGGAGAAATATTCAGTGTTTGCTGAAAGTAATTTATCCTAATTGCCTAGAATATTAGATAAAAATACAAATGCTTATACTCTAGCTCTTTTGTACCCAAATCTTGAGAAGAATGCAATGGAAATTTGACTTTTCAGCAAGTGTCTAAGATTCTTTCTTGAAAATGTGGTAATGGTAGACCTGCAGCATCAGCATCATCTAGAAACCTGTTAGAAATGCAGAATTCCAGGCTCCACCCTAGACATATTGAATTAGATCTGCCGTGCAACATCATCTCCAGGTTATATGTACATATATCAGATCTGATCGGAAAAATTTTAGGAGAAAAAGTTTATTTGGGGTCTCAGAGGTGTCAGTCCACAGAGAGCAGGCTCCATTCCTCAAAGCTCAAGGTGAGTCTAAACATCATGGCAGAAGAGTGTGGTAGAAGGAGGCAGCTCACATGATGATCATAAAGCAGAGAGAGAGAGACTACTTGCCAGATACAAATATATACCCCAAAGACAGGCCCCCAATTCCCACCTCCTCTAGCCACACGCTACCATTTCAGTTACCACTCAGTTAATCCCTATCAGGGTAGTAATTCGCTGATTGGGTTAAGACTCTCACGACTCAACCATTTGTCTTCTGAACCTTATTGCATTGTCTCACATGTGAGCTTCTGGGGGACACCTTACATCCAAACCATTACAACATCTCTTCTTGAGCCCAGAAGGGGGCATCAAGAGGAGAGAACTCTTGGAAGAGCTTAGATGGCTGCTACTGCAGATACTGCACCATTCTTTGTCGCTTGATTTCTGTTTTACATACAAAAATAAACTACATTCTGTAACTGTGATAATACTGTCAAGCTGTGCCTTTAAATATGAATCAAAGGAATTTCTAAACATCAACATATGTTTAAGCACCAAATACCTCTTTACATACTGTATTTTTACCAAGCAAGTGTTTTGAGTCTGTGCATGTGCATGAGGGTATTCCTGTGGGTTAAACTGTGAAATGTCTTCCCTCCACATTAGCATAGTACAGAGGGGACTCTAGTTCTAATAAAGCCTCACGTCTCTACTTGAACCCAAACATCCTTGAGCAAGTAAGCCAGTCAGCTCAGGGAAAAGAAAAGGAGAAATATGGGAAGCGGTTCAAACATTAGCCAAACCAAGACCACCCACCAGGGCTCTTGACCTTATCCTGCATGACAATAGGCCATGCTGGACATTGTCTGCTCAGTTGTAAATGGAATGGGAACACATGCCCCACCTAATTTTCCAAATACTATAAGTGTGCACCACAGATAATCAGCATCTGTTGAATGGAAGCCAAAAGCAGAATCTACTTCCTGGTAGTGGAAAATTAGGGAAGAAAAGACTTTAGGGAGATCAAGCATCTCATGGTCATAATCACTATGTTTTCTGTACTAACAGTCATACAGAAGGTGTTCTATTTTTTTTTATGAAAAATCAATAAGTAAATAAAGCAAATTCATGCAATAATAGTAAAATCTCATCTGAGAACATTCAATATTTTTGAAAGATTCAGTCCATAGAGGTGTAACTCAAATTGTTTATTGAATCAAACAAGTTAACAGACACACACTAAGTGGAGTTTCGTAAATTAATAATATCGGATTCCTGGAAGTCTCCTGTTGTAACTTTTCATTTTATTTTCATAGATTTTCTATCTTTACACTTTAAAATATTCAACATTTTATAAGGCTTACATATATTTCATATACAAGTGTCCCCCCACTCCATTGCTATGAGTGCAATAGCTACAAGTAGTCTTACTCTTCCATAAACATGTTGTATATTGTATATAGTCCTGGTCATATAGACTTTACGTGCACACACTTAGGAATGTTTATTGAGCAAAAATCCTTTATATCATCGTATTCAAACAAGTTTTAAAAGGTTGTCTCTTGGTATGTTTTTCATGTTGCAATAATTAAAGATACAGCTTAAGATATGATTTATTTTTCCCAAACTGTAAAAACAAAAAAGAAAAGGTAGTCCAAAAATATAATAAAGGCAGAAGTGGCAGTGATGGAAATGGCAGGAAAGTTCTTTCAGCTCCACCACTGTGGCTCATTGGCCACAGGACCCTGTGCTTCCTGCTCCTATTGTGCTCCTGCCAGACTGCAGGCTACACCCAAGAGCGCATAACTCAAGTTACAAGAGCATCAAGGTTCTCACCAAATGATTATTTCAAGTAGATATTGGAAGTGAGATCTGTCACACATCCACTGTGAAGAGCATGATAAACATAGAAAAAAATAAATAAAAAGAAGATTTGTCTTCACAAATATTTGCAGTTTCACTGATGGAGAACCAGCTCTCAGAATACTCCTTCACTCTTCATCCATCTTCTCTCACTACCTGCTCACCCCCCTGGACCATCTTGGAGACTTGATATTCCTGTTCTTTTCTTTTCTTTCTTTTCTTACTTTCTTTTCTTTCTCTCTCTCTCTCTCTCTCTCTCTCTCTCTCTCTCTCTCTCTCTCTCTCTCTCTCTCTCCATGACTTCTGATACACATTCCGATATACATTCAAACTCAAAGTAAAAAGAAGCTGGTTCATTTTGTACCTTTTCCACTCAGTTATCTGATGTTTGTAGGGGCATTCTGTATATACCCAGGGGTAGGAATCTGGATGCTTTCCAGAGAGAAATTAATGCAGACACTTGCCACATTTCTGGCAATGGAAAGAAAAAGTGGAAGCTTCTACTTCTGAAGTAAAAGAAGATGAAGTGATGAGAAAGAAAATCAGAATCATATTCTACACATGGGCCTCCCAACTTGGCACCAAATAGCTATTAAAAAGTTGTTGCCCTGGCATGACATATGCCGATATACAACTTAATAAATTATATTCACAAAGTGGACACCTCTGAGTAACCAATTCATGGATCAAGAAATAGGACCATGATAGCATCCCAAAATACCTCCCTGACACTACCCAGTCAGTGGACTTCCTTCTCCACAGATAACTACCCGCACCCCTGACTTTCATCTCTATTGATTAGCAGTACTTGCTTCAGGACTTCATACAAACAGACCTGTGTCTGGATTTTTTTTTTTTTTTTCTTAGTCAATGTTAGGTTTGTGACCTGAATCCATATGGTTGCATTAAGCATTAGTCATTTTCTCACTGACAAATGGTATTCCCCTGTATGAATATGCCACAGTACCCATTCTACTATTAGTGGGTATTCAGGTTATTTCTGATTGACAGCTCTGATAAAAGATGCTCTGATAAAATATTCTTGAATATATATTTTGGTGCACATATATCTACATGTCTATTGAGCATAAGAATAAAATTGCTGGTCAAATGATATACATAGATATTTCCAAGCAGTCTTCCTACTAAGTTGTATCAATTTACTTTCCTATCAGCAGTGAATGAGTTCTCATTGCTCTGCATTCTCATCAAAATTAATTTAAGTTTTCTTGATTACTGATGAGATTGAAGCATCTTTTCATATGCTTATGCCCATTTGGATATTCTCTTTATGAAACATTTGTTCAAGTGTTTTGTTAATTTTTTACATAACTGTCTTCCTTTATCTTAATGTTTTATAGGAATTCTTTGCATATTCTAAATCCTATGAATAATATATGTATTGAAAATAGGTTCTCTGATTATGCCTTTTTATTCTTAACCACAATGTTCTTCTTTCTTAAAATTAGTATAGTACAAATTATCAAATCTTCCTTTTGATTTGTGCTTTTAGTATGCTATTAAATTTATAGTTTTCTTTTAACTTTTCTTCTTGAAGTGTTATTTGGCACTTTTTACCTTTAGCTAGAATTTGTCATATATGTGAGATGGAGGTAAAAAATCTAGATTTTTAAATATAGGATCAGATTTGTTGGACTTATACATTTCTAGAAAAACTTTCCTTCCTGCATTGGAATGTCATATTTGCAATAAAATAAGTGACTGCATGTGTGTAAATCATCTTTAAGATATCAATATAAGGTTTTTTTCAATATTTATGCATCTCAAAATTTGTATGTGTCTAATTTTTTCAACATAATTGAAAACATTTTCAGTGCCTTGTGGCTTTTCGGTTTTTTAAATCTGTAGTTCAGTTTTTTCTAAAATGCTTATTGCTTGTCCCCAAGTACTTGGAAATTTACTTGTGTTTTTATAATGAACTTCTAACTTTAATTCTAATATTATCAATGTCTATGGTTTGGGTAGCTTGAAATGTATTAAAACTTTCTTAATAAAGCAGATTTGAAAAAAATTAGTTATAACAGCACTTTCATGGTTAATAGCAAGATTTTTGACAAGATTTTTAAATATGTCCTTTCATTTCAGAGGTAAGTCTTTCAAACAGCATATAGACATTTTGTTGTTATCACCCTATCAATCTTAATCTTTTAGTAGAATCTTTTATTCTGTTTATATTATATAAGTCCACATTAGTGTTTAAATCAATCATCTTGCTCTTATTTCTACTTTTTCCCACATTTTCTCTCTCCCTTTCTTAATTCTTCTTGCCGGAAAGCACAACTTTACATTATTTTACTTGATATGATAGAGGTTATAATAAATATCCTTAACTTGTTGGAATCTAATACAAATTAGAATTTTATCATTTCTCAGATAATATTATATTCTTAGAAAACTTTAATTTCCTTTTCCTGTTTCCTACCCTTTATATATTTTGCAATTTTTTAATTCTATATTTGCTAAAACCCATGACACATTATTTTCTATTTTAATTTCCACCATCAGTTTTCACTTAGATTTACTGATATATCCACTTTTTCTGTTTTTCTTCATATTGTATCATTTTTCTTCCACCTGAAGAGATTTCTTCCATATTTACTTTAATTCAGCTCCACTATCAACAAATTCTTTCAGTTTTTACTTGTCCTAAAATGCCTTTATCTATCTTCTTAAAGGATATTTTTACTCAGTCCAGAAATCTAAATAGGCAGTTATTTTTTTCTCCACATTTTATAGATGTCATTTCATTGTCTTTGTACTTCCATTGTTTCTATTGAAAACTCAGTTCTGCTTAGTTTTTTAATGTTTATTTTCCTGACTTATAAAGCTCCAGCTCTGTGCAGTTTCAGACTCAGCAAATGCCCCAGTGAGAAAACTCTTGCAGACTGTTCTCTTTGTGTCTCTCTCTTCTTCACGACTTTGGAATTTCAAGTCTTGGCTACTTTAGCATTTTGAAACTCCTTGATCCCATGAGACTATTGAAGCTGCTGGCTTTCAGTCTCATCAACTGATCCATCCTTGTATTCTCAGCAAATGACATCTGGCAGAAAGTAATATGCAGAACCTTGGTCTCACTCAAGGATTTTTCTTCTCTTCTCTCCAGGATCTTAGACCATCAGAGCCCAACTGCTCCAGAGCCCCTGTGATAGCCTTAAAAAAAAAAAAAAAAAAAAAAAAAAAATATATATATATACACACATATATATGTATAAATATAACATGTATTTTTAAAATTTATACATATTTTAAAAGCAACTATTTCAGTGGCTCTTTTTTAATTATTTTTTATTTTTACAGACTGCATTTTGAGTCATTACACACAAAAGGGGTACATCTTTTTGTATCTATCATTGTGCATGATATAGATTAATACAATTCATGTAATCATACATGTACATAGGAAATGATTTTTGTCTCATTCCACCATTTTTCATAACCCCCTTCCTCTCATTTTCCTCTATGTAATCTAAAGTTCCTCCATTCTTCTCTCACCCCCACTCCTCCCACCCCCATTACATATCACCATCCACTTATAAGGGAAAGCATTCAGCCTTTGGTTTTTTGGGATTGACTTATTTCACTTAGCATGATATTCTCCAATTCCATCCATTTATCTGCAAATGCCATAATATTATTATTCTTTACGGCTGAATAATATTCCATCGTGTATATATACCACAGTTTCTATATCCATTCATCTGTTGAAGGGGATCTAGGTTGGTTCCACAATCTAGCTATTGTGAATTGAGCTGCTATAAACATTGATGTGGCTGTGTTACTGTAGTATGCTAATTTTAAGAAGGATCGGTCTATGACAGTCATTCCATCAGATATATAAGTCAAATGTTGTTTCTTGAATATTTTTCCATTCTCAAGAAAGCTATGGTAGGTTTTAATATTTATAGTTATTAATTTCCCCTTTCATCTGCAACAAAATATATCCCTGCATTCACCAACATAAGCATGGTCATGTGACTTCTTTTTACAAATGAAATGTAGACAGCAACGAATTTTGTCACATATAATTAGAATCTCTGAGAGGCAGCTTACAGATTGTGCTGTTTTTCTTTTGTCATAACACCAACAGTAATTCAGATAGAGGCAGTTCCTTCAGTGTGGATGGCAGAGAACAGAAAAATGATACAGAGCCAGTGCTGACTCATAAGGACACAGAATATTTCTTATTCTGAGGGTCTGAAAATTGGGATGGTTTATACTACAGCAAAACCTGCCTACCCTGATACACAGACACACAAAGGAAATGGCTGCTTGCTTTATCATGAGTCATCATACTAAAAACAGCTCCTATTGGCATAAAAAGATTGACTTGATAAGAGAAAACTGATCACTAAAAGCCAACTTCTCCCTTCTATACCAAGAAGTCTTCTGTCAAGATTCTTAAAGGCAGAGAGAATGGATTAGATCTCAATATGGTTCTGACCTTGGCCTTTTCCTAAAAACTCTGATTATTGCAATTCAAGTCATTACTTAAATTTACCCAGTGAAGAACTAGGTTCTTTGGCCAGAAAAAGTCATTCAAAAGATTTCTAAGTCTTCTCCCTTGTCCAAATGGTAATGAAAACATTTTCCTTGGCCTATTTGTTTCAAACAATTTCTAGAAGAGAAGTACTTTGAAGTAGAAGAAAGTTTAATAAAAATGCAAGGTAGTTAAAAAAAAGTATATTTATGATAAAATTAATGGCCAGTAGGATACTTAATTTTCTAAAATGTATCCATTCAATTAATGTTTGAGCATTTACTAAGATGAATTCAAACTATTAGAATTCAAGCTTATTAACTAAACAGCTTCAACCTGCCCTTATCCAGGAGATCAGCACTCCCTCCCTGACAATTAATGGAAGTTAGGAAGCTAAAAGTCCCACAAATTATTTGATCACGTAGTTGATGGTATCTTAGTTGCAGTCCTCTGCTGTCTCATATGGAGCCCTGATCTTGCCCTGTAATGAAGCTCTGGTAATGATGAGTAAATTTTATAACTCCAAGAAAATGATTTCTCATTAAAATAAAACTATGACAGAAACCATATCATGGAAAGTATGGAACAAATTCTAACTTATGTGATGTAGTATAATGGGAATGAGACTGCAATTTAAATCAAGAGTATATTATTATATAGTGGTATTGAAAATACTATTTTTTGTTTTTCAACTTTGAAGTGACCTGTTAAATTGATCTGTGAACACCTTGGGTGCCCTTGGAAAGTGGTGCTTAAATTCTTTTCAGTAGCAGAAAGTCCTGGTTGAATTAGTGCAGACCCCATGGTGACTTCTGAGGCTGTTGATAAATCATGTTTAAGAGCCTTTGGGCCCAAAACTGAATCATAAACTCAAGCAAAGCCATGAGCAAATTTGCAGGTGGCAATGCCCCATAACTGTGCCCTTCTAATCCAAAGCTATCCCTTCTGAACCACCTCAGCACTGAGCACCCTATTTGTCATATTAGGCTGAGTCATGCATATTTATCTTCATTGATATTCAGGTCCATGGTGCCAGAAGGAGAACAGGCAGAGTGAGCAACGGATTCATCAGTTAAAAAGAAAAATGTAAATACATGGATCAAAACCCAACATAGAGGGCTGAAGCTGTGGCTCAGTGGTAGAGCACTTGCCTGGCTTGTGTGAGGCCCCAGGTTCGATACTTGGCACCATATATAAATAAATAAAACAAAACAAAAGATTCACTGACAACTAAATATCTGAGTGTGCGTATATTAAAAAAAAAAAAAAAAAAAAAACACAACATATAGAGCTCTATGTGAGCCCCTCCATTTTATTGTTAGACGGAACAACAGTGAGAGTTTCTCATCTTAGTTGGGTACCCTGCTACTGATAACATAGTATTCTTCACCAGTTTGACTATGCATCAAGTCAAGGAAAATATGATTACCTAAGTCATTTTTATCCACTTTCATATATTGGCCCCTTACAATTCTTCAACTTGGTTTTCTCAAAAGACTTAAGAAATAGATAAGAAAGAAACCTGTGTCAATACAAAAGTAGCACATTTTTAGCATCAACTAATCACATTCCAGACCCAATTCTAATTTCGGAAAATAATAGGGCACAAAGCAGCAGGAGAGATGGAGGTGGACTTCCTGAAGAATCCCGTGGAAATTAAGACTTTGACTTGGATGTTGGTCAACATCTTTTCCAATATTCCTTAACAAGTGAGGAGCAAGGGTTGAAGTTCCTCACTTGGCATCCAGGATGCTGGGTAAAGAATGCTGGTGATCTTTCTCACAAAGCCTTTTGCTTTGCCCTACTTTGAGATGTGTACAAGTATAAGAACCTCAGAACTAACAAGAAGCTACAGGATCTCCTTCCTCTTGCTTTATAAGGTTATAAGGCACTGGCACTAAAATCAGATCAACCCTGACTTTGGACAGGGCTGGATTGTCTTAATTCTTCACTATGCTTCATCTTTGGCTTCTGAACATGAAGTCAATTTAAGGATTACAGTTAAAGAAATGTGTACTTGACTAACAGATCTTTCTGTTGCCCCAATAAGCAGCAACAGACCTGCTTATTCTGTCCAGCCTCTGAACTTTTTCTGGGGTTGAAATGCACCTGGAATGATTGACTAATTCAGGGAGGTTTTCCAGTATTCTCTGTGTGGTGTATTTTAATCAGCATTACAATTTAGCAGCTGCATTAATTAATTAGCACATTAATCAGGAGAGCTTTTTAGCAGCTATAATCTCTAGCAAACTAGCAGTTTGCGATAAAATCTTAGCAGTAGGAGAATAAGCAGCATGCCAACTTATTTTTCAATGTTATCACCACCATGGGCCTAGCAAAGGCTGATCTTATGCAACCAAATTGAAATCTTTCTTAAAATATACCTATGCAGGGTACATTTGAAAAATTCTATGCTTCATGGAGAAAGGTTTAACAATTACTACTTTTTCTACAAAGCAGTAGTTCTAAAGAAAACTGTCAAGCACCCCAGGAAACAATCTTTCCAAGTGTTCTTAAAATAGTCCTGGTGTAATTTCAGAAGAATCCAAGGTTCCCCTTGTATTAGCAAGATTATGTATGCAATAATGAGAAACTTCAAGATATTATTTTGTAGTTACATATGTTCCAGGGATTAAAAAGAAGGAAATACTTGTCCTTGCAAAGAAAATGTTACAAATCTAATTTCTAGTTCTTTAAAACCTTTACAATGAACCTCATAACTTAAGAAGGGAATGGGGGGAAAAATTGTTCTAATACAATGTTTAGAGATAAACTCATGCAGTACCACAACCAAATGTAATATAATTTTGATGAAATATAAGTTGGAAGACTTCCTCACGAGGAAACATTGCTCCTTTTTGCTTCATTATATCCAAACTGCAGCGACATGTGCTTTTACTGAATCCATGCATATTGAATTCCACATGTTCCAAAAGTAAAAATTTGACTGAAAAAAAATCCCTTAGGCTGATATTAAAATTTTTCCTTCATTTACAAAGCCTGGAGATATTGAATTCTTATGTACAGCAATTTATTAGCATGAACTATTAAGCAGTTCTTAATCCTCATAGCATTTTCCTGAGAGAAATCAGTGCTCTTTCATGACTTCCCATCACTTTTTCAACCTCAAAAAGGAAAGGGTCAGGGTAACTGAGGGAGTAGATGCTGGGTAAGCATTTCTTTACATTTCAAACTCTTGTTATATTGATTTTTTCCTCTGGTTCATGGAAATTGCACTCTATTTAAATCATATACTACAACTTGGAAGAATTTTAATTTCCACTCTACCTTTTGTCTCCATTTATAAATCATGGTTATATCACTCAATCTTCTGCCTTCTCTTTTCTAAATTTTCAGCTCTTTAAAATCTACTTTATCAGCAGTTCCACTGCATGCCCAAAAAATTCCAAGTCCTTCCAGAAAAAGACAAGTGAAAATTATATGAATTTTTTAACCAAAAAAAGTTATGCGTTACAATATTTAGGAAGGGCCTATTCAAATTCAATATTAATGTGCTCATTTCTTATAAATCCCCTATAATCAAAAGGCCTGACTATTGAACAGCTACCCATGTAATTTTATCTGCAATTATTTTGAGACAACGTCATCGTGTAGACTCTTCTATGCCTAGGATGAAATCTATGTGTTCCTTTTTTCATAGCTAAATTCATTGTAATTATGTTGTTTGTGAATTACTTGGCTTCACTTGTGAGCATAATATTTGTTATTGTTAGATGCCTTATGGATGAAAAAATCTCATTTAACTATGAGTCACTTTTTATTGATGCAATCCTTCTTACTTTATGAACTTTGATAATTAATACAAAGTTTGCCCAGGCTGACATTATTTCTAACTGACTAAATTTCCCATTCCTACCTCCATCTTCCATCTGTTTAGATATGTGCATACATAAAAAAAATGTACACACTGACAAAAATACCATCCTTCTACCATGGTATCCATTCTAGAACCCCAGTGAAGTACTGATTAGTCTTGCTCTTCAACTCTGTTGCAGCTTACATACTTAATGTTCTCCTTCAGAGCAGATTTTTATGTTGAAGTCTGAAATAAATCTAAACTGTGTTTCCTTTACTCATAGAATCATACATCTCTAAGAGTGGTAATTTAATTCACTTGTTTGGCAAATAATTATTTAAAACTGTTATATACATAATTTTTACTCTTTAGGCCCCTGAAATCTGTTATGAGGACGAAAGCAATACTCCTAACCTGTTTTGCTAACTTCGATAAATTCCCTCCCTAACCATCATCTCTCACACTGTAACTCAGTCACTTTTCACAAAGCATAACAATTATATTACTTCCCTATATAAAATCACCAAACAGTTTTTATCACCTTTAGGATAACAGATAAACCTAGTAGAATGACCTATCACACTTTTGCTGAAGTGGTCCCTAACTTCCTCCATGATACCACCTCTGATCGCATTTAGTCCCTACACAAATCCTTCACCCAAACAGCCTATGCTCTCTTGCTTCTGTGTCTTTGGGAATGCTTTTCCCCAAAAACAGAGTGTCCTTTTTCCTCCTTGTTCTAGACTGCATTTGCTCATGTTATTAGACTCACTTCCAATGTCATCTGTTTCCTCCATCATACTCTGTTCTGTATTGGATCTATGGTAGTTGCCATCTTCCCTGTGCTAAATAGAATCCTTGTATGCATCTACTGAAGCTGGCCACATTTACCTTTAATAATGATCTTTTCAGGTGTTTCCACTACACTGTGAGCCCTGTGATGTCAGGAGCTGTGTCTTTTATCATCTTTTGAACACTCCATAAAGGGCCAGACTCTTGAGAATGTTAGTTGAATGCGGAGAACTCTGGATGAGGAAGAGTAGGTGGGATTGTCTTGGAGGACAAACTGTTGGAAGAAGCTTTGGGCCCCAGGATAGAAGTAATGGTGCTAGAAAGGAGATGTGCTTTAAAAACTTGTCTCACTTGAACTTGCACTGCTAGTAAGTACCAGATACAGGGGTCAAACATAATTTTTAAAACAAGTCCACTATGCTCTTTTTCTATGCTATTAACCATGTGCCAACATCTTAAAAGCCACACAATAACTACATTTAGACTTCTATAAATTAAAAACTATACAAGATGCATTTATGTGTCTGTCTGGGAGAACAGGAGGTGATGATGAGATGGAAATGATTAATAAATATTCTGACATTGAATGACTTAGTATTTTCACACATTCATTAAGGCAAACTATTTTGGTACTAATTTTCAAATGTTACATTATTAGTAATAATATCTTTTCAGCTAGAGATAAAGTATCAACTAAGTTGAGTCAGTTCCTCTTAACTTCTGAAATTAATCTTTTTAGAAAATTGAAAACTACTGGTTGGATCTAAAGAAGAAATCATGAAGACTTTACACTGGGTAAGGACATTGATTAGCTAATAAAACAAAGTTCCACAGTGCAATTAATGCTGGTTTTATATGGGACCCCAATCTCCCTTATCATTAAATGGTTAATAAAGTATATCTCTCATAAGATAAAGAGCACCAAAGAACACACAGAGATATTCAGTAACTCAGGCAGAGTGTGAGGAAACCATAGAAGGAACCAGAAAATGACAAAAGTCCACCAAACAAGGTAACATTCTATCAATCCAGAATGTAAAAGGGAACCAGTTATTTATAACAGAGCCCCACATTAGGAATTAGGTACAAATAGTGCATAAGAGGAAGCTACCTACCAGCTGCTTTGAAGAGATGGATTATTTCCCAGAAGAAGAAAAAACATGGACCCTATTCACTGCTTCCAGGACAGTGCTGAAAAAGCCCTGATAAAGGCAGCATAGTTCACTATCTCAGTATGAAACAAAATTACTTGCAGTTTTAATTTCATACTTGTCTAATTTTAATGTGGGTCATGAAAATGGAATGGCAGATGCAACTGGTAGTTGGAATAATGGGACAGCATATACAGAAGAGCAAAGAGGTAACAGTAACAATGTATTTTGTACCTATATATGAGAGGAGAAATAAGTATTTTAAGTATTATTTGGAAATTAAGTGCTAGTTTCGTAATTGAAACTCAACTAATCCTTATCAGTTGACTGACTTATTGTGAGAAATTTATTCTTTTGACTCATAGTCACTGTAGAGCTACAGACTTAGGAATAGCAGCAGTTATGTGAGACACCAACATGAGATGAAAGAATCATTCTCCTATACTTAGTACACATTCATTCTTAGGAGCCTGCAGCACACAAAAGGTCACTGCAGACTTGGTGACAAAAATCAAGATCACAGCTCTTCTTTACTGATTCTTTAAGTAGTTCCAAATCATGACCCAAATGTTGAGTTGGGGAAGGGTTTAGGGAGTGAGAAGGAACATCGTAGGCCCTTCAATGGATACACATGTTGGACCCTCTGCCAAGGCTGACATTAATTATCAGCCACAGTGCCTGAAAAGTAGCAATGAGACTGGCCTCACAGACCCACCATAGAGGAGGGTTCCAATGAGTAATAACACTGCTCTGGAAGACAGAAAAGTAATATGCAGTTCTAAGTTCTCATGGAATCAGCAAACTTTACCTGTATGTTCCCCTTACACAGACTCCTTGGTAGTTATTATCCTGATGTATCACAATTTGATAGTCATAGTATTCCAAAGGGTGTTAGTACTCTCTTATAGGCATAGACATATATAAGTTGTGATCAACCATCTGTTACTTGAAAGGAGGATCACCTTGAAAGCCAGAGCAAGAGTTGTGTAGGCAAATTATGATGAAATAATTGAGCAATTAATTTACTTGGAAAACACTTTTCCTACCAAGCAAATTTCATAAGTCAATCAGCTTTATTAAATTGAGGATAAACAGCAAATAAGAGGGCACTGACTTCAGCGGGCTTGCTCTGTTGTGACATGCTCACCATCACCTATCACTCCTTAATAATTGGAGGCAATGAAAGTATCACTATAAATTAGCTTCAATGTCTTTAGGAGACTTCAATGGGACAGAGGAAGGAGACTGTAATTTAAAGAACAGAAGGATGAAGCACACCTGGAGGCAAGCCTCGCCAGCAATTGCACGGGTAATACAAAAATACGAAGAACCTTGAAGAGGAAAGGAGCAGGATGTTAAAAATCAGAGCAGACAGTTCAGATAAAGAAAAGTAAAGGCAGGGAAATGAAAGCTCGGTCAGAGATAAATAATTAATAAAAAAAAGTTTCAATTAATAACATCATTTAACCTCCAAATAATGCAGCTTTATTTAAAATACTTATTTCCCTTTTATGTATGCATTCAAAATATATTGCTAATGTTACCTTTTTGCTCTTCTGTAAATGTTGTCCCATTATTCCAACTACCAGTTGCATCTGCCGTTTCATTTTCATGATCCACATTAAAATTAGGCAAGTATGAAATTAAAACTCCAAACATTTTCAAAACCTATTTCAAATTCAGAGATTTATGTCCCTTACAAAAAGAGATTTTGACTTTGACACTGGTCTGGGAAACATTAGATCCCTAGCCACATTTCAACACAGATATGGAATAGTCAAGGTGGTATAGGGGAGAGTAATTTTTGAGTATTTGAAAGTCCTTTGTGACTAACTTCTTTGGGTCATTTATGCATAGCGCATGTGGCAAATTCTAAATAGCTTCTTTCCAAGGAAAGTAAAATGGATTCTCTTTTCTTGGTAGCATTTAATTTATGTAATGACAATATAGGTATAGAATAAAAGATACCTCTGTGACTCTGTCCTTACTCAGGATCTAATATAAGAAATGCCACTCAAGGTCATAAAATGCCCTCTAAACTCAATGGCAACATGGAAGGCATAAGAGGAAGCAGGCAACATGGAGATGCAGGTGATCTTCAACTTGCTGCAAAATCCATAGTGGGGGTTCATTGTTAGACAAAAAATGGCACCTTGATTAATATTTAATAAAATAAAATAGCTAGGAAATCTTTTTAAAGAACAAAAATTTAGAAAGGGCTCACAGTACAGCAACAAAAATCTTCTGCTTCATGCAAATGAGGGCAGGGTTCCTTTCCACAAGGAGATTTTAATTAAGCTGAGAAGAAAACCCACATACAGTAAATCAAAGAAAAGCCTTTTCATGGTCACATACACAAAAATTGAATTGAGACAGAAAGTGTTTGCTTAAATCCTGAAGAGTGTGTTTAGAAATAAAGAGTTTGTAAGCAGGTAGACCTAGATTGAATCAGGCTGTGTCAACATTGCTAACCTCAACCAAGTTGCTTAACCATCCTGAGCCTTGGCTTCCTCAACATGAATTTGGGGGACATTAGTACCAACAGCAAAGGTTTCTTATGAGATTTAAGTGAAGAAATATAGAGTGCCTGGTATACAAGAGACAGTCAATAACTATTACTTAGAATATTTCAAATACATTATGCATTATTATTAACTATGGTCACCATGCCATACATTACAGATCATGAACTTGTTCATCTTAAAGCTGAACATTTATGTCCTTTGTCATCCATATTATCACAAATGATGGTATTTTCTTCTTTAGAGTTCCATAACATTACACACACACACACACACACACACATACACACACACACACACACACACACACACACACAACATGGATGGCATTTTCTTTATCCATTTGTCAGTCTGTATTTTCTTGTCATTATATCAAGTTTAAGCAATGTTGGACATTTATATAGATCTACTATATAATACAGTAATCTCACTTCTGACTAGATGTCAGAAAGAAATGAAATAAGCACCTCCTAGAAACATCTGCACTCCCATGTTTATGATAGCATTATTCACAATGGCAGAGATGGAAACAACCTACGTGTTCATTGCCAGTTGGAAAAAATATATAATGTGTGTGTGTGCACATGCACATGCATAGACAAACACAATGAAATATTATTCAGTTTTAAGGGAAAACATGTTGCCATTTATGACAACATGGATGAATTCAAAGGACATCCATGCTAAGTGAAATAAGCCAGGCATAGAAAGACAAATGCCACATGATCTTACTTATATGTTATATTTGAAAACAGGGCAAACCCATAGAAACAGAGTAGAACTAGGTTTCCAGGTGTGGGGGTTTGGAACAATGGGCAAATATTGTTTAGAGGATACCAACTGTCTGTTCTAAGAGGAATAAATTGTGGAGATCCAACGTACAGAATGGTGACTATAATTGATAACAACGTATACTTGAAATTTTCTAAGAAAATGATAATATGCGTTTTCACATACATAAAAAGCAAACACCCATTTGTTGATTGGATTATTTGTATTCTTAGTGTAGAGTTTTTTGAGTTCTTTATAAATTCTGGAAATTAGCACTCTATCTGAAGTATGACTGGCAAAGATATTCTCCCACTCTGTAGGCTCTCTCTTCACATTACTGATAGTTTCCTTTGCTGAGAGAAAGCTTTTTAGTTTGAATCTATCCCAGTTAATGATTCTTGCTTTTATTTCTTGTGCTATGGGAGTCCTGTTAAGGAAGTCTGATCCTAAGCCGACATGTTTAAGATCTGGACCTACTTTTTCTTCTATAATCTGCAGGGTCTCTGGTCTGATTCTGAGGTCCTTGCTCGATTTTGAGTTGAGTTTCTTGCATAGTGAGAGATATGGGTTTAGTTTCATTCTGTTGCATATGGATTTCCAATTCTCCCAGCACCATTTGTTGAAGAGACTATCTTTCCTCCATTGCATATTTTTGGCACTTTGTCTAGTATGAGAAAATTGTATTTATTTGGGTTTGTGTCCGTGTCCTCTATTCTGTATCATTGAACTACCTGTCTATTTTGGTACCAATACCATGCCGTTTTTATTACTATTGCTTTGTAATATAGTTGAAGATCTGTATTGCGATACCCCCTGCTTCACTCTTTCTGCTAAGGATTGCTTTAGCTATTCTGGGTTTCTTATTCTTCCAGATGAATTTCATAATTGCTTGCTCTATTTCTGTAAGGTACGTCATTGGGATTTTAATTGGAATTGCATTGAATCTGTATAGCACTTTTGGTAGTATGGCCATTTTGACAATATTAATTGTGCCTATCCAAGAACATGGGAGATCTTTCCATCTTCTAAGGTTTTCTTTAATTTCTTTCTTTAGTGTTCTGTAGTTCTCATTGTAGAGGTCTTTCACCTATTTTGTGAGATTGATTCCCAAGTATTTTATTTTTTTTGATACTATTGTGAATGGGATAGTTTTCCTAATTTCTCTTTCTGAAGATTCATCACTTATACCAAGAAAACAAATAATCCAATCAACAAATGGGCTAAGGAAATGAACAGACACTTCACAGAAGAAGATCTACAAGCAATCAACAGATATATGAAAAAATGTTCAACATCTCTAGTAATAAGAGAAATGCAAATCAAAACTGCTCTAAGATTTCATCTCACCCCAATTAGAATGGCAATTATCAAGAACACAAGCAACAATAGGTGTTGGAGAGGATGTGGGGGAAAAGGTACACTCATACATTGCTGGTGGGGTTGCAAATTAGTGCAGCCACTCTGGAAAGCAGTATGGAGATTCCTCAGAAAGCTTGGAATGGAACCACCATTTGACCCAGCTATCCCACTCCTTGGCCTATACCCAAAGGACTTAAAATCAGCATACTACAGAGATACAGCCACATCAATGTTCATAGCTGCTCAGTTCACTATAGCCAGATTGTGGAACCAACCTAGATGCCCTTCAGTTGATGAATGGATAAAGAAACTGTGGCATATATATACAATGGAATATTACTCTGCCATGAAGAATGATAAAATTATGGCATTTGCAGGCAAATGGATGAAATTGGAGGATATCATGCTAAGTGAGATAAGCCAATCTCAAAAAACTAAAGGATGAATGATCTCGCTGATAAGCGACGAGGACATATGGGGGGTTTGGGAGGGGTTAGCGTTAGGGTTAGGGTTAGGTTTAGGGTTAGGGATAAGGAGGGTGGTAAGAATGGAGGAAGGAAGGACTGTATAGAGGGAAAAGAGGGGTAGGAGGGGTGGGGGAGAAGGGGAAAAAATAACAGAATGAATCAAACAACATTGCCCTATGTAAATTTATGATTTTTAATTAAAATAAATAAATAAAAAAATTTTAAAAAAAGTAAACACCAATCATACCTCAATAAAGTTGTGGGTTAGAAAAACCATAAAAGATATCCTCCTCTTCTTAGAAGTATTTATTGACCCTTTCTTTTACACCAGGTAGTTCATATTTCCATAATGAACCTTTGCTGTCAGTACTAATTCCTCCCAAATTCATGATGAAGAAACCAAGGCTCAGGATGGTTAAATAACCTGGTTGCAGTTACTCAACTAGTGTTGACACAGCCTGATTCAGTCCATGCCAGCCTTAGAAACTCTCACTTCTAAGTACACTCTTCAGGATTTAAGCAAATTTTTTCCTGCCTCAAACTTTTGTGTATTGTGTGAGTGTGAAAAAGAAGTTCTTTGATTTATCATGTGTATGCTTTCTCAACTGAATTAAAAGCTCTTTGTGAGAAGGAACCCTGTCCTCATTTGTCTTCCCTTTTGTCACCACCATTCTCTATTGAACTCTCTCTCACATCTGTCCTCCTTGCCCAACATGAATTCCAACACAATCTCCCAAAACAATTCCTATATGTTCATGATCAGTTAATCTATATCAAGTCCTGCTAAAAGGAGTTTTATCTTCACTTTGTTCTCCATTCTATCACCACATGAGTGACTAGATCATTGTTAATCATCCACCCTTCTTCATGCACACAAACATACCATGTAAATGGAATATTGGGTAGAGATTTTATTTAAATTCAATCTATTCTGCTGGTTCTTGTAGCAAAGTTTTCTAGCCCTGACACTCTCTTCTTGTTCTCTTCAATTACATTCGCTCCAGTTGTTATTTTGTCCGTGGAACATTGTAACCATTTCCATCACTGTCATTTGGGGCTTCCCTGGTTTCTGCTCCATTTACTTAGTGAGGAAAGGGCCTCTGAGCCATTTGTCATCACAAGTAGATTTTCTTCTCCATGGCATAGTTATTCATGGCCACATGAATAACTATAAGACATGATGTCCTTTATATTTTTGCAAATGAACTACAGCTCTGTCTGGATCATCTTGTCATTTTTATCAAGTTTCAATAATATGTGAAGAGCTATCAAAAGAGCTGTGCATACAATCAAACTCTACCTGAGTCTTCAAAGTTACTGAACATGTTCACAAGATGATATTACTTGCTATTATGAATTAACTGACCTTGATTTACAATGTTTTCAAAACTGCAATATCACAAAAAATCTTTTAATGTAAAAAAAAAAAAAAAAAAAAGGCTGCTAGAACAATATCAGTCCATTAGTGATACAATAAATGCTTCCGTTCTCTTAGTAAAAGGAACCAGCACTCCGTAGGCAAGTATGGCTGGATGATCTGGAGTTGAACTCCTTTGCTACAAGGAACCATCCTTTTAAAAATAAAAACACACTTGAAACACAGCTACAGATGTTCCTACAGATGCCTGTTCATTAGGCAACGTGTTTTGCTTTAATGTCTACGGGAAATGAGACACAGTCTGGCCCTCTAGGAAACTCACTCAATGATGTGCTCACACGTATCGATGGCAATGGCACTGCTTATGAAGAGTTGCACTGAGTTGTCTTAAAAATTAATGAGGTTTGTTTCTTTGGTTTTTGTTTTTGTGGAACATGTCCTTGTTACATGTGATGGAGCAATGTAGGTACTTAATGATTTATTCTCAAGTCTCATCATTTATTCTTAAAAAGGAATGTGAGGCTGAATTTGTGTAGCTCCATTTAATCTACTACTGTCAAAAGATTTTCTGTTTCATGATATGAGGGAAAATATCCCATTAATGCTAATAAAGTTCAGTGTAGAACTTTTAGGGAAAAAGGTTAAACAAAAACATTTCAATATACATTTTATATATATTGAATAACCTAATTATACAAAACATCTTATTATTGCCAATTCTCACATTCTTATTATCACATATTAAGACATCTACAAGTAATATATTTGATATAGACATAGTATTTTTAAATGATTTGTTCAAACTAGGTTGAAAATAGTCATCTGCATGGTATTACATACTAACATAGCTGTCAAACTTAATTATATGATATTTGTTAGGCAATGTGTTTGAAAATTGTTGGTCTTACATTTTTATTTCCAGTTTGGGGCTTAAACACCCTTAACCCAGGTTATCAACTTCCACTCTGTGATTATTTTGAAAATTACTTTAAAATACTTAGAGTATACAAAATCAAACTATGGGATAAGTTTAAATTCCGGTAAATTTGAAGAGAAATGTTTCACTTGTTATTAATTATAATCTCCAGTTGTTCTGCAACGAGAAGTCACCTAATTGATTTGCTCTACAATTAAAAAAAATTGAAATGTCTTTAATAAGATTGAAGATTTAATTATTAAAATAAGTGAATAAAGAGTGGAAGCATCTACCCCTTGAGTAGGATGATGGCCCAAAGCAGCACGGTGGCTTTATAGACATCATCCAAGTCATTGAAATCCTATTGCAGCATCTCTATATTTTATCTACTTGAAGTTAAAATAATATCACAAGGAAAAAATAGTTCACAAAAGAGATATATTGTTAGTATTTAGATAAAGTCAGTATCAGCCGTTCTAGTACTATATTTTCATTGACTTATAGCGGCATAGGTTTCTGTTCAGAAGAAAAGTACGCTATGGTCAATTCCATCTGCATCACCCTCCAACTGGAAAGTGGCATTTTCCAGTGGATCAGAGAAAACACACAAACTAGCTAATTCACTGAGCCATAAAATCCACTTAGCAGAAGTCATTTCACACTATGAAAGCAATGCAGGAAGAAGAGCAGCCACTTCTTGAGCATTTTTATGTGCTAGACTCTATACAAAGTACTTTCCATATGCTATGCATCATTCATTATTAACAATTCTATGAAGTAAGTACAAGCATTCTTCATTTTATGAGAGAAAAACTAAGGTTTCACTAGAAGTGACGACTAATAAACAGCAGAGCAGGAACTAAACATAGCCTCCAAAATCCACATACTCACCACTGCACTCTGCAGGATCAAACTTCCGTTTTCCTCCCTCTTTCATTTCTTTTTCTCCCAATCCTATTCTTTTTTTACTTAACCTCTCCCAAAAATATGTATCATGGGTCCAAACATTATCCATACACAGTCTTATCCATTCTTATAAAAATATATGTGTATACATACATATATACATAAACATAAAAACACTATAAAACTATCTAGATTCAATAAATCCATAAAAATGACTTTTCCTCCTGGAATAAAGCTATTTGAGTAGCACTTATGTAATAATAGGCTCTAAGTGAATTACTCACAATAACAAAGCAAAAAGGTTTTCACTAGCAGCAAATCCTCACCTTTATAATACACTGTGTTTCTTTCTGTTAAATCATTTTGGTAGTGGCAGTGTATTATTATGTATTTATGTATATTATGTATATTTTTGTGACTAAAAGTAAGACCAATCCATCCTATTATCCAAAATTTAAGGAAAATTTTATTTATTTAGTATACCTCATCCGTGACTTCCCTTTCTGTGATTTCATTTATCTGTGGTGAGATGTGGTCCAAAAAAATTAAATGGAAAAATCCAGATATAAACAATTCACAAGTTTTAAATTGCATGCTATTCTGAATAGTGTGATAAAATCTCACATCCCCTCTGTCCTTCCTGGAATATGAATCATAACTTTGTCCAGCATATCCATGCTATATGCAGTACTCACCTTTATTAATATCTTAGTAACTATCTCAGTTATCTTATCGACTGTTGAAGTATCACAGATCTTGAATATGAAGTCGGGTACTGTCTTGTGGTTTGAGGCATCCACTGGGAGTGTTGGGACACATCGCCCATAGATCAGTGATATACCCCAAAACTTATACATAAACATTAACTCTACTAAGAGCAAAAGTATGCTGGGTGTGGTGGTGCATGCCTGTAATCCCAGTAGTTTGGGAGGCTGAGGCAGGAGGATCACAAGTTCAAAGCCAGTGTTGGCAACTTTGAGGCACAGAGCAACTTAGTGAGACCCTTCTCTATAAAATATTTTAAAAGGGGTTGGGGATATGGTTGTGGTTAAGTGCCCCTGGGTTCAATCCCCAATACAAAAATTAATAAATAAAAGAGTAAAAGTATGATTGCTAAAGATAGTATGATAGCTTCTGCCACTTTTGCAGATTACTAATAGCGATTTTACTCATTATTATTTTAGCTTCTTGCTACTTAATTTTATTTAACCTCCCTCAATACTTTATTTAGCATTTAACCATTAACCTATATTAAATGTTGGCAACTATTTTCTATCTTAAGATAAAACTGATTCTCATGGACTCCCATTGCTAAGTGGTTCTTGTTAGTCATATGAGATAAAGAGTTACACAAACTATATAAAACTTTCTAGTCACTTTTCATGACATTATATAACTAAATGGAATTTGTGAAGGTGAGAAGTCATTGCCACTTTGCTTCTCGCCAAACTAAATAGTACCAAAGTTTTAACTATTTCTCACGTAAAAATATTAATATCAAGTCTCAAAGAGAGGAAAAGACCAGATTCAACTGAACTTGCAGAACTGTTTCTTGCTTGTTTCTGTATATAATGAAATGTATTGTTAGACAAAAGCATTTGATATCTATTTATTTTCCTATATCATTTAAATCCTTACCATTTAGAGGAAACTACCATAATCAATAAAATAAGCAAGAAATATTTATATTGCTTTATACCCCCAGCTTTTTGTTATTTTTGTCTCTCTCCTATGTGCCCAATATGTCTCCTATTCCTTGTGATCTTCAAGATTCACAGCTTAACTTTGACATAGTTCATCCATGCAGTATGGTAGTCATCCCTAGATTTTGTGACTGTGATTTCCCTGCAGAGGTCACATGCTTGCTGAAATAAATTTTTCCAGGCAAATAAGGTTTTCTTTTGGAATCAAAATCTACTTTTTCCACAACCGATTAACTTCAGACTAGCTAGTGCATCAATACTACCAATTAAAACACCAAAGAAACAAAGTTACAAGCTCCCTGTCTGAGCTGAGCATGATTTCCCAGATATTTGAAATATTTAAAATGAGAGCATAATTGTGAGTGTATGGTGTGAGTACATTTTGTAAAATGTGCCCATCTTTTACCTAAGTTTCAGTTGACTTTGTCCCACATTTTCAGGCAACTACAATTGGCTTTTGATTGCTATCCTTGGAGAAATGTTTCCTTCAACATTCATGGCTAGTTTAAGTCTCCCACATTTCAATACAACAACTGTGTTCAAATATAACTTAAATTTTCTTATTTCCACAATTTCCCCCAGAACAATATTTTGGGAACTTTATAATGTGGTTACCTGGACACTGGCCTGGGGAGCTGCCTATCATGGTAGAGGAACTAGAAGAGGGAATTAAATGTTCCAAGACTTAAAATTCTAACCACAGCACCATCATCTCAAATGTGGGCAGGATAGCTCTCCAAAATCTACAAACATACATACTCCACAGGCTATCAAAGATAATTGACATTTTCTTTGTCCAGATTGCCTTGATTTTCAACTAATTTATGGTTTAGTAACATTTAGGATGAGAAGGAGAAAATCAATAAGAAGGTTGTGGGCAGTGAGACTAAATATTTCTGCCTACTGTTTACCTTGACTTTTAACATAAATTTACATTGTCTGACTCCTACATAGGGACAGGTTAAATGACAAGCAGACCCTATTAGAAACAAACTTGGCTTCAGGAGGGATTCAAGTGTAAAATGATTTGTCAAACCAAGTGATGTAGTTAGCTTTTTTCAGTCAGTTAACCAACCTGTTAGCCAAACTATGTACAAGGAGGCATTAACCAAAATCAAAGTAACATCTAAAGAAATAGTAGAAGATGATGATACAAAAACAGGGCAGATATGGGTATGGTTGGAAACGGAGCTCTTATTTATTGAATACGACATTTAATCCCTAATACTATATTTGAAAATATGCTTTATACGCTATACCTATACAAGTGATTTCTGAAATGTCAGACAATTCTTAAAATCAAATGGAAAAATATACCTCTTCATTGATGGAAATTAAAATATTTCTCCCAATAATTTTTTTTTCATAAAAGAATGGTTCTAAAATGTGTATTGGTTATTAACTTCTTTCACATAGACCTCTTTGAGAATTTGAAAAAGAACATTGTGGTTCATAAATAGGAGGAATTAAGTTCAAAAGATCTACTATACAACATGGTGACT
Source organism: Sciurus vulgaris (assembly GCF_902686455.1). Taxonomy (NCBI): domain Eukaryota; kingdom Metazoa; phylum Chordata; class Mammalia; order Rodentia; family Sciuridae; genus Sciurus; species Sciurus vulgaris. The sequence continues at coordinate 71,056,218 of NC_136468.1, read as the reverse complement.
ATAGTTAGTAACAATACATTGTGTTTTGAAAATTGCTAAGACTCAATTTTAAGTGTTTTCACCACAAGACATTTAAGTATGTGAGATAAGGCTTATGAAAATTAGCTCAAATTAGCCATTTCACAGTATGTAGATATTCCAAAACAATATGTTTTATACAAAAAGTACATACAATCTTTATTTGCCAAATGGATGAAAGAAAAAAAGAAAAGCATGTGTCTTCTTTCCAGGAAAATTGTATAAAAGGAAATATGCATATATACCCCAAATTAATAATACAATTTCAGATGATTTATGAGTCCCCAAGCATTTTCTATGACTGACACATACCCCCACATATTCAAATCCCAAAACTCTACAGATTCTGTCTTTCCTTGAGTCCTTAACCATAATGTAACATTAGATACCTCACTGTTCATCCTTTTCCATTAAATTTATTAAACATAACCCTTCCCTTTTCAAACAAAAACTCTTCAGAGAAATGTGCCATTTGCATTCAGGTACATAAAGGATACTTAATAATCATTTGGTGATTGATGTAAAGAAAACAGAAGTTTAAAAAAAAAAAGCCTTGATTGCAGAAGTCCTCCTGTGTTGCCCATTGGAATGTGGGACCTTCCTCTTACACAATGCTTAGATTGTCTCTAATCATTGCTTCCTCTGCATCTTTTTCAAGAATTGCTACATAACCCTGTGACATTTTATACAACCACTGCCAAGCTCTCCCCTGCAGCTAACTAAATTTCAGCTTCAGTGGCCAAATCCACACACTTACAAGGAGCAAAATTTGAGCCCAAGTTTTGGAGCTTTAGGGGAAAGCATGATAGTCCCTCATTTGATGTCTTCACACTGCTTGATCAAATCCCTTTGCCTCAGCATCTCACCTAAGGCCTTTTAAAACTACCAGGGGAGGACTAAGACTGCCAAGCAGCTTCCTCTAATATAGCCACATAATAGAGAAAACATGGTTATTCTGGAGAAAAGGTTTGTTATGCTTTGATTATAACTAGGTAGGTCAGTTATGTGCTCAGTGTATCACCTTTGGAAAACAAAGTAGAAAAATACCATCTGATGCTAAGAACCACAGAAATCTCAACAAATGTCATCTTTTAGAGCTTCACACTTACTACCTTATTTAAAAAATAAAAATATAATACACATACTAATATGATTATATGTCGCTGGCTCTTTGCGGTACAAAATCCGTGGATATTTGTCACCACTTGCAGCAACAACTTGCACGGGTCTTATGGGTGGTGGAGTGGAAACTGAGGCACTTCTATCTTTCTCTTTAGTGCACTGCTTTCTTGCTTGTTTGTTTATAGAGGATAGAGGAAATGAGGTTTACTTGCTTTGAGAGGAGAGAGAGAGAGACCCCGCTTATCAGAGAGAAAGAAACTTTGCTTAAGACAGACCTTGAGAGAAGAACAGGCTTTGCTTAGAGCTTAGAGGAAGAGACTTGCTACACCTTAAAGTCCTGCATCCTGTGAACTAAGGGTACATCCACCCTGTGCTCTAGTGATGCGTCTCAGTTCTCCATTCCGCGATCTGCCTTCCGCCGCTGCCCCTACTCACTGCCGTGCCGCTTTTCCCTACTAGCTGCCGTTGCGTGTTTCCTAGCTGCTTTTCCCTGTGTGTGTCTTCTTCTACTGCTTTTCTGCTAATGGCTGCTGTGTCTCTATCTCACTCCGCCTACACTTATATCACCTCCAGGAGGCGGAGAGCAGGGCCACGCCTCTTACGCCAAGATTAGGCGAGATGCTCCGAGCAGGCAATTAGTACTTGAGAACACATGCGCATACATTGAGTGCGTGGACGAGAAAATCACCTGAGTGTGCTTCTGACAATTAACCTCCTCGCTGCAGATGTGATCAGGCACCATCCTGGCGCTGCCAACATGGCACAGCCCCAACAATTACAGACATGCAATGTCACATGACTAAATAGCTTCCTTGAAGTAATGATTGTATCCTAGGAAGTATAATTAACACAGAGTTTATAGTGCACATGTCTCGTTCTTTTCCTGGTTTTATTGCAAATGTACTACATGAAAAAAGAGAGGTAAAAAGTTTTACTCAAGTTATTATTGGCTATTTTTTCATTTTATAGAAACTATACTTCCTCATATTATTTTCTCAATGAAATGATCATATTCTCTTTTAGATATTGCCAAATCTGCAATCAAAAGGTAACTACAGCACATGCCATTAAGAAAATACAGAATAGATATGTGTGAGAGGTTTATATTAACTCAGAAACACCCACAGGGACTTTGAGTTGTGACTTAAAAAAAGCCTTCTAGGAAATAATGGATGGGAAGAGGGAGCAGTTCCAGAGACATAGATCTTGGAACAAAGCCTCAGATAGTTAAAACACTATTTGCAGCTATCAGATCAAAATAAAAGACCTATTTTGAATTTTGAGGTTGCTAACTTCGAGAAGAACTCTCAATACTAGATTCAGAAGAAATTTCTGAACAAACTTGAGTCAAAGTTTGTAGTTGTTGGCCTTCCTACCATCAGCCACAGAAAAGCCATCCAGTGGTCACCAAAGAGATGAGCAAAAGTGGGTGATAAGAAGTGAAGCCCTGAGTCCCAAGAGCTTCTCTAGGTAAGGAGGGAAAACCACGGAAATAATAAGAAGGTAGACACTATTAGAATAATATAATACTAGCATCAAAGTTGAGTAAATCCCAAAGGGCTCCCCTGACGTTGCTGAAGCTCTAATGATTAACTGTCAGTGGAAACTTTGCCCTTTTTCAAAGCCTGGTGATAATTTGAAGGGTTCCTCTGGTTTCCCAGAGAAACTAGCGAAGCAAAGGGATGTCAGGGAGGCCTGTTCCCCCTGGCTGGGGTCTAGACGTTGTTAAGTAGTCTACTATTAGTTAATTTCTTTATTGCTCATATAACAGAGTAGAATCCTACTTAACAGAGGAATGATATTGGAGAGAAAATGAGATCAAGAATCTAAAGCAGATATCCCCCGTGAGGTAGAGAATGATGCAAAATATTCTTTCCATTTTGTGTTTCTAGCCTGTTTTGTCACATGAAGTCTGATACCACACATGTCTATAGAATTTAATGTTACCATCTTGGTTAAATAGATTTTGTCAATTTTTTTTTTTTTTTTTTTTGTATGATGTGTTTTAGAGATATAGGAAGCTTAAATGAAAAAAAAAAAAAATAGTTCTGATCTGAGTCCAAATATGGTCTCACTAAATTGAACCATTAATTTGGAAGGAAAACTGGCCTTACTATCTATACCCCATTTTAATTCAGTCTGCAGAATGTATAGATGAAACTCTATTCATCCCTCTGAAAAGTCTATGTCCAAATATTGTTTGTTATCATTGTTGTTTTCTGAAATGGTTGTGTTCTTTTGGTTCTGTGTTCTGAGATTCTCTAAAGTAAAAACAGCATTAATGAATTATGAAACTCTTCTTTCCCAAATACTCACATCTTGTCTTCGTTTAAATAACTCTGGCTGTCATTTTTGCCTACAGAAATTAACAGCACATGATGAAAACAGACATCAAGTCTGGTACAGTTTCAGTCCCTAAAGGCTTGTCATTTTCACACGGGCTTCCCCACCAGGCAAAAACCACCCAAATATCCAAGGAGTCACTATTGGCCCCTATTGCTTCCTGAAGTGATTGTTCAGTGAAATAATAAATCAGTTTCGCTCCTGCAGTTACTATTTCTTGCTGTCTTCCTTTCATTTGCTCTCAGCTTGAGTGAGAAATTTATTTTTGACAGTTTGTTGTTATATACTAGGAGTTAGTAGTGTTGAATTGTAAAATACAGAAATCTTTCTTTTTCCTTATGCTGTATGGCTGAGCATTTTCTCTTCCATCAAAATATAAGCTGTATCTTTACAAAATTCATTTTAAATATCTTTCATTGTAGTGCCAGCATTGAATGATGAAACATGATAAAAGCAAGAAATCCAAATAAATGGCAACTTCATATGCAAAGAAACCACATATTTAGATCTTTTTTGTTTTTTTGAGGGGGAAAAAAGGTCCTATTAGAACTCCCTGGACTATCCCAGTCTTCCTCAGTTGACTTCAATTCCCTGGATTTTGGGTAGGTTTCTTGTATACGCTAGGTACCTGACTTCCCTTTTCTTAGAACATTTACTTTAGAAAACTTCTTAATTCCTTTGTGCCCCTTTAAGATATAAAATAAAATAAATAAAAAATAAAGCTTTTGCCAATTTTAAAACCCAGGATTATCCTTCTGAAGGACCTAGGAGTCACCCCTTTGAAATGTAGTTTTCAAAGAATATAGTTCCTCCAAGCCCCAATTTCTGCAGTTTCTGTGGGAGAGTCAGTGCCTAACCTGGGTGGGTGTTTTACTCCAAGTTATGAAAACTATCGCCCGCATGAAGATGACTTTACCTGTGGGTAAAGCCAGTTAGCAATCTCCACGGCCTAGGATCCCACACTAACACACCCTCAGTCTTAAAATCCCTTTCATTCCTTGCTTTAGTGCAGTTGGCCTGCATTCTAGCATCTCTTAATGCCAAAAGCCTTAAGAAAGTCTTCTTTCCTGATTTAACTTCTTTGTCTGGCACAACTTTTTGCTTTGTGGAAACACTATGCTAAAGCATCACTAAACTCAAAGTTTTACCAGGTCAGTCTTCTGAAAACTTTTTAAGCATAAAGAAAGATATCAAAACCAAACTTAAGGTTATTATGAAATATGAGATATCGAATGATCTATTAATACAACCTTAAAATGTTTATGAAGACATGTAGGACCAAAAAAAAAAAAAAAAGGTTTAGTTCCTATAACTTTCTATAAAAGATGTAGTCCAGCTTACAGTCAACAAATAAAATACATAAAAATAAGGACAGAAAAATAAAAAATAAAGACAAATATGGATACTGGGAGAGACAACATAGGTAGGATGATCAAGCTTCATGCTTGCTTACAAAATTCCTGAAGTCAAGAAAAAAAAAGAAAAACAATTAGGTTCTTCAAGAAACATCTCTCAACTTCTAGCAGGTGTTAGAAGAATATAAATTTTATCAGTATAGAATTTTATGCAGAGGACACCAAGAGATATAACAAAAAGATATTTTTAATCTTTTTAGTGTTATTCTTTTTTGGGGGGGATTTTTTTTTTTTTTTTTTGTGCTGGGGCTTAAACACAGGGCCTTGTGTATGCTAAGCACACACTTCTCTGAATTACTCTGTAGTCTTCAACGATATTGATCTACTTATATTTATAGAAAATACTATAACACATTTTGTATTTTTATTTCTTATGGTGACTGCTAAAGGCCAAGGGCCTAACTCTTGAATGTTTTTCAGGGGATTCTGGGAGTACAACGAAATCTGAGTCAGGCTCTGCTTGTAAGACTGGAGTTGAAAATGAAATGCAAAGTGCCACAGTAGATTAAATATTCTCATTTTCCTCATTTTTATGCCTTGGAAGCAAGTAAACCAGTAACAGAACTGAGTTTTTATTATGAATTTAAGAAAGCTAAGAAATGTTCAGAGCTAGATGAAAGTCCACCTGCCTTGGTCCATAAATAGACTGGGTGGCCTTGCCCTGTGTTGCTTCTCTCCTGGAGGCTCATTTGCTCATTTACATAGAAGACAAAGAAGTTTCAGCTCCTGATTTGGGTGCTCCCCAGGATACAGGGAACAAAAGCTAGGATTTCACCCATGGAGCTTCTTCAGATGACCTCTAACTCTGAGGCTAAATAAACACATGGATTCAATATTTTTTTAACCAGGAAATTTTTTTATGACTGGTGGTAGTAGTCACTGGCCAAAGTCTAAAACAGTTTAATAATGATTCCAAAGTGACCTGATCCTGAAAAACGTGGTGTCAAGATGATAAAGAAGGGACTGGGGAGATAGCTCAGTCGTAGAGTGTTTGCCTTGCATGCACAAGGCCCTGGGTTTGATCCCCAGCACTGAAAAAAAAAGATGTTAAAGAAGGGAGATTGTATAAAATTTTCAGTTGAAAATTTTTTTTTTATCTCAGCTATCATTTTAATTATAAGAATTCTCCTGACAGTTTCTCTTAATTAAAGTCTTACTTTAATAAAAAATGATAATAATAATGCAATAATAACAGCAGAAGCATTATGGGTGCTTGTTACATGCCACACACTATTCTAAGACATTTATCTAAATTATCATTTAAATCTCATAAGAACTCAATAACATAAGACCTGGTTTTCTTGTTTGTTGTTTCCTTTGTTTGTTTGTGGTGCAGGAGGTCAAATCCAGAGCCTTTCACACTTTGGGCAATTGGTCTACCACTGAGCTACACATCCTCCGCCCAGAGTACTGTTATTTCCCACGTTACATGAGGAGAGGAGGAACTGAGGCACACTATAGTCAAGTTACTCGTCCAAGGCCTTGCAGCAGACACATCACGGACCAGACTTAGATCCTGTCTTTCTGGCCCCTTCTTTGGACAAGGACAGTTAGTGTTCATCAAATGTTACCTGTGTTTCCCTGAAGTCTCTAGGCCATTTTTCCGGGAAAATGAGAATGAGGTCAAGCAAATTTCTCACCAATTAACTTTCAATATAAATGACATGGGTCACTTCCAGGATAAGGCCGTTAAGATCTGATGTGTCCCCTTCATTTTATCTTCCTTTATTATAGTGACTTGGAAACTGCCTGTGAGTTGGCAGTGTCAGGGAGAGAAGTGATCTGGATCCTAGAGTCACCAGATAAAGGAGGGTGAGGAGACTTCACGTATGTGAGATTCAAAGTCTGGGTTTCAATTTGGAAGATCATTTTTTATCTCACGTAGCCTTTCCTATATTTCTTAGTTTAATACTCTAAAACACTACCTTCTGGGTACTTATTCACAGCCCTATGTCCATTCCCTAACAGATTACATCCACTAACTAAGCTAAATCTTCTCCAAATCTTAGATTCTGATACCTAACTGCCCTCTGGAGAGTGAGAATTCAAAATTCCAAAAGCTCATCTCTATCAACTCTTCTCGTCTGAAAGTTAACTTATTGTCCTATATTATCAATTGAATATGGAGAGAAGATAATCACCCAATTACAAGATCTGAAAACTTGTGAGTTGTACTGAGCTCTTCTTCTCTTTCCCTGCCCATAATTTTTTTAAAAAGTCTGTGAGATAAACAAAAGCTGTTTCATCCTCAGTGTGGGAACAAAGTGTTATACAAGCTACCCAACTGGCGTTGAATTAGATCTTCAAAGAAAGTAACCAAGATGAGAATTAAGGCCAAAAAAGGGAAGTTTGACCTCTAATCTAATGGTGGAACTCATAGACTGAATCACCTGATAGAAACATCCAGAACACTTGATTAAGGCTCTTTTACAATAGTTTTGAATACATCAATTAACTTTCACAATGATAAGAAAGCCACAGAAGCCAAATTTTAAATAAAAACTGATCTTGGTCAATTAGGTTTTAAATCCTGGAGATTTCACACCTGATGACCGAATGAGGTTCAAAGTAGAGGAAAGGAAATAAAACATAATAATTACCTAAGATAGTTGAATAAAAATCTCTTAAACTGAATTTGTAGTAATAGTTTGACTTATTCTTCAACAAATATTTGCTACTTCACTGATCTGAGGCTTAGCCCAAATGACTTTCTTTCACCAACAGAACATTATAAGACATGATGTGACCAAAGCTTTGACTGGTTCTTGCACAGTGGAACTGACTCTCCTGTGCTTCTACTACCACCATAAGAAGCACAGTCCTGGAGTCTTGCTGATCCCCTAGGATAAGACATGAAGCTGAAGAATGATCTGCACTCAGTCCTGGTCACCCAACTAGCACCACATCTTCAGGTGGGAGAGAGAAAAGGACTGAGTGTTGCTTCCAGACACCAGACTTCTGGGTGATTTGTTATGTAATGTTCAATTACTGTGGCAATAATTCATGGATACATATCCCACAAGCAACTCATTCTACATAAAAGGGAATCAGAAACAAATTCTCCACAGGTAAGGAGACAATAAGAAAAATTATTAGCCTCAAACCTTGAACTGGATGAAGGGAAAAATATCAATTTCCCCTAAGTATTTGTAACTACAAGTCAACTCACACAACCTTTGTTTTTCTGGGTATCAGGGATGCTTAACCACTGAACCACTTCTCCAGCCCTTTTTATTTTTTATTTTGAGACACAGTCTATGCTAAGTTGGCCTCAAACTTATGATCCTCCTGACTCAGCCTCCCAAGTTTAAGTCACACAATATTTGAGTGTGAATTCATTTTGTTTGTGCTATTTGCCTACTTTTCCTATGCTCTCTCTTAGTTCTTCTAATGCCTTTGCCACTCATTCCACCAATGGAATCTCCTGATGTGGGTTTTATTTGTCTGACTTGACCCTGACTGATACAGACCCCCAAAAAAGTAATTTATAGCCTAGCCTAGAGAGATAAACAGCATTGGAAAAATAATGGAACAATAACTGAAAATGTCTGACAAATATCTAATCAGCATTTTAGTAGGTTATAGCAATATATAAAGAGAAAATTGCAAGGAATTTTTCACAATTGTTAAATTGAATCAATTCTCAGACTTCAGAAGTCAAATGACTGCCAAACAGAATAAATAATAGTAATTTAAAAAGTCCACACACAGGCACATTTATGGGGAAAGAATCAGAGAGAAAAGACAATAACCCCCATAAAAGCTGCAATTACCATAAGAGTAGACTTATCAGTGGCAACAGTGGAAGTTGAAGGCAGAGAAACCTCCTCCACAAAAGACAAAGAGAAAAATAACTATTGCATAGAATTGTGTATACTCAGCAGAATGATGCTTCAAGAATGAGGGTGAAGTCATTTTCAGACAAAAACAAAACAAGCTATTTGCCACCAGTAGACCCTAACCAAGAGATATTCTAAAGACCCTACTTAAGATGGAAGGAACACACTATAAGGTGAAAGATACACAAAAAAGGGAAAGATGAGCAAAGAGAATGGCCAATTTGTATATGAATATTAGGCAAACATTGAGTGAAGAATGCTTCTACTCAATTATTTAAAAATTTGTCTGGCAGACTAATGCAAAGTTCCAGAGCAGTGAGACTAGGGAATTTGAAGTAAGTCCCCCTAAAGAGGATACACCCTAAAGGGCAACTTTTACTAGTAAAAGTAAGTGTTATTAACACTAACACCATTTACCACTAGCAACATAAAAATCTTCATGCATTTATACAATGTTAAACATTGCAATGGACAACTAATTGCAATGGAACTAATTGCAATGGAAAACTGGTGTTTTTTTTTTCCTTTTTTTGGTACAAGGTATTGAATTCAGGGGCACTGGACCACTGAGCCACATCCCCAGCCCTATTTTGTATTTTATTTTAGAGACAGGGTCTCACTGAGTTGCTTAGCATCTTGCCTGAGGCTAGCTTCAAACTCGAGATCCTCCTGCCTCAGCCTCCCAAGCCACTGACTGGGATTACAGGTGTTCCACACCGTGCCCAGATATTTTTCCATATTTTTATTGGCGCATTGTAATTGTACATAGTGATGGGATTCGTTGTTACATATTCATACATGTACGCAATACAATAATATAATTTGGCTGGCATCATTCCCCAGTATTTACCCTTTCCCTTCCCTCTTCCCTCCCCTTTGTCCCTTTCCTCTGCTTTACTTATTCTACCTTTGATGTTCACGAGACCCTACACACACCTAAGAAAGAAAAAACTATTCAAAATTATTGCTGTGAGAGAATGAGTGGTATTGAGTTCAACTCCATGAGACAAATGGCTGGAGAGTTTTCAATAGCTGTGCAGGGGGCAAGGGGAGATTATAGGTCGTCTGAATTTGTTAATTGACTTCCTCCAAGAGAAAAATAACCTAATATCTTTGTGAAGAGACTCAGTTTTGCTACCTGTTGTTCCCTGAAGTTAGGCTCCCACTTTCATAAAGACTGGTGGGGGTCAAGGGAAAAAGGGGTGTGCTATCATTCTTTTTTGTGTGCTATCATTCTTTTTTTTTTTTAATTTATTTGTATTGTAAACAAATGGGATACATCTTGTTTCTCTGTTTGTACATGAAGTACAGGCATACCTTTTGTGTAATCATACATTTACCAAGGGTAATAGTGCTATCATTCTTGATCATGAAGATTACGTTTCAGTGGGCTCCCAAGTCCTTAAGAAAAACACCCCTGGGCCAGCTTTACAAAATGACAAGTTTTCTAAAGTAAATGCTCTAAGAAAAGGGTTGTCAGTACTGGAGTCCTGGCAGGAAGAAGCCTATCTAAAGTTTAGCAGAGTAAAGGAACACTGAGGATATCTGGGTCAGCTAGTGTTAGGGACTGAATCATGGCCTTCCCAAAGCTCTCAAGTTGAAGTCCTAACCCCCAGTGTATCTCCCCACTATTTGGAGAGAGGATTTTAAAGGAGGTAATAAATGTTAAGTGAGGTCATAAGGGTGACACCCTAATCTCACAGAGCAGGCGGATGTCCTTATAAGAAGAGGTAGAGTTACCAGAGCTTTTTCTCTCTCCATGAATGTGCACAGAGGAAAGATGACATGAGGACACAAAGGGAAGGTGGCATCTGCAAGCCAGGAAGAGAGACCTCACCAGACCATCCCTGCTAGCTCCTTGATCTTAGATTTCCAGCCTCCAGAACTATGAAAAAATAAGTTCCTGTTGTTTTAGCCTCTCAGCCTGCAGTATTTTCTTAGGGCAACTCGAGAAGACTAATAGAGCAGGTAGGAATGAATAAATGAATATTGCCTCCCATTATTAAGTATTCATCTTAACACAATTCTAGTGCAGTTCAATTAAAACATCAGAATTAGGCTGGTAAATTTGGCATCCATCTGGCACAATGATGTAATTTTTGGTGATTTTATTATTATAGCTTAAAGCAATGAATTCATTAAGAAATGGCGCTAGAGGTTTTGTTATAATTTATACTGCAAATTAAATGCAGCAAATCTGGCGAGGCGATTAGTAAAAACACAGGAATATAAATCAGAAGGCTCAGCAGTTCATGATTAAGCTCAGTCATTGGAGAAACATACTAAAAGCCATGACTATCAGAAGAATATGATTTACTATCTCATTTCAAAAAGAGAACTATGAAGGGAGCCAAGGATTAGAGAGAGGCACTTTTGATCTGATAGAATGCAACTTTTTAATCCATCCTTCCTGCGGTTCTTCTTTGCTTTAAATCTTAGCACTTTCTGCTGCCACTTGATACTGGTTTCCATCATCTGTTTCAATGTTGTTCAGTCTCCAATTAAATTTTTATTAGGAATTCATATTCCTGAACTTAGAATTGACAGTTACAGTGTGAATTGTTAACATATGGGGGCAAGAGGCTAGGCTTTCCCAGCAAGTCACACCCTATAACACTTGAGAGTCAAATTGGTGGGAAAACAGGTCTCATTCAAAGCCAGCTTTGAAGGAAGATGGAAGATGTTTCAAATTTTCCATCTTTACGGGCAAGAACAGCTCTTCTAAGAGGAGAGAAGGCAGAATGGGACAAAAGGTAGGAAATAAACATGGGTAGATTTCATCAGGTCGCACTAGACAGAGAACATGTCAGAGGTACCCAGTCAGGGAAGGAGGTAGTTTCTGTACTCAGCATGAGGAAGAGTAGAGGTTAAAACAATTGGAGCTTTAACTCTCAGTATGAGGAAGTTGTCCTTAATTTCAGAGGGAGTCCGTTTCAGATCTGTGATGTTTCTGATATTCTAGGGTAAATTACCAAAGGAAAAAACTAATCATTTGTAATTGCCTTCTATTCATTTCCCATAGTCCACTGATCCTCCAACAGCATTCATAATCCCTAGATGTGAACTTGACATATTTTTTCTTATATTATTTCATTCAACAAATATTCATGCTACCATCTACCACATGCTATCCCAGTTGCTAGGGCAAGAATAAGGGATGTAACATATGGCCAACCCTCAGTGAGCTGACCATTTAATAGGAGACTCATGAACTAAAAAGTACAAAGAGATGTACAACCCAATCTGGTCAGGGAGGGGCTGTGTCCTACGTGAAACTGGGCACCAACTTGACATTAAATGATGAGAATATGTTTACCAGGGGAGAAGGCATATAGAACAAGCCAGACTGAGTCAGAAAAACAGCCAGGAGGTAAGAAAATTTTAAAAATTTCAGTAACTTTTGCTATAACTTGAACAACTGAGACACATGACACATTGGTTTGTGGAGTTTGTGAAGTGAGACACTTTCATTTGTATCTCCCCAAGTCATTGTCGGACACGTTATTATGGCTATCTGAATATGCCTAGACTAGGCAAGTAGTTCCAAGAGCATCCATGTTTTTATCAAGAATATTTGCTTTGCCTTTCCATTGATATGTGTATCAAGGTCTAGAGAAACAATTTTAGACAATATCAGAAAAGAAACTGGTATATTTATAATCTGGGGATTTTGATCCCTAATCCATTTGTAACACTGTAAAATACTTTAAATACTAATGTTTTTCTCACTAATTATAAACACAAAAAATAGTTTTGCAAAAATTTTAAAAATATGTAAAAATAGGAAGAAGAAATATTAATGTTAATGTTAGGTATGCGTTTAAAACATACAGTAATTTCTATATTCATCAAAATATTTCTTTTTTAAAGATAAGTTCAAATTACCATTCAAGAAAGTTATAGATTTCAACGTAAACCAAAAAATATACTAGTATTAAAATGTAAATTTGGTATGAAATGATGATATTTCATTATTTTAATTTGCATTTCTTTGACTATTAGCAAAACTGGATTTCTTTAGCTAAGATTATTGGCTTTTATATTTTTATTTTTTCCCTCAACTTCTTTAAACCCTTTTCCCTTATTTATAGTATGGGTTATTGTTCTTAATGATTTATAAGAATAGTTTTGTCAATTCAAGAAACTTGATCGTTATCTTTTAACTATTTTACTAAATTTTCTCCCGTTTGTTTTATATTTTAATTTACTTATATTTATCAAAGTTTTAAAATTAACTTGTCAAATCTATCCATCTACCTTCATAATGCCCTTCTTTAGTGTGATGCCCTTCTCAAAAATGAGTTCAGGCCACCCAGAGGTGCACACCTGTAACCCCAAAGGCTCGGGAGGCTGAGGCAAGATAATCACAAGTTCAAAGTCAGCCTCAGCAACTTAGCAGGACTGTGTGTCTAAAACACATCTTTAAAAGGGTTAGGGATGTGTTTCAGTGGTTGAGTGCCCCTGGTTTCAATCCCCGAAACCAAAATAAAAAATAAAAATAAAAAGAGTTTGGATAGCATATTTGATTATATTTTCTTCTTGTTTTATATTTCATTTTTGCACTCATTTGACAAAGAATATTGGTGGAGATACTGCCATCTTTTTCCAACTAAATGACTTATCAAACATTAGAATATCAGTACTGAATTGGCTTTCCTTTGCCAAATAACTGGAAATATGACTCTTACCACATTGATAGCTGTGCCTTGGGTTCCCTACCACCAGCTAATTATTTTCACTTATTTATATTTCTACTTGTGTACTGTATCACATCACTATTTCAGGCATTATAATTTAATAATACAGTCACATCTATAGTTTAAATGATGTATATTCTGATGTTGGATTTTTAATTAAATGTTTTATTCAATCATAATTCTCACTTTAAATATATGTCAGCTCATAGCTGCCCAAATATTTCTGAGTGTTCTGCAGAGTGAACAAACAAGGCAAATAACCAAAAATGCAAATAACTAATTAGAAAACAACTTTATTTTAGCTATGGATGTATCAAAGACCAATGACATGGAAGTCTGAATTGTATCATTTATATTGTGCCCTCATATTCTTTTGCAACTACACCACTAAAACACTAGGGTGGAGGGTATTAAGTGAAGTAATAGATGTACTGACAACATCAGAATGTGAATTTCTCATTAAATTTTGCTCATGCCAATATTCCTGTTATTTCACAATGAATGAAGCAAAAAAGGAGTGGAAAGAAAACACTACTACCAGAATGTAAGCAAAAGTTTCAGCCATTAGATATTTATATCCAGAACCCTTTTGAAAACATGTAAAATGAACTCCATTAATAATTCGAGTTTAGATTCTATTACTACATTAACAGCAAACTAAAACAATTAGTGTTACTTGATTGTTTCTAATAAAATGGATTTGCAAAGCTGTTTTAGAAAGTTCCATTTAACTGGTAAAAATGATACTACTCATGAAAGATACTTGCCAAGAAGTCACTTCAATTAAGGACATTAAATTACTCAGTTCAATGGTAATTTCAGTAATTGTAAGTAATTAATAAATGTCATACCTTGGACATTCTAATGGTAGTCTACTATGCTTCAGTCTTTGAAAGGCATACTGAATTCGCTAGTCTTACACTGTAAAATCATGCAAATATTTGGAAAACAAACAAATGAAATAATTACACAACTTGAACTTCATCTTAGAACATTTTTCATTTCAATTACAGTTGCTAAGTAAGTAACCTAGATTTGAGATATATTAGATTTTCTAAGTAACTCATAAGATAGTTATTTGTGTATCAAAATACAGTTCATCCTTTCTCTCTCTCATTGATATGGAAGGAAGTGAATCTCAAAATGGCTTGTGCAAGTATTTTCTAAAAAGCTTACTAGAATAAGGGAGCCAGGAGAATCATCTATGGACAGAATACTGCATCTCTCAAGACTTCAAAGTTCTTGCCTGAAAATAGCCAAAGGACAAGATGCTCTGCCCCAGGAGGGAAACAGAAGAGGAGAAGCTTCCTTTGTTTTATTTTGTGCTTTTATTGGATAGTTCCAGATATTCATCCCATTTTCAGGGAGGTAAACATCTCCTTTATTAAAGTTTTCTCTAGTAGTAACCAGTAATAAAAGGGGATAATCTTCCCCTCATACACTGTGTTTTTCTTTGGATCGTGTATTTTTCACATCATTCTTTGGACTTTATTAAAGAATTATCCACATAGCACAGCAGACTTTGAAATCTTTAAAACAATATCTTCTCCAATTTTATTTTAGAATTGGGTCTTATTTTCCGAAATGGATAACATGAATTTTAAAAATTTAATAGTTTCAATTTCTAGTCCATGTGTTCCAATTACTTGAACTGTGTATGTAAAGAGTCCTCCCTATGAGATGCATAGTCATTTTACAAATGGGAAAGTTAAGATCACATTAGATATCCCTATCCTGTTAAAGAACTGAATGAACTTTTATAAGGAAAAATAATCATACAGAAATTGACTTCTTAAAAGATAAAAAATCAACTTCTTTGTTTGACATAGCAAGGTTTAAAAACTATGCAGGTAAAAACCTCACCCAGGTTTTCAATTTTCAGAAGTGAATGAGAGTGTAGCTATCAACATACCAGAAAGAAGGGATTTAGAGAGCCCTGGGGATCCAATTAGTTCAGAACCTCCAACTAAGCTTTCCCTGTGGGGAGATCTGTGAAAACAACAAGTGGCATGTTCCTGTATGAAGTGATTGTGTGTGTGTGTGTGTGTGTGTGTGTGTGTGTGTGTGTGTGTGTGTGTGTGTGTATCAGTGCATAGAAGGCCAGACAAGGCCCTGCTCTTGTTGCTTGTGATAGTTTGAAGGGTGGAAACTCTGATTGTCAAATTCTTGCCACTTAGCTTTCTGTTGGCCTTTTTCAGTTTCAAGACTGAAAGAAAATGAAAGTTAACTTACTGCTTCCTCTAAGAACACTCTTATTGGAATGATTATAAAATAGAACAACCAAGCTGAAACATTATAGTTGATCAATACACGTCTTCATTGATTTTCAGTGAGGATGGAAATGCAATTTACTTAATGGCAATGTTTCTAAGAGCTAAAGAGAAAAGACAAAGTTTGGAAGTGTGATCTTGTCACTACAAGTCAGGTTCAATAGAGCTGCTTCAATGCAGAATTACTCCTCTTCCCAGCCATTGACCTTATGCCTAAAAATTGCCATCTTGAAGGCAAAAAAACCATTCAACTTCTTTTTTTCCAAAGTTCCTTAAGAAAAAGTTACTCTTGTAAAAGTCATTATTGTATTGTTAGGTCCATCAGTTGCAATTCTTAAAAGAAAAAAAAAAATCCCAAATTCTATTTAAGGAGAAAATTAGGTTTATAACTTGTTGACTACTCAATTGCCCTTATTTCCAATACAAAGGGGGAACACTTACATGAGATTTCACATCAGGAGAAGCCAAGAGAGCATTGCAGTTACTACCTATATCTTCCTAGAGTGCTCGGAGCAGCAAGAAGGACAGCACATAAATGTACCAGAATCATTTGTGGAAAACGAAATATTGGAACAGAAATGAAGGACCTGGCTTTAATCTCAGAGAATACTGTTCCCTCATTACAACAAATGACAATCAAGAAGCATTTCAGTGTGCTCCATAAGAAATCAATTACATATGTACATATGTATATATAAATTATATATAACATTTGTATAGTATATACATATTAAATTAAAGCAGTCTAGATTTATATATATAATTTATATTATATGCATATTACACTTGACTAACCTTTTTCCAATTCATAGACAAAGACTTTCAAAAACTTATTATGAACTAAAAATCAGGAAACACCCTAAGTGATTCTACTCCAACCACTGAGGTTATTATAACTGCCATATATCTTCACCTGTGTTTTCTTGAGAATGGAGTTTCAGGTAAGGATTAAAGTGCTGAAGCTCTACTTTGGAGGTACAAACCAGGGCAGTGAGAATGAGAAAAGGGAAGTGAAGAAAGAAAGGACATCGACTAAGGTGACGTGAGGCTTTGCTTGCTGCCTCACACATCACAAGCCAGAGAGTGAGGGACGCACAGCGTGCTTGCCAGATCCGGCCCCTCAGGACATGGGTCTTTGAACAACATGCTAAGAGAAACCGTGGCTTGAAGTTGTTGACGTGACAACACAGGAGGAGGAGTCTGTCTGCCTGGCTCCCTCCCAACTCGTCTCCCAACCTGCACCCTTGGGGAGTTAACTCGCCTGCACTCTGGTTCTATCCTCTGTGTGGCAGCCCAGGAGCAGCTGCTCAGCATGCCAGAGCCTTCCCCTGGAGGCGGTGCTTCTCCAAGTCCTGTAGTGGTTTCAAGGAGGAGACAGGTGTCTAGTTGGCTTGGCGGATCGCTCTGTTTGCAGTGTAGCCAAGGGAAGTCATCTGGCCCTCCCAGGGCTAAGAATCTGATCAGTCTTAGGGGACAGAACCAAGTGGGTCTCACCTTAGTCCACTGAGGAAAGGACTGAAGAGAAACAACTGCTTAAGGTTTGAGGAGAGGCAGTGCTATGAAATCTGAGGAAGAGGCTCCTGTTTCCATGTACGGTGGAGAAAGGAATGGGTTAGAAGAGGATGTATGAGCAAGAAGCATACATGTAAGAATCCAAAATAAACTAACCAACTTTGCAACATTAGTATGTGTTTCTTTGACTAATGTTATGGTTTGAAATATAAGGCGTCCCCAAAAGCTCCTGTGCTCATGCAAGAGGTGAAATGATTAGCTTATGAGACCTATAAGCTCATCAGTGGATTAATCTGTTTGATGGATTAATCATTTGAATGGATTTCTGGGTGGTCACTGTAGGCAGGTGGGGTGTGGCTGGAGGAAGTGGATCACTGGGGGTGTGCCTTAGGAATGGCTGGCCCCTCATCCTTTCTTTTTACTTCTTGGATGCCACTGAGCCAAGGAGCTTTCCTCTTCCTTGCCTTCTGCCATGATATTCTACCTCACCTCAGGCTCAGAGCAATGAAGTCAATGACCATGGACTCAACTCTGAAACCATAAGCCCTAAAGAGGCTTTTCTTCCTCTAAGTTGCTCATGTCAGATATTTTGGTTGCAGTGATGCAAAGCTCACTAACCAGATTATACCAGGTTGCTCCAATCCTCAGTCTGTTTTTGTTTGCCATCCTAGAACTGAAAGTTACCACATAGTCCATGACAGATTGTCAAGGCAATGAAAAATAAATCAAAGCTCGCAGCATCAGTGTGGCCGAAGACAAAGATGTAGGATTCACATGTGATTGATTCCACATCAGACTGAAGGCAAACAGGGTAATGGTTGATGTATCCAGAGCTCTTTTTTCACTGTTGCTGAATCTGCTAAGGACATCAACACCAACTTTATGAGCAATTACATCTGCAAAACTTACCTGTCATGGCTAATATTAGACAAGACAAAAACATCAATGAGATCTGAGAGTAAAGTCAAAAAGAAGATAAATGGCTTTCCAAAAGTTATGTTTGCTTTTTAACTGCCCAGGGAAAATAACTTAGTTTTAAGTAGGGCACTTTGAGAATCACTACCTTGGATTTGAGTTCTGCTTTATGCTTCCAACATTGAAAAAGGAAAGCAGTATTTTCAGTGGACAATTACCCTCTGGATAGAGTTATATTGAAGGATGTCATTCAGTCAATCTCACATAGCCATGAGGTTGTATAGGATGGCTTTCGGATTCTTTAAGTCAATGAACTTTAGTGGGCAGAAATGGGGATTGAACCCGGGGTGCTTAGCCACTGAGTCACATGCCCAGCCCTTTTTATTTTTTGTTTTCAGACAGGGTCTAGCTAAGTTGCTGAGGCTGGCCTCTAACAGAATCCTCCTGCCTCAGCCTCCCAAGTCATTGGAATTACAGGCATGCACCACTATATCCAGTGTCAATGAACTTTTCATGACTATAAAATTATAGGTCAATGTAGACCACTTGTAGTCCTTTTCAAAATGTTGACACTTGAGGCCTGTCACAGTTCTACTAAATCATATTTGTATGGGTTTGTGCCTACAAATCTTCATGTTCAATTAAAAAAAAAAAAAAAAACTGATGAGTCCAAAACAAAGGTTACTAAACACTGACTTAAAGTTATTCTAAGAAAAAAAAATCTACTTGATACCCATTAATGTTTTTGAAACTAAATTAAATGTCACCTGATACCTCAGGGATCCTTTCCAATAGCAAAGGTGCTAAGGTTTCAAGCCGAGATTTCCATTACAGACCTAAAGAGACAGGAGGACTCCTGTGCTGCTAATTAACAACCAAGACCTGTGATGCCCCCACCAATAAAAACCTCTTAAGTAGCTCTGACTTGATCTCCCAGCACTGATAACTTAATTGGAAACATAAAAGACCACACTAATGGAACATTAAGAAAAAATCTTATTCAAGCAATACAGTAGTGTCCCACTCCCTTATTGACAGCTTCTTTCTGAGATTTCAGTCACCCATGGTCAACTGCAGTCTGAAAGTATAAAATGGAAAATGTCAGATACAAATGTGTCTTAAGTAAGTTTTATTAAAGTACCATCTTATAATTGTCCTGTTTTATTATTTATTGTTGCTAATCTCTTATTGTGCCTAATTTATAAATTAAACTTTATCATGTTTATGTTTGCAAAGGAAAAAACAAACAGTGTATTTGGGGTTCAGTATTATCCATCATTTCAGACATTCACTGGGAGTCTTAGAATATAGACGTCACACACAGATAAGGTGGGACTACCATTCATTAATTTGCTTAATATTCTTCAAGCACCAAAATTGTCACTGTAATTCTCATCTGGATGTCCATTCAGTTTATGTAACTACTGACAGATATTTACAAATGCTGTAAGAGTTTCTGATGAAGAGAATTTTGTGCATGGAATACAATACTACTAAGTTTGTACTTTGTATTACTGCATATTAAAATGAAAGTTTGGCAGAAGCAAAATTATGTAATAGGTATTTTTAGTTTAAAGGAGACACTGAACTATATACAGAATTCAAAAAGGAGGTTTGTGGAAACTGGTCACAGGGTTTAAACACAAACTGACTGGAAGGATTTAATATAATCAAGAGTTAAATATTTCAAAAGAATTTGGAGAAGAGTTCCTTGGGCAGAACTGTACCACAAGTTCCACCAGGGAAGTAATTTCCTCCTCACCATGAGACTAGTGGGAGTGGTAAGAGAATTGACTTGCTATTTTGATAATGGAGCCAAAGAGTTAGGATTGGCCTACAAATACAGACTTAGTTGGGGGAAAAAATACATGAATGCTTTCCATGAACAAACATGGGGGACATACTTGGGAAACTGCCAGGGTCCAGCCCTAGCAGCGGACGGAGGTCCTAGGTGGATGGGAGGCGTTGGCGCAGTGGAGAAACAGCAGACAGAGACAACAAGTGTTCTGAGGCTGAATCTCTCTTTATTTTACTGCCAGCCTTTTTATACATTTTTTCTTTAGTAATGATTATATCATTTTACCGTTAGTTTAAAATTTAAAAAACCTTCAAAAGTACAATCTATGCTTCTCTCAAAGTACACATTCCCTCTGTGTGACAACCCAGACCGAAACAACCCGTCCCCCAGCGAAACCGAGGGCACCATGATCTGCCAACCTTCAGCCTCCAGAACAAACACGTCTCTAGATTTCCTGAGAAATTACCCTTACCACGAACTCCAATGTTTAACAGTGAAAAGCTTTTACTGTTATTGACAAAGGGCAAAGAAATCAATAGTTAATATTTAGTCTATTCTATATCATTTAATGGCAGACTACAATCTTATTTTGATTCTCAAGAATTAGACTAAACATAAGAAAAACACAAATTATATTTATGACTAACCCAAATATTTTTATTATGTAAAGTATCTCTAGAATCACTTATTAAAACTAAGAAAGCAACAAAGGCTAAACACCACATCCAAGCTCAGAAGAATGCCTCTTTATCCAGTTATATTTAGAAATTATTATACTAAACTAATCACAGGCTCTTTTTTTTTTTTAATCTATGAATGGTTTTATTATATTAATCTTATGTTTGCTTCTTGGAAGGTAATAAATATCTATGTTTACATTAAACTATTAACATCAATTTGAATAAAATATAAAACATTTATTTAGTATCTTTTTTTTTCTCTATTGACCTTCCAAGTGGTCATTTTATTTATTTTTTTATTTTTATTTTTTTATTGTAAACAAATGGGATACATGTTTCATGTTGTTTCTCTGTACATGGAGTAAAGGCATACCATTTGTGTAATCATAAATTTACATAGGGGAATATTGTTTGATTCATTCTGTTATTTTTTCCCTTCCCCCCACCCTGCCCACCCCTCTTTTCCCTCTATACAGTCCTTCCTTCCTCCATTCTTACCACCCTCCTTATCCCTAACCCTAAACCTAACCCTAACCCTAACACTAACCCCTCCCATCCCTCATTATATGTCATCATCCGCTTATCAGCGAGATCATTCATCCTTTGGTTTTTGGAGATTGGCTTATCTCACTTAGCATGATATTCTCCAATTTCATCCATTTGCCTGCAAATGCCATAATTTTATCATTCTTTATGGCTGAGTAAATTCCATTGTATATGTATACCACAGTTTCTTTATCCATTCATCAATTGAAGGACATCTAGGTTGGTTCCACAATCTGGCTATTGTGAATTGAGCAGCTATGAACATTGACGTGGCTGTATGTCTGTAGTATGCTGATTTTAAGTACTTTGGGTATAGGCCAAGGAGTGGGATAGCTGGGTCAAATGGTGGTTCCATTCCAAGCTTTCTGAGGAATCTCCACACTGCTTTTCAGAGTGGCTGCACTAATTTGCAGCCCCACCAGCAATGTATGAGTGTACCTTTTTCCCCACATCCTGGCCAACACCTGTTGTTGCTTGTATTTTTGATAATCGCCATTCTAATTGGGGTGAGATGAAATCTTAGGGTGGTTTTGATTTGCTTTTCTCTCATTACTAGTGATGTTGAACATTTTTTCATGTTTGTTGATTGCTTGTAGATCTTCTCATAGGCTTCTTTTAACTTGAGCATAGCTATAATTGTTTATTTTTATATATTTTATCTATGTATTACTACTAAATTTTTATTGTGTACTATTTTGTGTCCCAATACAGTAAAACTTTCCCAATGTTTTTCCAATAAATTTCTGATATATTGATTATTATTATTAAAAAGCAACTATACATGGAGACATGTCATGCCTACGGCCCTCAAGAGGGAGGATGATCTTTGAACAGAACCGCATCAAGTGTTGAGTCCTCTACTCCAACAGAACCGTGTCAAGTGTCGGAGTGGTAGGAAATGGATGCGGCAGGAAACCTAGTATGGGGTCATCCCAAGTCCTGCACAAGAGAATCACATGGCAGTTGATCAAGAGAATTTGAAGATATCAAGAAATGTTAAAGGCCTGAGAAAGGAATGAAAAGCTATCCAAAATAGAGATGCACTTACTGGGGTCAAAAAACTGGATGACTCTCATAACCAGGAGAAGGGAGGACTCTGAAGTATCCCTGAGAGAGAGTCCCCTCTGTTTCCTGGGCCCCAGAGTGCATGGCACCAGGTAATGAGACTACCACTAATGTCGGCACTCTCCTACTTTCTTTCTTCTCCTTCCTTCAGGTACCCTCGCTCCAAAGTGGTCAGAAGTACAGGCAGCCAGATGGAGAAAGGGGATGAAATGGAAGTCCTAGAGTAGCAGCCAACCACATCTTTTCCCAACTGTAAGGTTCCTGCCAGCAGTTGGCTCAAGTTAGGAAAGGGAAGAAATCTCAGTTTTAAGTTTACACGTTTGAATAATAAATGGGACTGAACATTTTAATGTTTTTAATTAAAAACTCTCTGAACTTAATGGAATCATGACCAGAAAAACCGTGGACCTACCTCAGTTTTCAACTGAACTGAAGAAGAATTAACCCGAGGGAACATATTGAAAGAAGCAGTCAAAGAAACAAAATTAAAATTTTTATGATTACATCTCAGGAGTCACTTTGTTTCAATGTAATTATTTCTTTTACTCAACATCTAATATATCAAATCCACATATCTAAATAACAACTCTTGGAAAATCAATTTTTGGTGGACATTTAGTTATTGACTATAAGTTTGGTTAATCATATTCTTTTAAATAATTTGAAGTGCAATTAGTAATTTGTGTGACTGATTCTTTTAAATATTTTAAATACCCTATGTAGCAAATAAAACATACATAAACACTGATTGAAAGATTCATAACTGATCTATAACACAACATAATATTGGTGGCAAAAAGGCTAATACCATGAATGAAACTTCACTTCCTTATTTTTACATCCTTCTAGGGTTTGAATATTTCAAGTATCTTCCTAAGTTTTCTGTAGTTTTATCAGAACTCATGTCTATAACCTCCCTAGAGTGTTTTTTTTTTTTTTTTTTTTTTCCCCAGGTCTAAAAGGAAAAGAATACCATCTCAAAATACTAAAATCCAGGTTCTTGGCTACAGAGTAAAATTTGGTAGTATGGTTCAAGGGGAATCAAATTTCAATCTCTACAATACGAGTACCCCCCTTTAATCAAGCTTTCACTTATTACATTCCCCATACATCCCCATCTTCAATACAGATTCAATTTTTTTTTTATTTTTAGTTGTAGGTGGACACAATACCTTTTATTTTATTTTATTTATTTATGTGGTGCTGAGGATCTAAACCAATGCCCCACACATGCAAGGCAAGCATTCTACCACTGAGCCACAACCCAGCCCTCAAAACAGATTTTAAAGCTGAGTGTAGTGGTGCATGCTTGTAATACAAGCAAGTCAGGAGGCTGAGGCAGGAGGACAACAAATTTGAGGCCAGCCTCAGCAATTTAGTGAGACCCTAAGAAACTTAGCAAGACCCTAAGACCCTGTCTCAAAATAAAAAATAAAAAGGGCTGGGGATGTAGCTCCATGGTAAAATAACCCTTGGTTTAATCCCTAGTACCAAAACTATAGAAAGATGGGTTTTAAGTTTTGAAGACTTACCTTTCTTGAGGTCTTTTACAGTTAAAAGTATCTATTTCATTACCTTGACACTGTGATATATTGACATATTAAAATGTATGTGCTTCTTACAAGTTTTTTACTAAAATTCACAGGACTTTATTCATAACTAATCGGTGTTTCATCTTCTAGAAGGTAGGGATTGAACCTCTTTTCCTCTTCAAATAAGCAGTCCATTTACAGTTTGAGGATGTCCTGTTTTATAATTGTTATTGTGTATGCCTGAATGTCATAGCTGTAATTAATTGTGATAAACTGTGATTGCTACATAAGATCATTAATGGTAATAATTCCTTCATTATTTAGTGTATCTACCCTTTTCTGGACTTTTCTATACTGAGTTAGAAAGGTTCACTTCATGGTGCAGAAATCCTGTGTCATATTGATTCATTTAGTATTTTAGTTCCTCTTTTTACACAAATGGAAACATGTACATTTGCTAAACATAAGAAAACATATGCCAAACGCAGGGAACAAGACATAGCACTTCAATGCTCTCCTACTTGTTTAAATCAATATGGATGTAAATATCCCATTAGTATTGTTCCTTCATTGCATTAAAAATACCTGTTTACACAACTTGTGTTTTCTCTTTGGACTGTGACTGTGAACTCGTGATTTTCTATAGGTTTAACCTGTTCCAACTTAGCCATTAGCATTCTTACTTGAGTTATTATTCACTGGCTGTTTTGTCATCAAAGCACCACCCCATGTTTCAGGAAGTAGCCTTGATTCTGGTAAACAGGTACCTTTGGATTCATCTCATTTTGTCATTAAAGCAAATGTTGAGTCAACTACCCTCAAAGGATCAAAATGTGTGTGCTAGGGGTGTATATCAGGGTTGATAATAAATTAGAGTAGTGTTCCTGCTGTTAGGCCACTTATAATAATGATAGCATTAGAAAATAAGTCTTTTAAGGACATGAGTTCACATTGATTTTTCCAAAGTAACATATTACTAAGTCCAACTTTTCTTCCCAACTTGCTTTTTACACTTATAGTAAATATGTAATAAGATGGGGGAAATTCATTACCTTCACAGTTGGAGCAGGATTTCTCCTTAGGAGAGATTCATCTCTCTTGGGGAAATGTTTTAACTTTTAGACAAGGTGAATTCCTTTTCCCTCTCCATTCCCACCAACCAGGCCTAAGAAAAGACTAACCTGAAAGTTTCAGTGACAACTTTAGCTGTCCCAGGGGGACTGGCAAGAGGAGATTTGAATGCAGCTGATGAGAGGAGGGGGGAAATGTGAGGTTTTATGATATTTCTGCCTCAAATGATGATCTACCAAACCAAAAACCTAAACGCCAAATTCTTGGTATCTGGGGGTTAATGGGCCCTCTGGGTGGCTGGAACTGTCTATGAAAACTAAGAAAGAGCTGAGCATCTTTGCCAAAAGAGGAGTTGTGGGGCCATATGTAAGGGTGTGGAAACACAAAGACCTGGAAAAACCTGCAAATATAAACTTCCTATAAATTTGCCAGAAACTGGCAAGACCTGCAGAGTGGGATTAACATCAATGGCACTTGGATATTAAGAAGTAAGAAAGCCCTCCGCATTAAAAATAGGACACAAACAACTTCTTAAGAATATGGTTGCCAGAGTTAGCAATTTAAAAACAGAATGCTCAGTTCAATTTGAACCTCAAAGAAATAACAATTTTTTTAGTACAAGCATGTCCTGTGCAAGATGAGGGATTTATGCTATATAAAAAACTAATAATAGGGATTGTAATATAACAAACTACATAAACGCTCAGTGTAATTTAAAATTTTTAAAACATATTCTTTGTGAATACTTATATCTTAATATATATAAACCCACCCCTTAGTTGTAATAAATAGAAAAACCTGTCATTCCTTTTTGTATTTATCTCTGTTTTGATCATCCTGATCTTGCCCCATGCCAATATGTAGCAATCGTGGTTTTTCACACCTATTATTCAAAATTCTACAACACCTATGTGATTGCAAAAGAGTGAAGTAGAAGGTCTTTATAAACTATTCCTTCAGCCCCAGTTTACTCTGTTCCTCACTGCATATAACATACTTTAATCTCAAGCATGCAAAGACACCCTTATATGCATTGTAAAATAATGGTTGTTGTTACCCTACAAATATTCTTTTATCTCTCTGCACCTCATCTCACTCATCAGAGCCTTTTCAGCCTCAGGTGCCTTTTAATGCTGCTTTGAAAAAGCTGGGAAAGTCTTTTCTTTTTTCCGTCCCCCTCTGATAGAAATAAAAGAGCATCCATGTTGAAGAATAAATCTGCCTCTATGTGCACAAATTCTGTGCCCCACTAGGAGACAGCACCTTGACTGAGGTTGCTCAAAACTTACTCCTGTCCCCTTCCCTGACTGCACACAGGCTACACTCATTCTTTTTGCACCCCGAGTGCCATGCCTTCTAAAGCAGTTTTATATCCTGGACTATTTGCACCCAGTGATGTGATGGGAATTCTTAGCTTAGCATAGTCACATGATGGATCAAAGACACAGAATTAAGAACTCAACAGGGATACATATTCCAAGTCAAAGAGCATATTTGGGGATCTTCAGCAAGAAACCAATGGGTTTTGCAAAAATCCTTTCCAAAGGAAACATAGACACTTAAGGAAAAAAGTTAACAAAATTTTACAAAATGATTGTGTGACAGCAAATGCATATGTCAAAAGTATGAAAATGACAAGAGCTGACTGAACTACAGTCAGCTGTCACAATGACCCAAAACCTTCCAAGGAACAAATTCAGAACACAGCCCAGTCTTGCCTTCAGTTTGTCTAATTGATCATATGGTGGGAAACACCACCCCCCCTCCCTAGTCTTGCTCTTGTCATCAGTATAGAAATGTGAGTGGTCTAAATCAATGATGGTCAAGTTATGCTCCACAGTCCCTGGTGTTTCTACTGGTGACATGGAGATGAGGGGAGTAAACAGGGTGTCACAATCATGAAACACAGACACTCTAATATCGTCACATAGAAAACTTCCATTGAAAGAAAAGTTTGGTATCTATATTATATTCCCTGATCACTGCAACAAATCGTCACAAATTTATTGGCTTAAAACAACAGAAACGTATTCTCTCATCATTATTGAGGCCGAAAGTCCAAAATCAAGGTGCCAGGAAGGCTATCCTCCCTCCAGCAGCGAGAGGGGAATTCGTGTTTCTTACCACTTTCAGCTTCAACTGGCTCTTGGCATTCATTGGCCTGTGGCTTTCAGGTCAAACTCAACCTCGGCTTTCACATGACCTTCTCTTCTCCAGGCATCTTCTCCCCTTCTCAACTCCTAATGACATGACACTGGATTTAGTCCTCTCTAAACCAGAATGATTTCATCCCAAGATCTTAGTTTAATTATATTTACAAAGACTGTTTTCTGTGCCCCCAAATTAAAATCATATTCACAGGTCTAGGCAGACTTATCTTTCAGGAAGCTACCCTACAGCCCTCTAGAGTGCTAAAAAGGATTTAACCTAATAAAATATTTTAAAGGTTGTTCATAGTTATATATTTCAAATTATGGAGCTTACACTGCTTATTGCAATAAGTAAAAATGCAAAGATGTATAAAGTAAAAGCTGATTATCTACTCCCTATCAAGTTCCTCTTCAATCCCAGCTCATCATACATTTCTCTCCACTCATTCAGATACACTTGCCTCCTCCCCGTCAAGCTAGTTAACCATATTACCAACTCTGTATTTGTACTTTCCATGTTGTACCTCTGTGGTAGAACAAAATGGAAACTTTAGCAGCTTAAGAGATGACAGGCTGTGGTTTCCCATGTTGGCACACAGCAGCTCTGCTTACTGGCACTTAACCATAGAGACTTGCAGTGGCTAACCAGTAGCTGTGACAAGATTACCTAAGTAGCAGAAACAGAAAACAAAATAACTGGGACAAAAGAAATCCACCCCCCGCACACACACACCCAGGCTTAATGCAGTAAAAGTCCCCAAACTGTATGAGCTGAAAGCTCCTAGGTTGTTACCCATATAAGGAATGTAAGATGCATTACCCAATAGAATTGCACCAACTCCCTTACCTTGATGTACCAAAACTTGCTTAATGAAAGCAAAAGCCCTACTGTGCTTGGGGCTCAGGCTTTGGAAATTATCCCTCTGGGTCATGGCCACTAATAAAGTGTTGCTTCCAGATCTCAGTGTCCTGATCCTCATTTCCCACTACACTTCAAGTTCATGTATTTACACAAACACACACACACACACACACACACACACACACACACACACACACACACAGAGGCATGCATGCACACTTGTGTTTATTTGCATAATTATGCATTGATAAAAACCTTGGGATTGACTACAAAAATTGTGTTACATTACATAGACTCTCTTATCTTACTCATTCAAAAAATGCCTTGAGTAAGTTGATCTAAATCAAAACACATTTTTCATGGATACTTAATTGCTTATTATTCCACAATGTAAAAAAGCCAGTATTTATTTCAAGCCCTTCCCCACTGATGGGCATATATTATATTTCACATTGCTATATTTTCCAGTGCCATTTGAAAATTCTGTTTCTATATATTATAGTATTTAATATTAATATTTAATGTTATAAATATTGGGTGTGTTGTTTGTTTTGCTATAAGGAAGTTTTTAAGTTTGTGCAGTTGAACATGTCAATCGTTTAGCACACTGGATTTCTTATCTGGATTATTTGTGTAGCATAGATAATATGCTTATATTTAAAGCTTTTACATCTGTCCTCAGTTTGTTTGAAATACAGTTTGGACGCAACAGACCAAACTTATTTTCTCTCAGATGGAGTAAATTGTACTATCACTACTTATTCATAATTTATCCTTACACATGAAACTGAAATACTGTAATTTATTAAGTTATCACATACATTGGAACCATTTGACAATTTATTTTTTTAATCTAATTTTCTAGGTCTAGAACCACACTGATTTTTATCATGATGGCTACTACATTTCTAAAAATAGTAAGGTATCTATTTCAGTTCTTTTCATTATATTTTTATTGCTATTAATAGGAATTTATTATTCAATATATAAAATCTTTTTAGTAAAATTTTCCCTAAAGAAAACACTCTGGAGTCTAATTTAAATTGTATTAAATTTTTATTTTGGTTTTAACAGAACTGACTTTTTATCTCCCCAAGAATATCTTTTTTCCCATATTTCCAATTTTATTTTGTATAATTCAAAGAGAATTTATAGTTTTCTTGATAACAATTCTATGCCATTCTTGGTAAACACATTTCTAAGAATTTTATGCTTATACCATTATTTTTGTGAGTTTATCTCATTTTCATTTCTAAGTTTTGATTGCTGGTAGAAAATCCATTCATTTTTTTCATCTTCTACTTACCTACAAAATTATTTTATTCATTCCATTTTGGTGCTAGAGTTCTCAGGACTTTTAAGTGCATAATCATATTCATCAATAAAAAGATGTCTTCTTTTCTAAGGTTGAGGCTGTCACTTGGTGGTAGAGCACTTGCCTAGCACCAGTGAGGCACTGGGTTCAATCCTAAGCACCACAGAAAAATAGAAAAATGAAAGAAAGGCATTCTCCCCAGCTATAACTACAAAAATAAATTTTTAAGTCTTCTTTTGCAGTATTTTATTAATTGACTCCATGTTACAGCATTTATTATAACTCACAAAAAATGGTGAGTATTAATGGTAATAATGAGCATCTCCATCTAGCTCCTGATTTTAATTGAAACAGTTTCAAGGACATAAAAGCAATTTCCTTCTATTCACATTTTACTTAGGGTATTCTTTGCAATTTTTTTCATTTATGCTTTCAGGAATTTCTCTTGAAATTACTAGATTTTTCTTCTCTTTACACTTATTAATTAAGCAAATCACAGTGAGATTTCCTGGTATCGAACTGCTTTTTTGTTCCTGGGTAAATCTTTTGGTTTTTAACAAATCTTTTGATACAATTCCAGATTTTATTTGAAATGACTTTAGTGTTCAAATGCCTATATTTATATCTGAAATTCATTTGTGAATATAGTTTTCAATTTTGAAAGACATTTAACAAATTTGGGTATTCAGACTGTGGTGGCTACTGGGCACAGTGGTGCACGTTTGTAATCCCGTGTGCTCGGAAGCTGAGGCAGGAGGATCAGATGTTCAAAGCTAGCCTCAGCAACTTAGCGAGGACCTGAGCAACATAGCAAGAGCAACATAGCAAGACAGTCTTAAAATAGGAAATAAAATCGGGTTGGGGATGTGGCTCAGTGGTTAAGCACCACTGGGCTCAATTCCTGGTACCAAAAAAAAAGAAAAAAAAAGTGTGATCTCAAAGGTTTTGGAGAATTTGGCATACTTTTTTTAGATTTGGTATATAAACTGATTAAAGTACTTGGTAAGTGTCTGTCACTTTGAAACTAAAACTCATGAAAATATCTAGTCATTGTGCCTTTTCCTGGTTATAATATGTGCATGATGTACAATTTACCACTTTAACATTTTTTTTCCTTTTTCACCTGATATTTTCTTTTTTTTTTATTGTAAACAAATGGGATACATTTTGATTCTCTGTACAAGGAGTAAAGGCATACCATCCACTTTAACATTTTTAAGTGTACGATTCAGTGGCATTCATGGTGTTGTGCAACTATCACTACTAATCATTCCAGAAATTTTCTGAACAGAAATTCTGCCCATTATTCTGCCCATTATTCAATAACTGTACCATTTTTCCTTTCCTCCAGCCCTTGCAATCTCTAGCTACTTTCTGTTTCTATATTATATCCCTATTCTTGTGTAAGTGAAATCAGACAATATTTATTTTTAGTGTTGGGCTTATTTCACTTAGTACAATATTTTCCAGGCTTAGCCATGTTATAGCATGTCAGAAATCCATTCATTTTTAAAGTTGAATGATATTCCATTGTGTGTGCAGACCACAATTTTTTTATCCACTTGTCTGTCAATAGATACTAGCTGTCTCCACCTGTTGGTTATTGGGAGTAATGCAGCTATGAATATGTGCAACTATCTGTTGAGTCCTAGCTTTCAGTTATTTTACACCTAGGAATGAGACTGCTATATCATTAGGTAACTCTGTTTAACTTTTTTGAGGAATGACCACACTGTTTTCTGGTGACTGTAGCATTTTATATTTCCACCAGCAATGTATGAGAGTTCACAGTGCCTTTTTAGATGGCTTGTCTTTAACCACTTTCTCACTTCTTTAATCATAATTGCTTTATTCTAGTTCCGTACTTCTCTGTCAATTTTATAAATGTTTTGTAGGGAAATGAATGATTCTCTTTAGGTTTTCAAGAATACTTCATTCTCTTTCACTTTTACTCTCCCATTTATCAAAAGAATATAAGTCTATAATAAATTTTCTCTCTGAGTTTCTACTACACCCTGGAATTATATTCATTGTCTTTTTTTTCTAGAGAGTTTATAATTTTGGTTTCTGTGTTGCCTTTGATCCATAGCATGATCCTGAGTGCACTTTTAATTTCCAAGTAGTTTCTCTCTGGGGCAAGCAGAGGAGAGAGCATCAACATTTCTTTATCTCTTATTTTATTTTTCTGTCATCAGAAAAAAAGTAGTCTGTAAAATTTTTGCTTCTAAATTTTATCAAGATTTGCTTTGTAGTCAATTATATGTTCTAGCTCTATAAAGTTTCCATGGATGTAGAAAACAATTTATATTCTTAATTCAAGGAATATGTATTTCTGAATCTTTTTATCTTGTTTTTGTACATAAGAAAATATATCAATATATACCTTAATTCACCTATAATTTTACTTTTATTCAATTTTTAAAAAGGATTATCAATGTTCCCTATTATAATTATAGTTTTAATTTACTCTTGTACATATAATAAATACTACCTTTTCTTGTTAGCCTTGCATGGTCTTTGGGTGCTCTTCCTGTTTTGTGCTTTCATACATTAATATATTATGCATTTTGTCACTTTATAATTACAAAAATGCCCTTTCTTATCTTAATTAGTACCTCTAATTTTATAGACCTCTTTTCCTTCTCTCCCCAGGTCCCTAGGCTTGCTTTGCTCATTCACTTATCAGCCTTCCTCTGGACCCCATCACCTGTGTTCCCATGTGCTTCCATCAGCTAGACCTTCACCTATAGCCTTGTTTTCATACCCCTGAGCAGGCTCTTCTTTCTTCCTCTTGTTCTCAAAGCTGAGATGCTTGGAAAGTGGGCAATGACATGAGAACTGTCATCTTTAATTCACAATATTTTAAGAATCCTCTCACCTTCTTTTGCTTTGCTTCTCAGAGATGCCTCTTGTTCCTCTCCCATTCTTAAATCATCTTACCTAAACGCAGGGGAGCAGGTGATCTTTACAGAGAGTTAGGAGGCCTTCGCTTCTAATAAACTCTTCCAACAAATATATGACCTTATGCAAGTATTAATGTCTCTAGAACTATGTTCTTCTTTGTAAAATATCCAAATGGAATGGATGAACTCCAGGGTCCTTTTCAGTTCTACAATTCAGACTCTACCATTATAGACAGAAAAAAGAAAAATCAAGGAGAGAGGGAAGATATGAAAATAGCACAGGTCAAGTACAAAAGATCAGTTGCAAAATTTCACTGCTAAGGACAAAGATAATCTTTTTATCTTAATAATATAACAAAACATATGCAAGGCTACTATATAGCATCACTAACTTTTAAAGTATGGGTAATGAATTGAACTATATGTTTTAATGCTAATTCTATGGTTCATTTAGGATCTAATAACCTAAATTGAAAACCTTCAAATTACATATTGGTCTCTATAGTTTTCTAATTCACCCAATAGATGATGAACAATAGTGCAATCAAAATGTACCTATGGATAAGAGCTAGAATTATTTGCTTTCATATTAATTTCAAGTCCCAGTACTCTTTGTAACTAAATCAGAAATAAATTCCATTGCATAATAATCATTTTCCTCTGAAGTTTAATGGGGAGAGCAGGTTAAATTGTGCAGTGTAAGTTTTTACATCTACTCAAGAATTGCAATATTTCTCTTCCTTTATTTTAAGGAAAGAGAATAATCCCATGGATTTCTGGTAGATCTTAACAACTGACTGTCTCAAAGTCTGTCTATAATCAAACAGTCGTAATTCTGCAAAATAAGTCATACTCTAATACTTTGTTCTAATTACACTGTTTTTTATATTGTCAGTGTTTGTAGAATCAAAACTCAAAAGCTAAGGTTCTGTTTGTCTTGGAACACAAGTAGCCCACATCCTTGCCTCCTTCCTAAAGACTTTCTGATTTAAAAGGATTTCAGTCAATAAGTTTTCCTGAGTGCCTGTTATGAGCAGACAGTTTGCTTTTAACATGTGAGATAACAAAGTAGGAAAAATATGAAAACATGGAAGACTTGATGTTTATCCTTGAGGAATTTACAACCCAATTCAGAAAATACTGAAAAGAACACTGTACACAATGACATGAAAAATAGCTACAAGGCAAACTCAGACAATCAAAATGTCACAATGGTAGGCTGATTAATAGCTCCCCAAAGATATCCATGTCCTGATCCTTGGACCCTGTGAATATGTTAACCTTACACAGTAAAAGGAACTTTGCAGATTAGATTAAATAGAGAATCTTAAAATGGGAGATTATCCTGGGTAGGCCAGTGTAATTACAAAGGTCCTCATCTGAGGGAGGCAGGAAGGTCAAAGGCAGTAGAAAGAAATGTGTTGATGAGCCAGAGGTGGGACTGATACAAGAAAAGGGCACAAACAGGTGGCCTCTAAAAGCTGAAAACAGTAGGAAAGAATTCTGCCCTCAGAGCTTCCAGAAGGAATCAGCTTTGTCAGAATCTTGACTTCAGTCCACTAAGACTGATTTTTAAACTTCTGACCTCTAGAGCTGTAAGAGAATAAACTTGTATTGTTTCAACCACTAAAATCTTCATAATTTATTATAGCAGCAATGGTAAGTGAATATAGTCACAGCATGATTTGAAAAGGTAAAAGGTAATATTAAATTTAATATGGAATAAAGGATAATAAAAATAAGTTATTGATGATGATGATTACACTTCATATTAAATGGGAACATTTTCCCCCCAGTCTTTGTTTCCCTTAGGAAGACATTTATCTGACACACTCTTGGTCTCTCCTGATCCTTGGGCACTTGATGATGGGGGTGAGT
Organism: Sciurus vulgaris; assembly: GCF_902686455.1. NCBI lineage: Eukaryota > Metazoa > Chordata > Mammalia > Rodentia > Sciuridae > Sciurus > Sciurus vulgaris. Next base: position 71,022,287 of record NC_136468.1, on the reverse strand, counting down.
TTGATGGTTAATATGGAAAGAATACCTGTGCATGCTCAGCTCAGTTCTGCCATTCTTGAAAAAAAAAAAAAAAACCTTCCTTTAGAATTTTTTTCCTCTTTTCATGGGAAATGTGGCCCATTTGGTGCTATGATGACCCTTAATTTGGGGGTGTATTTGCAGGCCAATTTGTGTCTCAAATTGCATTCTCCAACCTGGGTTTATAAAGAATAAGGTGATATTTTACTTTTGTCTTTACTCGTCCTAAATTTTTATATTGTTCCAAAACTGGTAAGAAAAGAAGTATGCAATAATATTTAGAGAGTGCATGCCAAGTACCAAGTGTCAGAAACATTTTGCATAAGTTATCTCATTTTATCCTCACAAAAATCTTCTAAGGAAAATACTGGTATTGCCCAAGTTGTATAAATAAAACCAAAACACAGAGAGGTTAAGTAACCCATTTGAGGTCTCACAAACTTGCAAATGACAAAGCTATGATTCATATTCAGGTCTTCCTCACTTCAAAGTCTAGGCTTTTGAACACTCTGTGTATTGCCCATTCTCCTGGAGGGCATGAGCTGGAACTGAATGCTAATGCTGATTCCTGGCATCAATCTTGGCTTTACTTTCTTCTTAGAAAGTTGCTAGATATAAAGCTCAAATAAAAAATAGACACCATAGATCACAGCAGTCCTGTTCTGTACACTAATTTAAATGCTATTAATTGTTTGGGTCACTTATAACTTGCCTTTCACACAAACACAGCCTAGACTTGATTACAAAAACAAAACCTCTTTGAAAAGATTTCACCACTGAAAATACGGCCATCCAGAAAGCCTTAAATCTTCCATGGCATGGAACTATCCCCACTTAATCAGAAGCTGCCTAACTGGTAATCATGAAAACTGATGTCTATGGCTGAAAATTAAGATATCAGACTTTCATCTCATTTGACCAGTTTTATTTCACTTTTGGTTCCACCTCCTTCCCCTTCTCTTATCCTACGAGCAGTGGACCATATATTTCTTGCTTCACAGAGGATTTAATAGGCAGTCACAATTCTACAGCTGGACATCCCACAAAGCAATATTCCCCATGATAAATTTCAGCCATTTTTGACCCTCAGCTTTCCTTTGAGAGCCATATCAACCATATTGATAAGACCTCATATTACCATCTCAGGAGTATAACAAGGTTAAGACGATTGCTGTCTCAGCAAGATGCTGAGCTTTTGATTCATGCCTTTTATAACAACAAGGCTGGATTACTACAATTTGTTGTTGGCATCCCTCCCAGAATGCGTACTGATTTGACTTGACTTTGTAGAGGATTCAGCATTTGGGTTGTTCAACCAGTAATACAGAAATGCCTGCAAATACCACATCAGTACCACAAACATTGTGCTGAAATATAGAATTGCCTTGAAAATTGTAGGTTCGGGTCCTGCTTTTAACCCTATGAAGCACAGCAAAGCTTTTCCTTCTATAAACACAGCTCTCATCTGTGCCTCTGTTACAGAAAACAGAATGTGACTCAAAGAGTCTAAGCTACTTTAAAATAATGTCACATTTCACTTGACTCAAGGTTCTGATAACAATCTCTGGGAAATCTCTCTATTGAAGAGGCTAATAGGCTCGCAGCCAATTCCTGCTTGCTAGCAAATGAACTATATCATATCTCAAGATATTTTTATTTTAAAAAGAGCATACAGTACAATAATATCCCATAATCTGCATTAACACCCTTAGAGAAACTCAAATCAATGTCCTAGTGAAACACTGAGAAGTTATTTCTTAGTGACACTTCTCAGGTCACAGTGAAATCTCTTGCTATCCACCAGACCAGTGCATACCTACTATGATTATGTAGTGGTGTCCCATAAAACTTCATATGTTATAACCTAATATGTGACAGTATTAAGAAGTGGGGTCGCATGTGAGGGCGATCTGGCTGCGATATCTGTCACCCCATTGATCGCCAGGGTTGATTCGGCTGATCTGGCTGGCTAGGCGGGTGTCCCCTTCCTCCCTCACCGCTCCATGTGCGTCCCTCCCGAACGACCTTCCCCGATAGAAGAGGACCGTTCTTCGGTCAAGGGTATACGAGTAGCTGCGCTCTCCTGCTAGAACCTCCAAACAAGCTCTCAAGAAGTGGGGTCTTGGGAGCTAATTAAGTCTGAGGCTCCACTAACACAAATGGGATCAGCACCCTCACTGAGAGCGTTCCCTAGCCCATTCCCCATGTGAGGACACAGCAAAAAGGCACCCTCTATGAGAAACTAGGCTCTCACCAGACAGAGAATCCACTGGTTCCTTTTTTCTTTTTCTTTGCATTAAACTTTAATGACATTTAAAGATCATTTTCTTTGACGAAGCTTTAATAATTGGCAGAATAATGGTGACCCATAGGAAGAACAATAAAACATGAAAAAGGGAATATTTCAGAAGTTGAATACAGATTTGTTTTCATAGTAAAATCACTTTTTAATATTTTAGTCTATAACTAAAAAATTAACTATGACTTTTCCCCCAAATGAAATCATTCTTCAGGGTCTAAGAAGATAGCCAACTCTGTTTCCTATGTCTGGTGATTGCTATCTGCTCTTGTAGGTGTTCTCTAATGCAGGGTAAGAACTAATGGAAGAAAGTAGACTTTTCCTTAGAATCTGCTTACATTTCTGAATTGAAAATCCTTCTTTATATTAACTTTTTTTTTTTTTAGTGGCTATAAATTAGGATTTTTTTTTATTGTAAACAAATGGAATACATGTTGTTTCTCTGTACATGGTATATTAACTTTTAACACTATCATTTTAACCTCTTCAACATTATCCTTTATGGTTTGACCATTGCTCAAGTATCATGTTAGATATTGAATTGGCTAATTAAATCTCAAAGCATTCTGAATCTAAGACTTCTTGGGGCAGATTTTCTCAGGTTTCTTACTATTTAATGCATATTATGATCCACTGGTTCCTTGATCTCAAACTTCCTTGCATCCATAACTGTGAACAATACATTTTCATTATTCATAAGTATGCATAAGTTACTCAGTGTACACTATTTTGTTGTGTGCTCCTGGACCCACCCAACCCAAGATTACTTGGAGTATACATTAAAAGGAGATTTCAGGGCTCTAGTCTTAACATCATAAATTCTAGAGTTGGGACTAAGAATTAATATTTTTTAACAAGCTTCCTAGGCAATCTTAACATATACTAAAATTTGAAAACCATTATAGTAGACATGGGAAGCTACAGGAGTTAAAATTAGATGTGGCATGCTACCTGGCCAGGATAGATCCTGGGTAGCCACTATTTGTATGCATGATTTATGAATAAAAGAAGAGTTGGTAGAGATATATAAGGACTCACAGAGTCCAAGACAGTGCCTCTGCTCCTGTGATTTGGTAAGCTCTCCTAGTGTTATGTATGTAACACTTAGATAAGAACATAAGAAGCTTGTGAGATTCAACAAGACATACAAACCAAACAGGATGCCCAGTTAGATTTGAATTTCAGATAACAATAAGTAATGCTTTAGTGTAAGCAGGTCTCTTACAATATTTGGAAATTCTAGCCTCAGACCACATAGTCCTAATATGATCCATTGTCTTCTCTTGGTTGGTGTCCCTCACAGCCTCACAGGGAACAGAAAAATGCCCCCAGGTAAAGAAAATATTCACAGGGAAGCCAAAGAATGCCTTCCTGTGTGCCTCCATGGGAAGCTGTGCTATTTTCCTCCCAGGCTCATTGCCTCTGCCTGGGCAGGACTTATCTGAGTGGGTAGCACAAGGATCTTATTCTTCTGATCCTCTCTGATCCTCTAGTATCTCATCTAATAAAAAGATGAAAATGTTTCTTTATAAGGGTGGCTATGCTAATTGAGTGAAGTAATAAATGAAAAGCTTATTAAAAATGGTACTGACTTCCTCACCTCCACTTTCACCCCTGACAAGACCATCACCACCATCACCCTCCCACAGACACATGCACATGCACATATGTGCACACATGCTCACTTCTACACACACATACCTAAGAACACACTTATGTGCACACACACATGTGCACGCATATGCACATTTGGGAGTTCTACTTACATTCCAGGTAGGAGATTCATATGATACAGCTGAGAGGTTAGGAGAGAGGGTACTTTGACACTAAGCCTTCAAATTTCATCTCTGCTACTTCTGCTTTCTGTGTAAGGTTAGTGATTTATTCAACTTCTTCACACCTGAGTTTCTTCATTTGCAAAACGGAAAGAATAATATCTACTTTATGTAGGTACTGTGACAGTAACAGAGCCACCACCTGGAACAGCTCCTGCAGTGAACTTGATACGTATTAGCCTTTATTTTTATCATCATCGTCATCATCATCATCTCTGTTCAACTCAGATAATTTCTTGACTCTATAACTTCACGGGCCAAGAATTAGTTTTCCAAGGAATTTCTCTTTCCTAGGACTGAAAAGACCCCTCAAATCCCCAATTTGACTTCATTTGATGCTGGGGGAAAAATTTAAATGATATCCAGTATGCTAATTTCTATCTCCTGGCAGTTTCTAAAAACATTCATGCCATTGAGATCTTTCTTAAATTGGTGTAAATAAACACAAGTAGAGGAATAGCTTGAAGTTCTTATTTTGATAACTAGTTATTTGGCTGAAAAATTAGTCCTCGTACATTTTGAGTCTACACATCAAAATACATAACCCAGCATATTTGAAATGTCTCATCTAAAATAGAAAATCCAAATGTGTCCATAATTTTAAAATATGTGGCCAACTCCCACTTTCACTACTAATTTAGACTTTTGTAAGAAATACGTTGGACTCTTCATTGCCCATTACTATCTTACCCAATGCCTTTTACCAAAAAAATAATTTAACGCTATACATGGAATATTAACATGACAGAAATTTATATATCGACTCATCTCATTGATAAATGTTAATTGATAGTCCCTATATATAAGATGTTACAGATATAATAGTGAACACAACAGACAGATAACTGTTCTCATGGAGATGACATTCTTTGGGGGGGAATCAGACCAAAAACAAAAAAGAAGCAAAATATGTAATAGATCATTCAATGATGAATTCTATGAAGATTATCTTAGTCCACTGGCATTGCTATAACAAAACACACAAGACAGGGTAATTTATAAATAATAGAAATTTATTTCTCATAATTCCAAAGGTTGAAAGTCCAAAATCAAGGCACTGACTGATCATTCTCTGCTTCCAAGGTAGCTTCTTATTCTTTGCTCTCACATGGCATAAGAGCAAAAGATAATGAACACACTCTTTTGAGCCCTTTTATTGGAACCCTGTATTAGTTGTTGTTGTTGTTTTTGTTCTTTTGGTCATGGGAAATAATTTTAGAGGAGGAAAATGTATTTGGGAATCATGGTTCCAGAAGGATCAGTTCTTGGATGGCCAACTGGATTTCTTGGGGCCCCAGTTGAGACAGAATATTATCTTAGAAGTGTATGGAGAAGGAAAGAAGCTCAAAACACGGCAATCAGAAAGCATTCCACTCACCAAGGACAAAATATACACCCCAAAGGCATAGCCCAGTGACCTACCTCCCCCAGCCAAACCCTACTCCCCTAAAGTTACTGCCCACTTAATCCCTATCAGTGGATTAATGCACTGATTATGTTAAGGCTCTCATAACCCAATCATTTCACCTCTGAATTTTCCTACATTGTCTCACACACAGGTTTTTTGGGGACATCTCATATCTAAACCATAATGAGCCCTAATCTCATTCATGAAGGCTCTGCTCTCATGACTTAATCACTCCTAAAGGTCTCATCTACTATTATATTTGCCATTAAGTTCCAACACATGAATCTCAGGACACAAATTCAGATCATGGCACAGATAAATGAGGAATGAATGGGGTTAGGACACACGATGAATCTTACACTTTAACTTAGCATTGTCTAGAAACAGCAAACTGATATTTGCATAGAAACCCAAGAAAGGTGATGAAATGAATCCTACAGATACCTTTGCACAGAAGACAACAGAGGAAACAGTTTGAAATAGAACCATACTCAGCACACTTGGCTAAGATAAAAGATAACAGTAGGGCTGAAATGGGGAGAACCCTGAAGTGTGTCAGAAAATGAAGGACATTGTGAACAATTATATTTACTTTTACATTTACTCAATTGCAGCAGAGCGTTTTCAGCAGAGGAATAATAGAATCTAGCTTATCTTTTAGAGTATCACATTGGTTTCTGGATAGAGAATGACCATAGTGAGACAGATGATAACTGTAAGGAGACATTAAGAGTCACTGCAATAATGCAGTTGAGAAAGAGTGATGTGTTACACTAAGAAGATGGCAATAAAATTAGTAAGAAGTGGTTGGATTATCAATATATTTTGAAAGCACAAAAGAACATGGATTTTGCCGTCCCCAAAATCTAAGTATGCACATTAGAGTAGTAACATAAAACTGATGGAAACATAGTAGAAAATTTCTTTAAATATTTAAACTTTGAATCAACAATTGGCATCCAAAGGTGCAGAGTTGAAAAACGGACCTGGGGACTATGAGGCCAGACTGGAAAGATAGAAAAGGATCTAGAGAAAGAGGAAGCCTTTGTGGGTATTCTAAGGTGGTAAATGAGAAAAGGAGATAAGGAAGATTATTAAATCTGTTGCTGAATGTTATATAGTTTGATTCTTCTCAAAATAAGCCTAAAATAGCACTATGTATCTTTACATATCTTATGAAAACAATATACTAGTTTATACAAAACACTATTTTATTTTAATTAATAGTTTATGTGTGCTATTTTAAACTATACTCACAAAAGTTCAGTGGTACCTTTCCCTCAATAAAGATCAAACTCTTTCTAGAAGAGAGTAGCCATTTTGGATCAGTATTGTAAAGCAGCAGCCAGGTGTGCCCCTGACCTACACCAGCAGCCAGTTTTTAGGGGGAATGCTTTCAGTTTTTCACCATTTAACTTGTTGATCTTCTTCTGTGAAGTGTCTGTTCATTTCCTTAGCCCATTTGTCGATTGGGCTATTTGCATTCTTGGTGTAGAGTTTTTTGAGTTCTTTATAGATTCTAGAGATTAGTGCTCTATCTGAAGTATGAGTGGCAAAGATTTTCTCCCACTCTGTACGCTTTCTTTGCATTGCTGATAGTGTCCTTTGCTGAGAGAAAGCTTTTTAGTTTGAATCTATCCCAGTTAATGATTCTTGCTTTTATTTCTTGTGCTATGGGAGTCCTGTTGAGGAAGTCTGATCCTAAGCCGACATGTTAAAGATCTGTACCTACTTTTTCTTCTATACTCTGCAGGGTCTCTGGTCTGATTCCGAGGTCCTTGATCGATTTTGAGTTGAGTTTCTTGCATAGTGAGAGATATGGGTTTAGTTTCATTCTGTGGCATATGGATTTCCAATTCTCCCAGCACCATTTGTTGAAGAGGCTATCTTTTCTCCATTGCATATTTTTGGCACCTTTGTCTAGTATGAGAAAATTGTATTTATTTGGGTTCATGTCCATGTCCTCTATTCTGTACCATTGATCTACCTGTCTATTTTGGTACCAATACCATGCCGTTTTTATTACTATTGCTTTGTAGTAGAGTTGAAGATCTGGTATTGCGATACCCCCTGCTTCACTGTTTCTGCTAAGGATTGCTTTAGCTATTCTGGGTTTCTTATTCTTCCAGATGAATTTCATAATTGCTTGCTCTATTTCTGTAAGGTACGTCATTGGGATTTTAATTGGAATTGCATTGAATCTGTATAGCACTTTTGGTAGTATGGCCATTTTGACAATATTAATTGTGCCTATCCAAGAACATGGGAGATCTTTCCATCTTCTAAGGTTTTCTTTAATTTCTTTCTTTAGTGTTCTGTAGTTCTCATTGTAGAGGTATTTTATTTTTTTCGAGGCTATTGTGAATGGGGTAGTTTTCCTAATTATTCTTTCCAAAGATTCATCACTTATGTATAAAAATGCATTAGATTTATGTGCATTAATCTTATATCCTGCTACTTTACTGAATTCACTTATAAGTTCTAAAAATTTTCTGGTGGAATTTCCTGGTTCCTCTAAGTATATAATCATATCATCAGCAAATAGGGATAGTTTGAGTTCTTCTTTTCCTATTCGTATCCCTTTAATTTCTTTGGTCTGTCTATATTGCGCTGGCTAGAGTTTCAAGGATGATATTGAATAGAAGTGGTGAAAGAGGGCATCCCTGCCTTGCTCCAGTTTTTAGGAGGAATGCTTTCAGTTTTTCATCATTTAGAATGATATTGGCCATGGGCTTAGCATAGATGGCCTTTACAATGTTAAGGAATGTTCCCACTATCCCTGTTTTTTCTAGTGTTTTGAGCATGAAGGGATGCTGTATTTTATCAAATGCTTTTTCTGCATCTATTGAAATAATCATGTGATTTGTGACTTTAAATCTATTGATATGGTGAATTACATTTATTGATTTCCTGATGTTGAACCAACCTTGCATCCCTGGGATGAAACCCACTTGATCATGGTGTACTATCTTTTTAATATGTTTTCGTATGCGATTTGCTAAAATTTTGTTGAGATTTTTGCGTCGATGTTCATTAAGGATATTGGTCTGAAATTTTCTTTCCTCGATGTGTCTCTGTTTGGTTTAGTTATCAGGGTAATATTGGCTTCATAGAATGAATTTGGGAGGGTACCCTCCTCTTCTATTTCATGGAATACTTTGAGAAGTATTGGAATGAGCTCTTCTTTAAGGGTTTGTAGAACTCAGCTGAGAACCCATCTGGTCCTGGACTTTTCTTTGTTGGTAGGCTTTTGATGACTTCTTCTATTTCAGTACTTGAAATTGGTCTATTTAAATTGTCTATGTCCCCCTCGTTCAGTTTAGGCAATTCATATGTCTCTAGAAACACGTTGATGTCTTCAAAATTTTCTATTTTTTTTGGAGTATAGGTTTTCAAAATAGCTTCTAATTATGTTTTGTATTTCAATAATGCCTGTTCTGATATTTCCTTGTTCATTCAGAATTTTAGTGATTTGTGTTTTCTCTCGTCTTTGTTAGTGTGGCTAAAGGTTTATCAATTTTATCTTTTCGAAGAACCAACTATTTATTTTGTCATTTTTTTGTATTGTTTCTTTTGTTTCAATTTCGTTCATTTCAGCTCTGAGTTTAACTATTTCCTGTCTTCTACTACTTTTGGTGTTGGTCTGTTCTTCTCTTTCTAGGGCTTTAAGCTGTAGTGTTAGGTCATTTATTTGTTGAGTTTTACTTCTTTTATTAAATGCGCTCCATGAAATAAACTTTCCTCTAAGTACTGCTTTCATAGTGTCCCAGAGATTTTGATATGATGTTTCTTTGTTCTCATTTACCTCTAAGAATTTTTTAGTTTCCTTCCTAATATCTTCTGTTATCCACTCATCATATAATAGCATATTGTTTAATCTCCAGGTGTTGGAGTAGTTTCTGTTCATTACTCTTTCATTTATTTCTAATTTCAATCCATTATGATCTGATAGAATACAAGGTAGTGTCTCTATCTTCTTGTATTTGCTAACTTTCTTTGTGGCATAATATATGGTCTATTTTAGAGAAGAATCCATGTGCTGCTGAGAAGAAAGTGTATTTGCTCTTGGTTGGATGGTATATTCTATAAATGTCCGTTAAGTCTAAATTATTGATTGTGTTATTGAGACCTATGGTTTCTTTGTTCAATTTTTGTCTGGAAGATCTGTCCAGTGGTGAGAGAGGCGTGTTAAAATCACCCAGTATTATTGTGTTATGGTCTATTTGGTTTCTGAAATTGAGAAGGATTTGTTTGACATACATGTATGAGCCATTGTTTGGGGCATAGATGTTTATGATTGTTATGTCTTGCTGATTTATGCTTCCCTTAAGCAGTATGAAATATCCTTCTTTATCCCTTCTGACTAGTTTTGGCTTGAAGTCCACATTATCTGAAATGAGGATGGATACTCCAGCATTTTTGCTGAGTCCATGTGCATGGTATGTTTTTCCCCATCCTTTTACCTTTAGTCTATGTGTATCTCTTTCTATGAGGTGAGTCTCTCACAGACAACATATTGTTGGATCTTTCTTTTTAATACAATCTGCCAGTCTATGTCTTTTGATTGATGAGTTTAGGCCATTAACATCCAGGGTTATTATTGAGATATGATTTGTATTCCCGGTCATTTGGCTCATTTTTTAAATTTTATTTATTTATTTATTTTTGACACGACTTGGTTCCTCCTGTATTTGACAATTCCTTTAGGATAATTCCTCCATTTGCTGATTTGCTTCTTTGTTTTTCATCTCTTCCTCATGGAATATTTTGCTGAGAATGTTCTGTAATGCTGCTTTTCTTTTTGTAAATTCTTTTAGCTTTTGTTTATCATGGAAGGATTTTATTTCATCGTGAAAGTTGAAGGTAAGTTTTGCTGGGTATAAGATTCTTGGTTGGCATCCATTTTCTTTCAAGGCTTGGTAAATGTTGTTCCAGGCCCTTCTAGCTTGTAGAGTATGGATTGAAAAATCTGCTGATATCCATATTGGTTTTCCCCTGAATGTAATTTGATTCTTTTCTCTCACAGCCTTTAAAATTCTGTCTTTATTTGGTATGTTAGGTATTTTCATTATTATGTGCCTTGGTGTGGGTCTGTTGTAATTTTGTATATTTGGAGTCCTATATGCCTCTTGAACTTGATTTTCCATTTCCTTCTTCAGATTTGGGAATTTTTCTGATATTATTTCATTGAATAGATTGTTCATTCCTTTGGTTTGTTTCTCTAAGCCTTCCTCAATCCCAATAATTCTTAAATTTGGCCTTTTCATGATATCCCACAGTTCTTGGAGATTCTGATCATGATTCCTTACCATCTTCTCTGTTTGGTCAACTTTGTTTTCAAAGTTAAATATTTTGTCTTCAACATCTGAGGTTCTGTCTTCCAGGTGTTCTATCCTATTGGTTATGCTTTCTATGGAGTTCTTAATTTGGTTTATTGCTTCCTTCATTTCAAGGATTTCTGTTTTTTTTTTTTTTTATATCTCTAACGCTTTATTGAAATGATCTTTTGCTTCCTGTATTTGCTCTTTTAACTGTCGATTGGTGCAATCATTCAGTGCCTGCATTTGCTCTTTCATCTCATCATTCAATGCCTGCATTTGCTCTTTCATCTCATTGTTCGCTTCCCTGATTATTTTAATTATGTACATTCTGAACTTCTTTTCTGTCATTCTTCTGCCATGCTGTCATTGGGTTTTATTGATGTAACATCTAGATTTGTTTGCAGCATTTTCTTTCCTTGTTTTCTCATATTGTTCAGGTATCAGTGGACTGCTGAGATATTGTAGGATTCCTCTATTGACTTACAATGTCCCTGAAGATTTCTATATATATCCCCTCTTAGCCTTCAGTAGCCTGAAGTCTTGGAGGAAGTTGATAATGCAGTACTCCACAAGGAAGCTGCCTCTCTAGGGGTGGTAGCCTTCAGGTGGGGTATATTCCCTTCTAGTGGATGGAGGTGCCTCCACTTGTTGACCAATGGTCATCCAAAGGGGAACTAGGCTGCAGACTGAGGCAAGGCCTGTTTGGGCCTGTATCTCTGGTTTTACCGTCCCTGTGGGAAAACCTCACCTGGCAGGGAGGACTCACCTGGTGGGGAGGTCTCGCTGGTCAGTTCCCCTCCTAGAGGAGCCGTCCGGAGTTCCGGTGCGGTCGCTAGGAGTCCAAGCAACTCACTGCACACCGCCCTGGTGCAGTCACTCCGAGTCCAAGTGACCCACTGTGCTCCTCCTCCTCCTCCTCCGGGCAGCCCCCCGGGTGTTCAGGAGTGGTCACTCTGAGTCCAAGCGACCCACCGCATGCCTCCTCCTTCGGGCAGCCTCCAGGAGCTCTGGTGTGGCCACTCCGAGACCAAGCGACCTGCTGCACTCCTCCTCCTCCTCCTCTGGGCAGACCCCAGTGTTCAGGAGCGGTCACTCTGAGTCCAGACAACTCACCTCCAGCTCCTCCTCTGAACAGCTGCCCGGAGTCCCAGTGGGTTGCTCCGAGTCCAAGCGCCGTGCTGAGCGGCCTCCTCTACGATGCTCCCAGTTGTCCAAGTTCACTGCTCCAGCAGGGGGAGGGGTGTCTCGTTGGGCAACTCTACTTCACAAAGTTCCCTGCATCCCGGGACTACCGCCCCATCCGGGATGCCTCCCCAATGGGAGAGACTCACCCAGCGATTTGAGTTGATCCCAAGTCTCTCAATATCGCCTCTTCTTGAATCCCGAGTCCTGGAGCAACATGAAATGCAGCCACCCTCTAGTCCACCATCTTGAAAAAACCATAACTCTTTTTTTAGTGAAATAAATCTTCATTCTACTGATATGTTTTTACTCTTTGTACACTGTCACAGAAATATTTTAAGGCAAATGTGTTACAAATTCACTTGATGGTATGTGTAACATGATTAATTAACACAGATTCAGTCACATTAACATCTGAAATGAAGGTATTAAAATCATTAATAAAAAAATAAATTCTTAGGCTTACAAAAGATAAATCATTGTAATAACATTAATTGCCTTTATTAAGGACCAATATGTGTCAGGCATTTTATGGATAATATTCTTTCACCTAACAAAGCCAAGGTGCTATGTACCCTTATCTTCATTTTTCATATAAGGAATCCTATTTGCATAAAATTCTTTTCTTTTTTTTTATTTGTTGTTTTTAGATATACATGACAATATTGAACACACATGGGGTACAGCCCATTACAATTCTAATCCCATTCTTGGAGTTGAAAATGATGTGGAGTTACACTGGTAATGTATTCACATCTATGCATAAATTTATTTTCTTAAAGAAAAAAGAGCCAAGAAGTAATAGTATTGATATTCAAAACCACATAAATTTGAATTCAAAACTGCTGGACTTCCTGTTGTGCACATCACCTTTTTAGTAGTATTTTTTTTACTTTATTTGTTTAAATTTGTGTTTGAGTCACTCTTGTTTAGTTGATGACATTTAAGAATAATGAAAAATAAAAATTTGGTTTGTTTAAAATGCTATTTTCATTTATTTTTGCAAAATCAATGTGTATGGGCGGCATTCTACAATGATACTTTGGGACATTTACTTCCTTGGCATTTCACTACAAATGACATTTTTAAAAGTTGATAAGATTTTAGGATGATGCCTTTATCCACTGTGAATTCTGTTCTACAGAACAGCTGAGATTCATTTGTAGTGAGACTTGAAAGAACAGGACGAACTAGCATTGGCTCCAAATAAAAAGCCTGGTTTCCCATGCTCCAAAGAAGACTGGCTGCTGGAGAGGCCGAAACAGAAAAGCAGCCTGACCCAAAACACCACCCTTCCAACATTACCTAAGGACATTCTAGAGCCAACGGAAGCCCACAAAAATATCAGAATTGATTCAAAATCCAAAGATATGAATGCATTTCTAGTTTCACCCTCCCTCTGAAAGTTTCCTCCCTCTTAAAATGAACAATAAAACAACAGTAAAATTCAGAGGTTGGATTACTACCAAATGACCCAGATTAAATCGAGTCATTTAGACCATGTGCTGAAGGTAATTTTTTATCAGAAGCCTAGGATTATCTGCCAGGCTGCCACTGTGTTGATTCAGCATTTCTGCTGTAATGAATAGAATTAAAAAGTCCGTGAGTGAGTTAAGCTATTCAGGAATCAAAAGGCTTTTCTTGATGTATCTTGGTGCTATTTTGCTGGGGCCCTTGCCTATGTTCCCTATAGATGGTGGGAGGCATACCTGAGCACTATGAATAGTGTCAATTACACCGAGAGAGAACAAGGCAAAGGTAGGCTTGTCTTGTTTTTTTCCGAAAACTTCTAATTTCAGTGGCGACCAGGATCTCATCAATCCCTGGATCATTCTATTTATATTCAACTTTTTAGTTCATTTTAAACAACAAAAAACTCCAAAGCATTCAAAGAAAATATGAATACAGAGACACTTCCATTGAAAAAGAACATTCTCATTTCATGGTTGATCTTTTTTTTATCATAGAAAAGGCAATGATAGAGATGGCAATGCTTCCCAATTTTCCTTTCTGGCAACAGGCTGAAAGACACACATATAGATGCCTTATAAACCATACTTGTGAATATTCACTAACCAGAAAATTGAAACTTGTAAAAACTACATCTGATTTGATTATTTTATTGAAATTATTTTCTTAGAAAACCAGACTTAACTAGCTCCTAAAGAAGTACTGACTCTGAAAACAGATATTCTTGTGTGATTTTAGTTTAGATACTACCTCCCCAGGGTACAAATGAAGTCATCAGGGTCTAATTGCTCTGAGTTGGAAAGGACATCAGATTTTAAGACAAATCAGATCCCAAACACCCTAAATGTTCACCAGCTGATAATACACTATTCAGTCATAAAAAGAATGAAATCCTATCATTTGTGACAACATGGATAGAATTGAAGATCTCTATATTATGTGAAATAAACCAGACACAGAGAGGCCAGTACTCACTCATAAGTTCTAACAATAGTTGATCTCATAGAAGCTGATAGTAGCATGGTGATTACCAAAGCCTGGGGGAAGGAGGTAGGAAGGAGGGAAGGGAAAAGGTCAACCACAGAGCACTAGTTACAGTTGGAAGGGAGTGAGAAGTTCTGGTATGCTATAGCACAGCAGAGTGACTATATATAACAGCGACAAACTGTATGTTTCAAAAAGCTAGAAGAAAGTACATTAAAGTCATAACCATAAAAATGATTACTGAGAAGATAGATATGATTAACCTGATTTGAACATTGGACAATGAATTACTGTATCAATGCAGCATGCTGCCCTATTAATTTGAGTTAAATATTTTTCAAAAAATAGGATTTAAGGTCCCAATTATTTTTATTTGAGGAATATTAGGGAAGGCATAAATTCTGTGAATCTCAATTTATGTATCTGAAAATTAGAGATAAAATTCCTCTAAGGTAGGATTGAATCCTCCATTTTTCCCATGGTTAGAATGTTTGGATGATTTCTTGTTCTGCCTGGGGATTAGGTGCTAACATAGATTTAAATGACTACATTAACGGTGTTAAAAATAGAAATGATAACCCAAGTCATGGCCTTCTTACTTAAAAAAAAAAAAGTCTTGCTGAAATTCTAAGTTACCATATAACTACTGGAGATAAAAGCATATATTTTCCTCCCAACAGAGCATGTGAAAGAAATTCCAGCTTTGGGAGCTAAGCAAGGTGATATAGGAGCTACAAGTGAGGAAGTGGGGAGAAACATCTGGAAGAGTAAGGCGCAGGATGTTACAGGTGGCTGCTGGGCAAGGAGAGGGAACAGCAGGAATTTGGAGCATGACATGGAAGGTCATTAAGGAGTGCTCATGCTGTGCCCTTCCTTGTTCCTAAGGTTGCATGACACAAGCTAACTATTCAGTGATACAGATTATCAAGAATGTTGCAACAAGAAGCTGCCAAATGTGTCTGAACCTGAAAAGCCTGGGATAACAGCTTTCCTCCTTGGTTAACAAAGGAAATCAACTGAACATAAAATTATTTGGACAATCCACTGTTATATGAAATGGAAAATATCACCCTGGAACTAGAATCTAGCTGGTGAGGAAGAAAACAAGATATTTGCAAATTTGTACTTCTTTCCTCCTTGAGCAAATAAGCATTGAAAACCAACAACCATGTGGACACGAAGATAAGTAAGACATTGCTGCTACTTGCTTGTAACTGTGTCTGGAGGAAGTTATTACATATGTATTTACACATGTAAATAGTGAAAATATAATGTAAAAATTTTCTAAGAAATATTTCCATGCTATGAAGGCATAGCAAAGTAAATGCCTTTGCAAAGAGTTTGAGAAAGGAGTGATAGACAAAATACGTGCTATGGTCTTGCAGAAAGAATGTGAGTTTATGAGAAATGAGAGAGTGGTCATCCAGGATTAGGGAAGGACGCGCATCCAGGAATAGGGAAGGATGTGCACAGCCACACAAACCTCAAAGTTGACTGGCATGTGGTTCAGGGGAACTAAACCATGCAAGTACTCAGTCAGGACAAGATGGATTAAGATCACACCTTGGCTCTGGGAAGGCAGGCCCAGAGACCAGGCACAGACCAGACCAGCCCCAGCCCGCAGTCTAGTGCCCTTGCTATGGTTGACCATCTGTCAACATATGGAAGTGACTCTGCCCACTAACAGGGATTATACCCCACCTGAAGGTCACCATCCCTACAGGGGGAGCATCTTTTTTTGGACACTGCATTATCAAGTTCCTCCCAGACATCAGGTTACTGAAGACTAGGAGGTTTGAACAGTACTGTATAGTTTTATTGTAGATTATTTTATTAGTAGTAATATTATAATTATTCCTATTATACCTACTATTATTTCTAAATTTCTTTTATTAATATTTTCCTCATCCTCTCTATTTTCCTCTTATCTATCTGTCTCCTTGGAGACTCTTTCTTCCTTTTCACATGCTAACAACCAATTTCTTTTAATTCCATTTTCACTACTCCTATGACATAGTACCTCGAGAGACACACTTCTTATCTCATTAATGTTATATCCTACACCCCTCCCTATCCTCCTTGTCCACCTTTAGAAATCATGGTCCTTATTCCAAGCCTATTGGCTAAGATGTAGGTAATAATCAAACTCATAATCTCTGTTCATTAAGACAATATGATTAATATCTTAAAAGGGACTATTTGAGTTAAGGATACATATTGTTTGTAGGGTGGGCTGCTAATATTGATCTCTCACCTCAAGGTGAGGTGCTGGAAACCTGCAGGAACACGATAAGTCTATAGGGGGAAAACTGCAATACCTCAGATTTACACTCCTAGAGGGGAAAATACATGAATAATATGAGAAAACAAGGGCAGAAAGGGCCTCAAACAAACATAGATGCTACATCAATAAAATCCAATGACAGCATGGCAGAAGAAATGTCTGAAAGGGAGTTTAGAATGTACATAATTAAAATGATCAGGGAAGCAAATGATGAGATAAGAGAACAAATGCAGGCATTGAATGATTACACCAATCAACAATTAAAAGAACAAATGCAGGAAGCAAAGGATCATTTCAATAAAGACTCTGAAAAAAAAAAAAACAGAAATCCTTGAAATGAAGGAAACAATAAATCGAATTAAAAACTTCATAGAAAGCATAACCAAAAGGCTAGAACACCTAGAATACAGAACCTCGGATACTGAAGACAAAATATTTAATCTTGAAAATAAAATTGACCAGAGAAGATGGTAAGAAATCATGAACAGAACCTCCAAGAATTATGAGATATCATGAAAAGACCAAATTTAAGAATTATTGGGATTGAGAAAGGCACAGAGAAACAAACCAAATGAATGAACAATCTATTTAATATCAGAAAAGTTCCCAAATCTGAAGAATGAAATGGAAAATCAAATACAATAGGTTTACAGAATGTACAAATTTACAACAGACCCACACCAAGGAACATTATACTGAAAATAGCTAACATACAAAATAAAGATAGAATTTTAAAGACTGCAAGAGAAAAAAAATCAAATTACATTCAGGGGAAACCAATACAGATATCAACAGATTTCTCAACCCAGACCCTAAAAGCTAGAAGGGCCTGGAACAACATTTTTCAAACTGAAAGAAAATGGATGCCAAACAAGAATCTTATACCCAGCAAAACTTACCTTCAGATCTATGAAATAAAATCCCTCCATGATGAACAAAAGCTAAAAGAATTTACAAATAGAAAGCCTGCACTACAGAATATTCTCAGCAAAATATTCCATGAGGAAGAGATTAAAAACAATGATGTAAGTCAGCAAAGGGAGGAACTACCCTAAAGGAAAAGTCAATCAAAAGAGAAACCAAGTCAAATTAAAAAATTAAAAATAAGCCAAATGACCAGGAATACAAATCATATTTCAATAATAACCCTGAATGTTAATGGCCTGAACTCATCAATCAAAAGACACAGACTGGCAGATTGGATTAAAAAGAAAGACCCAAGAATATGCTACCTTCAAGAGACTCTATCTCATAGAAAAAGACACTCACAGACTAAAAGTGAAAGGATGGGAAAAAACATACCATGTACAAAGACTCAGTAAAAAGATGGGGGTATCCATCCTCATATCAGATAATGTGGACTTCAAGCCAAAATTAGTTAGAATGGATAAAGAAGGATATTTCATACTGCTTAAGGGAAACGTAAATCAGCAAGACATAACAATCATAAATATTTATGCTCCAAACAATGGCTCATTCATGTACATCAAACAAATCCTTCTCAATTCCAGGAACCAAATAGACCAAAACATAACAATAATAGATGACTTTAACACACCTCTCTCACCACTGGATGGATCTTCTAAAAATAATTGAACAAAGAAACCATAGATCTCAATAACACAATCAATAATTTAGACTTCACAGACATATATAGAATATCTTATCCATCAATGAGTGAATACACTTTGTTCTCAGTAGCACATGAATCCTTCTCTAAAATACACCTATGTTATGCCACAAAGCTACTCTTAGCAAATACAAAAGATAGAGATACGACCTTGTATTCTATAAGATCATAATGGAATGATATTAGAAATTAATGACAAAATAAAAAACAAACTACTTCAATACCTGGAGATTAAATAATAGGCTACTGAATGATGCATGGATAACAGAAGACATCGGGGGGGGGAATAAAAAAATTCTTAGAGGTAAATAAGAACAAAGATACAACATATCAAAATCTCTGGGACACTATGAAACCAGTACTAAGAGGAGAAATCTTTGCATGGAGTGCATTCAATAAAACAAGAAAAAGTCAACAAATAAATGACATAACATTACAGTTCAAAGCCCTAGAAAAAGAAGAACAGAACAATACCAAAAGTAGTAGAGGACAGGAAATAATTAAAATCAGAGCTAAAATCAATGAAATTGAAACAAAAGAAACAATAAAAAAATTGACCAAATAAAAAGTTGGTTCTTTGAAAAAATAAACAAAATTGATAAACTCTTAGCCACACTAACAAAGAGAAGGAGAGAGAAAACTCACATAACTAAAATTTGGGAAGAAAAAGGAAATATCATGACAGACACTATAGAAATACAAAACATAATTAGATGCTATTTTGAAGATCTATATTCCAACAAAATAGAAAATCTTGAAGACATCAACAGGTTTCTAGAGACATATGATCCACCCAAACTGAACGAGGATGACATACACAATTTAAATAAATCAATTTCAAGCAATGAAATAGAAGAAGTCATCAAAAGCCTACCAACAAAGAAAAGTCCAGGACCAGATGGATTCTCAGCCAAATTCTACAAGACCTTCAAAGAAGAGCTCATTCCAATATTCCTCAAAGTAATCTATGAAATAGAAGACAAGGGGACCCTTACAAACTCATTCTATGAAGCTAATATCACCCTGATACTAAAACCAG
Source organism: Sciurus vulgaris (assembly GCF_902686455.1). Classification (NCBI taxonomy): domain Eukaryota; kingdom Metazoa; phylum Chordata; class Mammalia; order Rodentia; family Sciuridae; genus Sciurus; species Sciurus vulgaris. The sequence continues at coordinate 71,002,817 of NC_136468.1, read as the reverse complement.
ACAAAGACACATGGAGGAAAGAAAATTTCAGACCAATATCCTTAATGAACATAGATGCAAAAATTCTTAACAAAATGTTAGCAAATTGCATACAAAAACATATTAAAAAGATAGTGCACCATGATCAAGTGGGTTTCATCCCAGGGATGCAAGGTTGGTTCAACATCCATAAATCAATGAATGTAATTCACCATAGCAAATAGAATTAAAGTTAAGAATCACATGATTATTTTAATAGATTCAGAAAAAGCATTTGATAAAATACAGCACCCCTTCATGCTGAAAACACTAGAAAAAATAGGGATAGTGGGAACATCCCTCAACATTTTAAAGGCTATCTATGCTAAGCCCACAGTCAACATCATTCTAAAAGGAGAATAACTGAAAGCATTCCCCCTAAAAACTGGAACAAGGGAGGGATGCTCTATTTCACCACTTCTATTCAACATCGTCCTTGAAACACTTGTCAGAGTAACTAGACAGACCAAAAAAATTAAAGGGATATGAATAGGAAAAGAAAACTCAAACTATCCCTATTTCCTGATGACATGATTCTATATTTAGAGGATCCAAAAAACTCCTCCAGAAAACTTCTAGAACTTATGATTGAATTCAGTAAAGTAGCAGGATATAAAATCCACACTCATAAATCTAATGCATTTTTTTATTTTTTTATTTTTTTTTATTGTAAACAAATGGGATACATGTTGTTTGTCTGTTTGTACATGGGTTAAAGGCATACCATTTGTATAATCATAAATTTACATATCATAATGTTTGATTCATTCTATTATTTTTTCCCTTCCTCCCCACCCCTCCCACCCTTCTTTCTAATGCATTTTTATACATAAACGATGAAACATCTGAAAGGAAAATGAGGAAAACAACTCCATTCACAATAGCCTCAAAAAAAATAAAATACAATACTTAGGAATCAATCTAACAAAAGAGGTGAAAGATCTCTACAGTGAGAACTACAGAACATTAAAGAAAGAAATTAAAGAAAACCTTAGAAGATAGAAAGATCTCCCATGTTCTTGGATAGGCGGAATTAATATTGTCCAAAATGGTCATACTACCAAAAGTGCTATACAGATTCAATGCAATTCCAATTAAAATCACAATGACATGCCTCCTAGAAATAGAGCAGGCAATCATGAAATTAATTTGGAAGAATAAGAGAACCAGAATAACTAAAGCAATCCTTAGCAGGAAGAGTAAAGCAGGGGTATCACAATATCAGACCTTCAACTATACTACAGAGCAATAGCAACAAAAACGGCATGTTATTGGCACCAAAATAGAAAGGTACATCAATGGTACAGAATAGAGGACACAGAGACAAACCCACATAAATACAGTTTTTTTATACTAGACAAAGGTGCCCAAAACAGACAAGGATGCCCTCTTTCACCACTTCTATTCAACATTGTCCTTGAAATACTAGCCAGAGCAATTAGACAGACTAAAGAAATTAAAGGGATATGAATAGGAAAAGAGGAACTCAAGCTGTACTATTTGCTGATGACATGATTCTCTATTTAGAGGATCCAAAAAAACTCCTCCAGAAAACTTCTAGACCTTATAAATGAATTCAGCAAATAGCAGGATATAAAATCAACACACATAAATCTAAAGCATTTTTATACATAAACGATGAAACATCTGAAAGGGAAATGAGGAAAACAACTCCATTCACAATAGCCTCAAAAAAAATAAAATACTTGAGAGTCAATCTAACCAAAGAGGTGAAAGATCTCTACAGGGAAAATTATAAAACACTAAAGAAAGAAATTGAAGAAGACCTTAGGAGATGGAAAGATCTCCCATGTTCTTGGATAGGCAGAATTAATATTATCAAAATGGTCATACTTCCAAAAGCTCTATACAGATTTAATGCAATTCCAATTAAAATTCCTATGACATTTCTTATAGAAACAGAAAAAGCAATCATGAAATTCATCTTGAAGAACAAAAGACCCAGAATAACCAAAACAATCCTGGGCAGGAAGAGTGATGCAGGAGGTATCACTATACCAGACCTTAAACTCTACTATAGAGCAATAGTAACAAAAATGGCATGTTATTGGCACCAAAATAGACAGGTAGACCAATGGTACAGGATAGAAGACAGAGAGACATACCCACATAAATACAGTTATCTCATACTAGACAAAGGTGCCAAAAACTTACAATGGAGAAAAGATAGCTTCTTCAACAAATGGTGCTGGCAAAACTGGAAATCCTTGTGCAGTAAGATGAAATTAAATCCCTATTTCTCACCCTGTACAAAACTCAACTCAAAATGGATCAAGGATCTGGGAATTAGATCCAAGACCCTTCACCAAATAGAAGAAAAATAGGCCCAAATCTCCATCACATTGGTTAGGACCTTAATAAGACCCCCATAGTGTAAGAAATAAAAGCAAGAATCAATAAATGGGATAGCTTCAAACTAAAAAGTTTTTTCTCAGCTCAGGAAACAATCAATAATGTGAAAAGAAAGCCTACAGAGTGGGAAAAAATTCTTTTCCACACACACTTCAGACAGAGTGCTCATTCCCAAAACATACAATGGAGAAAAGAGCATCTTCAACAAATGGTGCTGGGCAAACTGGAAATTCATATGCAGCAAAATGAAACTAAACCCCTAAATCACCCTGCACAAAGCTCAGCTCAAAATGGATCAAGTCTCTCAAAATCAGACCAGAGACCTTGCAACCTAATAGAAGAAAAAGTAGGTCCAAAATTTCATCATGTCAGCTTAGGACAAGACTTCCTTAACATGACTCCCAAAGCACAAGAAATAAAAGCAGAAATCAATAACTGGGATAGATTCAAACTAAAAAGTTTTTCTCAGCAAAGGAAATTATCAAAAATGTGAAGAGAGAGCCTACAGAGTGGGAGAAAATCTTTGCCACACACATTTCACATAGAGCACTAAAGTCCAGAATCTATAAAGAACTCAAAAAACTTTACACCAAGAATACAAATAACCCAATCAATAAATGGTCTAAGGAAATGAGCATACACTTCACAGAAGATGATCTACAAGCAATCAACAGATGTATATATTAAAAAAGTTCGGAGATTCAAGATGGCGGACTAGAGGGTGGCTGCGTTTCGTGTTGCTCCAGGACTCAGGACTCAAGAAGAGGAGATATTGAGAGACTTGGGACCAACTCAAAGCAGCCGGGGGAGTGTCTCCCATTGGGCAGGCGTCCCGGAAGGGGCAGTAGCCCCTAAAACAGGGAACTTTATGAAGTAGAGCTGCTGGCGAGACGCCCCTCCCCCCGCTGGAGCAGTGAACGCGGACAACTGGGAGCGCCGTAAAGGAGTCCGCTTGGCACAGCGCTTGGACTCGGCGCAACCCACCCGGGCTCTGGGAGGCTGCCCAAAGGAGAAGGTGTTTGGTGAGCTGTTTGGACTGAAAGCGACCACCCCTGACACAGGGGGCTGCCCAGAGGAGAAGGAGAAATACGGGCTCAGCATGTCGCTTGGACTTGGAGCAGCTGCGCCAGGGCTCCAGGCGGCTATCCGGAGGAGCAGTGTGGACTCAGGACTCAAGAAGAGGAGATATTGAGAGACTTGGGACCAACTCAAAGCAGCCGGGTGAGTGTCTCCCATTGGGCAGACGTCCCAGATGGGGCAGTAGTCCCCGAACGCAGGCAACTTTGAAGTAGAGCTGCCGGCGAGACGCCCCTCCCCCCCGCTGGAGCAGTGAACGCGGACAACTGGGAGCATCGAAAAGGAGGCCGCTCGGCACAGCGCTTGGACTTGGCACAACCCACCCGGGCTCTGGGAGGCTGCCCAAAGGAGAAGGTGCTTGGTGAGCTGTTTGGACTGAAAGCGACCACCCCTGAACACAGGGGGCTGCCCAGAGGAGAAGGAGAAATACGGGCTCGGCACGTCGCTTGGAATTGGAGCAGCTGCGCCAGGGCTCTGGGCGGCTATCCGGTGGAACAGCGTGGTGAGTGGTTTGGTCCCAGAGCATCCGCTCCTGAACACAGGGGGGTTGTCTGGAGAAGGAGGAGGAGCGCGGCGGGGTGCTTGGGCTCAAAGTGACTGCACCAGGGCTACGGGTGGCAGTCGGGACAAGAAGGTGCACAGTGAGTTCCTGGGACTCGTGACGCACCAGATCTCTGGGTGACTGCCTGGCGGAGAAGGAGGTGCGTGGTGGGTCACTTGGACTTAGAGTGACCGCAGGGAACACCAGGTGGCTGCCGGAGGAAAAGGCGTGTGGCGGGTCACTGGGACTCAAAGCGATTGTAAGGGGCTCCAGGTGCCTGCTCAGAGGAGGGGCTGCATAGCCAGGCGAAAAGTGCAGAGCAGGGTCCCAGGGCCTAGGCAGCTTCTTGGTGGAAGAGCCCCACAGACAAACTGAGGGGCGGAGCGAAGGCTCCAGGTCTGCAGGCAGCTTCTCTGAGGAGAGGCAGCCTAAGGAGATTCATCTGCGAAGGGTGAGGCTTCCAGGCCCAGGAGGTAGGTCCGGGTCCCTGGGAACATTGCAGAAGAAGGCTGCCCAGCCCAGGCGGTAGTAGTGAATTGAATGGAACCTCTGTGAGGGAAACCGACCAGCGAGACCTCCCCACTGGGTGAGTCCTCTCTGTCGGGTGAGGTTCTCCCAAAAGGACTGTAAAATCAGAGACACAGACCCAAACTGGCCTTGCAACAGCCCACATCCTACTTCCCTTTTGGATGACCATTCATCAGCAAGTGAAGGTACCTCTGACCACTAGCAGGGAATATACCCCACCGGAAGGCCACCTCCCCTAGGGAGTCAGCTTCCTTGTGGAGCCCCGCATTATCAACTTCCTCCAAGACTTTAGGCTACTGAAGGCTAAGAGGGGATATACTAGAAAGCTTCAGGGATATTATAATAGAGGAAATCTGCAATATCACAGCGGTCAACTGATACCTGAACAATATGAGAAAACAAGGAAAGAAAATGCTGCAAACAAATCTAGATGGTACATCAATGAAACCCAACGACAGCATGGCAGAAGAAATGACAGAAAGGGAGTTCAGAATGTACATAATTAAAATGATCAGGGAAGCAAATGACGAGATGCAAGAGCAAATGCAGGCACTGAATGATCGCACCAATCGACAGTTAAAAGAGCAAATAAAGGAAGCAAAAGATCATTTCAATAAAGAGTTAGAGATATTGAAAAAAAACCAAACAGAAATCCTTGAAATGAAGGAAACAATAAACCAAATTAAGAACTCCATAGAAAGCAACACCAATAGAATAAAACACCTGGAAGACAGAACATCAGATATTGAAGATAAAATATTTAACCTTGAAAACAAAGTTGAACAAACAGAGAAGATGGTAAGAAATCATGAACAGAATCTACAAGAACTATGGGATATCATGAAAAGGCCAAATTTAAGAATTATTGGGATTGAGGAAGGCCCAGAGAAACAAGCCAAAGGAATGAACAATCTATTCAATGAAATACTATCAGAAAATTTCCCAAATCTGAAGAATGAAATGGACGATCAAGTACAAGAGGCTTATAGGACTCCAAATATACAAAATTACAACAGACCCACACCAAGGCACATTATAATGATAATACCTAACATACAAAATAAAGACAGAATTTTAAAGGCCGCAAAAGAGAGGAATCAAATTACAATCAGGGGGAAACCAATACGGATATCAGCAGATTTTTCAATCCAGACCCTAAAAGTTAGAAGGGCCTGGAACAACATTTTTCAAGCCCTGAAAGAAAATGGATGCCAACCAAGAATCTTACACCCAGCAAAACTTACCTTCAAATTTGATGATGAAATAAAATCCTTCCATGATAAACAAAAGCTAAAAGAATTTACAAAAAGAAAGCCAGCATTACAGAACATTCTCAGCAAAATATTCCACGAGGAAGAGATGAAAAACAAAGAAACAAATCAGCAATGGGAGGAACTATCCTAAAGGAATTGTCAAATAAATGAAGAACCAAGTCGTCTCAAAATAAATAAATAAATAAATAAAATAAACCAAATGACTGGGAATACTAATCATATCTCAATAATAACCCTGAATATTAATGGCCTGAACTCATCAATGAAAAGACATAGACTGGCAGATTGGATCAAAAAGAAAGATCCAACAATATGTTGCCTGCAAGAGACTCACCTCGTAGAAAGAGATACACATAGACTAAAGGTGAAAGGATGGGGGAAAACATACCATGCACATGGACTCAGCAAAAAAGTTGGGGTATCCATCCTCATTTCACATAATGTGGACTTCTAGTCAAAACTAGTCAGAAGGGATAAAGAAGGACATTACATACTGCTTAAGGGAACCATAAATCAGCAAGACATAACAATCATAAACATCTATGCCCCAAACAGTGGCTCATCCATGTATGTCAAACAAATCCTTCTCAATTTCAGAAACCAAATAGACCATAACACAATAATACTAGCTGATTTTAACATGCCTCTCTCACCACTGGACAGATCTTCCAAACAAAAATTGAACAAAGAAACCATAGATCTCAATAACACAATCAATAATTTAGACTTAACGGACATTTATAGAATATACCATCCAACCAAGAGCGAATACACTTTCTTCTCAGCAGCACATGGATCCTTCTCTAAAATAGACCATATATTATGCCACAAAGCTAATGTTAGCAAATACAAGAAGATAGAGACACTACCTTGTATTCTATCAGATCATAATTGATTGAAGTTAGAAATAAATGAAAGAGTAAAAAACAGAAGCTACTCCAACACCTGGAGATTAAACAATATGCTATTACATGATGAATGGATAACAGAAGATATTAAGAAGGAAATTAAAAAATTCTTAGAGGTAAATGAGAACAAAAGAAACATCATATCAAAATCTTTGGAACACTATGAAAGCGGTACTTAGAGGAAAATTTATTTCATGGAGCGCATTCAATAAAAGAAGTAAAAATCAACAAATAAACAACCTAACACTACAGCTCAAAGCCCTAGAAAAAGAAGAACAGACCAACACCAAAAGTAGTAGAAGACAGGAAATAGTTAAACTCAGAGCTGAAATCAACGAAATTGAAACAAAAGAAGCAATACAAAAAATCGACAAAATAAATAGTTGGTTCTTTGAAAAAATAAACAAAATTGATAAACCCTTAGCCACTCTACCAAAGAGAAGACGAGAGAAAACCCAAATCACTAAAATTCGGAATGAACAAGGAAATATCACAACAGACACGACTGAAATACAAAACATAATTAGTAGCTATTTTGAAAATCTATATTCCAACAAAATAGAAAATTTCGAAGACATCAACAGGTTTCTAGAGACATATGAATTGCCTAAATTGAACGAGGAAGACATACACAATTTAAATAGAACAATTTCAAGTAATGAAGTAGAAGAGGTCATCAAAAGCCTACCAACAAAGAAAAGTCCAGGACCAGATGGGTTCTCAGCCGAGTTCTACAAAACCTTTAAAGAAGAGCTAATTCCAATACTTCTCAAAGTATTCCATGAAATAGAAGAGGAGGGTACCCTCCCAAACTCATTCTATGAAACCAATATTACCCTGATACCCAAGCCAGACAGAGACAAATCGAGGAAAGAAAATTTCAGACCGATATCATTAATGAACATTGACGCAAAAATTCTCAATAGAATTTTAGCAAATCGCATACAAAAATATATTAAAAAGATAGTGCACCATGATCAAGTGGGTTTCATCCCAGGGATGCAAGGTTGGTTCAACATCAGGAAATCAATAAATGTAATTCACCATATCAATAGACTTAAAGTCAAGAATCACATGATTATTTCAATAGATGCAGAAAAAGCATTTGATAAAATACAACACCCCTTCATGCTCAAAACACTAGAAAAAATAGGGATAGTGGGAACATTCCTTAACATTGTAAAGGCCATCTATGCTAAGCCCATGGCTAATATCATTCTAAACGATGAAAAACTGAAAGCATTCCCCCTAAAAACTGGAACAAGACAGGGATGTCCTCTTTCACCACTCCTATTCAATATCGTTCTTGAGACTCTAGCCAGAGCAATTAGACAGACCAAGGAAATTAAAGGAATACGAATAGGAAAAGAAGAACTCAAACTATCCCTATTTGCGGATGATATGATTATATACTTAGAGGAACCAGAAAATTCCACCAGAAAACTGTTAGAACTCATAAGTGAATTCAGTAAAGTGGCAGGTTACAAGATCAATGCTCATAAATCCAATGCATTTTTATACATAAGTGATGAATCCTCAGAAAGAGAAATTATGAAAACTACCCCATTCACGATAGCATCGAAAAAAATAAAATACTTGGGAATCAATCTCACAAAAGAGGTGAAAGACCTCTACAATGAGAACTACAGAACACGAAAGAAAGATATTAAAGAAAACCTTAGAAGATGGAAAGATCTCCCATGTTCTTGGATAGGAAGAATTAATATTGTCAAAATGGCCATACTACCAAAAGTGCTGTACAGATTCAATGCAATCCCAATTAAAATCCCAATGACGTACTTACAGAAATAGAGCAAGCAATCATGAAATTCATTTGGAAGAATAAGAAACCCAGAGTAGCTAAAGCAATCCTTCGCAGGAAAAATGAAGCAGGGGGTATCGCAATACCCGAACTTCAACTTTATTACAAAGCAATAGTAACAAAGACGGCATGGTACTGGTACCAAAATAGACAGGTAGATCAATGGTACAGAATAGAGGACACGGACACAAACCCAAATAAATACAACTTTCTAATACTAGACAAAGGCACCAAAAATATGCAATGGAGAAAAGATAGCCTCTTCAACAAATGGTGCTGGGAGAATTGGAAATCCATATGCAACAGAATGAAACTAAACCCATATCTCTCACCCTGCACAAAACTCAACTCAAAATGGATTAAGGACCTTGGAATCAGACCAGAGACTCTGCAGATTATAGAAGAAAAAGTAGGTCCCGATCTTCAACATGTCGGCCTAGGACCAGACTTCCTCAACAGGACTCCCATAGCACAAGAAATAAAAGCAAGAATCAATAACTGGGATAGATTCAAACTAAAAAGCTTTCTCTCAGCAAAGGAAACTATCAGTAATGTGAAGAAAGAGCCTACAGAGTGGGAGAATATCTTTGCCAATCATACTTCAGATAGAGCACTAATCTCCAGAATCTATAAAGAACTCAAAAAACTCTACACCAACAATACAAATAATCCAATCGACAAATGGGCTAAGGAAATGAACAGACACTTCACAGAAGAAGATGTACAAGCAATCAATAAACATATGAAAAAATGTTCAACATCTCTAGTAATAAGAGAAATGCAAATCAAAACCACCCTAAGATTCCATCTCACCCCAATTAGAATGGCGATTATCAAGAATACGAGCAACAATAGGTGTTGGCGAGGATGTGGGGAGAAAGGTACACTCATACATTGCTGGTGGGGCTGCAAATTAGTGCAGCCACTCTGGAAAGCAGTGTGGAGATTCCTTAGAAAACTTGGAATGTACCCTCCATTTGACCCAGCTATCCCACTCCTTGGCCTATACCCAAAGGACTTAAAATCAGCATACTACAGAGATACAGCCACATCAATGTTCATAGCTGCTCAATTCACAATAGCCAGACTGTGGAACCAACCTAGATGCCCTTCAATTGTTGAGTGGCTAAAGAAACTGTGGTATATATATATACAATGGAATATTACTCAGCCATAAAGAATGACAAAATTATGGCATTTGCAGGCAAATGGATGAAATTGGAGAATATCATGCTAAGTGAGATAAGCCAATCTCAAAAAGCCAAAGGACGAATGATTTCGCTAATAAGTGGAGGATGACACATAATGGGGGGGAGGGAAGGGTTAATGTTAGGGTTAGGGTTAGAGTTAGGGTTAGGGAGGGGGGCAAGTATGGAGGAAGAAAGTACTGTATAGAGGGTAAAGAGGGGTGGGAGGGGTGGGGGGAAGGGAAAAAATAACAGAATGAATCAAACAACATTACTGTATGTAAATTTATGATTACACAAATGGTATGCCTTTACGCCATGTACAAACAGAGAAACAACATGTATCCCATTTGTTTACAATAAAAAAAAAAAGTTCAACATCTCTAGTAATAAGAGAAATGCAAATCAAAACTACCCAAAGATTCCATCTCAACCCAATTAGAATGGCGATTATCAAGAATACAAGCAACAATAGGTGTTGGCAAAGATGTGGGGAAAAAAGTACACTCATACATTGCTGGCAGGGCTGCAAATTAGTGCAGCCACTCTGGAAAGCAGTATGGGGATTCCTTAGAAAATTTGGAATGGACCCACCATTTGACCCAATTATCCCACTCCTTGGCCTATACCCAAAGAACATAAAATCAGCATACTACAGTGATGCAGCCACATCAGTGTTCATAGCTGCTCAAAACATTGTGGAACCAACCTAGATACCCTTCAATTGATGAATGGATAAAGAAACTGTGGTATATATACACAATGGAATATTCATCAGCCATAAATAAGAATAAAATTATGGCATTTGCAGGTAAATGGATGCAGTTAGAGAATATCATGCTAAGTGAGATAAAAACCAATGACTGAATGATCTCTCTGATAAGTGGATGATGATACATAAGGGGGGTGGGAGGGAGGCAAGAATGGAGGAAGGAAGGATTGTATAGAGGAAAAAGAGGGGTTTGAGGGGGTTGGGGGAAGGAAAAATAATAGAATGAGACAAACATCATTACCCTATGTACATGCATTATTACACAAATTGTGCAACTCTACTTCATGTACAACCAGAGAAACAACAGTTGTACCCCATTTGTATACAATGAATCAAGATAAATTTTTTTTAAAAAATTTTAAATTATCACACCCTATAGGGCCTTGTATGTTTAGGACTTGTACTAAAGAAAAATGCTGAAAATACTTTAAGAAGGGAATATGATCATACTTAGTTTTCTGACTGCTTTCTCTGGAAGAATTACAGAAGTTAGATTGTAGGTTAGTGAATACATCTTGTACAAAAGCAGAGAAACTGAGAAAAACAATAGAAAATTATTTGAGCTATCTTTAGGATGCAGTTTCTACTGGCTTGGTGCCTGACTGAGCTCGGAAGATCACAGTGATGTCTCACAATGAATCACAAGTTTCTACCTTTGACAACAATAATGGTGTCATTAATAAAGTTTGGGCTCAGAGAAGGAAGAAATTATCTGAACATCATCTCCAGATCTCTGGACTATTCCAGGTGGCAATAGAGTAAATGAGTTTGGAACTCAGAAGTGAGTTGAGAGAGAGGGAAAAATATTTGAGGATTGTTAGCACAGAGTAGAGATTGAAATTTGCAAATGATGTAAGTTTGTTAGCATAAAGTGTAAGGAAATCTGTAAATAAATGAACTGCAATAATGGAGTAAATGCAGGTCAGAAACCAGGAAGAGCAACTGTTAAGACGTCATGTAGTGTCTCCTGGGTACCCTGAACGTATCTTCACATCCTCAGACCCAGCATAGTAAGTGGAACACGGCAGAATCTTCTTGGCTATAAACTCCTAGAGAACATAAACTATGCATTATGTTTTGCCTTATTCCTAAGAGACTAAGTGTCTAGTTCTCAGTTAATATTAAATAAATGAATTAAAGAGACAGGGAAAGATGAAGGGAGGAAGACAGCAGGGAAAGGTGGAGAGAAAGAGATCGTGGGGGTTGGGAAGGTGTTATATGCTAAAAAAAAAAATCAAGCAGGGGGAAAGAGATTTTATTTGGAATGAAAAGTGGGATAGAAAAATTATAAATTTATGGGGCACAAGTCTGCACCGAGAAGAATAAATGACTGAATGAACAAATGAGGGGAAAAAGACTAATTACCCTTACAGAAATATTCCAAATAATATATAAAAATTCTCCTCTTCTCTTGAATGTAAGCTGAATTTAATCACTTACTTTCAAATAACAGAAATTAGAAGGGGTGATTGGAAGAGTGACTTCATAGTAGCAATGGCAATGAGCAGTGTTCCTATCAGAGGTGACAGGTGGTGCACAGACCTCAAATCCCTCTGATGTGAGGTGCTGAGAAGGGCAGCTCACCTCCAGGGTCCTCCTCCCCAGACCCATTGACTCTGGTCTAAACCCAAATGAAGGGGCATTCTACAAAATAACTAACCAACACTACTCAAAACCATTAAGGCCATGAAAAACAAAGATGGAGAATCAACACATGTCAGGGAAGATAAAGGAGACAAGGTGGCTAAATGCAATGTGGTGTCTTAAATTGGATCCTGGGGCAGAAAAAGGACATTAGTATAAAACAAGGAAAATCCAAATAGTCTTGAGTTCAGTAAATAACAATGTACCAGTGTTGACTTCAGAATTATGACAAATATATCAAAAGATGTAACCATTACAGGAATAATATTCATAATGAGTAAAGAGTTGTGTTGCTATAACAAATTGCCACAAAATAACAGGATATTCTCTCACAGTTCTAGAGGCCAGAAGTCAGAAATCAAGGCCTTTGAAGCACTCCTGAATCAACTGCCTCTCTGTGGTAGTTCCCAGGGAGAACTGTTCCACAGGCCTGTCTTTACTTGACTGCTGGCAATCTTTGATGTTTTCTAGTTTACAGCTACTTCACTTGGTCACCGCCACCTTTCTGTCTCCCCCTTTTGCATTCTATCTCAAATAAAGACCCTGGTCATCGTTTAGGGCCCACCCTGAATCCAGAATGCTCTCATCTCAAAATCTTTAATTACATATTTAAAGACCGGGCACTGTGGCACATACCTGTAATCCCAGCAGCTTGGGAGTTTGAGGCAGGAGGACCCTGAGTTCAAAGCCAGCCTCAGCAAAAGCAAAGTGCTAAGCAACTCAGTAAGACCCTGTCTCTAAGTAAAATACAAAATAGGGCTGGGGATGTGGCTAAAAAAAGACCTTGTTTTTAAGCAGAAATTACATTCATAGGTACCGGGGTTAGGACTTAGGACATATTTTTGGAATTACTATTCAAACCATCACCTGAGTATATGGGAACTCTGCATAATCTTTCCAAGTTCTCTGTAACTAAAAAGCTATTTTACATAAAAAAAAGTTTATTTATAAATGAGAGGAGACACACACTTGTTCAGTAGAATCAGTACAATGGAGGTATAAAATTAGATAATAAAAAGATACTTCCTCATTGACAAAAGGAAGAAGGGAATAAAGAATTTAATATCAACACATACAGTCATGTAGGCAAGATGTTACAATTGTTCATAGCAGAACAATCCCATTCTCTCTGAATATGAGGCAGGTCAAAGGTTTAAAAACAAAAATTTATAAAAACAAAAAAAAAGAGTTGGGAAATACATTAAGATATCTGAGGAGAGCTATGTAGTTTAAAAAGTGAGTGGGAAAGAATGATCCTCAGAAACAGAATCACATGGCCTAGAGGTCCAGGCAAGATCCTAATGGTGAGTGAGAAATGATCCTGTCATGGACCCTAACTGCCTTCAGCAGTTTAAACTCAATAGCAGAAATGGTGGGAGTTGGGGGTGGTAATTGATTGGTCCAAGAAGGGAACTGACCAATGCATATGGTAACAGATTAACATGCTGGTGAGAAATAACTGAAAAGTTTGACCTTGAGATCCAGGTAAGGAGGAAGAAAAAGTGAGCAGAGGAGACAATCACCGTTAGCGTAGACCTGTTCAAACTTGACTGTGCATATAGAACAGATTAGGTGAGGGGACAGAGGATTCCACGTTTCCAACAAGCTCTCAAGTGACATCAATACCCTTGATGCTGGTCCACAGAACCCATGTAAGTTGCAAGAGGTTAGAGAATAGAGATCTCAAAGAAGTCAAAATGTAATATAAGGGCACAGAATTATAGAAAGAAATGAAGCCATGGGAATTGCAGAATCCAGATTTCCAAAATAGATTAGTATGACAAGGTTCAGGGAGGAACCCTAGTGAAGAGCAGCTGAAGTCAAGTGACGGGAGAACATGAAGAGAGGCTAGGGGATTCAATGGGCTGCTCCTTGTAGACATTTAAGTCACCCAGGATGGAAACAGAGGAAAACTGTTAAGTATTAAACTCTTTAATGCATCTGGAAAAAAAAGACCTAGACACTACTGAAGGATCATATGATCTGGGAAAAGGTAGATTTATGTTCAAGTTTTGGAAGAAAAACTACTGTAAAAAAGAAATGGGTACCTGGAGTACATGATTGACATCAGAGACACAGGGAGGTGGAAGAATGAGCAGTTTTGAGGGAAGCTTTTCAAATAAGCCATCTAGCAACCTGACTTCACTAATATATTACAGTTAAATAAGAAGGTAGTAGGCAAAATCAATCAAAAGGTTTAAGGTTATAAGAAAAACCGATTGTACAATATGAAAGTTTTAAAATAAGTCAACAAAGAATGGTTGGGGTCAGACAATGAGACTAAGAGAAACTGTCTATGACTCTGGCCCTGCAGATGAAGACAGGCAAAGCCAGAAAGAAAGAGAAAGAGGGTTGAGAGCTGGGAGGGCCAAAATAAAATCCACAATTTCTAATTCTATACATGTATGTAAACTAGAAACAGCAAGAGCAGTTCTTTGATTGACAATCTTTCAGTTCTAAGAAAGATGAGATCTGTTTAGTGGCAATGGATTGAGGACTTTGCAGTAGTATGATTATCAGATTTATTTTGAATTCCGATATACAAAAAAGCAGCTTTTTTACCTCCTACTGTCAATTCTTGTGGTTAACTGAGCTTATCATAGGCGTGGGGGGATGTAGCTTGGGGCCGTGCAGCGGCTGACAGGAGCTCCAACACTGGATGTAATCCAGGAGGGCGGATTAGAGATGAGACCTTTGAAGCACTCCTGCATTCTAATTAGCTGATAGTCATGAAAGATGTAAGCTTCAGACATTGACATTGTCACTTCAGGCAAGGACAAAAGTCATCTAATTTATATTAATATGAGAAAAGTTTAAATCTGCCCGTTTAATAGGGGAGAGTTTAGGCAAACTTTCATTAGGCTCTCTGGCTGATAAATGAAATGATGCAAGACTGTAAAAGACACATCATTTATTCTGTAAATTAATAGAGACTGAAAATCATTTTATGGTAAATCACCCCTTTTATCAGCAAAAATATCTCTGAACTGGAACAAAAATGGGAATATTTTATTATCATCCTAAAAATCTTACTCTTGTCATTTTTTAAAACCATTTACATTATTGTCTATGCCATGAATTAACACTAGAAGAAAATACCTTCATGAAGAGTTGTGAAATCTGGAGATATAAGTGAAGATAATTACATCCCTAAAATATTCATTTATTTCCAATGTTTTACTCTAATTAGTAAATGTTATCATAATATAGCATTATAAGTATTTATTTTTACTATCACATATATAATATAAATATATATTTTTACTTTAATATATTACAATACCTGTATTTTTATAGTTTTAAAATCTTCAATTTAATCCCCTTTAATTTTATCACACTCTTGCCTACAGTGATTTAAAGACTTAAGATCAAGACATGTTTAATCAAGATGTATTTTATAGCCTTTTTCTATTTAAATCATTGGGGTTTTGTCATATGCATGGATTATAATACAGTGTTGCAAAAAGGCTTCTAGAGAATTTAGAATACATTTACATTCCCTAGAATTTCATTGATTAATCTGGGTAAAAGGCAAATCAATAATCCTTACCTCTTCTAAAAAGAACTAAGTCACAATTTGTTTCCAAACCATGTTGTTCCTAGACATGAACTTATTTATTTAACACAAAGTCATTGGCCTTTACTGTGTACCAGAACATATGCTAAGTATTGATTTTTTAAAAAGTATAAAACATGATTCCTATTCTTCAGAATTTTATGACACATGAAAAACAGAACATACATGAATTATAAAGATAATTGACCATTAAGGCAGAACATAATTAAATAGATACATTAATCTAATTTGTATCACTAAACATTCAGACTTCGTTTTCCTAAAATAATTTATCTCTAGAATCACTACCAAATACATTGCTTTCAGAAAATCTGGATTCATTCCAGAATGAATTGTTAAGGCCTGCCATTGTTTTGTCAATGTCTTACTTGGTCTTCCGTCATTTCTTTCAGACTCTGGCACATGATAGGGACTCAACAAATGACTGTGAATAAATGAGTGAGTCAAGGAATGCTGAGAAAAAATGTAAAATGTACAGTCTTTCTCAGATCTTTCTTTTTCATCCAAAAGCATGAGCCCTTTTAGTTTAAATAAAGATGAAATAAAACTCAAGTTTCATCAGTGTTTCTTAAAGCAGGGACAAATCCATATCCAACTAAAGTATCCTGGTAAATTTCTTTCAAAAGCAATAACACTCTCCATTTATTATTTGTTTCATCCATACAAATATCTCTAGAGTGATGTTAGTACACTTTTCTCAGTAATGTTTTCTTGGATGTATGCCTTCCTTACATTTTTCATTTATCTAATTTTTAACAGTAATGTTTTCCAAAACCTGAGGCATACTTGTAGTGTCCAATATCAACTGATGAGGGACACTTGCTGCAATATTTCCCTCCTCTAGGCCAGACTTGCTCTTTAATCTCTTCCCATTCTCAGAGGACACTGCTCTCTTCCCTGACAATCTCCTTCAAATGATAATAACTGTTTATCAGTCCAGTCCTCACTACAAAAATCCAGTTCTCTTAATGATATTGCTGCCAATTTAGTATTATTATCTTTAATTCTTTTTTCCATTTTATTCAACATGACCTTTAATAATCCTGATTCTGTGTGGTAATGAGGATAAGCTATAAAAATTAAATAATGAAAACTATTTGATGGTCCTATTGAGTGCTATTTTTACTTGCTGTTTTCTCCCCTCTACTTGTTCTTGGTGAAAAGCCTGGGTAACTGCTATTTCCATGCCTGCCAGACTACAAAAGTAAATTTCAAGGAACAACTGAAATAAGGTAACAAAAGGCATAATACATATTAATAAACCTGAAAAATATTCAAGCAACAGCCTATTATTCTTTACATCAAAAGAAAACACAGAAACTGAGCCTCAGAAGCGAAAATGAAGTGGGAAAAAATGATAACAACATAAGAACTTGGAAATTAGATGAAACGTCAGACGACTGAAAAGGGTTCAAGAAAAGAACTCAAAATATCCAGGAAGGAAGTAAAGGAAATTAGTATGACAAGAATTATAAATATGCTGTGGTACTCAGTAGTTGGTAACTATACTCACACAGAATTAACATCATTTTATAATAAGTTCTTTATTTTTAAAACAGTAATTTCTTTAGGCTTCTATCCTTCATTTAAATGCATGAAGAGCTTCTAATGTGAATTAACTTAATAACCAGTTATTCATGCAGTCATTCATCAGAAATAAAACATCCTAATTGGTAAAAAAAAATGCAAGTGACTTCTAGAGAATTTCATTCCTTGATGACCCCAATGGATAATAATCTCTAAAAGGAAAAAAAATGATGATCAAATATGGTTTATCATGGGATTTTATAATGTTCCAGTTTCCTTCTCATTATGTTTCAACTATTTTATATTTTTTATCATTACTTCAGATTTCAAGCAAGATGTAAAGAATGAGTCATATGTAAAATATTATCAAAAAGGGTGAACAAGGTACTACACAACTTGCCATTGGTGTATTGTCTACATAACCCTAAAAGCTGCATAGAGAGTAAACTGCATGAGGCACATCATGCCTAGATTTATTCTGTATTCCCACCACCAGCTACAGAGGACAGTGCCTGACTCAGAGAATTATAAGATTGCAACTTAGTATTGAAATGCTTTCAGTAAGTCATTCATAAAACAAGTTCACTAATTCCTGTGTGTCCTCAAAGGCATCTTTTGTATTTTTCATAATTCATTATTAAGTATTTAAATAAAATTTTATAGTCCATTCATATATAATGATATGACCATTGAGAAAAGAATTTCCCATAGATTAAGAATTGGTGAAAAGAATCAATTTAATAGAAGACGAGTTAGACCTTTAAAAGGCACAAAAACATGTGATTTGCCAATTTAGTTAAAGACCAGTCAGGTTACCTAAACAACACCAAGAGAGAAAAAAAATACAGTTCCAGGGGCACCTGGGTATTCCTGGCTGTATTCAGGTATCCTTGGTATTTTGATTTTGTGAACAAGACTAATTCCAGATTCCAAAGGCTGGCAGACAGATATGAATATACATCCAATAACCATGATGGTTTTAAATGCTGGGAAGCAGGGATGGGAATGGTCATGAGCCAATGAAAGGAACTGAGCCTTTGGGTAGAAAGCATCAGGGTTAAAAAATCAACAAGGGCTGGGAGAAGATAGGGTGCTAGGCCATTTTTGTCCTTGCTCCAAGATGCTGGGCTTTGTTCTTAGAAGATTTTAAAGAACTTTTGAAAACTCCTGCTACTTCCCTCTCCAGGGACAAACAGATATTTATTTAAGGGTGTGATACACTAAACTTTTTCATCAACTCACAAAATGTGAACCCTTCCCATAGAGCAAAACAGCACACTCCTATTGTCTTTCATTTCCAAGTGCCAGAGGGGAATTGCTTTTAATAAATACTTTTACACTGCACTTCAGTCGAATTGCTATCGTGTGAAAACAGGCCTGAGGAGAATAACACATTGCCAAATTTCCTCCAGCGAGTGCAAAATAATACTGTAGGTTCTGGCAGAGAAATAAAGTGGAAATCTGATTACTTTGTTTTATTCTATGTGGAGATAATGCGTGAGCACATTTAAATACATAATTCAACATATTTCAGCTATGGCCCTAGATGATGATTTAATGTCAGCCTTACACTAACCTTGTAACATGAGAGTTGCATTTAGAGCTAACAACTAAAAAGAAAGTTGATGAAATTACACTTTATTTTATTTTCTGCCGAGCTAAGCAGACCTGTTTATTTCATTCCTAATGCCAGCTACTACCATAAATTTAAGGAAACTAACCCTACCCAGAGAAGGCCATACATATTAATAAAGCTGAAAGAACTGTCTGCTTACCATATTGGGATACATTCAACCAAGGAATGAAAAATAAATAAAATGTGGAGATCATTTTCATGGGTCAAATTATGGTAAGTGATTTAAGGTCCAAATAGATTTGCAGTAACTTAACATTTAATTATATAAAATCTAAAATTGTATTAGATATATGTAAATAGCAACTTGTGAAGAAATATCAAATGGTTTTAGGAAATTGCAGTGCAGAGGATATTTTGCATAAATGGTTAAAGAGTTTAGGAGGTCACTGGTAAGATATAAGTTACAGAATATTAATACAGAATATTAATATTCTTCAGTAATATTATAGAAGAGTAGAATAACTTACACTAGGAAACAGTTTTAATGGTAATAACTTTGATGATAATTTTTTAAATTGGTTCCTTCAATTTTATGTATCTGAGTTATTTCTTTGGCAACAAGCATAGGCTAGCCCAGAAAGTTCTTGAGACATCAACTATTTTTAATCCCAACACTAATAATCAGGCCACAGACACAGTAAGATGCAGCCTTATTAGGTGGCTTCCAGAGTCCCAGGAACCAATGGGATAAAATGCTTCTTAATGCTTCATATTCACAGCTGAAAGGTAGTTTCTTCAAAAGTAAGTTTTATAACTGTTACTTTTATGACTTATGGCCTAGAAGACAATTGTCTTTCCTCCCAAAACAAAGGAGAAAAATAAAGATTGAAATGTTAGGGGGTCCACATAGTCCAGCTATTTTTACTTCTTTCCCCAAGTGATATTTTTGCATGGAAATTTGTAAACAAAGATATTAATTAGGAATTGATGTAACAATATGGAAAATAAATCCAATTTTCCTAGATTCCCTAATGGGTTCTGAATAAGAGGGTACATTTGCATTCTGTCAAGTTTCTGCTTTATTCTTAGGACAGAGAAAATAGAGGTTGTCTTAAAACGAGTTATCTTTGACATCATCAGCTTCTAAGTACCAAGACCTTTCTTTTGTTGATCACAATTGTTCCTTAGGCTTGGTAGTATCAATTTTAACAGTGTTCTCCTGTTTCTGTTTAATAAATAAATTAGAGCCTTCCTTGTTCCAAAAGAAAAGCATTTGAATCACCATCTCTAGCACCATATTGGCCATAGGGTTCCATTTGAATTCACTTAATTCAATTTGTAATCTACAAGTCTGATTGCCTTAATCTCTAGTGTTGCCACTGTTTCTACTTTTCAGCTATCACTACTTTCCCTGTTGCTTCTACTGCTGTCTACTCATAATGACACAAACTATATTGAATCTCACAAGGAACATGGAAATGCCCGTGCCTGGCTGGGAAATTCTATGATTATTTAACCTGCTACACGTTGAGCCCTGACTGGTTTGGCTTCCACTGAGATCAGGGGACTTCACAATACAAGGTAGGCCACACATACCTCTTTCTTGACTTACATTCTCACATAGAGAACCAAGGTCTAAGAGGCCAACATCTCTTTTCAGTCCTTTTAGTATGATGGGTATGTCCCCGAAGAATCATAAATAAAGGTCATTGTTCTCTCTAGTCACTTCCACCCTTCTCTGGAGGACTTTGGCTTTATAATTAATGACCTCAGCAGTCTTATTTTCTTGATGGCCTCTGTCTATTTACAGAATTTTCACACTACACACTCTGGACCCATCCTGTGGCCTTTCTCTCTGGATCCTCACATTTTATGGTTCTTTTAACTCTCTGATCTCTCATAAGAAGCAAAACATTTTGAAATTTGAAACTTAAAAGTTTTCCTAACTTGCAAAAACTGCAATTCCTAACACACAACCACTGCCATATTATTTCAGACCTCCTCTCAGTATTTTGAACCTACTCTTCTTTTATAAGGATCTGCGACCACTATGGATGGTAGCAGACAAAATGCTTAAATCCAATGGCTTCATTTCCCACACCCTTGAAAACTGCCATTTTATTTTTGCATAGTATGTTAGTCTGTTTTTTCTATAACAAAATTTGTGAGATTAGGTAATTTGTGAAGAATAGAAATTTATTTGGCTCATGATTTTAAAGGCCGTGGAGTCCCAGAGAATGTCGCTCACATCTGGTAAAGGCCTTCTAGCTGCATGGTAACATGGTGAAGGGCACCACATGGTGAGACAGGGCAAGTGTCCCAGCTCAGTCTCTCTTCCTCTTCTTATAAAGACACTAATGACATCACTGGGACTTCATTAGCATGACCTCATCCAATCCTAATTACCTCCCAAAGGCCCCACCTCCAAAGACCATTAGCATATGAATTTGAGGGTTAAGTTTCCAATATGTGAATTTAGGGAGGACACATTGAAACCACAGTATCTGGTATTTTTGCATTCCCTACTGTCCCCTCAAATCTGTGAATATGTTATTCTAGAATCTTACCAGTGACCTGTCTCAAACCACTAGAGTCCATCTGGACTCAGGAACATCCCTTATCTCCAAGAATTGAGAATAGTGAAAGAAATGGTTAAAAGTCAGATCAGTTAACAGGAAGAAATGCAGCTAGACAATAAGCATAGGAAAGGATGTTCAATGCCTTTTATAGTAGGATGTGCATTTAAAATATAAGATTAATTTTAAGATTAAAATATTCAATGGTAGTCACTTCCATTTACACTTGCTAGAAGAACTGGTAAAAACTTTTAAGAAGATGATGTGGAGACTCGCGCGTTAGGAGGCTCGGGTCGGTGTGGTGTGCTGTCTTCTAGCTCGCGTCAGGGACCTGCCGGGCTCAGGGCCACCATGGCATCAGAGGAAGGCAAACTTTTCATGGGAGGGCTCAGTTTTGACACCAACGAGCAGTCCCTGGAGCAGGTCTTCTCAAAATACGGACAGATCTCCGAAGTGGTGGTGGTGAAAGGCAGGGAGACCCAGCGATCATGAGGCTTTGGTTTTGTCCACGTTTGAGAACATCAATGATGCCAAGGATGGCCATGAATGGGAAATCTGTGGATGGGCGACAGATTCGAGTTGACCAGGCTGGCAAGTCATCTGACAACCGATCCCGAGGGTACCGAGGTGGCTCTACTGGAGGCCAGGGCTTCTATCATGGAGGCCGGGGCAGGGCGGGGCATGGGTTCTCCAGAGGGGGAGGGGACCGAGACTATGGGGGTGGCAGGTTCGAGTCCCGGAGTGGGGGCTATGGAGGCTCCAGAGACTACACAGCAGTCAGAGTCAGGGTGGTGGCTACGGTGACCAGAGCTCAGGCGGGTCCTACAGAGACAGCTATGACAGTTATGCTACACACAAGGAGTAAAAATTCTTCCTGCTCAAGATCGTCCTTCCAATGACTGTGTATTTAAAGCTTTTGGGAGCTTCGCTGAACCGTTAATGTGTAGTGAACACACCTCCTTGTATGCCCACTTTTGTACTCATTTCAGTTCTGATCTTGTCAACCCAATCTGACTGCTTCTGACCCCCAAGATGACCTCATCACTAGACCTACCTTTTTAAGGAAGCACTGTCTGTTTTTAAAGGTTTTAAAAACGTTTTGAAAAGTACTTCAGATTTTATTTTTTACCATGAACCATGGGTTTCTAAAAACCTCTTGTTGGGGGTTGTGTGGTTTTTGTTTTTGCAGTGCTGGGGTTGGAACCCAGGACCTCATGCATGCAAGGCAAGTGCTCTACCACTGAGCCACACCCCAGCCCTGCTGTGTGGGTTGTTGGTTACTGGAATTTTTTGGTTCTGGATTTTTTTGTTGTTGTTGTTGTGTTGCTTTTTTTGTTTCTCTTTTTAATGGGGGTCACCCAGCAAAGCTGGAGGCCCCATCACTTCTCTGGGATCACATGAACTCTGAATCCGCTCTGTCAGAAGCTCAGTAAGCTGTGGTTTTTTCCAACTCTGTGTAATGTTTCTGAGTGTAGCGTGATAGGACAGCTGCCCTGGAGCCACCTGCACATCCATCTGTGCTGTGTGTGCTACACAGTAGATGTGCAGAAGTCCCTGGAGAGGTTCTTGAAGATGTTATTTATATTGTCCTTTTTTACTGGAAGACATATGCATACTCCATTGATGTTGTATTTGCAGCAGCTAAGGAACTCTTGTACGCAGTTTTCTTTGGCTTTACGAAGCCGATGAAAAGACTGTGTGAAACAAGAAAAAGAAAAAAAAAAAGATGATGTGGAAATAATTGTCCTTATAAATTGTGATGATGCTGTGCTTCAATTTATTCAACTAAAAATGGGGCGAATAATGATCTGCTTATAGTGTGTGGTAAAAAAAAATTCAATATTTTCAAAGTAATTAGAATTGTGTCCAACACCAAAGCAAAAGCTCTACATAAGTACTAGCAATCATTACTATTACTAATATTTAAAATAAGCAGAACTTCAAATTAACAACTTCATTTACAGAAATTTATCCTAGAAATAGATGAGTGGATCAAATAGCATAACTTCTGAGGTTACTCTTCAACCCTGGTGCCTTGTTGCCTGTGTATAGGTATTGGCTTTTGCCCCTGTCTGTGCTAGGGCAAGCCAGGCTGCAGCAGAGAGCTTTAATGATATCCTTAGAGTGTTTTCCTGGCAGATGTGGATTCCAGCATATCATGAAGCTGAGGATTCAGGACCTCTCACTTGCATGGGCTCTTTGCTGAGTCTTCCAGGAAGATTTTTGGTGGAAAGGGAGAATAAAATTCAACTAGGAAGCATTTCTACATAAGCATTTTTTATACATTTCCTAAATAGAACTGGAGGCCCCACTCTTGGCCTGTTAACAGCTCTCATGCTGCATGCTCCATGACCTCTTCGGTGTGCTCACGTGGAGATAGTAAGCTTTTTTAATGCCTCACCACTGACATGTTTTTTCTATTGTGGTGAAATGCACATAACACAAAATTTGCCATCTTAACCATTTTTAAGTGTATAGTTAGTTCAATACTGTTAAATACAATTCACACTTCTGCATTCTTTTTTCTTACAAGGGACTTCTAAATCGCATAAGCTTCTAGACTCGCAGAGTAAAAATTTACTTCTGCCAATAAAAACATTCACAAAAGTATAAAGGATATCATTAAAGGTTTTCCACTGTAGTATAGCTTATACTAGCAAAAACGGGAAAAAATTAATACCTTTCATTAGGCAACAAAGCAAAATGGTTAAAGAGTCAACTATGAGAACTCAAAAATTTGCTGCTGTTTGAGGTTACACAAGTCTCTTGACTTCTCTGCTCTTAGATGTTCTTATCTGTAAGAAAGTTGGTATGAAAAGTCAAGACGTTTGATATTTTAAAATGCCTAGAATGTTGTCTGGCATATGGTAAGAGTTATTCAAATATAAAATTTAAAAAATTATCTGGAGACATTTAATAAGTCCATAAATCACATAATAGAATACTAAGCAAACTAAAAAAAGAGAAGATAAATTGGTGTTAGAAATGAATATCAGTTTTGAAAGCTATTGTATTAAAAAAAGGAATTTATGAAAAAGGAAAATACATTATGGGGTACGTGTAATATAGTATATGAGGTGGAGGACAAGAAATTGCTTTTACTACACTTCTATGTAGGATGGTTTGATTTAATCTTATTTAGAGATAATATTTGTATATAATTGGGATGAAATATATAAATGATTCATTAGAGTACACTGTTCATCCTTGTGGAAGTTAAAATATAAAGATCCCCACATTTTTTTGTGTGTCTACCTCTCGTAGAGAAAAGCAGTCTATGCCCTACCTACCAACCTTGAGCCTGGATTCTTTTATGCTTCACCAACAGAATAGGGTGAAAGCAGCACTGAATTCATTTCTAGGCTCAGGGTATAAGAAACTGGTGGTTCCTACTTTCTGCATCTGGGTACACAAGCCCACTCTTAAGAGTCAACTTCTGCTCAAAAGAAGCCTAGACCATGGGAAGAGGCCATTTATACGTGTCTTGGTTGAGAACTGCAAATGCAGCCCAGTGAATAACAGTATCAACCCACAGACCTGTGAGTTAATACACCTTGTGTTGATGTCAGCTCCAGTGGTCCAGTCTCTCCTTGTGGAGCAGAGAAGCCACTGACACCATGCTGTACTCAGATTCCTGATCCCAGAGGTGATGAGCACTAGAAATTGGTTATTGGATGCCATATGATCTGTGCTGGTTGTTACACAGTAGACAGATAGCTGGAGTATTATGTATATATGTTTCCCATGATCCGATTATTCTTCATGCCCTAAACCAATGATCAGACTTTTTTTTTTTTTTGGGGGGGGAGGATGAAGACAATACTGGGGATTGAGCCCAGGCCTTCATGCATGCTAGGCAAGTGTTCCACCATGGAGCTACAGCCCCAACCGTATCTTCATCGCAGACTACATACTTAGCAGGACTACATTCTTCCAGCTAATGACTACTCCACAGTGTGAAAATGAAAATGAAGTCAATGAGGACTACAGCTCTAAGCTGAGTGAGTTCTGTGCTTTTCAGTTTGCTATAATTAGTATCTGTACTAGCAAACAAATTAAATTAAATGTAACTGAAGGTGAAAGTTTGTTAGTGACAGTGCTAGACCTGCCAGAAAGGGGAAAGTGCTCATTGTGGCTTAAAATGCAGGTTTGAGGTTGTCAAAAGTTTTTGAGGGAATTGTAAAAGAGAACAAGGAAGGTATCACTGAGTAATTGAGAACTAATGGCATGTTTTGATATTATGAGGACACATTAAACAACCTGCAATGGAAGACACCTAAACCAGAGGCATTGACATCACTCTGAGAGATTAAATGAACATAGAAAACAGCATGTGAATTGGGCAGGTGGTGGGCACACTTGTGGATGACACTGCATGCTGTTTGTGTTAATGCACACAGAAGTCCCCCTTCCAGGAACACTTGTCCCTGTCAAGCAGAGTATAGGTCTGTGATGTGTATATGTTTTCCCACATACACTTTTCTGTGCATCAGAAATGCCTGGAAGCATGTGTAATTGTTAATAATGGCTCCTTCTGGGGAGTTGGGGAGAAGGATTTCGGAAGCAGATGGTCTGTGGGAAGGGTGGGGAGACTTTTCTTTTTGATTTTTCTTTTACAAGAAGAATGTATTGCTTATATAATTTAGATGTTTAAAAAAATCAATCTTAAATAAATGAGTCCAAGTAGAAGCATGGGGTTTTAACTTCCTTTCTTGGCTTTCCAGCAGATAACGCTGCAGAGGGTTTTGTCCTGGCAAGCTTTCCTCTATTCCCTTTCTGAAAATGACGGTACTGGATAGTAGGTTGTAAGTATTCATTTTCAACATGGAATAGCTATAAAATGTCAAACCCTTTCACTCTTTTCCTATATTATTCAGCTCCAAATATTTCCAGGTTCTAAAAATAAGATAAACTTCTCTCCTGAGTTTATATACCTTTGACATATTTTAAGTACATAGTAGTCATTTGTGAAGTGTGTATCTAAAGGTGGACATCAAAACTGTGCTTGTGATAATCATTTTTCTTTTTGTGCTATCTAAAAGCAATCCCAGGAAATGTTCTTTCATGATCAAAGCAAATCACCGCCTGGAAAAATGCACTATTTTCATTTAACTCTGCTACCAGCAAGTGCCAAATGCATTTGAAGACAGAATGTTTCACACTAGAGAAAGTTAAGTACAGCACTAAAAAGCAGCCATGAGATTACCAAGACAATCTACACAAAAAAACATGTGGGCAGACAGTACGTGTTTATTCAGGGCAAAATCACCATCAGTGTGCAGAGCTTAGCTTTATATATCTCACAACATGCCCCAGAGAATAACCAAGACCCAAAAAAGACAGAAGGAAAATATGCATGGCTTCCAACTGTCAAAACAGGCAGTTGGGAAACTATATTAATCGTGATTTAAAAGTCTTGTAAGAGATTCTATTTCGATGGTTTTCCATTCTCTCCCTCCCCCTCCCCAAAAGGAATATAGTTCCTATAAGAAAATAGATAATTTGCACTTAAACTAACTTCATGTGATAAAACCCTCATGGTAGACCCCTATCACAGCATTAAATCTCAGGGGGTTAAGAAGGAAAAGGCATACACAAAGATTCAGAGTGGCTTTTGTTTAGGGAAAAGGAGAATGTCAGACTCTTCCTTTCTGTTTTTTCCATTGAATTAATATCAAATTAGTTGATATAAGCAATCACACCCTTGGTTACTGGAAGACTGAAGGAGGAAAGGAAAACCATCTACTTTACAATTGTTATATGGTTGTTACTATGACCCTAAAAAGTGACCTCTCATTTGCTATAAGAAACTTGCCCCTGTTGCTATGCTGTGAGAGCAGTAATTTTGGAAGTGGAGTTGGGTAAGAAAATATTGAACTTTCTTTTATTTTATTCTAGAAATAAAAATAAATAAATAAAATCTACTAATATTTACTGTTGAATGAACCTGTTCCACCCAGGTCAGAGCCCGATACCACACATGCTAGGCACAGGAGGCTGAGGAAAGGATGGGGCTTCCCTGGTTCACCCTTTTCACTGGTTCCTTAGCTTTCAGCACATTAGAGTGAATTACAGATTGTGCATGCCTAATTAAGTAGATTTACAGATTCATTTTTCAGTGCTGGGAATCAAATTCAGGGCCTTGAACAACAGATTGTTTATATGTTAAACTAATTATTCTCAAAATTTTCAAAGGGTTTTACAGAAATCTCTGAGAAGAAATCCAAATTCAGTGAGGATGTGGGGAAAAAGGTACACTTATACATTGCTGGTGGGAATGCAAATCGGTACAACCATTATGGAAAGCAGTATGGAGATCCTCAGAAAACTTGGAATGGAACTATCATTTGACCCAGCTATCTCACTCCTCCATTTATATCCAAAGGACTTAAAATCAGCATACTATAATGGCACAGCCACATCAATGTTTATAGCAGCTCAACTCACAATAACTAAACTATGGAACTAACTTAAGTATCCTTCAACAGATGAATGGATAAATAAAATGTGGTAGGTGTACACAATGGAATATTACTCAGTCTTACAGAAAAATGAAATTATGGCATTTGCCAGTAAATGGATGGAACTGGAGACTATCATGCTAAGTGAAATTAGCCAATCCCCAAAAACCAAAAGCAAAATGTTTTCTCTTTTATGCAGATGCTAATTCATAAAGGGGGTAGGGTGGTTGGGAAGAGTAGAGTTACTTTGGACTAGGCAGAGGGTAGTGAAGGGAGGGGAGGGGTATAGGAATAGGAAAAACAGTAGAATAAATTATTATCTTATGTGCATATATGACTACATGACTAGTGTGATTCTACATTATGTACAACCAGAAGAATGAGAAGTTATACTCCATTTATGTATGATGTGTCCAAGTGCATTCTACTGTCATGTATAGCTAAGTAGAACAAATTTTTAAAAATCCAAATTGAAGAAAAAACTAATGATACAAATTCAAGTAAGAAAAAAATGGCAGAGTAAACACTTCTATTATTAGTATGAGCTTTTACCATGTCATGGATAAAGATCTAACCATAGGTGACCCTATGTTAGTCCCTCAAGTTTGAAATTTATCAAAAGGTTTCCATCTTTCTCTAGTAATCAATTTCTTCCTAATTGTATATTGTTCTCTGAGATATTAACTACCGATGGATCATGTGTGTGTACAACTTATAAATACAAATATATTTTAGGATATATGCTCATATTCTTTAATGGTAGAGGCACATATTTTAAAATACTGAGGTCATTCTTTTAGAGAACAGAATGAGGGGCAAGAGGAGAACAGTAAGAAAAAGAGCATACCAATTTTTAATTTCTAATTGATTTACTTGGAAATGCTGACCAAAGTCATTTCCTAAGGAAACACTAATTCAAGCAGATACACATTAAAAGGATGTTTTTTTTTTTTTTTTTTTTTAACTATCTTGCTTTGCTAATGCTGGCCTATCTACCTCCAGAGCCATTTTCTTGAAGTGATTAACTTTAGCAATGCATGATGACACACTAGATTCTAAGTGAGAATGCTGATTCATGTAAATAAGTGAGTAATTTCCACCTTACTTAAGTAGTTTAAATGCAAATGATCCATTTTATGTTTTGTTTCTGTGTCTTCTCTTAGGAGAAATATGCTTATTATTTCACAGTGAAAATATACAAGATTCCCTAGAATGTTAACATGTTCCAACAAGGAAAATTGCTATAAACACTGCCTCTGCTCCTTTCCCAAAGTCTCAGCTGGAAGGGGCATCAGAAATCTGCCATTTTATCCTCCTCATTTCTCACAGGGAAAACTTAAGACTTGCCAAGATGAAATAATGTCAGCAGACTACATAAAGCAAGCACCAAGCTTCCTGACTGGTGGACCAATCATTTTTCAACTTAAGGGGACTCAAGCCAAAGTATCATGATGTCCTTAGCTAGGAGTTTGCTCCAACAGTTAATTTAAGTACAATTGCTTTTCCTAAAAGGACTGCCTTTCATGCAAATTTTAAGAAAAAAAAAATGAAAAGAAGAGAAAGATCATATTATATTGGCAAAATTATATTGTTATATTGTGTGCATGTATGAATATGTAGCAATAAATCCCATCAATATGTGCAACTATAATACATCAATAAAAATGTGGGGGAAAAAATAGATCATAAAGGTGAAAGGAAAAACAGCTTTAGGGTGTAGACAGCCTCTAAATGGGGTTTTAAGTGGTTGCAAAACTGGCTGTTTTGACAGTTGGGAGCTCTGCTACATTTTCATGCTTTGTAGAACATCTCAACTATTCTCTGGAAAATGTTGGGTGATATAAAAACATACTTATGAGAATTTTACTCAAGGTAAAGAGTATAACATACTCTACCTGTACTTTATACAATATAAAAAAAAACTGTAGATATGTTTGATTATGATTATCTAGTGCCTCTTTGTTTTTTGTTTTCTGTTTGGCTTTATATCTTTCTCTAGTATGAAACATTTTTGTCTTCAATTACATTTGACATTTGTGAGCAATAGAATTAACTAAATTCTGGAAGTGAATTTGATTATGAAAAATTTACTGAAACAGCCCCTCACCAGTAATTCAAGGGAACATTAAAAAAATAATAATAAAGATTCAGGTTCTGATTGAATCTGAGAATCAGTATTTTAAACAAAAGAAAAAACTCTGCTCCCAATGTTGAATCACACCTTCAAAAATACTGTTGTTAAAAGGTAAACTGAGAACCATTACCATTTTTACAAATTTGAGTGATGATTCATGAATTGGGCAGCATTAAACTGAAAGTAGTTTGAAGATCCACCGGAGGAATTTGAAGAGAAGGATTTTACAGCATGAATGTGGTCACAGAAGAAAAAATTGTTTAATTAAATTTTGAGCAGTAACCTCATTTGAATTATCTCAGTGGAAAATCCCTGATTACTTACTAATGCTCAGTTGGCCATTTATGATTGTTGAAGCTTAAGTTTGATTTTGTGTGCATAGGAACCCAAGGCACTGGACTACCTGAGCCTGCTGGTCTTCCCTTAAGTTATTTTAACATTGCTTTGTGAAATGCTTTATATACGTTTACTTAAGACACAATTGCCTTAGAATGGGGTAAGTAGAACACCCCACCATGCACTCAGTGCTGTATCTGCTTGAATATAATAAGTAATCTGCTCAGTTTGGCAATGCGGATCACAAACTCCCTGTTACAAAGAGAAAGTTTTCAAATATTACATAAATTACAATGCAGTCAACTAAACGAACTCCTTCAAGTCTCATCTAACCAAATCTGACTAAAATCCTGTTTGTTTTATTCAAATGGTCCTAATGAAGAATGAAAATTTTGCATGAGTATGTCATAAAAGAAAGCATTTTCTTTTCTTGGTAAGTCTATCATAGAACTTGTCTTGAGAAGGAAATGAGCGGCTCCCTATCAAGAATCTCAATCTCCCATTATGCTTGCTTTAACATTCAAAATTCCTAAACAAGATCTGTTGTCTTCCATGTGTTGCCTTCTAAGCCTTATTTAGACTAATAACATTAACCCATCAGTAGCCATTAATATGCATGTAAATATTGACTCATTAGAAAGCAGTAAAGGGATGAGAACTAAAGCCTTAACAAGAATGAAGCAAAGTGAAGATGTAGATTGGATTCCAGATTTGGTCTTCTGGCTGAGGAAGGAAGGCCTGCTTCAGAATTTGTGGATTCCTATAGCCAAGAAAAATATGAGAACCCTGAAGACTTAGAGTTAAAAAAAAAAAAAAAAAAAAAAAAAAAGACTTCAAGAAAGGAGAGAACTGCTTGAGATACACTGAAGTTACATCACCATCCTGGCATTGTGTTGACCTCTTTCAACACTTAGCCTTCAGCAGGTAAGTTAGAAACCACTAGGCTAAGAAGTAACCCAGATTTGCAAATCAAACAGATGAAAATTAAAATCCAAGTTCCACCAGTAGCTGTGTGACCTCCTATGCTACTTCTGTAAACATCAGTTCTCCATCTCAAAGATGGAGAGCATAATTCCCACCTATGGACCTGCAAGAATTAAAGTGATGGGCATATAATATTTCTAATATAGTGCTTCCTCTTTCCTTCCTCCTTGGTCTACCCATGCTTTCGTAAAGAAGAAAGCAGGAGGCAAATTTGGGGCATTTGTGAGTTAGTTACAAAGTTTCTTTACAAGTATATGTCTTATAAAAATTTCTGCCGTAATTGTCAGGGACAAATAAACATCATTCCAAGAATATGAACTGATTATCTCTCATTTTCTTTTATTTCAGTACTCCTGTAGAAAAGGTGAATGAATATGGATTTGTAATCCTATGCATCCTTATGAAATGAAACAAAACCAACCTTAATTTCTTGAGTTTTCATTGCATTTGAAACTGGGGGAAACACAAAGGAATGTAAGATATTTTGAACAAAAGGAGTTAACAATTGATCTGAGGTTGAAAGCAAGTGAAAAGTTTCAGAGTCATAAAAAATTAAACAGCTCAAGATATAATAGGAAAGATGTCATAAGGCAGTTCATGATTAATTTCCAAATGAATTGCAAAGACAATAATTGTTACATGAATTTAGAAGAGAAAGAAATCACTCCTGCATACATAGTGAGGTTTGAAGCACAGGATGAAAACTGGTGGCCTATGTGTGGAAACCAAGCTGCACGCCTACTGAGTTTGAACCTCTTCATGGCTTTTTTTTTTTCTTTCAGTTTTGTTTTTGTTTCATTTTTAAAATAAGTTGACATCATTAAAAATGGGAAGAATAATGCCTGTCGTCCAGGGAAAGCCTTTCCAGACTAAATTGGTTATCTTGGGAATTTGAGGGGAAGAAGAACAAAAGAGAATGCCCAATTATAGTCCTCCTCTCCATCAATTCATTCATTTGTGCTTGGCACTTCTTCTATCTGAGTATTTCTAACGTTGAAATATATTCCCTGCCCTTTCCACTGTCAAAAAGTCTTGTTAACAACAACCTTAAAAGAGATTTGGTATGTCTTGAGCTACCAACAATAATTAAAATCACCAGCAGTTCCTTCTCCCAGGTGATTATTAGTTTAGAGTTGGCTTCACAGGCTGACCATCTCATAATAAAGTGAACAGGCAGGTAATTAAATCCTCAAATCTGTAAGAACCCACAGGGACTAAATGCCAACAAGTAATTTTACATTTGAGACATTTTGGGAAGCAGGCAATGAATAAACAGATATCCTAGATTGGATTCCTGCAAAGCAGCAAAACAAACACAATAGAGCTTTGTTCCCCAGGTGCTGTCTTTTTATTTAACACTACTATTTTGGTAGAACAGTAAAATGTTCTCATTTAAATATTCAGAAGCCCAGGATGGTTTGTTCTCCAAAACTTTTCTTTATCCTATAAACATATGTCTATACTGGTAGGATTTAATTGATATTTACTACCTCAAGTTGCTTCAGAACTTATTTTATGCACTGAAATCACCAACACAGAACACTGGTTCTGTGAACCAATCTGCACGTCCAAAAACTTTTCCAACCCTATTTCAAAGACAGCTCTACTCACATTCTAGCTTCTATTCACTCATTTAATGCCTTAATAGTATTTACTCTCTGAAATTACCTTCTGAATTTTAATTGGCAGCTAGGAGAAGCACTCATATTCATGTGATATTGAAAACAATGATTTGTAATAGGAAGAAGGAAGTTAAATAGTTTTAAGCAGAAAAGAATCACTACCATACACATCACTCCCCATATCTACCTAAAACATCTCAACATGTGCAAATTTAATTTTGCAAAATAAGATTTTGTTGTTGTTGTTGTTTACTTCACAAAATACTTAGTTGGTTTTATTTTGTTTTGTTTTTTACATAGAACCCCTTTAAATAGATTGCCTGTGTCTTATACTTTGTTCATTTAATTCACTTGTTCATTAAATATGAATTGACTAAATAAGATGTTCATCAAATACAAGTTTCATCATCAACATAATTTCTTAGCAATAAATAGGTTGATTTTTATGATCTGAATAAGCCTGTTTTGTGGTCTCACAGATCATCTTTACCCACTAATCTCCTTAAGATAACAATTCATGCTGGTCAAGCCCAAGGAATTTACAGGCTAGTCACTTTTAAAGTTAACCCTGAGGATATCCAGGAATCTGCTCTAATTTCTCTCAATTTATAGAGTTTTAGGGATGAATGGCATTAGCCCACTAACCTGACATCTCAGCCACTTGGGGTTATAATTAAACAGATTGTAACCTTTTGGTGAAATGTTCACTTTTGTAGATATAGTAGAAAAAATATGGATAGAAAAGTGACCTTTGTTACTGTGTAATACTAATGTATTTTCCACCTAAACTGCTATAGTGAAATAAATTAATAATAGTAAAGAAGCTGCCTTGATTTCAAAGCAGATGAAACTGATCTATAAGCACTAATGGAGAAAAGACTAAATATGCCTCTTGAGCTATACAGTTCCAAAACTAGTACATTATGGGAACGAGAAACTTCTCCTGGGTAAACTCAACTCTGTTCAAAAGAACAAAGCTCTTCCCAGGCCTTCATATAAGTATAAAACAAAATATAGTAACAAAGCTTGCAAAACTGAACGAAAGCTGGCACAAAGTTACTCCCACGTCTGTGCTTATCTAGGCAGCTGGAAGATAAATGACAGGGCTTCCGGCTCCAGACCTGGTTTGTTGCAGTCCCCCTAGAATGCTCTCCGCAGTAGAGCTGGAAATGGGAGATATTAGCTGGTGTGAAAGGGATGAGCTGAACCTTATATCCATTTAGAAAAGTGGGGATTTCATTGTATGGCTCTCTCTTTTGCTGTGAAATCTCCCACTCTTCAGTTGTTATTAACTCTTCAGCTCGATTTCTAACCTTCCATACTGCACTGCAACTGGTCTGAACCATATGCCAGTGACTTCCTAATGATAAAATGCTGTTGGCATTTGTGGGTCTTCTTTTTTTTTATTATTATTTATTTTTTTTTTAATTTTTTACAGACTGCATTTTGATTCATTTTATACAAATGGGTACAACATTCCATTTCTGTGGTTGTACACAATGTAGATTCATACCATTTGTTTAATCATACATGTATATAGGGTAATGATGTCTGTCTCATTCCACCATTTTTCATATTCTCCTCCCTCTCATTTCCTTCTATATAATCTAAAGTTCCTCCATCCTTCTCTCACTCCCCACACCTCCACCCCCATTGTATATCATTCTCCACTTATCAGGGAAAACATTCAACCTTTGGTATTTTGGAATTGGCTTATTTCACTTAACATGATATTCTCCAATTCCATCCATTTATTTGCAAATGCCATAATATTATTCTTCTTTATGGCTGAATAATATTCCACTATGTTTACATACCACAGTTTTTTTTTATCCATTCTTCTGTTGAAGGGCATCTAGGTTGGTTCCACATTCTAGCTATTGTGAACTGAGCTGCTATTAACATTGATGTGGCTGTGTTACTGTAGTATACTGGTTTTAAGTCCTTTGGATATAAACCAAACCGAGGAGTGGTCCCAAAGGACTTAAAACCAGCATACTACAGTAACACAGCCACATCAATATGGGTCTTGTTTTAATAGACCTTTCCACCTTACACAATGCATTTGGCATGATGGGTACTCCTTCTCCTAATGAGCTCCCAAGGCCATTTCACAATCTTGCATTATGCCAGTTCTCTTTCTACCTCTAGCAGGTCTTTCTCCATCTCCTTTATAAAACTCTCTTTCTCTAATTACTTCTAAAACACCTGTGTCCCCCAGTATCCTATTGTCTCTGAACAGAGATATTGTTTTCTCTTATGATTTAAATCACAGCTTATTGATGAATAAAACCCATGGAGATTGCCAGGAATTCGGGGAGGGGGCAGTTGCTTGATTGTCATAAAGTTTCAGATTTACAATTGGAAAAATTTCTGGAGCTCTATTTCACAGCAGCATGAATATACTTAATACTACTCAACAATCACCTAAAATGGTTAAAATAATAAATTTTGTTATGTGTCTTTCACCACAATAAACAGGCAGACAGACTTCTTTGTTAGCTATACCAAATCCACAATTTAGGATAATTTTGGTTATGAGTAGAAAAACCAAATAAGAGTTGTTATTATTTAAGAACAATAAGAGATTTATTATACACATATTGCTGGAAGTTTTGAGAAAGGATGTTTACAGTGTTAGCTAGTCATATCTACCACCAAGGACCATTTCTCCATAGACATATCCTCAACTTGTTGGCTGGCTCACCACCCAGATTCAAGATGGTTGTACCTGCTCTAGGCTCACAACCTCACATACCAATGGCTGAGGCAAAAAAGGGAAATTTTTCTTCCTTGGTTCTCTTTAGAACTATTAAGAACTTCATTTAGCAGCACCCAGAAGACATACTTTTGTTTCTCATTGACCATAACTGAATCAACAGCCACTTCCTAATGAAGTCACTAGGGAGGACAGAATTACCACCATTGGAGCAGACCAATCAGCAGAGAAGCCTCTCAGCATCCCTTCTTGAAGATGAGGCTGGCCTCACCATCCCAGAGCATATGGCTGTAAAGGAAGGTGAAGACATAAAGACAGACCTGTATCAGCAAGGGACAAGGGGCATATAAAGATTTAACTGAGCAACAGCTCTCTCAGATATAACACACATATGAGGGTTTCTGAAACAACCACTCTCATATAAACTCAACTTGTACAAAACCAAAGTTATTATCTCTATGCTTGAGAACCCTCCTCATGTTTCCTATTGCATTTTATTTCACTTACGTAAAATCAATCAAAACCTTCATCAGAAACCTGGGAGCACTCTCCAACTTCTGTTATCTCCATCCAAACAATCCTAAATTCTGATCATTTTGATTCTCTGCTTCATTTCTACTGCCACTGTCTCCTAACTCATTTCCTGCTAGTCTGGCCTTTCCTCACCCAGTTCAAACTACTAGGAAACAAAAGCAATGATTCTAAAACACAAATGTGACCATAGGATGCTAATTATCCTAATATCAGATGCAAAACTTTTTGAATATGTAAATACATGAAACTTTCTGATTGACTATACCAGTGAAGTCCTTGACCTAGTAAGGATTTAAAATATACTGAAATAAGGGATAAAAATTAGCATGGAATGTAAAACCTTTCATAATATGTTTCCTACCTGTCTCTTCAGACTCATCCCTTATACCTCATGTTCTACCAAGAGTCAACAACTGTGAGGGTTTCTGCCACGTCCCACATGGATGAATAAAGGGTTAACTGCCAGAGATGATGTTGGGTATAAATCACCCAATTATGCATAAACTTATCTAATCAATAAATACATAAGAGCCAATACTCTTTTTTTAAATGAGAGGGGTTGTGACAAGATCCAGTTATACCAGCTCTGGCCTCTAACAGCATAAAGTAGCCCAACTCTCTTTTATTTATAGTCACACAGGTAAAGGGGCCCAGATTGGGAGGGGCTTCTTCCGAGATTAAAAGAATGGGGTGGAGTTAGGGGAACCATTTCCTCATGGAAACTATCACAGAACCAGACAGGGAACCATTCCCACATACTTTCCGGCAATCTGGGACAGCCCTCCATGGTAGCCAGTTCCTAGAAGTCAGGCCTCTGTGTCCCAGGGCTCAACCTAGTCTGATTCTGCTAGATAAGGATGGCTCCCTACAAACAACTAGCAGTTACTCAAGTATATCCTCTGTGTTTATGCATAGGTTAACACTTCTTTCTAGATTGTTTTTCCTGTCCAAATCTGTGTAGCACATATCAAAGCATCCTTCAAAATCCAGTTTGTATATCACTTCCATTGTAAGCTTTATGTATGACCCCAGAATGTGACTTCCTTTTATGTGTTTTTATTCTAAAGATACTTTTCTATTTATGATATATTTAGCACCATAATGTATATTTGCCTATTTCTCCTACCACACTGCAGGCTGCCTAAGAAGGTATCTTATTCTTTGTGAGTTCTCCATCTTCTACAAGACATCCCAGTACAGAGTAGGTATTCATGATGAATTTGTTGGAAGGAACCATTTGGAAAAAAAAAAAAAATGATCATAGTTAATTTATAATGCATGAAGGATTAATCAGATATTGAGCATTATTCATACAGCTGCTTCCTTTCTCTTACCCAAATTTTGACAGCAATCATTCTCAAATGTTAGTGTGCACCAGACTTTCCAGTGAAGCTTCTTCAAAATAGACAAAGCAATTCTGAGCCCTATCCCAGATCTACCAGGTCAGCATCTCTAGGCTGGAGCCCTTTTTTTAATAAGCTGCCCAGATGAGACTGAGGCACCATAGACTCAAAAGAAATCACTCTCCACTTCAGGACAAGTACCAAAGACAAATTCTTATTGCTCTCCCCTTTGTGACCTTAGATACAAGAGTCTGTTACTACTGAGGACAACAAAGGACAATTCCAATCCACTTTAGTCACCACTGCTGACATGCTTCCTTTGAAGGTGGAGAAGAAATGTAAAAGCACTCAAAGGTGGAAAATAAAAATAACTCCAGGCCTGTAAGTCATTTGGACAGTTCCAGTTGAAAAGCCAAAGCAGAAAATTAAGATTGCAGCACCCAGAAACTTTGTTTTCACTTTTCTTCAGGGTATAAATAATTTATAAGTCAAATAGAATTTTTCTGGCCCTAGCAATTTTGCATAA
The DNA here is from genome assembly GCF_902686455.1 of Sciurus vulgaris. Classification (NCBI taxonomy): domain Eukaryota; kingdom Metazoa; phylum Chordata; class Mammalia; order Rodentia; family Sciuridae; genus Sciurus; species Sciurus vulgaris. Next base: position 70,964,758 of record NC_136468.1, on the reverse strand, counting down.
TGGCATGGAGCATTATATTATGGCTTGCTTACGCTCAGTATTATTTTCCTTACATTTCCAGAGAGCACTGACCATGTTACTCCTCAAGTATCACAACAGAGCTCCCAACCCACATCCAGCCCTGGCCCAGGCCAATGAGCTGTGGAAAGACAAAAATAAGAATGCTAGACAATAATTCAGAAACTGTCCCAAAGATAAACCTGTCCAAAAATTTTGATTTCTTGCATGCAGGCTACACTACTTTCTTTTTGGATGAGAAGGGGTGAGTGTAACTCCTCAGACTCCCTCAAGGCCCATTAGTCAAGACAATGGTTCTTCTCTCTCACTCACAAAATAAATCAAACATTGCTCTTTACTAACTCGTAAGTCTAACTGCTCATCTTATTACCAAACTTTGTTGTGTTTATGCATTGCTTACCTGGGAAAATATGTCAGCCATGGAGGGTCCTCACTTCCACTGCCATTCAACAGGACGTACTGTAGAAAACACAGCTGACCGATGATTCTAGTTGCTGCCTTTTTCCATCCCATAACACTTTCCTCAGTCTGCTCCCAGTCAATGACACAGCACAGTGCAGGTACTAGATGTAACTCATTTCCACCTGCCACAGGTCTTCTCTAGTGAGAAACTTACTCAGGGTTATGACCTGCCAGAATCCTTTTGAAATCCGAATCTTTTTCTACCCAGTCCTCCTTTCCTTCTTTCCTTTTATGGATGTCAGGCTCACAAGGTGGTGGGAGAGCTCTCTGACTAATCCTGCTACCTTGATCTTTATCCTTCACACGTGTTTCTCCTCAATAAACCTCTTGCATATTTAATTGCATCTTGGCTTCATGAAGGACCCAAACTGAAAATGTTTGTTGTGTTGGAGATAACTGCAAATTCTTTGCAGCTATCATTAGTAAAAGATTGAGATCCTAGGACTGGGGATATAGCTCAGTTGGTAGAGTGCTTGCCTCACAAGCACAAAGCCCTGGGTTCAATACTCAGCACTGCAAAAAAAGATTATCTGACAAAAGATGGAGATCCTGAATGCCAAGTCACCCAACTCTCTGTACCAAGATTCCAGAGATGCAATTGAAAACATATGGGAACCTCCAGACTCACCAACCTGCCAGCTAAGTACCACTAAATCATCTCAATCAACATTATTAGGATCAGAAGAATCACCCAGCCAAACTGCCTGAGTCATGTAATTTTGAGATGAGATAAAATGGTTGTTGTATTAGCCATTAGGTTTTGTGATAGTATACAACAATAGATAACTGGAATGAATACCATTATATTTGGTATCTATTTATATTTTTCCTCTCATTTAATTGACTTAAAAATCAATGCCTTTTTTATGTAATTTCTCAGAAAAGGAAAGGTTTTGAAGAACTTATAGAAAAGATAATTTTACATAATGTCTCAGGCCACAGTTTTTATTGTGTGATTAATTTCTATTTCAAATATAACATGTTGAGTGAAATGGAAACTTCTTTGTAACTTCGGGTGCCAAAAAGCACCCTTCAAGAGTTCCCCAACCTATGAATTTTTAATTTATTGGTTCATTTTCTATCTTAACATTATAGGGACCAATTCAATAATATCCCAGTTAGTATGCAGTTCTGCAAGGTTTTTTTTATGCTCAAAAGAGGTGGGGGTTGTTCAATGGGAAGCTTTTCAAAAAAAATAAGAGCTGTTGAAAAGAGCATACTGCTGCAGGCAGATTTGAAATGGAACACCGATTTTATTTTGATCAATAAATCCAGATAACACAAGGAATTACCATTCTCAAACACTGCAATTTTTGCTTCATTTTAACTGAATGTGTCTTATGGAATCTTGCTTTATTCCATAAAACAGAATGACATTTTTTTTTTCCCACCAGACAAGCTAGACCTATCTGAAATCAATCTTTCAACATGGCAAATACATTGTAAATTATAAGGCAATGTTTATACTAAAGCAAGTGTCATAGTTAATTTTAACCATTTTTTAAAAGCTTGTCAGGGTTTTGATAACACTAGAGAGATGAAAATTTCTTACACAGCATGCCAGATCAGCACAGTTTTCAATTTGTGATTATAGGCCATTGACGAACATGTCACCAAGTTCACATAGTATTTATGGTCGATATGCTCAAGAAATTAAAAGCATTCAATCTTAGGCAGGACACAAATGTGAATGACTGAAACAGAAGATCTGAAAATATTTCAGTTGTGATAAATACTTTTAATAGATATTTTTTATTTGTTTTCCAAGGAAGCCAATACCTGCTGTAAAACCACAGGCCCAGAGAAATCTTCCTGCACCCATGTCCCTCAGAGTTACCTACAATTCTGGTCATTCCCAAAATCCTTGTCCTTAACCAATTCCAGAAAAAATATCAAATAATCCTACCTTTTCACTGTATCTTTAAAAGCATTTTTTCTCTACTTTGTCTCAAAACTTGCGCTTTTAAAGCACAAATCATCTATCTATTCCTCTGTACAAACATCTACATATTCCTTATGTAGGAAAATTTTCAAAAGAAGAAATAATTGTTTAGCAGAGGATAATTGTTTTATTTTTGCCTGGGAGGGATATGGAGTGGGTTGCTTTTTAATAAGGCTGTTTTTTTTTAATCAAATTTTATTGTGGTAAGAATAAACAATGAAATTTACCCAAAACAAAAATGTTAAGTGTACAATATTGTCATTATTTACAGAGGTACAATGTTATACAGTAGACTACAGAACTTATTCACCGTGCTCAACTAAAACTTCATGTCAGTTGATTTGCAACTCCCCATCCAATCCCCATCATGCTGCATTGTCAAAGGTTTGGTGATGAAGCTTTGGGATTGATAAAGGAAACTGACTTGAAAGGTACAGATTTGGAGATCAGTTTTCCTGTCCCTCTTCTGCTTCCCTCTGACATTTCACTTTTATTTCTGATGATCAAGGCACCCTCTTGGTTGCCACTATAACTCTTGGCATCTAGCTTACATCTAGCTTAACTCTAACCTGGTCTTGTCTCATCAGCCTGTGCCATTCTACCTGACTTGGCATATCTCCCCGAAGTTCTCTTCACAACTCCAAACCAATGTTTTCCTGAAGTTCAATAAATACTCGTGTTATCAAAAACCTACATTTTTCAGGTGTAGTAACTGAAACTTAGACCCATTTACTAGGTTACCTGTAGCTGCCTATTTAGAATTAAAGTTATAATTAAAACCTGTTTCTCTAGAAAGAACCAAAAAAAGCCAAAAGTATGTTCTTTCAGATGACTAATAAAATTAAAAATTCCTTGATTAAGAAGAAAAGACTGCGTTTAAAAAATGATCACCAACAGGAAAATATTTGTTTGATTCCCAAATTCCCATTTATTCTTTGCTGTGAATTCCAGTTCTCTAGTAAAATTTTCCATTTTTTCATCTATTTTTCTTGAACATGATTTTCAGAATTATTTTAAATTCCAATAATCTGAATCACCTCCGGGTGTTTCTGTTTTCTATTTTTTCCATGATCTTGTCTGGTAATATATTAGGCATTATACATAAATGTCAAGGGAGAACTGAAAAGGTAATGCCTGCCTTCAAAGTTTTCTTAAGATCCTACAAGGCAGTTAGAGTAGGAGCAGACCCATTATCCCAATTGTGGTTTAAGTTCACTGTTTTAGTTTTCCATCTTTGTCAGGTCTGGTCTATTTTTTGTTAGCCTTTATTCCTTGCGTGCAGTCCTCCAGGTGTTTCAACTACGGGTCTTGACCTATCCACCTGGTAGACCCTGTACAATAGTTTTTATCTCCCCAGCTTCACCAAACTGCTCCTAACTATTTTTTATGTTCAGCTTCTCTATCTCTTGGCCTGCTTTGCTCTAGGGACCAAAGTAGCTTAGAAACTAAATCTCACTTCTCTGCAATTCTCTTGCTACTAGAATGATGACTTCTCAAATCCTGGCTGCCTTAATAACCAATGATTTCAAGCAGTTTTTGTTTGTTTGTTTGTTTGTTTGGTTGGTTGGTTGGTTGGTTTCTTTTTTTTTTTTTTTTTTTTTAGCATTTTATTCACATTTTCTGGGTGTTCTCAATAGGAGGATTGGTTATGTCCAAGCCAGGTCATCCCAGCTAGAAGCCTGGGTATCTTATATTTTCTAAATATACTAGATAGTTGTGTTAGTCAGATTTTCCTTGTTGTGACCAAAAATACCTGACAAGAACAAGTTGGAGGAGAAAAGTTTATTTGGGCTCACAATGTCAGAGATTTCAGTTCACGCTTGGCTGACTCCATTGCTCTGTGCCTGAGGTGAAGTAGAACATCATGGAGGAAGAGCATGCAGAGGAACTCAGCAGCCAGAAAGCAGAGAGAGAGGGGGGGGGGGAGTAAAGAGTCAGGGACAAGATATACCCAAGACCACAACCTCTATGATCTACTTCCTACAGTCACATCTCACCTGCCTACAGTTATCACACAGTAATCCATTCAGCTATCAATAAATTAATTCAGCAAATGGATTAGTTCATTGATGAGGTCAGATCCCTAGTCAGTATCAAAAATCCCCATTTCTGAGCCTTGATGCATTGAGGATTATGCTTTCAAAACACAGGCTTTTGAAAGGGCATTCCAGATCCAAACCACCACAACAGGATTAGCTAATTCAGAAATTATATGTGAGAGATGAATGAATGAAACCCTGAGAATCAAGAACAACTTCGAGTAATTTTGTTTGATTTTATCCCACCCGAAATTGTAAGGATGGAGTTGCACGTAATTAAGATAGGAACACAGTGGAGAAAGCAGGTATTGGAGAGAAATTGACACATTGAGCTATGAATATGTTAAAAGTATGACACTAATTTCCCATACACACTGACATTGAGTAGACAGTTAAACACACAAGTTTAGAATTCCAAGAAGCCCAAGATGGCAGCATGAATTCATGAATCTTCTTGTACATAAGGTAGTGACTGAAGTATACATAATCTTGGAATGTAAAACAGTGAGTGGTAATCTTTAAAAGATTAAAGAGCTCCTCCTTGAATATTCCACATTTTATTGCAGGGCTTTCAAATTGAAATGTCTGATATGGAAGCAGACAATGAGATAGACATTCTGTGATTTCAAGCAAATCCTACTACTCTGTTTCTCTAAAAGCAATGATCATGATTGCTTTGTTTTTATTCTCATTCAAGTAGGAGGTCTGGCATCATTAGCTCCTGTCCACTCCTCCTCCCAGAAGACTCCATTTGCAGACAGGAGTTTGGGTAAGGTAAGAGTGTACAAGAATAATAAAATAACAACTAGATGATACCAAAAGATTTGGGGAAGAGAATGAAAAAGGAGGAGAGGAAAGAAGATGAAATAAAAGTGTACCCCAAACCAAAATTATCCATGTGTATGTTGAAGGGTTATGAAAAATAATATTCCTACAAGACAGCCCCTGGGAGAAATGGAAAAACAGTGTGACTCCAGAAGAAGGAGGGAAATTAGCCAAACATTAAACCTCTTCCAATAAAAATGGGCACCAAGGGAAAAAGCAAACTTTCATCTCTTCCTGGGCTCATCCCCAGCATCCTCACCAAAAGCAAACATTCATCCTTTCCCAACCAGTGAGACCTGAAGGGAGGAGGTAGATACTAAAACACTGAGCTCTGGACTTTGACCTTCTGCCATTGCAAATGAGTCCAGATCAGAGGCACAATAAATAGCAAAACTCTGAGAAATAATGAATCCCAGAGGAAGAAGAAAAGCATTGGGCAGGCTTTGAGTATTCATCCCTCCAGATCAGAGCTTCTACCTTGTTGGGGGCTATGCCATTCGGACTACGCCGAGATGGCGCCTGGCAGCCAGCCAGAAGCTGTTTTGATCACATCCGGTCGTGAGGAAGCCGGTTAACATAGACACTCTCAGGGCTTTATCATTGGCCATATTCAAGTGAGTCCACGCACACAACGCATGCACATGTGTTCCCGAGTGCTCCTGCTTGTGCCTGCTCGTTTTGACCTTTGCGTGGTTGGGCAGCTGGCACCTCGCCTGATCTTCACTTGACTGGTATGGCCCTACCCTCTGCCTCTTGGAGGGAATATAAGTGGGCAGTAGGCAGAAGACAAAAAGCAGCAGCAGCAGTAGGCAGAAAGCAGCAGGCAGATGGCAGATCGCAGAGCGGAGGACTAAGAACACACCTCTAGGTCACAGATCACAGATCACAGTATGCAGGCGCACCACTAATAAGCACCACTGATAGACAGCACCTTTAGTTCGCAGGATGCAGGACGCACCTCTAAGAAGAAGCAGCAGAACTCTAAGAAGAAATAGATTTCTGAAAGCGTAGCAAGCCTCTTTCTCTAAAACTCCCTCTCAAAGCCTCCCTTCCTCTAAAATCAAGCAAGCTTCTCTTCCTCTATAAGCTAGAGAATAAGCAAGCAAGCAAGAAAGCAACTCAGGAATAGAAGTAGTTTATTTCCAGCCCACCTCCAATAAATACCCACGCGATTGTTGCTGCAGGCGGTAACAAATATCCGCGGGATTGTTGCTGTGGGCGGCGACACTACCTCTCTCCTGCTAACTATGAGTTTCAAACTTTTTACAACTGCCTTCCTGAGTTCAAACTTTAACCTGTACAACTAGTTCCCTGACTGTCCAACTGGCATGTCCATAGTTTCCAAAGATTAATTCACCCTCTTTGTAAACTATAAAACTCAGCCTCCTTCAGAAACCCACGGGTCATTTTTTGTACCCAGAAAATGAGCTTTCCCATGCTTGATTGATTGAATCAGCTGTGGAATAAAGGAAAACTTGCTTATCCATTTGAGATCTGCTTCCATACCAGTTATTTGTATTTTCATTATGGTGCCAAAACTGTGGTGGTTATTTTTGTTTACATATGTGATATTTACTTATTTTTAAATGGATGCACTTATTAGGAAATCTAGGAGTATGAGTGTAGCCTTCGCAGTCCAAATCTAATATCCTTCATTATTTCAGCATCAATTAGTCGTAAACTTTACTTGTTCAACTTATTTAATAACTTATCAAGGAAAAAGAATAAAATTGCATCTATAAATTTAGGAATCCCCAAGTCTACTTTCATTAATCATTTTATAAACCCTGTGACAATGTGGAGCAAGGGTCCACTTAGGACAAAATCAGAATTACAAGTCTGAGGTCTGGGTAGTTGCATTTTTAAATTTTCCACAAATTTCAAAAGCCTTGATTAGGAATCATAGTAAATGGTTTTTCATCTTTCCCCATTTTCCCCCTTGCCCAGTCGCTAGTCAAGCAGGGACCAGAGTTGTGACCATCACTATAGGCTACACTGTCATGTCAAACCAAGGTCATCTCAGATACCTCTGCTATCATTTTTCTTCTTTGGTTTCTAAGTGGCTTGGGGCCAATATCTGCATAACTGATAGAATAGTCTTCCTGGAACACATACTAATCATATCACTTCCTGATGAAGAATCTGTCTTGGTCTACCACTATATCAGTTTTTTCTATTTTTTTAATACTCTCAAAATTCTCTATCCTTGCATCTGATGTTAATCTTCTTAAGGTGCTACACAACAAAAACTCAATTTTGTTTATACATTTTGGTTCAGAGTCTTAATATGACTTATAATATGCCATACTGTGCATAATGTATGACACAATTAGTACCAGCCTCTTAAGGTGCTGATTTCCACATGTTGCCACGGAGGCCACCCAAGAGACTATTAGGAAAATAAGCACTTGATGACTTCAGTGCCAGGAGATCAGAACTCTAGTATCAACTCTCCTACTTCTCCAACTGCATGACCATGGGAAGATAATTTTATTTCTTTGCATCTCCACTTTGTAATTTGCAAAAATAAAAGGATTGTCTCTCAGGTTATGATAATTCTAATGCTTTGTAAAACCTTTTACCTCTCAGAGAGCGATGGATGGAGATGGATGAGTTAGTGACTAAAAACGAATGCCATTAGCTTACAAGACAGTGTTTTTATAAGAAATATGCATTTGAAACAATAAATTAGATGATAGTGTATTTAATAGATACATAAATCAGCAATTTATTACTTTGGGGATTTTTATTTGTTTTTTGTTCTTGTCATTTGCACAAACTGTTTTGGTTTTTGTTTATAATCTAACACAGTCTATCTCTGACTAATGTGTCGGCTTTACATACCCTCTGATGTTTCCAGACAATTCCAATTGCTTTGAATCTGCTTGCATCTGGCCACGATAAAGATAAAGCTGTGATAACATTTCTAAAAATAAGTTAAAATTATCTCAGAAGCAAAAAGCAATAACCATAATAAGAGAGATTGCTATATCTGGTGAAAAACTAAGAAACTACTACAGATTCCCTACCTCTTGGTCATTTTTCCCTACAAACTTTGCTTATACTCTCACTCACACAAACTGCCCTATATTGTGCTATCAATTCAAGTCCATTATTTCTTTCAAGATCAGATTCAAATCTCACTTCACTAGCCCTTTCCTCATATCACTTACTTAATCCTCATGGAACATAGACCAGGCTTAACTTTGCTTTCCTTCCTATTCATGTGTGAATCTTTCTCCCACTTTCAACATCTGCCTCAAGGGATGGCCATCATCACCTTTCCTGACGGCTCAGGAAGCACACCCAGGAATGTGATCTCCTACCCAACCGTCCATGACAAATTTCGACTATACCTATTCATCTGAATGACACACATATTAAAGCTATATATTTACATATAGCTTTACAAATACACACACACACACACACACACACACTTTAACACAGAGCACTTGTGATCTGATTACTATAGTCCAAAGTTAATATAGTTTGTAGACATTGAAAAAGCAAAAAAAGATACACTTTGGCATTGTAGAGTTAGGTCATGGATCCATCTATTTGGAAGTTACATCTTCTGTCAAAATCCAAGATGAACTATGAAAATCTTCTTGTTTCTAGGTAGAGGACAGATATCATTACAGATAATGCTAAAGGCCATATTGCAAAGTCACATTGAGGGAAGAATGAAAATTTTGAGAAGCAGTAAATGGTGATTAAGGGCACAATGTCTGAATTCAGAATGCCCAGGCTCAAACTCTTCTACCAATTACCATCACAGAGATCTTAAGGAAGTTACTCCTCATCTGTTTGCCAAAGTTCCCAACAATAGGATAGGGATAGCATTGGCTTCTAACTCGTGGAGTTTTTATAAAGATGAAATGGCTCACATATGTAGAATGTGTAGAATAGATGACTGTTTTCACCCACTGTTGCTATGGATAAGAGAGCTCTCACAATAAGCATATAAAGCAGCAAATTAAGAATCAATAGAGCTAGTACTAAAAGCTATTCTTAGGAAGTGAGTTTTTATCAATTACAAATAAAACAATTGAGACATCTCAGCAACTCCTCTATCTTCATCCAAGGAGGGAAAACATGTTATGAAGAAGAATTATGTGAAAGGAGATCCAAGATGGCAGACTAGAGGGAGGCTGCGTTCCTTGTCACTCCATAACTCCAGTTTCAAGCAAAGGATATCTGTTTCTTGGTGAGGCAGTTTTTGCTGCTTATCAATCCCTTGCTGTTTATCCCATTTGTCTGCTGTGATCACCTGCAATCTGCCAGCATATCGACACCATTTGAGTGCAGATTGCTCACTCGTCTATCACTCGTCTGACACAGATTGTCAGGCGTCTATCATCTGCCATTTGCCTGCCTCTCGCCTGTCCATCGCCTGCCATACACCTATCCATCACCCAATGCACGAGGTTCACCTCGCGATCGTCCAACAACAGTCAGCAAACTGATCGCCTACTGCTAGTGGAGCACCAGCTGCCTGCTGTTGCCTGGAAGTTCACTGTTACAGTACCTGCAGGTTTGATTACACGTGGCTGCAGCCATTTTGAGACAATAGCCAGGCCCCGTAGGACCCCTGGCCAGACTGACTGAGCCCCACTTCCAGGATCCCTCAGCCCCACTGATCACTCTCTGCGTCTGGGGCCCTCACATCAACTGACTGCTCCCTGCTGCCAGGACCCCCAGACCAACTGACTGTGCCCTATCACCAGGACCCCAGACCGACTGATTGCACCCAGCCTCCAGGATCCAGCAACCACTCCAAACACACTCGACCTCCAGGACCCCTGCCTGACCAACCGCACCCCACCTCCAGGACCCCTGCCTGACCAACCGCACCCCACCTCCAGGACCTACCGCTGACCACGTCCACACCCTGAGCTGCAGCTCCCCATTTGCCAACACATTTGGAAGCCAGAGCGGCCATCTTGGATAATCCTGGAAGCGGTAGCTCTGATCTTTAGGTGGGGAAAATTCCATCCTGAGATGCCTGCTGGAGGCTTAAAGCTCATTGTCAGATACCTCTCATGCATCAGGCTACTGCACACTGGGAGGTTTCATTACTATCTGACTGTTATACTGTAGATTTTCTTTTTTCTCCTTATTGAAAAAAAATATGTTTTTCTTTACTTTTCTTGCACTCCTTTCCTTTTGTTTACCTGTTCCCCCAGAGTCTCTTTCTCCCTTTTTTGCATGCTAACATCCAATTCCTTTGATTACACTCTCACCCTTTCTATTATCTAGAACTTCTGTATATTCTTTTCTTATCCCATTAACAGCCACATTCTACATCCCTCTGCATCCTCTTTGTCCTCCATTTGAAACTGCAGACCTTATTGCAAATTTGTTTGTTTTACTGAAGATAATATTTGAACTCATTCTGTTTATTATGACAATTTTGTTATTGTCCTCATAGGGGCTATTTGGTCTAGGATTGCATAGTGTCTGAATTGGGCATTGCTAATATTGACCTCCCCTTAAAGAAAAAGTTTTGGAAACCTATAGGGCCACTATAAGCCTATAGGGGGAAATCTGCAATACCCCAGATCTGCAGCGCTAGAGGGGAAGATACATGAACAACATGAATAAACAAGGGAAGAAAATGATCCAAACATCTAGACTCTATATTAATAGAATCCAATGACAGCATGTTAGAAGAAATGTCAGAAAAGGACTTCAGATAGTACATGATTAAGATGATTCGCGAAGCAAAGGATGAGATAAGACAGCAAATGCAGGCAATGAATGATAATACCAATAAGCTGAAAGAGCACCTGCAGGAAGCAAAAGATCATTTCAACAAAGAGATAGAGATTCTCAAAAAAAAAAATGTAAATCCTTGAAATGAAGGAAACAATAAACCAAATAAAAAACTCAATGGAAAGCATCACCAACAGACTAGACCACTTGGAAAACAGAACCTCAGACAATGAAGACAAAATATTTAATCTTGAAAATAAAGTTGCCCAAACAGAGAAGATGGTAAGAAATCATGAACAGAATCTCCAAGAACTATAGGATAAAATGACCAAATTTAAGAATTATTGGGATTGAGGAAGGCACAGAGATACAAACCAATGGAATGAACAACCTATTCAATGAAATAATATCAGAAAATTTCCCAAACCTGAAGAATGAAATGGAAAATCAAATACAAGAGGCTTACAGAACACCAAATGCACAGAATCACAACAGATCCACACCAAGGCACATTATAATAAAAATGCCTAACATTCAAAATAAAGATAGGATTTTGAAGGCCGTGAGACAAAAGAATCAGATTACATATAGGGGGAGACCAATACAGAGAGCAGCCGACTTCTCAACCCAGACTCTAAAAGCGAGAAGGGCCTGGACCAATATAATTCAAGCTCTGAAAGAACATGGTTGCCAACCAAGAATCCTACACCCAGCAAAACTAACCTTCAGATTTGAAGATGAAATAAAATCCTTCCATGATAAACCAAAGTTAAAAGAATTTACAAATAAAAAGCCTGCACTACAGAATGTTTTCAACAAAATATTTAATGAGGAGGAAATGAAAAACAACAATGGAGGTCAGCAAAGGGAGGAACTACCTTAGAGAAAGACTACCCAAAGGAGAAACCAAGCCAATGTAAAAACCAAAAAGAAGCCCAAATGACTGGGAATACAAATCATTTCTCAATAATAACCCTGAACGTTAATGGCCTAAACTCATCAATCAAAAGACATAGACTGGCAGAATGAATTAAAAAGAAAGACCCAACAATATTCTGCCTGCAAGAGACTCATCTCATAGAAAAAGATATCCACAGACTAAAGGTGAAAGGATGGGAAAAAACCTACCACGCGGAAGCGGGTGTTTCCATCTTTATATCAGATAAAGTGGACTTCAAGCCAAAGTTAGTCAGAAGAGATAAAGAAGGACATTTCATACTGCTTAAGGGAACCATAAATCAGGAAGACATAACGATAGTAAATATTTATGCCCCAAACAATGGTGCATCCCTGTACATCAAACAAATCCTTCTCAATTTCAGGAATCACATAGACCAAAAACAATAATTCTGGGTGACTTTTATGCACCGCTGTCACCACTAGGTAGATCTTCCAAACAAAAACCAACCAAAGAAACTATAGAACACAATAACACAATCAATAACCTAGACTTAATAGACATATATAGAATATTCCATCCATCAATGAGTGGATTCACTTTGTTCTCAGCAGCACATGGAAACTTCTCAAAAATAGACCATATGTTATGCCACAAAGCAGCCCTTAGGAAATGCAAAAAAATTGAGATACTGCCTTGTGTTCTATCAGATCATAATGGATTGAGAGTAGAAATCAATGACAAAATAAAAAACAGAAATTACTCCAACACCTGGAGACTAAAGAATATGCTATTGAATGAAACATGGATAACAAAAAACATCAGGGAGGAGATAAAAAAAATTCTTAGAAGTCAATGAGAATGATGATACAACATATCAAAAATTCTGGACACTATGAAAGCGGTATTAAGAGGAAAATTCATTGCATGGAGTGCATTCCAGAAAAAGAATGAAAAGTCAACAACTAAATGACATAACATTACAGCTCAAAGCCCTAGAAAAAGAAGAACAGAATAAGAGCAAAAGTAGTAGAAGACAGGAAATAATTAAAATCAGAGCTGAAATCAATGAAATTGAAACACAGAAACAATTCAAAAAATTGACAAAACAAAAAGTTGGTACTTTGAAAAAGTAAACGAAATAGACAAACCCTTAGCCACACTAACAAAGAAAAAGAGAAAGAAAACTCAAATTACTAAAATTCATGATGAAAACGGCAATATCACAACAGACACCACTGAGATACAGAACATAATGAGAAGCTACTTTGAAAATCTGTATTCCAACAAAATAGAAAGTACCAAAGACAAATTTCTAGAGACATATGCTCCTCCCAAACTGAACCAGGAGGACATACACAATTTAAACAGATCAATATCAAGCAATGAAATAGAAGAAGCCATTAAAAACCTACCATCCAAGAAGAACCCAGGACCAGACGTATTCTCAGCTAAGTTCTACAAGACCTGCAAAGAAGAACTCATTCCAATACTTCTCAAAGTATTCCAGGAAATAGAAAAGGAGGGTACCCTACAAACTCATTCTATGAAGCTAATATCACCCTCATACCCAAACCAGGAAAAGACACATCAAAGAAAGAAATTTTAGACCAATATCCTTGATGAATATAGATGCTAAGATCCTTAACAAAATATTGGCAAACCGTATCTAAAACATATTAAGAAAATTGTGCACCATGATCAAGTGGAGTTCATCCCTGGAATGCAAGGATGGTTTAACATCCGCAAATCAATAAACATAATCCATAATGTCAATAGACTTAAGGATAAGAATCATATGCTTATTTCAATTGACATAGAAAAAGCATTTGACAAAATACAACACCCCTTCATGCTGAAAACACTAGAAAAAATAGGGATAGTAGGAACATGCCTGAACATTGTAAGGGCTATTTATGCTAAGCCCATGGCCAACATCATTCTTAATGGAGAAAAACTGAAACCATTCCCTTTAAAAACAGGAACAAGACAGGGATGTCCTCTTTCACCACTTCTATTCAACATTGTCCTTGAAACTCTAGCCAGAGCAATTACGCAGACTAAAGAAATTAAAGGGATACGAATAGGATAAGAGGAACTTAAGCTGTTAATATTTGCTGATGACATGATTCTATATTTAGAGGATCCAAAAAACTCCTTCAGAAAACTTCTAGACCTCATCAATGAATTCAGCAAAATAGCAGGCTATAAAATCAATACACATAAATCTAAAGCACTTTTATACACAAGTGACGAAACAGCTGAAAGGGAAATGAGGAAAACAACTCCATTTGCAATAGCCTCAAAAAAAAAAAATAAAATAAAATACTTGAGAATCAATCTAACCAAAGAGGTAAAAGATCTCTACAATGAGAACTACAGAACATTGAAGAAAGAAATTGAGGAAGACTTTAGAAGATGGAAAGATCTCCCATGTTCTTGGATAGGCAGAATTAATATTGTCAAAATGGCCATACTACCAAAAGTGCTATACAGATTCAATGTAATTCCAATTAAAATCCCAATGATGTACCTCACAGAAATAGAGCAAGAAATCATGAAATCCATCTGGAAGAATAAGAAACCAAGAATAGCTAAAGCAATCCTTAGCAGGAAAAATGAAACAGGGGGTATCGCAATACCAGAACTTCAACTATACTACAAAGCAATAGTAACAAAAACGGCATGATATTGGCACCAAAATAGACAGGTAGATCAATGGTACAGAATTGAGGACACAGACATAAACCCAAATAAATACAATTTTCTCATACTAGACAAAGGGGCCAAAAATATGCAATGGAGAAAAGATAGCCTCTTCAACAAATGGTGCTGGGAAAACTGAAAATCCATATGCAACAGAATGAAACTAAACCCCTATCTCTCACCCTGCACAAAACTCAACTCACAATGGATCAAGAACCATGAAATCAGACCAGAGACCCTGTATCTTATAGAAGAAAAAGTAGGTCCAAACCTTCAACTTGTTGGCTTAGGATCAGACTTCCTTAACAGGACTCCCATAGCACAAGAAATAAAAGCTAGAATCAATAACTGGGATAGATTCAAACTAAATAGCTTTCTCTCAGCAAAGGAAACTATCGGCAATGTGAAGAGAGAGCCTACAGAGTGGGAGAATATCTTTTCCAATCATACTTCAGATAGAGCGCTAATATCCCGAATCTATAAAGAACTCAAAAAACTCTACACCAAGAATACAAATAACCCAATCAACAAATGGGCTAAGGATATGAACAGACACTTCACAGAAGAAGATCTACAAGCAATCAACAAACATATGAAAAAATGTTCACCATCTTTAGTAATAAGAGAAATGCAAATCAAAGCTACACTAAAATTCCATCTCACTCCAATTAGAATGGCGATTATCAAGAATACAAACAACAATAGGTGTTGGAGAGGATGTGGGGTAAAAGGTACACTCATACATTGCTGGTGGGGCTGCAAATTAGTGCAGCCACTCTGGAAAGCAGTGTGGAGATTCCTTAGAAAACTTGGAATGGACCCTCCATTTGACCCAGCTATCCCACTCCTTGGCCTATACCCAAAGGACTTAAAATCAGCACACTACAGAGATACCGCCACATCAATGTTCATAGCAGGTCAATTCACAATAGCCAGACTATGGAACCAACCTAGATGCCCTTCAATTGATGAATGGATAAAGAAACTGTGATATATATATATAAAATATGGAATATTACTCAGCTATAAAGAATAATAAAATTATGGCATTTGCAGGCAAATGGATGAAATTGGAGAATATCATGCTAAGTGAGATAAGCCAATCTCAAAAAACCAAAGAACGAATGATCTCGCTGATAAGCAGATGATGATACATAATGGAGGGTGGGAGGGGGGCAAGAATGGAGGAAGGAAGGACTGTATAGAGGGAAAAGAGGGGTGGGAGGAGCGGGGGGAAGGAAAAAATAACAGAATGAATCAAACATCATTACCCTATGTAAATGTGTGTGATTACACAAATGGTATGCTGTTACTCCATGTACAAACAGAAATAACATATATCCCATTTGTTTACAATAAAAATAAATTAAAATTTAAAAAAAGAATTATGTGTAAGACAGGAGAGGACCATCACACACACACACACACACACACACAGAAAAAGACCCACAATAGATCAAGAAGAGAACATTCCCCCAGTGTCCAATCCCTCGGTTGCCATTAACTCCATACTAGGGGTCATAAAGCCATTTGCCATATGTATTTATAAAATTGAATGTTTATCTTTATTAAGTAGTACATTAGCTAAATACAATTCATGCATAGGGACTCAGATCCTCACTTAGTCATAGTCAATGTTGTCTCTATAAAACCTAGACTTATATGAGTGCCCAAGTGGATGTTTGTGACTGAAATGTCTGCAGCAGTTGCAAATGGATCAGAGGATTGACAGACCAGGCCAGAATGAGGCCCACTGAGATTTTGCTGCGAATTCAAATGTACTCACCTCCTCTGAGTATGGCATGGATGACTATGGGGGCATCTTAATGCTTAATTCACAGGAATGAGTTCAATCCCTTCACATAGTCCACCATCCCGCTTTCCAGATTTCTCTTTGTTGAGAGAGCCAGTGGCTTCTTGCCTTCTATCCCCCTTTCTCTCTGGTGGTGCTCCCATTACTCTTCTCCACCCTCCCAACTGGCAGCACAACTCAGAAGTCACTGTAGGGAGCTGTTTCTTCCCAAATGCTGCCTTCCTTCTTCCAAAAGGTCAAAGGGTACAGGTCATGTGACCCCCTCACTTTCGGCTCTCCTCACCATAATATAGCAATTTTCTGTCATCTCCTTCCTCTCATGGCTTTACACATTGTTCTTGTCTCTTTCTATGTCTTACTCCTTCCATTTAACATGTCCTAGACCATTGGTATGAAGCATTAATACCAGGAAAAGTTTGTTCCCATTCTTCATTGTACGTACTCATTGAAAGGTTAGCCTAATCACCATGATCTAAAAATAGTCCTGACACATGTATGTGTTGATTAAAGGAACACTAATTTTGTTATATAGAATATAAGATTATTATTCTTATCTCTGCTTTACAGCAAGAATCCTGAGCTCTGAAGGAGGAGAGTTTGTCCTTACTGTACCCCATCTCCCCAACTGATTTAACAAAGGATAATGATGCTGTAGCTTGTCAAATTTAGACCCTGGTCATTTAACTCTTCTTGTCTCATGACAATGAGAATGAGGAGATGTTAGGCTCTGGAATGTATCTGAATTGACCAAGCGGAGCGGAGCTGGAACAGAAGGAGATAAGAATTCTCAGCAGAGGGCATGAGCAAAGGCACTGAGACCTAAGCAGCCATACCTGATCTACAAAGATGAAGTTGTGTTTTTAAGGTAAAATTTACATACAGTGAAATGTAGACTTTAATAAATAAATATATTCAATTGCACACTTCACATCCCAACTGAGATACAGAACAACATCATCCCTGCAAAAGATCACCACTCTGTTTCTTTAAGTCAATCTTCACCAACCATAGTCAACCTCTGTTTTAATTTTTTTTTAATTTATTTTTATTGTAAACGAATGGGATACATGTTGTTTCTGTTTGTACATGGAGTTACAGCATACCATTTGTGTATTCATAAATTTACATAGAGTAATGATGTTTGATTCATTCCATTATTTTTTTCCTTCCCCCCCACCCCTCCCACCTCTCTTTTCCCTCTATACAGTCCCTCCTTCCTCCATTCTTGTCCCACTCCCACCCCCCATTAAGTGTCATCATCCGCTTATCAGTGAGATCATTCCTCTTTTGGATTTTTGAGATTGGCTTATCTCACTTAACATGATATTCTCCAATTTCATCCATTTGCCTGCAAATGCCATAATTTTATTATTCTTTATAGCTAAGTAATATTCCATTGTGCATATATACCACAGTTTCTTTATCCATTCATCAGTTGAAGGGCATCTAGGTTGGTTCCACAGTCTGGCTATTGTGAATTGAGCCACTATGAACATTGATGTGGCTGTATCTCTGTAGTATGCTGATTTTAAGTCTTTTGGGTATAGGCCGAGGAGTGGGAAAGCTGGGTCAAATGGTAGGTCCATTCCAAGTTTTCTAAGGAATCTCCACACTGCTTTCCAGAGTGGCTGCACTAATTTGCAGCCCCACCAGCAATGTATGAGTGTACCTTTTTCCCCCCAACACCTATTGTTGCTTGTGTTCTTGATAATCGCCATTCTAATTGGGGTGAGATGGAATCTTAGTGTAGTTTTGATTTGCATTTCTCTTATTACTAAAGATGGTGAACATTTTTTCATATATCTGTTGATTGTTTATAGATCTTCTTCTGTCAAGTGTCTGTTCATTTCCTTAGCCCATTTGTTGATTGGGTTATTTGTATTCTTGGTGTAGAGTTTTTTGAGTTCTCTATATATTCTGGAAATTAGTGCTCTATCTGAAGTATGAGAGGCAAAGATATTCTCCCACTCTGTAGGCTCTCTCTTCACATTACTGATAGCTTCCTTTGCTGAGAGAAAGCTATTTAGTTTGAATCTATCCCAGTTATTGATTCTAGCTTTTATTTCTTGTGCTATGGGAGTCCTGTTAAGGAAGTCTGATCCTAAGCCAACAAGTTGAAGGTTTGGACCTACTTTTTCTTCTATAAGATACAGGGTCTCTGGTCTGATTCCGAGGTCCTTGATCCATTGTGAGTTGAGTTTTTGAGTTTTGTGCAGGGTGAGAGATAGGGATTTAGTTTCATTCTGTTGCATATGGATTTTCAGTTTTCCCAGCACCACTTGTTGAAGAGGCTATCTTTTCTCCATTGCATATTTTTGGCACCTTTGTCTAGTATGAGAAAATTGTATTTATTTGGGTTTGTGTCCGTGTCCTCTATTCTGTATCATTGATCTACCTGTCTATTTTGGTGCCAATACCATGCTGTTTTTCTTACTATTGCTTTGTAGTAGTTTTGTTGAAGTTCTGGTATTGCGATACCCCCTGTTAAATTCTTCCTGCTAAGGATTGTTTTAGCTATTCTGGGTTTCTTATTCTTCCAGATGAATTTCATGATTGCTTGCTCTATTTCTGTGAGTTATATCATTGGGATTTTAATTGGAATTGCATTGAATCTGTATAGCACTTTTGGTAGTATGGCCATTTTGACAATATAAATTCTGCCTATCCAAGAACATGTGAGATCTTTCCATCTTCTAAGGTCTTCCTTAATTTCTTTTTTCAGTGTTTTGTAGTTTTCATTGTAGAGATCTTTTACCTCTTTGGTTAGATTGATACCCAAGTATTTTATTTTTTTTTTTTTTGAGGCTATTGCAAATGGAGTTGTTTTCCTCATTTCCCTTTCAGCTGTTTCATCGCTTGCATATAAAAATGCTGTAGATTTATGTGTGTTGATTTTATAGCCTGCTATTTTGCTGAATTCATTGATGAGGTCTAGAAGTTTTCTGGAGGAGGTTTTTGGATCCTCTAAATAAAGAATCATGACATCAGCAAATAGTGACAGCTTAAGTTCCTCTTTTCCTATTCGTATCCCTTTAATTTCTTTAGTCTGCCTAACTGCTCTGGCTAGAGTTTCGAGGACAATGTTGAATAGAAGTGGTGAAAGAGGACATCCCTGTCTTGTTCCTGTTTTTAAAGGGAATCGTTTCAGTTTTTCTTCATTAAGAATGATGTTGGCCATGGGCTTAGCATAAATAGCCTTTACAATGTTCAGGTATGTTCCTACTATCCCTATTTTTTCTAGTGTTTTCAGCATGAAGGGGTGTTGTATATTGTCGAACGCTTTTTCTGCGTCAATTGAAACAACCATATGATTCTTATCCTTAAGTCTATTGACATGATGGATTATGTTTTTTTATTTACGGATGTTAAACCATCCTTGCATTCCAGGAATGAACCCCACTTGATCTTGGTGCATGATTTTCTTAATATGTATTTGGATACGGTTTGCCAATATTTTGTTAAGGATCTTTGCATCTATATTCATCAAGAATATTGGTCTAAAATTTTCTTTCCTTGATGTGTCTTTTCCTGGTTTGGGTATGAGGGTGATATTAGCTTCATAGAATGAGTTCGGTAGGGTACCCTCCTTTTCTATTTCCTGGAATACTTTGAGAAGTATTGGAATGAGTTCTTCTTTGCAGGTCTTGCAGAACTCGGCTCAGTATCCGTCTGGTCCTGGGCTTTTCTTGGATGGTAGGTTTTTAATGGCTTCTTCTATTTCATTGCTTGATATTGATCTGTTTAAATTGTGTATGTCCTCCTGGTTCGTTTGGGAGGAGCATATGTCTCTAGAAATTTGTCAATGTCTTCGGTACTTTCTATTTTGTTGGAATACAGATTTTCAAAGTAGCTTCTCATTATGTCTGTATCTCAGTGGTGTCTGTTGTGATATTTCCTTTTGCATCATGTATTTTAGTAATTTGAGTCTTCTCTCTCCTTCTCTTTGTTAGTGTGGCTAAGGGTTTATCTATTTTGTTTACTTTCTCAAAGAACCAACTTTTTGTTTTGTCAATTTTTTGAATTGTTTCTTTTGTTTCAATTTCATTGATTTCAACTCTGATTTTAATTATTTCCTGTCTTCTACTACTTTTGCTGTTATTCTGTTCTTCTTTTTCTAGGGCTTTGAGCTGTAATGTTAGGTCATTTAATTGTTGACTTTTCATTCTTTTCTGGAATGTGCTCCATTCAATGAATTTTCCTCTTAGTACCGCTTTCATAGTGTCCAGAGATTTTGATATGTTGTATCATCATTCTCATTGACCTCTAAGAACTTTTTAATCTCCTCCCTGATGTTTTTTGTTATCCATGTTTCACTCAATAGCATATTATTTAGTCTCCAAGTGTTGGAGTAATTTCCTTTTTTTACTTTGTCATTGATTTCTACTCTCAATCCATTATGATCTGATAGAACACAAGGCAGTATCTCAATTTTTTTGCATTTCCTAAGGGCTGCTTTGTGGCATAACATATGGTCTATTTTCGAGAAGTTTCCATGTGCTGCTGAGAAGAAAGTGTATCCGCTCGTTGATGGATGGAATATTCTATATATGTCTATTAAGTCTAGGTTATTGATTGTGTTATTGAGTTCTATGGTTTCTTTGGTTGGATTTTGTTTGGAAGATCTATCTAGTGGTGACAGTGGTGCGTTAAAGTCGCCCAGAATTATTGTGTTGTGGTCTATGTGATTCTTGAAATTGAGAAGGATTTGTTTGATGTCAGGGATGCACCATTGATTGGGGCATAAATATTTACTATCGTTATGTCTTCCTGATTTATGGTTCCCTTAAGCAATATGAAATGTCCTTCTTTATCTCTTCTGACTAACTTTGGCTGGAAGTCCACTTTATCTGATATAAGGATGGAAACCCCCGCTTTTTTACTGGGTCCATGTGCGTGGTAGGTTTTTTCCCATCCTTTCACCTTTAGTCTGTGGATGTCTTTTTCTATGAGATGAGTCTCTTGCAGGCAGCATATTGTTGGGTCTTTCTTTTTAATTCATTCTGCCAGTCTCTGTCTTTTAATTGATGGTTTTAGGCCATTAACGTTCAGGGTTATTATTGAGAAATGATTTGTATTCCCAGTCATTTGGCTTATTTTTGGTTTTTAAGTTGACTTGGTTTCTCCTTTGAGTAGCCTTTCTCTAAGGTAGTTCCTCCCTTTGCTGACCTACATTGTTGTTTTTCATTTCCTCCTCATGGAATATTTTGTTGAGAACATTCTGTAGTGCAGGCTTTTTATTTGTAAATTCTTTTAACTTTTGTTTATCATGGAAGGATTATATTTCATCTTCAAATCTGAAGGTTAGTTTTGCTGGGTATAGGATTCTTGGTTGGCAACCATGTTCTTTCAGAGCTTGAAATATGTTGGTCTAGGCCCTTCTAGCTTTTAGAGTCTAGGTTGAGAAGTCGGCTGCTATTCATATTGGTCTCCCCCTATATGTAATCTGATGTTTTTCTCTCGCGGCCTTCAAAATCCTATCTTTATTTTGAATGTTAGGCATTTTTATTATAATGTGCCTTGGTGTGGATCTGTTGTGATTCTGTGCATTTGGTGTTCTGTAAGCCTCTTGTATCTGATTTTCCATTTCATTCTTCAGGTTTGGGAAATTTTCTGATATTATTTCATTGAATAGGTTGTTCATTCCTTTGGTTTGTATCTCTGTGCCTTCTGCAATCCCAATAATTCTTAAATTTGGTCTTTTCATAATGTCCCATAGTTCTTGGAGATTCTGCTCATGATTTCTTACCATCTTCTCTGTTGGGGCGACTTTATTTTCAAGATTAAATATTTTGTCTTCATTGTCTGAGATTCTGTCTTCCAAGTGGTCTAGTCTGTTGGTGATGCTTTCCATTGAGTTTTTTATTTGGTTTATTGTCTCCTTCATTTCAAGGATTT
Source organism: Sciurus vulgaris (assembly GCF_902686455.1). NCBI lineage: Eukaryota > Metazoa > Chordata > Mammalia > Rodentia > Sciuridae > Sciurus > Sciurus vulgaris. The sequence goes on along the minus strand of NC_136468.1, from coordinate 70,942,442 downwards.
ACATTTGGTTTTTATTGAGAATCTCTATCTCTTTGTTGAAATGATCTTTTGCTTCCTGCAGGTGCTCTTTCAGCTTATTGGTATTATCATTCATTGCCTGCATTTGCTCTCTTATCTCTTCCTTTGCTTCATGAATCATCTTAATCATATACTATCTGAAGTCCTTTTCTGACATGTCTTCTAACATAATGTCATTGGATTCTATTACTATAGAATCTAGATTTGTTTGGATCATTTTCTTCCCTCGTTTTTTCATGTTGTTCATGTATCTTCCCCTCTAGCGCTGCAGATCTGGGGTATTGCAGATTCCCCCCTATAGGCTTATAGTGGCCCTATAGGTTTCCAAAACCCTTTCTTTAAGGGGAGATCAATATTAGCAGTGCCCAAGTCAGACACTATGCAATCCTAGACCAAACAGCCCCTATGGGGACAATAACATCATGTAAATAAGGGAGAAGGCAACTCTGAGGGAACAGGTAAACAGAAGGAAAAGAAAGCAAGAAACGTAAAGAAATAAAAACTTAAATTTTTTTTAAAAAAGGAGAAAAAAGAAAATCTACTGTATAATAGTCATATACTAATGAAACCTCCCAGTGTTCAGTAGCCTGATGTATGAGAGGAACCTGACAATGAACTTCAAGCCTCCAGCAGGTGTCTCAGGATGGGATTTGCCCCACCTGAAGATCGGAGCTACGGCTTCCAGGATTATCCAAGATGGCTGCTCTGGCTTCCAAATGTGTTGGCAAATGTGGAGCTGCAGCTCAGAGCTGGACGTGGTCAGCTGGAGGTCCTGGAGACAGGATGCAGTTGGTCCAGCAGTGGTCCTGGAGGTCGGGTGTGTTTGGTGTGGTTGTGGGATCCAGGAGGCTGTGTGCAATCAGTTGGTCTGGGTTCCCGGTGATAGGGCACAGTCAGTTGGTCTGGGGGTCCTGGCGGCAGGGAGCAGTCAGTTGATGTGAGGGCCCTAGAGGCAGGGAGTGATGGGTTGGGCTGAGGGACCCTGGAGACAGGACTCGGTCAGTCCTGCCAGGGGTCCTACAGGGCCTGGCTCTTGTCTCAAAATGGCTGTAGCCACGTGTAATCCAACCTGCAGGTACTGTAACAGTGAACTTCCAGGCAGCAGCAGGCAGCTGGTTCTTCACTGGCGGTCTGTGATCAGTCTGCTGGCAGCTGTCGGAAGATCGGGAGGTGAACCTCGAGCGTTGGGTGATGGATAGGGGTAAGGCCGGCGATGGACAGGCGAGAGGCAGGCAAATGGCGGATGATAGATGCCTGACAGTGAGCAATCGATAAACAGATATCCTCTGCTTGAATCCAGTGTTGCGGAGCGACAAGGAACCCTGTTTAAATTTTTATCACCATGGATTCATCTTGCCTGTTCTTAAATTTCATATTAATGGAATTATACAACATGTATTCACATGTCTGTTTATCACCATAAAGTTCTTGAGATTTTTCCTTTTTGTATCAGTAGTTACACATTCTTATGTATTGCTGAGTAGTATTCCACTGTATGCATGTATTACACCCTGTTTATCCATTCAAGGAGAATGCACAGAATTATTGTGCTGTCAGATTGAGGAATGGGAAATATGTCTTGTAATAAACCTAAATAGATAAAATAGGTCAAAAATCATGGCCTATTGGCTTCCTGGGGAATTTGAACATTATTCTAAGGGCAATAGTTAACCATGTAGTAATTTCAAAAGAGGATGTATCTAATCAGATATTAGCATGCAGGTTATCACTGAGATTTCTCAATCCCTAACCAGTATTATCATCTGAAGTTGTGGCAGTCATCCAGAAGTCTTTATTTTCATATTTGACTAAGGATTTTGAGCATCTATTATGTGTCAGGCAATCTATTAGGAAATGTCACATTGATGGTTCTTTAAGGATCCTGCCATCCTCACTACCCATGAGTGTATTCTTACATGTGCCTGAGTCACCTCTGCAACACAACTGGCCATTTGTTTCTCCAGCTACCATCTGTAATAGTAGGACTTAACCTCTTCATTCTTTTTGAAGGAAAACGTAAGTTTATGACTAGAATTAAAGGTAAAAACAGGTCTCCCCACAATACAGACACACAGATACAGTAGCTCATAGGTCTTGGTGCTTGAGTATTTTATGCTTAGTCTTGAAAGAACCACCAATGCCAGTTGAACACCCAGTTGGCAACTGCCAATTTGGCAGCAAGTTGTGGCAATTTTGCAGACAGTCTCATGAAAAGATTTTTTGAGTCTTGTAATGGAACTTGAACCAAGAATTCACTCCCAAAATGTGCCTCAGCCTCCATTTTGTCACAGTAGCTCTAGCATAAGGAATGTAAAAAGAACAAAGGGCTACCAATTTCTAAAGCTTTTGAAATATCCCAAACCATTTGCTTGCTTTATTCTCCTCCATTTAAAACTGATTTTTTTCCTTGAACATGATTATTTGAGAAAAATCAAAATTTTAGTGAATAGAATTATTTTAATACAGAAAAAAAGGCTGCTAGCTTATAAAATATTGTATGCTTCATATAGTGCTTTGTGAGTTGAGTTTTATGTCAAGGAATTTTGGAACACAGGTCGATGAGTGATGCCTGACATTGTGGAGAGAAAAGGCAGAGAAAAATAGCCGTGGCCTAGGAAACAACAGGAGAAAATTCCTGGTTACCATCCCTCAGCCCAGAATGAAAGGTGGGTTATTTTCCAGCACTGGGCCTCTGGGAATTCAAGGAACAAGCAACACAATGAAGATGGCATAAGCTTGGGGATCATAGAGGGAAGTCAGTGCAGATTTCCTGGCAGGAAAAATAAGCCAAGACTATGAATATCTTAAAACTGGAAGCAAACCACATGGCAAAGGCCTCTGATGGGTGATCCAGGGAAGAAAGACTCACCAGCCAGGACTTCAGTGATCATGATGCAGATGGACATTTAGAAGACTGACTGGCTGGATTCTCATTTGCTTATTCCAAGTCAACAGATAAAATATATGTGCCTTCTCTGTGTTGCATGGAAACACAGAGTAGAAAGCACAGAGAGAAACTTCCATATATGTTTGTTTCAGGAGAACTTCATGGCAGGGTATCCTGGTCTTTCTTTTTACATACCTAGCTCTTTGAGAAGAATGAGGTTTGAGAAGAGAAGGATGTCCTCAGGATATGCTAGCCTTCAGACTGAAAGTAGTGATGCAATCCAAGGTCACATAGAATTTCCAGGACACTGGATCCCTGTCTGAACAGGATTTCCTGGATTGACCTGCTTCTCCTGAACCTCCCGTTGATAGCAAGGGAGAAACTCAGGCAGGTTGGGGTGATGGGTATTTCCAGTGGCTCTGCTTTCTTTCCATCTCCAGTTTGCTCCAAACTTTCTAATCAATAATGAAAGGCAGAAAGAGCATTCACAAGACAGACAGCTACAGTCCCTATGGTTGCCAGGTAGAGAAGAATGGCTGGAGTTTGAGCCCAAAGTCCTGTCTGGACCACAGGTAGAGGGACAGTGTAGGTAAAACCACGTGAATTTCAAATTGTGGGTTTTTCATTACTGGAACATTACTCATGCTCTTTGACCAGCAGCTTTTAAACCTCTAAGATCATTTTAATTCTTTTGTAGTTAACAAACTATTTCACGAATCATGTTACAATTGTTATTCCTAGTTTTTATTTTGCATTCTTTCCGATTGATCAAGAGTAATTTGGGACAATAATGTTTTTTCATTTGAACTTTTATCTGCAGCATAAAACCATTAAAGATTTTCCTGAACCTCCCCTTAGACCAAAGAAGCATATGAAGCTAAGTAAAGATGTCATTCTGTTCACTGATCCACAATCTTCTTCACTCCTCACTTAGTATTTAATAGTTTCCTTTAACTTGGAAGAAACTCTCTCTCTCTCTCTCTCTCTCTCTCTCTCTCTCTCTCTCTCTCTCTCTCTCGATTCAAATCCCACAGGGCATCTGCTTTTATAACAAAAACCATGAAGCCCTCTCACAAGCTTTCTCAGACAAAGGCAAGTAGACCCTACTATTTCCTGGAATGGTAGGAAAAAGGAATTTTTCTTGTTATAAAACTGATATGATAAAGGCCCATTGTCAGGGCAACTGGGAGTAGAATGTGCATAGTTTAACCATTCCTAAAACATGGGTTCTTGGGATTTAACAACTGAATTCTAGACTCCTCTCTCTTCCACTGAGAAGACATGGTGCCCTGTAGCGTCGTGACTGTATCACACGTGTTCAGTACTGGGGCCTGTTCTCTTACTTCTCACCACAAAAGCAAGTATTCTTATTATGCTGCCTAGCTTTTGCCTTATCTAAACATCCAACCATTACAGCACTTTAACTTTCAAAAGGAAATGGCTCTGAGCAAAGATAAAGTTGTTTTAGGTACAGGGGAGTCTAAATTTTTCTCTCGATCCTACTGCTACACTGTTTTTGAAGTGGGCAAGTAAGTAATCTCAATATGCTTTATTTATCAGACTGAAAAATATGAAAGCCTTATAACTTTATTCTTCACTCAATATAAAATCTCATCAACTATTGTATAAGCTATCCCCAGACCAAAAAAAAAACTAGCCTTCAAGCAACAGACAGACAACCACCTGTCACAGGGCATATAAAAATATCTCTGAAATAGGTGATCCGTAGGACTAGATGACCTCCAAGGGCCTGGAGAAAACAATTATTGGACAGTCACAAAGCATCCAGAGGCACTCAGTAACTGCCCAGTGAATAAGCAAAAGTGCCTCTGATTTACACTGCTTGGTGAATAAATCATTTGATACTTGTGGCAAGTGAACCAAAAGGAAATTGAGATAGTCTAGGAAAGAAAGGTGAATCAGACAAGAGACCGTAAAAAAATTATTTTTTAATGAATTTAACTGCTGATAATTAGGATTGGCAGTAGAAATTAGCATAAACACACCATCCAAATGATAATGCAACTGGAACATTGTTATAAATTCTTAATGCCTCTTTTAAGAATAGAAAATGACAACTCATCAAAGAACAATTCATCAGGGTTCACCGAGCACTGACCTGAGCACTTCATTGCTCTGATCTATGGAACCCATTCCAATTTTACCAGGCAAAATGCTTAGAGTAGAGAAAAGAGAATTTTCATATATTAATAATCTAGACTGGTAGGTTTCAAAATTTCTTGGCTGAAGAAAATTGCTCCATTTTCAAAAGGAACTAGTATGCAGAAATCCATTATAATAACAGTAATAAAAGCAATAACGAATATTTATTGAGCATTACTACATGCCTGGCACTGTTCTAAATGTGCATGTTAACTCATTTAAACCTCACAACACAACAAAGGTGATATTACTATCCCAAGTTTTCACTACATAAAGAAAGTTAGAGGGCTGGGGATGTTGCTCAGCTGGTAGAGGATTTGTCTTGCATGCACAAGGCCCTAGGTTCAATCCTCAACACCACAAAAAAAAAAAAAAGAAAGAAAGTTGGTAATAATAAGATAAATTGCAGAGATCAACCAAGCATAATGAAGGGAACCAGGATTCAAGCAAGTCTATCCTGGGAACCCAGCTGCACTCTTCGCTTCCATTTGTAAAACAGATGTAGCAAAGATTCTCTGCTTGGCAGTAAATAAGCATGATGAACCACTCCCCAAAGGTTGCCTATGGGTCTAAATGAAGGTTATCATCTCATAAACATCTGGAAAAGTTATCCTATGAATTTACTAATAGAAGTCTCTCCCTTTATAACTTGATATTTAAAAATACACATAACCTTTTTTTATTTAGCTTTTTATAGTCATATCTAAGGTATGTTTATGTGTGACTAAGAAAACAATTTTCTGAAGTCTCCATTCTGGAGCAGAGGTACAGAAGAAGCACACAGAAATTTATAGTGACATTAAATGGTCAGAGCAATTACATGTAACTATAGTACGTGTGATGTGATTGTGGAAAGATAATCACCATGGGAAATTATCCTTTACATACCAGGAAATGATCAGCAACCATAGTGGACAGAAGAATGTAATAAAGAGGTAAAAGTAATGATTTCAATTTGCATGTGGTAGGTACCTTAATTTCAGATTCTTTCTAGGTCTGTATTCACATCTTTAATCATTTTGAGCTTGCTTGGAAGTATGGAGCCCTTTTCACCTTCTGAGGCCCTACCTTTTTCTCATTCTATGTAATAAACTATAATATTTCCCAAAAGTCTAGCAGCCAGCAATCAATGCAAGTGACCAAGATAGACCAGTAAGAGAATCTGACCTGCAAACTATCACCAGCTACCCTGGAAGACACTCAAGCACATCACCACATCTAAACATCAATATGATACATTCTTGTTCAGAAGACAGTATGACTTTGTATAGGCAGGCACACAGACCTCAAAATAATAGCAAAGAAACTTCCACACACTTTTAAAAATCCTTCTTATAATTCAATTTCTTTTCAATTTCTCTGTTCCCAACATGGATGAGACCAAGATGACAATCACACAGTTATCAGTCCCTCAGTGTACTACAGTAATCTTGATTATCTTTTTTTGTTTGTAAACATTTACCTGTCACTCATTTATCTCTTATTATGGTGGAAATTTTCATCCTTACATACTTGACCCACAAGAGTGAACAACTTCAGTGACTCCCCTGACCTGGACAAAATAGGTGGGAATTACCTGTCATTTCAGGATCTTGGAAGCAGCCTCTGAGGGCAAGAAGGTCCCAGGATTGACCTACATCAGGGTTTAACCCAGTGATTTTACCAACTGTGCTAACAGTTGCGAAGAATCACAGGGCACTAACCATACATAATAATCCTTGTCTTGTTTTGGTATGTATATTACAGTGAGGTATTTTGTTTTGGTTTTCAGTACCAGAAATTTCACCTAGAAGTACTTACCCACTGAGCCACATCCCAGCTGTTTTTATTTTTTATTTTGAGAAAGGGTCTCACTAAGTTGCTCAGGGCCTCACTAAATTGCTGAGGTTGGCTTTGAACTTGGGGTCCTCCTGCCTCAGCCCCCTGAGGCACTGGGATTACAGGCATGCACCACCATACCTGGCATTATTTTGGTTTTAATAGCAAGAAGAATTGATTATTCCAAAATAAAATCCTCTATTCTAGAAAGTGTATAAATAGGATGGGTCTGATGGAGCAATACTATTGAAAGATTTAAATCAGAAAAATTCTAATTTCTACAGGGAAATGAACAGAAACGTGAAATATATGCACTTGACAGAAAATGGGATTTCTAGCCCTAAACATCAGTCCTTTACAGGAAGTTCCACTTGTTAATAACATTTTCAAAAATCATAAACGAGAAACATGCATCAGTTCATAATAACACTAAGTTTGCTTGAGATTTTGAAAGCCTATTATTTAAATATGCAACTAGATAACTGTTATTCCTGCTGTGATCAGAGATTATAAAATATGCAAGTGTGAGACTGTTGCTATGCTTCACTGATTACCTTTTCTTACATTTAATCTTGCCTTTTATTGGTAGAAAAACAGATGCATGTACAGCTCCTTGATAAAGTATGACTAACACATTATCAGGAGTTCATGTAGGAAAGTTTATAATTGATGACAATAATTTAGTAGCACTCTTTGAAAAAGTTGATAAAATTGCTACACAACTCTAGAAGGCACAGAAGTTGTAAGATTTTGTAGTCATTTACAAAGGAACATAAAGAATAAAGTGCCCATTTTCCCCAAGAGAAATGGAAATGTAATCTCCTAAGTAAAATCTATTCATGGTGGAATTTTTATTAGCTTTCTGTAATGGAAAGGCTATTAAATATATATTGTTTTGTGCTCCTGAATAGTTTTCACATCTTCGTAAGTGACGACAAGAGCAGTATTGCATTATGAAAAGTACCATTCATGCATTGTAAGCACCAGTTCACAATGCAATGGGCTGGATAAGGCAAAATAAATTCCAAAGTCTAAATAGGGCAAATGTGTTAAGATGAATGATAGCTATGCTACTCACTCCATAGATGCTATGGAAAAGAACACAAAATTCTTGGGTTTCAAGCCAGTTTTTACTGAAATGTTCTTTAAAGCCATTTGTTCGAAAATTCAGTGACATCTAGTGGCAGATTCAGTTCATCACTTCTAGGCACTCACCCAGAGACCTCCATTTTAAGACAATCCAAACATTGGATAGTAAACCTGGCATTTTTGGTCTACAGGAAAGAGGGAAATATAATTTAATACAATTAAGAGAACATATTCTCATTTAATGAGTTGAGGTTAACAAGATGAGAACAAGGCAGCTGAGAGAGAGAATACCTTTGCATTCCTGTGTACTGGTATTCCCCACACACCCAAACAGAAATTATTTGTAGAGCCACTTAATCATTTTGGTGGTGATCATTAAATGATTAAAACTTTGTTAGTGTCTATTCTGATAATATATGAATATGTCTCCATTGCACAAAATGGTGGACAAAACTTTAGTTTTGATCCAATCCTACTCCAAGTGAAACAAAGAGCTTTACCTATAGTATCTGATAGAATTTCTCTTCCTTCTAGAAGAAACAGATCCAATCAGATTCTGAAAATATTTAATAAGTCTTAATTTAGTTACGTTAAGGATGCTTTCTCTATATGTGCCCACTAAGATATCACAGACTTATAGGGACAATTTCTCACCTCAAAATATGATACTTCACATGAAGCATTTAGGTCAACTTTAACATCCAAAAGGTCTTTCAGGGAGTGTGACAGAGACCAGAAATTGGGAAAGTTGTGGAGAATAGTTTAAGATGTTATTAACAGTAACATTCTCATGGACCTATACTAGGTTCTTAAATTTAGTCAACAAAGCTAATACTCAATATTTCTAAGTCCCAACCTCTGTATTACATCCAAAAAGAAAAAAGCCAAGTAAGTCAGAACTTCTGAACTTGCATTCCTTAGTCTGATGAATAATTATATCAATAAGTACATCAACACCAGGCCAAAGGTAAGTAATGGGTTCTTTGTATGACAGCAGGGGGAATGTTACCTACCCCAATTTGAATGGGAAGGAAGAAGAAATTATAATAATGAGGAAAGCCTTCCCTGACAAGATAGCATTGGTGCTGATACAGGTGGATAGAATAGAGATTGATGAGGAAATTCATGGTGGTCAGGAGGGGAAGGAACTTAGAAGGAAGGGGAGGAACAAAAGTACAAGCTCAGAAGATCGTAACACATTTATGAAAAGCAAATCCCTCAACATGAATTTTACACTAAAGGTCATCAGATACCTTTGAAGGATTTTAAGGGAAAAAGTGATAGTATCAAGTTGGAATTTTAGAAATATGGCTTATCACGGAGAATCAGTGAGGGACTCCATGAGATCTAGTAATGTCACAGAAGGCTTTTAGGAAGACAAAACTCACTGGATTCTGTGAAGCAAAATCAAGCCCACCTAGTTCTATTCTAACTCTGCTAATTAGATGCAGGTACAGCTTGGAGATAATATCTTACAAATTAGCAAATTAGTCATTTTTAGCAATGTTGCAACTTCTAGTCATTTGAGTAATCTAGCAAACTTTTAGACTTACTTCCTCCTACCCAACAACAATAACAGTAAAAAATTTCCAAAGAAAGAAAAGGAGACGATAGAACTGACAGGGCTGAGAGCTCTGAGAGACTCCCTAATGCTCCAAATGTCCCAGACAGGTTGGTCTGCCTAGACAGGTCATCCTCTTCGAACTAGACTCCCCATAAAGTTCAAGCCGAGGAGCAAAACACAGATCAAGGGAAGCTGTGCACAGCTCAGGGAGGATTTCCAAACCCTACGTGGGGTCCATTCCCTCTGTGGGTGGCCAGTGGTTTTTATTGCTTTCGGAAACTGGCAGAACAAACTCTTGGAAACTTAGTCTCTTGCAGATTCCATTCAGAGTCAGGCTGCCCTAGCCTTCCTGAGGGAAGCACAGTCCAAACAACCTCACAGAGCAAAATCAAAGAATGTGCACAGGGTAGATTCAACCACTGAAGGATTTCAGAAAGAGAATTTTATTTCTTACTCATTTTGAACACATGGAGGAAGGAAGGGAAAGAGGGGCCACTACATAATATGCGGAGTAGGATAACAGATCCATGACAGAGGCTATTCTAGATTTAAGACAAGAAATATGGGTCTGAACAAAGGTAAATAGAGTGGGAAAGTGTAACCTGACTTTAGAGATGCTAAGGAGATAATTCAATAAGGCTTGCTGACCATCAGGATGTACAATACAGAGAAATGGAAAATGCAGGCTAATCCCACATTTGTGGCTTAGGAGGAGGGTATGTGATGATGCTATCCACCAAACTTGGAAACGAGGTGAGGCTAAGGGGGGAAAGGAGCAAAGGAGGCAGGAATGAAGTTTTGTTCAAGGTACGCTGAATTTTCCATGGGGCATCCAAGTGAGATGTCCAGTAGTCTGTTGAAAACCTGGATCTGAGGCTTGAGAGGGAAGTCAGCTTTAGAGGGAAGTCTTAAGTCTTAAGGAAGGCTTAAGTCTGTGCAGCATTTAAGTGATAAATAAATCTTAATGGAGACAGAACCTGCAAACCCAGGGCGCAATGGTTCTAATCTTTTGGAATTTACCTTTTCCATAAAGGGAGGGGGAGGTTTGAATAAAAAGCAAACTACTCAAATGATAGTCCCATTTTATTCTGTCTTTCCAAATTCCTTTTCTTTCTTTAGTCATTCCCTCTTGCTGGATTCTTCACTGTTCAAGATGGAGTTTCCTTGTCACTCTACTACACATGTCCCACATACACTCTGACATGTGCACAATTCCTCTTTTAACTGACCCTTGGAGGAACCGTTCTGTTTGTTTTGCTGTGGGATGAGGATAGTATAAGCTGACATCTGAGAAGCAGAATCAGGGACAATCAAACGTACACCTCTACTCCAACATCTCTTCCTTTTACAGACAAAAGGAAGCATCTAACCTGTTCTTAGTGCAAGTGGATCACCCTGAGACAGACTTGGAGTACAGAACAATCACAGTATGGGGACCCTCAAGATTCCCAGTTCCAATGAACCTTGCATCCTCTGCATTAACTAAGACCCAGCAGGGGCAGGCCAAGTGGAGCATTCTGAGTTCCCATTAGGTATTTGCCATTTGAATATCAGATTCAAATTTTTGATAGTAAATGTCAATATTGACCCTGTGACACATTCAATATTATTAAAACAAAATTAAGCCCTAAACTTTTTCGCATAACCCCCAGACAAACTTGTTACTCTTATTTATTCCTAATTTCTGAAATCTGTCCATTTCTAATCTTAATTATTCACTCTGTCCCACGGGGGGAAAAAAACCTGTAAAGAATAGGAGCATGTGTCAATATGTACATAAAATTAGCATCTACTTAAATTTAAGAAACTATTACAATATAATTTTCTGTACTTACTTTAATAAAGAGGGTTAGCATTTTGAAACTTTTTGATTGTTACTGTGTATGAATATTAAAACCCATTTGCAAAACAAGAAGTTATATATAATGTAACACTTGTTCAATAGTCAAGTCTGTATAGTTGCATTTTTTAAGTCAGCAATTATTTAGCACTTATTATATGCTAGTGCTTTGCCAGAAAAAGAGGGAAGAGTTAGTTTCTACCTTCAGAGAATACATGATCTAGTGGGAAACAAGGGTCTCATAAATCAGGAGCAATGATACAGTGTGAAGTGTCATCATAGAGATGACATGATAGGCTTTTTTAAGCCACCCTCAATTAGATGAGTTACTTTGTGTATAAAGCTTGACCCATGTCCACAGAGTGACTAGAACACTATAAAGGTTCATAAGTATTTACATCTTTTGGTAGCACATAGCAATAACCCCCTTTTAGAGACGGTTGAAAAAACACACTAGGAGAATTTAAATAACTTACTAATTTCACAGTTAGAATGCAAAGAAGCTGCAAATGGCACTGATTTGAGTCTGACATCAAAACACGTGACCTTTCCACATTGTTCCCCTAAGTCTCAAAGTGTGTGAAAGACAGGGAGGAGAGGGAGGAGAGGGGAGGAGGGGATAGGACTTCATTCTGTCCCTGACTAGGAAGTTAAGAAAGTTCTCATGGAGGCAAGGACACTTGAGCTGGGACTTGAAAAAAAAAAATTCACTAGGAAACAAAAGAGCAGCAGAAGTAAATTTCAGACAAAGGGAGAAAATAGGCAAAATAATCAAGGCTTAGATATGCCAGAATATTTCTAGTGACAACAATAGTCCAGTGTGATTGGAGAGTAGGAGTTCAAGAAGAGACGTGATAGCATAGTGGGAAAGACCACACATGTCATGTTGAAAACATTCCATGGGAAAATATTGCAAAGTATTTCAAACTCTGTGCTAATTAATTGGAGGCTCTTGATAACAAATTTGTTGTTTTAAGAAGGAAAGGACAAGATTAGAGAAAAATATTAGAGAATGGCAATTTAGGAAATATGTAGAGAGGCATTGAGATGCCTAGAGACAAAAACTATTAGGAGGCTGTTTAATAAATGGTTGTGAAATGAGGTCAACCAAGAGACAGTGGAGGAAGAGAAAAGGAATCTCAAAGTCAGTTTTGACATCCTGTCAATAAGATTTATTGATTGATTTCTGAGGGTGTGAGAAAAAGGAGTCCAAATGGCCAAGTTTCCACCAGGGATGGCTACAAAGGAGCCATTAAGAGGACAGAAGAGCAGAGGAGGTGGAGAATATTTACCTGGCAGGTGAAGACGCTAACTGGCAGCTCAGATATGAAATTGGGTTGGAGACAGAGGTTCATGGAAATCAGTGTAGTCAAGTATATGGAAATAGGTAGGGAAGAAAAACAGAAAGGAGCCAAGAAGTCACCCTTTGGTAATATCGGTGTCTGTAGGCTTCTGAAAGGAAAAAAATACCTGAAAAAGAGTGAGAAACAGTGGTCAAAAGTTAAGAGGAACATTGGGAAAGGCTAATGATTCAGAGGCTAATGATTCTGAAGGATGGGGTCTAAGAATATGTCATTAGAAAAAATCAGAGAGCTCAGTAAAGGAGAGGAAAGGGACTAGAGGGGAGAAGGAGAGGGAAAGGGGAAGTACTGGGGAATGATATTGGCCAAAGCATGTTATATTGTGTAACAATGAATCCCACCATTATGTACAACTATAATGCATCAATAAAAAATATAGAAAAAAAAAAGAATAAGCCATTGTGTGTGGGAGAGGGAGGCTGTCAGGAACCTGTGGGAAGCTAGCTTCTACAAAGTGATGGATGTGAGGATCCTGAGCAAGCTAAGGAAGCCAAAGTCATTAGCATAGACTTATTTCTTATTTTTACTGGTGTATTATGATAATACAAAATAGTGGAGCTTATTGTGATATATTCATACATACACATAATATAATTTGGTCAGTTTCATTGCCCACTTCCTCCCCACCTCCTCCCTTTACCCATCTCCATTCCCTATGATACTGGTCTCCCTTTTATTTTCATGAGATTCCCCCTCCCTTTTTTATTATCTAAATTCCACATGAGAAAAAACATTCAATCCCTGACTTTCTGAGTCTGGCCTATTTGACTTAAAATGTGGTGTATATATACATAATGGAGTTTAACTCAACCAGAAGGAAGAAAAAATTATGTTGTTTGCAGGAAAATGGATGGAGCTAGAGAACATGTTAAGCCTTATCTTTATAATTAGACTACAAAGAATAGGAATAGTATTGAGAAGTAGGGGGCTCAGGATCAAGAAAGTCTGCAATAGATCTGAGTATGTGGACATTTTTATGTATTGAAAAGCTATTAAGGGGTTAATGTAGAGACCTAAGAATGGTCAATATGGAGTCTTTCACTCAGAATAATATAACTCTCACTTTACATATTGGTTTTCCTTGTCTCTTGCTAGTTCCTCTCTATCAGAACAACTTCAGCTCGCTGGTGTTAGGAGTCCACAATAAATACATTTAAAAGCAATGGTTGGTCCTTTCCAGGCTGTCATTTTGTATAATCTCCTCGAACATTCAACCCATTATTTTTGCAATGTCAAGCAATCCAGGTTCCCAAATCAAAGTGTTTGGTGGCAGATACCTATAGTTTTAGAGTATGGCACCTCACCCACTGCCCTCCCTTTTCTGCTTCTTGTCAGACATTTGATTAACAGCTGCCCTCCTCATCTCTCTCTCTCTCTCTCTCTCTCTCTCTCTCTCTCTCTATATATATATATATATATATATATATATATATATATATATGCATGTGTGTGTGTGTGTGTGTGTGTGTGTCTTATAAAGTGCTTTAGGAATAAAGCACTTCCTCATTAATTCCCTCTTCACTTAACTTCAGGATTTATCCCAACTGCTACCAATAAACTGGTATGATTTATGATATGCAGTTTACTTCCATTCATTACAGACATCTAAGGCTGGCTCTTACTCTGAAGGTTTTCCAAACCTAATTAAAGCCAAGACCTCTCTGTTCTCAGTTATTTCACAGAATACCTTAGAAGTGAATTTCAGAGGCACCAGAAGTTTCCCCTACCATTTGATATGGTTTGAATGAGAGGTGTCCTCCAAAAGTTCATGTGTAAAACAAAAAGGTTTAGAGGAGAAATGATTGGGTATGAAAGCCTTAACCCAATCATTGAATTAATCCCTGATCAGGATGAACTGAGTGGTAACTGAAGGCAGGTAGGGTGTGGCTGGAAGAGGTGGGTCATGTGCCTTTGGGGTATATATTTGGTGAGCTGAGTTTAGTCTCTCTCTGCCTCTGATCATCATGGGAGCTGCTTCCCTCTGCTATACTCTTCAGTCATGATGTTCTGCCTCATTTCCAGCCCCTAGGAATGGAACTGGCTATCTATGGACTGAGACCTCTGAACCTGTAAGCCACCAAATAAACGTTTTCTCCTCTAATATTGTTCTGGTAAGGTCTTTTAGTCCCAGTAGCAAAAAACCTGACTAAAACACCATACAAGGACTTCCCACCAAGAGATGCTTATACTAACCCATGTGTAGAATAGGCTTCAACTGTCTTTATTTTTTATTTCATATCTTAAATTCATATTCAATTTTCTGTGCATCTTTTCACAAATAAGTCATAATGTGTGACTACTTCAGAATATATTTTCTAAACGCCTTATAAGAACTGACTATCACATTAATAAAATTTTATTAATTCCTTTTCAAGGAAGGTAGATGGACTGGTTGATTTGTAAATTATTTTCCTATGCAGTATAATTAACTGTATTCTTGAAAGACCATAGGATGAGCTCCCAGGTATTTACTGCAGGTCTCTGTATTTCTTCTTACTGAAGACCCGTAGAAGGAAAAGTTCGGGAAGGAATAAATAAGTTAAATTTGGAAAGCTTTTGAGGAAAATCTAGAGAGTCGGCTATCTCACTCTAAAACTTATGTAAACATTCACGGCTAGAGATAATCCTTTCTGAGATGAAAGTGAGTTTTTTTTTTATTTCAGAAGATATCCCTGATGTTTGCCAGGTGGGGAAAAATGGTTCAGATAACATTGTATTTTATTCCCTCCAAATTGGCACTAAGCAGCTCCAATGTAGGGACCTGTCATAAATGACAAAGATTAGTGTTAGTTTTCCAAGGATTAATATGAAAATACAGTCCCAAGCCTTGAAGAGTTTCACTTGGGCACCAGAAACATAGAGTTAGATGGAAACTAATGGTGATGAGATTTCAGATAATAAGTTCTCATCCACAAAGTGAGAATAAATGGATTCCATTTAATCAAATGAATAGCTGTTTCTTAACTCATTCTTTCCCTTTATTTGGCCTTTCAAGCGAATACAAATGACTAGGGAGGGGGCAGGTAACAGGTCAAGAACATTAATAGTGAAGCTGAGCTAGGAAAACATAAGGGAGGTAAGATTTGCTGTACATAAGCAAAAGGGAATTAGTGGAATTTCCATAAGAAATTAACATGGTAGGAAAAATATGGTTCCTTCTATTTAAGAAAATAGAAAATATGCAAAACTGCTTTCCTACAAACAACTTAGGACTACTTTTGCTTTCCTTTGATGAGGGGAATAATGACCAATAATATCTTGTAACCACTCACCTCCAAAATTTCCTTAGCAGAGACATTTCCTAATTCTGTAGTCAATAAATGGACCTGGGTTTCCATATTCAAGCTCTTAATAAGTGAATCATTGTAAATAGGTAACAGGGTACTTGGCTCTCTTCAGAAAGCACATTGCCCACTCAAATGCTATGAAGCACTGATTGCCTCACTTCAGATGCTGTCTTACTCCACCAGCACTTACCATTAGGAGGCAGCATAATGTGGTAAAAGGAATTTAGGTCTGGGAAGCCAGAAACAGGGGTTCTAGCTCTGCTTTCAACTAAAAAGTGATTTTTCATGGTTATAATCTCTCTGAAAATCAGTTTCTTCATCTGTTTTTTATGTCTCCTTCAGACTCTTAATAATTTGGTTTTCTTGTTATAACATAATTCGGCCTAATCATAATTATCATAACCAGTTAAGAATACTTCTTTGATGAGAGTGCTTCATTAAAAAATAAGATACAGCATTACATTATTAACTCTTCATATTCTTTTCTAAATTGTTTTTAATTGCAACCACAGCCATGATGATTAATGGAAGGGACAGATGATGTAATTTTCATTTTATATTCATTTATTATCTTTATATGAGCAGAATCTAAAAGGATTCTGCTCTTTCTGAAGTCTTAATTTCCATGTATTTCCATATACACCTTTGTTAGCAGCTGTTCTATTGTAATATCTTTCTTTGAGCACATAGGTACAATGGCATTTAGATACACAAAATGCAGAGAGATAAATACCCTCTTAGCCTATTCCAGTCATACAGTATTTCTTCCTGTGGTGAACAGTTTCTGAAGAGTCATTAAAACACTATTTTCTCTGCATAACTAATAGCAGCATGGGGTTAAATCAAGTGAATAAATGACTAAATGGAGATCATTTTCTTAGAGAAATTGTTTTCTCATATTTATCTAAAGCTTGTGAATTGTCTGGTATTTGTCTGACCCATCATCATTTTTAAAAATCATGAAGTAAACAACACATGTGCACACTATGCTCATTTACATATCACACAAAAGAGAAATAGACACCGTGTCTTAGCAGAAAAACACCACATTATAGACAAATCTAGGGTTTTAGAAGGTGAATTAGATAATTAACCTTACACAGTAATGATTCCTGTGTTCTAGAGGGCACAGACCTCACCCTGGCGTCGCCATTCATTCATTCATTCACTCATTTAAACACCTGATGACATACTGAGTTCCTGGAAAAATGCTAAGAAAATGTAAAGCTGGTTCCTGTGATCAAGGACCTCTTGATCTTTGGAAAAGTACCAAGTGTCTCAGTACCATGTGTTAAGTTTCATAACAAAGGTATACTCTGGGGACTGGCGACTGCAGAAGAGAGCATCTGTGTTGAATGTTTTTCAATTGTCCTTCAAGATCCCCTTTCTACTCTTCTCCACAGTACTCAGTGCTCCCAGGAAGCAGACCTTATGGCTACTTCCACAGCCTTGCCTTCTGTTTCCAGATTGGGTTCAGATACTGAAAGAAAGCAGGCAGAGGGTGTGAGGACACTTTGTACCGGTTATTAATTCCCCAGTTCCTCCTTGAGGATTAGCTGTGGGTTGCACAGCTGACCCCAACTCCTGTTAGGTGGTCTTCTCCAGGCACAGCCCCTTCCTTCCTCACCAGGCTAAGGGTAATAATGGTTCCCAGCTGTTGCTAGTCCTGAGATCCTGCTTTATCTTTGTGGGTTCCTCTTAATCCTGTCTACATCTTTGTTGAAAATTCCTATAATAAACTCTCCTCAGTTTTCTCACTTTGGGTGTGCCATCTGTTTCCTGTTGGTTTCTTGATATATCACTCAAACCAGACCAGGTTCCTAAGGATCACAATTAGGAAGACAAAGCATAGGACCTCATCAGAGAGAAGAAAAAGATGAAGAGAAAAATTAAGGGATTGGAAAATGAGCTTTGAAAGTCAAAGGAATCGCATTTGCACGAACATAGAATCCAAAGAAAACATGATATATCTGCAGCACCATGAGTCAGCCAAAACACAGACAAGAACTGGAAAATGCAGGGTTCAGTGTGCTGGTCAAGAGAGTTTGAGTCTCGTTATGGATGTAATTCATTTTCCCTGAAGCATTTTGCTCAGTGCAGTTTCAAAAGGCCATAAGAGTGTCAACGTGAAAAGTCAGAGGGGAGAAAAGGAAAACTAGAAGAAGAATGCCTATCAGGTTATTACAATTATCAACACACAGTAGAAAAGTGATGCACATCTAGACTGAGGTCATACCAGATAGTACGAAAAGAAGATAGTGGAGAGGACTGTATTTGGTAGCACTTTGTGGCCAATTAAATATTGGGAGAAAGGTAATGAGACATACTGGCTTACTGGCTGGAAAAAAATATTTACTGGGGATATATAATGTGTCAGGCACTGTTCTTAGAGCATTGCATGAATTGACTTGTTTTTATCCTCACAGTAATTCCCCAAAATAATATTTTATCCATTTTTTTTCTGAATGTATCAACCAAAGTACAAGAGCTTAAACAACTGGCCCAAAGTCACATAGGTAATAGAGAAGACAATTAGGGGAGGTGGGGAGGTAGGAAAGGGGAGTTGAGAGAGATTAGGAGATCAGATTGAAATACTTGGTCTCTGATGATTGTAAGATGTTCAAGGAGAGAAACATGATAAGCAGTTGGATATACAAGCTTGGGTTGCAGGCGATATAGAAATAAAATGGTTAGGCAAACAAGTTTGAACATTTCCAACACACATTCTTTATAACTGAAGTCTTAGGAGTCATGTGAGTCTCTGGGGAGATTATGAAAAATGAAAAGGAGTCTGAGATTAGAAACCAAGGCAACATCAACATTTAAGGAATAGAGAAAGGGAGGCATGAGTTGTAGACCCCACAATCCAATCGGATCATAAACCTCCTCACTAATCTTCCAGCTTTCCTCATAACGAATCATCTGCTCCAGACAATGAATCTACTTCCCTTGCAGTTTGCTTGCTCCAAGTAGCTCCCTCTGGAAAGTGCTATCCCCACATTCTACCCATCCAAACCTCCCAGTCCTCAGGGAACATCTCAAACCCCACTGCCTCACTGGATGTTGGTACCAATTATCTGGTTCTAGGAATTGCAAATCACACTTTTCTGATAGTAGGATTCTCAGCTCTTGGTGGATATTTATCTTTCCTATTTGCCCATCTTTGCTTTTATCTGTAGGAATATATTCCTAGATATATAAAAACTACCTAAATGAGTAAACACTCTTCTCTTTACATTCCATTGCTTCCAGAATAGCGCCATGGACATGGTTCATCTTTAGTAAAAAGTGAGTCTCACTGATGTGGTGTTGACTAGGACCAGATACTATCCATGTTTATAAGTACCTTCTCTACAAAGCCTCCAGGAAACACTGAGACACTGAGACAGTTGAAATCTTCTGTTCCTTGCAACTTTCTCATCTCTCAAATGTCCAATATCTTCATGTTTATCAAGACCACCTTCTCTGAAGAAGTGTCATAAGTGCTGAAACTTTTCTGATCTGCTTCCTGTTCCAACTCATCTGACCACAATTCCTGTCTCTGAGTCCCATCATTTTTGCAAACTGAGGACTAGCTAGCCTGAAATTTTCCCCCTCCCAAATAAAAGGTAAAATTTTCAGGCTCCATTCAGAAGCAATATACTAAACCCATAAGTGTAATTCAGTGGCAAGAATTTAGACACTTCAGAATGTATTTTGAGACAAGTGTGGCTTGTTCTTTTCTCCAACTCTTACTAAGATACTCCTATTTTCTAGTTATTTCTAGGATCTGCACCTGAAACTTAGTAAAATATTAATATACTTGGAGATTTTTCCCCATCTTATAATGCTGTATTTTACATTCCTCTTCATGTGCCTTTGAACCAATTTTAGGAATAAAGTGCAATTCACTTGAAATATATACTAGGAAGAATGTCCTACTCAAATTTGTGCCATTTCATATGTTTGGCTTAAGTGAACCATTCACTAGCCTCAACTTTAAATCCTATAAATCTTAACGTCTAAAATAAGTTTGAGTTCAAAAATAATGTTTGCTTTGTCTTCAAGAAAAATTGTGTGTGTGCTTTTTTTGTAATGTATAATTGTCTGTTGTTAAAATGACATGTGTAAATGATAATATTAATAAAATATTAATTTGCATTCCAATAATTTTCTCCCACTGATAGACAAACGCTAGGAAAGATATGTTGACATTATTTCTGAAGCAGTCATAGCTCATTACAAGAACAGCAAAATCTTCTGTTTTTGCTAAAATAACAGCACAGTTCCAAAGATCATCATCCATTATACTTTCATCTAAAGAAAGGAATATTTATTGTCATAAATAATTCTAGAATTAATAAAGTTTGTATTAAATGTCATCTCTCACTAATTAGCTTTCCATGTTGAGACCTAATTAACTTTTTGTTTTTAGGGAATAAATTCAATATTTAAGTAATCCACATAGCTATATCTATTTTAAATATCTAGATAAGTATGGAATTTTGAAAAATTCTGTGCTTGGAAGCAGGTGTAAGTTTTATCTTTACTTTTTACCTGCTTAAGTTATTAAATCATGATTTTTCTCACCTGTAAACTGAGGACCTTAATGTGCAAATCACAAGACTACAAAGATCCAATTAACTACTAAGTGTAAAAAATAAAGTGCTCTTAACTGGAAAAAACCTGAATAAACATAACTTACTAACATTATTCTAGGTCTTTAAAGAGTTTAATAATTCAATGTGATAGAACAGAGGGAAAGTGAGTTTTGGAATTCAACATCCCTTTTGAATTATGGAAATTTGGGTCAATTAATTAATATCTAAATGCCAAAATTCTCATTAAAGTTATTTCCACAAAGGATGCAGAAAGCTACAAGATATTATTTCAACCATTATTTAAACAACAACCACCAGGAAGAATAACACTGAACAATTTACAGAATACTAACATTTTTGTGAGTCTAAAAACTGAAGCCACCAGGCAACCAAATGGACTAACAAATAGTGATAAGCCCCTCTGAGGAGGAACAGGATGCTCAAACTGTTTCACCATTGGTAGAGCACAGAGGAAGAAGTGACTACTCTAACCCCAGGTAGGAAGAGAACAGATACACAGATAAAAATTCAAAGGCTAATGTAACAATCTAAGATAACTAAAACCCTATTTAATACACGTTCTAAAACACTGGAATAGACTAAGCAAGAGTCATTTGCTCCTGAGGCTAATGTCAAGTTTGCCTAGGTAGAACATGGCCAAGCTTTAAACCTTGACCCAGCCGGAATGTCAGAGAGCAGAAAAGAGATGGGCAATTTTACTCCAAGAGAGCTGGACAAACTCTGCCGCAAAGAAACAGCATAGAGGGAGCATATGATGAACCAGGACTGGGATTGCCCTGACAGTACAGCCTGGTTCAATCCAACACCTCCACTGCACTGAAAAGAAAGCGGCACTTGGAGTCTGTGTAATTCTCAATGCACAGTGTCCTAACCCCGTAGCAAATATTGTCTAATCAATGCTCTGAAATTTAACCAATTAATTTACTTTGAGGGAGAATTGAAGATGGAGGGTAGATGGGAAGAGACTGCAGAATTTCCACACCAAGACACCAACATAATATATCTAATAAATCATTTATATAGAAAAGCAACCACTGGGTTTTTAAAAAGAGGTATTTTTTCCCCCTCTGGCTTTCTTTCTATCATTGTAATGACCTTGTGATCTCCCCATCTTATTCTCAAAGATTTGATTTATCACAACTCTTATTATTTTAAAAGTTATTCGTTTTAGATTTTAACTCTCCTAAAAGATGGTAAATTCTTCGGCAAAGGTGTAATGCCTTAATCCTCTCTGTGTTCCCTATTTCAAGTCCTATCAATATTGCTTAATGGAATTAATCTCCCATAAACTTCCCCAACAAGCCACTAAGCCAAAAGGAAAGAACTGAGAAGCCTTGTTTTCCTCTGACTTGGCTAACACATTATTGACTCTGAAACAGAAAAGTAAATTTAAGCTAAGATTTTCTTACTTCCTAGGAAGGTACTTAATTATGACTGTATTTGTACTTTCTAAGTTTTCAATGGAGAATAATGGTCAGCCTCAGATCTACTGGACTGGATGACAGAAATTCCATTTGGCATCATTTATTATATCCAAACATTATTATACACTCTCATTAATTTTGTCATTTCAGCTGTGAGAGATCTCATTTTATGAAATGACTTAGAGGAAAAAGCTGAAAAATAATTGGCAACCCTTCTGGTTCCCCTGTGGAAAGACGCATCAGTTGCAAATCTAAAATAACTCATCATCAAAATCAGATCACTCATCATATCAAAAATTATCAAAAAGCTGGTACTTTTTTTCCCCATTGCATATCTGGAGGGGAAGAAAGATCATCTTTATAACTGATTTTAAAGGCACTAGCTATCATAAATATTGCATGATATGGAATGATTTTTCATGTTCAACAATTAATGCTTTCAGTGTTCTATAATTTTTTAACTTTTAATTATTTAATTGACCCATAAAAATTATATGTGTTTTCATGGTACTGTGAGATGCTTTGATAAACACATACATTGTTGTCATCTTAAAATCAGAACTAACATGTCTATCACCTCAAACATATCATTTCTTTGTGGTGAAACATTAAAAAATCCATTATCATAGCTTTTTTAAAATATACAGTACACTTATTACCCTATAGTCACCTTACTGTGCGAAAGAGCCCCAGAACTGCAGTGTTCTGTGATGATAAAGGAGACAGAGCAAACCCAGCTCAGGACCAAAGTAGAGAACTACACAAGGCAATAGGGAGTTTGAGGTTTCTTCTCTAGTGGTTTTGGTGTTTGTTTGGTTTGATTTTTGTAGCTATTCTTCTGACTGGTCTTTCCGTCTAAAAGGGTAAAACTCAGTTTTGACACCCACTTGAAATAGATTAAACACCCTCGATATATTGCTGCTTGTTTGCTGTTTGTTGGGGAAATACTCTCTAACTGGAACAACAATTTGGCATTGAGTTAGATGTCCTAACCAAGTACTCTGATCACAAAATGGTCCTGAATTGAGTCATTCTCTTACTTGCTAAACTAGGGCTCTCTGAATGCCAAACTACTGGTTTTCTATCAAATTTTGATTACCCCTCTTCCTCAGCCACTGTAGGCAGCTCCTATTCTAGAAATTTGTCTTTTTTTAAATTTTTTTAAAAAAATTTTTAGTTGCAGATGGACACAATACCTTTATTTTATTTATTTATTTTTATGTGGTGCTGAGGATCAAACCCAGGGCCTCACACGTGCTAGGCAAATGCTCTATACTGCGCTACAACCCTACCCCCTAGAATCTTGTTTTAACCTTAATTAATATTTGCTCAGAAGGATCCTTTTCACTCTGCTAACAACCAAAGCTCAGATTCCAGCTATTTTCAGGTTTGGTCTAACAGAACTGACCTTGTCTTTGGGTATGTCTCAGAATAACCATAGCCTTCCCAATCTAGGTTCCCAGGTTTCCAAAGAGAAAGCCAGTGGTAATCAGGATAAGAGTTTTAGATCAGTACATTTACTATTTTAAAAGAGGAAAAAATATGAAGATAAGAATAAAAATGTAAAGAAAAATCCCCCCTCAAAAAATTATATATGTATTATATTTTACTTTGTGGAATTCTAATTAATAGTTGAAAATCTCTGGCAATCTGTTTTGTTCAAGGACACCCCACATCCCACCATATATTCACATATTATTTGCTGGAGATGCTTTCCTATTGCAGTAACTCTGAAAGCAAACTTATTTGCTTTATTTAATTTTATTTTATAAAATTGGATTATGATTCTCATAGTAATGAATATCTTCTGCTGCTCAAGAGAAGTTAGTTTAAATAACAATTGTTATTAAATTTTTCTATGCAACATGAGAACAAAGTTGTGTTCTTTTCTACTAAAAGTTAACACACAACTTTTAGTTGAAATTATGGAGAAATGAATCAATACAGAGAGGACTGTAATCTTTTGCATTTAAGTAATCATTATTTTGACATAATTTATTAATTTTAATTAAAAGTACCAAGTATTATTCACAAAGTTAATCTGCATTTTTAGAGATATAACAAATATTCTAGTAAACTTAGTTGCATAAACAACAATTCATATTTTCTGTCAAAAGATACAACCTTCATTTAATGCAAATTGACTAACAGCCTAATTCATTTTTTAAATACAAAATATTACATTAGGATCAAAAGGTCTAATGTCTCTGAAGGGATCATAAGAACTTGAAACTAGATATCTGAAAAATAGAACACGCTTGGTTTTTCAAGTATCCCTGCCATACTATTTCATCTTAAATGTCAGGTTCATGGGAGTTAAATGTTAGAAGTTCATAAAGTTGTAAGATAAAGGTCTTGGATATATAAATACATTAAGCAGCTCCTAAGAAAATTTTTATTTTTAAATTAATTTTAGATAAAAAGGAACATTTGAGAAGAAAACCATACTCATCTTTCTTTTTTATTGATATGGAAATAATCATTACTTAGTCAATCTTTTTTACTATTCAATATTTATGACCAAAATGGGTCTGGTAGAGGGGGGAATGGCATTCTCCTTATTGCTTATTTCACATTCCAAAGAGAATCTTTGAATTTGAAGATGAAAACATGGCATCATCGCTTATGGAATGCTCACACTGTACTTGACATAATACCAGGAAGGCAACCCCAGGAACTTACTGAGAAATACACAGTCATTTGTATATAAAAAGAAAGCCAATGCTTTCTTTGAATTTAGACTTACAGAAGTACAGGCTTTCAAGCATCTCTTCATTTTTTCTCCTTTCTTCCTCCTATACT
The DNA here is from genome assembly GCF_902686455.1 of Sciurus vulgaris. Taxonomy (NCBI): domain Eukaryota; kingdom Metazoa; phylum Chordata; class Mammalia; order Rodentia; family Sciuridae; genus Sciurus; species Sciurus vulgaris. Next base: position 70,917,588 of record NC_136468.1, on the reverse strand, counting down.
TTCATCTTTTCCTCCCCTTCCTTCAGTTTCTTTGCACAGAGGGTTTTCATAGAAGGAAAAATGAGAAACTTGCACTTTCAGGACAAAACAGTAAGGAAAGGAGACAGTCTATGTACACAGGGCTGTCAAGGGAACTAAAGAACACAATAGAGAATAGAGGAAAAATCTTACTTGGACACAAGAGGCTTAGAAAGAAACAAGACTGAGCAATAGAACTAATTTCTACAACTGTTCCTATGTTCTTTAATACTAGAAACTGAAATAAATATTCAGTCGTCTCTAGTTTTCTCTGGAGCCATTGGGATTGCAGAGGGAGAGGCAGCTGTTGAAGCTAAGCTTGGCTTCACACTCCTCCGCTTCTGTTCCACTTAGAGCCATGTTAACCAAGTCTGCAGATGTTGACTGAAACAGACAGGGAAATATCCTCAGGGTCAACTTTGCATCCCACTTGGCTCTGAAATATTGTAATTTTAGAGACCCAGAAAAGTTTAATGATTGCAATACTTGCCTTATATTAAAAAACCATGAAACCATATCCTGAACAGATTCCACTTTACTCTTGTTTTCATGAATTTCATAGTAGGAGAACTTTGAATGAATTTACTCTTGATCACCTTTTAATGATATGGAGAGCAAAAGGAGGATGGATAGAAAATATTTAGCTCTGCATACATTATTCTAATAACACTTCAAGAAACCGTTTCAGGTGGTAACTATTATTAGCCTTTAATGGGGTGTTTTAGTCAGCTTTTTCACTGCTGTGGCCAAAAAAACTTGACAAGAATAATTAAAGGAGGAAAAGTTTATTTGGGGGCTCATGGTTTCAGGGGTCCATAATTGGCTCACCTCATGGCTCTGAGCCCAAGGTGAAGCAGGACATCATGGTGGAAGGGTGTGTGAAGGAAAGCAACTTGGGACATGGAAGCAGGAAGCAGAGAGAAAGAGAACTCTGCCCAAAAAAGACAAAATATGTTCTTCAAAAGCGTACTGGTCTTGAAGAAAAACTTTTGTGATATTTAGATAGAACTTTTTATTTACTAATAATGTATTTATTACATTATTAAGATTCACAAATCTTAATAAACAAATGATTAAGATCAGTTTATTAAACCTAGTATTTTCTGGATAGTTTCACTTAGAATGAAGCTAAGTTTTAAAGTAAGTTGTTTAAAATCTACTGAAAAGAAATACATCATGAGAACATAAGAGTAGATGGAAAGTGAATGAGAGAAAAGGTATAGAGGTAACAAATGAAATTTGGGAAACACAGAATTGAGAAAAATCACTAGTAGAGAGTTGTGGGGACTTGAAAGCAGATAATAAAGAAAAAAAAAAGAAAAACAAATAATTCATTATGACTAAAGTAATGGAAATGAGACCTGAGAAAGTAAGCATGTTCAAAAAAGATAGAATTTAAAGCTATAAAAATCGGGGCCCTAGATACAGTTGGCTAGGTCAGATTTGCATGTAAGAAAAGATACTAAAAGAAGAAAAGGAATTGGAAGAAGAATTCTTGAAACAAAGAAGCCAGTTAAGAGATCAGCATTGCACCCATTAGGATGTCTACTACAAAAGGAAAAGAAAAAGAACATCACAATTGTTGGTGAGCATGAGGAAAACTTGAAACTTTTGCAAGTGAGAAGTAAAATATTTCAACTTCTATGGAAAAGAGTAGGTCAGTTCCTCAAAGTATCAAAAATAAAATTACCCTATGACCCAGCAATTCTAGTTCTGGGTATATACCCAAAATAATTGAAAGTAGAAACTCAAAGAGATATTCATATAAAACCATATTCACAGCAGCATTATTATAATATCCAAAATTTGGAAGTAACACAAGTATGGATTAAAAAATGTATAAAAAAAATGTGATACATACACACACACACACACACACACACAATAGAATATTATTAACCTTTTAAAAAGGAAAGGAATTCTAGCACATGTTATAACATGGATGAACCTGGAAGACAATTTGTTAAATGAAGTTAGTAAATCATAAAGAACAAAACCTATATGATTCCACTTATGTGGGTGAGTTAGAGTAGTCAAATTCACAAAGAAAGTAGAATGGTGGTTGCTAGGTGCTAGAAGAAAGAGAGAATGGGCAGTTATTGGTCAATAGGAAGACTTTAAGTTTCACAAGATCAGGAGTACTGCAGATGGATTGTGGTGGCAATGAAACAATGTGAATGTACTGAATGTCACTAAACTGTACACTTACGATGGTTAAGATGACAAATTTTTCATTTTATATATATATATATATTATACCATATTTTTCAGTTTTAAAAAATTAGAAAAAAAAGAAACCATTACAATAACACACACACACACACACACACACACACACACACACACACACACATGAACATTGAACTCCTAGCCAAGACTTCAACCAAATAAAGGACAGCAAGCAGTGACTAGCACCTGCTCAGAGAGAAGGCTGGATTCCCAGGGCACAACCAGCTCAACTGTGTGCCAGGATGGCCTCTGCAGATGCTCAGCAGAATTTTTCACTCCTGGAGTCCACGTGTTCATTTACAAGATAATTATCAAACACTTTCTAAATCCTAGGCACTGTGTAAGTCCTGGGAATGAAGCTGGAAATGAAACAGACCCCTTACATTTTCAGAAGGGTCAAGAAAGATGACTGCTTTTTCTATGAGCTCTTTAGCTTTTTCCTAAGTCACTAGTCCAGACAGTACTCTCCATTCCCTGCCCACGTTCTTAGCCAAGGTATACCCAGAGTACGGTGTTGCCAACTTTTTTTAAATAAGGAAAGGGTATCTTAATTGCTATCAATGCAGAAAAAAAAGAAAACTCTAACAAACCTACAGTAGTCAACTTCCAGTATTAAGTTTAAGGATCAAGCCAATAAATACATTTAATTTTAACTCAATACCTGGGTCTTACTTTTTCTACTTTAATTTTTTTATCTTTTTTTTGCCATGAAACAATAAAAGTATCTTTAACTCAAAAGTCCCAAGTTTACAATTCTGTAAAAATATCAATGAAATTGATACAGATGGATTAAAGTAGATTGGAAGTTATATCATCTAGAGCCAATTACATAATTTATCATTAGTACTATTAATAATATTAATGAATACTATCATTAATCATCACATTGCTTTTCTAAAAATAATAGAATACTAAAAGCATAAATATTTATTTCATCATTACCATAAATGGAATACTTATTGCTCAATTTAAGATTTTTAGGTGTTCCATAAATGGAGTAATGGGGCCTGAGGAGTTAACGATATTTTGTTCTCTTTGAACATTCCTCTGGATCAGCATTTAGAAACCAATGGACTAGGTTACAGCCAACTCCCCAAAAGTTTGGGCCATGTTATCTGTGCCTTCTTTAAGTAAGCAAAACCTTCACATGCTTCCCATTTGGCTGTCTTTGAACATTAATACCTATAGATAACAGACATTAAAAATAGTAATTCCTATAAAATACCCAAAGGCCTCTGCCAGACTTCAAACAGTCATTCTGGCCATCAAATAATAAGTCCAACTTCAGCTCATTGACAAACTCTGATTGAGTAAACTTTATGTACCAGGTAATATGCTAAGTACTAGAAATGAAGAGACCCTTCCAGGATGGATGGACATATTATCTACTATACAAACTGGGATACATTTGAGAGTGAAAAATTAATACTTATGCTAAGAAAACTGACCAAAACAAATTAAGATATAGTAATACCATGTTAGAAGCTCACAAGTTGTTAAGCAGTAGTATAACCAGAATGTTATGAAAACTCTGAGGACAGAGCAATTAATTTGGGGAATAGGAAGGCTGCAGGACAGTGATTAGGGACTTTTCCTGAAGAAGTAAGGTTTTCATTGGATTTCATAGAACTACTAGGATTTGACCCATAGAAAGAAAATGAGAAGTACATTTTTAGACATTGTAGAGAGTTCATTAAAATGTTGGTCACAGTCCTAATATTGTTAATCACAGCAGAAATAATTAAAAGTTCGTAAAACAAGTATTGTCCTATCTCTTACCTTGATGGAGCTTGTAATTCTTTTGAATAAGAAAAATTTTTTAAATAAATAAACACAAAATAATGAACAAGATGTTCCCCCTCGACTGTAGGATACATACACAAGATCTACATTTGAAAACTATGAGGCTAAGAGTAAAAGGGAAGGAGGGAGAGAGGGAGGCAGGCAGGCAACTCACCTGGAATCCACATAGGTTTCAAAGATGAGTCCATAGAACTATTGTAGTAGGTTATGATTCAGATTCAAGGACCATATTTTCAGTATGTACTGTCTTTTGTGGGTCTGCAGTCATTAAAAAAACACAAAGCTGGTCTGTTTTATAAAATTCCTATGCTATTTTTTATATTATAATGTGTTAGTTACTTCCTGAAACTTTATGTGTCTGTGCCTTCCAACCAGCACCAAAGGTTAAATACCTGAATGAAATTTATGTATGATACCTCCTCCACTATAACATTTTACAACCCTCTTCAAGTTCATTTGCTTCTCATGACCATCACAAGCTGGAAAGCCTGCCACAGCACTCTTTATTTTTACTGGTTTGTTAATTTGCAGCATCTAGATTTTTAGCTAAACATCATGGTAACTGGCTCCTCAAGTCAGTATCACTAAAATAGGCACATGAACATTTTTCTCATTTGACGTTTTTTAAAATCTGTTTTTATTGTAAACAAATGGGATACATCTTGTTTCTCTGTTTGTACATGAAGTAAAGGCATACCATTTGTGTAATCATATGTATACATAGGGTAATGGTGTTTGATTCATTCTGTTGTTTTCCCTTCCCCCCACCCCTCCCACCCCTCTTTTCCCTCTATACAGTCCCTCCTTCCTCCATTCTTGCCTCCCTCCCACCCCCGATTATGTGTCCTCATCCGCTTATCAGCGAGATCATTCGTCCTTTGGCTTTTTGAGATTGGCTTATCTCACTTAGCATGATATTCTCCAACTTCATCCATTTGCCTGCAAATGCCATAATTCAGTGTTTTGAAGTTGATAAGAAGTCATAGTTTCCTTTGAAGGACTAAGGAAACACCATCTCAAAGAAAACCAGGGAGAAACTGGAAAACTAGAATATGGCCTCAGTTAGGCCAACAATTCAACCACACTGTGGCTCACCCACTAAAACTACGTTCAGAGGTCATAAAATTTTATAATTGGAAGGGTCTACAAAAGTCAATTAGTGCAATCTTAACTTGACCTCTATATCAAAGTTCAGAAAATCAAAGACCACAGAATCCAGTTATTATCAGTGGCTTGACTTCTTTTAAAATAGAACATTTTTGCTTACTTTACAAGAATCATACATAACAAATGCTCATGTAATAAATACACACATTTTGCTAGAATAGCCAATCTCCTTGTCTATACAAGGGAGTGTAAGTATGGCAGACTTGATTTATTTTGTTATAATTCAATCCAATTATCTAAACTTCAAATATGAGAAAAAAGGAATTGATGTGAATAACTGGTTCAGTCTCACAGTTATAAGGAGGTTAGGATGTGTCAATCATTCCATGCCCTCAAAATGTGATGAAGACACAATTTCAAATGCCATGATTTTGCCTGCTGCGAGTCACATAAAGGTTAGTGGATTTAAAACATATTCATATGCTTAATAAGTACCAATTCTTCTACACACATTTGATATAACCACATGTACATTTTTCTCATTTCTCTGTTACATTGACAGAATCATCCAACATGGCTCAAATCACAAAATACCATTAAAAATGAGATTTTTTTCCTATGAAGGGAGAATGATAGAAATAAACATTTAGTCCAAAACTAAATGAATTTAACCAAGACTGTCTACCTGAAATTCACAAAACTGAATCCTTAGTAAGAGAGGGAAAGTAGTTTCTTTTTAAAGAGAATACAGTTAATAAAATTTGTTTTCTTTGGGAAAAGAGAACACACCATTGGGTTAATCACACACCATTATAATCATTTTAACGCCTGTTTCTCTCTCTTTGCTCTCACTGTAAGATCACATTTCGCCAAGAAATAGAAGCAGTCGGAAAAGAAGTTTCGCAGTCTCAATTTACAGCATAAGTACAGTTGTGCTTATAAACCCTCTCTTCTTCCATAGATGTGGGTGCACCCTCCACTCTCCCCTCAGAAGCCAAGCGCTCCATTCATACACTGAATCCTAATCCTCTCACCATCTCAGCAGAGCATGCCAATGGCGGTTTACCATTCACTTTCAATGGATTTTCTTCTCCACTAGACTATTCCCATCAGCATACAAAAATCTACTGTATTATACACATCGAAGGAAAGGAATGAAGTGAAAAATGAAAAAACGGAGGGAGAGGATGGAGATGGGGGTAAGGGGGGGAGGAAAGGGGAGGAGAGAGGAGAAGAGTAGGAGGAAGAAGGGTGAGAAAATAAGTTAAAAAAAAAAAAAAAAAAAAGCCCTCCCATGCCTCCTCTACTACTACCCTAATCATGTAAGTCACCGTCTCAAGAGTCATCTCCTTTAGTCTGGGCTTCCAGAAAAAAAATTGCTATCCCTCAGATCTCCCATAGAACTTAGGGGCTAGTGCTTATTAAATATTAACATAAACAATTCCAGTCAACCAGAGGTTCCAACCCTGCCCCATGCGTAGTCAAGGCAAGGATTAAAGGAACTCAGATGGGAGCTGTCTGATCACAGCAGAATCTCTGTGTACTGCCCAAAAATTCAATAGGCAGTCAGAGGGGGTTTTTGTTTGTTTTTTTAGTTTTTTGTAGTGCTAGGGATCAAACCCAGAGCCCTGACCATGCTAGGCAAGCACTCTACTACTAAACTTCATTCCCAGCCTAAGTGAATTCACACTCTCATACTGGCCCTACTCCTTTGAGTTTTATGCAGCAACTACTACCCCAACAGGCTTGTTGTGTGTGCTACCTAACCATTCACTCTGCGGTTTTGTTCCAACAACGTTCTCCTATTTACAGCAAAACTCAACAGAGTTATCTAAACCCACTGCTTATGATTTTAACTTATTATTTCTGGATCCACCCTAGAAAGGCTTTGCCTTCTCCATTTCTCTGAGCAACTCACAAGATGGTCAGCAATAACCCCAAGGCCAACTCCAACCGCCTTCTATTAGATCAAGAGCTTTGGATTCTGTATGACCCTCCCTGCTTCTTGTAAAGTTGCTCACTTGGCCTGTAAAACACCACTCTCTTTTAGTTCTTCTTGTACCTCAAGGTCCTACTCCTCCTCCATCTTCACTGCTGACTCCTCCAATCTCTAACCCTTCAAACACAACAGACCTCAGCTCTGGAAACTTCTCATCTAAACATACTTCCTCAACTTCTAAAACTGGTTCTAAATGCCACTTTTATCCTGATGACTCCCAAATTTATAAATCTTACCATGACCTCTTCCTTGAAACTGAATTCTCATCTCTCCAATGTCCAAATTTGACATAACCAAAATGAACAGCTGAGTTCCTTTACTAAACCTCTTGCCCCAGCATGACATAGCTCATTTAGCTCAGGTCCAAAACCGTGGATCCATCTTTGCTTCCCTTAACTTACAACCAACATCCAATCCATCAGGAAATTTTGACCCGACTCCATCTAAGAAATATAGCAAAAATCTAGTCATTTGTCAATTCTCTTGTGATTATCCTGTTCCAAAACACTCTTGTCCACTGCCTGGATTTGAACTAGCCCAATATAGTATTTTGGCCCCAATATATTTTTTCATATGGCATCCAAACTAATCTTTTTGTTTTAAGAAAATAAGACCTCCTACTGGCTTCCCATTGCACTTGGGGTAAAAGCCAAAGTCTTATTATGGTCCTATAAGATCTGAACTAACCCACTGTCTTGCTGAAATCTTCTATCCTTCCAATTGCACAGGACTTATCCATATCTCCGGCACACTCCTGATTCAGGACATTGCTCTTCTTTCTTCTTGGAGCACTCTTTTGACAAACACCTGCATAGCTTGTTCGCCACTTTCTTAGGTCTCCAAAAGAGGCTTTCCCTACCTACAACACAACCTGTGTGCACTGCAGTTTCTGTTCTCCCTCACCCTGCTCCATTTTTCTCCCCTAATGCTTACTGCCATTAACATAGACTGTAATAATTTGTATTGTCTATATTTAACCATGAGAATGGAAAGTGCATTAGAACAAGAACTTTTCTTTGCTCTCTACTGTACCCCCAGGACTTAGGACAACACCAGTTATATTTTAAGCACTCATTACATATTTTTGAACAAATAAATATATTAATATTAAAATGATACAAAATTAAACCATATTTTCTTATATTTCAATCACAGTTTGACTAAAATCAAAATTGTTTAATATTCCTGTGGAAAGTACATACAAGATTGTTCTGCAATGGCTGATTAAACATTTCACTTCTCAAACTTAATTCCTATCCATGGGTCACTATTTTCAAACAACCTTATAGCCCTTTAGAAAGAACCCCACATAGATTATTATTTATTCTTTTTATTACTTCATGACATTCTCAAAGATCAAGTAAAAAACACATGTCAAAGCAATCTCTCCCTGTTTCTTCTGATTAAAATCAATATTCTTCCTGCTCCTAACAGCAATAAAAATCAACACAACAGTTTCTGTTAACTCAATAGAATGTCAAGTGATATCTTTGTGTACTGTTACCAGCAGGGATATCAACAGAATACTACCAACAACCTATAATCATTGCTGTTTTTATTATCTACAAAATGTCATGTGTGCATATGGCATTTCACAAAACAACACAGTAAAAACAAGGACCCTGTATCAAACAGCTCAAAGCTTATTTAGACAAAGAACTAAAGAATAGGGAGGCAAAACTTAAGAGGAGGGCCTGCTGTTCTGAGAAAAGAATACAATTGAACCAAGTGGTTAGGACAGGGTGGTACATCTTCATTTCTGTTTCCTGGGCATGATAGCTTCACTTTGTTCTCTGGATTACAAAGAGCAGCCATAACCCTTGTTGACTCTCTCAAAACACTGCTCCCTGTTGGTCATGGAGAAGATAGATCAGAACATGATCATCAGCAGATACACTGTTAGAACTGACAAAAATAAAAGCCCACATCCTACCAATAACTGCCAGCAATATCTTATAATATTTATTTTTAAAAAACAATGACACTTTTCAAGACAAACCCATAAAAACTATATTGAACTGAATCATGAATTTTTAAGTTTATGTGACTTAGAACATCTAATTAGGGATAGTATTTAGTTTACAATGTGGGTTGTAAATTAAATGTTTAGGCAGGAAAAGCAACCAAAAAGTGAAGCAGTCAGAATATTTGCATCCTGGGGAAGGCAGTAATAGGGAATGTGGCAAATGTGCTAAATAGACTCCACGTTATGTGGGCACATTTGGTCTCCCAAAAAGATCAGGTTGCGGTCATGGGGAAATGTAGACTCGAGGTTGTCAGTCTTTCAATTATCCAAAAAAAGTCAGAAATCCAAAATGCTTATGTGCAGTATTTTAAGTTTTTGTTCAATTAAAATAACATACTGCATCAAAACTAAATACGTCCATGGCAAAACTTGGCCCTGTGAAAGATTTGGCTTCAAAACAGAGTCTTAAATAGTTCTATTTTTAAAAATACTTTATTTCAAGGGTTTGAATGTTTTCTCTCATATGCAGAAGCTTGAGAAAAAAGGAACAAAAAAAGAATGTCAGGAAAATAAAAGAGAGAACAAAAGAGTAGAGGAAGGGGATCAAGGGGAAGAAGGGAGAGGTACTGGGGCAGGAAATGGAAGACGTTATGCTATATACATGTATGAATGTATCACAATGAACTACACTATTGTATATAATTTTAATATACTAATAAAAACTTAATAAATATCGATTCTATTTTTAACTACTGTTTCAATTTAGTAAACACACTTGGCGTTATTTTATCACCTTCAAAAATGCTATATTTTATGACCCCTGGACATCTGAAATACATATCAATAATGATAACTTCCCTCTTTAACAGACAGTCACCACAAGGAACCAAAGCTATTCAGGGGATATAATATAATGAAATAAAATACCATAGATTCTTGGAAGGCAGGAATCAGGCTGATCAGAATATGGTAGGCTTTATTCTTATAAATTTATGGACATTGAAAAATACTTGGATTCTGTATCAGGAAACAAGGCATAACTTTAATGTAACTAAAATTAAATTCATAAAGTAGTGAAGAACTGAAAAAAAACCTAAATAGCCAATTTCCAGTACAAAGAGCAGAAAGTAACTATTGAAACAGGACTTCCTCAAGCAACTTTTTCTTTCATATAGGAAATACAGCAATATACTTTGGGTGTTTATATGTCCAATGAAGTCTTTTTACAACTACACTAGATATTTTAACCAGACTCAAAACCAACTTACTTCAAAAAGAGAAATTCTTCAAATATCTATTGTTGCAAATGGAGAAATCCCCTATCAGACTAATTATTTCTCTCTTGTTGATGACTTACTTGTTTCTCTACGGTAGATCATAAATTTTTGCTTTCAGTTAGAATTCAGAAACACTACCAGTTTGTGTCTAGTTGTATGATTTTTTTTTTTTTTTTTTTTTTTGTCCAGTAGGTTCTTCCTTGGAACCTTTTAATCTTTATTTTCATCAGAGATATATTCTTCCATATTTTATTAATTTTCCTTCATCATCTCTTCTTTTTCCTTTGAAATATTTATCACTAACATTAGAGCTCAGTGCTTATCTCATGCTCTCCATCTCTGTCCTCTTGCTTTTTTTTTTTCCAGCAGCTCCTCTAGACTTCAGCGATGCCATTACCAAGTTAGCTTCACCATACCCATTTTATTACTCAACACATCTGTGTTTTGTTTTGTTTGTTTTGTTTTTTGGCAAATCTTGTACTTTTCACAAATCATTCCATTTCCATTGCCTCTATTCTTGTTTTTTTAAAAATATAACTTTTTTAAAAGTTTGAAGATATTAGTAAAAATATCTATTTATTTGACTTCATTATCCTGGAATATCTCTGCCTCCTTAGGATCGCTTTCTTTTTAGTTATCTTGATGTTTCTCTTTTAGGTTATTGATGATTCTCAACTTATAATTCATCTTCATAAACAAATGATCACAAAGTTTTCTCTTCAATGTTTTGTTAAGAATCTCCCTAGTATTCCAATATTTTGATTAATTCTTCCCAGTCATTGTCCCTGCCTTGTTTTTTATCATTCACACATCAGGTCTCAATTTTGTACTAATACTCTCCATCTGTGTCTCTTTGCTTTTGTTTCAGAAGATTCTCTATCTTGAATGGGAACCTTGGTCATAAGTCCTGTGTAAGTGGGTAAAAAAGTATGGGAAGTATGGGTAAAAACACAAGCTTTACTATCACATGAGTAGTCAGGGAACTAAGCTGATAGAGAAGAGTCTCATGAAAATGCCCGAGTACAATGAACTTTCCTTTATTAAGGGACAACTTAGTGGTTTTTGCTGCTGAGAGTTGTTGCTCCCCCGCTTTTATTCCCACTCTCCATTTTACAGAAACCCAGGATTTCTGTCTTCTTTCTCTAGATTCAATAACCCTTAACAGAGGCCATCCAATGCAAGTTGAAAATTTTCGTTAGTTATCATCCCTTGAATTTTTTCTTGGAGGACAAGTACAACAGAACAAATGGAAGAAGCAAAAGTACAGACAGAAGGAAAAGAACCCAACCACCCCAGTATTTCTTAAGTAGACCTTTTAACTGAACATCCTGATATTAATCTAGAGCCAATTCTGTTCTCTGTTTTTTAATATTGTTTGTTGCATTACATGGGTTTCACTGAAAATAACTCCTTTTTTCTGTTATTCTAGGTTAAGGTTCTCTCTGCTGACTTTTGATCATTCTGATTCTGTAATGTCCATATATTCTTCAAAAGATATTATCCATTGCTGGCATATATTTCAGAATTTTTATTATTTCATTTATCTTCTAAAACATCCTTTAGTTTTTTTCAATAGACACGAGTGGAAGGGGAAGCAGATACTTGAGCTCAGTACACCATCTTAAATCAGAAATGGTTGACAATTCTTGTCATTTTCCTCTCTTCTGTTATCTATGATGAAGAATTTTTTTTAAATGATTGGATAAGTAAAGTCTATACACTACATTTCACTATCCAAAACTATTGGACAACATTCTGCCATTTTAAATGTAGTTTTATGTAGTTTTAAATGAAGTCAAACTGAATATATCTCTAATATGGATCCATATTCTACCTACTTCCTTCATTCCACTGCCACAGATACTGCCCAGAAAATAAAAGTCACACACTAAGGCAAAAAAAAAAAAAAAAAAAAAAAATAGTAAACTAAATTTAGCCTTTTTCTTTGCAGTATCAGATAAGACAAGCAACAGAATTTTGAAAAATTTGTTACCTACATGTCTGATACAAGATCAAGTTGTCTTTCACATAAAATAGGTAATAGAAGGATAACCACAGGTAGAACTCAAAATATCAGAACTCAAACACGAAGAAATGTCATTCATCTCTCCTTCAAAAAAATGTTAAAACTACTTCAACATTTATTTAAATGAAGAAATGATTATACAAATTCATGAAAAATATGTATTGAAAAGACAGAATATAGTAACAAAAAAATTGAAAACAACCTAAATATTCAAAGAAAATTTTTTAAATGATTGGATAAACGAAGTCTATATACTACATTTCACTATCCAAAGCTATTGGACAACATTCTGCCATTTCAAATGTAGTTTTATGTCTATGTTTATGGTTATTGAAAGGATTTTTTTAAAAACATAAAAGGCAGCACATATGTAATGATTTTTGATATGTATATTCAAACATCTCTGTGCATATATAGCATATACGTGAACATATACACACACACAAACACACACACACACACAAACACACACACAATGAATACCTACCTGAAGAACATAAAAGACAGTAAGAGTGTGACCAAAAGAAGATGAGAGGCAGGGAAGCAAAAGTAAAAGACAAATAGTGAAAACCTTGGAAGACAGAAAAAAGAAAAGCATGTGAAAGGAGAGACCCTCAAGCAAGAAAGAGATAGCTCCACCCAAAAATTTTTATCCAAAGACACACTCAAAATTAAATGCACAGATTGAATTACACCTACAGATTCATGCAGACAGGGAAAAATATGGAAGGAATATAAATACTAAAATATGAATAGTGGTCGAGTCTGAATGGAGAGGTTATAAGTAATTTTCACCATGCCTTTTTATATGACTCAATTTTCACAATGAAATATACAGCTTTAATAATCAGAAATATTTAAAACATTAGGATTTCAAGAATGAAATGAGCCATTTCAAACATGAAAATAAATAAAATCCTCAAATTTTTAGGTCTAAAATTTAATGGAAATTTCAATTATTCTTAAAGTTCTAGTTTTGGACTCCAGTTACTTAATAATGTACCTTAGTGTAGTTAGAGGAAAGAATATAGAACTTGGCATGCAAATGTCTTTTAATTTATTCTATAAGACTCAGTGTATGTCAACAAAGAAGTATATTTCTGAATGTATTTCAGAATATCATTTCCATATGAAAATAGCACATACACATTTGCATTCCATCCTTAACTCTCAGAACTTCAAAGCTTTGAAGCTATTTCAACATATCTAAGTAGGAACAAAGGTAATCATCATGATGTCACCTAAATCAGATACAGAAGAAAATTTTTCAGGGAAAAACAGAATTCTTGATCAGAATTATACAGTTCTTAAAAGTAGCTTCAGATACAGATCCAAATATAAGGAAAAGTTTGAAAGGTAGTACACAATTTTTGCTTTTGCAAAGATCATAAAACATATAATAAACATAAAATAAATCACTCAATGTGCCCAAGAGTATTCCCAAATTATAATTTTTAATTCTTTCTCTACAGTGCAAGGAATTATTCATCTGAAGAGCAAAGCCAAAGATATTTTTTATTTAAAAAAAGTACTAGTATAAGATAAATTAAATTTATGAGTTTAAGAATCAGTAACTTTTAATTCACTAGAGAAACTTGAAATCAATATTACAGCGAAGACTAATGATTTTCCACTTAGATAAATTTCTTATTGCAAATAGAGCTGTGTGAGTTAAATAACAATAATGAATGTCAGATTTCTCAACATCAGACAAAAATAATGCTTAAAGGATTACAGATTAGAGTTTTTATTTCTACCAAAACTTTTAGTAGGCTTCATTTACAATAAATATGTTAATTCCAAATACATGAGTGGAATAATTGCAAGTCACTGAAAGTTTATTGCTAAATATTATTTACAGAAACCAGAATGATTTTCTTAAAATATTTCATTCACAACATCACTACTGGCTCAAAATTATTCAGTGGTATTTTATTAAATTCACAAAATATTTCTGAAATTAAGCACCTTCCATGGTTTTCTCAATCAATTGTCCATGATTTCTTAATTTTATTTATGAAATTCATTTCCACTCAGGTCTGCCTCACTTCCATTTTCTCACTGCCACTGGCCTGCAATCCCAGTTTCCCAGGAAGTTGAGATCGGGATCACGGATGTTCGAGCGTTCGGAGCGGCTGCACTGTGTAGAGTGGGAATCAACACGGGCCTCTGCCAGAGCAGGTCACTGCAGTGTGACAGATAAGCACAAACTGGTTTGCCTTGCTCCCGTCTCCACACGCATCGGGCTGTGCTGTCATGGTGGGCTTCTGTGCAGCAGCCCCTGCTCATCGCCCATGCTCCAGCCAGCCCAGGGCCACATCTCTACTGTTCCACGATGGCTTCTCAGCAGGGATTAGTGGGCTGTCACTGATGCAAGAGATTTACTCAGCGATTTTGGAAAACTACTCTAGATCATTGCCCTGGCTACTCCATTTGATGTTGTCATAGTACACTTTGCAGTTTTGTGAGTACTTCACATAAACCTATTTGATTTGGGCCTTGCTCCATCCAAAGATCTTCCTACTGCTTCTTAGCATATTCTTACTCTCCACATATTTAATATACAAAATACTTCACACAATTCCATATGGACTGCTGAACAACACTGTAAACATCTTGATGTACATACTCTCTCTCTAATCCCCCGCGGGAGAAATGCTATCTTACATCCATCTAGTAACATTTTCTCCTGCTTCCACATCCCAAGTGACCCCTTTCCCTCACCATCTCCCACTTATTATCTCACAGCTGATCTACCTCTCAAGACTTTCCAATTCTGAGGCTCCCAACTCCATAGCCAATACTCTGCTTTCTCCTCGGTTGCTTTACATGATGTTCCTCCCATCCTCAGGCTTCAATAAAATAGACATCTTCTCATAGGACATTTCTTGTGACTCCTCTGAATGAAGCTGCCCACGTGCTAATGACCCAGGCATACCAGGGAAAGGAAGCAGCATGTGCCTTCTCTTGGCTTCCCAAGTACCCTTCCACATCAATTCATTCTACTAGAGTAGGAAAAGAAATCACTCCTCCTTTGATTCCTATACCAATAGACTGATTTCTCCTCTCTCCAGAAGTGTCATTTCAAAATTATTGCATATTCATGCACATTCATTGCAAATATAGGCATCCGGATCACTCGAATTTCTCCCAGGCTTCATCCTGAAGGACGCCTATACTAATGGAGAGTCTCACACTCTCCTGACCAGCTCAACTGCCTTCACCTTCACTCCTCAGTATTTCACCTTCAAGACCCTATCATAAAGCTTATCATCAGACCCAAGTCTCATGACTCTGAAATAAGGAATTCCAACAACCAACTCCCTGGCAGCCCTATCTCGCAGAGCAGTGGTCTCCGGGTCTTGATTCTACCACATTTTTCCTCCCGACTGATTTTTCTCCTTGGAAGATATCAGTCATGCCCTATGATTTGACTTCTTCCTATATTTGAATACTAGTAATTCCATCTTTGCAACCCATGATGGTCCCTTAAAGTATCAGTATGTATAGATTGCTCTGCCGTAAAACTTCATTAACTTGCCTCAAGAACCCTTTAAACTCATAGTCAAAGACCAAATCCACCTCAGAGTAACCACATCTGAGTTCATAAAGTATGGTAAAGGAGGACAAGAAACACATCAGGTGCTTATTCAAAGTCTTAATTCCTCTATGGGTGCTACAGTTTGGATGTGGGGTAGCCCCCAAAAGCTCACATGTGAGACAATGCAGGAAGTTCCAGAGGAGAAATGATTGGGTGTTAAGAGTCTTAACCCAATCAGTAAATTAATTCCTACTGGAATAATTAAAGTGGTAGGGTGTGGCTGAAGGAAATTAGAATTGGGGTATGGCTATGGGGTACATATTTTGTATCTGGAGAGTGGACTCTCTCTCTCTCTCTCTCTCTCTCTGGCTCTCTCTCTCTCTCTCTCTCTCTCTCTCTCTCTCTCTCTCTCTCTCTCTCTCTCTCTCTCTCTCTCTCTGCTTCCTGATGATGCAAGCTGCTTCCCTCTGCCACACTTTTCCACCATGATGTTCTGCCTCACCTCGACCCTAAGGAATGGACCTGGTCTTCTATGAACTAAGACCTCTGAAACCATGAGCCCTCAAATAAAACTTTTCTTCCTCTATAATTGTGCAGGTCAGATCTTTCAGTCACAGCAGCACAAAAGCCAAATAAAACAATGGGGTATGAAAGACCCTTCACAACCTGGCCCCTGTCATTGTCCTTAATGCAACTCTGTGATCTGCAATGTGCTGACTTAAAAGCCCTAACTGCTCTGCCTACGCGTCACCTTTTCTATTTGTCCTCAGCGATACTTGCCACATTGACTCCTAGCTCTCTGAGGAAAAGGTATGTTTGTCTAGAAAACTACAGGACACATTGGGACTTTCTCTTCTAGTGCCTGGCAAAATACTTGGCATAAAGTAGGTACTCTACAATCAATTAATAGTTCTGTGCCAATGATATGAATAAATTCCAAATAATAAATATAAAATCAAGATGCTGGAGGCTCTGATCAACTCTCCCTCACTGGCGATTTGAACTGGGATTTTGTGTGTGTGTGTCTACCAAGGTAGTCAAGGCAAATAATTCCCACATCTTCTGCCAGAGTTGTGTTAGCCTGGCATTCCAGAGTACAACTTTGTTACCCCATTACAAATACATAATTGCACAGAAAGCTTCATTTCTAAAATGGTATTCTCACAGTATTATTTTGGGCACCTTATCTAATAAATTTTGGTTGTTTTGACCTGATATCTAACATTACTTTTGTTTTTTAATTTATTTATTTTATTAAAAATCATAAATTTACATAGGGCAATGTTGTTTGATTCATTCTGTTATTTTTTCCCTTCCCCCCACCCCTTCCACCCCTCTTTTCCCTCTATACAGTCCTTCCTTCCTCCATTCTTTTTTTTTCCAAATTATTATTTTTTTATTATTATTTTTTTTATTGTAAACAAATGGGATACATGTTGCTTCTCTGTTTATACATGGCGTAAAGGCATACCATTTCTGTAATCATAAATTTACATAGAGTAATGTTGTTTGATTCATTCTGTTGTTTTTTCCCTTCCCTCCTCCCCTCCTACCCCTCATTTCCCTCTATACAGTACTTCCTTCCTCTATACTTTCCCCCTTCCCTAATCCTAACTCTAACCCTAACACTAACCCTTCCCTCCCCCCATTATGTGTCATCATCCACTTATTAGCGATATCATTCGTCCTTTGGCTTTTTGAGATTGGCTTCTCTCACTTAGCATAATATTCTCCAATTTCATCCATTTCCCTGCAAATGACATTATTTTATCATTCTTTATGGCTGAGTAATATTCCATTGTATATATATACCACAGTTTCTTTATCAACTCATCAATTGAAGGAAAACTAGGTTGGTTCCACAGTCTGGCTATTGTGAATTGAGCAACTATGAACATTGATGTGGCTGTATATCTGTAGTATGCTGATTTTAAGTCGTTTGGGTATAGGCCAAGGAGTGGGATAGCTGGGTCAAATGGAGGGTCCATTCCAAGTTTTCTAAGGAATCTCCACACTGCTTTCCAGAGTGGCTGCACTAATTTGCAGCCCCACCAGCAATGTATGAGTGTGCCTTTCTCCCCACATCCTCGCCAACACCCGTTGTTGCTCGTATTCTTGATAATCGCCATTCTAATACGGGTGAGATGGAATCTTAGGGTGGTTTTGATTTGCATTTCTCTTATTACTAGAGATGTTCAATGTTTTTCCATATGTTTGTTGATTGCTTGTAGATCTTCTTCTGTGAAGTGTCCATTCATTTCCTTAGCCCATTTGTCGACTGGATTATTTGTATTCTTGGAGTAGAGTTTTTTGAGTTCTTTATAGATTCTGGAGATTAGTGCACTATCTGAAGTATGATTGGCAAAGATATTCTCCCACTCTGTAGGCTCTTTCTTCGCATTGCTGATAGTTTCCTTTGCTGAGAGAAAGCTTTTTAGTTTGAATCTATCCCAGTTACTGATTCTTGCTTTTATTTCTTGTGCTATGGGAGTCCTGTTAAGGAAGTCTGATCCTAAGCCGACATGTTGAAGATCTGGACCTACTTTTTCTTCTATACTCTGCAAGGTCTCTGGTCTGATTCCGAGGTCCTTAATCCATTTTCAGTTTAGTTTCGTGCATGGTGAGAGATATGGGTTTAGTTTCATTCTGTTGCATATGGATTTCCAATTCTCCCAGCACCATTTGTTGAAGAGGCTATCTTTTCTCCATTGCATATTTTTGGCCCCTTTGTCTAGTATGAGAAAATTGTATTTCTTTGGGTTTGTGTCTGTGTCCTCTATTCTGTACCATTGATCTACCTTTCTATTTTGGTACCAATACCATGCCGTTTTTGTTACTATTGCTTTGTAGTAGAGTTGAAGATCTGGTATTGCAATACCCCCTGTTTCACTCTTCCTGCTAAGGATTGCTTTAGCTATTCTGGGTTTCTTATTCTTCCAGATGAATTTCATAATTGCTTGCTCTATTTCTGTAAGGTACGTCATTGGGATTTTAATTGGAATTGCATTGAATTTGTATAGCACTTTAGGTAGTATGGCCATTTTGACAATATTAATTCTTCCTATCCAAGAACATGGAAGATCTTTCCATCTTCTAAGGTGTTCTTTAATTTCTTTCTTTAGTGTTGTATAGTTCTCATTGTAGAGGTCTTTCACTTCTTTTGTGAGATTGATTCCCAAGTACTTTATTTTTTTCGAGGCTATTGTGAATGGGGTAGTTTTCCTAATTTCTCTTTCTGAAAATTCATCACTTATGTATAAAAATGCGTTGGATTTATGAGCATTGATCTTGTAACCTGCTACTTTACTGAATTCACTTATGAGTTCTAAGAATTTTCTGGTGGAATTCCCAGGTTCCTCTAAATATATAATCATGTCATCAGCGAACAGGGATAGTTTGAGTTCTTCATTTCCAATTCGTATCCCTTTAATTTCTTTGGTTTGTCTAATAGCTCTGGCTAGAGTCTCAAAAATGATGTTAAATAGAAGTGGTGAAAGAGGGCATCCCTGCCTTGTTCCAGTTTTTAGGGGGAATGCTTTCAGTTTTTCACCATTTAGAATGATATTAGCCATGGGCTTAGCATAAATGGCCTTTACAATGTTAAGGAATGTTCCCACTATCCCTATTTTTTCTAGTGTTTTGAGCATGAAGGGATGCTGTGTTTTATCAAATGCTTTTTCTGCATCTATTGAAATAATCATGTGATTCTTGACTTTAAGTCTATTGATATGGTGAATGACATTTATTGATTTCCTGATGTTGAACCAACCTTGCATCCCTGGGATGAAACCCACTTGATCATGGTGCACTATCTTTTTAATATGTTTTTGTATGCGATTTGCTAAAATTTTGTTGAGAATTTTTGCGTCGATGTTCATTAAGGATATTGGTCTGAAATTTTCTTTCCTTGATGAGTCTCTGTCTGGTTTAGGTATCAGTGTGATATTGGCTTCATAGAATGAGTTTGGGAGGGTTCCCTCCTCTTCTATTTCATGGAATACTTTGAGAAGTATTGGAATGAGCTCTTCTTTAAAGGTTTTGTAGAACTCGGCTGAGAACCCATCTGGTCCCGGACTTTGTTGGTAGGCTTTTGATGACTTCTTCAATTTCAGTACTTGAAATTGGTCTATTTAAATTGTTTATGTCCTCCTCGTTCAGTTTAGGCAATTCATATGTCTCTAGAAACCTGTTGACGTACTCAAAATTTTGTATTTTGTTGGAGTATAGATTTTCAAAATAGCTTCTAATTATGTTTTGTATTTCAATCCTGTCTGTTGTGATATTTCCTTGTTCATTCCGAATTTTAGTGATTTGGGTTTTCTCTCGTCTTCTCCTTGTTAGTGTGGCTAAAGGTTTATCAATTTTGTTTATTTTTTCAAAGAACCAACTATTTATTTTGTCAATTTTTTGTATTGTTTCTTTTGTTTCAATTTCATTGATTTCAGTCCTGAGTTAACTATTTCCTGTCTTCTACTACTTTTGGTGCTGTTCTGTTCTTCTTTTTCTAGGGCTTTGAGCTGTAGTGTTAGGTCGTTTATTTCTTGAGTTTTACTTCTTTTATTAAATGCGCTCCATGAAATAAATTTCCCTCTAAGTACTGCTTTCATAGTGTCCCAGAGATTTTGATATGATGTTTCTTTGTTCTCATTTACCTCTAAGAATTTTTTAATTTCCTTCCTAATATCTTCTGTTATCCATTCATCATATAATAGCATATTGTTTAATCTCCAGATGTTGGAATAGTTTCTGTTTTTTACTGTTTCATTTATTTCTAACTTCAATGCATTATGATCTTATAGAATACATGCTAGTGTCTCTATCTTCTTGTATTTGCTAACATTAGCTTTGTGGCATAATATATGGTCTATTTTAGAGAAGGATCCATGTGCTGCTGAGAAGAAAGTGTATTTGCTCTTGGTTGGATGGTATATTCTATAAATGTCCGTTAAGTCTAAATTATTGATTGTGTTATTGAGACCTATGGTTTCTTTGTTCAATTTTTGTCTGGAAGATCTGTCCAGTGATGAGAGAGGCGTGTTAAAATCACCCAGTATTATTGTGTTATGGTCTATTTGGTTTCTGAAATTGAGAAGGATTTATTTGACATACATGGATGAGCCACTGTTTGGGGCATAGATATTTATGATTGTTATATCTTGCTGATTTATGCTTCCCTTAAGCAGTATGAAATGACCTTCTTTATCCCCTCTGACTAACTTTGGCTTGAAGTCCACATTATCGGAAATGAGGATGGATACTCCAGCTTTTTTGCTGAGTCCATGTGCATGGTATGTTTTTCCTCATCCTTTCACCTTTAGTCTATGCGTATCTTTTTCTATAAGGTGAGTCTCTTGCAGGCAACATATTGTTGGATCTTTCTTTTTAATCCAATCTGCCAGTCTATGTCTTTTGATTGATGAATTCAGGCCATTAACGTTCAGGGTTATTATTGAGATATGATTTGGTTTCCCGGTCATTTGGTTCATTTTTTAAATTTTATTTATTTATTTGTTTGACACAACTTGGTTCCTCCTTTATTTGACAATACCTTTAGGATAATTCCTCCCTTTGCTGATTTGCTTCTTTGTTTTTCATCTCTTCCTCATGGAATATTTTGCTGAGAATGTTCTGTAATGCTGGCTTTCTTTTTGTAAATTCTTTAGCTTTTGTTTATCATGGAAGGATTTTATTTCATCGTCAAATTTGAAGGTAAGTTTTGCTGGGTATAAGATTCTTGGTTGGCATCCATTTTCTTTCAGGGCTTGAAAAATGTTGTTCCAGGCCCTTCTAGCTTGCAGGGTATGGATTGAAAAATCTGCTGATATTCATATTGGTTTCCCCCTGAATGTAATTTGGTTCTTTTCTCTCACAGCCTTTAAAATTCTGTCTTTATTTTGTATGTTAGGTATTTTCATTATAATGTGCCTTGGTGTGGGTCTGTTGTAATTTTGTGTATTTGGAGTCCTATAAGCCTCTTCAACTTGATTTTCCATTTCATTCTTCAGATTTGGGAAATTTTCTGATATTATTTCATTGAATAGATTGGTCATTCCTTTGGTTTGTTTCTCTAAGCCTTCCTCAATCCCAATAATTCTTAAATTTGGCCTTTTCATGATATCCCATAGTTCTTGCAGATTCTGTTCATGATTTCTTACCATCTTCTCTGTTTGTTCAACTTTGTTTTCAAGGTTAAATATTTTGTCTTCAATGTCTGAGGTTCTGTCTTCCAGGTGTTCTATCCTACTGGATATGCTTTCTAAGGAGTTCTTAATTTGGTTTATTGTTTCCTTCATGTCAAGGATTTCTGTTTGGTTTTTTTTCATTATCTCTAACTCTTTATTGAAATGATCTTTTGCTTCCTGTATTTGCTCTTTTAACTGTCGATTGGTGCGCTCATTCAATGCCTGCATTTGCTCTTTCATCTCATCATTCAGTGCGTACATTTGCTCTTTCATCTCATCGTTTGCTTCCCTGATCATTTTAATTATGTACATTCTGAACTCCTTTTCTGTCATTTCTTTTGCCATGCTGTCATTGGGTTTTATTGATGTAACATCTAGATTTGTTTGCGGCATTTTCTTTCCTTGTTTTCTCATGTTGTTCAGGTATCAGTGGACCATTGAGATATTGCAGATTTCCTCTATTGACTTACAATGTCCTTGAAGATTTCTATATATATCCCCTCTTAGCCTTCAGTAGGCTGAAGTCTTGGAGGAAGTTGATAATGTGGTGCGCCACAAAGAAGCTGCCTCTCTAGGAGTGGAGGCTTTCAGGTGGGGTATATTCCCTGCTAGTGGGCAGAGGTGTCTCCATTTGTTGACCAATGGTCATCCAAAGGGGAACTAGGCTGTGGGCTGAGGCAAGGCCTGTTTGGGCCTGTGTCTCTGGTTTTACCGTCCTTGTGGGGAAACCTCACCCGGCAGGGAAGACTCACCCCGTTGGGAGGTCTCGTTGGTCAGTTCTCTCTTAGAGGTTCCCCTCAATTTACATCTACTGCCTGGGCTGGGCTGCCTTCCTCTGCAAAGTTCCCAGGGGCCCGGCCCTACCTCCTGGGCCTGGGAGCCTCACCCTTCGGAGATGAATCTCCGTAGGCTGCCCCTCCTCAGAGAATCTGCCCGCAGTCCTGGAACCTTCGCTCTGCCCCTAAGCGTGTCTCTGTGGGGCTCTTCCACCAAGAAGCCTCCTAGATCCTGGGACCCTGCTGTGCACCTAAAAGCCTGGCTATGCGGCCCCTCCTTTGAGCAGCCACCTGGGGCCCCGTACAATCGCTCTGAGCCACACGCCTCTTCCTCCAGACAGCCGCCCAGTATTCCGGTGCGGTCACTAGGAGTCCAAGCAACTCACTGCGTGCCTCCTCCCACCAACCACCCGTAGCCCTGGGCAATCAATCACTCCAAGTCGAAATGACCCTCCCCGTTCCTCCTCCTCCTCCTGGTAACCCCCCGGGTGCTCAGGAGCGGTCGCTCTGAGTGGCTCTGAATCCACATGACCCGCTGTACGCGTCCTCTGGGCAAACGCCCGGAGCTCTGGTGTGGCCACTGGAGACCAAGCGACCCACCGCGCTTCTCCTCCAGGCAGCCCCCCTGTGTTCAACGCTTTAAGTCCAAACAACTCACCAATCACCAATCGCCTCCTCCTCTGAGCAGCCGCCTGGAGCTCCAATGCAGTCACTGAGAGTCCAAACGACGCTCCGCGCTCCTCCTCCTCCTCCTCCTACTCCTCCAGGCAGGCCCAGGTGTTCAGAAGTGGTCTGAGTCCAAACAGCTCACCGCGCCGCTTCTCCTCTAGCAACCGCCTGTAGCTCTGGTGCAGTCACTCTGAATCCAAGCGGCCACGCTCTTCCTCCTCCTTCTCCTCAGGGCAGGCCCTGGTGTTCAGAAGTGTCGCTCTAAGTCCAAACTGCTCGCCGTGTGACTTCTCCTCTGGCAACCGCCTGCAGCTCCGGTGTAGCCACTCCGAATCCAAGCGGCAACGCTCTTCCTCCTCCTCCTCCTCAGGGCAGGCCCCGGTGCTCTGAGTCCACACAGCTCTCCTCGCCGCTCCCCCCGCCTGGGCAGCCACCGGAGCTCCAGTGGTTGCTCCGAGTCCCAGCGCTGCGCCAAGCGGCCTTCTCTCCGATGCTCCCAGTTGTCCAAGTTCACTGCTCCAGCGGGGGGAGGGGCGTCTCGCCGGCACCTCTACTACACAAAGTTCCCTGCGTTCCGGGACTACCGTCCCATCCGGGACGCCTCCCCAATGGGAGAGACTCACCCGGCTGCTTTGAGTTGGTCCCAAGTCTCTCAATATCTCCTCTTTTGAATCCTGAGTCCTGGAGCAACATGAAATGCAGCCACCCTCTAGGCTGCCATCTTGAAATCTCTCCTTCCACCATTCTTACCACCTTCCTTATCCCTAACCCTAAACCTAACCCTAACCCTAATGCTAACCCCTCCTACCCCCCCCTTATATGTCCTCATCCGCTTATCAGTGAGATCACTCATCCTTTAGTTTTTTGAGATTGGCTTATCGCACTTAGCATGATAACCTCCATTTTCATCCATTTGCCTGCAATAGCCATAATTTTATCATTCTTCATGGCTGAGTAAAATTCCATTTTATATATATATATATGCCACAGATTCTTTATCCATTCATCAACTGAAGGGCATCTAGGTTGGTTCCACAATCTGGCTATAGTTAATTGAGCAGCTATGAACATTGACGTGGCTGTATCTGTGTAGTATGCTGATTTTAAGTTCTTTGGGTATAGGCCAAGGAGTGGGATAGCTGGGTCAAATGGTGGCTCCATTCCAAGCTTTCTGAGGAATCTCCATACTGCTTTCCAGAGTGGCTGCATTAATTTGCAACCCCACCAGCAATGTATGAGTGTACCTTTTTCCCCACATCCTCACCAACACCTATTGTTCCTTATGTTTTGATAATCGCCATTCTAATTGAGGTGAGATGAAATCTTAGGGTAGTTTTGATTTGCATTTCTCTTATTACTAGAGATGTTGAACATTTTTTCATATCTGTTGATTGCTTGTACAACTTCTTCTGTGAAGTGTCCATTTCCTTAGCCCATTTTTTGATTGGATTACTTGTATTCCTGCTGTAGAGTTTTTTGAGTTCCTTATAGATTCTGGAAATTAGCGCTCTATCTGAAGTATGAGTGGCAAAGATATTCTCCCACTCTGTGGGCTCTCTTCACATTACTGATATGTTCCTTTGCTGAGAGAAAGCTTTTCAGTTTGAATCTATCCTAGTGGTTGATTCTTGCTTTTATTTCTTGTGCTATGGGAGTCCTGTTAAGGAAGTCTGATCCTAAGCCAACAAGTTGAAGGTTTGGACCTACTTTTTCTTCTATAAGATGCAGGGTCTCTGGTCTGATTCCGAGGTCCTTCATCCATTTTGAGATGAGTTTTGTGCGGGGTGATAGATAGGGATTTAATTTCATTCTGTTATATATGGATTTCCAGTTTTCCGAGCACCATTAGTTGAAGAGGCTATCTTTTCTCCATTGCATATTTTTGGCACCTTTGTCTAGTATGAGAAAATTGTATTTATTTGGGTTTCTGTCCATGTCCTCTATTCTGTACCATTGATCTACCTGTCTTTATTGGTACCAATACCATGCCATTCTTGTTACTATTGCTTTGTAATAGAGTTGAAGATCTGGTATTGCGATACCCCCTGCTTCACTCTTTCTACTGAGGATTGCTTTAGCTGTTCTGAGTTTCTTATTCTTCCAGATGAATTTCATAATTGCTTGCTCTATTTCTGTAAGGTACACCATTGGGATTTTAATTGGAATTGCATTGAATCTGTATAGCACTGAATGGTAGTATGGCCATTTTGACAATATTAATTCTGCCTATCCAAGAACATGGGAGATCTTTCCATCTTCTAAGGTTTTCTTTAATTTCTTTCTTTAGTGTTCTGTAGTTCTCATTGTAGAGGTCTTTCCCCTCTTTTGTGAGATTGATTCCCAAGTATTTTATTTTTTTTTGATGCTATTGTGAATGGGGTAGTTTTCCTAATTTCTCTTTCTGAAGATTCATCACATGTATAAAAATGCATTGGATTTATGAGCATTGATCTTGTAATCTGCTACTTTACTGAATTCACTTATGAGTTCTAAGAGTTTTCTGGTGGAATTCCCTGGTTCCTCTAAATATATAATCATGTCATCAGCAAACAGGGATAGTTTGAGTTCCTCTTTTCCAATTCATATCCCTTTAATTTCTTTGGTTTTTCTAATTGCTCTGGCTAGAGTCTCAAGAATGATATTGAATAGAAGTGGTGAAAGAGGGCATCCCTGTCTTGTTCCAGTTTTTAGGGGGAATGCTTTCAGTTTTTCACCATTTAGAATGATATTGGCCATGGGCTTAGAGTAGATGGCCTTTACAATGTTAAGGAATGTTCCCACTATCCCTATTTTCTCTAGTGTTTTGAGCATGAAGTGATGCTGTATTTTATCAAATGCTTTTTCTGCATCTATTGAAATAATCATGTGATTCTTAACTTTTACTCTGTTGATATGGTGAGTGACATTTATTGATTTCCTGATGTTGAACCAACCTTGCATCCCTGGGATGAAACCCACTTGATCATGGTGCACTATCTTTTTAATATGTTTTTGTATGCGATTTGCTAAAATTTTGTTGAGAATTTTTGCGTCGATGTTCATTAAGGATATTGGTCTGAAATTTTCTTTCCTTGATGTGTCTCTGTCTGGTTTAGGTATCAGGGTGATATTGGCTTCATAGAATGAGTTTGGGAGGGTTCCCTCCTCTTCTATTTTACGGAATACTTTGAGAAGTATTGGAATGAGCTCTTCTTTAAAGGTTTTGTAGAACTCGGCTGAGAACCCATCTGGTCCCGGACTTTTCTTTGTTGGTAGGTTTTTGATGACCTCTTCTATTTCATTGCTTGAAATTGATTTATTTAAGTTGTGTATGTCCTCCTCGTTCAGTTTAGATAATTCATATGTCTCTAGAAACTTGTTGATGTCTTCGAGTTTTCTGTTTTGTTGGAGTATAGATTTTCAAAATAGCTTCTAATTATGTTTTGTATTTCCCTCGTGTGTGTTGTGATATTTCCTTGTTCATTCCGAGTTTTAGTAATTTGAATTTTCTCCCTCTTTCTCTTTGTTAGTGTGGCTAAGGGTTTATCAATTTTGTTTATTTTTTCAAAGAACCAACTATTTATTTTGTTAATTTTTCCAGTTGTTACTTTTGTTTCAATTTCGTTGATTTCGGCTCTGATTTTAGCTATTTCCTGTCTTCTACTTCTTTTGGTGTTGGTCTGCTCTTCCTTTTCTAGGGCTTTGAGCTGTAGTGTTAAGTAGTTTATTTGTTGATTTCTAATTCTTTTGTTGAATCCACACCATGAAATAATTCTTCTTCTAAGTACTGCTTTCATAGTGTCCCAGAGATTTTGATATGATGTGTCTTTGTTCTTGTTTACTTCTAAAAATTTTTTTAATTTCCCTCCTGATGTCTTCTGTTATCCATTCATCATATAATAGTGTATTACTTAATCTCCAGGTATTGGAGAAGTTTCTGTTTTTTATTCTGTCATTTATTTCTAATTTCAATCCATTATGATCTGATAGAGTACAAGGTAGTATCTCTATCTTCTTGTGTTTGCTAACAGTAGCTTTGTGGCATAAGACATTGTCTATTTTAGAGAAGGATCCATGTGCTGCTGAGAAGAAAGTGTATTCATTCTTTGTTGGATGTATATTCTATATAAGTCAGTTAAGTCTAAATTGTTGATTGTGTTATTGAGATCTACGGTTTCTTTATTCAATTTTTGTTTGGACGATCCATTCAGCGGTGAGAGAGGGGTGTTAAAATTGCCTAGTATTATTGTGCTGTGGTCCATTTGATTTCTGGAATTGAGAAGGATTTGTTTGATGTACATGGATAAGCCAATGTTCGGGGCATAGATGTTTATGATTGTTATGTCTTGCTGATTTATGCTTCCCTTAAGCAGTATGTAATGTCCTTCTTTATCCCTTCTGACTAGTTTTGGCTTGAAGTCCACATTATCTGAAATGAGGATGGATACTCCAGCTTTTTTGCTGTGTCTGTGTGCATGGTATATTTTTTCCCATCCTTTCACCTTTAGTCTATGGGTATCTCTTTCTATGAGATGAGTCTCTTGCAGGAAGCAAATTGTTGGATTTTCTGCCAGTCTATGTCTTTTGATTGATGAGTTCAGGCCATTAACATTCAGGGTTATTATTTCGATATGATTTGTATTCCCAGTCATTTGACTCATTTTTGTTTTTTGACATGACTTGGTTTCCCCTTTATTTGGCTATTCCTTTAGGCTAGTTCCTCCCGTTGCTGGTTTGCATCATTGTTTTTCATCTCTTCCTCATGGAATATTTTGCTGAGTATGTTCTGCAATGCTGGCTCTCTTTTTGTAAATTCCTTTAGTTTTTTTTTATCATGGATGGATCTTATTTCATCATCAAATCTGAAAGTAAGTTTTGCTGGGTATAAGATTCTTGGTTGGCATCCATTTTCTTTCAGGGCTTGGTAAATGTTGTTCCAGGCCCTTCTAGCTTTTAGGGTCTGGATTGAAAAATCTGCTGATATTCTTATTGGTTTCCCCCTGAATGTAATTTGATTCTTTTCTCTCGTGGCCTTTAAAATTCTGTCTTTATTTTGTATGTTAGGTATTTTCATAATAATGTGCCTTGGTGTGGGTCTGTTGTAATTTTGTATATTTGGAGTCCTATAAGCCTCTTGTACTTGGTTTTCCATTTCATTCTTCAGATTTGGGAAATTTCCCGATATTATTTCATTGAATAGATTGGTCATTCCTTTGGTCTGTTTCTCTAAGCCTTCCTCAATCCCAATAAATCTTAAATTTGGCCTTTTCATGATATCCCATAATTCCTGTAGATTCTGTTCATGATTTCTTCCCATCTTTTCTGTTTGGTCAACTTTGTTTTCAAGATTAAATATTTTGTCTTCAATATCTGAGGTTCTGTCTTCCAGGTGTTCTATCGTATTGGTTATGCTTTCTATGGAGTTTTTAAATTGGTTTATTGTTTCCTTCATTTCAAGGATTTCTGTTTGGTTTTTTTTTTTTCAATATCTCTATCTCTTTATTGAAATGATCTCTTGCTTCCCGTATTTGCTCCTTTAACTGTTGATTGGTGCGATCATTCAATGCCTGCATTTGCTCTTTCATCTCCTCCTTCAATGCCTGCATTTGCTCTTTCATCTCCTCGTTTGCTTCCCTGATTGTTTTAATTATGTACATTCTGAACTCCCTTTCTGACATTTCTTCTGCTGTGCTGTCAGTGGTTTTTATTGAAATAGTATCTAGGTTTGTTTGGGACATTTTCTTCCCTTGTTTTCTCATATTGGTCAGATGTCAGTGGGACTTTGTGATATTGAAGAATTCTTCTATTGGCTTATTTTGTCCCTATACATTTCCAGTGTATCACCTTCCTGCCTTCAGTAGCCTGAAGTCTTGGAGTAACTTGATAATGCAGTGCTTCCAAGGAAAGCTGCCCCTAGCCCACTACTGATTCCAGGACTTGGAGCTGGCTCTGTGTGGAAAGGCTCTCACTGGGCGGTCTGCTCCGAGAAGCTAGGCTGGATAGGCCCTTCCCGCCGGAGGGGGCTGGGATGCGGGCTGCTTGGGGAAGTCCCTGACTGCACTGTCCTGGTCCCTGAAGCTACCTGCGGGCAGGAACTCGCTGCCCTGGTTCAGGGAATTGAAGCTTGGTACTGTGCGGAAAGGCTCTCACTGGGGGGCCTGCTCTGAGATGCTGGAGAATCTGGCCCTGTGGGAGGAGCCCACCACCGGAGTCTTACATTCCTTTTTGATGTGAAGGAGTAGCGTTAAGTTGCAAAAAAACTCAGTTCTCCTAACACAATTTTCCATAAACTGAGGATTTCTTTCTGGACATGTTTTTTTATTTGTCTGTACTTATTAAATTCTCCTAGGACATGAAAATGCTACTTACCATATATGTCACTCTTAAAGGTATAGGATCCTTACTTGTATAGTTCATCCTTACTTGGACTTTGTGAACCATCAAGGTAAGCTAAAGGAAACTGCTCAGGCAGCCACAGCTAATTGAACGATACACCCTATACTGTACTATTCCCTCCCAGCCATTGATAGACACAGGCACTTGATAACTATTAATACCAAATAAAGCATCATTGACCTGACTTGTTTGTAAACATTCCAGGAGGTATTGTTTTAATAATTTATTACTCAAAAAGTATTTCTGTTTGTATATGTCATGGTTCTGCAGAGAATCAGGACAAATAATTTACATAAAGAGAGGGCTGGGGATATAGCTTAGTTGGTAGAGTTCCTGCCTCAAAAGCACAAGGCCCTGGGTTCAATTCCTAGCACCGCCAAAAAAAAAAAAAATTTAAATAAATAAATAAAATATATAAAGAGATTTATTTTAAGGCATTGGCTCCAGGGATTTTGGGGTCTGGCAAGACCAAAATTCATAGTCAGGCCAACAGGCTAGAAACTCAGTGCAGTTGGTGCTACAGTCTTAAGACAGAATTTCTTACTCTTTGGGATATTCTTTGGGATAACCTCGCTTTGCTCTTCAGACCCTCAACTCATTGGGGGAGATCCACCCACATTATCGAGTTACTCTAAGTGAACTGATTATAATTGTTAACCACAACTACACTATTCCTTCCCAGCAAAATTTGATTAAATCCCTTTGTACCATGGCCAAGTCAAGTTCACACATAAACTTAACGGTCACACTATTGATAAGACTAAACCTGGAAATTTTTCAGTTTTTAGGATTTCTTTTCTCAGAATAACTTATTTTGACACATTGATGTTGCCAGAATAAATTTCTTCTGTCTTAATTGCCTTCATGCTAACCTGACTTTATAACTTCAGCTAAAAGCCCAAAGAATCTAGACCGAGATGTCAGACTGCCAACTGAGAAGGAGGAGGAGGAAGAAGGGGAGGAGATGAAGACAAAGTAGAGAAGGAAGAAATTAACAATGACTATAAAGAAGGAGCAGGTATGGGAAGAGTAGAAATTGGATCATTAGGAAAGAACAAAGGATTCAAAAGCTTGGGATCATAAATAATCTCTTATTCATTTTTATACTTATAAATTTAAAAGTATAACACAACAAAGAGCATAGCAGCTATTATATTTGACTCTTAATCAGATGCTTTATTCAATCATAGTTCAAAATCAGAAACCAGTAACTGTCTTGTTTACTGCACCATGTTTACTATTTGATACTGGGTGTGTGTGTGTGTGTGTGTGTGTGTGTGTGTGTGTGTGTGTGCATGCACATGTGTGTTTGGGGGATGGGCAGGGTTCCTAAGTCACAAAACAAAACAAAATTTTACCTGCATAGGAATAAGACCAAACCACGTGCTTTCAAATGCACTAAAGTTGAACTAATGCACGTATTGATAATATGAAAATATTTAATTCAAGACTAGTTTCAGCTGGCTCCCATCTTTGATTCTAGAAAAAAAAACTTGAATAAGATACAGTCTTGTGCTCCATTCAGACTTCTCTACCTGAAACCAGAAGAAAAAAGAAACCCATTATATTCATTCATTCAACAAATATGTATGGAATAAGCCAGTGTAAGTAGTCAATATGTCAGTGTCACAGGGTGATAGATGAAAGATAATGTGCCTGAGTTCAATAAGCCTAAAATCTAGTGGTGCAGACGGGCATGTAAACATCTAAGGATTATGAGGCAGAATGAAATAAAGACTGTAAATAGAGGTGTAAGCAAATTGTTGCCACCACGCCAAAGAAATAGCATTTAAATGAAAAAGGACACATTTCAAGGAGGAATTTTCACTACGACTTTAAGAAAAGGCACAATCCATAGCTAGAGACATAAGCGGGTGATGGCTTTAGAGGGACAGAAGACAGACTATGCACATACATCGAAGAAATAGTGAATAAACCAATGTGACTGGGGATATGCAGTCAACAGAATTCCTGAGGCACCTCTTCTCTCCTACGTAGCTAGATGGTCATTGCCCAGACTTAACTCATACTCCTGTCCCCTCCCTTAAGCCTGGAATTTCAGGTGAGCAGAGAACTTCATTTTTCTTAAAATATTCTCCTAAATACATACTATAGTAATATGCCTTCTCATAAGAAACATTTCTTATAAATAACTCACATGGAAACATACAAAACTGTCCACAAGTTTCAAGGCCAAATAAGTAGTGAGAATTGTCTCACACCTTCCCTCCGGTTTCCCCATGAGCCTTTCTTTTTATCTAAAAGTGAAGGAGGTGTGCAGAGGCCCTACAAAGGACATAGCAAGAGGGTCCTGCTGTGAAAATAGAAAGATGATGGGAATGTAGAAAGGATTATTTTCGAGAGCTGAAACTTGTATTGGTCAAATTTCCATTGCTGAAACAAATACCTGAGATAAATAAACTTACAAAGAGGAAAAGTTTATTTTGGCTCCATAGTTTTTGAGATTTCTGTCCATGGTTGGTTGTCCCATTGTCTGGAGGCCTGTGAGGAGGCAACACCCCATGTGGGGCCAAGTGGTGGACAAAGCTACTCCACTCATGGCAGCAGGGAAGCAGAGACAGAGGAAAAGGCTGGGGTCCCAATACCCCCTTCAAGGGCACCCCCAGTGACCTAACTTCCTTCCCCTGAGTTCCACCTCTTAAAGGTGCTACCATCTCCCATTAGTGCCATGGCCACTAAGCCTTCAACCTATGGACCTTTGGTGGCCACTTAACCCAAACCAGCAAACCTTGGCCAAGAAATGTGGATCTTAAGAAATAAAAAGTCAGGAATTGAGTTTTAGATTGTGGGGGAAAAAATTGTCATTCTGCTCCAATCCTCCCTCCCTAATACCTTGATTGGAAAGTAAATTTAGTCTGTATATAAGTTGTTGTTGTTGTTGTTGTTTTCCATCTTAAAGGAGCACACAGAAAAAGTTGCCCTCCCCTCTCTCTCCTTGTAGGGAATATTTGTTGTTTTCCCTCCCAGAATCAATTTTCACCTTGTTCTAGGAACAAACCCTGGATTGCCTCTTAGGAAACCATCTCTCACAGTTCAGAAATATCTGAGAAAATGAAATCGATGCTAGGCTGGTAGTTAAATGGAGGGCATATATGAACTGCTGTGAGACATGATGTGAGCTTAAGGGGAATATCCCATTGGAAAAATACATCATTACACATTATTTTCCCTCTGCATTAATGAATTAATAATCTTGCTTTTATCCCCCAGTTTTACTAATTGTTATTAATGGGATTGCCCTTTGAAAACAATTCTTAGTAGCTAAAAGAAAAATCTGACCTCCACAAGAACTTGAGGGAAGCTTTCTCCTCTCTTCAGTATCTTCCTATTCAGGGGAAGATGGAGGCCCACCCCCTGGCTGCCTCTCTCATGCTGTTACTCCACAGATCATTTCATGCTACATTTTTAACACCGTGACTTTGACCTCAGAATGACTGCCATGACATTTTGACAAGATTTCTTATTAGAGTGTCCACTCTTCAGCTCCAGATAATCGTTTTTTAATGCACACCTCCTGTCTCTCATAATGGCAAAAATAAAAAAAATAAGAAAAAAAATAATGTTTGCTTCTTAGCCCTTCTAGCCTTCTTTCCCACCTCTGTAAGACAAGTGAAAAGACAAGGCAATTTGAAGTATTTTTTGACTCTAGCAACCCATGATCTGAAAGCACACTAAGTGTTTCAGTTGGTAGCACCGTGAAGTGAAACCACCTCTCACCCTGCACTACCATTTAGAGATAACAATGTTGATGATCATGGCAAAAGACAGGCTGACATGTTCTCACCAGGACACTGAAGTCCAAGATCACTGTGCACTACAGAAAAGAGGATCTGTGGAGCAAAAACCATAGGCATGGAGCTGTTTGGGATGCGAGGGGCTGTTGTCTCCTCTATAAATGTTAAGTAGTTCTTACCATACCCATTTTGCAACAATCCATGTTCATAATGACATTTCTTAGAAATACTATAAAAGACACAAAGCACAACCAGCCCTTTTTCATGTCTTCTATTATGATCTGAGTGATTTAATGAAATTTGAGGTTGACAGTAATAGTCTCATAACATACCATACAATAGATCAGTGTAACAAAGGTGAAACAAAATAAAAATCTAGAATATATGCCTGGTATTTTAAAAGAACATATTTGCAACAAATCATTGGAGTTTAATTATTCTGACATATCATGTTCATGTATATTAGTGTATGTAAAATGCTCACTAAATAATAACTTCAACTTGAGTCATGTAGTGGTGGTTGGCTATGGACCTGAGCCAGTAAAGAGATTCTTCTTGCCATTGCTCGCAAATATATCTGGAATGCAAAAGTCAATCTTTTAAATGCAGTACTTTTTTCTTCAAAATGTATTCAAAATTCAACCACATTTTCTCCCCTTCTACTGCTACCACCCTGAGCAAAGTCACCATCTTTTCTCATCTGATTATTACAAGACCCTACTATTTGGACTTTCAACTCCACCTGGGTCTCCTGCATCCCCAAATGACAGTCCCATTCATACTTTTAAAATATTGTTAATCGACTATTCTCTTCTATCCTTTGGTTCTCATGTTAGTCAATAAAAGCCAAAATCTGTACCATGGTCCCCAATGCCCTATAATTGCAGTATCACCATCACCTGAGAGATTGTTGAAAATAAAAATTCTCAGACCCCTCCCCAAATCTATTGAAACATAACCTCTTGGAGCAGGCCCAATTATCTGTATAAATAAGCCCTCCTGGTAAAGGCTCATGTTTGGGAACCTCCGTCTTGTAGGACTATACCTCCAACCCCCACTTGCACCCACCTCCTTCTCTTCTCCCCTGTGCATACTTTGCTTGCCCCCAGCTAAGCAACCTTAAACATACTAAGCAGACCTGAGGCTCAGGTCCTTGGCTCATGTTGCTACTTCTGTCCAGAAGACTCTGATATCCATGTAGCTTGCTCCCTCGTATCCCTTAGGTCTCTGTATAATGTCATTTTTATAGCAGCCTTCCCTGACCACCCTCTCTAAACTAGCACGCCCTGCCTCCTGAACTCACTTTCCTCCTTAGGTTGCTTTATCTTCCTCCCTTGCATGTATTATCGCCTGATATATAACATTTGTCTCTTCATAGCCTGTCTCATCTGCTAGAATGTCTGCTTCATGAAGATAAAGGTCCTTCTATTTACAAACAACTATAGTTGAGAACATTTCCTAACATGGAGCAGATACTCCATAAATATCTATTTAATGAATGAATTGAGCTCCTTGGTCTGAGGAAGAAGACAAAGACCATAACAACATGTGAATGTAACTTAAATGTCTACAAAGGCTCTCCTTTCTAAAAGCCTCCTTGCTTACTGCTCTCCTATAAAAGAGGTTCTTAAGATGTTAAGAAATGAATCTCCTTGAAGATCTTATTGAGAGAAAATCTATTTTAACCAGTGAAAACAATGTCAAAGTTATATACAGCTAATGAACCAGGACATAGAATGTATACCATATAACACACACACTTTTCTGAGGGAGGGTAAAAGAAGACCAGCAGAAATGCTAGATACTTATGCATAGTTCATACTGATGAGGTTCTACATCATTAGCCTCCATCAAGCAAAACATCTGTTAAAGTTAAGTAAGGAGTTAACAAACGGAGGGGGTAATCAAGCAACACCAACAATTGTGTCATGAGCACTCCTGGAGATATCTTGAACCTGAGAGAGAGAGCTAACATATTGGGTGCCAGCCAGAATCAAAACCCCAAATGAGTGGAAAAAAGACAAATCTAATCATTGGAAATTAAAATATCCAAGTGTAAAAGGAAGAGGATGTGATTTAACAATAATGTACCTGAAAAGAAAATGAGAATTTTAGTTGACTAAAAGCACAACGGGATAGTGCAAACATTAGAAAAGTTCTCATGGACAACCGTTATTATTTGTAAAAAAATGCTAACAAAAAGAAATAATTGCTCCCTTGAATATGCCATCAAAAATAGGGTGGTGTGCTATAAAAGGGCCACTGACCAAAGAGAATTGATCTAGACTTCAAAGAACAGAATACTGAGGAGGAACACAGCTGTGTCACATGGGGAACACTCAACTCCCATCAGTTAAGAAATTTTGAGTATTTATACAGAAAAAAGACTCCAATGTGGTAAAAAGAAATATGAAGAAAGGAGGCACTAATGACTGCCTTCAAATACTAGAGGACTGCCATATAGAATGAAAGACGATCTTTGCTCATCTGCTCTTTCTTTCCTCTATTAGAAATAAATATGGGCTCTTTGAGAAAGAGACTTTGTTTTAGCTTGTCTTCTGTATGCCCAGCATCTAGACCAGTGCCAAGATAATACAAGAACCCATTAAATTTTAATACAATGAATGATTGAATG
Source organism: Sciurus vulgaris (assembly GCF_902686455.1). Taxonomy (NCBI): domain Eukaryota; kingdom Metazoa; phylum Chordata; class Mammalia; order Rodentia; family Sciuridae; genus Sciurus; species Sciurus vulgaris. The sequence continues at coordinate 70,881,230 of NC_136468.1, read as the reverse complement.
AATCACCCCATTTTTCTCTATAGCATTCATCACTATCTAAAATTTATCCTATTCATTTCCTCAGTTCCCTGTTTCCTGTGTCTCCACCTTCTAGGTAGAATGGAAATTCTAGGAGACCTGGGAGTTTATCTGTCTTGATTCTCCTTAGAACAGTGCCTAGAAAAAAGGTCACAATAGCAACTTGATGAGTGAACCTGGGTAGTACCTGTCCATAGAAACATCCCTACTTCACCCAGTGTCTCGTACGTGTTCTTGCGTGACATCTGCACTTCTTTTGTCACAGCCCTTGAACTTTACATTAGTGTTCCTCTCATTGGTTGTATTTCCTTCCAGGCTGTAGCCCAGAGAAGTTCCCATCCTCATCATTTTCTTCACCAGTCAACACCCCATATACTTATGTTGCTTAGCATTAAAAATGCACATAAGTGTATTCGTGTAAAGAAGGGAGAGACAAGACAAAGGAAGAGATGGAAGGATGAGTCACTTTTTCAGAGATGTTAAAGGGTTATTGAGGTTCTCATATGGTTTGACAAGATGACCAATGAGGTCTCTGAGCATTTCTCATGGTAAGGCCCAAAGAAGCTGTTACAGAATAGGTTTCTAAATTAAGGCCCTAAATTAGACCCTGAGATGACAACTAGAGTCGAAGGATTCAAAAACTTGAAGTTCTGTCAGCTGTTTGTCACCAGGCACTGCTCACATTAATGGGAAAGACAAACCAATCACTTGCATTAGTATTGTTCAAACATTTCAAATGTTTTTCTTTTGCCCTGAGGAAAATTTATAATTCTGTCCTCCTGTCCCTGCAGCATGTTATCTTTACATATATGTTCCTGTTTGACAGTCCTTTATTATAATCTTATCACAGTTCTCTGCAAAAAAAAAAAAAAATAGAAATTTATTTTGTTTTTCTAATTTATTTTCTTATCAACACAAAGCTATAAACTTTTTGAATTAATCACTTCTTAAAATTAGTATAAAATTGATGCAAACTAAACCACATACATTAGTAAGTTTAAATGCTGAACGTAAATATGAAAAGTATAAATACGTAAAGTAAAATTATGCTATAAATACAAACAGTAAAACTTTAATGGGACTTTATCTCTAAATAAGAAGGGAAAATGTGCAATGCCTTGATTAAGGGATTAAGGGAACTGAGTGTGGCTGAGTGTAAGCAGGGTGCTGGGGATTGAACCCAGAGTCTCATGCATACTAAGCATGTGCTCTCTCCCTGAGCTACACCTCCAGTCCCTAAAGGGATTACTGAACTGTCCCTCAGCTTGCTGTCCTGCAGAGTTTAAAGTCCCAGGGTAATGTCCCCCCATGGGATTGCTGATGGGTAGTGGAAGGCTTTTCTTTTGTAACATGAGTAAGGAGGTTTTGTGAGGTGAAGGTGACAAAGATAACTTCTTTCTCAGATATTGCTCCGTAAATCCACTTTAGGAAACAGAATATATGCACAGGTGATTTTTTTTTTTCAATCTGGAAAATGGTTTCTCTTAAAATGGTCCACCTGTGTAACCCTCAGAAAGTCTTTGGTACCTCGACCTGAGTCCCACTGTCCAACACCACCTGACACCACCTGGTGCCACCCTGGGAAAACATCTGATGCTCTCCTCCACTCAACGGCATCTCCTCTGCAGCAGTCTAACCCCATCCTCGCTGCCATTCAGAGCTCTGCTACTGAATTCCAGCCCAGTATGCAGCCCCTTGCATGGCAGTCCTGTGTGTACATCTGACTGATTATGTCCCAAGACAAAATGACCCCTGATCCAACCCTCAAAACAAGCATATATTTTGTATTTCAGAAAATGACAACACAAACCTTCCAGAAACTGGGGGGAGAACATCATATGGCTTTTCATTCACATTATATCCTCCCTCCCAATGCAAGACTAAGTTCTACTGATTTGCTTCTAAGATGCAGCAATCCCTTTTTTAACATTTTCACCATTGCTTTCTCATTGCCTGAACCAGCTGGTTTCCACCCACCAGAAGGAATCCAAGCACCATAGGCCTGTAGCTCTTTGAACTCACTAATGCAGTGTTCTCAGTCTTAAATTTTCTCCCCATTCACATGGTCAGATAAATCCTGCTCATCCTTTACAGCACAGCTTAATTCTCCCTTCTTTCTGAATTCCCCTTGATATCAATAGTTATAAACTCTGACTCACAACAAACTTTTTCTGGTTTTGTTTCATGTATTAATATCCCCACTTTTCCCAGCATCCTGATTCCTAAAGAAGATCTGGCTTTTCTATCTGTTTCTTCCATACTCTCAACCACCAAGGATTGCAGGCTGTGGGGGAGCTTTGTAAAGGTAGAAGGATAAGATCTTGGACCAGGTCATGAAGACGAATTTTAAGGAATTTTAGTACAGAAGATTGTCAAAAGAATTTTGGGATGCGTGAGAAGACTGGAAACACAGTGGAGGCATTTTAAAATAAACTACTTTTGCAGACTGATCTGCTTTGTGATACTTGGGAAATACAGTTTAAGTTGAGTTACTGTGAAACTTTTGCATTACATTTGATTTTCTGGACTGAGCTTCTCTGATGGTGACATTACTCTAAGACTAGACCACAATCAGCTACAAAAGCTAGACGGAAGAATTTCAGTGGTTCCAGTAAATTTCAATTATATCCAAGGAATAAAAATAATTATATTAACAAAAACACTTTAAGAATTGTCATGGGGGACAGTAAAATCAGAGTTACACATTATGAATAATAGCAATGGTCAGGAAGAATTTTGTCAACTAGAGAACCAACCTTTACCATTCTAATAAACTGATGGTATCTAAATACTAATCTGAGATAGCAAACTGAAAATTGATTCTCATTGACATGGTTAGACAGTTTCTTAAAAGATAAATTCAATTTTGAACACTAGGTGAGGGTAGATGCTATATCAGCTGCATAGCTCTGTGGGCAAAGACCAGACCCCGAGAGATATGACCAGGGTTACTCTACTTACATTATGCAGGAGTTGGAATCATTGAGACAGATATTAACTACCAGAAACTCAAGAAAAACGTGGAAAATACTGTTCTAGAGTCTAGAATAAGAGCCCTAAGTCATGATCCAAGCACACAATGGATAAAGCATGAGGATGATTAAGAGGCAGAGGTGTACCTCACTGATAGACCTGTGAGCAAGTTTATATCCTAAGGATTCCTGATGGACTCAAAGCCATAAAAATTAACATAACCATGTGACCATATCTCACTGATATCATTATCCTAACTGCTAATGACACCATGGAAAGTTATTGGACTTATATGCCAAATTCATTACCATGTGTCAATGTACAGGGAAACAATTACTTCATCTTCTTATATTATCCAAGAAAGAACTTTATTTTTGCGGTCAATTTGGGAAGTACAAAATGAAACTTGGAAGCCCCGAAGTTTCTAAGTCAAGTTTTTGTAGAGTCTATACATAGTTAGTCATTAAAAAGCGATATTATTCTTCACCACTTTTTCAGAGAGCCACACAAATTTTCCCCAATACTGAACTTAATAAGGACTTGGCAGATAATTGGCTGATCTATAACTAGACAGAGTGAAAGTCAGACTCAGATGTGACACTCTCTAAGTGGTCTTGGGAAGTGAAAAAAAGTGTCTCTTTTTTCCCTGAAGACAAAGCCCAACAGATGAAATCTCAGCAGGAAAAAAAAAAAAAAAAAAGGTTTCTGAGTGATGGTCAGGGAGCCCTCCAGAGCAAGTGCTTGATTAAGACTGGGTGCTTGATTAGAATGGATCATAAGTAGAAATGGCTTAGTTGTTCCTCCATTCACTCCCAGAGGATTGGCACATCCAGTGTAATTGATTCAGACAGCTTTTGTTTATCATTTTATTGTGTCAAAGGGGCTTTTCCACCTGTTCCTTTTTCTTATAGAGATAAACCACTGGTCATGAAAGAAAGGATAATAAATACCAAAAATTCAGGTTTGCTCTGAAGAAGTTAGCCTTCCCTAGCCCAAAATTTTCAAGAAGGGACTGCAATGGACTCAGGCAGCGTCTACTTTGCAGCCACTATAGACATTATGTACACCTCTGGTGAAGGAAAAGCAAGAGACACAGAACTGTAAACTAAGCTCTGCTGAAAAAGCAAGAGAAGGGAGCTTGAGATACAAAGAGATTTAGGTGCTCTGGACTAATACTCTACCTATACAGTATATAAAGACTGAGCCAAGTTGAATGAAACTAGATAACAATTATTAAAATATGAAATTTCCCACAATTGCAACTAAGAATGAGCATTACCCAGACCTCTCTATTTTAACAGGCAAGAAAAAAATACTCAATGTATACTCACTGAAGGGAAAAAATGTGGAATTAAAAAGTTCATGCAATTAGAAGATACAGGAATACATCAGTTTCAGATACTGCTAGTCCTGGAAGTCAATTCTGCCAGCAGTTAATTTGTCTCTCCATTTTCTTCCTCTAACTCTCCTATTTAATCAATTTCATTCTGTAGGTAGCCTGTTGCATCCAACCAGGTATAATTCCACACTATATGACCCTTACAGCTTGTGATACACAAAGAAAGAAAGAGATTTATCCAACTTCCTAGAAGGCCTCTTTCTCGGCTTTGGCCATGTGCATGTTCTGGAGCCAATCGCCTTGGCCAGGGGAATAAAGGAATCTGATGGCCAGTTCTGGGGCCCTTTCTATCTCTATGACTAGTATGGGATAGTGTTACCCCAAAAATCACCTGGAGCATGATCCCCATAAGATGAAGGTTTGTGCCAGAGAAAAAGGGGGGACACAGGTGGAAAAAGCTATATCGCAGCTGCACTCCTCGAGTTATAGGAGCTTCTGTCTTTGATGGTTTAGAATCTTTTCCTTTTCTATCCCCAGAGATTGATGTTCCACTCTCTGACTTGTTTCTTCTGAATTTTGTCCTATAAAATCAGTACATGAGAGAGAAAAGAATGCAGAAAGACACAAGATGTCCAGAGGTGTCACTTAAAGAAATTTTTGAAAATAATTGGGAATGTGTGAGGAAAATAGATGAAAGATAATGTGTTTAAAGCATTGCTTGAGATTTTGAAGACCTTTCATGTGGTTGAAGCAAATAATAAAGAGAAGGCTATTCTGAATCACTTGTGGGTTTCTAAATTGTTCCTTTGTTCACTTCAATGGGATAAACCCATTGTTGCACCAATGCTGCATTATATTCTATTAGTGTTTACACATCTAACTCCTCCACTAGATCCTGGTCTTCTTGAAAAGAGTGGTTATATCTTACATGTTCCCATAGTGCTCTGCACTCAGGAAGGATTCAGAATTGTATTTGGTAGATGAATAGCAAGTTCTTAATGTATGATTTTCTGCCCTCAAGACCCTCCAAGAGAGTGGGTCCTTCAATTTTTAAAAATCCAAAGAAGGTGTTTCCATGGCCTCTGATTATAACCCTGCCTTCAAGTAAACAAGAAATTTCTTTGTGCTTTTCATACATTCATTCTAAGGCATTTTCTCTTTTCATCTAAAATCAAGATAGCTAAGTCAATAATAATCTTTCAAAATCATAGAATTAAAGTAATTCAGCCTTAGAAAAGGACTTGAAATATTGAAACCAATTTCTTCATTTTACAGAGAAATGAATGGGGTTTCTTTGTTGTTAAATTGTTTGTTCACCTGTGTAGTTTTTCAGTGTCTACTATAGGGACTTGGGTCCTTCCTGAGCTTTTTTCATATATCACCTTGTACCCTACACAATGCACATTTTTATAGACATGTTGGATCCTCTCCTATTCTTAAAGATATGTTGGACTCAATAAACATAGTTGTTACTGCCTTTCCCATAGTTCCCTATATAAAAATGGTGTAAGAATGATATGGGATAGTGCAATGAATGGAATTTTCCTATCCCTCCTCCAAGTTCATATATTGAACTTCTAACCCTGAGTGGTATAGTATTAGGAGGTGGGGACTTCCAGAGGTAATTAGGTCATGAGAGTAGAGCTCTATAAATGAGATTAGTGCCCTTGTAATAGAAATTGCAGAGAGCAACCCTGTTCTTTTTCCAGCATATGAGTATTTGACAAAAAGACGTCTGCAACCCAAGATGGGCCTCACCAGAACCTGACAGTGCTGGCAACCTGATCACAGACTTTCAGGCTCCAAAATTATAAGAAATAAATTTCTGTTATTTAGCTTCTCAGTCTATGGTAATTTTTATGCAGTTGAAACAAGTAAGATAGGTCGTACAAAAAACATAGTGTTAGCATATAGAAGCCTTGAGTCTGCTTCTTTAAAGCGGTATGATTTGGCATTAGCAAAACTTTCCTTATCTAAAAAATGAGTATAATAATACAGCTGCTGGATATCTATAAGGTACTGTGTTGTGGGCATTGAACAAGATAAAACACCTAACACATGACAGGCCCTGAGAAACTATTAGCATTTTTTCCCACCAAACACATACCTCTCTCCATAGCTAAATAATATTTATGAAGAATTCTGAAGCCTAGATTATCATTTTAGCTCACAGAAGTAAATTCAGTTGGAAGTTAGGATATCTGGAGAGTTAAATGCCCTGTGTTAAATTAACCATTCTTCAAGTTAATAATAATTCTTGGCTATCTCATAGCCCCATAATACTAATGGAATTAAATGTTTTAGTTGAACTGATTTTTATTATCAGAATGTATTAGCACCAAACAAGGGCAGTAGCCCAGACTGCAGAGTATCAATGGGATGTTATGGGATTTATTTAAAAGACAAAGTTATTTTGTCATTGATAGTAGAGATTAGAAACTAAGTAACAACTCCCTTCTTCAAACATTACCACCTAATTTACAATACCATGGCAGCAAAGAGTGCGGTCTTATAGATAAAAAGTAATTTGATAAAATAATGGCTGCCATTTTTCTGCTGCAATTGCTCTACAACATAATTTATAGGAACCGTATTTCTCTTCTCCTTGATGACAGATAATGGAAAAAATGTCAGCTGCAAACCTTGACAGCAAGCTCAGACCACTGGGATCAGTGCGACTAAGCCGTTTTTAACTTTCTCCCCAATTATTGTTTTCAAGTTTTACCCCATTTCATCAAGAAGAAGAACAAAGGTTGATGATTTGAAAAGTTTTTTTCTCAAAACTGAAATTTTTGGATTAAAAAAAGACCATAAAATTACTACACTTCTATACTGTAATGTTATTTGGCTCATCTTCTATATTCAGATGCTCATAAATTATTGTACAATTTATCACCATGAACATTAAAAAAGCAATACAAAATTATATGCAGTTATTCTGAAATGAAATTCATGTTTTTTTATTAATTGACACTGTGCCCTATTTGTTTCAAATAATTCTTAAAGTAATTTAAAGATGATAACAGCATGTAAAGTATGATGCTTAAGAATAAAAATGAAACAAACATCCAAAGAATGCAGGTCAAATCTTACTTTAAATACCATCTGAATTGAGTTGATTAAACTTTTGGATTTTAAATTTAGCCATTGAGTTTCTGAAGTCAAAAAATAAAACAATGAACAATTCAATAACTTTTACTCTTAGTGACTCATACCATTCTTCCACTCATATTTTCTATGGGTTCTAATTTCTTCTTTTTTATTTCAATTATTCTTTCTCATCTTGATTTTGGAATTATGTGGGGTAGAGATAAGAAAGGTATAATTTAGACCTTTGGTCCTTACTCTCTTGCAATAATGATAGGCCAGTGGACACGTCTCTACACAAATTAATAGAAAAGAAACCTATTAAACACCAAAAGCTAGAAGCTTAAGCTATTGAATAAGTTAATAAGTACAATTATATTTTATAGATATGAATAAATACAATAACTCAAACTATGCTATCAGTATTTAGCTGTTCATTCCAGAAAACTAACTTCTTAGAAACTATTTCAAGAAAAAGCCAATATGCTCAGTATTCAGTGCAAAGAAGCTGCCATAGTTTATTATAGTTGAAGGGCAACTATACAATCCATCCAAAGATACTATTCCTGGAACCACCTTTGAACCAGTTATCCCACTCCTCAGTATATACCCAAAATATTTAAAATCAGCATACTACAGTGACACAGCCACATCAATGTTTATAGAAGCTCAATTCACAATAGCTAAACTATGTACCAACCTAGATTCCCTTCAACAGATGAATGGATAAAGAAATTGTGGTATATGTACAAATGAAGTATTACTCAGTCATAAAGAAGAATGACTTTATGGCCCTTGCCAGCAAATGGATGGATCTAGAGACTATGTATGCTAAGTGAAGTAAATCAGTCCAAAAAAAAAAGAAAGAAAGAAAGAAAGAAAGAAAGAAAGAAAGAAAGAAAGAAAGAAAGAAAGAAAGAAAGAAAGAAAGAAAGGTTGAATGTTTTCTCTAATATGTGGGAGCTAACCCACAATAAGGTGGGGAGGGGGTAATAAGGGGAAGAATAGAAATACAGTAGATTAGACAATAGGCAGTGGAGGGAATGTATGGAGTGTAGGCAAAGGAAAGACAGTGGAATGAATCTGATATAGTCTTCCCATGTACCTATATGAAAACAACACAGTGAATCCCACCACCATGTACAGCCATAAGAATGGAACTCTATAATATATAGTCACTATATTCCATGCTTGTATCATTATATAAAAATGGATTCTGCTTTCAGAACCAAACAATATATACATTTTGGATCAAAAAAATAAATCTCCTCACATTCATTCTCTCAACCAATACTCAGTGGGGCACTTCAGTGTCCTAGGCACCATTCAAGAAGCAAGGGTCTAGTAGCTGCTTTTGTATAAGGATAAGTGCTCAACGCAGCATGGAGAAGAGAGAGACAGAGACAATGTTTTAGAGATTATTAAATTTTAGAAAATTTAGATTACTATTTTTAAGTTACCCAGATAAAGAAAGCATCTTTAGGGAGAAGGTTTTGGACTAACAACCCAAATGTGAACATCTGGGAAAGAACTTCTCAGGCAGACAAAAGAGCATGTTTCAAGGACCTGAAGCAGGGTGTTAAAAAAGGTTGCTGAGGTACAAGCCAGACTAATGTAATTAAAACCAGAAGTCTATATATTTTCATATTCTCCTCTTTAATTGGGTTTTAATATTTTAAAATAGACTGAAGAAATTAGCAGTATTCTGGGAACAACTTCCCAGGCACACTTTGGTTCCTGAATAGTCAGGAAAAAGATTCATGTAGGCCAATTGATCATTAAATACCCTCTAATCATCATGGATCATTTTCCTAATACTATGAAATTGATTTGTTTAGTGACCAGTAATAAAAGTAAGGGGTCTTGAATTGGATTTTTTATAGAAAATATAATTTGGAGAATTATTCAATAATCTCCAAGTTACAAGAGTTTGAAACATGTCTCAATAATTTTGTCCATATTTGAAAGTAATAAAGTGATGGAAGAGGCATAAAGACAACCCATATAAATAGTTTGATAAAGGTCAGGGCATGTCACTCAGGAAAGTTTTGTTCTGTGAGAAAGTTCAGGAAATGGAGCAGAACTGGCTTAGAAATGCTAGAGGTGCTGATGGAGGCCTGTGTAAACAGAGAAGGCCTGTCTTATGTACTCCTCAATGGAGTTCTCAAGGTTTTCTGCTAAATTCATCAAATCTAAAATTGCCTTCTTTGGTACCCTAGTTGGCCATCTCGAGTAAAGACAACCCAGAATGACCTGTCTACTAGTTGCCAGATAATTACATTACGTAAAAAGTAGCAAACAAAAGTTTCTGTTCTCAAATAAATTGTAGTTTTGTTGTTACTGCTGCTGCTGCTGCTGTTGCTGATTTGGTTTCTTAATCTTCCTCACCCCTCCCTCTCCCACTTTTTGTCTTTGTCCTGTAACTTGGTGCCCTAGTGTTTGAGTGAATAATTTTCATTCAAAATAGCTGTGAGAGTGTGCAGAGTGTGACAGAATGTACCTAGTCAAATGTCTCTGAGTTGGTCTCTGACTACTCCAGATTTGGAAACAAGTTTTTAATCTAGATTGATCTTTCAAGAATCTGATGAAGGTAAGAAGAATGAAATTATGGCATTTGCTGATAGATGGATAAAACTAGAGACTATCATGCGAAGTGAAGTAAGTCAGTCCCAAAAACCAAAGGCTGAATGTTCTTTCTGATAGACTGATGCTAACTCACAATAAGCAGGGGGAGTTGGGTAGGGAATAGAATTTCACTGGATTAAACAAAAGGGAATGAAGGGAAGGGAGGAAGGATGGGAAGAGGAAAGACAGTGGAGTGAATCAGGCATAACTTTCCTGTGATTATATCTGAATACACGACCAGTGTAGCTCCACACCATGTACAACCAAAAAAGTGGGAAAATATACTCCATGTATGTTTGATATGTCAAAATACATTCTACTGTCATATACAACTAAAAAGAACAGATTAAAAAAAATTTTTAAAGGATATGATGAAGGTTACTGAGTCCCCACAAAAATGCAACATATCCAAACTTGCTAAATTTTACATGAATTCACAAACTTCCTGAAACATCCCCTGTGTCCACTTATCCAAATATAAGAGACCCCTGGATGATGGGGATGTTGTAAACTTCTCCATGAACAAAAAACTCCAGGGTCATTAAAAGACAGATAGAAAAACGGGACATGAAGATGAACTTTACCTTTATGTTATTTACAAATGGAAGCCCTTCCCATTATGCTCTAGCAGGAAGCCAGGCAACAGGGACAATGTCTTTATATCTGTTATGAGCCTGTCTTAAACTTGCCTCCTTAGAGAATGTAATGTGTTTAAACTGTTATTTGAGTCAACTAAGTTTTTTAGTGGCTTCTATTGGCTTGCTTATGCCATTGTCAAGTTATTTCTACCTACTAGTCCTGGTTTCCTATGGGACTTTGCCAAATAATGAGGTCAATATAATCAGCTCCGTTTCTTTAATCAAGTCTAATCATAACAGATCTACTCTGTTTCACATCTTTAGAATTACTTCTTTCAGACATCACATGTGAAGGCTTATCAATGCCCAAGAAATTCTCCCACATGCTAATACTACTTCTTGACAGCCTTACTTACAGCTTTACCTCTCCAGTTCAGCAAACACCCAACTTGGTAGTGAGACACATACAATTTAAATTAGAAATGATCATTTTCTGTATTCAATAATATCATTGAACATTTTTGAAGTTCAGTAACTTGTTGTGTTGGAATCTACATAGTACATATATGTCCACATTGAAATTGAGATCCTATATCAACTCCAAAAAAGCAGAACCCTATCTTGCTTGGTAATTTGCCTTGAAAAGGTGAAACCCTTGAGTGCTTCCTAATGCTTAGGAAGAATCTTATTTGCTGAAAAGGAGGAAATGCTAAATAATCACTATGTATGTCCTAAATGCTATTCATTGCCAAACTGAATCTGGCCTTCATTTTAAATCATCCTGTATGGGTAATTGTATCTCTCAATATCTGATTTAAAAAATAGCTCAGATAACTGTTGTACCAAAAGCTCTCAGTCAGATCACTTAACAAGGCTTATTGTTTAGGAGCTACTCTCTATAGTGTTTCAACTTGTCTTGGACAGTTTTAGTCTGGACTGTCTTTCCAAGAATGATTATATGGCAAATAGTACTGGAAGAAAAAGACAGTCTGTTTCTCTGGGGAAGAGGGAAAGTTCATATAGTGACCAGAAGAATTTTTTTTTCTACATGTAGCCAAGATGGAATAAGGGGCCAAATGTGTACTCATGCCCAGAACACTGGGAAAAATATGTGTTAGACTTTGGACATCAGGTGGTGTAACACTGTGTTCTCTGAGAGAAGGAAAACAAAGGATCCATAAAAGTTTCTAGGCTGTAAGGAGAAGAACCCAGAAAGAGTCCATGGTCTCCCTAAGATAAGAAGATGAGTTAGAAAACCAAGCAGCCCGGGCAATCAGAGTGTGCACAACAGAGTGAAGAGGGAGCTGCACAAAGAGAGAGCTCCAGAGCTAAGCCCAGGATAACTCTGGAATCATCAATCGAGTACTGACCCATGCAGGTATGTAAAGAAACTACCAAAGCTAGAGAAAGAACTAGCCTGGAGCTCACACAGAGGAAGAAGAATTTGTGTTCCCAGCAGCCAGGTGGAAATTTGTGATTGACAGAACACCAGGCAGAGTACTCACTTGGCAGAGTACTGGTGCCTCAGTCATCTTGCACCCTGTCTTCCGGTCCTATGCAATCCCACTGACTAAAATGTACTGCCTGAAGGCACTGCCACCCCTACCCCCACCTTGCCCAGTGCCCATCAGCAGCATCATGAGCAGGATAATATACAGCCCAGGACGTTCCTGAATATTTCCAGAGTTTCCACCCCTCAATTGAGCAGAATATTGACTATCTCCTACATCTGATACCATTCCACTTTCTGATACCTATCCCCAAAAGAATTCTTCCTGTACCCAGAATCTCATAGAATCCCTTTAAATGGTTCTTCCTGCTGCTTCTCAAATCCTACCTTTTAAAAGCTCAAAATGCTAGTCCCTGAACTCAGGCAAGAAATTGATGCCAATCTATTATCCTTGTCATTTCCATTTCCAGGTCTTTCTTAATTCAAATTGCTGATAAATACTTACTTCATTTTTATATTTACAGAAGTTTTGGTAGGGCAGATATTTTTTTAAAGTGTCTTAGTTCAAGTCTTAAAATTCATCCTGAGTCCTAAATTATACTCCTGACAGAACCTGAGAAGCATGCCAAGCTCACCACTGAAAGCAGTAAAATAGGGAAGCTTGTCATCCCAAGACAGTCCAACAAACCCTTTCAGATTCTGCCACAGTGTTCAGAAAGGGAGAATAATATATCAGAGGACAAAATGGAAATGTTACCTGACTCCTTTATAAGTCTGGACAGATTCAGTCTTTAAACAGACTTCAAAAATCATCCATTTTGTTTCTGCCTTGAAAGAGTAGACCATGTTGTTGCTAGTATATAGTATTTCTACCAAAAAACAAAAGAGAGAGAGAGAGAGAGAGAGAGAATTGTATTGTGACATATTCCCCCAGACTTTGACAAATGAGAAAATAGTGGTTACCCTTTCCACAGAAAATAACTTCACGAATTTTTTTTTTTTTTTATGTGCATGGGTCCTTTCGTGCCTAGTCAATTCCCTATGTTAGTTTGACTTGCAAAGATAAACAAGTTTCATGACCTGAATGAATTCTTAATTCCAGGATTGAATCTCTGCTAACAAAAGTGTTTCTCCATGTTAGGTTATAATTGTAACCATCTCTATGCTACTGGATTATGAGCATTGAACATGAAACTCGTGTTGGATAGAGATAATGCTTTTCGTTTTTAGCAACTTGGGCAGTTCAGTTCCTTCCCTAAATAGAAAGATAATTAAAGGAAGGAAACACCTCCTGCCAAGGAGATTAGACCATACTAAGGAACACATCAGCCAGATGAGTGATTTAGAATCATGTTCTAAGGAGACACAGTTCACAAGTGCAAAACCTAAACCTTTTTACCAATGGCTACAAGCTGCATATAAACTCAGCCCAGACAAAATGTAAATGCAGGTAATCCATCTAAAAGGAGAGCTAATGGCTCAATGCAATCAGAACACTTCTGAAAAATGTATTCCAACAAATGTGTGCCTTCATTTGTGCCAAAGTAGAAGGAGAACACAGTTGAGGCCTTTCTTACCTGACATGCAAATTCAGACCACAAAAGTCTACTTGCCAAAAACACTTCCCTAGAGAATAAGTATTAATCATGTCTGGACAAAAATACTGTTGATGGTGGTCAAATGACTGGGTCGCTCAATCCCCATTCATAGCTACCGACTTAAGAATCCCATTTTTTCACATGATTTGAATCAAAATCCAAACTCCTATATCAGTAGCCAGAACCCAGTCCCCCTTGGGTCTCAAAAGCCATCATTAAAACTGACAGTAATTGGTATTATTACTGACAGCACAGAGTGACAGGCCAGACTCTGCAGAAGCAGCACCAGTCATCCCTGGGAATGCATGCAGCTCACTCATGGATGGGGAGATCCAGGGAACCCACACAGAGCCTGCCCCTGTCATTTATGCTCTGTGAAGACAAAGGACGACAGGACTTTTGATCCAGCACTTCCTCCAAACACTGTTTACTGTCTTTGCCTCTGTGTACATCACTTCCTTTCCCCAGCTGAACTGATAGGTAGGAATTCAAAAGCAATGAAATCTTGGCTCTGATCAGTGATCCACGCATGGCAGGTGCTGGGAGGCCCATGGCAGGACTCAGCCGCATTTGGGCGTTATGACAGGAGCTCAAGATGTGATGCTAATGAAGCCTGTACAGCACAATGCATTTTCCAGTCCAAAGAAGCACCTGAGTGATAGGAATCTTTTTGAGTTCCCTCATCATTCACTCATGGTGTACACAGCAAAATTCTTCCCACTACTAATTCCTTTTATTCCTATTCTATCTTCTTAAATAGCAGTTGGCTTATTCCATCATAGCTCTCATATCCATACCTTTCTGACTGCTTAAATTATAACATTGTAACAGATATTTTTCTTATGTATCTGAAAGAACACAGATCAGGCTTCTATTGCACCTCCTCACAAAAAGAGAATTTCTTCTTGTTGGACATTATCTTAAGACAATTTATATACACATGTGATGATTAAGTTAAACAAATAGAAAAAAACAGATTTTAAAAAGCTTCTGTGTACAAAAGGAAATTTGTCAAATTGGGAAGGAAAGGAGAATAATTTCAAAATCCAGTATTGAGCAGCCACTAATAAACAGAGATGCACAATAACATTCATATTGAATACCTAACTATAAGGAAGTAACTTAAAGAGAAAAGGTCTGATCCACCTGTATGTACTGGGTCTTGCACTTTGTTTACCTTATCCTGGGTTCATAGGATAGTGTGGATTTCATGTGTCACTTCTGAAGTAACCCCATTCGTCCCCACTGCCTGCACATAAAAAAACATTGCAATCAAGGAAATGGGATGATACTAACAACTCTGGACTTCACATGTTCTTAGTCTACTATAGAAGCTTTTGGAAGTTGGAAGAAATATCCTTATGAGGAAAATCATCTCATTAATGGAATAAAAACAAATAGAACTAGTTTAATTCCTCTAAAAATAGTAGCCAGAAAATCACATTTGGAAGAGGATTTTACTTTCCTTTGATTGTCAGGTTTTTTTAAGATCATGCTAAATCCAGAGAGACAGACATACTGAATGTGTGTTTCTTGCGCTCGCCCACTCATAGCCTATGAATGGGGTAAAAGTTAGATCAGCACATTAGACAACATCCAAATAAAATAGAAGAATTACAACAGTTATAAATGCTTTATACCAAGTTCATAATAGAAGGATGCAAAGGGAAACTTTACATTAAAAATAAATATTCAGCCAGGTATGGCGATGCATGCCTGTTAATCCCAGCAGCTCAGAAGGCTGAGGCAGGAGGATCACAAGTCCAAAGCTAGCCTCAGCCACTTAGTGAGACCCTAAGCAACTCAGTGAGATCCTGTCTCTAATAAAATACAAAAAGGGGCTGGGAATGTGGCTCAGTGGTTAAGTGCTTCTGCGTTCAATTCCCAGTATGAAATAAATAAATAAATATTCATTTTTTTAAAGTGACTGTTGCTGAAAGAAATATATCTGATACTCTACATATATAAAGAATGGAAGCAATTTTTCAAATATGGTTGTCAGCACAGCTAAATTAGAAGCTTCACATTACTTAATGCCAGAAGAAAATGAATAGTATGTTACTTTAATATTACCATACTCAAAACAAAGAAAGCTAGCATTCTATCAGCCACTTAGGCAAAAATGAGGAAAAGAGGATATCAGAATTGAGATGCAAAATACCTTTTTCAAAATTAGTATCCACAACATTTTGTACACAATTTCATTGACTTTTATTAATAATAAAGCCCTTAGAAAGGCTAAGAAGTTCTACCAATCTAAAATAATTTACCTCAAGACAAGGAAAATCATTGATTTTAAGGTTTTGATCAAATCCTAGAGCTCAGAATTCAACCTCATCAGAATTTTTCTGATGGAAAAATTTAGGCCTAGAGTAGTAAAGGATCTATCCCAAGGTCAGTCAGTTACCTTACGAGAAATATTTAGTTCTTCCAGGAATTCAAGTTTTCCGTTGCTTTCACAGATGCCAAGACCTGGAAGACACTGCCAATGCAAAGGTAGCACACTTGCCTTCAAGAGGACTACAATCTCTGCAGAAGATAGACACTGAAAATAGTTACAGGGAAGTGCAGTGTGGTGAAAGAGTGGACGGTGCTCCTGCCGACACCAGTCTAGAACCCAAGTGTTGTAGCAGCCCTGATCCAGACAAAAAAAAAAAAACCTGTCCCTGACAGATAGAGTGGTTTGGAAAGGACAGCACTTCAAGGGAGTAAGGAGGAGAAACTGCTGAGATAAATTACCCAATCCCAAGTGTAGGCCCAAATGAAGCACAAATGGAGATACATCCCACTGAAATCTGTAGACCAGACATCCACTACTGGCAGAATCATATTTACTGAGTGAATTCTTGTGGTTGGATGCTCTGCTGAGTTCTGGGGAAATATAGTACAAAGGTTAAGGCTCTGCTGAGTACTAGGGAAACACAGTACAAAGGTTAAGGCCTCACTCCCACAGGGGAGGACAATCTGAGATGAACAGGAAAATAACTGGGTTGCCACTGACTCTGGTGTTCCCTGAGAAACCAATGAATTCTATAGTTTGGCCATAAAAATCTGTTCCTGCCCATCTTCTTCAAAGTTTCTTTTCCCAGAGGCAAGAACCTCTGATAGTTTACAGACTTCTGCTGTAAGCTTTCTGACATGATCTTTCAGGGCAAGGCACTATTTAAGCCTCTGTTTATAGGGTTACATTGATGAGCTCTGGGACCATGCACAAAGTCTTCATGCATATATCTGACTGGTTACTTTGCTTGAGGCCAGACAATACTGAGCACAATTTAAAGATTGGTGTCCTTCTTCTCAGCCAAGAAAGTTCAGAGTAATATTGCCTTTCATATCCCCAAGGAAAGTTCTCAGAAAATCACCTGTAAAGCATAATGTTAGCTGGATGCAGGATACAAATTATCATTGAGTGCATGTGGTTTCCATATTGGTTACATCTACCAAACCCATTCTGATTAGAGCATGGAGTTTGAGGGGCAGAGTCTACATATGATCTCAGAACATAGTTTCTCAGGAAAGAAGCCATCCAGAAGGTGGACATCAAGAGCATGTTTCAGTCTTGCAACTGTCATGTAGCCCCTGACATTTTCAATGCTTGAAAATTAAGTCTGTAAATGTTAAGCCTTTAGTTACCCATACATTTCCTCTAGAAAGAACACTCGAGTTCTTAGAAATTCATGAGGGAGGGTGAAATCCATGCTCAAGTGCAACCTCAATAGCCGGAATCCTAAAATTCTGCCCTGTCTCTACCCTCTCAGCATTTGAAGAGATGGTGTGCCTTAAAAACACAACAACCCCTGCTTTTGGAAACTTGTAGCCAGGATGATATGTTCATGTAGAGCAAAGTTCAGAAAGGAGGACAAAGGAGGCTAGAAACTCCCCCTTTTTCCTAGGGTATCTTAGTGGAGCAAGGAGGGGAATCTGCTTTTGCTATCAGGATCCCTGGTTCTACCATCTCTGTGTGAGGAGGGGAAGGTGAGCTGTAAAGAGACAAATTCAATAAGTTTTATCTGACCTAGAGCTAATTTTAATGTAAACTTACACCCCAGGGTCTCATATGGGGAGTTGTCAGTAGTTTTAAGTGCTTTTTGATTTGATGATAAAAGGAGACTAGGAGAAGGAACAGGTCTCTATGGAAAAATAAAACAGAATTTTATGTGAATTTAGACCAGACTTGTCTTTCCTTGAATGTAGAAATAAGTTGCCAGGGACCCTGTCAAAACAGGAGTATAATAAGGATTATGATAAGAAAAGTATAGTGAGTTCTGCAAATATATCACAGAGGAGTCTTCTAAGACAGAAAATCCTCTATGAAAAGATAACAATGAGATAGATCCTGAAAGATGAGCAGGAGTTAACACCAGCAGGGAGAGTGGAAAGTATTAAGAAAGTCACAGAGGAAATACCATGTGCAAAGGCCCTGAGATAAGACAAAACAAGACATAGAAAACTCAGCGTGACATGTTTAAGAGAAAGAAAAGAGAGAGTCCAATGATATGCAGAGGGTCAAGGTGGAAGACCGAACGAACCAGATTAAGGGATCTTGACTTTATCCTCAGGAAAATGGGAAACCATGAAAGCATTTCAAGCCTGAAACTTAAATGATAAAGTTTTGTAATGTTGTCCTAACTAAAGAACAGAGGATGGATGTAAGAGGAATATGATTGGGAACCAGGAAGATAAGGCAGAGGCTATTGCAGAACTCCAGGTGAGCAACAATGGCCAGGATGAGAGAGGTGGCTGGAGGTCTCAAGGACAAGTTCATGTATTTCTACATAGTTGATATCTGTCTGAGAAAGCAGATCATGGTGCTTCTGAAACAAAATATTCAAAACCCACAAATGATCATCCACCTTTCCAAACTCAGTAAAAGGTATAATCCTTCTCCTAGTTGTGGAAGTCAGAAACCTCGCAGACATAACAGATTTTTTCCTTTTTCCTTGTTTTTCCCCCATAACTAGGCCCCTCTGATTTGTTCAAAAATCCCATCACTTTGCCATCAGAATTGATCTTGGATGGTCATGGTTCATATTGAAAACAGACTGTGGGAGAAAGATTTGCATGCAAGGGGTCCACTGGGTTACTCAAGGCAAGGTCTGTAAGGGAATAGGGAAGCAGGAGAGGAAGAAGCTGAACTGTGGTGCTGCTGCGGCTGATTCCCAGAGCTAGAACCACCGTTCAGACTTGTGCTGAATTAAGGCAAGGGCCTTTGTACCCCTCATTCATTGATCAGTTACTAGGTATGGTCAACCCAGGCACAATCTTGGATGAGGCACCTTTGCTGAGAAAGGGCAAGTCGTGGAAGTGGACTATGCTCTGAGTTGCTAGCAGCCAGCGCTCCCAGCAGCAGAAGGAGTGCCTCCATCCTGAGGGGGAATCTGGTGGCACAATACAGCATCCACATCAATGTCTGTCTCTTCCTTACTCTACCCGCGGTATTCTGAGCCACGATCATTTCTCACCTTGACAATGCAATAGCTTCTGAACTAGTTTTCCCTATCTTTGCTCTTGTTGCCTTCAAATCCTTTCTCTAGCAAACAACCAGAGCTATCTTTGTGAAAGGTGAGACTGATTGTGTCTCTCTTCAGCTCTCGATGACCTCCCACTGCAGTGAAAATAAAATTCAAACTCCTATCCTACCTATATCTACTACTTCCAACATCTCTCTCTCTGTACCTTAAAGATTCCTCTTTCTTACTGGACAACATTAACTTTGAGGTCTCTACATCAGCAAACACTTTGCTCCCACTTGAGTTTTTCCACTAAGCCTCAAGCTGCTCTTGACAAGCCCTCAGTCACTACTGCATGCCAAACTATGTCTGCTCTAAGGAGAAAAGCATGAGAACCTGACATAGGGAATTAGGAAAAGAAAGAAGTTCAATACAGAAAGGAACATAAAACAGAACAACCTAGAAGGAAGGTAAACCCTTGCCACACGAAGAGCAAGAAATGAAGACTCATGAGTTTCGAGAGCACTGATGCCATGGAAAGTAGCGGACAGCGTCACTCACACTGCCTCTGACCTTCTTCAGGTGCTTATTTGCAAGCCAAAAAATGCCACCATCTTTGCAATATTGGAATTCCAGCAATCCCTTTTCATTGATTCCAAATGTTTACATTTAATTTCATATCAGAAAGCTATAGCAGACTGTTTTTGCAAAAGACATCTGTGTTTCTGTCAACTTGCAAATAACCTTGCTGTTTTAAGTGTGATATTACAGATAATCCTAAACAGTGATAAAACAAAAATCGCAAAGACATGGCTTCCGTTATCACTTAAATTTTTGGCTGGGGATTTGCATTTTCTAAATATATGTTCTGGAAGTTATCTGTGATTCGGTAGTGGTTACAGTGATCTTCACAGCTTAGAATAATAAAGCATCTTCCTCATACTACAAATGAGGAAACAGTAACAGTGAGTCTCTTCTATCACACCTTTACTTAACAAAATCCACTACTCCCAAGTTCCTGCACAGCACACTCAATAACGAACCAAAACCACATGCATGGGATGTTTCTCATGACCCACTGATTTCAGATACAGAACTACAATACTGCTGTTGGTGCTTTTTGACATTAACCTATGAAGTAACTGGAACTATTGTTTAGTAAAATATTTAAAGTTTGGATTGTGTAGAGGGAAATGAGGGGAGGGGAGGGGGCCAGGGAAGGAAAGATGGTGGACTGAGACAGACATCATTACCCTATGTTTATGTATGATTACACAAGTGGTGTGAATCTACATCATGAACAACCAGAGAAATGAAAAGATGCACCCCATTTGTGTACAATGAATCAAAATGCAGTTTGTAAAAATAAAAATAAAAATAAATCTCAGATAAGTGGGAACATATTCCAGGGCACAGTACAAATGTTAAGGATTATAAATTATGCAGTTATTGCTTATTTAGTCTCCTAAATCCATTTTCAGCTCCTCTCCTCTCTGCTCTGTCTTAGAAGACTTGACTGAGTGTTCACCCCAGCTGATCTCCTGGCTCAGTAGGGCTCGGTCAATGGGCATCACCTGAAGGAAGCCACAGGCTGGAAAGAGAAATGGGTCATTTTATCTCTTCTTCTTGCATTCAGGCATTGGACCATATTTCTGCCAAGTTGCGTTCTTCTAGGACTACAACTAACATTAAGTCAATCCCTTCTCTAAAGCTTCAGCTCTCAGCAGGCTTCAACAGTGCTCTTTTCCATTGAAGCCGAGGGGTTGGAAGGGCTTTCTATCCTCTACATTTGTGTTGGTTTCTTTAATATTCACCCTCTGTATGAGCTCTGAAACCAACTGATTCCCCTTTTCCCTCCTTTTCTAGAACCCACTCAACATACAAATACATGAACTATGATTATCTGTTAAGGTGACTCTTTGAAATAATCAACCTTAAAGCTGAAAAGGTGTATATGACTATAATTACTTGGATCTTTATTATAAGAATCAACTATTTATTTATTTAATAAATAAACTTCCTTGGGATATATTGCCAGTACTTTTCATCCTAAAATATGTCACTAATAAGAGTATAAAAACTAGCTCAAGTACGGGGGGATAAAACAGTACTTAAGAAACTGTTCAAGTACTTAAGAAACTGTTGCCTCTCTCCCTAATCTGGAACTTATGACATAGTTGAAGCTCATGTCTCAAAAATACCAGTCAAATAGCAGTAGTATTAATTAGATATAAAACAATGATATTATCAGAAAATGCCAGAACCCTTTCTGAAAAATTGCTACATTACCTGCAAATCTCTGACAGTTCAATTCAGTGTTAAGGTATTTTCACCAAAACAATGACTTAATCACTCCATTACAAGCAAAATTGCTATATTAACTGATAAGGCTTATGGCATACCATCCCTTATCCCTGGCAGCAGCATATAGGTCAACCCATGAAGGCGACTCCCAAGAATGTATATCATAAATGCATGCTTGGAAAAACTGCTTCAGCAGTTCTGAGGGCTGTGCTCCCTTGTAGATTGGGTCACTGATATTTTATGTAAGGGTCTAGGTGAATTTATAAATCATTACCACCACCATTGGAACATCTTCTAAGTCACCCAGCTTATGGAACTGCCTATATCTGGAACTTTTTAAAAGAATGCCATCAAATAACCATGTTAAAGCAAACAAAGTTAAGCCTTGCTCATGTAGACTGTTGTATTCTATGTGAATTTCTTTTGCACTTACTTGTCTAAAAATCCGTGTCTTAAGGTATCATTCTGTATGTATTTGCTTATTTATTCATTGTTGATTTACTCATTCATTTATGGGAATTATGGAAACTAAGGCTGAGAATGGTAAAGAACCTGCACTAGGCCAACCATATCCTGAGAAGCAAAACCTGGATAAAGAAAGATCCTTTGACTCTGGGGACAGTGCTCTTTCCCTTCAACCACAGTTGCTTGTATTTACTCTGATTCTTCAAAAGCATATATCTCTTATAACAGAAACCTAGTAAATTCTATTCAATGACACTTGTACCATGTGTTCCATATCAGATTTCTCCCCTTCTCTGTTCTTCCTCCCCTCTTCTCAACCACTACCCTTTCTCCCCCTGGACTCCTCCAGTAGCTCCCTAATTCATCTCTCTGCTTCTACCCTCCTTACCCAGCTTACTCCCACAGTCCATACTCCACACAGTAGCAAGATGGATTGTTTAGAATATAAATTAGACTGTGTTGCTACCCTAATTTGAACTTCTAATATTTTCTCATTACACTAAAAATTAAATCCATCCTCCATACCTGGTCTGCACCACCGATCTGGCTCCTGCCCACCATTCTGAATTCCTCTTGAGTAAATTTGCTCATTTCCTGAATGACTAAACAAGTCACCATATTTGCCCTGCTTTGGTGACACTGGGCTCTCCTTCCAGCCTTTGAACAAATCAAGCTCATGCACACCACAGGGCCTTTGCATTTATTACTGTCATGGTCTAGAATTCCTTTTCCCAGCTTTCTTCATGGCCTGCTGTTGATCTTAACTCAGTTCTCAAATTCAAAGTCATGCCAGATGTGGTGGTGCAGGCCTGTAATCTCAGCAACAGGAGAGGTTGAGATAGGAGAATCTCAAGTTCAAAGCCAGCCTCAGCAGTTTAGAGGCCTCAATAAATAAATAAATAGGGTTGGGGATGTGACTCAGGGATTTAGCACTCCTGGGTTGAATCCTTGGTACCAAATAACAACAAAAAAAAAAAATTTTTTTTTTTAAAGTTCAAAGTCACCTTTTCTTTGACTCCACTGTTTAAAGGAGTTTCTTGCTCTAATACCAGATTCTTTATCCACTTACCTGGGTTTATTTTTTATATAATATACCTTACTCTTGAGATATGGTCTTAATTCATTTACTTACTTTTAGCTATATGGAATTATTTCCAGCAAATAGTCTCTCTTTCCCACACCCTCCCACCCTCCCATGGTAGGTGTGTACTTCCCCATTTTGTTGACCTAAGATTTGGTCACATGACTTGCTTTGGTCACTGAAATGTGACTGGAATTGACAATGAACTTTAACGGCCATGACAGACATCACTGACCCTTTTGTGCCCCTGAGATCTTCGCCATGAAAGAGCTTACCTTTTAGGCAAGAGTCTTAAAGTAATAAATACATGGTATATATCAAAACTCACTCACAGTACAGTACAGATTCACCACAGTCAACCCCAGATCTGAGAGCAAGAAATAAATGTCATTCTTTTAAGCCACAGATAATTCACTATTCTTTGTTGCCACAGCAGAAGCTCAGACCTCTTATCAGTAAATGAATTATTTGTTCACTCATTTAAAGTCTGTCTCCCTGACTAGAATGCAAGTCCCATGAGGGCAAAGATTTTGTAAATATGATCAGCAAACAAAATGGCATCTGGTATACAGTTGGTACTCAATGATTACTTGTTAAAACTCATATGCAGGATCTGAATATAATCTAAAACTACAGAAAACTTAAAACTCATTGGATAATATGAGACTTTAAGATTCAATATTAAATATTAAAGGATGAACAATTTCCTAAATTTTTCTATTTGTTGACAGCAAATGGTATTTTTATATTCTCCAAACCAACTGAATATGAAAACAATTGAATCATAAATATGTTAAGTAACAAAAAAGGGAGCATACTCAAACTGATTTTCCAAGGAACAAAGGAATTGCTGTGTGCAAAATCCTAAGCAACAGTCCTGGTTGACTGATCTTGCATCCACATCCACCAGACACTCCAACTATATCCCCTCCTTTCCTGACTTTGTATTTTGGCTCACATTCCTCCCTTTATCTGGGATGTCCTTGCCCAACATCTCCACATTGTGAGATTACAGCAATTCTTCAAATACCACCCCTTTGTAAAGTCTTTTCAGTCTTTGCCTTACAGAATTAATCTTCTCCTTGGAATGTAGGGAGGCTATTTGTACCTCCTATATAACATTTATCATATCCTGCCTTCTTTCTGGGCATGAGGGCCTCTAATAAGCTGTGTGAGGAAAAGAATCATGTCTTATTCATTGTACACTGCCCTGAAAATACTATACTTTTAACAAATATTTGTCACTTTGAAAGATGCACTAACATTTCCAAACAGCCCTTACCACCATGGTATGCATTAGAACTGGAAAAAAAAAAAAAAAAAGAAAAGAAAAGAACCCACATTATTAGCCAAGCTTTCCCCCAGTATAGTATTACTGTTGAGGTAGAAAGGGAGATCAAAAACTGAGCCTGTTTCTCCTAAATTCAACTATGCAGGAAGAGGCTAACATTTTGCCCTTAGAGACTGACAACCATGAATAAGAATCACCCAAGTCAATTTTGAAATGCTTTGTATCTATGTTTGACTTTCACACTAAATAATATTTATAAAGCTTATCATTTCTTTTATGAAAGGATCAACTTGAGCATTTACACATTCTAGCAAGGTTCACTGAAGGGAAAAGGAATAGGCCCACAGATTATTTGGTATGATTAGAAAAATATCAAGATCACACCTCACTAAATGCAATTCATTGTTAAAGCTGCATTCCTTTAAAGTAATGATTCATTTTTTGGTACTGGAGATTGAACCCAGGGGTGCTTAGGTGCTTAACCACTGAGTCACATTCCCAGCCCTTTTTATTTTTATAGTTTTTATTTTGAGACCAGTTCTCAGTAAGTTGCTTAGGGCCTTGTTAAGTTGCTGAGGCTGGCTTTGATCTCACAATCTTCCTGTCTCAGTCTCCTGAGCCACTGGGATTACAGATTACAGGTGTGTGCCACTGCACCCAACTCAAGAGTTTATTTTTAAAAACTTAGATACATCTGAGACAGTACATAGGATGAGTTAACTAAGGCACTCATTCTAACCGAATTAATTTAATGAGATTCCTTTCCTTCTAGAAGTCAGTAATAAACAGTAGCCCTGGAAGAAAAGTCTGACAGTGAAGACAGGAAACTGTAACAAGTCATTCTTCCCTGGGAGGACAGAGCTCAAGGGAGCCTCAGAGAGCCCTGAAGAGCTGCTGTAAGGTATTGGGATCCTGGGTGGCAGCAAAAAGAACAAAAAAAGGCCAAGATGAAACAGGAACAGAAAAGAAGATATGTGAGTGTTAATGAAACTTCTAAAATCTTGCCCAAGAGTTCCTGCAATGATGCAACATAGAAGCTGAGTTCATAAGATGCCAGGCAAGTCCTTCAGGTTCAGGCATTTAATTATGCTTGGAAAGTGGGGAGGGGTCAATGTCGGCTCTGTTTCTTGACTCTTTTACCTATCATATCTCCTGTGTAGATTCACATTAAGGAACTTCCCCCAAGGTAATAGGTGTTATGTGTATATGATGACCAAAAAAAAACAAAAAAAATCTAGAACCATTGTCTAGATGATCAACTGAATCTAAAACAAATACTAAGGAATGAAGTTTATCATCACCCAAAAAGATGTTAACATAAACTTCTCCCCTTCAATTTCAATCTAAAATTTGAAACCCTGATATACTCCAGAAGTGACATTATAAACAGAAGTAAATGAGAAATTAAAAACAGAAATGAATGCTGCCTGCATTGAGCTAGCAGTCTAGGAAGTGAGCCAGACACAGAATAAGACCTGAAAGGATCAACTGGGACAGGCAGAGGGAAGCAGTGCATCCTGCAGAGCAAGTTCCAAAATGAGCTGTTTGGGGATCACCATGTACTCTGCACATGCTATGAAGTGACAAAAGATTGGGCTGGGTACTCATAAGGAGCTGTGCTGCTTGCCCCCGCTTGCCGCTTGCCACTGACCAGCAGGACAAACCACACATACTCTTCAGAAGTTCACGAAGCAGCTTCCACTTTATTCAGATAACATCCTCAATATATAAGCAGTGTCATGCATAAGCACTTGTAACCAGATATGTCCATCCAATCCTATTAAAGGTCAAGCGATCACGAGCTCAAGCATACATGTAAGATATATCTGTCCACGTGCTAGGCGACTGAACTAATTATCATACAGCCAATGGTAAATGCTTCCTGTTTTTCTCAAGGTGCATTCAGCATGCCCTTTGGCTCTCTGCCAGTCGCCATCTTAGAGGCATGTGGCGTAACCCTGGGCCCCAGGTCTCACTTGCCACAGAGCCGGAACTCAGACAGCCTTCCCTACATGTTGAACAACATAGAGGCTCTTCCCTAGGGAATCTAAAGGAGAGTTTCAAGCAGGAGAGTGAAATGGTTGAATCTGTGGTGAAATGGTTCATGGATAGGCATGCACACACTGGGAAATTAAAATCTAACCAGGAGGCTACTGCAATAGCAGTGAGCTATAATGGAGGTTTGAGCTATAGCAGGGATAGTAAGTATCAAAAAGGACCTGGCAAGATGCCATAATGTTCTGGCTCCTGGTAGATTCTGTGTTCACAGATGTTCACTACAATATTAGAGCAAGCACACATACATAGCATAAACACCTTTTCTTTCTTAACTATTTAATTTAAAGTACAATAGAGCAGAGAATAAAAAGGAATTTCAGATTACAGGATATGTGTACAGCAAAAATTGGTCAGTGTAAGAAAGTAGAAGAATCTAGAATGAGGACTGTCCCATATTAGTTATGCTTGTCATGCTCTGAACAGAGACATCAAGAAAAGGGGGCAAGTGGGGACTAAAATCCAACCTGAGCTTCACTTATCAACTAGGAACTCTGTGTGTACAGAAGGTCAGGTCTTCCTAGATTCCACACAAGCACTGCAAGGACAAGAGGCAATGCTGTCTTGGGTAACTCCCAGTTTTCTATCTTGAACAAATGGATAAAGTTTATGCCATTAACAGTGACTGAACTACTGGAAATGAACTACTGCCATTCCTGGGTGGCAGTAGGGGAAAGAAAGAAAAGTGTAAAATCAGTTTCAGACTGTGTAGGACACCCAAGTGAAGATATCCACCAGGAATTCATATCTGTTTCTCAAGGTGAGAGCAAAGGTCAAGGCTGGATACAGAGGCCCATGGCATATATAGGAATTAAAGCATAAAAGTATCAGAGAGCAGTAAATACAAAGAGAACTAAGCATCATTTAATCTGGAAAAATGAGCCCAGGGAGATGATCTTTAGGCCTATTGTTCTGATCAGAGATTTAACATTTCCTAATACTTCACTTCAATGGCATCTTATTGCACTTACAGTTTTCCTGAAATCTTAAACATCTTTTCTTACAAACAACCTATTCCATCCCCTAAAGCATCGGCAAGACCATTTCTCATCAACATTAAGTCTCTTAACTATGTTCTTATCTCTTCTTGAAAAACAACCAATTGCCTGTCACTGGTTCATACTTTCCAAGATGGATTCTGTAAAAGGTGTTTTATCTTACACACTGCCTTAGTCAACCAAGGATATATTGCCTCATGTTTCAAGATACATTCAATTCAAAACTGAAATTGAAGCTTCTGTCTTTAGTGCTTTGTCCTTTTGCCCCCATGGAAAATGGGATTTTTATATAATATTTTTGGTGACATTTGTGCCATTCAAATGGCCTAAACATTTATTAAAGCAACATTGTACTATCACGTCTTATCAGGAAAAGAGAAGTCTGAAGAGGATTTATGCAGCAGTCTGAAGTTCTTCCACTTGAACAATCCACCAAGGTCTTAATAGGTGGGTTCACAGTTAAACACAACTAGATTATCTAATTAAAATTGCTTTCACTGTTATTAATTGTACTTCTCTGTGAAGAGAATGTGGTCAGACTTTGTGTTAGTCCTTGGGAAAGTCAAAGACAAATAGAATATTATTCCTACATTTCAGAGACTCAATCCATCAAATTATCAAGAGCAAGCATTATCAATTGACAATTTCCCCTGTTCTGTGTAAGAAAGTATGGAAAGGTCTCCAACATAATAAAAGTTTGCCAGGCGTGGTGGCTCCCATCTGTAATCCCAGCAGCTTGGGAGACTGAGACAAGAGGATGGCAAGTTCAAAGCCAGCCCCAGCAAAAGCAAGGAGCTAAGCAACTCAGTGAGACACTGTCTCTAAATAAAATACAAAATAGGGCTGGAGATGTGGCTCAGTGGTTGAGTGCCCCTGAGTTCAATCTCTGGTAACTTCCCTGCAAAAATTTAATTTTTTTTTTTTGTTGTTGTTGTTCTTTGTTTTTTTGCTGGTGCTAGGGATTGAAGCCAGCGCCTTGTGCATGCTAGGTAAGCAGCCTACCAACTGAACTATATCTCCAGCCCCCCAAAATTTAATTTTTATTTTAACAAAATAGGTTACTTCATAATCTAATTCATTCCATTATTGTACCCTTCTGCCCTAAGTTTCTACTTTTAAATTTCCAAAATAAAACAACATATACAAATTATTATTTATGGCATTTTAATATATTTATCACTATTCAAGGTAAATGTCATACAAAAAGAAATAAATTATGTGTCCAGGAAGGTTGCAGTTCATAATTCTCGCTCATTTTAATGGCAGTGAGATCTGGACATGTTTTCAGGGACAAACTGGAAGTTAATATACATTATGTGAACTCAACCTCAACCATCATTTTGTGACCCTGAAACTCAGATTCCAAACCTGAATTACAAATCAATTTGATACCACAATTACTTGATTTTACTCATCTGATTATACCTGGGGAAAAAAGTGAAAAGTCCAAGATAGTATATCATGTCATTTATTTTCTTTGGAAATAACAGGCCATGTACTTTGTCTACTCATCTAACAAATAATAATTGAGCACTTACACTGTGCCAGGCATTACATTAGTTCTGAGTAGTATCCACATTGGTGAATAATGTAGTTCCTGACTTCTAGAAGCACAGTATATCTCTAGCACATTTCTTTATGGGTTGGTGAACTCAAAAAAGACATTAGTGTAGTATCTCCTGAAATGATTTCTGAGGGGAAGGAAAAATCTTGAAAGTCAGCAATTTCCCAGAATGCACATTATCCTAAGTAAAGTTTACTTGGTGCAGCTTGACCCAACATAACCAAGGAAGTTTTCCTAGAAGAAACCTTCCTGCAGTTCAATTCAAAATGAGTTTATCATGTTTTAATAGTTATTACCATATGTCACTAGAACTCAGGAATCCAGAATTAATTTGTTTGACAAAATTGGCAAGTACTAGGAGGTTGGGTAGTATTTAAGAGGTAGACAGAGTGTACTCCCAACAAAAACTGCAACATAATGTTCTCTTTCTGTTCCAATTCTGTTCTTATCATTCCCTTTGTAGGCAGAAAGAGAAACCCCTCTCAGGTTTGCTTCTACCATCTTATACCATGTCTGTAGGTATCAATACCCTTAGTTTTCTAAGCCTCACATAATATTTCCATTAATTCTTCAAAATAATTTTATCCCTCTCTTACACACACACACACACACACACACACACACACTTATTTATCTTCTTTTCCTCTACCCAGTATTCAGAAGAACCTGAATTGTGATATAACAATGATTGCAAAAAAAATAGGAAAGAACTAATCCTACAGACCTTGAGTTTGATAAAATATGAAATAGACAATCAGTAGCAATTTTAAGCAGGTCTTGTCACCTTCATGATGGATTGGCCCATTCATTAAATCTACCTATAAGCTGCCTTCTTTATGGCAACCATCATGTACAAGGAGTCAGGCTTTAAAAGGTCATTTCTTTTGCATCTTGTATTTGGCACAGAACAGAACAAAGTATTAAACCATAGTTAGTGACTTTCCTACTGATGTTGGAAAGGAAACATATACCACTTTACCAAGCATATTACATAAACACAAGGCTAATAGGAAGACAGTTTTTATTAATCTTACTTTTGCTTAACAAAAGAAAAAATAAGCCATGTTAGTATTTATTTTAAGGGTGTTGGTGTGTGTTCCAAAATTCCATAATAATGCATTTTATTTATATATGTTAAGTTTATATATATAGTCTATATATAACATATATAATATATATGTTAAATTTTTTTATATAGTGCATATGTAATATATAGACTATATATATTTTTACAATTATGATTACAGTATTATTATGAATATAATATAAATATACACATACAATATATCTATTCCTAGGAGCATCAGAGATGGATATGTAAGTATATAATCTCTTGATCATTTCTTCTCTATATTCTCTGTTTAAATATGTCTGTGCCCTGTTCTCATAAAGTCAGCCATCAAATCCCAACCTGATAATCTAATCAATGCTAATGGGAAGAAAAGGTCCAAGCTAAGCCAATTATATTATTTCACACCAGCTGAGAGACTTCACCCAGTTTCTGTTGACCATTGGTGTATTATAAAAGGGGTTAAAATCATATCATTTTTCACCTATACAAAATGAGAAAAAAAGAAAATCAGTTGATAGAAAAAAATGAGAAACAAAGCAAATGCAGAATATTGCAGAGATGGGGACCCTGAGGATAGGGGAGGTGGAAAGAATGACTACCTTGAATTTGGATGATTTTTCACATCCAAAGTCAACCCCTGCTGAGGTCAGACTACCTCTTGCCTTTGGGCTCTGTAACACAATCTTCCTTTTGGCTTAGCATTTTTTTTGTGTGTGAGGTTTCAGTTTATCTTTGTTTTTAATTAAAATATTTTTTATTTTTATAGACACATTTTGATTCATTGTACACAAATGGGGTACAACTTTTCATTTCTATGGTTGTACACAATGTAGATTCACACCATTCATGTAATCATACATATATATAGGATAATACTGTCTGTTTCATTCTACTGTTTTTCCATCCCCACCCCCTCCCGCCCCTTTTTCTCTACACCATCCAAAGTTCCTTCATTCTTCTCTTCCCCCCATCAACTCCCTCGTTATATATTGTCATGCACTTACCAGAGAAAACATTCGGCCTTTGGTTTTTTGGGCTTGGCTTATTTCACTTAGCATGATATTTTCCAACTTCATCCATTTACCAGCAAATGCATAATTTTATTCTTCTTTATGACTGAGTAATATTCCATTGTGTATATATACCACAGTTGGCTTTGCTATTTTAATTGGTCCTTTTTCTTATAGTCAAATCACCTTTTATTAAGCCATTGATTCCTTGTAAGTACAGAAGGAAAAACAAGATATTAGGCTTTGTCAGAAAGCCTGACTCTGCTCTTGTCTTAAAACTGTGTCTACAAGTTTATGGTTGTTCAAAAGAGCCATGTGATCTTAGGAAAGTCACATTCACTCGGAGCCTGTTTCTTCACCTTTGAAATAAAGATAGAAGAACTTCTACACTTGCTGAAATGGCAATGTAGGTAACCTGAACAGCCCTTTTGAATAAAATAAGATGTCAGATAACTTTTTAGCAATGCTAGGGATCAAACTCTGGGTCTCAAACATACCAGGCAAGTGCTCTACCACTGAGCTACCATCCCAACTAAGTAATTTTTTAAATGCATCACTGAACTAACACTAAAGTGTTTGAAAAGTAAAGTAACCTGAAAACACTAGGAGATAAAAGAGTACCAAGGCTAACTTTTGACCTAAAGATTGTTACAGAAGATGTGAGTTCCCACTTTGACATAAGCTTAGAAGATAGAGAATGTGGGATAAATCTCTGGGCTCCTTAAGAAGGAGTAATCTAGTTAGTGGTCCCTACTGTTCCCACTATGTAAGGGCAAGTGAGACATAAACCTCATTTCACAGAACAAAACAGAGACTCCTCTGCCCCACCTAAGTGTTCTTGGAAAAAAGAAAAGATATATTTGATCTGATAATTCCTCACTATAAGCCATCCTTAAAACATTTTTACAATCTAAATTCACACTATTTCTGTGACCTGGGGGAATAAAATTTTTAAAAGGAAACTTTAATTTGTGATGGTTTTAGGTTGGTGGCAGCTCCAGAAAACTGGCAGAGGAAGTGCAAAACTTATTTTGAGGTTTATTGATCACCAGCTTATTAAAAAAGAATAATTACGTGGCAAATAAATAAGATGGCAAATTGCATACAATATTATTTTCTAAATGCAAAACTGCCCTTGTCAGTTCAGTGTTTAGAATGTTCCATTGCCTTTTAAAAGTCAAATTTAGCCTGGTTTTCTCCCAGTCACACAAAATGGAATACTTATGAAGCATTCCAACTCTCAGATCCACAAATTGTAAATGTTCAGGAGTTTTTAACCACCCAAGGCAGCAAATTACTGTACCAAAAAAAAAAAAAAAAAAAAAAAAAAAAAAAAAAAGGATTTTCCAAGAGGGCATCCAACAGAAGACCACCAAAATTCAAAATTGAAACTATTCTGCTACTTGATCATTTTATAGCACAGGGAAAATAGCAATAAAGGGACGTTATACTGTTGATCAAGATCCTGACAGCCATGCTTCTATTAAATAGGATAGGGGAGAATGACTGAAACCCAGGTAAGTCATTGGGACATCTCCTTTTACAACCGTGCTTAGTGGGAAAAAAAACTAATGAAGGATAAGCAAAGGCTCAGAAATTTAAAGAATGAATATTTGAAGTGGATCGCTGAGCAAACCAACCCTGCCAAAGGTAAAGGAAAACAGAACAGGTAGTACAGGAAAAAGTTATAAATGCAAGAAATGAAAACAATAACCCTCTTGTATTCCCTTCATTGCCAAGTCGTTTTTCTTTTAGTAATCTTCCTGCTCTTTCTCAGTGTCCCCCAGCTACATTGCCAATGGCACTTAGCGAGTAGTATCAGGATAGAATTGATCACAATGAAATGACATGAGGATGATATTCTCTAACCATGCTAAGTGAAATAAGCCAAACCCAAAACACCAAAGGCCAAATGTTTTCTCTGATATGCAGATGCTAATTCACAATAGGGGTAGGGAAGAAAAGAGTTACTTTATATTAGGTAGAGGGGAGTGAAGGGAGGGGAGGGGTATGGGGGTAGGAAGGACAGTAGAGTGAAACAGACATTATTACCTCATGTACATAAATGACTATATGACCAATGTGATCCTATAACATGTGCAATCAGGAAAATAAGAAATTATACTCCATTTATGTATGATCTATGAAAATGTATAAATGTATTCTACTGTCATGTACAACTAATTAGAAAAAATTAAAAAAGAAAGAAACAACATGAGGAATAAACATTGTCCAGATGTCCAGATATGGACGAAGATGTAGGAACTAATTGCAAATTTGGCCTCTCTCCCCTTGGAAAAGCAGTGATTATAGTTTAAGTTGATTGGAAGAGGTTACGAGCATTTTTGAAACTTGGTATCAATGTTTCTAAACATTGTATTATTATCTTCCCCAAATAGAAAAATTAAATTAAATTCTACTTCTCCCTAATGAGAATTTTTGTCATGTAGGGTTGAGTTTTGGAGGAATAGAAATCCTTGGAACATTGTATTAGTTTCCTTTTCCTGCTGTAACAAATTAGAACAATTTAGCAACTTAAATTACAAACTTTTTCTTCAGAGTTCTCAAGGTTTGGAGTCCAAAACCAGACTCACTGGGCTAAAATCAAGTTTTTACCAGATCTTTACCAGTTTTGAGTTGGCCACAACTTTCTTTGGCTTTCACTCAAATACTTCTAATTCATTAAGAATAAGGCATTTTGGGATGGGGATGGGGATGTAGCTCAGTTGGTAGGGTGCTTGCCTTGCAAACACAAGTCCCTGGGTTTAATCCCCAACACCACAGGGGGAAAAAAAGGCATTTTTAATTCATGCTACTAATACTTCATGAGTCTAGAGTTTCAGGAAACAAAAATAATCCAAAAATTATTTTACTTTTATTTCGAGTCAAAACAAAGAAATTGGACAATTAACTATTAAATAACTAGAGTAGTACAAGCCAACAGAA
The DNA here is from genome assembly GCF_902686455.1 of Sciurus vulgaris. NCBI lineage: Eukaryota > Metazoa > Chordata > Mammalia > Rodentia > Sciuridae > Sciurus > Sciurus vulgaris. The sequence continues at coordinate 70,847,326 of NC_136468.1, read as the reverse complement.
CTTTCTACAATGATTAAAATGTCCTCTACCTCTGCTACCCAATCCAGCAGCCAAGCCACTAGCCACGGGAAGCTAGTAAGCACTAAGGACTGAATTTACAATTTTAATTTTAATAAATCTTAAATGGCCTCTGTGGCTATTTGCTATCATATTGCATCTGAGAAGGACTTTAATGCTTATGTTTTTATAAGGAAGAATAGACTTACCTATGATAGAATACCTTAAATACATGATTAGATCTTGAACTGTGACTACTAATTACTCTCATTTTTACAAATACTCTTGAACTTCGCAGTGGAGAGCCATGAGCAGCAGACTATATACTTTGTTTGCCCTTACAGAGCAAGTCTTTACCTTTGCCTTTACCGACTCTGGGTCCCTTAGGCTGGCATACATGAATCATGTGAGTGGACTCCCTTACCCTCTGACTTCCATTTTGGAGTTGGTTACTGGGAATTCCCTACAGATAGAAGGGATAGAAAAGAAGTGAAGTTTGGGGTTGGGGTTGTGGCTCAGTGTTAGAGCACTTGCATCACATGTGGGAGACACTGGGTTTGATCCTCAGCACTATATAAAAAAATAAAAGTATTGGTCCTTATACAACTAAAAAATAAATATTAAAAAAAAAAGAAGTGAAGTTCAGTTATTTACTTCCCTTTTTCCTTCCTACAAGGTCACTCTGGGCTAGCAGTTTCCCTTACCCACAGGCCACAGCTCCTTTTACAATAGCCCTCTCCAAATCCTGTCTCCAGGTTCTTGAAACTACTTCTCCTTTTACCCTGTCAAGACCTGCAGATGGTGATGGTGCCCACAGTTACCAGCTCCCATGTACCTACTGTGCTATGCCTGGATCCATATACCTTGTCTTTATTACTCTATTTATTACTCAGTTTGAGTATCCCACCTGCTTCCCTGACTGATAAGACAAGTCAACATTTTCTTTTACTAATGATTGAGAATAAGGCTTAAAATCACAAGCTAATAAATGAATGGATTTTACTGTACAGCTAAAAGAGTACCCTAATCAAAGGTGCTATTAATCAATGCTACAGATATTAGTCCTTATGCATTCCCAGAGTTAGGAATAAAATTTAATTCAAAGAGGCAATAACAATATTTCTATCATTAGAAGTGGATATCAAAGGTTCTTAAATGCAAGTAATTACAAAAGTGTTGACAGAGATCTTAGATTGCAATTTGGTCAGACTCCTGGGAACTTGGTATTTTCAAATGTAGGTTCCTTGGAAAAGAAGATAAAGGATCATTGGATTCCCATCAGTTCAGTCTAGTTAGGTTACTATTCATCAAAAACGAAAGTGGAAACAGAATCTAGTGCTATTTGTCAACTACACACAGTTGGAAACAAGAAATGGAAAAGCTTGTTATGTTTTTCCAGGAAGATGAGAGTGTCACATCTAGAAGAAACTTTAGAGCTCATCAAATCTGGACTGCTGAATCCAAGTGTTCCAGTCTGTGCTGAGTGACTTTGGGGCTCTGGGAAGTTTCTGCAGAGCCTTCCCTAACATGATGAGATTAGTTGTCTATTCCCCTCCCTTTGAAAGAAGCAGTTCTGAAGTTGATCTATTATATATTTTAATTTGAGCAAACTGGCCCAAGAAAGAAAATTTTGAAAGCCACTACTGATTCAAGGCCATCTCTTTATTTTCCATTAAATCAAGATCTCCTCTTGAAGCCAGGCACAGTGGCACATGCCTATAATGACAGTGACTCAGGAGGCTGAGACAGGAGGATCTCCAGTCCAAAGCCAGCCTCAGCAATGGCAAGGCACTAAGCAACTCAGTGAGACCCTGTCTCTAAATAAAATACAAAATAGAACTGGAGATGTGGCTCAGTGATCAAGTGCCGCTGACTTCAATCCCTGGTATCTACCCAATCCCTGCCAAAAAAAAAAAAAAAAATCCCCTCTTGGATAAATAAGGAATTTCCTGACCATCAAACACTTTGCCTTCAACTCAGGTTCTCAGCATACCTTCCCATTGTTATTACTATATTCCAACCACACCAATTGAAGTAACATCAGTGATTTCTTTATACACACACACATGTGAATTACATATGGGCGTATAAAGATTATATACATATTTGTGTGTATATAACATATATAAAAAATTATTTGCTCATAAACTTTTTAAGAATCTTTAGTTTAAAAGAGGTATATGGTCTAAAGTTTAGATACTATTCACATTTTGTTTTGCTATTCCTATTAATTAGAGTGATACTAACTCCTATAACAAATAGACCACAAAGTCACATTGCCTCCAACTCAGTTGGACTTCGGTTATTTCCAGGTAGGTGATTAGATAAGAGATACTGTCCTCACAGTCATTCAGGGACCCAAAGTGACACAAACTTTGCCATCTTCATTATGTAGGGACCAAGGCCATGATGTTCATCTCCATCCAGCCCAAAGGGCACAATAGCATGGAAGATCACACTTGGAAGAAATTTCATAACCAGAAAAATGAGGCCTGTGTCACTTTTACTCACATCCCATGAGCTATAACTCAGTCACAGAGCTACACTGAATTGCAAGTGAAGCTGGGAAGTGAGTCTAGCTGTATGCTCATGAGAAAAAGGACCTCAGGGATTTGGGAACATGTAGCAGACTGTCACAGTTGCATTCAACCTTTCTTTCAATCCCCAAAGCATATATCTAGGAGACAGAAAGAATCATTGCCATGTGCTAAATGGGAAAGCCAGAGCACAATGTGCTGACAATAGAAACCAGAAGGGGCCTCTCTTCACTCTTATACCTACGCTGGTATAAAAAGTTCCAAACCATCCTGCAGAATGAAAACACTTCACTGAAGAAATGGCTTGTATTATAAAGAGGAGCCAAGAGAAATAAGTCACCGAGTTAGCTCCACCAGTGCTCAGAGAACATTGGCTTCATTCATTGCTTTGCTTCCTAGCACACCATCTGGGAACTTCACTGCCTTCAGCAAGGGACATCTATCCTATAAACCTAGGCCAGAAGACTACACACTTGCTATTTATTCCTCCTCAGGTTGTGGTGGGGGGTTAAATCCTCTACTCTAGCTCCAAAAACCTAAAATAACACTAATTGTTCTAAAAACAAGAAACCCTGAAATCTCAGCTTAACATATAATAAATTTATTTCTCCTGCATATAAAGAAAAATTGATGTTTCTGATCAGCTACCAATTCTCCACTGAAACCCAGCCTCCATTCATTTTATTGTTCTTCTATTTTCAACACATGGCTTCCAAGGTTAACTCAGGGCTGTTCATCAAGACTAATGTTAGGAAAAAAGGGGAACAGAGAGAGCATGGCTCAATCTTGACTCTCTTCCTGCAAGAAACACACCACCTGTGCTCGCATTTCACTGGAAAGGCCATTGGCATGTTCCCACTCAGATGTAAGGGTGACTGGAGAAAATTGTTATTTACTAGCTACAATACTATACTTTAATAGGAAGGGCACAAGTTTTTGATAAAGAGCTGGTTATCTCTTTTACAATGCACCAGTAAAAAGAATCCCTTTGTTTTACTCCTTTTTATCTGTGCCACAAAGAGTTCTGTTTCCATAAATAATCACTTATGGTGGGTTTTTCTTTAGCATGGTGTGGACAAGCTTCAGAAGTGAGAGAATGCTTTGAAATGCATGCAGATTTTCATGAGTAGATTCACACTGCATTTATAAAAGGAGTCCATAGCTTTTATATCAGATTTTCCAAGGCCTTCAAGAACCTCCAAATATTTTTAAGACATTACCATATTAGGGAAGTTTAAAACTAATTCTGTCTTTCTAGGACTCATTTCCTAACCTAGTGGTTGCTGAACTAGGTCATAAGACCCACTGAAGATTACTTCAAACACGCAGATCCCCAAATCCTACCCCAGACCCACTGATTGGCAATTAATTTAGCAGGGAGGATATTTGGAAACCTAGAAACCTGCTTTTTAAAACTCTACACAAATTATTGTCCTTACTCCTTGAACTCACCCAAACAGGTACACCTCTCATTAAGAAGAAATGAGGATTCTTACTCCTCCTCCTCTGTAATGCTGCCAGGGATTCACTTCCCCCACTCAGAGCATGCCCATGTTTCCTATGGTCTTTGCATTGTTCCTTGGTTGTTTCTAACATAAACAACTTTTGGTATATTCGTCAGACTTTCTTTCCATATTATACACCATGCTTATGACTCCATGTTTCATTTAAAACCCAGAAACTCATTTGCAGATGGGTAAAGTAGAGTTTACAAATCTACATAACTTGTGCAATATCTCAGGACTCGTAGGGGACTGTACCTGAATTCAAACCTCCCTGCCTGATTTCTTCCTGTTTGTCTGATTCAGGAACCTACTTTTAATCTCTCCTCTTCAGAACATTGTAGAACATTTTCATGGTTTTTATTATTTGCTTCTCCTACTCTCAGCAGTTTTTGCTCCCTCTCTGCTACTCCTGTAGGTTCTTATCTTTCCCCGGTTTAAAATTTACTTCTGAGTAATCCATGAATAAAAAAGAGTAACTCTGTAAATTTCTCAGTGGTAATAATGCATATATTATTTGTCATCAATTTTTCAAGTCAGAAGCATCAAATGAAGTAGATGTGAAACATTCTGGGTTTTACCAGCATGTCAGGTAGAGCTACAGAGTTCTTTTTACTGCTTTACCAGAAAAAGAAAAATGTTGGCTGCTACAAGTCTACAGAGATCCTAAAAGCTTTGATTGCAACATGCATAGCTGAGTGAGGCCGTTAATGACAAACACTCCAAAAAATAATTAACTGCTATATCTGACTTCACATCCCAAGGAATCCAAGGTGCAATATCAAGAATCTGTGTTGAGACTATAAATTATTTTGCAGCAGATGGCACATAGTTATATTTCTTTAATTCATTCTGTATAAATGTCCCATGCTATGTCTTTCCAAGTCCCTGTCTCTGCTCTCTAGCACTGCTGACATGGTGTGACTTCGCTCCACTGATGTCTAAAGGCAAGTCTAGAATCACCGATATACCATAATGAAGCAGTTTCAACTTTTGAAATGGCAGAAAGCTCCTGATTATGAAAAACTTTCTGTATTTCCCATTGAGAAAGTCCCTTCCATCACTTGATTGACGTTAGTAGAGGTGGGTGCTGTTTGCTAAATCTTTTTACTGAGAGAAATATTAACATTTTTTTTCTCATTAGGATTTTTTCCTGGGGATAAGTTGGAAAGGAGAATAAAGTATACATCAATCGGTATTATATTTTGAATTTCATCAAAATATTAGGCCAATCAAATGGTTAAAAGTAGTTTAAAATAGTTTATAATGGATATGTGAGAATCTTCATTGTTTCTGTCACCTCTGGATAGTGATATAGACAAGGAAAAGGAGAAGAAGGGAAATACCATCACTTGTAATAAGAGATCAGAGACAGACTTGGGCACATGTATCAACAATGTAATAAACTAACTTAAAAATTAATTAGATATTATACCTTACATACGTACATACTTCATAGTTAGTTCTGAAAGCACAGTTTAACTGTAATAGACCAGGAACTGTCAGTGTGCAATCTTCCTCCACATTTTTTTCTTAGCTTTGTTTATGCCATGATCTTTCTCAATCCTTTAGTCCTCTTGCATATTCCAGTCTTCTACTCCTAACTAAAAAACCTACTCAAATTTCTTCTAGCCTGAAAATGCATCCTCTCTTTGGCCTGAGGCCTACCTATGCTTTCTTCTTTCCTTGTTCAGTTGTTCCACAATAATTCTGTACTCTAGTTACCTCTGCATCCTCACTGCTACCCATTTCCCATTCTCTTCCAATCATAAAAACTGGTTTTTACCTCCTACCAACCACAATTTCCTCAATTCTGCAAAAACTACTCTGCAAATGGCCACCAACAACCTCCATAGTGTCCAATATGTCAATTATCTATTCTTACTTTATTGCTCCTCTCTGTCCCATGTGGTGGAGACTCAAGCCTTTCTAAAATTGTGTACCCTTGGTTTCCATGGCATTATTCTCTCCTGGTCTATCCCGCTCCAATTATTCTGTGACTAAAACATTTATGAGTATTCCTATTTCTCCTCTGTCTCTTATTTCTTGGTGTGCCACAGGATTTGCTCTTCACCTCGCCTTTTCTTAACATTCCTCTTCTATTTGCCCTTTTCAGGTAATCTCATTTGAGCTTATGACTTGAACTCTCATGTCTAATGTGACCCTGTTTTCTATCTTGAGCTTCAGAGTCAATCAACCAAATGCCTTTTGAAAAATCTCTTGAATATCATGTTAATCAGCTTTTGTATCTCTGTGACAAAACCCTCAGAAAAACAACTTAAAGGAAGAAAGATTTATTTTGGCTCATGGTTTCAGAAGTTTCAGTCTGTGGTCAGCTGGCTCTAAGGCAGAAAAAGCATGGCAGATGGGCACAGCAGAGGAAAGCTACTTAGTTCATGACTTCTGGGAAGCAGAAAGAGAGAAAAGGGCCAAGGACAAGATATAGTGCCCAAGGGCACATCTCCAGTGACTTCCTTCCTCCAACTGCGCCCCACCTGCCCAGTAGTCCATTAAGCTAGCAATGAATGAATGCACTGATGAGGCCCACCTCTGCACATTGCTGCCTTGGGGTCCAGGCCTGCAGCACAGGAGATTTGAGGGGACATTCCAGACCTAAATCATAACAAATATCTACAATCACCTCCTGCTTAGACAGGCAATCCTGAATTTAACACCTTTTCCTACAGTGCAATAAAAATTCTCTAGATTCATTCCTCCTTAGTTCCCAATAACATTTTTGATAACAATGTGTTTTAAGATAATGTCTCAACCATATTATCAGGAATCATTTCCTGCCTATACTCCCTGTTGAGTGGACAGTAGGTTGATGATTCCCTCTATCCAATGGTTGATTGGATCAGGACACAGAAAATACAGGCATCTGAAGTACAGCAGATTCCCAGAATAGTTGAGCATAAGCAGAAAGGTGCATGAGTTCCTGCCTCTAAGACTCAAGGGTGACCTTGAATCCAGTGAAGTCCAGGTCTCTTTTTGACTCCTGTTCTTGGAAAAGAGTACACCTGTGCTCCTCACAGTTGGAAAAGTTCTCTGTTTCTTGCAACCAAAATACTCCTGACCAATAATCTAATTAAAACCCACTGTATCTTTAAATCAAACTGATCTCAATGCATACACAGGATTATAATGCCATCCTCATTAGACAGTGTCTCTACTGCTTAGTCCCTCCTTGCTGTAAAACCCACAAAATTGACTCTAACTATAACATGTCTTTCTAGACCCATTTAGCTAAGAGAAATCTTAGGTAACACATTGTCTCTATTCCAATTCTCTTCTCACTCAGCAGCTGCTCAGAATCTAAAATGTCAAATATAAATTATTAAAGGACACATTTAAGAAGTCATTTCTGTAGGTTTCCAAAATTTCTGAGGCTGCATTTTTTGTGAGCTGTTTTAATAATCCTCTTTCAAATTCCATTTGTCAAATTATCTTTAATCAACAAAAGTGCTACTGCAGGAGGCACACAAATGGGAAAGAACACAATGTTCCTCAAGGTGCCTTCTCCTGGAATGAGCCAAAAGAGTGACTCCTGGGTGGGCCTGATTTTAGGAAAAGGTATATTCTGAGTTTTGGCAAGAAATGACAGCCTTTATCACAAAGGGAATCCAGATGCACTAGGTACTGCCTAATGATAATATTCATAATTGTTAAGTTTAAAAGCATTTCACATATATGCAGTTCTTTCAGGAATAAAATGGAGTCCTTTCTAAGATCAACCTGGGTTTCAGTGAGTGAGAAGCAACACTGAATATTTAAAGGGTAAAAACCACTTGACCCAGTCACCGGTGATCAGTGAAAATGCTTTAATCCCTTCATTTTGAAAGATGTTTTCCTAAAAGCAGACCCTGACATTATTTTACCACAACTAGGTAGCTGTATAAAATGTCAGAAGTAAGAGTCATCACCTGCTCCCCTGACAGAACTGCACAAGGAAAAAATAAAACCTTCCAGTCTAATTTTCAAGTCTTCATTCGTTATTTTATTAGGACTCTTATCCCAGAAAAGTGACAAATTCTTCCTGATTCTATAATGTAAACCATAAATAGTTAATCCTGTAGTTTTCAAACAACTATGATTCACCGTGAATCATGGCAAAAGAGGAGGAGAAAAGGAAAACAAGGGGGAAAAGCACTAGGTTGAGCTGCATTACTCATTCAATGCCTTTGCTTCTTGTTAAGCTTTTTAGATTTCCCTGTAGTCTACCCCTTAAAGCTTACTTCTACATTCAAAGCAAAAACAAAATAAAAGTGGGAAATAATTCAATGAAGGTTTGTTAAACTTTTCCTTTTACATTTACAAGGAAATGTGTGGGCCAAGTCACCATTTGAACTGATTTGAGCTCAGCTCAAATCTGCAGACAATTGTTTTCTCGAAGATACTAGTCTTAGGTTGTCCACTTGAAAACTGAGAATGCCATAATCATGGTATCCGTTTAGGGACATAAGAGCTTATTATCATACAGCTAAATTATCAGCCAAGTTGGTGATGATACCCATTGATGAAGCATATTAATAAATTTTAATAAAAGTATAAGCCTCTGATTGTACAAAATGAAAAAACAGGATCATGAAAACTGGCTGTCAATACCATGAGATAATTAAATGAATTTCCCTATACTATTTAATATGCCGCTTTAGAATTGCAGCAGAATTCTAATTACAGATACTCCTTGACTTATAATGTGATTATATCCCATTAAACCCATCATTAAGTTGGAAATACCATAAATTGAAAATGTGTTTAATACACTTTACCTATCACACATCATAGCTCAGCAACACAGTACACTGCAGAGCATCAGTGGGTTCCCTTGTGATCAGGGGGCTGACAGGGACTTGCAACTCACAACTGCTACCTAGCATCATAAGAGAGTATTGTACCACATATGGAAGTTTTAAATAAATTTCTGCTGGACACAAATTGTTTTCCCACCCTTGTAAATTCAAAAATGTAATTTGAAGCATCGTAAGTGAACAACTATCCTTTGGGTACATTTGTTTTTGCACATACACACTCACGCACGCACATGCACACTCTGGTGCATGTTCTCCCAGGTACCTTGTGCTGAATGTGACAGATTAGGATTATTAAACTGTAAAGCTTGTGGACTACAGTCTACCAGCATTGTATGTTTAAGCAATCTGGGAGAAGAATGGTTCATTATAAACAAGAGAGACAACTATTAATCTAAGATATTTATGTATATTAGAAATAATTTAACAAATTGTATATAAAATTTACCTAAGACATATCTCATACTCATGTGGAGTATATTTTCAATTTAGAAAGACAAGACATATGAGGACAAGTAAAAATAGATTGCATACAGCAGGAATTTGGAGACAGGAAACTTCAGGTGGACTGGATAAATTAACAGCCTCTCTAAAGCAGTGGTTCTCAAACTTAGCTACAAATCAGAATTACCTTGGGTTGTATTAATTTAGGTTCTGATTTACTTGGTCTGTGATGTGGGCTTGACACTGAGAGTTTTTATTCTTTCCAGGAAATTCTAAGTGTAGCCAAAGTTGAGAACCAGATATCACTTGTGAACAGTTTCTTCTGGCAGGATTAAGATGGATAGACGAAAGCACACCCAAAAAGGGAAACTATCAAATACGAATCAGGCACTGTCATTTGAAAGAGGAGATGAGCTGAGATAGAAATACAATTGGCAAAAACTCCAGTCACTGGGCCTCTCAGCCAGATCTTCCTATGATCACACGTACTTAGTGAGGGCCCCCAGCTCAAAGCATGGCCTCAGTGTACACACAGAAAATATCCATTTTTAAATATCAGTCTCTCAGAGATCTGTCTTTATAACTAGACTCACAGCATACTGAGGTAAGAGGCAGAATGGCAAAGCACACTTTTACAATAAGAGACATCAGTCCACATGTCAGATATGATGTTGACATTGGGCCAAAGCTATATGGGAAGCCAAACTGCAATCAGAAGTTACTGCAGAAAGTCAGAACGAACTAGAATATCAATGACTAATAAAGCAAGCACAGAAAGCTGGATGCTTCCATCTCCTCTACATAAAAGTACTTGATTAACAGACCAGGTCCCCATGCAACCAGAGCAGGCTTTCTCCAGGATGATGCCCTTACTCCTCATTTGCCTTTGCTTTCCTGCTACTGTCTGCTCATATTGGCACATACTTCCTGTAGTGATTTTAATCTTGTTGATTATATTATAGGCAAACCTGATTTCTTTTTCCAAATTACACGTGGGAAACAAAATGTCTCTAATCATTATATATCGATTTTATTTTTCTAATTCTCAGAGATCTGGAGAAACTTTGATTTAGTTACCCACAGAAGAGAATTGGGGATAAGAAGGCAGAGAACTGAAGCAGAGGGGACATATTCAGAAGTAATGAATTTGTTTGTTCAGATCTGGTAAGAACAAGAATAATGATATATTGTGTATTCATTTATTTATACCTCCCTCTTCCCCTATCAAAATTCTGAGCCTAAAACAGGAATTATCACTTTGTATTTATTTGAAAGTTGTGTATGAACATACCATCACACTTGTATTATATACATACTGTTATGGTTTGGATATGAGGTGTCCGCCAAAAGCTCACATGTCAGATGATGTAAGAAGGTTCAGAGGAGAAATGATTGGGTTGTAAGAGTCTTAGCCTAATCAGTGGATTGATCCCTGATGGGATTAACTGAGTGGTGACTGCAGGCAGGTAGGGTGTGTCTGGAGGAGGTGGGAATTGGAGTATGGCATTGGGGTATACATTTTGTATCTGGCAAGTGGAGTGTCTCTCTGCTTCCTGACCACCATGATGTAAGCTGCTTTTCTCCACCCCCTCTCCTGCCAGCAGGTTCAGCCTCACCTTGAGTCCCAAGGAATGGAGCCAGCCTTCTATGGACTAAGACCTCTGAAACTGTGAGCCCTTAAATAAACCTTTCCTCCTTTACAGTTGTGATGGTGGGGTCATTTAGTCACAGCAACCAAATAGCTGACTAAATACCTATATATTATTTAAATCAACAAGAGCTTATTTGCTTGCCTTGGTGACTCCCAGAGAGGGAGTTGGACTGTGATAGGGTATCCCTTCTTGCAACTGGTATTTGTAAAGGACTGTTCTCACTGTAGTGCTGTCTCCAGACTCTAGATTGGATTAGCTTTCAGATCACAGTACTTATGCAATTTCATGAGAGTAATCTCTTTTTCATTTAAAAAATATTTTACTGTTAGAACATGAAATCAATACTTTGATTTGGAAACACTGAAATAAGAGGAAAATATCATAGTAACCTGCCTAGATAGCATCTATGAATGTTGCTTCTAAGGAAATGCAATTTCTAATCTACTGGATTTTAAAAGCAAATTAGTCATTTTAACTCCTCCAGGTGGAATTAAAGCCTTGGTCTATTAAAAAAAAAAAACTTAAAACACAGACTTAGATATCATCTACACTTACATTTGATTAGGATTGGTTGGCTTTTAGGTGACACTTGAGTTTTTGTCACTTAATATTTAAGCATGTGTACATCTCAAAGCATTTCTGCTTTGAGGGACTATGCTCATAAATTTGTGTTCTCAGTTTCTAGTCTGCTAGTTCACTGCCTGGGTTAAAATTGTGCTTAGAGGCCAGCTTACCCTCAGGTCCCAATCTGACTGATTGACTCTTGCTGGACACTTTTTTCCTTTTTATCACTGATGCTCACCCAAGAGTGACCCTAGACCCTGATTATTCTGCTTTACCTTTCTTCCATCTAGGTGCTCACTTGGACAGACTCAGCACTGATACCCCAGGTGTTCTACTTGTCTTCTTCAGGTGTTCCAACCCTCGATGTCTACCAAACATAACATAAACAAACTTCCATACCCTTCCAGTGTTTCTCTAGCCAGTCCTCACACCAAAGATATGTAATCTTAACACTTGATCTCTTTTTCCAATTTCCATCTCTATCTCTTCAGAATATATAGATGCATATACTACCTCTAAAAAGTAGTGGATAAATGATTCCTAAGAAGAGATCAGTATCTATTTTTCCTCTAAGTGTGTTTAAAAAAAAAAAAGAAAAGAAAAAAAGATAAAGAAATACTGATAGTTCCAAAATTCAACAGTTTTTCAAGAATTCAATTGTATAAGGTATGATTAGATATATTTATTAAAACACTTTCAAGCTATCACTTCAAGAAAATAGTTAAACTGGGGGACGATCCAAGATGGTGGACTAGAGGTTGACTGCATCTCCAGTCACTCCAGAACCCAGGATTCAAAAAGGAGAGGCATTGACAGACTCGGACTAAAATAAGCCACGGGGTGAGTCTCCCCCATCTGGTGAAGTGCTGCCCGGGCGCAGGCCCGGATTCAGGTGCCTTATTAGAGTAGGGTAGGGCAGCTAGAGTCTTCCCCAGGCAGCCCTGCACACTCCTGCAGTGGGCTCCTCCCACAGGGTCTGATTCTCCAGCATCTCGGAGCAGGCCCCCCAGTGAGAGCCTTTCCACACAGAACCAAGCTTCAAGTCCCTCAACCAGGGCGGCGAGTTCCTGTCCGCAGGTTGCTTCAGGGACCAGGACAGGGCAGCCAGGGACTTCCCCAAGCAGCCCGCAGCCCAGCCCCCTCCAGTGGGAAGCACCTTTCCAGGCTAGCTTCTCGGAGCAGGACCCCCAGTGAGAGCCTTTCCACACAGAGTCAGCTCCAAGTCCTGGAACCAGTAGTGTGCTAGGGGCAGCTTTCCTTGGAAGCAGTGCATTATCAAGTTACTCCAAGACTTCAGGCTACTGAAGGCAGGAAGGTGATACACTGGAAATCTACAGTGACACTATAAGCCAATAGAAGAATTCTGCAATACCACAAAGTCCCACTGACATCTGACCAATATGAGAAAACAAGGGAAGAAAATGTCTCAAACAAACCTAGATATATTTCAATAAAACCCAATGACAGCACAGCAGAAGAAATGTCAGAAAGGGAGTTCAGAATGTACATACTTAAAACAATCAGGGAAGCAAACGAGGAGATGAAAGAGCAAACGCAGGCATTGAAGGAGGAGATGAAAGAGCAAATGCAGGCATTAAATGATCGCACCAATCAACAGTTAAAGGAGCAAAAAAAGGAAGCAAGAGATCATTTCAATAAAGAGATAGAGATATTGAAAAAAAAAACAAACAGAAATCCTTGAAATGAAGGAAACAGTAAACCAAGTTAAAAATTCCATAGAAAGCATAAACAATAGGATAGAACACCTGGAAGAAAGAACCTCAGATATTGAAGAAAAAATATTTAATGTTGAAAACAAAGTTGACCAAACAGAAAAGATGGTAAGAAATCATGAACAAAATCTACAAGAATTATGGGATATAATTAAAGGCCAAATTTAAGAATTATTGGGACTGAGGAAGGCTTACAGAAACAAACCAAAGGAATGAACAATCTATTCGATGAAATAATATCAGAAAATTTCCCAAATCTGAAGAATGAAATAGAAAACCAAGTACAAGAGGCTTATAGGACTCCAAATATACAACATTACAACAGACCCACACCAAGGCACATTATTATGAAAATACCTAACATACAAAATAAAGACAGAATTTTAAAGGCCACGAGAGAAAAGAATCAAATTACATTCAGGGGAAAACCAATAAGAATATCAGCAGATTTTTTAATCCAGACCCTAAAAGCTACAAGGGCCTGGAACAACATTTACCAAGCTCTGAAGAAAATGGATGCCAACCAAGAATCTTATACCCAGCAAAACTTACTTTCAGATTTGATGATGAAATAAGATCCTTCCATGATAAACAAAAGTTAAAGGAATTTATAAAACGAAAGCCAGCATTGCAGAACATTCTCAGCAAAATATTCCATGAGGAAGAGATGAAAAACAATGATGCAAATCAGCAACGGGAGGAACTAGCCTAAAGGAATAGCCAAATAAAGGGGAAACAAATCATGTCAAAAAATAAAAATGAGTCAAATGACTGGGAATACAAATCATATCACAATGATAACCCTGAATGTTAATGGCCTGAACTCATCAAACAAAAGACATACACTGGCAGAATGGATTAAAAAGAAAAATTCAACAATTTGCTGCCTGCAAAAGACTCATCTCATAGAAAGAGATACCCATAGACTAAAGGTGAAAGGATGGGAAAAAACATACCATGCACACCGACACAGCAAAAAAAGCTGGAGTATCCATCCTCATTTCAGATAATGTGGACTTCAAGCCAAAACTAGTCAGAAGGGATAAAGAAGGAAATTACATACTGCTTAAGGGAAGCATAAATCAGCAAGACATAACAATCATAAATATCTATGCCCCGAACATTGGCTCATCCATGTACGTCAAACAAATCCTTCTCAATTCCAGAAATCAAATAGACCACAACCCAATAATACTAGGCGATTTTCACACCCCTCTCTCACCGCTGGATAGATTGTCCAAACAAAAATTGAATAAAGAAACCATAGATCTCAATAACACAATCAACGATTTAGACTTAACCGACTTATATAGAATATACCATCCAACAAAGAATGAATACACTTTCTTCTCAGCAGCACATGGATCCTTCTCTAAAATAGACCATGTCTTATGCCACAAAGCTACTGTTAGCAAACACAAGAAGATAGAGATACTACCTTGTACTCTATCAGATCATAATGGATTGAAATTAGAAATAAATGACAGAATAAAAAACAGAAACTTCTCCAATACCTGGAGATTAAATAATACACTATTATATGATGAATGGATAACAGAAAACAACAGGAGGGAAATTAAAAAATTCTTAGAAGTAAACGAGAACAAAGACACATCATATCAAAACCTCTGGGACACTATGAAAGCAGTACTTAGAGGAAGATTTATTTCATGGGGCGCATTCAACAAAAGAAGTAGAAATCAACAAATAAACGACTTAACATTACAGCTCAAAGCCCTAGAAAAAGAAGAGCAGACCAACACCAAAAGTAGTAGAAGACAGGAAATAGTTAAAATCAGAGCCGAAATCAACGAAATTGAAACAAAAGAAAGAAACAATCGAAAAAATTAACAAAATAAATAGTTGGTTCTTTGAAAAAATAAACAAAATTGATAAACCCTTAGCCACACTAACAAAGAGAAAGAGGGAGAAAACTCAAATTACTAAAATTCGGAATGAACAAGGAAATATCACAACAGACAGGATTGAAATACAAAACATAATTAGAAGCTATTTTGAAAATCTATACTCCAACAGAACAGAAAACTCAAAGACATCAACAAGTTTCTAGAGACGTATGAATTACCTAAACTGAACGAGGAGGACATACACAACTTAAATAAATCAGTTTCAAGCAATGAAATAGAAGAGGTCATCAAAAGCCTAAAAAAAAAGAAAAGTCCAGGACCACCAGATGGATTCTCAGCCGAGTTCTACAAAACCTTTAAAGAAGAGCTCATTCCAATACTTCTCAAAGTATTCCATAAAATAGAAGAGGAGGGAACCCTCCCAAACTCATTCTATGAAGCCAATGTCACAATGATACCTAAACCAGACAGAGACACATCAAGGAAAGAAAATTTCAGACCAATATCCTTATTGAACATAGATGCAAAATTTCTCAACAAAATTTTGGCAAATCGCATACAAAAATATATTAAAAAGATAGTGCACCACAATCAAGTGGGTTTTATCCCAGGGATGCAAGGTTGGTTCAACATCCGGAAATCAATAAATGTCATTCACCATATCAACAGACTAAAAGTTAAGAATCACATGATTATTTTAATAGATGCAGAAAAAGCATTTGATAAAATACAGCACCCCTTCATGCTCAAAACACTAGAGAAAATTGGGGTAGTGGGAACATTCCTTAACATTGTAAAGGCCATCTATGCTAAACCCATGACCAATATCATTCTAAATGGTGAAAAACTGAAAGCATTCCCCCTAAAAACTGGAACAAGGCAGGGATGCCCTCTTTCACCACTTCTATTCAATATCGTTCTTGAGACTCTAGCCAGAGCAATTAGACAAACCAAAGAAATTAAAGGGATACGAATTGGAAAAGAAGAACTCAAACTATCCCTGTTCGCTGATGACATGATTATATATTTAGAGGAACCTGGAAATTCCACCAGAAAACTCTTAGAATTCATAAGTGAATTCAGTAAAGTAGCAGGTTACAAGATCAATGCTCATAAATCCAATGCATTTTTATACATAAGTGATGAATCTTCAGAAAGAGAAATTAGGAAAACTACCCCATTCACAATAGCATTGAAAAAAATAAAATACTTGGGAATCAATCTCAGAAAAGAGGTGAAAGACCTCTACAATAAGAACTACAGAACACTAAAAAAAGAAATTAAAGAAAACCTTAGAAGATGGAAAGATCTCCCATGTTCTTGGATAGGCAGAATTAATATTGTCAAAATGGCCATACTACCATTCAGTGCTATACAGATTCAATGCAATTCCAATTAAAATCCCAATGATGTACCTTACAGAAATAGAACAAGCAATTATGAAATTCATCTGGAAGAATAAGAAACCCAGAACAGCTAAAGCAATCCTCAGTAGAAAGAGCAAAGCAGGGGGTATCGCAATACCAGATCTTCAACTCTACTACAAAGCAATAGTAACAAAAACGGCATGGTATTGGTACCAAAATAGACAGGTAGATCAATGGTACAGAATAGAGGACACAGACACGAACCCAAATAAATACAATTTTCTCATACTAGACAAAGGTGCCAAAAATATGCAATGGAGAAAAGATAGCCTCTTCAACAAGTGGTGCTGGGAAAACTGAAAATCCATATGCAACAGAATGAAACTAAATCCCTATCTCTCACCCTGCACAAAACTCAACTCACAATGGATCAAGGACCTCGGAATCAGACCAGAGACCCTGCATCTTGTAGAAGAAAAAGTAGGTCCAAACCTTCAACTTGTTGGCTTAGGATCAGACTTCCTTAACAGGCCATAGCACAAGAAATAAAAGCTAGAATCAACCACTGGGATAGATTCAAACTAAAAATCTTTCTTTCAGCTAAGGAAACTATCAGTAATGTGAAGAGAGAGCCTACAGAGTGGGAGAATATCTTTGCCACTCATATTTCAGATAGAGCACTAATTTCCAGAATCTATAAAGAACTCAAAAAACTCTACAGCAAGAATACAAATAACCCAATCAACAAATGGGCTAAGGAAATGAACAGACATTTCACAGAAGAAGATCTACAAGCAATCACCAAACATATGGAAAAATGTTCAACATCTCTAGTAATAAGAGAAATGCAAATCAAAACTACCCTAAGATTTCATCTCACCCCAATTAGAATGGCGATTATCAAAAACACAAGCAACAATATGTGTTGGAGAGGATGTGGGGACAAAGGTACACTCATACATTGCTGGGGGGGTTGCAAATTAGTGCAGCCACTCTGGAAAGCAGTATGGAGAGTCCTCAGAAAGCTTGGAATGGAAACACCGTTTGATCCAGCTATCCCACTCCTTGGCCTATACCCAAAGGACTTAAAATCAGCATACTACAGAGATACAGCCACATCAATGTTCATAGCTGCTCAATTCACAATAGCCAGATTGTGGAACCAACCTAGATGCCCTTGAGTTGATGAATGGATAAAGAAAATGTGGCATATATATACAATGGAATATTACTCCACCATGAAGAATGATAAAATTATGGCATTTGCTGGCAAATGGATGAAATTGGAGGATATCATGCTAAGTGAGATAAGCCAATCTCAAAAAACTAAAGGACGAATGATCTCGCTGATAAGCAAATGAGGACATATAAGGGGGGGTAGGAGGGGTAAGCATTAGGGTTAGGGTTAGGTTTAGGGTTAGGGATAAGGAGGTGGGTAAGAATGGAGGAAGGAAGGACTGTATAGAAGGAAAAGAGGGGTGGGAGGGGTGGGGGGAAGGGAAAAAAATAACAGAATGAATCAAACAACATTGCCCTATGTAAATTTATGATTTTTAATTAAAATAAATAAATAAATAATTTCAAAAAAAACGAAAATAGTTAAACTTCTATCAAATATTTAGTAAGTTCAGAGGGTTTATCTGGACATTTTCTGCATTAAAAAAATAATCTTTCTTCTAAATGGCTAATTTCAAATCTTGTAAGTTTTTCATCTGAATGAATACAAATCATGATTGGAGAATTAACAGTAATGAAGGATATTCTGTTTGAGTCTTTTTTCTGGGTATAACTTTTTATTAATCTAATTCTGATATAGTCATGCCTGGAGAATTCCAACTGAACAGTATATAATCAGAAAAACAAGGTCATCAGAAAATGGGGAAAGGGAGGGCTGAAATGAAGTGTAAATATGTTCCTAATGTCAGAACAGCAGAGTACATTAAGTCACCCTTCTCAACTTCTTTCACACCCAAATTGTGAATAGTTTTTCCCAACATGTAAAAAGAAAGAAGGAAAACAGAGAGAGAGAAAGAAATCAGTGTTCCTACATCTTTCCATTTCTGCAATACTCTAGGGTAACTGGTCTTGTGCATACTTTTATAGATATCATTGTTTAGCTTCCTTCTCACTGATAAAATTGGTGAAGTTAAAAACCTGCTGGGATTTTGATTTGAAGTACGATGTACAATCATTATTCAAAAAGCAAGACTTAATTTGTGAAGCTTCAAGCTCCCTTATAAGAAATCAATTGTTCTGTCCATTTCTTCATTTGCCAAACAGGGATTTGTGCTTTGCAACCACCTACCATGGTGGTTGCAAAGCACAAATGAAACACCCTGGTACAGGGAAGGTATTTTGGAACGTTTATTTCTGGGTGGGAAATTTGTGTCTCTACTGCTGTCTTAAGGAAGTCATAGCTTTTCCCAGTATTGAATCCAAGCAAATTCACCCTCTCTACATATGGAAGAGTTGAGAAAAGTCCATAAATATTCCACTATAGGATAGGTGATAGATTTTTGCATGTATTTTCTTTATGTTATGGCATAAACAAGAACAGAAGTCTTATTCTTAGAAATCAAATATTCTTTTGAATCATTAGTTTTCTTTATTTATTGTTTTGTAAATTATCATCTCTAGCATACGTGTTAGAATTCAGCAAGCTCAGATTTATGTGTATGACTTTCCTTAAGGTAACATCCCTCCATATTGCCTCAAAAAATTATGGCCTATAGATAACAAGTAAAGATATCCTCATGTAAACAAGCAATATTTGGCACGAAATATTGAATGTGACTAGAAACTGAGTCCAAGGCTCATTCTTGAAAACTGATTACCAAATGGAATAGAAATGTTCTGTTCCAAGGACAAATAATTGGGAGGATACTTCAGAGAAATCGTGCAATCTCACTTCTGGGTATTTATCAAAAAAAAAAAAAAAAAAATGAAGAGTACCTCAAAATGAAATCACTACTGCATTCATTGCAGCATTATTTACAATAGCCAAGATACAGAAACAGCCTAAGACTTTGTTGTTAGATAAACAGGTAAAGATATTTTGTTATACCCGCACGCGCACGCGCACACACACACACACACACACACACAAAATGGAGTGTTATTCAGCCTTTTAAAAGAAGGCAATCCTGTCATTTGTGACAATATGTATGAATTTGGAGTACATCATGCTAAGTGAAATAAATCACACACAAGGACAAATATTGCATATCACTTCATTTGAAATCTAAAATGGTTAAACTGAGAATAAGAAAGAATAAAATTGTGGTTACCAGAGGCTTAGGACCAGGGGAGCAGGGAATGGGGAGACAAAGAGTATAAACTTTTCAGTTATAAGATGAATAAACACTGGGGCTGGGACTGTAGCTCAGTGGCAGAGTGCTTGCCTAACATGTGTAAGGTACTGGGTTCCATCCTCAACACCGCTAAAAATAAATAAATAAAATAAAGGCATTCTGTCCATCTAAAATTACAAATTTTTTAAAAAGATGAATAAACACTAAAGAAACAATGTACAGCATCATAACTCATAATGACATATTGTATTTAATATAGTGCAAAGTGGTACATGAGGACAGAGACATTAGAGGGTCCAGGATATAAAGGACATTGAAAAATCATAATGAAATGCTAAGATTTTGTGCTTTTAGCATATATAATTGTAACAAAGTAATATATCAATAATACTGTATTATGTAACTTGACATTTACTAGGGAGGAGATCTTAGTGTTCTATACACACACACACACACACACACACACACACACACACATACACACAATGGTAACCATGTCAGGTGACAGACATGTTAATAAGCCTGGTTATAGAAATCATTACCCAAGGTATACTTATATCAAAACACCAAGCTGTATACCTACATATATATAATTTTTGACATAGTAATCATAACTTAATAAACCTGGGGAAAATGCATAGGTATTACTTTGGAAAGGAAGTACAACAGCCTTCCTCAGAGAGGGAGATGCAAAGTATATATGAAAAAGCATCAGAGGCAGGTCCCCAAAGGCAGTCCCAAACCCCATGCTTCCCTTGACAAACCTAGACTCCCACAGGCCACCAACACCACTGCTTTTTTTTTTCAACACAGCTTCCCACCAGCCTTAATCCCGACACCTGATTTCACTCCATGCTCCAGCTATGCTTTCCTGATGAACCCAATTGATTGGAAGCTCAGTTTTGACCCATACTCTGTCTCTTCAACACTTGCACCTTGCTAAAAACAGAAGGTCACTGTTTACAAAAACCCAGACTGAGGACAGGAGTTACTGAGGCTGGAATCCTACCTTGGATCCTAAAAGCACAACTGGCTAGATCCACTCCCTCCTGGAAGCTCTCACACAGGGAAGGGTGATGAGATCTTCCTCAGAGATAGGAGAGAAACTGTGGAGTAAAACATCTGAGCCAGAAGACATATCAGCTGTGCTTTCTGAAGGGGGAAGCCATTTTGGATGTGGCTCTATTCATTCAGTTACTGCACAAGTATTTATTGAGTGTATTTTCTATGCCCTGAGGATAAAGGGATGAACAAGAGATTTTTTTTTTTCCCCTCCTGGTATTAGTATGCCAGTGAGGCATATACCAATGAAATAAAATATAAATGCACACATAAATGCAAAACTAAAACACTGACAGAGCAATAGCGATGATTAGAAGCATGGAGGTGACTCATTGCACTGCAGTCAGGAAAGCCCTCAACATGTGAACTTTCCTTTCCAGATGAAAAGGACAAAATTGTCATGGGAGAATAAAGGATAAGAGGGTTCTAGGCAAAGGAAATGTAAAGACTGCCACTTATATTAATTTTCCTGGATTAAAGAACAAAATGATGATCAGTGTGGCTAGAGCACACTGGAGCAAATGAAAGTAGTAGCAAATGACAGAGACGCTAGAGGGTCCAGGATATATAGGACTTTGCAAACGCATGATAAAGTATTTGGATTTTGTGCTAAGAGCAATAGAAGGCAATTAGAGGGTTTTATGTACAATAATGCATGTGATTTATAGTTTAAGATCTCTCTGGCTGGAAAATGGAGCATAGATTATTACAAGGTTCAAAAGTAAAAGCAGGTTCAGCCATAAGGAGACTCTCGTCCAGGGAAGACATGATGGAGGTTTGAATTAGGGTTTGCAGCAATAACAAAGGAGCTAAGTCAAAGGAATCAGGGTATATTTTTAAATGAGGCACTAAAAGACTTGGCAGATGCATTGGTTACAGGTTGCATAATGAAGCCATTTGCTGGTATGAGGAGAAGTGTGGGAGAAACTGACACCCCAGGGCAAGGAGAAAAAGTTCCTTCACCATTTTTCATGGGGGTGGAGGACTTCAGCCAGATGGCCACATTGGAAAGATGCCTGGGTTCCCCCAGATAATGCAGTCACTCAAAATTGCATTTCAGATCTGTAGTTCATGCTGCAGAAGAGGACCCCTGCCCCCAAATTTTGCTAGTACCTTACAGCACTAGCAACTTCACCTTAAATGAAAGGTCTTGATAGGTCTGTGGGTATGGCCCTATCCTAAGGGTCATTTAGGAGATGATGGGGATAGGGGCAATGTTGGCTAAACAGAAGAAAGGACTTCTGCATCAATGACAGTGGTTCAGGGTCAGGGTCCTCATCAAAACATCTGCAGCCATTGATGTCATCTGCTGAAAGATGAGAGAGAGAAGGTGAAAAAAAAAGGAGGGGAGAGAGGGGATGAGAAGGAAGAAATGAAGAGGAAAAAAGAGAAGACCTATTGGTACTACTGTCACAGTGGGCTTTGATGGTCACCATTTACGGTGTGTACTCAGTAAAATCATTTCAGAGCCCAGAAGGGTTAAACTGAGCCAGGCACCATGCTGAGTGATTCATATTCTCTGTAATTCACATAGCAGCCCTGGAATACAGTGCTATCATCTTGTTTTTACAGGTGAGGAAACTCAGACTTAAAGAGGGCAAATGATGTATCCACTAGCTTTTTTTTTTTTTTTATTCTGGTCCTGTGGGTGATATGGGAGACTGAGTTTGACAGTGAAATCTGCCAGCGCTGGTTTCAGAGCAATAGTGAATGCAGACAAGAGCAAAGACCATGCAGACAGCACCAAGAACTCTTCCCAGGAGGGAAGTAGCAGGGGGAAATGGGAACTAGAACTTTTTACTTATGGGTAGAGGTTATGAGGATATTATTTGATGTTGCTACTTTGATTGTGACTCTGATGCCTTCCCCTTTGGGTTGGAAATACAGCTACATACTGCATAATTCTGCAGCTAAACAAACACAATGTAACTTCCTATCAGCTCCCAAGTTGCTGCACTAAAAAGAAAAAAAGACTTCTCTCCATGTGTACAATTAACTCTACAGAGAGCAGTATTAGTCCTACTGAAAAACATCCATGTTACCCTCATTTTATGAAAAAATCATGAAAGTGTTCCTTGCTGAGTTATGTCCTGAAATCTTTGAAGACAACTTAAGTCTCCCTGGACTAGCATAACTCTCTGAAGTTTGTAAAACTGAAAGGAAAGATAAGGTTACATAAGCTTTGATTAGTTTTTTTTCCCAAAGATCCACAACTTTATACACATAAGAGAAGTATGCCGAGCTGTCATTATTACTTGCTTACAATACAAATGCTGATAATGTTCTGAGATAGATTTTTCACTGCAGGAAGGTATTTTCATACTTTCAAAGTTTCATGTTTTATATTTGCAATTCTAATTGGAAAATGTATTTTTGGATTTCGACTCTCCCCTTCTACATCAGGCTCAGTAAGGCACCAGTTTTTCACCTCTGATACTCCCTCCTCTACCACAGTTATCCAAAAAGCATGAAATGAGAATCACTAGGTCTACCATCCACAAAAAAATCAATTCAAACTGGATCTTAGTTCTAAGTATTAAAGCTAAAACTGTATGATTTCTAGAAGAACACAGAAGAAATAGTCATGATCTTGAGTTGGACATAGTTCTTTAAAATGCCACCAGGAAACATGACTTTTAAAAATTAAAGTCATTTGAATCAATGGACATCATTAAGAAAGCAAAAGGAAATCAAATAGGAGAAAATAATAGCAAATCATAAATTTAATAAAGGTCTTGTACCTAGAATACATATGAACATCACAAGAAAAAGAAAACACAACTCAATTTTTAAATGAGCAGATTTTAATAGATATTTTATTAATATGATAAATAATCACAACAGAAGAAACATTGCTCAACAAGATTAGTTATTAGCAAAATGAATATTAAAACCACAGTAGGATACCACTGCACGTCCATTAAAACAGCTGCACTCAAAAAGACTGACAATACCAAGTGCTGATGAGGATGTAGAGAAACTGAAATCCTTCCAAGTTGCTCATGGGGATGTAAAATGAAACAGCTACTGTGGAAAACAGTTTGGCGATATCTTTGAAAGGCAAAATGTAAACTGACAATCTCATCCATCAATTCCAATCTTATACTTTAACTCAAGAGAAATAAAAACATGTCTATGTAAAGACATACACAAGAGTGGGAGAAAATCTTTGCCACTCATACTTCAGATAGAGCACTAATTTCCAGAATCTATAAAGAACTCAAAAAACTCTACACCAAGAATACAAATAACCAATCAACAAATGGGCTAAGGAAATGAACAGACACTTCACAGAAGATGTACAAGCAACCAACAGATATATGAAAAAATGTTCAACATCTCTAGTAATAAGAGAAATGCAAATCAAAACTACCCTAAGATTTCATCTCACCCCAATTAGAATGGTGATTATCAAGAACACAAGCAACAATAGGTGTTGGTGAGGATGTGGGGACAAAGGTACACTCATCCATTGCTGGGGGGGTTGCAAATTAGTGCAGCCACTCTGGAAAGCAGTATGGAGATTCCTCAGAAAGCTTGGAATGGAAACACCATTTGACCCAGCTATCCCACTCCTTAGCCTATACCCAAAGGACTTAAAATCAGCATACTACAGAGATACAGCCACATCAATGTTCATAGCTGCTCAATTCACAATAGCCAGATTGTGGAACCAACCTAGATGCCCTTCAATTGATGAATGGATAAAGAAACTGTGATGTATATACAATGGAATATTACTCAGCCATAAAGAATGATAAAATCATGGCATTTGCAGGCAAATGGATGAAATTGGAGAATATCATGCTAAGTGAGATAAGCCAATCTCAAAAAACCAAAGGACAAATGATCTCGCTGATAAATGGATGATGACACATAATGGAGGGTGGGAGGGGTTAGTGTTAGGGTTAGCGTTAGGGAGGAGGGCAAGAATGGAGGAAGGAAGGACTGTATAGAGGGAAAAGAGGGGTGGGAGGGGTGGGGGAAGGGAAAAATAACAGAATGAATCAAACAACATTACCCTATGTAAATTTATGATTACACAAATGGTATGCCTTGACTCCATGTACAAACAGAGAAACAACATGTATCCCATTTGTTTACAATAAAAAAAGACATGCATGAATATTTAAACCTATATTATTCATAATAATCAAAAAGTATGAACACTTCAAATTTCCATCTATTTGTGAATGGATAAGTAAAAAAAATGTAGAATTACACATATAATGGAAAATCATTCAACATAAAAAGGAGCAAACTACTGATTGGTGCTAAAACATGGATGAATCTCAAAAATATTATGCTACATGAAAGAAGCCAGATGTGAAAGACTATATACTGTGTGATTCCATTTTTACAAAATCTCCAGAAATGGTAAATCTATACAGACAGAGGGCCATATGTAATTGTCTGGGGCTGGAGAAGGGAATGAGGATTGAATGACTACAAATAGGGATCAGGAAATTTGGGGGGTTGTTCTAAAACTGAGGGAATTGCTATAGGGAAATAGCTTGATGTGGACCAATATCACTTAAAAAACCATGAAGGTGGATGCACAACTCTATAAATTTAATAATAATCATATATTTATAATGGGTGAATTTTATGTGATTTTGCCTCACTTAAACAGTTTGAAAAAAAAAAGAAACATTAGGTTCATAAGGATCAGCAGACATATATTAAAAGCAGAATGGTTTACTTCTATGATAAAAAGAAAATACTTCTAAGATACCCATCGGACTAGCAATAAGCTTTCAACCAGGTAATATCACGAGGTGCTAATTAAGCACATCAAAACTCAGGATGTGTTGTTATTCTATAGTAACAAACATCCCCAGAATCTCAGTGATTTAAAGTCAACAAAACATTTTTCTTCAAAAGGCCAAATGGCAAACAATAAATTCAACTTTATATGTCACATGGTTTCAGTCTCAACTGCTCAACTCTGCCTAGACAATATATAAACAAATAGGAAGTGGGCCAGAATTGATCAGCAAGCCATAGTTTGCTAACCCCTGACATAAATATCAATGATTTGTTGATAGCTCATACCTAATATTTGTTACAACTCAACTAAAGACTTTATTCTGTCATACTCACTGAGACCAATTAACAATGAATAGTTCACCAAATGGATCATTACTGTTTACTGAGGCAGAGGCAAGAGAATAAGAATTCTTACCAGCTCTTCAGATGCTGCTAACATTTAAGTGCACAAAACAAATTTTGTAACTATAACTAACTCCAATGGGCTTGGAAGAGTACAACTCTGCCATGCACCTAAAGATGGAGAGCCAGATATAGTATAAAAATTAAATATACCCTTCAAAACAAAATTTCTACTCTTAAGTCGGTACCCTACAGAATCTCCCACATAAGCGCACTTTGAAAATGACGAAGATTTTTACTACCATAGTTTATACCAGAAAAAGAACTGAACATAACTTCAATGTCTATCAATAGTGAAAAATAAATTATTTTTCATTAAATGATGTCACACAGAGCAGCCCAAATGAATAATACATGGATCAATTAAAATAAATTACTCTATCAGTATAGATATAGCTAAGAAAACTTGAATCAAAAGGCAAAGGTGGGGCTGGGGATATAGCTCAGTTGATAGAGTGCTTGCCTCACAAGCACAAGACCCTGGGTTCAATTCCCCAGCACCAGAAAAAAAAAAAATGGAAAGATACAAAATAGTACATATACTACAATTCATTTATGTAAATTATTAAGACACATTATGAATTTTAAAAACTACAAGAGAAAAACAACTGACCACATTTAGAGGTAAACCAATTCAGATTTCAACTGATTTCTCAATCCAAAACCTAAAAGCCAGGAAACCTTGAAATAATATATACAAAGCTCTGAAAGAAAATGAATGCCAACTACAAATAAAATACCCAGCAAAATTAAACTTCAGAATTGGAAGATGAGATAAAAATCATCCAATGTAAACAGAAACTAAAAGAATTTTGACTAGAAAGCTTTTCTACTCTACAAAACATATTAAATAAAATATTTCACAAAGAAATGAAAATGAAAACCAACCTAGGGAGGAATTGCACTAGAAGAATAGTCATTTAAATGAGAGTCGAGTTTCATTTAAACATTACAAAAAAATCACAACAGCAGGAAATAAAAATCCTTTCTCAATAATAACATTGAATATAAATGGTCTACATTCTTCAATCAAAAAAACATGGCTGATGGGATTAAAAATAAGACCCAACAATATGCTTTCTGCAAGAGACTCACCTCACAAGCAAGGCATCTACAAACTGAAAGTAAAAGGATGGGGGAAAGCATACCATTCACATTGGACTCATAAACAAGCAGGAGTAGCTATTCTCATATTAGATAAAGAGGACTTCAAGCCAAGATCAATCAGAAGAGACAAAAATTTCATTTTATACTGCTTGAGGGATTCAGACATCAACAAAATATAATGTCTGTAAACATTTATGCCCCAAACCATGGAGTATCTATGCACATCAAACAAACCTTTCTCAATATTAAGAATCAAATAGACAGCAAGACAATAATACTGGGTGACTTTAACATGCCTCTCTCACCACTGGATAGGTCATCCAAACATAAACTAAATAATGATTCTACAGAACTAAAAAATACAATTAATAATATGGACCTAATAGACATCTATAGAATATTTCTTCCATCAATGACTAAATTCACTTTCTTCTCAGCAGCACATGGGATATTTTCTAAAATATATCATATTTTAGTTCGCAAAGGAAAAATATTAGCAAATGCAAAACAATAGAGATAATAGCTTGCATTCTATAAGATCATAGTGGAATGAAATTAGAAATTAATGATAGGATATAAAACAGAAGCCACTTTAACACCTGGAGATTAAATAATACACTTTTGAATGATGAATGGATACCAGAAGAAATCAAGGAAGAAATACAAAAACCTTAGAGGTGCATGAGAATAGGGTTAGGGTTAGGGTTAGTATAACTGGGACGGTATAAAGGCAGTTCTAAGAGTAAAGGTCATAGCATTGTTCTCATACATTAAAAGAAAAGAAAGATACCAAATAAAAAAAGTAACTTTATATCCCAAGACCCTAGAAAAAGAAGAACAATACCAAAATCAGTAGAAAATAGGAAGTAATTAAAATCAGAGTCAAAAATCAATGAAATTGAGATTTAAAAAATTCAAAAGATCAATGAAACAGTCTGTTTTTGAAAGAATAAACAAAACTCATAAACCCTCAAAGTAGCCGAAAGAAAGAGGCAAAAACCTCAAATTAACAAAATCTGAGATGCAAAAGGAAATATAATGAGACTGCCAAAATTTAGAGGGTCATCAGAAACTATTTTGAAATTTTATATTCCAATAAGCTAGAAAATTTTGAAGATATTGAAAAATTCTTATAGACATGTGACCTACCCAAATTGAACCATGAGGATATAGAAAATTTAAACAGACTGATTTCAAGTAATGAAATGGAGGCAGTTATAAGCCTTCCAACAGAAAAAAAGCCCAGGACTGGATGGATTCTCAGCTGAGTTCTACCAGACCTTTAAAGAAGACCTAATATCTATCCTCCTCATGTTATTACATAAAATTGAAAAAAGGAAGGAACACTGTCAAACTCATTTTATGAAGCCAGTATCAACCTGATACACAAAGAAGACACAAAAAGGACAAGAAAACTTCAGATAAATATCCTTGATGAACATAGATGCAAAAACTCTTAATAAATATTGACAAACCACATAAAACAAAAGCATATTAAAATAATAGTGCACCATGACCAAGTGGTTTTTATCCCAGGGATGCAAGTTTGGTTCAACCTACAGAAATCAATAAATGTAATTCACATATAGAAAGACTCAAGGACAAGAATCACATGAGTATCTCAATAAATGCAACAAAGTACAGAACCCATTCATGTTTAAAACACTACACAAACTAGGGATAGATGGAACTTACCTCAACATTGTAAAGGCAGTATATAACAAGCCCAAGGCCACCCTTATTATGAACGCAGACAAACTGAAAGCATTTCTTCTAAAAACAGGAACATGACAAGGATGCCCACTTTCACCACTCCTATTCAAACACAGTCCTTGAAATTCTAACCAGAGCAATCAGGCAAGAGAAGAAAATTAAAGGCATACAAAGAGGAAAAGAAGAGTTCAAATTATCTCTGTTTGCTGATGACATAATCCCATATGTAGAAGATTCAAAAAACTCCACCAGAAGACTTCTAGAACTCATAAATGAATTCATCAAAGTAACAGGATACAAGATCAGCACTCATAAATCAATCTTATTCCTATACTCCGATGATGAATCAGCTGAAAGGGAAATTAGGAAGACCATCCCAATCACAATAGCCTCAAAATAAAAAAATACTTGGGAATAAATCTAACAAAGAGGTGAAGGATCTCTACAATGAAAACTACAGAACACTAACAAAAGAAATACAGGAAGACCTGAGAAGATGGAAAGACCTCTCATGATCTTGATAGGCAGTATTAATATTGTTCAAATGGCCATACTACCAAAAGTGCTATAAAGATTTAATGCAATTCCAACTAAAGTCCAATGATGTTCTTCACAGAACTAGAAAAAGTAGTTATGAAATTCATCTGGGAAAATAAGAGGTCCAGAACAGCTAATGCAATCCTTAGCAAGAAAAATGAAGCAAGGAAGCATCACAATACCAGACCTTAAATTATACTACAAAACTATAATAACAAAAGCAGCATAGTACTTGCACCAAAACAGTCATGAAGACCAATGGAATATAATAGAAGACACAGAGACAAACCCACATATAAATACAGTTATCTCAAAGGTGCCAAAAATATATACTGAAGAAAAGATAGCTTTTTTAACAAATAGTGCTGGGAAAACTGAAAATTCATATGTAGTAGAATAAAATGTAACCCCTATCTCTCACCTTGCACAAAACTCAGCTCAAATGGATCAAAGACCTAGGTATTAGACCAGAAAACCTGTACACACTAGAAGAAAATGTAGGCCCAACATTCCAACATGTTGCCTTAGGAATTGGCTTCCTTAACAAGACTCCTAAAGCTTAAGAAGTAAAATCAAAATCAATAAGGATGACATCAAATTTAAAAGCCTTTCACAGCAAAGGAAATAATTAAGAGCTTAAATGGGAGAAAATCTTTGTCAACTGCTCCTCAGGGCATTAACATCCAGAATATACAAAGAACTCAAAAACTTAACGGCAAAAAACAAATAACACAATCAATAAATGGGCGAAGGAACTAAACAGATACTTCTCAAAAGAAGAAATCTGAATGGTCAGCAGATACATGAAAGATATGTTCAACATCTCTAGAAATTAAAGAAATGCAAATTAAAACTACACTGAGATTTCATCTCTCTCCAGTCAGAATGGCAATTATCAAAACTACAATTAACAATAAATGTTGGTGAGGATGTGGTGGGTACACTCATACATTGCTGGTGGAACTGCAAATTGGTGCAACCACTCTGGAGAGCAGTATGGAGATTCCTCAGAAAATGAGGAAAGGTACTATCATATGACCCAGCTATCCCACTCCTCAGTATATATTCAAAGGATTTAAAATCAGCATATTAAAGTGACACACCACATTAATGTTTATAGTAGTATAATTCACAATAGCCATGCTGTGGAGCCAACCTAGGTTCCCTTTAACAGATGACTAGATAAAGACAATGTGGTACATTTTCACAAAGGAGTATGAGTCAGTCAAAAAGAGACTATGGCATTTTCCAGTAAATGGATAAAACTGGAGGCTCTCCAACTGGAAATTATGCTTAAGTGAAATAAGCCAATCCCAAAAAGTCAAATATCAAATATTTACTCTGATATATGGAAGCTAATCCAAAATAAGAGGAATGAGGGATTAAAAGAATGAAGAAAGATCAGTGGAGTAGACAAAAGAGAATGAAGGCGAGGGAGGAGGGGTGAGATAGGGAAAGATAGTGGAATGAATCTGACCTAACTTTCCTATGTACATATATGAATATACCACAGTGAATCTCACCATCATGTACATCCACAAGAAATGCATTAAAAGAAAACTTTTTTACAACATTGTTTATGGAGACATAATATCAAGAAATGGGCATATATTAACTTAAAGACAAGGCTTGTCCATGAGGAAATTTTGAGATTGTGGGGCTTTCTAATGTAGATACATTAGCAATGTTGTATTTCTTTAGAAGTATCTGAAGAATGTTAATAGGCATTACATCTTGGTAGCAGATAATGTGGGTGTCTTTGCTGTTTCTCTTATTCTTACCTATATGCTTAAAATAATTTTAAAAGAAAAAGAACAGTAATTTCTGCAACTAGGTATAATGATCAGCAGAAGTACCACGATTGTATGCCATGGCAAAAAGACCTGGCAGAATTGAGAACACGATAATAAGTTGCCTTTACAATTGTCCAGCTACCAAAAATGAGCCATGATGGACTAGGGTTGTGAGTCAGTGGTAGCTCTTAACAGCATGCCCAAGGCCCTGAACATGCGAGAAGAAAAAAAAATATGAAAGCGGTCAACAAAACTGTCACAACACAGCTAACTAGCACAGGGAAAGTTAATAGCGAATAAAATTTTCAAAAAATAAAGTACATCTTTTGGTGCCTTTTATTAATATATAATGGTCATTGTAGAAATGACTGTTAGGGTGGGAGGGGTGGGGGAAAGGGAAAGAAATAACAGAATGAATCAAACAGCATTGCCCTATGTAAATTTATGATTACACAAATGGTGTGCCTTTACTCCATGTACAAACAGAGAAACAACATGTATCCCATTTGTTTACAATAAAAAAATAAAAAGAGAAAAAAAAAGAAATGACTGTTAGGACTTTGGTAATATAAAAATTACTGTGTCTTCTACATGGTGAAATTTTTCCCATATCAGATAAATAAAGTGGAAGCAAGGTGGGGAAGAATGGAAAGAAAGAGAATGAGAGAAATTTGCTGTGGGATCAGGAGAGGGAGGATCCAGACTGAAAGTAGGGAACTGAGCTCCTATCCTCGCTCTGACACTAAATCTGTTCTGTGAGTCCAGTTTCCTCCTCCCTAATATGAGTACATCAACCTAGATTCTAGCTCACCTAGATTCTAGATTCTAGCTCACCTAGATTCTAGCTCAACCTAGATCCTTGATCTAGATTCAAGGATCCTATGATCCTTGAAATAATCTATTAAGGTTCATATTTGGAGAATTGTATCACCTGGAATTAAAACACTCAGCCTCTATCTGATCCAGTGAACAAAGAAGAAGAAGAATAAAAAAGTAGGGCCACAATTCATCAGGAAGGTCAAATCCACATATTATTCCTCAGGGTAGTCATTCTGCCAAAGTAGGTGGGATGGGAAGTGAGTGAAGTTGACCTTAAGCTGCTGGGTTTCTGACGTCCTGCAGGCCCAAGTGAGAATTGTGAGAAGAATCAAGAGTTATGCTAACCTCCAACTTTTCAGAATCCCAGAACATTAAGAAAACTCAGAAGATACTAGCATGTCCAGATTATTTCTTTGCCCCAAACTTGATGTGAAGTGATATACGTGGGACAAAGTCTCACCAGAATGGTTTATGGAACACCAGCTATGTACCCCAAACTGCATTAACCCTCCCCCCCCACACACACACAAGAATGAGCCACAACCTGTTCCCACAACTGTTCCTCCTCATTACCATCCCTAATGACTTCTATTGTCATTCCCTAATGTCTCTCCAGCATGGGCCCTTTGCCCATTAAGTAAAATTGGGCCTTATCAAGCCATTTTCCTACAGCTGTCCGTAAAAATCATCTAGGAGCTGTAAGTTAGAGGAGTAAAGGGAGCTCAGGGCCTGTGGGCTACAGAGGCTCCCTTAGAAAACAGACCATCACTGGATTAAAATTATTTTTCTTTAGGATTATAGACCTTCTCAGGTGCAAGTGTTCCAAACACTCTGAACACCTCTACTTTGCATTTGATATGATATCATCACATACCAAGATCTTTCCATTAAGGTGTCAAGACTCAGATTTATACAACAGACATAAAAATAAAAGCTAAACACTGAGGCAAAGAACATTAATGGAAGTTATGTACATGCATTAAGGAGAAAATGCACCTCTGAGTGTTGTTTATGTAAAAGGTTATTTGTAAGTTTGAGCTTGCATTTCCTCAGACATTATTTGAAAGTGTCTATATTACTGATGTGCTAGAAACGTTTCTCACATTTTAATTATGTTGTAGAACATGCTGATTCCAATCAACACATTGAGGACAGTTTAAAGTCCATGACCAAGAAAGAACTCCCATTCATATAGAGCATTTATTCACAGAGATTTTCATGTGCTTTTAGCATGTATTATGTGCTAGGATGTGAATTAAATACTAGGGATTTAGCTATTAATCTCTCTGCCACATAGATCATAAGGTATCGCCTTTATGCCCTCAAGTTGACATGAGGACAACATCTTCTATGTGGCATAAAGAAGCAATAAGGCCAGCACAGGGAGACAAGCAGGGGCCAGATCACTAAAGATTTGTGTCAAGTCACACATAGCTTTGAAAGTTATTTAAAAAATGAAATATTTTTACTCTGAGGAGGTATTGGATCAGATTTGTATTTGTGAAAGTTCATTCTGGCCAAATTGGAAAGAACAAGATACAAGTAGGAGCAAGGAGATGGGCTCAGGGTCCCTGGAGTAAGTGAAGACTCCAATGTGGATGAAGTTTTATTAGGAACATAAACATAATTGGATAGCCAAATGAATTGGAGGTGAAGGATTGAAGGCATGGATGACTCATTATCTCTTGTCTTTGGCTGCTAGACAAGAAATGGCACCACTGGCTGAAAGAAGGAATGTTGGAGGGGTGGGGAAGTAGGTTACAGGGAAAGAAGAGCAGTCCACAAGGAGTTCAGTTTTGAACATATTGAATGGTACCTGTGGGCAGCTGTTACGAGTTGATCTTAAATGTGTCCTCAAATCTCATGTGTTGAAGCCTCAGTCCCCCATGTGGTAGTGTTCAGAGGTGGGCAGGCTTGGGAGACCAGATCATGAGGGCTCTGACCCCATAAATAGACTGACCATTTATATATTTATAACTTAATGGGCTATTAGGAGATAACAGAAATTTTAGGAGGTGAGAGAAACTTAAGTGGGAGGAAGTAGGTCACTGGGGTCATGCCTTTTAAAGGTATATTTTGTCCCTGGCTCCTTCTTCTCTGTTTCCTGATCACCCATGTGGTAAGTAGATTTGCTCCAACACTTGCTCCCCACCATGATTTTCTGCCCTGTCATAGGCCTATAATGATAAGTTCAAGCAACCATGGACTGAAACCTCTAAAACCATGAGCCAATATAAACCTTTCTCCTTTAAGTTTGTCTGTCTCAAGTATTTTGTCATAGCAACAGAAGGCTGACTAACACAGAAACCTATATGTATATGTCTAAAAAGCCCTACAGACTATGCCTAGACCTCAGAAAAGATATAAAGGAGATAGCTGAGACTTCGTGTGTAGATGAGCTCCTACTAAGAAAATCTATGGTGAAAGAGTTTAATAATAATAACAATTGTCATCCTTGGTACCTATAGTGAATTGGTTCCAGGACCCCCAAGGATACCAAAATTTGTAATGCCCAAGCCCCTTATACAAAATCACATACCATTTGCATATAACCAATGTATATCCTCCCACATACTTTAAATCCTCTTTAGATTACTTATAATGCCTCATACAATGTAAATGCTATGTAAACACTTGTATTGTGTTGTCCAGGGAATAATGACAAGTAAAGTCTGTTCATGTTCAAAACAAACACAATTTTTAAATGTTTTTCCTTGGTATTTGGTTGAATCAACATAGAATCCAGGGATACCAACGGCTACCTATACCAATAACAGTCAACACTTCTAGAGTGTTTGCTATGTGACAGGCCCTAGTCAATAGCCCTTTACATATACAAACTCTTCGTGTCTTCAGAGAAATCCAATGAGGTGAGTGTGATCACTATCCTCATTTTGCAGCTTATGAGACTAAAGAATTAAAGCAATCCACCCAAGGTCACACACAATTAGTCATTAAGGAACTGGGACTCGAGTTTAATGGGACATCTCTGGACTGTGCTCAATCTCACACACAGCCTGCTTGGGAGGAGGATGGCATGGAGCAAGCTGGAGGGCAATAACATGGGAGGAAGAGAGATCAGCTGAAGAATATGAAGAATGGAATGCTGCACAGGCAGAATAGGAAGATCAAGAAAAGAAACAACTGCAAAAATGAGGGAGGGGCCAGGCCTGGTGGTACACACCTGTAATCCCAGCAGCTCTGGAGGCTGAGGCAGGAGGATCACTAGTTCAAAGCCAACTTCAGCAAATTAGCAAGGCACTAAGCAATTTATCAAGAACCTGTCTCAAGATTTTTAAAAAGGCTGGGAATGTAGCTCAGTGGTGCCCCTGGGTTCAGTCCCCAGTACAAAAAAAAAAAAAAAAAAAATGAGGGAGGGGTCAGGAATATCAAACATTAGTCAACATCATTATTGTAATGTGTATTGTAATATTGTAACTACACAAGAGGAGAAAAGAAAGCTTTCAAAAGAGAAACCAAATAAAGTTTGTGTGATTAGTAATAATATTGCAAATATTTCTGTTGCGATTATAAAATGTTTCTGTCCCCACTAATCACACAAACATGAGGTCAGGCAATGAATGTGAATTCAAAGTACAAGTATACATTATTTAGAACAATGTTTCCCTCTGCTTCTCTTCTGTACCATTCCCTGCAGGTCAGCAATGCCTCTTGGTAGGTAAAGCCCACTGGATACCAAAAGGATTAATATTGTGCTGGGACATCCTGCCCAACAGAGACAGTGAGACTAGTAAGAGCACTTTCTAGTAAAGACTTCCAACCCAATTTGGGCAGCCCTAACCTAAAATGCAGCTGCCAGGAAAAATGTAAAGAGAGGGAAAAGCAAAGGCTGCTTTGCAATTCATCCTCCAAAGAACCACAGTCAAATCAAAACCAAACAGACAAAACTTCCTAAAGCTTTTAGATATGCTCTCTGAAGCTGTTGATGCCTCATAAACCTTGACATATCATGCATATTCCAGGAGAATGCAAACAACTGAGCATCCTTAAATCTAGTCCCTCCCACCCCCAAAGAAAAGCGTAAAACCAAACTTTAGAAAGTCTGTGGTTTTCTTTTCTAATTTTTTTACTAGGAAAATACATTTAAGTATCCAGCGTAGAAAAGTTAGGAATTGATACCGTCTTAGCTCCACTCTCTACTTGAATGGCAACA
Source organism: Sciurus vulgaris (assembly GCF_902686455.1). Lineage (NCBI taxonomy): Eukaryota > Metazoa > Chordata > Mammalia > Rodentia > Sciuridae > Sciurus > Sciurus vulgaris. The sequence continues at coordinate 70,811,163 of NC_136468.1, read as the reverse complement.
TATCTCCCTCTTGTGGATTTTCAGGATACTTTCATCCAGGAGAGTCCTTTCCAACATAGATACCCCCACTGAATCACAGGTTGCATTTCATAACTATAAGCATCAATAAAAGATAGAATATTCTACCATATCCTACCCAACTGAAATACTAGAATATATATACCCAGGCAACACATTCATTCTTCTTCTGGAAATGAAGTCGTTGTTAACCAACTGTGATCATCCATCAAATATTTATTGAGCTATTATGAAGAGCATGGACACAAGGCACTTGAACACGCAGACCTGGTTTCTGCAAAAATTTACAACCTTAAAAGAGGAGACCAAACAGCCTGCAGAAAACTGTATATCAGTGGCTCTGGTGGGAAAGATAGACTTAGACAAGGACAGGTATACAAGTAAACATGCCCACTAGTGATCTATAGTGTCAAATAAATTCTAAAACATGATTGCCCTGGGAGAGGTGTGCTGAAGTCCTGTGACTATGAAATGGATATTCTCTCCTCTATGCCCCAAAAATAAGTCAACATGGGATGTCAGTTCCATAGCTCTTTATGATGATAACACCACCAGACAGAGGCATCATTGTCTTGCCTTACTTTGACCTTAAAATTTTGCAGTATCTATGCCTGCTTTTACTTTGTTTCAGAAAAGAATAATTCCCTCCTAAGATTGACCAATTTACCATGGTTTTCCAGCACCATTCTCCTCCCTGGCTCCTTCCCTTCCACCTACAGCCTTGCCCAGGTCTCTTTTAGCCACTACTCTGATCCTTCTTTAAACTATGAAGTCTACTACAATCCCCATCATTAAAATCAAGCTCCATCAAAACAGGGATGTGTGTTTGTTTCATTCACTGAAGAATTCTCAACACCAAAAACAATTTCTGGTACACAGTAATATTCCAGAAATTTTTCTTGGAGTCTGTCTATAATTCTTTCCATTGAAATATAATTCTTTCCCTTGAAATACAATTCACATACCATAAAATTCATTCTTTCAAAGTATGATTCAGTGGTTTTTAATATATTCAAAATGTTGAAAGGTAGTCATGCTGTCCTTTAGTCTTCCAAAATAGTCTACAAATACGACTTCCCCTTAGTGCCTTCAGTTTATCTTTGCCTCCCTCCCTACTACAGGACTCCTCTGTCAAAGGTTAACTGCCCCCCACCCTGATCCTCTGGGTTGGAATGTACCAGCACCTGCACAAATGTTGGCAGTACCTGGTCTGCCAGCAGTAACCTGACACAAGGTAGTAGAGTCAACCATAGCTATTCACACCAAGAAGGAACCTACAGACATTCTGGTGGAAAGTAGAAGGGGGCCAGACATCAGCAAGAGTCCAGTAGGGATACAGAAAGCAGACAACAGTGCAGCCTCCTAAGTCACAACACAGACTTAGAATCCCCTCTAAATGCCAACCTGGGTGGGCTTTCATAGCACTCTTCCTCCTTGATCTTTCTGAAGTATTTGACCTGGTTGGCTATATCCATACCTGGAAACTGACACCATGATAGTTACATCTTACACTGAATGTGGTTTCTCTGCCCACTGCCCTTTTCTCCCCAAGGAAATTTCTCTTCTTGAATGCCACCTCTTTTCTCTACATATCTTCTCCCCTGCCCATCTCTGCTACTCACATCCTAATGCTTTTCTGGTTCTCCACCAGCTCTGGTCTTGACAATTCAGCCTTCCCACTTGACATCATCCTCCTGCCTGTCTCTGCAGCAACTTCAATATCACACATTTTTCCCTTTCTCCTTAAGAAAGCAAAATGGAAGCATGATTTCCTGGTAGCTACTGCTAGTTGTGACCATAAGAGCACTAGCCTGGAAATTCAGCCAACAGATAGAAGAATTACTTGACTTAAGAGACTCTTCTCTCAGATGCCAGTATTCACTCTTCTGTAAGCCCACATTTAGCACCACCCACCATCTCTCCTCCCCTCAGCTCCACTCAACATATCTTTCCTTGGCTGGCTCCTTCCTTCCTCACACTTCTACCATATACTATCCAGCATGCCAGCCAAGCTATATCCACTGCCCTTCTGCTTGTTCCTGTCCTCAACCTCTCAGGATGGACGCAGCCAGCCCCATATAAGCCCTGCACTTACATAAGCCACCAACTCTGTGGGCAGCTTCTTTACTTTTTGCTTAGATACTTTATACATACTTTTTGTTTAATAATTTATTTTTTAGAGAAGTTCTAGGTTCACAGCAAAATTAAAAGGAAGGTACAGAATTATCCCATAACCATCCCTAATATTCATGGCCTTGCACTATCCACATCCCTCACCTACAATTAAAATATCACTATCACCCAAAGTCCATAGTTTACATTACAATCCACTCCTTATATTGTATATTTTATGGCCTTGTACCAATTTATAATGGCATGTACCCACCATTATAGCATCATTTTGTGTACCTTTGTTTCCTCTCACATATTTTCTAAAAGATTAAGTTTTGAAAGCAACTTGATGTAAAGAAAAAATATGAAAAAACATGGCAAAATCATGAAGGTGGTGATAAAAGATTGAAATCTGAGAAATACTGAGTTAATTAAAACCTGCACTTTCTAAGTGCAAAAGCTAACAAGTATTTAAGAAGCATTTTAATCACAATTTGTGTCTTTATCTGAATTTTCCCAGACCTAATCATTAGCCCACAAAGTCTTTCATGGTCTGCATAATATATTTTTTTTCCTCAGTCACCTTGGAAGGCGGAATGTTTCCTAAACAGTCCTCATGTTTAAAACCTGTCAATATGTGAGATGACACTGCAAGAGGAATTAAGGTTGCAGGTGCATTATGTTTACAAATTAGTTGAGGAGGATGACTATTCAAAGTGGGCCCAAAGTAATCACAGGGGTCCTTGTAAGTGGGAAAGGAAGGCAGAAAAGACAGAACCAAAGAGATGGCTTCATGAGAAAGTCTTGGCCTGATGTTGCTAGCTTTGAAAATGGAGGGAGTGAGTCATGAGTCAAGAAATGCAGTTGTCCTCTAGAATTTTCTGTTGGAAAAGGAATTCAAGCTGCCAAAACCAATGAGACCCAAATTAGACTTCTGAGCTCCAGAACTATAAGGAACAAAAAAAACAAACTTGTGTTTTTCTGAGCAAACTTTCATGTTTCTGGAAATTTGTTACATCAGCAGTAGGAAACTAATACAATCACTTTTCATTAGTTAACATGATTTTTTTTAATATGCATGATCTTCCTGGCAATATGAAATAATCTAGTAGTCAATTTCCAATAATGGATTAGAAGCAACTTAGAAAACAAATAACGAGTAAAGAACTTTGATATTAAGTTGGCCGAAAGTATGTGCACAACTTGAATTAAAACCAGATAATATCATTGATAATCCTCAATGCACTTTGACTCTCCTATTTGTTTAACTAGATAAGTTTTTTAATTGAAACCACAATGTACACTATTAAATTAGAAAATTGTATAGATTTTGTGATTTTTAAACATCATTCACTTAGTCAAGCATGTAAAGATAAACCATGTAAATTACCATATGAAACATTTTAATTTGCTACAAAAAAATTTAAAAATGTGTGAACTCTCCATGATAATTTGTAAACAATTGGAAGGTGTGAACCTGATTTATGTTAAACAAAGCTGTAGTATAATTTTACTACCTAATAGAAACTACATTATATACTCTATAATCAACTAACATTTCCACCTGAAAAATGAAATGACCCAGCAACTTAAACCCATTGTAGTATACAGCTTGTTATGTTCTGTTTGCTTTCTAGTGGTCATTTTTTTTCTCCATTTGATGTTTAGAAAGAAATAAAATTCTGATGTGGCTTTCTTCAAGAAAGGCAAAAGAATAAAGAAGAGGGATATTTACGACCTCTATCTTGAGCCTCATACCAAAGAATGCTATTGATGAACTAAAATGTATTTCATTTCTAAATGTGGTCAAGTGGCAATTCTCAACCAATCACAGCATAATTATTCAAAAATCCCATCTTAGAGGACCACAGTGCCAAGGAGCTGTGTGGCTTATTATCTTTCCACAGACTAGCTGATCTAGAATGTGAGATTCCCATAGGGATTTATACTATTTCCTAACAGTCCCTAAGCATAAAATTATTATAGAAGGTAAAAGAAAATTTCTATGGAGATTCAGAACTGATTAACGTAGCCCATGCATGCCTGTCAGTCATTCTCTGGAAGCCAATTAAGCAAAGTACTCAGATATAACACTGTAACACCATAAATTAAAGTGGGCAAAAAGTTAAATTCCATCACAGAATTAACCATAGTAAGTGAAAGAGCATTGAACATGTGTGTTACAAAAATAAAATATATTTGTGCCCCAATTGTTAAGTAAATAAAGGAAAAACCTCTAGTGGACCAGCCAAAATGAACTCATTGATCTTTTCTAGCCTTCAGTTTGGAAAGGAGGATCTTTGCAACAAGAAATATGTGAATTAATCTTTTCCACGGGTACTAGTCTGCAGGATCTTATGAAAAACTTCATGCAGAGTCCCTTCAGAGTAAGGCTGGACAACTCCCCAGTTATATCTTCCTCCCTTGTGACGTTGATCCACAGCAGCAAGATGGTCAGAGCGAAGGAAGAAGATCCAAGACCCTAATTTATTATTTTCCTACGAAATAATTTGGGCACTTTTTATTGTCTCCGAAATTTGAGGTCAGAGACAGTGCCCCCCAACCCCACTGACACAAATGACAAAGAAATGGATGGACTGATAGTTGGAAAAGATACGGAAGTCCTGCAACTTTGTGTCCTGTATGCATATTCTCAACATTTTTTTTTTGTCTTTTGCTTTCCTTATCTAGTTTAAAAACCTTCACTTATCATCTCTTTTTTGTATAAAACTTCAATTCCCTCAGCCTCCTATATCATGGTTCTAACTTGGCAAAATTACCATGGTTAAGTCTAACTCTCCATCTACTCTGTCCTGACACCCATGAAGCTAAATGTAAACAGAGAAATACAGTCTTGCTATATCTTTAAATTACAATCCCTCATTTCAAGGGTCTTTAGTACTGCCCAGAGAATGGACAGTATTTCTCTACTTAGTTTTCTCATTTTCCTAAAAGACTCTTTCATATCTCTTCTTTCACCTCAAAAACTTGAGTACTTCATCTTCACTCTCCACTAATAACTTTGCATCCTTTATCTCTGAAAAAAGAATATTTCTAGAAACTATCACCACTGCTTCTAACAACACGGTTGCACAGATTCTACCTTCTTCTCAGTTATCACAGGTGAATCTTCCACGCCCAAGGACAGCTCTTCTATCAGACAAATTCTATTGTTCCAGAAATTCTTTTCTTTATCTCTTACTTGTTTAAATCTCTACTAAATCAACCTGCCAAGCACACATTTACCAATTTGTCAAAGTTTTTGTTGTCATGGTCACCTCCAGGTTGCTAACTCTGGACTCAATGTTCCACCTACATGACAAGACAGAAGTTTTTGACTTGGTTGGTCACAACCTCCTCCCTGAAAGACTTTCTTTATAGGGGTGCCAGGCTAGCTCAGACACAGGGTAAGGGCCACAGAGTCAAGACCCCCAGACTCCAGGAGTTAGGTGGAAGCAGGCTTGTGGCAAGCAGCCTGCAAACTCGTTTATTGCAGGAACAGGTATACATTTTATAAGTTTCTTTCCCAATCACAATGTGCCACGGGGGATCAGATCACCAGGCTCCTATCCAGGTTCCCTTGGTAACACTAGGTCGACTTGGGGCAGTTGTGTACTTTCCTAGGTAGGAGAAGCAAAGCGGAATGCTCCTCCCTCCAAGTTTACACACTTGAGAGTTCACTGCTGCCAGTCAGGAACTAGGATTTCTCCCGACATTTCTTCACATGAGGTCCAGGTCCCCATATTCTTCTTGTTTTTCTCCCAGGCCTGAGCCACTCTTCAGTTTCCTTTTCTGGCTTTTCCTCCCCTTTATGACAACTTCACAGTGGAGGACCCCAGGGTTCATTCCCTGGATCTCTTGTCATCTACACTCATTTCCTTGATGATCCATCAACCTACAGGCTCTTGACTATCAGATTTATATTTTTAGCTCTGGCGTCTCCCATAAACCCCAGTCTCAATTATCTAACAGCATTAGTCATGCTTCTGCTTTAATAACACCATGTAACAAACAACTCACAAGTTCAGTGACTTATGATAACAAATATTTATTTCTTGCTCATTTGTCTGCAGGCTTTCTAGGCATCTCTGCTTCAGGCTCCAGGTGCGGTTCAGGTCTGCTCCACATCTCTTTCATGCTGGTACTAGCAGCTCCTCAAGGATATGCTCTTCTCATAGCAGAGGATAAAATCTCCAAAGGGGCTTTGTATTTTCGCTGTACTCTCTAGGGCTTCAGATGGGTTGGTTCACCATCTCTTCTACCCACATTTAATTGGCTAAAGTGAGTAACATGACTAAGCCTGTTTAGTCAGTTTTTTCGCTGCTGTGACTAAAGGACCCAACCAGCACAATTGTAGAGGAGAAGAGTTGTTTGGGGACTCACAGTTTCAGAGGTCTTGGTCCACAAAAGGCCAGTTCCATTCCTTGGGTTTCAAGTTGAGGCAGTACATCATGGAAGAAGAGTGTGGTGGTAAGCAGCTCACATCATGGTGATCAGGAAGCAAAGCAAGACCCCACTTGTCAGATACAAATACATACCACAATGCCAAACTGCAATTCCCACTCCTACAGCCATACCCTACCACTTGACCTACAAAATATGTCCAGAATCTGAACCCTTTTCTTCATCTCCATTGTGACCACCTTGCATGAAGTCAGTCACCATCATCTCTTTTGAAGAGTATAATAGCACTCTCCATTTTCTACCCTCAGACCTTAAGTATGTTCTCAATAAGACAACCAGAATGATCCTTTGCAGATAAATTTGACCAGGTCACTCCTCTACTTAATCCACCATCAATACCCTCTACAAATCTAACCTCATCATCTCCCACTGTGATCCCTCTCATGACTTTTCTACTACTCTAGACTACTTGCTGACCCTTGAACAAAACAGGGACATTCTCTTCCAGCTTTTATCTTACTTTTATCTCTGCCTAGAATATCCTTCCCCAAATATCTGGATAGTTCTCTCCCCTGCCTTTTTCAAGACTTAATTTAAATGTCACCCTCTAAGTGAAGCCTCCCTGAACACCCTAATTGCATAGTGAGGCTAAATGCTATTGTGAAGTAAGCAGACACAACTGTGAGAACCCATTCCAGAGTATGAGTCAGTGTATTAAGGTCACTGCACAGCAGGAAGATGTCAGTGAAGGGCAGTAGATCTTTATATCTTGCCATGTCCCACCCTGAAATTCATTATCAAAATGTATATGATCTTTCTCCTGGTTCTGTGAAAGTTATGTACTTCTCTGATCCATTAATGATAGGCTAAGTCATGTGACTTTCTTTGTTCAGTAGATTGTGTGAAGGAGCATTATCTAAGCAGAAACTTTAAATGTGCTGTTCAGTTTGACCATTTGTGCTTCTGCCATTCACTTGAAAAAAGTATGCCTGGGATTGCCTCTGGCCACCGAAAGACAGTCAGGTGGATCATATGTGAATCAACTTACAGGCCAATGTCACCCAAGCTCAGCCAAGCCTAGCAGAGTCCAAGTCAAATCTGACTTACAAGCCTACTCAAAAGTGTTTTTGAAATCCACTAGGTTGTGAGCTGGTTTGTTATGCAGCATTATTGCAGCAAAACCTGAAGTATTCTCCTATATCATTAACACCATCCAAAATGATTTATACAATACATACTCACTCATGATTTTTACCATAACCCATAAAGTCTTTCATCCTTTCTCTATTACCCACCAACATCACTCTTTCTTCTTCAGTGATAACCTCTTGAAGGATAGTCTACACATATTTTTCTCCTTTTCCTCATTTCCCAACATACTTCAATCCCTTGAAGAGGCTTATATCTTGGCATCATAAAAACCATTTTCTCAAATGTCAGTCATTTCTGTACTGAAGTTACCCTGCAGACAGGCCAGTAGCAGTCATCACAATTGAGTTCATCAATAAGCAACAAGTAAGCCAGGCATGGAGCCTGAGGCAAAAGGATCAGTTCAGTTCAGGAAATCGAGGCCAGCCTGGGCAACAGAGCAAGAACCCATTCAGAAAGTAATTAATGGATTAAGTGACAAATGAAGAGTTGGGTCATGTTGAGGTGGAAAATGTAAAGCAATGAAAGAATTGGGTTTTTTTGCTCAAGCTTTTGAGGTTTTTTTCCTACCCATCCCTTTTCATTTGCATATTAAAATAATTCATCCCATGGATAAGGGACTGAACTCAATATTCTCAAAAACTAGTTGGGTAATTCTATGCAACTACTCATAACTTCTCTTATCCCTGGCATTTTCATTTAAAAATTCAAAAAGTTAAACCCTGAGTAGGTTTTGAGCAGGAACTTCTGGGAATTTCTTAGAACTCACACAGCTTATGAACTCCACACTCCCCCATCCAATTCTCAGACAACCCCTTAGGGTGGGTGGGTGTTAGCAGTCTGAAATTGCTCAGCAACTGATTGTCTTCTCAAGCTTCCTTACACATCTTCTGCCACAAGTGCACACTTTCCTTTTGGGGTATCTGAGGTGGATGTTCTCCAATATTCCCTTAAGTACTTAGCATGTGTGTTTATCACCTATAGATTGTGGTCTGAACTCATTAACTGAAATAATGCCTTATATTTCTAGTGTAATCTATGTCATATAATGAATATAAGCTTTCCTTTTTTTTCCTTTCATGATCTCCATCAAAGCATTAGATGTTAATAAATACCTTTTTTTCATTTGTTTTCCTTCTTACATCCCCCAAATACCACATATGTCAAGCCAGCAGCTTTGTAGTGTCATATATTAATTTCTTCATATAATGCATAGTATAACAACTAAGAAGGAATTTGAGAGTCAGAGAGAGTTTTGGAGTTGTGTATTTTAGCTATAAATTTTACATACTACATCAACATTTAAAAGAGCTATAAGGCATTTTTGTCTCGTCTAAAATAATGGTTGAATATTTTATTTTTAATTTGAGTTTTTAGGGTACAGATGCTTTGCCTTTCTCTGTTCTAATCTTTTGAATATGAATTCACATGTACACATGCACCCATTGTCTCCTGATCTAATATCTCTGCTGCATGACAGACACCAAGCAGTTTACAAGGGAACACTGCTTCAAGACAATGGTCCTGTTAAAAAGACCCTTGTAAGAACAAATATCCACTCCCTTCACTATAATTCAGAAGCATTAAATCAGAACCACTCTTCCTGAGATAAAGAGAATACCCCATACTTAACCATCACAGAGTAATAAAATTGTCCCCTTAAAAGCATAATCATTTTACAAGGTAGAAGTATTGATATGGACCATTAGCTCTGATAGTGGAAAGTTTCCAGTTCCTCTACAATTGAAAAGTTGCTTGAGTTGGCCAGAGATCTACAAATTACCATTATCTTAAAATCAGAAAATTAGGCACATAGGTGAATGGGCCCTCTGGAGGATGGATGTTCAAGTCCTCTGGTGTAGACAGACAGAAGAGCCAGAAATTAGACTTGCTGAGTAGTCTTTAAGGAATGATGTTTGCTTACTGTTAGCCACTGGAGCATAAGAATGCCCCTTAAAAATAGTTATTTTTAGTACTTTTCTCATTAAAAAGGTAACATTTAGAAAACCTAGGAAAACATATGCAGATGTTAAAAATCGACAACACACCTACCTTCCAAAGAGCTACCATTAACATTTTGCAGATCAGTTCTAAACTTATTCTTCAATTTTATATTTACTTTTTAAAAATTCAAGCTAGTTCATAGCATATACATTATTTCATAATGAACTTTTTCAGAGTACTGTGTTGTATTTATGTTTCTACATATCTAATAAAAATTTTTCATGACTACAGTGAATCCTAATGTACCATTTAACAAATATCTACTTTGATATATTTAGTTTGTTTCATTCATAAGATTAATAAGATACCAGACGTCCTCATAAATAGATCTTTGTGTGTATCTCTGATTATTTCAATAGGACAAATTCCTAGAAGAAAACTGGTGGTTCATAAAATGTAAGACTTTTGATGCACTTTATAGAAGCAGTGCACAGAACATTAATAACAAATGAAAGTCCACAGTCAGTGCATTAGAATGAATACTGAAAATGGGATTGAAATCATCAGGTAAGATACGCCCAGGACAGTGAAATGTGTACACAGCAACAAGATGGCAGATTCTGTCACTTCTTCCAAGGCCAAAATTGACAACTATTATATTTACACTAAGGAGCAAAAACTAAACAATGTTTGCAACTGGTGTTAACTTATAAAGATTTCTAGGTACCTGAAGATATTTCACAGGAGGTCCTAGCAGCAAATGCTAGTTTCTTCTCAAGAATGAGAATACTGAGCATGAGCTAAAGGAGTGGTCACTCTTTGGTTTGGTCTGGATGCTGCTACCTGGCCTAAGAGAGCATCCTGTTGGTGCTCAGCATCACTCTGTACCCGTACACCTGTGGATGGTATAAAATGACCCTTAATACAAGTACCTGATTATCAGAGAGCATAAACTCAATCAGCTGCAAAGCCCAGAAAGTTAAATAAGGTTATAAACCTCAGCAATTTCAAAACAGTAGGGGATAGTGGAGCCTGTAGCTGACTTAAGGATCCAAATCTTTTTTTTTTTTTTTTTTTTTTTTTTAATTCTGAGAATCAAGCAAAGCACATTAAGGAGCAAATTTTACTCATGAACCTCCAGATTACAACTCTATTTTTCTACTTGCAGATTATTCTCAGTTTATAATTACTTATGGTTAAAGTATGGATTGAGAAACAATTAATGAAGGATTTCTACAGCTGTTTGCTACAATGTGCTTTTTAAAAACAGGTATCCAGATGAAAGTTGTGACATTTATTAAAACTGAAATGGAGATTTCTTTCTAACATTAGCCTCTCCCCTGTGCTGTCTGTGCTCTGCCTCACTGTAGCAGTAAGTGTTCTTCACACCCTAGTGAGTCAAAGCTGTTAAACTTGTTTTAATAACGATAGCATTAGTCAGTCTTACTGAGCCCTTATGAACTCAAGTCTGCTGACTCCATTTTATCTGAAAGGTCTTTCCCCACTACCCACCACCCCCCCAGCAGCTCCGGACATGTTTTTTAACCATTTTACCCACAAACACACACGGGGCTCACCTTTACCATAAAAACGAGGTCACAGTCTCCAAGAGGTTTATCGATCACCCAAAGTTAAATGACACTCTTTACCTTAGGAAATTGCAGTAGACTCCAGTCACCAATTACAGAATTAAAATTGTTATAAGTCTACAAAATATACAAAGGTGTCTCCTGAGTCACAAGGTCTCCCAAAACAAGAAAGAGCATAGGCAAGGAAGGAAGGAAAATGCCACCAGAAGCCCTTGTAAAGTTTGATTTTAAATTGGGGAGGCCAAACTCCCAAGAGAGTAGAACTCTATTTAAACTTAACGTTCCAGGGGTAGTAAATTTATTGAACTCCTGGGCTGAAATAATCTCAAGAGAGCTGTTTATTCAGAGGAGGCATATTAATCCATTAAGCTAATGCTTTAACATAAACAGCCAGACTCATCACATTAGCTTCAGTGACCCAAGTGATTTGACCCATTTGAATAAAATAACCTTTGATGTGAGCAATATAAAAAAGATAAATAAATAAGCACCAAATTCCAGTTATTGTGTGTGTTCCATCTGTTAAGTTACACTCCTCATCGAGGCTTTTACATTACTCCAAAAAAATCACAAAATCTTCCATACTTTGAAATATGCATCTGATCTGGAAAAGAAATTGCAACCAAAGGACTGCACTCACTAGGATAAAATGAACATTTTATGAATTTTTAAGGGTAAAATGCTGCATAATGGAAAAGATAAATCATGACAGGTTGGGGTTCCAAAATAATAATGAAATGAAAATCCATCTTAATTATAATTAGAAAGCTATAGAGAATACAGAAATATTAGTACACCATTTCCAGTTTCAACAAAGTTTGCACCTTAAATAGGTTATAAAAATAGATTTCACTAAATCCTTATAAATCATTTATGGCAGATGTTAAGTGTATCAGTATAACAGGATCATGCAAAGAAGTTAAAAATTCCATCCTACTAATAGCATAAAGCAAAACAAATGTGCATGATTAACAGTGACAGAGAGAACAGCTCTAAGCAATTTAAAGACCCAGGAACTAAAAGGATCAAAAGAAAAAGTTACTTTCACTGGGTGAATAGAAGTTAACTCTAAAATTGGGATTGTTATACAATGCTACTTAAAATGAGCTACAGAAAAAGAATGAAAAAAGACCTATTTTATTCTCAAAAAGCCTACTCTGTCAAGGTTGTTGGAGAACCAATTATTTTTAAGACTTTGTCAAATAAATGCCTCAGAGCCTGTCTCAGCTAAAAAATTACTTTCAAGCATTTAGCATGTATTAGTTTGACCCTGTGAGCTGACCTCATTCATGAGATTTCAACAGAGCTGTTGAAAAATACTTCAACATACCTTAATTGAACATGGCACATATTATAGCAAAGGGTATAATGTGGGAAATTGCATGAAAACAAGAGTGAAAAAGAAATTAATTTATTGCTGTTCTATATCACCATGCCATTCCAGAATTTAACAAGGAATACAAACTACATAACCACTAAATTCTGGTTCCATTGATCCCAATCTCCTCCAAGTCATCCAACCAGCCTACTCATCTTGTTTTAAATATTTATGAACACATCTTTTATCTGGAACAATTATCAATTGTAATTGTTATCTTAATAATAGAATATTAAAATTCAACACTGAAACAGATGGTATCCCCTCTACTCCACTCCAGTCTCTTTATCTTATTGAAAACTCCCATAAAAGCCAAAAACCATTCATCAGTTGGATGGTTTTACAATATGTTTGTTATAACTCAAGATGGGGTGTCAATGAAAGCTTTTCTTACTGAGAAGCAATTATTTTGAACTGGAAAAAAGTTTACAACATGTTTGATAATCAACATTTACCTAAATATAAATATTTTTTCTTTTTTCCAATAAAAATGGAAACTTGTACCTTAATTTAATCTTTCATTCTTTGAGGTTTTGTTAATGTGAACCCACTGAACATTTATTTGATACTCAGTTAAAATGGAGCTCATCCTTTTACATAAATTTACATAAAGGAAGAGCACATCTTTAGGGTGGGTTGAGATTTGGATCTATATGACTATGCCTTCTCTCTCCATTCAGTGAATCCCTTCCAGTCTCCCATATCTCCCTGACAAAATAGATCCTGTGATCCCATATGAAGCTCCAAATAGCTTCCCAATTCAATCTTACTCTTCCATGTGTACCCTGCAAGGCTAAAGGCTAACAAGCTTTTCAACCCAAAAGTATTACATATCAAAATTTAGAAACTATAACAAAGGCATCATACAAGGGTAATTTTTAGAAGGCCTCCTTTACACATTTTACAGCACTTCCTTGTTCCAATATTTATATTCATAAGGAAATTATTTTTGAAGATTCTGTTAAGCCAGTTAGAAACATACAGACCAAATCTTAGAACACTCCTTCAAGTACTCCAGCTCAGTATTCTCATTTTTAAGGAGTATCTAGAATTTGGTTCCAAAATCTCATTGGGGAATGTCCACAGAAGCCTAGCAGTATTTATAAATTAACATTATTAGTAAACATTACTCAGTTTTTTACATTTTTTTAGCATAACTCTAACATTTCTCAATTTCCGGCCTTTTAAGAGGTGACAGAATCTCTCTTGTTGCTACATAGATTTAACTGACATGCAATGACAGTGCCATTTCCCATCTATTCTCCTACACTGATGGCAAACTTTTAATTGTTATCACCTTTAAGTACAATGCTTCAACAAAATGTATCAAAAGTCTTAATAGGTTCTATGATGCAGCAATCCTCCTTCTAGTAATTTGCTCTAAGAAAATTATCCAAGATGTGCATGAAGTTTTATGAATTAGGATGTGTAGCACCCTATTAGTTACAGGAGTAAAAAACATAAGGACTACCCAAAGTTTAGCGAGCAACCTGAAAGAACTAAACCCCTACTAGTATTATTATTCCCCTTTCAAATGGGAACATTTAATCTGCAGATTTTACTCTTTATCTCTTCTAGGCACCCCCAATCCAGATTTTAATCTTATCTTCATGAAGCCTCATGTCTATTTCATGTTTGGTCCAGTCCTACCCTTCCCAACACTGCTCTGTACACCAAATCTTTCTTTCACATTCTTCATCCCATCCTCACAATTATGTAGGTGATAATTCATCTGAAACTCAAGTGCATAAAACAATACAAAAAAGTCCAAACCAGTTGTATGTTCTCTATTCTTCTCCAACATTGTGGGTTTGTTTTAACACAATCTTCCCAAACCCTGTGTCCTGAGTTTCTTGTATTCACAAAGGAATAATTCCAAGGATGTAAATTTCAAACAAAGCAGAAGAGAGGAATGCTGTTACTTAAGTCAGTCAAATAGTCTAAAAAATGGGGCTTTGTGGTGCTCCCCTTTTGGCCATTTATTCCATTCTAGAGCTGGATTCATTGCGGTGTGTGATATATTCAAGGGATGCTGACATACTGCTCTCCGGAGAGTTAAACTAAATCATTGTTTCCAACAAATATTTCTCTTGAAAAAGATTACCATTATCCATGAGATAGAAGGAAGTCATTATTAAAGGATGTTTAGTGAGTGTTTTAATACAGCCAATATTTCTCTTCTTTAATAGTCAATGACTAACATACTACCATCAGTGCTAAGAATTGGAAACATAAGAAATTTAGCTTTAGATAGTTCATAAACTCTAAGATGAATGTACAAACTTTCTAGAATGTATTGACCCAAATGTTGCCTCCCTGAACTTTATTAAGCCCCTAGGGGAACTGTAGCCAGTTCACAGTGGTGCCACAGGATTCATTTTAAGGGAAACAAAGTGATATCTGTCAGATGCCACATAAAGACTGTCTCCAGTGTAGTTCTGTGTCCACATTAGAACTACTTACATTCCTCCCAATGACAGCCTAATCATTGTGGAGCATTTCCACAGTTGCTATGGTTAAAAATCTTGTACCAAAAGCAAATCAACATGGAATAAGTATGGGCATGTTTATCTGTTTCCAAGGTTTGAGAACATTTACAGTAGTCAATAAGCATGCACATACCATTAGTAAATAACTGTAGTCATTTCAGGATGAAATATTATTTGCTTTCTCTTTAGATGTATTATTTTTCTAAACAGTTTCTGTGTTTTTAGGACATAAACATTTAAGTTGTTTGGGCCTAACTACTTAACAAATAGATATGCTAGCTATTTCTTTTGCCTAATTTTTAAAAATATATTGGACAGTAAGAATGCTGTGATTGGAGAAAGTTCAGGAACCTCAAACTAAATACTATGAAACTAGACATAAACTATACATAATTGTTATACCATGGCTCTTTCACAAAATTTAAGTGAAAAACTTTTTAAAAAATGTAGATTACACAAATGGTATGCCTTGACTCCATGTACAAATAGAGAAACAACATGTATCCCATTTGTTTACAATAAAAAAATTTTTTTTCAAAGTCTTTAAGACCATCATCAGTCAAAAAAAAAAAAGTATTCAACTGTTACAAAAAGAATTTACCTTCTAAAGACATTCTTGATTTTTATTTTTTGTGAAACTAAATATTGTTAGCCATTTTGTAGGATTTTATGAAGGTAAACACTAAATTCTTAGTTTTGGGAGAATTAGTTTTTCCTTCTAACTTTGGTTTTATGTGTCTTCAATTTAAAGAGGTACAAACTTTGAGGTCAAGTGCCTAGTAATTAGTTGCTGAACAACTTATTTGTATGGGAATTTTCTCTTTAGCATTTTTTTTACTGACACATAAATATAGTAAGGGAACTTTGACCTTGTTGCTATAAGAGGAAACACCTGAAGCAGTGCCATGATGCCAGAATCTTTTACAAATTGCAGGTATGCATTTTGTTTTCAGTATTCAAAGTAAGACCAATTATTCAAATCAGCTTACTTTATGTAAATTAGTCCCTTCAAAGCACTTTCTTAATCCAGGCAGTTATTAAGTGAAATGGGATTTACCTTGACTAATGTCTGCACAAAGAAGGAAAAACACACAAGGGGCCTCCTATTATAGCTTTGAAGCACTGGGCTCTCAGATGTTTACTTACGAGCCCAGCTCTCTCAGGAACAATGGACAGGGTGTAATGATGATCTTGACTGTGGTTTTTACCCTGCATTTTGAGAAGCAAAAGGAGGCAGAGCCCTTTTGTCTCCATGAGTCTGGCTCATGATAAAGAAAATAAAACAACAAATTCACCATGGATTTCAAAAAGGACATACTTAAGGATCCCTGAATTCTTGTGAAATCCAGAAAGCTTGAAAAATACTGTAGACTGATTTTTCATCTGTCCTGTTTCCCTGCTCAAAAAAAAAAAAAAAAAAAAAAAAAAAAATCATTTTGATTAGTAAAAAGGCTTCCAGAATGGATCAGTTTTGCCTCATTATACAACACTGTGCACATGCACAGACACATACACACACGTGCACACACACATGCGTACTAACCTCAGACCTCTCACTATCATTTACAGTCTTGGGACACAAATCCAGCATTGGTTTTACATTATCAGCCTGAAGAATAACCAGGAGAAACAGGTGAGCAAGCCACTTTTATAAATAATGTCTTTAAAAAAAAAAAAATCTCAGTGCCACTCATCATAATTAAAGACCAGCCTCAGAGAAAAGAAAACAACAAAGATTTGGAACTAAATCTACACTCATTAGTGACAGACTCACGTTCTTTTGTTTATGTTCAGACATTGCACTTGTTAATTTAATACTGGCAAACAAAAGCCTTGTCACCTGGAAGACTGGGAAAATGAGTTCTTCTCACAGTGTCCCTTTGAAGGGAGTAGTTCACATCCCATACTCAATAGAAAGTGACACTTAATTTGGCAAACCTAGGTTTTAGGACCCCAAGAGAATGAAACTGTCCTGGTAACATAAGATACACAATTGAGGTCAAGTCAGGGTGGAATTCACTCAAAGTGTCATAAGCAGCCTAAGTCAGGGGCAGGGCTGCGGTTGTTGGTACAAGGGCATTTTGAGAGAAACTAAGGGATTTATGTTTTTTTTTAATTTGCTATTTTTCTTTCTCTAAAACTTCCATTTTGTCAGGTGGTTCTTTGCATGAATGTTAACATATCAGACACTTTTTCATTTCAGATCCTAAGTAAAAATAAATAAACCTTAAGTACATATGAATTGTCACACATATATGCAAAGTTATTGCTATATTCCCAGTCTCAGATGAACCCTGACAAGATGATATTTTGCCTCTTTTTTTCTTTTTGTAATCAGTGTATAATACACTTCAAAGTCTGAGTAAGAGTCACTAAAACTGGGAAAATTGGGAGTGAATATCAAAAAATCATCCTCTGAGATTGAAGTCTATATTAATTTACATAAAAATTGGTGTGATCAGCCTTCCATGAAAGGTCCCAGGAGAGGTACTTTGAAGTGAACTGTGCAGGCCTCTAGAGTGTCTAAATTTCATCAGAGAGCTAAGTCACCATAGCTTGAACTTTGCCTTCAGATAGATTGGACAACACATTTTTGTTATAAATGCAAACAAAATAAGGTGCCAATCTGCATGAAGTTCAGAAAAAAGAGAACTTGAATAATTGTTCAAGTTTATGCAGGAAGACCTGGAATCTAGATGATGTAAGTCACTAGAAATAGTTACTCCATGGTAAACAGGTGTGATTCTCTAGTTTCTGCTACTACGGAAAAACAAAGTAGCCTTCCAAACTACTCACTTTCCTTTACCATCATCTTCATATGTTCTTATTACCTCACAGCTTCATGGTTAGCAACCTGAATTCCAAGGAAGCTTGATGATGAGAAGGACTATCTTAAGTAAGGGTTTTCTTGTGACAAAAAAGGCAAATCCCCACTGAATTTTAATGTTAGCACTTGTTTATAAATAAACCATTGTGAAGTCAGTTTTCAGAAGTTCATCCCTCCTAAGTGAATTGATAGCATCAAATTTCTTGAAATGGGATTTTAAGCCCATAAACATTTAATTAACTGGGTGGTAGCTGCAGGCAGGTAGGGTATGGAGGGTGTGCCTTTGGGGGTTGTGTTTTGTCCCTGGTGAGTGGAGCCTTTTCTCTACCTCCTAGTGGCCATGAACTGCTTTCCACTACCACACCCTTCTACCATGACATTCTGCCTCATCTTAGGCCCAAAGCAATGGAGTCATCCATCTACGGACTGAACCTCTAAAAACCACAAGCCCCAAATTAACTTCTTCTCCTCTAAAACAAGATTAAGGCCTAGACTTAATTCTATCTCCTTCCACCAGTCATGAACCATTCATGAAACTCACAGAAAGTACAACACCAAGAATGAATCCTAATATAAACTATGGACTCCAAGTTATAAAGATGTGTCAATATCAGTTCATCAATTACAACAAATCCACCTCTCTAGTGGGGATGGTGGTAGTGTGGTATCTGTGCTATTAGGAGACAGAAGGTATATGACAACTCTTCACACTTTTCACTCAATCTTACTATGAACACAAGCTGCTCTAAAATATAAAATATATTTTTAAAAAGAAAGAAGCATAATACATGCAACCCGGAGTTTAAAGCATACATTTTGGAGTCAAAGAGACCAGACCATACTTAAAATCCTGATATGTCCCTCATGGACAGCTCAATTATCCTCTCTGAGCCTGAGTTTCTTTATCTGTAAAATAGAAGAAATAAGCAATGTGAGACCTAAATGAAATGACAGATATAAAATACCTGTCACATAGGAGGATTTAATCATTGTCATACTCTGCCCAAAGCAAATCCTATAAGTTTGGACCTCATTTAAACTATATTCTTCTTGCCAAAATGTATAAATATTACTCTAAATACTCAGAGGGCCTAAGGAACATGGAGATAAGAGCAAGTGATGGCAAACTGCAGGACCAGGACCTTGGAAAACAAAAGTATTCTTAGGTAACAAGTTGTTAGGATGAAAAATTCTTGCAAAGTACATTGGCAGTATCAAGTTTCTTATTTACACAATTGATGTGAATTTAAGTCTTTAAGTCTAAACCTAAATCATTTCATTGGCCAAAAGGCTGAGTTTTTCCTGCAATTGATGATATATGTTGTAATATAAGCGATTGTTACAATGAATAACAAGGGAAGACACAAAACAACAAGGTAATATAAAGCAAAGGATCAAGCAGAATCAGGATGATGAAAGAAAAACTTGAGAGAGGTAACACCTATTACCAAGTCTGGCAAAGGTGTTTGCCAATTTGTTAGTAAGGAGACGATGGAAATTAGTATTGTCTTACATCAAGCCCTTGAATGAAACAGCACAATGAAGTGAAATGTTTTCTAATATATTATGTTGTAATAACATTGGTCATTACAGCAGAAAGCGTCCTTGTCACAGTATTGGGAATAGTAGTTTTCTTAGAGAATCTGGTTTTGTGTGCCTTAAGTGGTTTTGTGATCCTATAGTGGTTGTTTTTTCTTCTTCATGATGGTTGCCAGAGAAAACTTTTGGGATTATCTCTTGCAAGGGTATAGAATTTCATGACTAGCATTTGTATATTCATGGATTCCTCTCCTATTACTCATATTCCCTTTGTCCCGATTCCCTTGGTTATTTTAAATTTATTCCAACATGATGTAGTGTGTATGCATCTTTGCAAACCGTCTTTTTGTAACATGAGGTAAAAACAAATTTTTAAAATTTAATCAGCTTATAAGACAAGGTCCAAAAATGAAAGAGTGCTATCTGGATGGATGGCTAGGTTTCTTAATGCTGTTTTCAAAATTGCTGGGTTTTTTGT
Organism: Sciurus vulgaris; assembly: GCF_902686455.1. Lineage (NCBI taxonomy): Eukaryota > Metazoa > Chordata > Mammalia > Rodentia > Sciuridae > Sciurus > Sciurus vulgaris. The sequence continues at coordinate 70,791,236 of NC_136468.1, read as the reverse complement.
TTTTTGTTTTTTGTTTTTTTCTTCCTCTTTCTGTTGCAGGCCTTCTGTCCTACCTTATGTGCACCAGAATTCAGGACAAATAGCATAGCATTACATGGTAAAGCTTCTGGCTTTACTGAGGAGAGGGAAAATCAGGAGCAGCAGAAAGAGCCTGGGTCCCCCGCTTTCTTCCATTATATCACAAGGATGCATGCGGAGTCAGGGCTCTGCTGGATGCACAGTGTGGGTTTGCATTTCCATGCAGGTCCTTGAAGCATGACAGCCTGCATTCTTCACTGGGCCAACATGACAAAGCAGCCTGGTCAGTATGGAAGAGCAAGGGCTGCTTGCCCCACAGTCTGTTTGAAATGCAGCCCTCCATAGGTCTTGTCTGGAAACATCAGCGGCCCAGCTTCTGGAGACATTGGGATACATGAGATGTTGTCATGCAGTGCTGGAGAGAGGAAGTCCATATTTCCATAGGAAGCAGGGTTTGGCACAGTCCCACTCCCATCCAACACTGAGAAAAGGGCTCCTCCAGGTCCTATCCAGGCCATACTAAGTGAGCCTGAGATTCACATGCTGTCCCTTCTGGAACAGAATATAGAACAATTACAAAGTGGTGTTTTGAGTTTTACCTAATGTTTTTAATAAACTTAATAACAAGTTTATATCATTTTATTTTTAATTTTAAAATCTTTTTACTGATACATAAAACATTAAAAATTGTACACATTAATGGTGTTCCATGTAATATTTCCATACATGTGTCTATTGTGTAATGTTTAAATCAAGTTAAACATATCTACCGCAAACACTTATCATTTCTTTATGATGAAAAACTTTCAAAACACTCTCTTATAGCTTTTTGAAAAGTGCAGTGTACTATTGTAATCTGTAGTTCCTACTGCTCAAGAGCGCAACAGAACTTCCCACTCCAATCTAACTGTAACTTAGTATCCATTGATCGACATGCCCCATTTTTCAGCCCCCTACACACACTCTCCCCAGCTTTAAGGAAACACCATTCTACTCTCAGCTTCCATGAGATCAACTGTTTTAAACTCCACATGAATGAGATCATGCATTACTTGTCTTTCTGTGCCTGGTTTATTTCACTTAGCATAATGGGCTCTAGTTCTATCTATGTTACTGTAAATGACAGAGATGCCATTCTTTTTATATTGAATTTTATTCCATTGTGTACATATATCCCATGTTCTTTAGCCATTCATCAGTCAGTGGACTTGTAGGTTGTTCCCATTTCTTGACTATTTTGTATAGTGCTCCAGTGGACATGGAAGTGCGGATGTCTTTTCCAGAGGCTGGCTTCATTACCTTTGGATATATACCTAGTAGTGGAATTGCTGGGTTATACAGAAGTTCTTTTTTTAAAATTTTTGAAAAATCTCTTTTCCATATGACTGTACAAGTTTACATTTCCATCAACAGTATGTCAGGGTTCCCTTTTCTTTAATCCTTGCCAATATTTGTTATCTTTAGTCTTTTAGATAAGGGTCATTTTTCCTGGGTTGAGATGATATCTCACGTGACACTGATTTGCATTTCCCTGATGAGAGAAGTTGAGCGTTTCTTACATACTTGCTAGCCATTTGCATGTCTCCCTGCCACCCTGCCACCCATCTGGCAGCGCTGGGGATGGAACCCAAGGTCTTGTACATACTAGCAAAATGCTCCATCTCTGAGTCAAATCCCCAGCCCCTACATGGCTTTTTTTTTTTTCAAATGTCTATTTATATCTATTGTACACTTTTAATTCAGTTATGTTTTTTTGCTATTGGGTTTTTTGGATCTGCAGGTTGTCTCCATTCATTTCCTTTGCTGAGCAGAAACTTTCTAGTTAGATGTAACAATCCCATTTGCCTATTTTTCCTTTAGTATCCTGCACTTTGGGGGTCTTGTCCAAAAACTCCTTGCCTATTCTAACATCCTGAAGCATCTCACTTATGTTTACTTCTGGTAGCTTTATAGTTTAAGGTCTTACATATAAGTCTTTAATCCCACTTCAAGTTGATTTTTGTATCTTGTTTTTGAATCTTACAGGGGTCTAATTTCATTCTTTTGCATCTGGATATCCAATTTTCCCAACCAAACAAAACAAAACAAGTCTGTCCTTTCTTCACTGCATATTTTTAGCATCTTGTGTAAAATCAGCTGGCTATGGATGTAGGTTTTATTTCTAGACATTCTATTCTGTTCCATTTGTCTGTCCACTTTTATAACAATATTATGCTGTTTTGATTACTAAAGCTTTATAGTATGTTTTGAAGCCAGGTGGCATAATGCCTATTTTATTCTTTTTGCTCAAGATTGCTTTGGTTATTCAGGATTTTTTGAGATTCCTTATGAATTTTAGAATTGCTTCTGTCCAGTACTGTGATAAGAATCCCATTGAATCTGTAGATTACTTTGGGTAATATGGATGTTTTAACAATATTGATTCTTCCAATCCCTAAATATGGGATGTTTTTTCACTTTTTTGTTTCCTCTTCAATTTTTTTCATCAACGTTTTATAACCTTTGCTGTAGAGATATTTAATCTCTTTGGTTAAATTTACTCCTAGGGTTGTTTTCTTGCTGCTGTTGTTGTTTTTGCTATTATAAATGGAATTGCTTTCTTGAATTCTATTTCAGATAATTAACTATTAGCATATAGCAATGCTTCTGATTTTTGTATGTTAATTTTGGATCTTACTACTTTGCTGAATTCATTTATCAGTCCTAGCAGTTTTGAATGAAATTTTTGGAGTTTTTTTATATATAAGTTCATGTCACCTGCAAATAATGACAATTTGACTTATTTTCCAGTTCAGATGCCCTTCATTTCTTTTTCTCACCTAATTGCTGTCGCCAAAACTTCCAGCACTGTGTTGAATAAAAGCAGTAAAAGTGGGCATCTTTGTGTTTTACCAGATCTTAGAAATAAAGCTTTCAGCATTTCCCCACTCAGTACAATGTTAGCTTTTGCTTTATTATAAATGGCCTTTATTATGTTGAGGTACATTTCTTCTATATGTAATTGGTTCAGCATTTTTATCATGAAGGTATGTCAGGATTTTATCAAATGCCTTTTGTACATAAGATGGTTTCTATCCCTCATTCTGTTAATGTGGTATATCACGTTTATTGATTTGCACATGTTGAACCATTCTTACAACCCACTTGATCACGGTGAACAATCTTTTTAATGTGCTATTGGATTTTCAAATATTTATAACATTTTGCTGATGATTTTAACACCTATGTTCATCAAGGATACTGGCCCATAGTTTTCCTTTTTGTTGTTGTGGTTGTGTTCTGACTTTGGTATCAGGGTAATGAAAGCCTTGTGGAATGTGTGGAAGAATTCCTTCCTCTTTCATTTTTGGAATTCTTAAAAAGAATTGGCTGGACTAGGGATATAGCTGAGTTGGTAGAGTGCTTGCCTCACAAGCACAAGACCCCGGGTTCAATCCCTAGCACCACCAAAAAAAATAAAAGAATTGATAATTCATTCTTGCATGGAATGTCTTACTTCCTCCTGTCACTTGTAGTCTATGTGTGTCCTTTGAGGTAAAGTGAGGTTCTTGTAAGCAACATGTAGTTGGGTCTTGTTTTTTAATTCATTTAGCCATTCTGCTTTTAATTGAAGAATTTAATCCATTTATATTCAGGTTGGTTATTAATAGGTAAGGTCTTACTACAGCCATTGTACAAGTCTTTTCTACTTTTGTTGTACTTCCTTTCTTTCTCTCTTATAATCTTCCTTTGTGGTTAAGCAATTTACTCTAGCAGTGTATTTTGATTCCTTGCTTATTATTTTTGGTTTTTCTATTATAGATTTTTGCTTTGTGGTTACCATGAAGACTAAAAAACTCTTCTGCTCATGAAAAGCTATTTTGAATGGTAGCAACTTAATGTGATCTCAAAGATAAGAACAGAAACAAACAAAAGAACCAGAGAAAACATTCTAATAAGAAGGCAACCTCTATTGGGTCCCATCTTGCCCTGTAGGAGCTCTGTCTCTTTTCTTCTCACTTGAATAAGTCCTATTCTTTAATGCTAAAGAAAAAAGAAAAATAAAAGAAAATATACTAATAAGAAAACTCTACACTTGCACTCCTTTCTCCCTACATTTTGAATTTTTGATATCTAATTGTCTTTCTATATTGTCTATCTCTTACCATGTTAATATAGTTATAAGTATATTACCTGTAAATACAGTAAATGTTTTTGATCTTCATATCCAAGACATGAGTAGTTTATGTACTTGGCTTAAAACATTAGAACATTTTGAATTTGTATAATTACTCTTCTCAATGAGTTTTATACCTTCCCAGGTTTTCTTCTTCCTCATTAACGTCTCTTTCCTTATAAATCCACATTCACACAACTGATTTTTTCAAAGGCACCAAGAACATACAGTGAAGAAAAGACGTGCTGGAAAAATTGGATATACATATGCAGACAAATGAAACTAGATCTCTTCCTCTCACCATACACAAAAACAATTCAAAATGAATCAAAGACCTAAATATAAAACCTGAAACTGATAAATTACTACAAGAAAACATAGGGGAAACATCTTAAGACATTGGTATAGATAGTGGTTTTTTAGATAGGACCCCAAAGATACAAGCAACAAAACTAAAAATGGATGGGATTAGCAAACTAAGAATCTTCTGCACAGCAAAGGAAATAATCAACAGAATTAGAATGGAATGGGAGAATCCAAGGTGGGAGAATATATTTGCAAACTATTCATCAAGCAAGAGATTACTATCCAGATATGTAAGGAACTCAACAAATTGAATGACAAGAAAAACACAAATAATCAAATTTTAAAATAGGTTAATGAGCTAAATAGATACTTTTCAAAAGAAGACAAAGAAATGACTAATAAGTATATGGAAAAAATGTTCAATATCCCTAATCATCAGAAAAATACAGATCAAAACCACAATGAAATATCATTTTATTCCAGTTAAAATAGTTGTCATCAAAAAGACAAGTTCCATTAAGTTTCAGGGTAAAGTCTTATACTTACTACCCTGCTCTACCTCCAGCAAAGGAACACACCAAGGCTAAGGGAGTGTTGGCTAACCAGTCCCAAACTGATACTCAGTTGGGTTGTGCCTGAGTCCCACAGCCCCAAGAACCTAGACAGTCTCAGGAAGAGGGCAGCTGTGCCCCAGGCTCACTCCAAGACTGGAACAGATGTGGGCTGAAACTTGAATCCGTCTCACAGGTGCATAGGTCTCCACCTAATGCCAGGACCTGTCTAGAGTCTTCATCTATGAACTCTAGCAAGTATTTCTACCAGATGTCAGGTCTCACTTTGGTGGACTTGGCACTGGGCTCCAGGACAGAACCCTATGCTACATTTCATGCCCTGCTCTCTACTTTGCCACCTGAATTTGGAGGAGAGGTGGCAATCAGTTACCAGCCTAAAGCAGTTGCAGTGGCTAGGTCTGCAGGTGTTGGCCTGATATCAGGAATTGCAGGGTTCTGTTTGGCACCGGGCTTCACCATAGTGCATCTGGTACTGAGTTTAAGTCTAAAGTCTGGCCTTAATTCTCTCTCCCTTCCCCAAATGGAAAGTCTCTCTCTCTAGGCTGGGCTGCTTGGAGTTGGGAGAGGGTCCAACTCATTCCTTCCTGCCTTTCATATATATTTTCATTTTATTAGGCACTATGGTCTCTCACCTGATTTCCTTAGCTCTTGCAAAGGTATTTTGTTCCTGAATAGCTGTTCAACTTGGTGTGTCTATCAAAAGATTACTGGAGACCTCAGCAGCCATCTTGCTCCATCTATTAGCTTATTTTTTTTCTAGTACTAGGGATTGAACCCAGGATGCTGTACTACCAAGTTACATTCCCAGCCCTTTCCAGTTTTTATTTTGAAAGAGTCTCCCCAAGTATCCCAGTCTGGCCTTGAACTTACAATCTTCCTGACTCAGCCTCCCAAGATACTGGGATTAAAAGTGTGCACCACTGCACCCAGTTCCTCTTAACTTTTAGTAATAATTGTGCTTAATAATAGGCTCACAATTAAAGATTCTGCTTGACAAGCCTATAGGAGCCAATTCTAGCACAGGAATTTCTGAGTTTTTGTTGTCTTACTTTAAAAACATTCTAGAGGTATAACTGATATACAATATATTACACATATTTAATGTATATATTTTGATGAGTTTGGACATGTACATGCACATGTGATGCCGTCACCACTATCTATAATTTCCTTATGTTCTTGCATGTGCATGTGCTTTTTAACATGAGACCTCTCCTCAACATATTTTAAAGTACCCAATACCATATTGTTAACTATAAGTACCATGTTTTACAGCAAATCTCTAGAACTTAATCATCTTGCATAACTGAAACTCACCACCTTCCAAGCTTCACTACAAGTTCATTGATTGCTCAATGATGCTTGAAAAAAATTTAATCTTCCTTTTTGTTTTTCATAAAGATTCAGGAACAGAAGGATGACATAAATACCAGAGTACAAAAAATGGTTCAGACTACCCCTTATTGTTCATAGCCTATGTTTTAGTCAGTTTCTTCACTGCTGTGACTAAAAGGACCCGACCAGAATAATTTTAGAGGAGAAAAAGTTTGAGGGCTCACAATTTCATAGGTCTTAGTCCATAGAAGGCCAGCTCTATTCCTCCGTGCTCGAGGTGAGGCAGAACATCAAGGCAGAATAGTGTCACAGAGGGAAGCAATTCACATGGTGATCAGAAAGCAGAGAGGGGAAGACTCCACTCTCCAGATGTAAAATAAATACCCCACAGCCACACCGGCAATGAACCACTTCTTCCAGCCACACCCCACCAGCCTCCAGTTACCACTGTTAATCCCATCAGGAATTAATTCACTAATTAGGTTAAGGCTATAACCCAATCATTTCTCCTCCAAACCTTCTTGCATTGTCTCACACATAAGCTTTTGGGAGACACCTCACATCCAAACCATAACAGCATATAGCACAGAAAGCCTGGGAAAGTCTCACAAATTTTAGCATGATATGAATGAAACACAAATATGAGGTGATCTTACAACCTTTCTGAGCATATGTGTATGTGTAATGTGTAATTTTTTAAAGCATGAAAATAAACAGAGAGGTCAAAGAAAATTGACAATCATTATCTTTTTTATTCCCTACTCTTCTTCTATCATCTAATATAGATTTCAATATTTGTTCATTAGTTCTGCTGTCAAAAATATGAAGTGATGTTTGTAGATCTCATAGTCCAGCAAACAGCCCTCAGAGATTCATAATTAAAAGCCACCAAGTGCTTTTGATGAAGTTACTAATGTTGGATTGGGGGCAGTTTCCCAAATAAGAACAATTAATATTTAAGTAGAACTTTATAATTTACATATACTCCCTTAATTACTCCTCCCTCAAACCCAGAGAAGGGGCTCTTATTTTCACCTGTGTTTTGTCTATTAGGAATTAGAGGTTCAAAGAGAACCTCTAATTTATCCACAACCGTGTATTTCAGTCAGTAGAGAAGCTAAGTCTGCCCTCCTCCCTTCCTTTATTCTTTCCTTCCTTTACAACAAAAATTTATAAAAAATGGGTAATGTATTAGTCTGCTAAGGCTGCTATAAAATCGACCTCAGACCAGGTGTCTTAAGCAACAGAAATATATTTTTTCCCAATTCTAGAGGCCAGAAGTTGAATACCAAGGTGCTATCAGGGGTGGTTTCTGGCAAGGCCTCTCTGTCTGACTTGTAGACAGCTGCCTTCTCATTTCATCCTCACATGACCTTTGTCACCCCCTCATCTCTATTCCTCTACTGAGAGCACTAGTTCTTTAAGATGAGAGTCCTACATTTAGGATCCATTTAACCTTAATTACCTCCTTTAAGTCCCTCTCTCCAAATACCATCACGTTGAGGATTACACCTTCAGTCTGTATATTTTGTGGCAACCCAGTTCAGTCCATATCATGTAACTATTTCATGACAGACTGTAAACGAGGATTAGGAATTCAGTAACAAATAAGAAAAACCTGATCCTTATCTTTATGGCTGTACCCAGTCAGGAGAAAAAACATGGAATGCATTTGTATTTTCTCACACAGAGTACTCCTTATAGAAGGCTCTCCCAGGCTTTCTGTGCTATATGCTATGGACAATAAGGGGTACTCTAAAATGTTTTCTATAGCCTAAGTGTCCACCCTAGTCATCTTCATACCATGGTATGTAAATATATATTTGAATATATTTATATGTCTATAAATAATAAACTTCAGACCACCTTGTGTCTGACTCATCTGTCTTTAAATTTGGGGAGATAGAGCTAATACAATTTTCTTGGAGGTCCCCTCGGAGGCAGGGTAGGTGGGGTATCCTCTGAAGGCAGAAGGCTTTTCAATAACAATGCTTCCATGCAGTGATGAAGGTCAAGGAGTGTTGTCAATTCTGCAGTGATGGATGCTGTGTCTCTTCTTCTCACCTCAACTAGCGGGCAACAGAAAAGCTTTCTCTTTTCACAAGTACCCAAAATCAAGAGCTATTATATTTAAGAAGTTTCTGCTGTTAAGCTGAAGCAAATTCACAAGTGTTTCAGATTTTTTTTTTTTTTTTTTTTTTTTTTTTTTTAAGAACTAAAAGAACTGGACTCAACAGCATCCAGCCCTTGGAGTCTGAGATTCTGCATCACCTTCCTACAGTGCAAATGGAGGTTAAAAAAAAAAAAGTGTGAGAGAAGAGAAAAAACATTCTGAGACCTTTTGTTTAATGATATGCAAATGAAACTGTTACTAGGTCGCCAAGCACCGTGGATGCTAATTCTGCCGTGTTTCTTGACTCCGTCCTCTGCTTCCCAGTTGGAGGAAGCTTTATATTGAATTAGATATAATATCAGCTCTGAGTCAGACAAATGTGGCTTCTGCTTCTGACTCTAGTGCTTACTTGTTTTATGAGCTTGAGCAAAATACCTAGTCTCTCTGAGCTGTGGTTTTCTCACCTATAAAATTATAATAATGCTCTGCTACACCTTCTCAAGTTCAAGAGAGATGGTCCAATTATCTTGGGATATTATAAAGATATTCTACAGGATATTACAAGGATAAACAGGAAGAAAAGAAACTGTCTCAGTCACCTCCAGATAACCAGGACATTTCTTTTTTTTTTTTATATAATGTATTTTTTTTATTGTAAACAAATGGGATACATGTTGTTTCTCTGTACAAGGTGTAAAGGCATACCATTTGTGTAATCATAAATTTACATAGAGTAATGTTGTTTGATTCATTCTGTTATTTTTTCCCTTCCCCCCACACCTCCCACCCCTCTTTTCCCTCTATACAGTCCTTCCTTCCTCCATACTTGCATCCCTCCCTAACCCTAACTTTAACCCTAACACTAACCCTTCCCTCCCCCCATTATGTGTCATCATCCACTTATTAGTGATATCATTCGTCCTTTGGCTTTTTGAGATTGACTTATCTCACTTAGCATGATATTCTCCAATTTCATCCATTTGCCTGCAAATGCCATAATTTTATCATTCTTTATGGCTGAGTAATATTCCATTGTATATATGTACCACAGTTTCTTTATCCATTCATCAATTGAAGGACATCTACGTTGGTTCCACAGTCTGGCTATTGTGAATTGAGCAGCTATGAACATTGATGTGGCTGTATCTCTGTAGTATGCTGATTTTAAGTCCTTTGGGTATAGGCCAAGGAGTGGGATAGCTGGGTCAAATGGTGGTTCCATTCCAAGTTTTCTAAGGAATCTCCACACTGCTTTCCAGAGTGGCTGCACTAATTTGCAGCCCCACCAGCAATGTATGAGTGTACCTTTCTCCCCACATCCTCACCAACACCTGTTGTTGCTCGTATTCTTGATAATCGCCATTCTAATTGGGGTGAGATGGAATCTTAGGGTGGTTTTGATTTGCATTTCTCTTATTACTAGAAATGTTGAACATTTTTCCATATGTTTGTTGGTTGCTTGTAGATCTTCTTCTGTGAAGTGTCTATTCATTTCCTTACCCCATTTGTCGACTGGATTATTTATATTCTTGGAGTAGAGTTTTTTGAGTTCTTTATAGATTCTGGAGATTAGTGCTCTATTTGAAGTATGATTGGCAAAGATATTCTCCCACTCTGTAGGCTCTTTCTTTGCATTGCTGATAGTTTCCTTTGCTGAGAGAAAGCTTTTTAGTTTGAATCTATCCCAGTTATTGATTCTTGCTTTTATTTCTTGTGCTATGGGAGTCCTGTTAAGGAAGTCTGGTCCTAAGCCGACATGTTGAAGATCTGGACCTACTTTTTCTTCTATAATCTGCAGGGTCTCTGGTCTGATTCGAAGGTCCTTAATCCATTTTGAGTTGAGTTTCGTGCATGGTGAGAGATATGGGTTTAGTTTCATTCTGTTGCATATGGATTTCCAATTCTCCCAGCACCATTTGTTGAAGAGGCTATCTTTTCTCCATTGCATATTTTTGGCCCCTTTGTCTAGTATGAGAAAATTGTATTTATTTGGGTTTGTGTCCATGTCCTCTATTCTGTACCATTGATCTACCTTTCTATTTTTAACCAGGACATTTCTGATGATGACTCACAGCAAGGCAGGTGCTACTCTGATGGATGCCCAGTCAGGACTCAGACTCACCCATTCCAAGATGAAGGGGTCAATGCTTCCTGCACTAGCAACTCTGCCAAAAGAGGGACAGTCTCTTTCTTTCTCTGCTTCCTTTTCTCCTCCTGATTCTTCCTATTCTACGCCAACTTTCCTCTACTCTCTATGTTGAGTCCTGTCACTTCCTACTTTTACTGTCCTCTTTCTAGGGCCTTTTCTATGCATATTTCTCTGCTTCCGCTTCAATTTCCCACTGCATTTATTTTTGTGTCTTTCATCTTCAAGCTGCATTTGAGACAGGTCTGATGGAATCACTGGCCAAAACAGAGCTCTTTTTTAGTGACAGAACTTAATGCCCATCCCTCAGAGTTCCTTGTCCAGTCTATGGCTGGTAGCTTGCTTTGACAAGCTCTCTGAGGCCCTCTGAGTTTTCTCAGAAAGGAGTGTAACTAAGCACTCACTTACATGACCTGCCCAGAGCAGGTGTTTGAGAGGGATAAGATAAGATGTATAGCCACATGTGTGGTGCCTGGCATATAAACAGATGCACAATATATCTTAGCCACCCTCTATTCTCCCCATTGCTACTACTCGAGGATAAACCTAAGTTCTTTCTCACATCCGCAATGAGTTCCCGCACTCCTTGCCTCCACTGTCTTCTCTCTTTTCAAATTCATCTCTCACTCTTCTCCACAGCTATTTGCAGAACCCAAGTGAAATTATTCACTTATTTAACATACTTAACATAAATTGAGTCCATGCTACGTGCTAGACACTTGCTTGGAAACACAGAAATCAATAAAATAACCATTCTACTCTTAAGAGACACGAAGAACAGAGAAGAAAAACCAATCACCATAAATATATACCATAAAAGATTCACCAGAGGAAAAAAACAGAACAGCAAATTCTTCCCTGGTCTGCAAACAAAGAGATAACAGGTGAGTACTGAGGAATACAGCAACTCAGAAAATGCTGAAGAAGTTCATTGAAAAAGAGGACCAGGTCATGAAGGGTTTATAACACTCATGCAAGGTATTGGTTCATTATTAAGTCAAAGAGGCCTAACACTACTTTCAAGGGATGTAAATAGGGGTTAATGCAAAACAAAACAGAAAAATAATGCCATATCCCACTAAGCCAGGTTGATAAAGTAAATAACAATCAACAGGTTTCTTTGTAATTGGATTTCTTAGAGCTTTTAATACTCATGTGTGTATTGTGACTCTCCAAGATTTAATGATGGAAAATTTGATGACGTGTGTTTTAGTCAGCTTTTCATCACTATACCAAAATTCCTGACGGCCTGCTTATAAAGAAAAAGAGGTTTATCAAGCTTATAGTTTTGGAGGTTCGAGGGCATGAAGGCTGCATCCACTCAGTTCTGGGGAGGAGCTCATAGCATATGGCAAATGATGGTACAGTGCGTTTGAGAGCGAGCAAGTGATACATCTTGCTTGAAACAGGAACAAAGTAGACAGGAGGCAGACTTGATACTTTTATAATAAACTTCTCTCAAAAACTCAAGGGTTTCATGAGAACTACCTTTCAAGATCATGCCTCCAACGACCCAAGAACTTCTCAGGAGGTCCCACCCCATAACGTTTCTACCACCTCCAAATTTCCACCCTAGGAATCAAGACTTTAATGACAATGGACCCTTAAGGAACACTCAAGCCACATCCAAATCCTAGCACAAGGCTAGGATTTCCAGCTTTATATGACTTGAAACCTCTTTCCTCATGACACCTGGAAATGTTATTAGACCGACTGAGGATGTGAAATTATTTTTTAAGAGGAGTCATGAAGGAGTTTCAACAGGAAAGTGAAGTAAACAAAATCTACTCATGGTTCCCAATACCCTCTGGAACACAGGGCTAATTCTCTGTTCTGCCCTCCCCAGCTGGCCCCATCCTGTCTTTTCAGACCCACCCTAGCTCTGCACAATTGGGACATTTCAATTTTCCCTATGCATGCTTTATAGTCGCTGACTTCTGAGCTCTTGAACAACCTGCTTTTGAAATTGTTATTCATCACCTACTCATCTTTCTCAGTACATCTCAAAGACCATTTCTTCAATAAAATCTTTCATGATCCCCAAAAGAGAGTTAATAATAGCTTTTCTGCATGCCCTTTGTGCGCCGCTTGTATTTCCAGCTGGCCCTTTTTCATTCTATTTCCTCTAGGAGACTAGAGCATCCGTGTGGACTGGGAGCTAGTTGGAGATAGGAAACATTGCTCACTACTTGCCAAAACTACTAAGGTATAAGTTCCAAACTTTTCCTTCTGTGTGAGGACTTCCTTTTTGAGTTTTGAGATGGACCCTTCCCCCACTATCCCTCCTACATACACACACACACAGAGACAGAGACAGAGAGAGCACGCAGAGGTTTCCAAGTCTCTCTCACTCCACACAAATATGCAGAAAAAAATTCAGCTTCTTTATTTTGTCTGTAACAATTTAATCTTGCTCATTAGCACCCACCTGCTGAGTAGTAATAAAAACTGAATTTATTCCCCTCATGCAAATTAATCTAATTCTCTCCAGGGAACTGTCTTTTTTGGATAAATGTCCAGTCTTTCAGATGCCCTCTTCTTTTCTCTTCCCTTAAGAGGATGACTGGGCATGTGAAGAGTGTTTCCTGTGTCCTCCAGACAGTAGGGACAGGGCGCCTGGGATTTACATTCTCCATCTTTATGGGTTAGCTCTAAACTGACAATCACAGAAGTACCACTGGGCCTGTTCATGGGCGTTCTACTGGCACTTACTGTTAAATTTGGTATACAGTGGGGTTCATGCTTTGACCCCTCTCACTTCAGAGGCTCTTCTCCCTCATTAAGGCAGTCCATCCTGGCTCAGTGGTTTATTCAGCCACTCTTGGCTACAGAGCTACCCCTTCTCTGCCACAGCAACCCTTGATTTGCCAGAATCTCAACTGACTTCCTCTTCCTCCCTCCCCTTCAGAGCCTGCAAGAAAACCTGGGACTTCATCCAAGAAATACTGGAATGAAAAACAGCCTGGAAGAACTAAAGTCTGTATGAGGCACAAGTTAGCTGCTCAATAAAAATTTGAATGGAGGGGTCTGAGAGAAAAATTCATAATTACTATAAATTTTAATCTTACCAGTGCCTACAATACAGTTTTCAAGACCCTCCACCATAAATAATAGGACTAAACTCTATCCAAGGAATTTCATGTTGCTTGTAGCCAATGTAATATAAACATTGATTTCTTCCTATTTTAGCTTTTCATCATCACTATCCAAGAACATGATGTTAGCAAGAGCAAGTCTTCTACTTTCTCATACTTTCAATTTTAGGAAAAATATTCATGGTATAGATATATAAACAAGAAGGAAACAAGAAAACTTGAAGCAAATATTGCTTTAAACAGGAAAACAAACTGAGGACATCACAGTCAAATCAGAGAGAGGGTTGACAGAATCTGCAGGTGAGGTGGTGAGAGCAAAGGCAGGAGAAAGGTGGACTTAGAATTGAGACAATGTAGGATCAGGAGAAAATCTTCTCATTAGTTATTCTCTATAGAGGTAACAGTACTGTCATTCAAATGAAAGTGAGTGTCTCTGAGGATGACCTTAGACTCTTCAAATAAGAAACTATACAAAACTAAGTGGATTTCAAATTGATAGCTTATTTTAAAATAGTTTTATAAAAACATAAACTCAAAATAAAGAAAATTAAACCTTTTAAATATGTTGATGGCATCTGTCTGCATTGCTCATTGGTCAGAATTGGGCTCCCAGCTACCTGTTAATTGTGACATTAGCAGAATATAACACTGGCTATTTGAGAGAAGATAAAAAGAAATCTGGACAGCTTTCAGCTTATGAATAGTCAATCATTTAAAAGGTAGTAGTGGAAGTTGAATGGGGAAGATGTGGACTAGGAACCACTTTAGGAGCATGTTAAAGGAAGTTAGAAGCATTAGATGCCATTTAATATCATTTTCCTTCCTAAGAATATCCCGGAAGCCTTGATATTATTTTTATTGGTTCTTTTTAGTTATACATGACAGTAGAATCAATTCTGATAAAATTATACAAGCACAGAATATGTCTTATTCTAATTAGGACCCCATTCTTGTACTACACTGAGATTTCATCTCACTCCAGTCAGAATGGAAGTCTTGATTTAAAAAAAAAAAAAAAAAGAATATCTTATATCTAATACAGAGTCAGGAGTTCATCGCTTTATTTCTTTTTATTTCTATTTTTAAGTAAAGCCTTCCCAGAAGATTGCTGCACCACATAAGTATGAAGCCAAGCATTGACTACTCCATCACGCCAAATACCATCTCTTTTTCTTTGCAAGGTGCTGAAAGGTTCATTTAATCCAATGACTCAATTGGAACCTTTTATAATGCATTTTATATGACACACAATTTATCTAGGTTTTAAAAATGCATTGGAAGAATACCTTTGTACATTTCAATGACCCCGAGAGAGCCCCACTTACTTTAGATTACAGGAATATTGTGCTACAACCTGCCTGCTTAACTATAAACTTTTATCTCCAATTAACTTCTGCTTATGATCTATTTAAATGCTCTGAGAAGGTGACAGAGATAGGAGTCAAAGAGAGGCAAAGGCTGCCTCCTGGAGTAAGGCAGCTCTCAGTCAGATTGTAGATATCAAAGGACAAGGAGGCCAACAAAAGCCACACAGAGCAGGGGACCTTGCTTTCGTTCAGCCTCCACTGAGCCTGGGTGGGCATGAGCTGGCAGGTTGAGCTGAAAAATAGAAACATTCCAGGTGGGCAAAGCAACAAAGAGAGGAGAATGGACGATGCTCCCCAGATACAGCAACACTGGTTCCATGTACCCACCAGGAGTCAGGATCAGAAGATCCAAGCCATAAAGGGACATTCATTAGCACAAATGAGGACAGAGACAGAAATAAAATCCTAGAGCATGTACGAGTGTATGCATGTCAGTTGGAGGAAGCCAGGAACAAAAAGACAATGAGCAGTTGATCCAATAGAAAAAGACCCAAGGTCAGCTACAAGTGAAGCCAAAGAAACAGTAGGAGACAAGGTGTCACCTCCCAGAGCAAACTGTGCTACAGTGCTGGTAGATCAGCCTCACCCTTCTAAGAAAATGGAGGACTTCCTTTAGTACATCTACCAAGAAGTGATTCTCTCTTTCTTAAGGAGGCCACATCCTCCCGATGGTGTGAATATTCCTAACATGCTAAATTCTACAAGAATTTAATTGGAACCTACAACCCTGAATTACCCTCCCAAAATGGTGTCTGACTTTGCTGAGTGCTTGTTCTGGGTTGACTAATACCATTTCAAAATATGGTATAATGGTCTGCTGCCCTCCTCTAGTTATGTCATGCATTCCCCTTCATGGTGCCATGGCCCTCTGTGTTCTGGGTTTCTTCTTAAAATAGACATGAGGATATCCAGCAATTTCAGGTCACAGCCTTTCATCAGGAGTTAATGATCTGGTTCAGGCTGAAGCCCCTAACTGCACACTGGAATCACCTGGGAACTTCTACAAAGCAACCAGTCTAGGACGCAGCCTGGATGTGGATACTTTTCAGACGTCCCCAGAAAAGTATAGTGCAGCCAGGGTTGTGAATGACAAAGACATTACACAGAAACAGCAAGCAAATGTAAGGTGAACTATAACAAACACAGTGTACAAGAGTTGACACCATTTCCAATGCTAAACCAAACCACAGCACAGTATGCACACAATCATCTGGCTCTTCATATAACAAAATTGAAAATATAACTGAAAGTCAAAAATAAACTTATGTTTACAATCACATGAAGAGTAAATGTGTTAAATCGATCAGCTTAATCCTGACTCCAGTGCCTATGATTGGTACTGCTCAGAAACTGCCTGAGCAGCCTACTCCTTGATAGGCTACTTTATGCTGTGGCTACAAACCCAGGATTCTTCAGCAACTTCAAGCAACAAACACTTATTTCTCACTAATGCCTTGTATCTGTTACAGGTAGACTGGAGCCTTTGCTCTTTGTCCTTAGTTCAGGACCCATTTCCCAGGAATGTTTCAGATAATTATAAGAGAAAGAGAGCATAGTCCACCATGTACTCATTTTGAAAACTTCCACTGGGATGTTACACTTATTATTTCTCCTATTTCATTAGCCAAAGCAAGTCACATGGTCACCCTAGCATTGATCCTACCATGTACCTAAACAAAAAGACAAAACATCAAAACTCATTGCTTTAGTCAGTGCCAGGGAGGTGTCTCAGCTATCTTTCACTGTAACAAACACCTGTGATAAACAATTTAATAAAAGAAAATATTTATTTGGGGTCATTCTTTCAAAGTTTTCAGTCCTTGGTCTCTTGGCCCTCTTGCTTTAGACCTGTGGTGGCAAAGTACATCATAATAGGAGCACATGGTAGAGGAGTCCTGATTACCTCATAGGGGCCAGGAGGCAAAGAATGAAAGAGAGGAGGGCAAGGACCTTAATTTCCTTCCAGGAACATGCCACTCTGGAGAAGATTTCTTCCATTAAACCCGCTTCCTAAAGATCCTGGCACCTCCTAGTAGTACCACAGGCTGGGAGCTAAGCCTCTGTCAGGAGGTTTAGAAAAAACAGATTAGACATGTAGGAAAACCCTTTTCTAAGGGTATTTCCTAAAAATAACTAAACTTAATTGAGCACTTATTATGTGCAAAGGGCTTCAATGAAGACAGACAGGTACTATTTAACATTTGTGATAACCATATAGTAGGTGTTTTTACCATGACCATTTTACAGATGAGTAAATTGCGGCTAAAAAGAAGTGATTTTCCCAAAGTTATGGAACTTGGAGCAAACTGTTGAGTTGGGATCAGATAGCTCCAGAGCCAGTCTTCTGATAGAGCAGCCAACTGTCCAGTTTGATCAGGACCCAGGACTAAGGAGTCTCCTGGGACAGGAACTTTCTGTGCTAAATCTAAGACATTCCTGAGCAAACCTACATGTAACAGTTACAGTACCCTCTTACTAATCAGGCTTAAATCAGGGAGTAGCTCTGAAACCTGCTAATTGCTGTGCATAGGAGCAACATAGCACAATTCCTGCCTCTAGAAAAATGATTCCAAGTTTCACTTTTTAATATTTTCAATATTGTTCTTGACTATTTGTTTTGGGTGGTTATTGTGGAGGTGGTGGTACTAAATCCTCAGTGGCATGATTTCCTTAACCTTCTGTGGACCACATGGACTTGCAGACAGACACTACCCTGGCCTTGGGGACACTCACAATGCAACTGAAGATACCCCAGATTTTCTCACCCTGTTCTTTGCTCCCCTGGCAGTCCTGGGTGGTTCACGTTAATTTTCACTTTTCTGCAGTCATAGACATGTTGTCAGTTCTATGAGCTCCCAGTATTGAAGGCTAATGAGACACTTCTGTTATTAGCCACGCCTCCATATCAAGCAGGAGGCTAGGCCCTTTACATTCTGGCATCCCTACCCCTCAGTTGGGTTAATTAACCTTCCAACATACACAAATAGCTTACTCTACTTTCTAACAAGAGTTCTTTTTTTTTCCCCAGACCTAGTGATTGCCCATTTTCTTGACTAACAATCCCAAATAAACACCATGACAGTGTGAGGATTTGTCACCCATCATTTTATCCCCAGAGAGACCTCTTTCTCCCTTCTGTACAAAGCAGAACATTCTTAAAGACAACCCTTCTGAAAGAAATTTAAGATGCGGTCTGACCTTGCCCTAGGCTGCCTGATTTCAAACCCTGTCTCTATCACCTTTTAGCGATGGCACCCTGGACAAAGTTTCCTAAACCCTGTCCAAGTATTTCCTCATCTGTAAAGTAGGCATAATAACCGGACCCACTTCACAGAGCTGTCACGGGGATTAAATGGGTTACAAAATATAAAGTTTTAGAAAAGAACCTGGCATCAAAGGCCAATCATCCAGGTTTGCACAGACTTAGTGAGTCCCAGGACACAGGCTAGCAGTGCTAAAACCAGGAAGTCCCAGGCAGAGCAAGAGGAGTTTGTTTTCCCACCTGGAACAGTACACCCATGCTAGCTCTGTTTAATTGGTATGCCACTTGGAAAGATGATAACCTCTTTTGAACCATAACTAAATTGTTACATATCTCTAATTTCTGTTATCCTTCAAAATTAAGTCATCTGAGCAAGAAGGATGCGTAACTTCCTAAATCAAGCATTCATTATGTTTATAGGCTCTTTTGTCTGAAGTACAGGTCCAAATCATCTCTGGTCATTCCTCCCCACATTCTGCATTGGAATCGTCTGTTGGTTTATTTACTCTTAAATTCTGCTTGTTGGAAATGGGGCTTTCTTCTTACTGGCTCGTTGGCTTGATCTTGTTTAATGAGGCAAATTTTTGTAACACTGGGAGGTAAAACATTATTACTGTCAACGGGCCCAGGATTGTTCTGTTTTCCTATCACAATGTTTGGCTCTGCACAAATAAGTGACATTCATTTGCCTTTCCTCATCTCTCAAAACTACACAATCACTAACAGAACATTAAAAATATCCCTGATGCACCTGCTCAAGCTTATGTAGGTATGACGTGTACAATATATTTTAAAAGTAGTATGTCTGTATTGTCACAAACACAACAGGACTTGTTATTCCAAAGTGGTATTGTTACCTTACAAGGAGATAGTAGAATGTATGAGAAAGATAAGTATTTTTTGCCATATAAATCCCAACTTTTCTCTAGTTCTAAGGATCTTAAATTGCTTAAACATTGTGATTGTTTCCTGTTTGGATAATGGAGATAATACCTGCTTTATAGGACTTTGGGGAAGATCAAATGAGAGTGCTGCTTATTAATCACCCAGTTAGTTCCTTCCCAATTACAAGCCTAAGTTATCCTGGAGTGAGAAAAGAAGTATATGACCATTCCAGAGAGCATAGCACTGCACAAATTATTTTGGAATCTTTTGCACCACATCTGTTTTGGTCAGCTATTTCGCCACTATGACTAAAAGACCTAACCAGAACAATTGTAGAGAAGAAAAAGTTTATTTAAGACTCCACAGTTTCAGAGATCTTAATTCATAAAAGGCCAGCTCTATTCCTCAGGGATCAAGGTGAGGTTGAACAACATGGCGAGAGAGGGTAGTGGAGGCAAGCAGCTCACTCATGGTGATCAGGAAGCAGAGAGAGAGAGAGAGGTCACCATTTGCCAGATACAAAGATATACCCCAAAGCCACACCCCAATCCCCACCTCCTCCAGCCATACCCTACCACTTCAGTTACCACTCAGTTAACCCCTATCAGGGGATTAATGCACCGATGGGTTAAGACCCTCACGACCCAATCATTTCTCCTCCGAACCTCCTTGCATTGTCTCACACAGCTTTTGGGGGATACCTCACATCCAAACCATAACAAAATCCTTGTAAATTTCTAAACAAAAATTCACCAGAGACAAGTTTGACAATAAAGTGTTCTAACAAGACCACAACACCGACAACAAAGGTGCAACCATAATGCAATAAAGAGATAATAGTCAAAAACCAACTCAGAGGCAATCCTAATAGAGGTCTTCAAAAGCATTGGCGGGGGGACACGGGGAGGGCTACCCTTGGGACTGAACCCAGCCCCTGAGCCATATCATCAGCCTTTTTAATTTTGAGACAGGTTCTCGTGAAGTTCCTAAGGCTGGCCTCAAACTTGCTATTCTCCTGCTTGGCCTCCAAAGTCGCTGGGATTACAGGTGAGCACCACCGGGCCAGGCAAAAGTGTTTTGACAAAGGATAGAATTTTTCAAATCAGTTTATACCTTCCCATGGTGACTTCTTAAAATAGTAATGCTAACCTGAATGATTGTGTCTACATTGTTGTTGTTTTTTTTTTCTTTTGGTCACATTTATTCTCATTTACCTTCTGTGTTTAAAATTAATTCTGATTTCAGACAGCAACTTGGATACCCTAATCACTGGTTTCTGCTTGAAAACCCTCTGATATTCCATAAACCAAAGTTGTAAATTATTTCCTGTTATGTAAATTATTTAGGATGTGTATAACAAGGAATAAGGTTGTATGTATTACACTATATGGTATTCTTGCAGATGGCTACATGGAGGGCAGATTTCCACAGCCAGAATGAAAGCGAGATTTTTATTTCTCATTTTGACAGTTAGGATAAAACACCCACATAATTTGATTTTTTAAAAAAAATCTTTTGGTTTCAGCATGATTGAATAATAAGCTTGCATTAATGTCTATTCACTTTGCTGTGAACTCTTGGCCCAAATGTGCATGATCAGAAACAGTGTGACATGGACTTCAGTTCTCTTATTTCTCAAAGAAGTTTTCCTACTAGTACTGACTGCCATAACTGTCTCAAAGAGAAAATATAGCCTCGGTCACAAAGTTAAATTATAGAATTAAAAAAAAAAGTTAGGTTTACTGATTTAAGAGGCACTTGGTGAGCTTTCAGACCTCAATTAAGGCTGTGATTTGAGAAAAAGAAAATGAATTTTCCAAGCAATTAGGTGGTAATAGATCTAATGGCTTTGGGGGAAGAAATGGGTGTATTTAACTTTGACAAGTGGCTGCCATGCATGTGTTATACAACCTCTTTTGATAAGTATTTTTGCTCCACAGACCAAAATACCTTTTTTAATTATCTGAAAATGTCTTTTGCAGGGAATTATAAAGAGGAACAACCACAAAGTAGAAAGGCATTCTGCCCTACTGAGTCAATAGCATTCACTTTTCTAAAAACATCTCACGTTAATTTCATAATACTCATTTTAAAAGGTCCAGAAATATGTGCTTAACGATAAACCATATGGTCTCAGAAGGATATTTTACAAGAAAATGTGTCAGCTTTCATAAACTTCCACAGGGGACCCTTTCCTTTTGAAAGGAAAAAACCTGACATTGAAAACACAGTGGAATTTGAACATGAAAAGACTTTTTAGCAGCATGAGAATGCAATAGAATCCAACAGAATCATAGTATTTCATATTAAAGTAAGACCCTGTCTTCAGCTCATTCATGGGACAAAAGGACAAACCACTGGTTACAGGAATGTAGTATAGGCATTTAAAATAAATGGAGATTTACAATCATTTATTTATTGTTAAAGGACCTGCTAAGATTGAATCATTAAAAATAGAGTTGCTTTGCTGTGCCTCATTCTATAGGTAAAACCCTTTTTAAGTATTTTGGTTCTTAGTGTGCAATTTTCTTGATTATTTAACTCCACATTTTCCCCCACCAGTTCTTCAGAGTGTAAAAATGTGTCCTACAAATCTTGAAAGGGAGGATATCCTCCATCTGCCACTTCTGCATTGAGCAGTAAATAAATTTTCAGAATTTGTCACCTTTTTCCCTTGAACCCCAAAGGCCTGACCTCTAACCTAGAGACAACAAAAATATTTGGTTTTGGAGTGACAGTAAATATTTCAAGCTAAATAACTAAATGAGGACTACTCAATAAAGGCATACAAAATTGAACAAGTAATGGTTCAATCTGAAACTTGGTTAGAAACAAAAGAAGTTGAATGTCCACATTGCTGGCACTGGAATAATTGTCCATGGAAAGAAGATTCTAATTCCACACCTTCAATTAATTAGTGAATAATGAGTAGAACAATAGCTAAATGAGTCTTTGGTAAAACCAACAGGTCATTTCCACTGCCAACCTAAATCCCAAGTATCCAAAGAGTGTTTGCTGTTGTCTGAGACTGAAGTGCAAAGATGTCAGTGCTAAAGAAAGATGGTGGAATGAGACAGACATCATTACCTTATGTATGTGTATGATTACACAAATGGTATGAATCTACATCATGTACAATCATAGAAACGAAATGATGTACCCCATTTGTGTACAATGAATCAAAATGCAGTCTGTAAAAATAAAAAAATAAATTAAAAAAAAAAGAAGCAGGAACTCCAACCACAGGAACCTACCCCCCAGGAAAGGTAGCAAGGGCCTATAAGAGAAGAGGGGGGCACCCAACTCTAAAAGCACCAGAACAGGATATCAAAGAAAAAAGCAGGAGAAATTAGCACCAGGTCAGGGAGCCAAAGTCACAAGGTTGAGCTAAAGACAAAACAGTAACAACAGCTGGTCTGTAATTGAGCATTAGTATTTGCCAGGAATTCTACTTATCTCAGTGTGTCTCGACAACAATCTTTAAGATAGATTCTGTCTTCATTTTAGGGAAAAGGAAACTTGAGACTCAGAGAACAACTTGGTATGCTATGCGAACCCAGGCAATGTGATTTCAGAACTTTAGGGAACACTAGTTCAAAGTGAGGAAGTCGCCAAAATGAGAAGGAAAATGAAATGAATGAGGTGGCAGCAAGGGAGCAGTAAATGGAGTCAGAGGAACAAAATTCAAGGGCAAATCCCTGCAGCCAGGATGTACAGGTGGGTGTGTGGTGCCACGTCTCAAACCTGTGTTCAGCCTCATTGAGCAGCCATGACCTATTTGTCTTCAAACCTCAGGAAGTATAACTAGAAATGGTCTTTTTGGTAAATATGAGTAGTTGAAAAAAAATTCTGCAGGGTAAAGAGAATTCTTACATTTCTCCTCACTTTTTACAAAACTACATATTATTTTTGAATCTGTTTGAAAATCTCACTCGAGAAGAGTGTACCAACATGGACAGTATCTCTTTTATTTAAGGAGCTCAAAACATTCCATAAACACTTTAACTATGGCCTTTGTGAAAGAACCCTTATTATTTGGTGCCCTGAAGCTAGGTCGGAGTACTACAGAAGGATCTCCTATATCCCTAGGCCCTGCAGGGTATTCTGCATTTTCATGTAGGGTAGAGTGGAGACAATTGTCATTTAGAAGTGGGAACTTCACAGATTGTTTTGTAGAGATTACACACACTTCAGAACCTCTGCAGGGTGAGTGTATTGCTTGTTGTGAATCAGTGGTAGAGTCTAAGGGGCCTACCAGTTTGTTTTGCCTGAGTTGGTTTATTAAGCAATTAGAACATGTACTGTATAAAGTCTTAACACCCATTCTGCCACACTGGTAAATAGTCAGTGTTGATCTTCAGTATTTGAAATTGCTGCCATTGCTTTATATTATCCTCAGTGGATCCCTGCATTTCTTTATACACTTCTTATATTTTTCATAGAGTGGTTTTTAAAGAAATTTGTATGAGCAGTATGATCTATAATATGAAAATGATTATCTTTAATGAACACCATTTATAGTACTATGTGTTTACAAAAAATTCTTTGATCTCAGTGGTAGTTCCTATTTGTCTTGGGTCTGTTTTGGTAAATTTGGCTATTTTACTCTTCCTCCTGAGGGTTAAAGGAGATCACATTGCTATCATTTACCCACTATTCTAGTGACCAAAACAGTTAGAAGTCAGATTCCAACACCAGTTGGCCCATTCTTTCTTTTACTGAGGCAAAATATAAAAAAATGTGGATGATGAACCAATTTCCATTTAACTGATGATGCTTAGATATATAGGGTGATGGTGAATTTTACCTATCAATGTGACTGGGCCATGGAGTACCCAGATATTTGGTCAAATGTTATTCTGGGCACCAGCAATAATGTAATGTATGAGTATGTTTGGGGATGAAATTAACATTTAAATAAGTGAACTGAGTAACTATATTGCCCTCTCTAAAGTGTGCGGCCTTCATCTAACAACTTCAAGTCCTTAATGGAAACAAAGGCTGAGTAAAATGAAACTCCCTCCTTACCTGATGCTTGAACTAAATCATCAGTATTTTCTTGCCTTTTCACTCAACCTGAAACATCAGCTTTCCTGGAATCTTAAACTTGGAGGCTGGACTGGAGCTTACATTAACTATCTTTGGGGTTTCCAGAAAGCTGACTTCTATAGGTTGAATGACGTAGGTCAACTCCTTCCCTAATCTGCTCCTCACACCAGTACTATTATGTTTGGCATGAATTACTTACTGGTAGCACATGCACTAGACGATCAGTGTATCTCTGGTAATTGAGAATTATGTGCACAACTCTGTACTGGCTCAATGGGGCAGTAGGGACCTGTCCAGGAATAAAAGCTGCAGGACCACTTGTTACAATGTGCTTAGGAAAAAAATGTAACACACACCCATAAAATGTCCTGAGAAATGAGTGTACTCAAAAGTGTGAGACAATAGTCAAATTCTAATAAATAAATTCAACTGCAGATGTAAGAAGAGAAAACATCCTGAGCCCAGTCAACTGCCACTAGTTTCAAGTAATATTGAAACCAGAGTTTGAGAGGAGTTGAGTTCTCCGCTTCTTTTGGCAGGTGGGGTCTGTATAAGCTGCAGGCCTCTGAAGCTGAGAAAGTCCTTTCAGTGTCAGCAGTTAATCACAGCAGGGCATGCCTACCTGTGTTGCTTGGAGGAGGTCAGCAGCAAAGCCTGATTCAAGTGGCATGTTGCAGCTCGAAGGGCGGGCTATGCCCTCCAGTGTTGCAACAGAAGCAGTTCACCGTCAGCTTTTATTCTGGTTCTTGTCTTGCAAATCCAAAGAATAAAATTCAGGAGACAGGAAGAAGGCAAGAGTGAAAGGAGTAGGATTCATTCAGGCTTAAAGAAAAGAAAATCCCAACTCTCACTGGGGCTAGAGATGACCCCCAAAACAAGTGGCTGCATGAGCAGTCAAGTCTAGGGGTTTATATAGCACTTGGGTCAATGCTATTGATCCAAATTATGTAATTAGGCTCTGGAAAAGTACTAACGCTATTAGTTAGCCCTGTGATCCCATTCAGATCTGCTCCACTTCCATTTTCTGCTATTTGTCGGGAAGTAGGAAGTTGAGGTCCTCCCATCCTGGTTGCTCGGGTTCTGACTGCACTGCTGTGTAGAATAGGCATCCACCCCAACCTGGCTGTGCAGCATCTGTCTTGCCTCAGCCCTGAGTCCCTAAGGCCATCACTGGCATGGCAGGCTTACCTGCATGCCAGCCTCTGCAGTTCCACTGCTTCTTCTCGGAGGGCATCTGGGGGCTGGCTATGTGACTTGGAGGCTGGGCAGCTGTCGATATTAACCAAATCAAACTCCAGTATAACAAACAAGGAATCTTTAGACTTTTCTGTAACATTAGTGAATACCATACGTGGTAACATGGTTCTCAAAGTGTGTTCCCAGACCAGCAGATCAGTGTCACCTAGGAGCTTGTCAGATAGTATATATCTTAGGCCACTGCTCCAGACTTAGGAACCTAAATCTCTGGGAATGAGGCCTAACCCTCCATTTTCACAGCTTCTCCAGAAGATTCCTATACACACAAACGGAGAAGCATCTGCTTCAGGAACAATGACATTAGGACTGTTTCCTGAAGAAGACAATCTTGAGTCAGACTTTACAAGAAATGCAAGATATGCCGGACTTTCTATCCTAACGAAAGGCTCAAAAGCAAGACCAAAGAAACAGACTAAATTTTGCCATTTCAAATACTTTTAGGCTCTGTTTAAATGCTAAAGCATATCTTGCAATTACTTGGGCCAGTCTATTTTCCACTGATACTGCAGCCTTAAAAATATACATTCCATAGATAGTCACATGAAAAAAAAAATTGACAACCAACCCCCAAATATTTAAGGTTTCACATGTTATTTTTCAAAATGAGATGTGTGTTATTTCCTTTCACTGGTGATTCTTACTCCTGTTCTTTGTCCATTTTGTAAACCACATATTTAGTTTGAAGGTAAAATTTGTAGGAAATATTACCAACTATAAAGAGACAGAAATTAATCCGACACAAGGCCACTAGAATTAATAATTTTTAGTTGGCATTTTCTATAATTTTCTTATTTCTTTAGAGTACAGCTCTTAACGTAAATATGTTACATACATCTTTTCATTAGGAGTCAATACAATACACTTTTAGTGTTCTACTTCCCCCTTGTGGTGAGTACTAGAAGTTCACTATTTCCGAACTCTAAAGGCTGACCCTTAACTCCAAGGCTTTACATCCACTGACAAATTTAAATAATAAATGAAATTTTTACCCAGTAATTTCTCTATGTCATCCTAATTCAGGTATTTTTGAAATGTCTGATAATTGGTAGAATTTGTTCCTCTTCACTCAGGTATATGACACTACCCAGATACAGACAAAAACAAGCAACAGGAACTGCCAATGTTTTTCAAACTTTAAACGTTTATGTTTTAGGATGCCTGAAAATAGAAATTAGACACAGCAAGATAATGCAATCATTACTGTTAACTATAAAGTTGTAAATGACTACACAGAAGAATTTACAGTGGCCTATTCACCATTTATTTTCTAACTACTGTGCTAGTTCTCGAAATAAATATCACTAGAGAAAAAGCCCAGTTTAATCAAAATTTCATTAGAAAACCTAAAACTTACAGCTCTAAATTGACCTCTCTCAGGGGCCAGATGAAGTGTCACCACAGCAATAAATTTTAGTCATTCATCATGATGTACTTTGAGTTGAATTACTGGTGTTGTTATGAATGTGCTGCCAAGACCAAAAATGTAAAAATATGAAACTCCCGAAGAAGAAAAAATAGGAGAGATGACAATTTCAACAACTAATTTGGCATTCACAGTATATCAAGTTCTCAGTCCTTTGCATTGTCTGTATGATCAGCTCTGTAGCCTCACCTTATTTATATGGGTCAAATGATGCCAGGCTAGAACCATGCAGGGGTCTAATCAATCCAGGCAGAAAACCGGGGGAAACAACAATTGACTTAACCTTCAGGGAATTCTATTTTATTCTCTCTTGAAGATTATTAGGCAATGACATTTATTAAATGTTTGCTATATTCAGGATGCCAAGCTAATGAGATACTGAGAAACAGTTTTGTCCTTCAAGTCCAAGTTCAAATGCCACAGTGTCTCTAAAGCCAGACAGAATTAATCCTTCCCGCCTCAAAGATAGGATAGTATTTAATTCCTAGAATTAGGAATGTACATCACACATTATTTTATAATCATTGTGTACCCACCTTCTTCCCTCTAGGTTCTGACTTCTATAAGAAAGGCACCATATTCTTAATCATTTATAATTCAGCATAGTACCTGGTACTCAAGAAATGTTTTACAAATTAGTTAAACAAATTAGGGTGAATGGTATGATATAAAGAAAATGAGAGCATAATCATTACTTTTGATCAGTTTAGAGTTTATCTGCAAATGCTCCTAGGTGGATTTCTTTCCCTTTTCCTTAAACTCTAAGGGTATATTGACTGGTTTGGCTCTTTGTAGAATTGTAAGAAGGATAAGAATGTGTTCAAGATCTCTCCAGGGTTAGGGAGAGAGGAGAGAGGGTGATCTGTTAGCTAATGCCTTTAGAGTCAGCTTTCCCACGGTTCTTTCCATGAGCCCTTCCCACACAAGCTGCTGTACAGCCAAATGAATCTGGGCCCCTTTCCTTGCTTGACATTATTTGCCTCTCTCCACAGTAGCTTAGAGATGCCCAAGGGAAGGCTGTACACGGGCAGAATCAGGAAATGGACAATATGCTGGGTTTAAAGATTATGTAGAGGATCTATGTGGTCCTGGAATATTTTCCCCACAACTATGGTAACAAAAATCCTATCAAAAGGTTTGGGACTTGAGTTTATGAATTGTAGGGAAATACAATCTAGCACATCACAGTAAAATAATGTCAGTCAAGAAACTGAGCAAATGATAATAGGAAAGATAATGAGACTAAATGGTGGACACACAGTTACTAAGGCTGGGTCACAACTCAGGCCCTAAGTCTAATTGCTGCCAATGTCAAGAGGAGAACTTCATCCTTACAAGAGGCTCATGGTGCATCCCACTTGGATTTGTATAATGCTCTTCCAAAGGCAGTGTGCTTTTGTTGTTTAATAAAAGTAGTGACTTCAATGGTGAGGGTTTAGGACCAGAGAGGAAAAAAGAAGAACATCACAGAGGTGCAGTGAGACATGTATTGTGTAGTCATGATCTTATAGATTCCTTCAAAACATAGTAATGGGGCAGCCATCTATGCCTCAAAATTATAAGGAGACAAAAGGGTGTCCCCAAATAAACCAATTTTTTAAATAGCACACATGTTTGCAGAGAGAAATTTTCAAAAATTGTTGCAGATCATAAATGTTGAGACATAACTGAAAAAGTCACCACTAATTCTGGAAACACCACTAATTCTCCTCCAACTGCTGTTTTGAAAAACTTTCATGAAACAGAGGAGAATGAGCCTGAACGACTTTATTCAGAAGATTGCCAATAACTCCTATGCGTGCAAACACCCTGAAGTTCAGTCCATTTTGAAAGTCTCCCAACCTCAGGAACCCAAGCTTATGAATGCCAACCCTTCTCCTCCACCAAGTCCTTCTCAACGAATCATCCTTGGTCCATCATCCAATCCTCATGCTAAACCATCTGACTTTCACTTCTTGAAAGTAATTGGGAAGGGCAGTTTTGGAAAGGTTCTTCTAGCAAGACACAAGGCAAAAGAAGCATTTTATGCAAAGTTTTGCAGAAGAAAGCAATCCTGAAAAAGAAGGAGGAGAAGCATATTATGTCGGAGCGGAATGTTCTACTGAAGAATGTGAAACACCCTTTCCTGGTGGGCCTTCACTTCTCTTTCCAGACTGCCAACAAACTGTACTTTGTCCTAGACTACATTAATGGAGGAGAGCTGTTCTACCATCTCCAGAGGGAGTGCTGCTTCCTAGAACCACGGGCTCACTTCTATGCTGCTGAACTAGCCAGTGCCTTGGGTTATCTGCACTCTCTGAACATCGTTTATAGAGACTTAAAACCAGAGAATATTTTGCTATATTCACAGGGACACATTGTCCTTACTGACTTTGGACTCTGCAAGGAAAACATTGAACACAATGGCACGACACCCACCTTCTGTGGCACACCCGAGTATCTTGCACCCGAGGTACTTCATAAGCAGCCTTATGACAGGACAGTGGATTGGTGGTGACTGGGGGCTGTTTTATACGAGATGCTGTAATGGCCTGCCTCCTTTTTATAGTCAAAACACAGCCGAGATGTACGATAACATTCTGAACAAGCCCCTCCAGTTGAAACCAAATATTACGAATTCTGCAAGACACCTCCTGGAGGGCCTCCTGCAGAAGGACAGAACTAAGAGGCTGGGTGCCAAGGACGACTTTATGGAGATTAAGAATCACATCTTCTTGTCCCTGATTAACTGGGACGATCTCATTAATAAGATCACGCCTCCTTTTAACCCAACTATGAGTGGGCCCAGTGACCTGCGGCATTTTGATCCCGAGTTTACTGAAGAGCCTGTCCCCAACTCCATTGGCAGGTCCCCTGACGGCATCCTCACTCATCACAGCCAGTGTGAAGGAAGCTGCCGAGGCTTTCCTGGGCTTTTCATATGCACCTCCCATGGACTCTTTCCTCTGAACAGTCTTAGGGATGGTTTTGAAGGATTTCATGTGTGTTTTAAATGTTTTAGTTAGCCTTTTGGCAGAGCTTACCAGCTGACAGGACATCTTAAAAGAGAATTTGCCCATCTCTGGAAGCTTGGCAATCCTGTTGCACACTTTGCTGAAAGCTTTTCAAAGAGCACACCCTCCTCTCAGTGAGCTCGTGAGGTTTTCATTTTTATTCTTCCTTCCAACGTGGTGCTATCTCTGAAATGAGCATTAGAGTCCGCCCTAGACAGATACAATGGTCTCATTAGGAGGAAGACACTGAGCTAAGAAGGACCTTCTGTAGGTCTGTCTGGGCTGTGATAATGAATATTCTGAAATGTGCCTTTTCTGCTGAGATCGTGTTAGCTCCAAAGCTTTTCCTATCGCAGAGTGTTTCAGTTCTTTATTTTTCCCTGTGGATATACTATGTGAACAATGGTATGAGTGTGGTATGCCTGATCACAGATGGATTTTGTTATAAGCATCAATGTGACACTTGCAGGACACTACAATGTGGGACATTGTTTGTTTCTTCCATATTTGGAAGATAAATTTATGTGTAGACTGTTTTTTTTTGTAAGATATTGTTAATAACTAAAATTTATTGAAATGGTCTTGCAATGACTTGCATCCAGATGCTTAAAAGAAAGCATTGCTGCTACAAATATTTCTATTTTTTGAAAGGGTTTTTATGGACCAATGCCCCAGTTGTTGAAGCTGTTGGTGTTTTCATTGTTTAAAATGTCACCTGTAAAATGGGCATTATTTTTTTTTTTGGCATTCCTGATAATTGTATGTATTGTATAAAGAAGGTCTGTACATTGGGTTATAACACTAGTATATTTAAACTTACAGGCTTATTTGTAATGTAAACGACCATTTTAATGTACTGTAATTAACATGGTTATAATACGTACAATCCCTCCTTCCTACCACACAACTTTTTTTGTGTGCAATGAACCAATTTTGGTTTGCAATAAAACCTTGAAAAATATTTACAAAAAAAATTATTGCAATTATTTTAAACAGACTCCTAAAATTAACAACAGATCCAATTCTCAACTAAATGACAAAAGTCATAAGGGATCCTTAGATCTCTCTGGACTTTTCAGTCTTCAGCACATCCATGTCTCTCAAAGACCACTGCAGCTCAATGGGCTAAAGATGACAAATGTTCAGGGGCTGGAGTCACCAAATATGACCTTGTGATCCCAGGTCCAGCAGACCACATAGTTTGCCTTTGCAAAGGACTAGATATTTGGGGACCAAATTAACCTAAAGACATACACCAGGATGAGCAGTGGTGTATCAGCCCCTTCACTCTCACTCAGAAATCAAGTTTATCTGCCACACTGCCAGGAAATACTTCCTTTTCTGCCTGCAGACAGGAAGTCTGAGGTAGTGCTAAAAGGGCATGAGCCCTGAGATGGTCTGACTAGGTTGGAATCCCAGAATTGCTGTTTATTTAAGGTTCGGCCTTGGGAAGTTCATTGATCTCTCTGGACCTTGCTTTCCTCTTCTGTTTAGAATGGAAACAGTTGCACCTATTCAGAGGGTTCGATTCAAGAATTTAATGACTCAAATATATAGGGTGCTTACAACAATGCCTGGCACATAGTAAGTGCTATTATCATTACTGGCTCCTCAAGATCTGAAAAGTACGGTTTGGTGTAGACAAGTTTCTGTAATGGTGTTTGACTAGAAATGAGAGATGCAGCTAGAACAGGGTCACTCACATGCACATGTGCACACACACACACCTCAAAATGTGTTCTGTACAGCAAAGGAGATTCATTTGCTCAGATACAAAATGAAGATTTCATTCTGCTTGTAAAGAGGGACAGGAATTCCTTTTTCAGTGCTTCTAATGATGCAGCTCTGCATTGAAAACCCCAAAAGGGAATTCTCACCTTTCTGAGCTGTTGTAATACCTTGCAATTCAGACAGAATTTACTATCTGCTTTCACTCCTGATCCAGGCTTTACACATTTTTTTTCCTCCAACTGGGTATCTTTATTTAAGATTATTTTCCCCAGATGTGTTTGTGTTCACTTTCCTCCATTGAATCTTGTTTTGTTAATTTGTCTTTTTGCTCAAATCTCTGAGCTCCAGTTAGTCTTTGTAAAACTCTCTTAGTCTGGTGGTCTCAGTCTGTGGGGGCCTCATCACTATCATTTAGTGCTATGTTGTAAGCCTCACTGGCAAGTCTCCTGCCAGATCACTCAGAATGCTTTTAACATTTATATCCAAGGCTTCTCTGAGTATTTTTCGTGCATCCCACATGCCTTCTACTAGAAAATGTCACTCACTGGTTCTCTCCCTTTTTTGACTTTCTGTTCTCTCTCTCTCTCTCTGTCTATCTCTCTCTCTCCTCTTCTCTTTTCTCTCTCTTTCTCTTATCCTCCCCCTTTCTTTGTCCTTTTAAGAATTAAGGAAATCCATAACATGAGAGGATAGGGAAGGGAAGATTAGAAGTTTATTATTGGATTAGACAAAGCAGAATGAAGGGAAGGGAGGTGGATGGGGATAGGAAAGACAGTAGAATGAATTGGATGTAACTTTCCTATGTTCAGATATGAATACACCACCAGTGAAACTCCACATCATGTACAATTGCAAGAATGAGATCCTAATTAGAAAAAGTTACACTCCATGTATGTATGTCAAAATACATTCTACTGTCATATATATCTAAAAAGAACAAATTAAAAAAAAAAAAAAAAAAAAGAATGAAGGGGAACTTTGTTACCCAAACAAGATATTATCCCAAAATGGCTTTTCTCAGTGTGTCCAGTGCAGATACATAATTACTACAGAATATATTTGAATGATATAATTCATTTTATAAATTATAGCCAAGGGCTCATCTGTTTTTATGCACTTTCTCTTCCTTTCTTTTTTATGTAAGATAGTCAGATTTGCGCTGCTGCTTACATTGACTCCCCGTTGTTCTTGTGATGTGTGACATCTGTTATTTTCCAGTACTTAAGTCATGTGCACTGGCAGCCAGACGTCTTCTGAAAATAACAATTAAGAGCATGAATAACACACATCTGCATGAGTTCTGGCACTCTCTCGCCTGTTAGCACTGCTCACCACCTTACAGGTTGGCTCTATTTGGCATTCTGATAACCATTTTGATTTTGAAGAGTTTAATTCCCCTTCCTGTGGTGACTTTGACAGATATTTTATCTAATTGTCTGTTTGGTGGGACGTGTGAGTGGTTGTGTGTTTTGCGCTCTTCATAATTGAGCATTCAGGAAAGGTTGTCGCTCCCCATCGTATTTTCTTATTGCAGCACTAGCCTTCCTACCTGAATAGTTTTTACAACAACATCAAGCATGACTCATTGGCAATCCCTGCTGATATAAAATTCATAAGCCTGTGTGCCTCCTTCTGAAGGCAGCACAATTTGCATTTCTGTAGAGGTTTGAAAGAATAGGAGAGGATTATTTTCTGTTATTATTTGCAGACTACCCATAGCACTCGCAATGGGGTACAAGAGAAAGAGCGGGGAAAGGTCAGCTCTTTAAAATGTATATGTAACTAGCTCAGAGTCACTGGAAGCATCTTGGTGGCACTTTAATTAGCAGTTTCCAGGGTCAAAAGACTCTAGAAAGCTTCCCAACATCTACCCTGAGCCCATGGAAACTGTCACTTCACAGACTCATGAGATGAGAGGGATGGCAGAGAACAGCTGTGAATTCTCTCTGTTCCACGGTGAAGCAAGATGGCTAGCTCCACCTTTTCACTGCTCTGTTAGAACTTGAGACTAGGATGCTCCATGGATACCACTGGCATCTGCTGGGTACTACACATAAGCTTTAGATGTTTATTTTCCCTTAAGAAAACAGGAACAAAAAAGGAATGACCTGAACTCAGTGAGGAAGGGACGGTGCTCCAGTGGACAGCACTGAAATGACAGGACCAGACAGATCCGCTGGGACAGAATGGAGCTGGAACAGAACCTGAGCATAGGGATCCCGCAGTGATCGAGTCAGTCTGGAACCCTAAAACCCCCACTAATAAACTATCCACCCAAGAGAATAAAGAGGTGTTTTTTTCTTTTTTTACAAAACAAAAGCAGAGCTTGTAGTACTAACAGTACTCTTATTTGGAACATTTCACATTTTTTTTTCTAAAAACCTTTCAAATATTTCTAAACAACACAGCACGGGGTCACAGCATTATCTGTTTGTTTACTTTTGGAGTATGATAGACTAATGAGCAGGTTGAAATAGGTCATGTATAAACTATAATTTCCAAACAGTACCCAGGATTTTAGCATAAGAGATGAGAGCAAAGCTTTCAACACTGAGATTAATGACAATATGAAAATATTACAATAAAAGTCTGGTTATCTAAATGTCCAATGATAGGTAAATGATTTAGTTATGGTATATCTGTATGGTAGGATTATTAGATGGTCATAGAATTAAGCTTTTAAGTCATTTTAATGATCTGGAGAAATGCTTTCCATGTAATGTTAAGTGAGAGAATCATGATACTAAACTGCACCTGAGATACAATTTCATTTATACGTGTTTTGCACAGATGTGTATACATGCTCTCTCACAGTGGAAGGAAACGTCAAATTGTCAATAACTTATCTCCTAATGGGAGGATTAATGATGATTTCAACTTTCTTCTTTCTGTATTTTTCAGCCATTTCAGCATTAATGTATTTTACTACTAAAACTGGAAAGCAAATACTTATTTTTAAATGCCTGACTGGCTGTGAAGAAATAATTTCAACTTCTGATCAACAGAATGGACATTCACGTAGGTGAAAGAAATTTGAGAATATTTTGTAAAAGTCCATCATACCCCTAAATCTCTTCCATCAGTATCCTACAGGTACACAAAATTCCCATAATTACAGATTAGCTCCACAATATATTGTGAACAAGTAGTATACACTGTAAAATTCTCTTTTTGTTTTTTAAATGAACATACTTCTTAATATCTACTTATATCTTTTTTATTCACATTACAGACATGTGCTCGAACTGATACAAGCCAATCTACTTGCAATCATGAGATTCTTTTGGATAGAGAGTTGCAACTTCTATCCAAAGCTTAGAAACAGGTGACAGTTATGGTGTCTTCTACTGCAACTGATCAAGAGGGGTACAATAGAAGCAAGTCTCAGATGGACGTTAGCTGAGGAGACAAAGATTTATTAACAGGCAGGCATGAACATAGTCATGATCTCTTCTCTTAGTTCCAGGAAGTGCCAGTTCTCTGTTCCTTTATTAAAAGTACCACCAGACACAGATGAGACAATAGT
This sequence comes from Sciurus vulgaris, assembly GCF_902686455.1. Classification (NCBI taxonomy): domain Eukaryota; kingdom Metazoa; phylum Chordata; class Mammalia; order Rodentia; family Sciuridae; genus Sciurus; species Sciurus vulgaris. The sequence continues at coordinate 70,756,002 of NC_136468.1, read as the reverse complement.
CTACTTGTAGGGTTCAGTACATCTAGTTGTAGATAAATGATAAAGTTTTCCATTATAACTGCACATAAAACACAGTAGGCTCCCAACATATACAGGCAAAAAGGATAGTTTGGGACATAACCTGATTCTTGTTCCTTATTCATCAGATAGGGTAAGAATGCCTCCATAACACTTCTAGACAATTCACATACCTTGAGCACTGATAGTTTTACTAAAGAAATTTTTTTTTCTAATAACCACCATATAAAAATAAATAAATAAGTAACTAGAAAGCTTGCCAAGCCCTAGAATGTGGCCTTCTGATTAGTCTTTCAATGGTGACTTGCCATCCCTGGGATGTTTCTCTTAACCAGAGCCTGCCAAAATCTAACTTATCAGTCCTAAGTTATTGATTATAAATAAAACACACACAGTTAAGCATTTTATAACAAATCATAATGATATGCATTTCTAGTCTAAAAGAATAACTAGCATATTATTATTATAGTAATCTCTGAAAGAATAGAACTGAAAAAAGAAGATATTTTTAATACTCTTCTGGGTTATTTGAAGAGTTTATAAGGCACACATTACTTTTATGATATGTATTTACACTAATAAAACTTTGAAAAGGATAATATAAATAATAAATGTAAATTTCTTTGTTTGAAGTAAAGACTTACTTCTACCCACCTTTAGAAGTTCACAGCAATGTACAGGGGGGTTGCAAAATAAAGCATGAAAAAGTCCTATCTTTCCAGACAGTGAATTTTGGTGGAAATTTTGAAAGGGCTAAAGAATTTAGTAACTTGAACAGTAGACAATTTAAAACAGATTTCAAGCACGTTCCCTTAGGCGTTCTTTTTCCCAGCTCTGCTCCCCTCCCTCTCATCCTCTATCTCCTCCTGTCTCACTTTTTCCTATTATTAGAGGATTTTAACCAAAACATTCTTGGAGTTATGCCCTATGGGATTACTGTATATTAATGGTTGCTGTGAATTCATTTATCAGATTATCAGAAACCATCATGAAACATTTACCTACAAGCACCAATGAATAACCAAGAAAAGGGTAACTGGTAGCAACTGGCATTTGGGGGAGTTGAGGATGACTTGCAAGGAGGAGAGGAAGAACAGATTGAATCTCAGAAAGGGAAACCAAGAAGAGCTACCCTGGACCCTGGGGACAGTCTATCTGGGGACTGAATTTCTGAAAAGTTGTGTTGAGGGATGAATGGGGAGAGTAGAGAGATCAGAGAGCATTAACACCAATTAATTACATTTCATAATTGTATCACTTTCCAGGAAAAAATAGATATATATATTCAGCAGCAGACAGGGCCATGTCAGTCACAAGATTTGCTGCCAATGATATACATCTGTCAGCTGATTTGCATCAAGCAAAAGAGCTGAAACCACAATTTGTGTTCATGATAAATGGAGATTTGGAAGACATTTGCTTTATCCTGCCTTTTGCTTACTTAGGCATCATGCAGATACAAAAGACACTGTCAGAATTTGCTTAGACCATGCTGAACAAGGAGGTAGGAGTGGGAGGGAAGGGAGAAAATCACTATGAAATATTGCCACTTCCATTGCAATCCTGGAGGCATCATTTTAAATTGTGGAATGCTCGTTGCTGCGTACGAGAAACAGGAGCCTTTCCTGATTTGAAGGCATTGGCAGGAAGCTTCATTTGTCAAAGAAGAAAAATGCATAATCCAAAATGAAAGTCACCTGACTCTGATAACTTGAAACAAATGAAGCAAGACTTCATTCTTTGGTTCAGCTCCAGGGAACCACTTCTGCCCCCCTGAGATAGGGCGAGTCCCCTCGCCCCCATGTCTCATTTCCTATTAGAGGCTCTAAGCACTCTGAGCATCTAATGAAGGAAGAGAGTTAGATGAGGGTGGACACAGGACATCATCAGCCTGGCACTATTTGTTTGCTTTTTGTGTATCAACTCCAGTGGTTTCAGGAAAAGTAGTACTCTAATCTCTCTCACTCCTTCTTATTCTCTCCCGCTGTAGTTCTACAAAAGAACAGATTTAATTCTGCACCCCAGTGTATAAATGCCTACAAACCATGCCACAATGTCTCCTTGTTTCCCTCTTCTAACATTCCCCTGCCCTCTCTTCTTCATTGCAATTTCTGACCCAATCCCATTCCTATAAACCCAAAGTTTAATTCAGGCAGCTAGTGCATAATCATGAGCTACCCATTCATCCATCCCCTATCTTTTGGACAAATATTTATTTGCAGCCTGTTATGGATGACATATTTGAGAAGGGAGAAAGACACTTGCTGCACCCTTCTGCGGTTAACACTTCCTAAGAGATTTTGAAAATTCTGTCCCTAAAGCAAGTGTAAGTTTGCAGTTGGTTATCTATATAGGTTTACAAAGAGAAGGTATTACATAAAAATTACAAATCTATTCTAACAGTGCTCAGCCATCCTAGCTCAATGCTCCCCTCCTCCTTCAGCTGCTAAGTAAAATGAACCAGCCAAGCAAACAGAATCTGGTGCCCATGGCAACATGCATCACTGCTTTGAACTTGTCAATCCGCCACAAGGAAATCACATTAATGGGATGTTTTTCTGCTACAAATAGCTTTTGTTTTCACATTTTAATTACAGGGCTAGATGTTTCTTGATTTCTAAATTCTTCAAAGACCTAGGCAGAAAAGGTGGTGGTGTTGGAGGAGTAATTTTGTTTCAAAAATGCCCTTGAAACTTCCAGCAGCCTTTCAGTTGGGGGAAGGTTGGGTAGAAAAGGAGACACAATGTATTTGTCCCCATTGTACCCCCATATGACTGCGACAAGCCAAAAGCTTAGGCAGATACTCTTATGGCATTTTGTTTCTTAATTTTTAACATAGTTTCCTCATCCGTAAAAGCAGAGATAACAGCATCTGCCTCACAAGAGTGCTGTTTAGTGTTTGCAAAGTGCTAAGGATAACTGCTAAGGATTATCAGTTAGCATTGCTGCTTAATGCCAGGTAGGGGAGACTCATTTTCCCCTTAGGCCCTGAATTGCCTCATTCCATCATTATCAGCCAGAAAAAATGTTCATCTGGGCTCTCTTTAATTGCTTAAATGTGGACCATGTTGGTAGAGGTTTATGAACACGTTTTATGAACAAATGAGTAAGTTCATAAAAAAGAGCTAAATTAGAATCAATTTATCCTACTGAGAAAGCTGAGGAAATAAGAGATGAACCCCATGCATCTCTATGTATTCAACAGGGACCTCCAAGGAAGAAAATTTTGGTCAATGAGCAGGAAAGAAACCATGCACATTTCTTTAAGTTTTGGTACTCTATTCTGACCTCAAAACTAGCCGTAGATGAGGAGGGACACAAGAGAACCACTCTGGTAGAAAAAAAGACTTGATAAACTCAGAGCTGTGAGAGTATCTCCGTGATTCTTTGAAATATAATAATCCTGATTTTAAGAGAAATGGAAAGGTCAAATCTACCCAAAATTTTAAAATTCATTTCCAGGATCTGGACTTACCATTTTCCACACATACATGTGGAAGATTATATAAAGGTAGACTATGACCCAGAGCTCTAGGATACCCTTGCTCTCGGTTTTAAGAAAGAAGATCCAGGGATGCGGGGTATGAAAAATAGTGGAATGAGACAGATATCATTACCCTATGTACATGTACAATTACACGAATGGTATGACTCTACATCGCACACAACCATAGAAACAATATGATGTACCCCATTTGTGTACGATGAATCAAAATGCAGTCTGTAAAAACTTAAAAGATAAATTAAAAAAAAAGAAGATCCACTGCCTTGGGACTTGGCTTGCTTGTTTTTTAAAACAGTTTTATTGATGTGCAACCAGTACACAAAGAATTGCATCTGTTGAATGTGTGCAATGTGTCAAGTTTGAACTCATTGGACCACAGATGACTCTGCCACCACAGTCAAGGTGATACATGTGTCCATCACTTCCCAGAGGTTTTTTTCAGGGTGTTGTTGACCAAGGAAATCAGAACAGTCTCAGCCACTTCTTAGCAGCCACTGCCATCTGAAGGGGGCCTCCCAATAGAGCCAATTACCGGTCAACCAAACCTCACAGGGTGGAGAGTGAAGACAGAAGGGGATGTCCCTCCTCCCCTGGCTCTTCAAGCTGGCTCTCAGCAGGCTCTCAGCTTGCTCTCCCAAGCTCTTGAAGGACATCCTGGCGGGTCTCATCTATTTTCAAGTCAGTCTAGGGTCTTAAAAAGTCCTCTGAGCATTCTAGGCAATCAAATATCTGACTAAATAAAACACTAAAACTTCAGTGTTTATTCCGTTTTATTTCCCTTCCTCCTTCACATCAGAAACCTGCAGTAGGCAATCACAGGACATGGTCTTTTCACTTCCTTGTTCTAAATGCTAAGACTCTGTGAGGCCCAAAGTTGGGCCTGAGTGGGAGGACAAAGAGGGACAGGAAGGACATGAAAACCCTTGTGCCTGGGTACAGTCATCATCTTGTGTTGGGCCCACTGGGCAGAGTAGATGACCAAAAAGAGCTCTTATGGAAGACTCTGGTAGGCCCTGCAGAGAGCATTCCCAGAAGAAACGCACTCAGAGGATCCCTTCTTTGCATCCCCAAGTGTTGGGGCGTCTGTAGCACCTGCTGTTCCACCTCCTGTTCAGTCCCCTGTCCCACCTGTCTGTCTGCTCTTATGGTGGGATCTATGACTTTGTGGGCAGTCCTTTAAAAGAGGACCCTCTCAAGACAGCCCTTTCCAGTTGCCTTCTACAATCTTCATTTCTAGCCAAATGGCAATGCATACCAGCTGCAGGACTCTGGAAGAGGCAGCCATTCCCAGCCCAACCCAGCGTGTTTCCCCACAGCTGGAGAAGCTGTAGTCAAATTCGCTCATCAAGACAATCCAACATGTCAGATTTCAGTCCCAGTGATTCTCACACTCTGGGAGGCACATGTCAAGCCATCCTAGCAGTTTTCCTTTAACAAACCTTGGTGAAGGTGGATGGGGGTAGGCAGGACTGGAATAATACTGAAACTCAGAAAGGCCAACTGAGAAGAGCTATCCTAAGTCCTACCATCTGGAGATGGCATTGGAATGATGACTGCTGTGGAACCAGATTTCATGATGTTTTCCTATGTCTAGCTCTTTGCTTTAGAATGTGGGAGTACTTAGCATGTCTGTAATCACAGCGACCCAGGAGGCTGAGGCAGGAGGATTGCAAGTTGAGGCCAGCCTCAACAACTTAGCACAACCCTGCCTCAAAATTTAAAAAAATAATAGTAATAATAGTAAGGGCTGGGGATGTGGTTCAGTAGTTAAGCACCCCTGGGTTCAATCCCTAGTACGAAAAAAAAAAAAAAAAAAAAAAAACAAGGGAGAGAAAAAGAGTAAATGAGTTAGACCCAGCATTCAGTCAGGTAATCCGTAGTGGGTAGTAATGGTAGATCTTATCAGAGGCTAACTGAAGCATTTCTCAAGGAAGAGATCCTGGTCTTTGGAGAATTGGGAAACTCACAGCTTAATTTCCTCTAAGTCTAACAGCCCCACTGTGAAATGGAGCATCTGATTTACTAAAGCATTGTTGTTTATTAATCTCTCACACAGTTCAGCCTGTAGATAAATGTGTTAATATCCATGATTTTCAGTAACTACAGTCATAGATTTGAAACAACCTGACAAATAAAAGTCACAACCCATAATCCAGGAATTGATAAAGGAGAAGTAATGCCACTTATTAAATCTAATAAAGTCCTGGAAGGTACTGACCTCCTAAAACACATGTAATCAAAATGGCACACTAGATATGCTATAGTTGGTTGCCTCCATTCTACATCCTGCCAGGAAAGTTATCTTTATCGTCTGTCCTGGAGATTTCACACACTCCTAATCCCTTTCTTCCTCAGAAGTGATGCAGAGATGCTAGCTAGAACTAGGGGTATTCTGTGTTGCATTTTTAATGGAAACAGCTGGTCTTTCAAAAGAATTGTTCTATATCAAGGTCCTTAGACACCTCAGACAACATAAGGAAAGGTTTTGAATTCTAACATAGCAGAAGTATCATTGATGGGTGAAGGGGTAAAGACTTCCTATAATCAGAAGGATTGTTACAGATTCAAGGAAATCTAAGAATGTCACTTCATAATAATGTTACTTCATACTCTAAGATTATTTGACCACAATACTGAAATACCCTGGAAATGTCCACAGGGCTCCAGTTTGGAATGCATTGTTAGTAGGTTAACTTCCCAGAATAGCCAACTGCCAGATGACTATGCCAGATGGATCATAACCTCTGTCTCTCAGAATTGTGAGAATGAGATGGTTGTTGTAGAAGTGCCTAGCCCTCTTCCTAATACATAAAAGCTGTTTCATAAGTACAGTACTAGTTGATGCCGAACAGGAATCCGAATCTTTATGTGGAAACAGTACATTGTGAAGGTATATTTGGATACACATCCAGAATACCCAAGGAAGACCCCGGGCAGCTGTGTACAACTATGAATCCAAGAGCAGGACAGGAGCTACTAATAGGGAAATTGAAGAACTACAGTAAAACCTCCACCTCCCTCACCATGGAGTCTGTGCTAGTAAAAGTTCACCCTCTGGTTTCTCCATCCTTCTCTTCTTCAGATTTCATATGGTCTTACTTTAATGGCCCACTCCTGAAGAGCCAACGCATGCACAAGGTAACAAAAGAAACTGATCAATGGAACACAGAAAGAAAGGGAAAACAATCAATAGAAGCTTATTCGTTTTACACTGCAGGCTGTACATAGATCTAAAGCAAAGCAAGGCTTCCATCTAGTGGGGGAAACGGAGGTGTCCAACACTGGTATTTGCAAATGTTATGAAACCTCCTCCACCCTCCATATTAAATCTGGCAGCTGTTCCAAAGCTATACGCCAACTAAATCATGCTTGACAATCATATTTGTTTCTGGCTACTTAATTCATTCATTTAGTCCAGTAATAGATATTAACAACATTATATTCCCTACAGCAATGCAAACAATTACAGACATTTGTAATGTTCCAGCTTCTGCTGTGTCACAAATGCTAATGCATCAGTGAAACTAATTGAAAAAATTTTGTCCCTCGGGCAGTCAGCTAAATAGAATAAGGGTGATTTTATCTTCTTTCCTAGTAATAGTGGAAAAAATGAAGAATATGACCATTTCAAAAAAATTTTAGCCCTAGGGCATCCGATTCATCTGATTAAAACAAATGCTACATTAGAACTTTAATTTAATCAATATATGCCAAGTGATTTTTATGAGAAATAATAGCAGCACTGAAGGCTGCAAAGTCATTCTTTTTGTTTTGGTTTATTATGAAAAATACTTTAGGATATATGAAAGATTGCATCTGACCATATAGTCACAGTCAAAAAGTAAAACTGAGAGTTTAAACTACAGTTTCCCATGACTACTCAGAGCAGCCAGAAAGAAGCAAGTGGCAAAAAGGTGACTAGGTACCACTGGTATGAGAACTTTTTTAGCCCAATTAGTGGTGTGCTTCCATTTGAAAGAAAAATTGAATTTAATGTTTCTGCATTTTTATTACGTGATGAACCTAGATAATGCTATAAATCAACTTCTAATTAAAAGTTTCGGGCAGTTGATAGACAAATGACAATTATTTTTAATAATGCTTAGAGTTCAGTGGAGAAAGAGAAGAAAGTATGGTATAGATCTGAGAATGGAATAAAAAGAAAGCCTTCAACAAACTGCAAGCAACAGGGCTTAGGGATTAAGAAGACTAGTAGGAAACTTAGTGTAGGATAACTTAATAGTCATTTAGATGATTTGTGCTTTTATGACAGCAGGACCACAGGATGTCTTCAGAAATGAAGATGGAAGGACAAGTAAGGAGGGTTCAGGACTCCTGTTGTTCACTGAGGTAGGAAAAGTGGTCAAGAATAGGAGCAGAGATAAGCTTTGTAGTTGATGGGTACTGCTCAAAGCAAGTTGAAGAAGAGATTACAAATATTTAGAGACAATTGCCAATAAAAATAAAGTCGGGCTTATTGCTGATGAGGATAACATGAAAATGGAAAAGCATAAGAACTTCAAACAGTAGAAATCTACCAGTAAAAGGACAGACACAGTTCAAGACTTGACCCTTGTTCCAAAAAGTGACTTCAAAAGACTAGAAATGAACAAAATTTGAAATTGATATTACATAATTGATAAGGAAATTATTGAATATAAATTTGCTCCATGACATTCTGGTAATTTCCCAAATGAAAAAAATCTAGTTTGGGGCTGGAGATTAGCTGAGTGGAAAGCCACATACCTAGCATGTTCAAAGCACTGGGTGCAATCCCCAGCACTACAAATATAGATGTGTGTGTTTGTGTCTGTGTTTATGGTATGAATCTTCCTGCTGCCTGATGATGGAAGAGTCAACACCTTCATTATTGGTGCACGTGTCATCCCTCTGAGAAATGCACAGGAATTCTTGGGCCGACATAGTGACAGTAGAAGTGGTAGGCCTAGCCCTGACTCTACATTTGCCTTTATCATTGCTGATCCTCCTTCTGCTACTGATTTTTGCTATCAAGGACTGAACTTGTGTTCTGTGTGGGCATTGTATTTATTTCCTTTTGCAACTATAACAAATTACCACAATTTCAGTGGCTTAAAAACAACACAGCTTTATGACATTACAATTTGAGAGGTCAAGAGTCCAAAATGGACCTCACTAGTCTAAAACCTCCTTTCTAGATGCCACAAGAGAGAATTAATTTCTTGCCTTTTTCAGCTTTTCCAGAAGCTGCCTGTGGCTTTTACTTTTGGCCCCTTCCTCCATCTTCAAAGCCTAAAAGGGTCGGTCCAGTCTTCTCACAATGGTGCCAAGTCCCAGAGTCTGACTCTTCTACCTCCCTGTCTCCATTTATAGACCATGTGATTACACTGGGCCCACCAGGATAATCCAAGATACTCTCAAGTCAGCTGACTAGCAACCTTAATTCCCCCTTACCATAACTGAACATATTCATAGTTTCTGGGGATTAAGAAGTGGACATCTTTGATGATGGATAACTTGTATACTAAAGGCTGCATGATAGAAGCTCCACATGTCAATCCCCTTCTTGTTCTTCCCAACGTCTTTTTTAACATCAGGAAACACAATAAAAATGGAAATACTTTTCTAGTATACTGGGGCAACTGGATTACCCTGTTATGCCATGGCACATTTGGGAAGACCTATAGCCTATACTGGCCATGGGATTGGTCACAGGGATTCACATCACTGGATCTTAACAACAACTCACCTAGGGAACAAATCACAAACATGCATGCATTATCTCCATGGGGAGAACAAGTTCTGCAATTCATTAATCAATCACTCCTGCTTCTTCCCAGTTCTCTCACAGGAGGACTCTCTTCACCCAGCCCAGCACATTTCCATCTTCTTATCTAAGTCCTAGCTTCCTTTGTACTCCTTTTTCTTTTTTTTTTTCCTCCTTTTCTGGGGCAATTTAGTATAACTCCTCCTAGTTGCTCCTGACACTTGATAAGGGTCTACTTGAGTGTGGCAAGTGCTAGAATTCAATTCAGAATGGTTTAAGCAAAAAGAAGACCTTTTTTTTTTTTTTTTTGGGGGGTCTCACACAACTGAAGAGAAGTGTTGGTTTCAGGAATAGCTGGATCCAGGGCTAAATGGCTCTAAAATCCTCTTTGAAAGTTCTTTGTCAGGTCCCTACAAAGTGGCCCTCAGAAATGTCAACATATCTTATATATTATCTAAACATGAATTCATAGAGATTTCCTCAGACCTACTATATGATCTATTTGAAAATATTCTAGAAATGCTGGAAAGGACAATTATTTTGTTTGCAATTACAAGTGGGACGTTTTTTAGTATACCATTTATTATGGCTTGATAGCAAAATTTAAATTACATGTTTAAGTCACTGTGTCAATTCAAACAGCTCCAAGGAATTGGGACAGAGAGGATTTAATATTTCACAGGTCTTTAAAAGATAAACTCACACAACCATAGAAACAAAAAGATGTACCCCATTTGTGTACAATGAATCAAAATGCAGTCTGTAAAAATAAAATAATAATAATAATAATAATAAAAGCAGAAGCTTAAAAAAATTATTCACTACTCAATAATAGTAACAAGCAGAGAGAACCATAATGTTAAGAGGCTAATGATGCTCCAGTTTTATTAGGAGAAACTATGTACTCCAGCAAGAATGGCATTGAAGTTGTCAGGTGAATATGAAGATAAAATCAAGTTTTATAGGTAGATGATTATAGGGTGAAACAAACTAGGTGTGTATGGATTTTACAAAAGTGTTTTTGCTGTGCAAGATACAAACGCTTGAACTGTTCATATGAACCATGTTTTATGCTATTGCAGAAAGAATGAATATTTTTAAAAGAAAAAAAAGATAAACTCATGCAGCCCCATTCAGGAAAGGGTGTCTCTATAAAAAGAGTTAGCACTTGATTTTAACTACTTTACTCAAAGTTTTAAGTTCCACTGTAATCATTTTATAATTGAGGCACTATATCTTCATTTTCTAAATATTTGAAGATCCACCAATATTGACATATAAGCTGATTTTGTCTCCTTTCAACCATAATGTTTTAAAAGACAATAGTATCTCTGACAATTTGAATAATGGCATTTAAATGGAAAATTATTTTCTTACATTAAAATACCTAAAAGACAAATAATGATAGAAAATTTACAGAAAAGGAGATGTTAGAAGGGGTTTTAAAAACATTTTGTGGATGACTCAGTGTATCAATCTTTATGAATTGATGTCATTTATTTTGTGTAATCAAGATGTCCTAATTTAGATTAGTCTACTATACCATAGAAATAAAGGAGTTTGTAATGTTTCAGAAAACCAAATCATGAGATAAATACATCTTATGAGACATCTAGTTCATTCATTTACTAAATAGTAACTAAGAATCCACTCTGTATAGTCCCAGATCTAGACACTTAAGGTATGACAGTGAACAAAACAAATGAAGATCTTTATACTCAAGTAGCTTATATTCCATCAGGAAGAAACCGATAATAATAATAAAATAGTGCTACGCAAAAAAGAAAAACAGAATTAAAGAGAGGGATATAGTATACGGGAGAAGAGAGACACAGTGTGGTATTAAACAGGGTGGTCAGGAAAGCCCATGGAAAAAGTGTCACGTGAGTTAAGACTGGAAGAAGTTGAAGGGATTGGCCATATGAAAAGAGAATGGTCCAGCTGGAGGAAACAGTGAATCCAAAGATCCCAAAAGGAAGCATATCAGGCACCTTCCTGGTAAGGATCTTTTTGGCAAAAACAGTAAACAAGGAGAAAGATACAATAAGATAAAATTAGGTGAGAGGAAGGATGGGCTGATTTCATAGGACTTTGTAGATCTTTTTTAATTACATAGTTTTTAATGTGAATGAGAAGGAAACAGATGGAAGGCTTTAGGCAGAGAACAATCAAGTTCTGGTTTACCTTTTAAAGGAATAATTCTAAGTGCCTTCTTGATAACAGAATATAAGGGACAAAGGATGGAAATTTACCTAATAACCTATATGAAAGATGATGATGGTGTTAGCATTGGAGAGGATAAAATGCTGTGAGATTCCAGAAATGTGCTAAAGGCATAGCCAATGGGATTTACTACAGGTGCAAGTGCAAGAGCTTCACAGAAATTGAGACTCACCCCAAGGTTTGAACTTGAACAACAGGAAGGATGAATTTGCAAGCAGCTGAGATGCAGCAGGTTTGAGGTTGTTGTTAAGGTATAATTTAGGCTGTTGCATATATGAATCTGGAGTTTTGAACATATGAATCTTGGCTAGAGATAGAAATTTGGAACTGGCAAGCATATTGATGATATTAAAACTATGAGATTAAAAGAGATCACTTAGGGAATGAGTATATCAGAAATAGAAAAGAACTGAAGGGATAAAAGAGGAAGGGAATGCGAAGGCAGGGGAGGGGAGAAGATGAGGACAGGAAGGACCAGGACTGAGAAGATACCAAGGAGAGGAGGGGGAATCAATAAAGGATATCAAGAAGGAGCAACCAGCGGAAAATAAGAAAAACCAAGAGTTTGGTGTTTTGGGAACAAATAGAATAAGGAATATCAAGGAGGAGAGTGTTGAACTGTGTGTAAAAATGAGATTGGAGACATCATTGATTTTTTTATTATTTGATGTTGATTTCACATTTCATAGCTAATGGATGACTCTGACGCAGGAACTTTTGGTAGAGTGGTGGGAATGAAAAGTCTAAGGAGAAGTTTTGCTACAGAAACAAAAATAGAAATGAGACAGCAACTGGTTGGAGAAGTGGAGCCAGAAGAAGAAATAGAAACAGGTTTAATATGAATCATTGAATAGAAAGCAAAACATGGAAAACACAGAAGACAGGAATCTCTGCAGCAAAGTATTTGAATACCCTGAATGATGTGATCCAGTGAAAGTTGGAGGGAATATGAAGTGCTTGTTGATGGCAGTGGGGTCACAGAAAGAGAAAGTGAATTACTCTTGTGGGACAATAGTTGGGAAAGTTAGGATTATGTCAGATTATGTTAATTTTCTTTAGAACAAAGAACACCAGCTATGAATAACTATGGATGCAATTATTTTTGTACTTGTTTTTCCATGCAGATGAAAGTTGTAATTTTCCCAATACTGGCTTTTGATATTGATGATTTTATGTCATTTTCTAAGAGGCAGACAAACAGGGCTGATGATCACTTGGCATTGAGAAAAGGAGGACTTCTAGGCTCTTCGCTAAGATACATACACATTATCTGTCTTACATCATGAGTATTCTATCTTTATGACCAATGTCCAGCTTTAGTCTGGACCTTCCTAGCATTCATAACAATAACAAAAAACAAGGTATAGTATACACACGTACTTTGCATCTTTAAGGTTAATGACTCTTCAAATTGCTTTCTAATAAATGTGCTCTTGTGCTCTAGCAGCTGTATGGGGGACATTCATGTACCACTTGTTCACGACAAGCTTTTATGGTAAAGCTTAAGTTTGCCTTTCCACACAAGTTTGTTCTTTAATTATATTTAAAGTTATATCTAATACAGAATTTTCGAAGAACACCACACAAAATTCTTTATTTAATGGTCCAGAGAGATGTTTCTTGAAAACATAGGTTCTTAAGCATAGATTTTATAAATGGCTCAATCTTTCTCTGCTTCTTGCCAGGAGCAGTGGTTCCTGCCTGTAATACCAGTGACTAAGGAAGCTGAGGCAGGAAGATCACAGGTTTAAGGCCAACTTTAGCAACTTAGTGAGGCTCTAAGCAATTTAATGAGACCCTGTCTCAAAATAAACATTAAAAGGACTCAGTGTGTAGTTCACTGTTGAAGTTCCCCTGGATCAATCCCCAATATCAAAAAACAAAACAAAACAAATATATATATTTGTTATATATATATTTGTAATTATATATATATTGAATATATATATATTCTTATATATATATATAAGAATATATATATATATTCTTATATATATATAAGAATATTTATATATATATATTCTTATATATATATATTCTTATATATATATAAGAATCTTTGGATAATAAGGAAACTTTTGAAAAGCATTGTTTCCTATATTTGACCTATGAATTCTTGTTTTCCACTGAACACAAATTTAACACACTTTGGAAAAGGCTGGTTTACAGCTATTTCTTTGCAAAAGTACATTATTCCATGATAAAATTATTGGAAATATTTTGATAATATTGTTCTAATACTTAAGAAAATGAGTATAAAATATATTCATAATGTGGACTTCAAGCCAAAGTTAGTCAGAAGGGATAAAGAAGGTTATTTCATACTGCTTAAGGGAAGCATAAATCAGCAAGATATAACAATCATAAACATCTATGCCCCAAACAGTGGCTCATCTATGTATGTCAAACAAATCCTTCTCAATTTCAGAAACCAAATAGACCACAACACAATAATACTAGGTGATTTTAACACGCCGCTCTCACCACTGGACAGATCTTCCAGACAAAAATTGAGCAAAGAAACCATAGATCTCAACAACACAATCAATAATTTAGACTAACGGACATTTATAGAATATTCCATCCAACCAAGAGTGAATACACTTTCTTCTCAGCAGCACATGGATCCTTCTCTAAATAGACCATATATTATGCCACAAAGCTAATGTTAGCAAATACAAGAAGATAGAGACACTAGCATGTATTCTATCAGATCATAATGGATTGAAGTTAGAAATAAATGAAAGAGTAAAACACAGAAACTATTCCAACATCTGGAGGTTAAACAATATGCTATTATATGATGAATGGATAACAGAAGATATTAAGAAGGAAATTAAAAAATTCTTAGAGGTAAATGAGAACAAAGAAACATCATATCAAAACCTCTGGGACACTATGAAAGCAGTACTTAGAGGGAAATTTATTTCATGGAGCGCATTTAATATAAGAAGTAAAACTCAACAAATAAACAACCTAACACTACAGCTCAAAGCCTTAGAAAAAGAAGAACAGAACAGCACCAAAAGTAGTAGAAGACAGGAAATTGTTAAACTCAGAGCTGAAATCAATGAAATTGAAACAAAAGAAACAATACAAAAAATTGACAAAATAAATAGTTGGTTCTTCGAAAAAATAAACAAAATCGATAAACCTTTAGCCACACTAACAAAGAGAAGACGAGAGAAAACCCAAATCACTAAAATTCGGAATGAACAAGGAAATATCACTACAGACAGGATGGAAATACAAAACATAATTAGAAGCTATTTTGAAAATCTATACTCCAACAAAATAGAAAATTTCGAAGACATCAACAGGTTTCTAGAGACATATGAATTGCCTAAACTGAATGAGGAGGACATAAACAATTTAAATAGACCAATTTCAAGTACTGAAATAGAAGAAGTCATCAAAAGGCTACCAACAAAGAAAAGTCCGGGACAGATGGGTTCTCAGCCGAGTTCTACAAAACCTTTAAGAAGAGCTCATTCCAATACTTCTCAAAGTATTCCATAAAATAGAAGAGGAGGGAACCCTCCCAAACTCATTCTATGAAGCCAATATCACACTGATACCTAAACCAGACAGAGACTCATCAAGGAAAGAAAATTTCAGACCAATATCCTTAATGAACATCGACGCAAAAATTCTCAACAAAATTTTAGCAAATCGCATACAAAAACATATTAAAAAGATAGTGCACCATGATCAAGTGGGTTTCATCCCAGGGATGCAAGGTTGGTTCAACATCAGGAAATCAATAAACGTAATTCACCATATTAATAGACTTAAAGTCAAGAATCACATGATTATTTCAATAGACGCAGAAAAAAGCATTTGATAAAATACAGCACCCCTTCATGCTCAAAACACTAGAACAAATAGGGATAGTGGGAACATTCCTTAACATTGTAAAGGCCATTTATGCTAAGCCCATGGCTAATATCATTCTAAATGGTGAAAAGCTGAAAGCATTCCCCCTAAAAACTGGAACAAGGCAGGGATGCCCTCTTTCACCACTTCTATTCAACATCGTTCTTGAGACTCTGGCCAGAGCAATTAGACAAACCAAAGAAATTAAAGGGATACGAATTGGAAAAGAAGAACTCAAACTATCCTGTTCGCTGATGACATGATTATATATTTAGAGGAACCTGGAAATTTCCACCAGAAACTCTTAGAACTCATAAGTGATTTCAGTAAAAGTAGCAGGTTACAAGATCAATGCCCATAAATCCAACGCATTTTTATACATAAGTGATGAATCTTTCAGAAAGAGAAATTAGGGAAAACTACCCCATTCACAATAGCCTCGAAAAAAATAAAATACTTGGGAACAATCTCACAAAAGAGGTGAAAGACCTCTACAATGAGAACTATACACACTAAAGAAAGAAATTAAAGAACACCTTAGAAGATGGAAAGATCCTTCCATGTTCTTGGATAGGAAGAATAATATGTCAAAATGGCCATACTACCTAAAGTGCTATACAAATTCAATGCAATTCCAATTAAAATCCCAATGACGTACCTTACAGGAAATAGAGCAGGCAATTATGAAATTCATCTGGAAGAATAAGAAAACCCAGACTAGCTAAAGCAATCCTTAGCAGGAAGAGTGAAACAGGGGGGTATTGCAATACCAGATCTTCAAACTCTACTACAAAGCAATAGTAACAAAAACGGCATGGTATTGGTACAAATAGAAAGGTAGATCAATGGTACAGAATAGAGGACACGGACACAAACCAAATAAATACAATTTTCTCATACTAGACAAGGGGCCAAAAATATGCAATGGAGAAAAGATAGCCTCTTCAACAAATGGTGCTGGGAGAATTGGAAATTCATATGCAACAGAATGAAACTAAACCCATATCTCTCACCATGCACGAACTAAACTCAAAATGGATTAAGGACCTCGGAATCAGACCAGAGACCCTGCAGATTATAGAAGAAAAAGTAGGTCCAAATCTTCATCTTGTTGGTCTAGGACCAGACTTCCTTAACAGGACTCCATAGCACAAGAAATAAAAGCTAGAATCAACCACTGGGATAGATTCAAACTAAAAAGCTTTCTCTCAGCAAAGGAAACTATCAGCAATGCGAAGAAAGAGCCTACAGAGTGGGAGAATATCTTTGCCAATCATACTTCAGATAGAGCACTAATCTTCAGAATCTATAAAGAACTCAAAAAACTCTACTCCAAGAATTTCAAACAGTCCAGTCAACAAATGGGCTAAGGAAATGAATAGACACTTGACAGAAGAAGATCTACAAGCAATCAACAAACATATGGAAAAATGTTCAAACATCTCTAGTAATAAGAGAAAATGCAAATCAAAACCACCCTAAGGTTCCATCTCACCCCAATTGAATGGCGATTATCAAGAATACGAGCAACAACAGGTGTTGGCGAGATGTGGGGAGAAAGGTACACTCATACACTGCTGGTGGGGCTGCAAATTAGTGCAGCCGCTATGGAAAGCAGTGGGTGGAGTTCCTTAGAAAACTTGGAATGGAACCACCATTTGACCCAGCTATCCCACTCCTTGGCCTATACCCAAAGGACTTAAAATCTGCATACTACAGAAATACAGCCACATCAATGTTCATAGCTGCTCAATTCACAATAGCCAGACTGTGGAACCAACCTAGATGCCCTTCCAATTGATGAGTGGATCAAGAAACTGTGGTATATATATACTATGGAATATTACTCAGCCATAAAGAATGATAAAATTATGAGATTTGCAGGCAAATGGATGAAATTGGAGAATATCATGCTAAGTGAGATAAGCCATCTCAAAAAGCCAAAGGACGAATGATATCGCTAATAAGTGGAGGTTGACACATAATGGGGGGGAGGGAAGGGTTAGAGTTTAGGGTTAGGGAGGGGGGGCAAGTATAGAGGAAGGAACTACTGTAAGACGAGGGTAAAGAGGGGTGGGAGGGGTGGGGGGAAGGGAAAAAAATAACAGAATGAATCAAACAACATTGCTCTATGTAAATTTATGATTACACAAATGGTATGCTTTACGCCATGTACAAACAGAGAAACAACATGTATCCATTTGTTACAATAAAAAAAAAAAAAAAATATATTCATTTAGCACATCGTATCCTATTGCCCTTACCTATTCTCTTCTCACATAGAAAACACATTTCATTGTTGCAGCCCAATTTACTTTCATAGAATCACTATAAGGTATGCATGGAGCACTTCAAAACTGGAGATTTTCTGTTTCCTAAGGAATTTCTTATTACCTATAAAGTACTTCCCTCAAATAGATATACTAACATTTTCCATTTTCTCACTCTACTACAATCTCTTCTCTTAAATGCCATCATGAAACCACAGTTGGCCAGTAAATGAAGTATATATGTCATGTCTGGGCCAAACCATTTGATTTTGTGAAACTTTTACCTCACTTCCTTCTAACCAAATAAGACTTACATAGAGCTGGTTGAGTCAGCACAGATACCTTTGGAAGACAGCTAGACCCACAGCAGATTGTTTATGAATAAGAAATAAACCTTGCTGGGCACAGTGGTACATACCTGTAATTCCCGCAACTTGGGAGGCTGAGGTAGGAAGATCAAAAGTTGAAGCCAACTTCAGCAACTTGGTGAGGCCCTCAGCAATTTAGCAAGACCCTGTCTCAAAAAAAAAAAAAAAAAGGAAGAACTGGGGATGAACTGGGGATGTAATTCAATAGTAAAGCACCCATAGGTTCAATCTCCAGTACCAAAAAAAAAAGGGAATGGGGCCTTGGGTTGTGGTAGGGCAGTATTACAGCACCCCTGGGTACTATCAAAAAGCAAAAAGAAAGACAGGAAGGAAGGAAGATAAAAGAAAAGAATAAAAGAAATTTTATAGTGTTAAGTCACTAAGGTTTGGGGTTGTTATTGCAGCATGGACTAGCCTATGTTAACTAACATACTTCTCTACCTACATAGAGAAAGGAAAAGAGATGAATGGATCATAACCATCCCCAAAAAGCAAAGAAAAATGTTTTTCTTCATGGCTTATATCCCTGATATACGTGTGCCTGTATTAGTAATCTGTATCAGGGAATCTGTATTCAAAGGACAAAAATGAATACAGATAACCAAACACTTGTCCCTTCTGATTATGAAATAATATATAACCCATTTTATAGTAACCATTTGGAAAATGCTAATTTAAAAGAAGAAAATGATGTACCACATTTAAATAATTACCTAAGTATTACTATATTTAAGTTGTAACTAAAATTGTGAAATGTCAGCAGAGAATTTTAATTTTACCCTAATACAACTAATGAATCATAACACTTCTTCAAGTGATTATGTGAAATTATATTTAAATAATAGGAAATTAAGTTTAAAAATTCAAATAGTATAAAGTGTTTGAAATACTGATTAAAACTTCTAATTAATGAGTGACAATTCCATGATGTATCATAACTCAAAAAGATTCTACTATTGAGACATTCTTAGGACGTAAGCAGCATAAATTGGTGAGGAAAGAGTGAAAACAAGAACTTTGTGGGGCCAAGTTTAAGGGAAATAATCCAGTACAGATTTGACTCCCTACAGGCCAGTAGTTTAAATTCAAAGCCAGTATTCAAATGAATAAGGAAAATGTAGGTTTGACGGTGGCAGGAGAGGAGAAGGCAGCAAAAGCACCAACTCCAGGCAAAAAGAATAGCCTGGACCTTGAAGAAAGAGACTCAGATCTTAAATATAATGAACACCATTTAACAATCATTTCCCTCTTAAAATGCCTACATAATCTTTACCCTAAAATAAAGATTATTTACAAACCACCCAAAGATATTTTGATATATAGATGTTGAATATGTAGTTAGGCTCACTACCTGAAATAGACTACCAAGGCATGCAATTCAATTTTGGACTTCAGAAAATTCATAAATTATTATCATGGGACTTTGAGATCTGTCCCAAATACTTGAAACCACAAATGTTAAATCTACGAATGCCAAAATTCTACAGTGTTTAAGGTAAGGTTGGTTACTGAGTGAAACAAAAACTCAGCAATCATTCCAGAATATAAAGAAAAGTACTCAATGCCCTTTAAAGACTAAATAATTAAATGGTAAAGAAGAAATCATGAAGTAGAAAAGTTCAAGACCACTGAAATTTTTAAGTTTTAATATTCATCAGGTTAGAGTATATGCACTCTTTCCCTCCATCCTTATAAAATGCCTTTTTGCCAGGTGTCCACCCTTTTCTATTTTGGATACTAGACTAGACCTACCATGCTGAGTCTTGACCTAAACCAATTATGGTCATTTTACTCTTTTAGGGATTGGTTTGAACATGGACATGTTACAGCAGGTAACATTTCTGGCCAGTATGATGGGAACTATTTTCAAAGCATTCTAAAAGATTTCATTGTTCATAATAGTCATTTATTATCAGTCTGAGAATTAAGCCAACACACAGAGAGATCAGAGCCAAGAAAACTTCAAAGTAGCAAAACCAGATTCCAAGCATGCCACTCCTAGAGCTGCCTGACCTCTGGACTTCTTGTTAGAGAAGAAAGTAAGCTTTTTATTGCTTGGGAAAACTTAATTTACAATTTTCTGTTACCTGAAACTGCAGGTCTCTTAATTGATATACTAATATAAACAAAATGCATTCACAAACAAAAATTCAAACATTAAAGATTGAAGTAAAAAGCAAAACAAGTCTTCCCCTGCCTTCCAGTCCCTCCTTCTGTTGTCAAAGCTTCTGGTTCCTGTCATTAAAATTTTAAATATCCTTACATCACTAGTTTTGGTTTATAACTTTAGACAGATGATTACCTACCATGAGAAATGATAGAACTAATACACAAACTTTCTTCTCATTTCCTTTCCCTTATTTTAGGTACAGTTTACATAATTATCTATAAATGTAATTGACTCTTTCATGCTTTGTTTATTGATTAGAAAAGACTAGTAATATAATAAACAAATTCACTATAAATTGAATAATTAAATCTATGAAAGAAATTTCCAAGTCAAATTGTAATGTTTGCTCTCAATTTCTTTCTAGCTTTCTTAATGCCTGCGAGTGTGCACTCAGTTCTATCGTTCCCCATGTTGTACCAGTGGCTTTTTTTTTTTTTTTTTTCATGAGTTATGTGGTGCTAATTTCTGACTTCCTACCTTTTCAAAATACCTTTATTTTGGTCTCATCCTCTATTAATAATTGATCTGTTTGGTTCTAGGCTCAAAACTACTTTCCTGTTGGGTGTGGTAGTCCACGCCTGTAATCCCAGTGACTAAGGATTCAAAGGCAATCTCAGCAAAAGCAAGGTGCTAAGTAACTCAGTGAGACCCTGTCTCTAAATAAAATACAATAAAAGGCTGGAGATGTGGCTCAGTGGTTGAGTACCCCTGAATTCAATTCCCAGAACAAAAACAAAACTACTTTCCTTTAGAACTTCAAAGTTATTACTCATTCATCTCAGTACCAGGTATTACTTTTCATAAGTCTGTTTAATTAAAACTTTGTAGGGAAATTTCTGTTGACCACATTTCCCCACCAAATACTACACATTACTCTGCAACTCCCTACTCCCCACCCCACAAAATAAACCTCAATGCATTGGTTTTCTAGACTTGGTGTGTTCTGTTCTTCTTCCCCCATTCTCACCCTCTCTCCCTTTTCACCCTTCTGTAATGATTTATTTTTTTTATGTGGTTGGGTGTTGGAGAGAAAAGAATCCTTTGCCGCCTTCTACACCAGGAGACCACTTTACCAGCACTTCCCAGACACTTTCTTATAAAAGTTTATATCAGGAATGAGATAAGACTAACAATTTTTACTTCATACATGCAAAGTAAAAAATTAAATAATTCTAGAAAGACTGATTATGCCTATATTAATATTTTGACTGATTTCCATTTCTACATTACTTTGCAAACACAAAGGATATTTCACAAAAATACATATATAGTATAAAATGTAAGTGTGTGACTGACTGTTCATTCTGTCTACCACTGAATAGAAATACCTCAGTTTACTATTCAACTCTCAGTACCTGTTTGACGCCACCAACTGATACTGGTCCAATTAGTAAAAGAATTAGACTGTTAGAATGATTTGCCCTTTAACCTAATAGTCACAGTTTGATTCATCCCTCCTCAAATACTGTCTTATTTTTTAAAATATAATTTAGTAATGATGATTTCCATTTCTTGAGAAAATAATCAAGGAATTTGCAGTTAAATATACTCACATAATTTGCTTGATGATGGTCATTATTGATGTAGAATAATCCTTAAGAAAAGATACTATGAATATTATTCAAGTAATTAGAGCAGTAATCAAAAAAAGGCATATTGATGAAATGTACTCTAAAGAAAACCATAATGGGCTTTGATAGGATAGTCTTTTTCAATCACAGCTAATCCATAACTAATGGGAGCACAAGTGTCAGCCTAATATATGCTATTATTCTTGCTTTACATTAAGTAATATTTGGTATATGTTTATGTATGTGTTCCAAATATTTGTTATGATTTGATTTTGTTTAATCTAGTATTCACCAAACTTTCATTGCAGCACACTAGAGGTTGGGAGGTCTAAGATGAAGGTAACTGCAGATTTGCTGTCTGGTGAGGGCTCTCTTCCTGGTTCAGACACAGCTGTCTTCTTTAATGTCCCAAGGCGGGAAGGGCCAGTGGTCTCTCTCTGGCCTCTTTTACAATAGCACTAGTTCTACTCAGGAGGGCTCTGCCCCTATGATCTAATCACCTCCCATGGGCCCCAACTCCTAACACCATCAACTGGCAAGCGAAGATCTCAACGTTATGAATTTTGGAGGGACATAAACATTCAGACCATAGTACCCACATATAAAGAAACATACTGTGTGTAACAAGGTTTAAACACTAACACAGATTTCACAAACTCATTTGAACATGATTATTTTTTTCACAGAAAACTTATTAAAATCCTGTAGCAAATCATTCTGAAGAACGAGTTATTGCTATACTAATGGAATCATAACTAAAACTCTACTAAAATGTCTGCATTGAAAATTCTGTCCAGAAATGCCTCCACCAAAAATTGTTTTCCAAATAATTCCATTAAGAGCACTTAATTTTACTACCATTCTGGTTTAAACCTGCTGAATCAGACACACCCCTCACCACCTGGTAAAAACTGGTCTTGTCAAGGTCATTTTTACATCTGTATTGTTAAGTAAAATAACGGTCAATAAAAGTCATTATCTTCCCAGATTAGCAGCAGCATTTACAAGGCTGACACCTTCCTACTACTTGATATATTTACTTTCCTCCAAATCACAGAACTCATAACCCTCTGGCTTCTACTTCTCAGATGCCTTTGTAGGTACCTGAAGGGTTGGTTCTTTAATTGCTTCTTTTTAATATCTACTATCATTCCCTTAGTGATTCCACCCAGTCTCAAAGTTCTAAATGTCACCGGTATTTGACAATTCCAATATGGACATTTCCAGCTCAGCTTTCTCCCACAAACTCCAAAAACCTCTTCATCTCAAATTTAGTGTATTCAAACTCAACTTTCGATTTTCCCTCTTAAATGTCTTCTTCCTGCAGCCCATCTTAAAAGTAATTTTATTTTCATAGTTACTTGGAACATAAGGCTCAGAATCATCCTTTTCTCCTTTCATCTATATTCAATTCATAAGCAAATCCTTGTAGTTCTACTTGCAGAGTACATTTGGAATCTTACCACTTCATCCCAATTTCACTAACACCCTGGTGTAGTATACGAGCTGCAAGGATTTCTCAGTCTAGAACACTGGAATAATCTCCTAATTAGTCTTACTATTCCACCACAGAAATTACCCCTCTATGGTCTAGCTCAACACAGTAGCTACAGTGATCCTTTCAAAATGTTCAAAAGATGGAAGACGTTTATCTGCTTAAAACTCAGGCATCACATCACATTCCAAAGTCAAATCCTTTACAAACACTACAAAGTCTTACACGAACTATAGGGCCATCTCCAAACCCTATTACCTTTATGAACTCATCTTCTGCTACTCATTTGCTCACTGGCCTCCAGCAACTACACTGGCTTCTACGCTATTACTAGAACTTCTCACACATGCAAATAATTCCCTTCAAGTTTTTGTGCAAATTCACCTTCTCAGTGTGGCCTCCACTGAACATCCTGTTGAAAATTACAACACATCCTCAAATTGCCTGACTTACCAAATTTTCTTTCCTGTACTATTTTCTTTTTCCATAGTTCATCATCTCACGTGGTATTTTTTTTAATTGGTTCTTCTTAGTTATACTTGAAAGTATAATCCATTTTGAATAAAATTATACAAGCAAGGTATATATCTTATTCTAATTAGGATCCCATTCTTGTGGATGAACACGACAGTGGAATTCATTAGGTATTTTCATGTGTACACGGGAAAATTGTTAGATTTATCCTGTCTTTCCTATTTCTATGCCCCTCCCTTCCCTTCATTCCCCTTTGTCTAATCTACTGAACTTCTTTCTCTTCTCCTCCCCCACTTTATGGTTTAGCTTCCACATATCAGTGAAAACATTCGGCCTGTGGTTTTGGGGGATTGGCATTATGGTTGTCTCCTTCCACAGGAATGTAAGAACCCCATCACCTTTTATGTTGTATGAATACCAATAATTAGAACTGTGCTAACAAATTATCTAGGTAGTTCCACCTTAGCAGAAGGTCTGGAGAGAAATTGGGGAGGACATTTGAGTAGCAAAGTTATGAGGAAGAATCTGAATTTTGTAAGACAAGGTAGACCTGCATAATTGTAAACAAACGGACTACACATCTTCTCCCACTGACTTTTGTTGCAATGTAAACTACATATGGATTCACATTGCTTCATCTATTTTGCCTGACACCATATTTACATGGAAGGAAATCCTGGAATAAGCAAATTAGGACAAGAACCTATGCCTGACTTATCAGAAATCTGGTACTACTAAAATTTTAGAGATCATTTAGTCCCTGAATTTTATTTATGTCAGGATTAATTGTTGAGGCGTCTCTTTCCTGCTGTTGCTTGGAATACATATTTAGGAAACTTCATGAAGTTGCCAATGACTGAGAAAATTTCCTCAGCAGTTGTGTCGGTTTCTGATCTCTTTGAACAGGAGTTAGGGTTCTGGGTAAGTATGTGGTTGGCAATGCAGAAACTATTGTCTCTACACAAGGCAAAGCAACAAGGCCTTACTCCGGAAATGAAGGGCTGCCTTTCTCACTTCTCCACTCTATCTTCCCATCACAACCCCATTCCTTCCCTAGGAGCTCCCCAGGAACAATCCTTTCTTCAAGAATGATTCTTAGTCCTCAGCCTGAAGAAAAGTTACTTCTGGAAACTATTTACCTGGGAAGAGGAAAGAGCAGGGGTTTCCAGTGCAATTCTTCTATGAATTCTCATAAACTACGGTCCTTCCTTCCCCCATTATGAGCCTCAAAGCTTCTGCAGGACATCTTGGCTGTGGTTTTCCTCTAACTTCTCAGTTCAATCTCTTCCACTTTATACCCTGCTGAAATGTCTCAAAACTTCTGGCTTTTGTTTTCCAGTACTTTGTTTTCATTCTTAACTTTCTATCACTTCATTGAGGTTAACAAAGAAAATAATCATAACTGACTATATTCAACCTATCTGGAATTTAAAATATCAACATTAACACAACAAATATAAAAACTTTAGAGATCTACTCTCTAGTAAGAAACTGATATCAATTTCCTCTCTATTCTGTTTGGCAATGATATTTTCCCTAGTGTATTTGTTTTGTTGGTACCAGGGATTAAATTCAGGGGTGTAGAACACTAAGCCACATCCCAGCCCCTTTTATTTTTAGACATGGTTTCCCTAAGTTGCTTAGGGCCTCACTAAAATTGCTGAGGCTGACTTTGAACTTGAAATCCTCCCACCTCTGCCTCCTGAGCTGCTGGGATTACAGGCATTAGCTAGGAACATGGCTAGTGTATTCTTTCAATTATTCAACAAAACTCTACTTCAAAAAATAAAATAACCCCAAGAAGGTACATTTTTTTTTTTTTTTTCTTTTGGTACTGGGGATTGAATCCAGGGACTTAACCACTGAGCCACATCCTGACCCTTTTTCATATTTTATTTAGAGACAGGGTCTCACTGAGTTGCTTAGGGTCTTGCAAAGTTGCTGAGGCTGGCTTTGAACTTGCAATTTTCCCGCCTCAGCCTGAAGTGCTGGGATTACAGGCGTGCATTACCACACCAAACAGTCAAAAGTAAAGTCAGGGAAAAAAAAAAAAAAAAAAAAAATATATATAATATATATATATTCAGAATGAGGAAAAGGAAGAAGATAATCAGGTCACGGAGAAAAAGGGGACACATGGTAACAATATAAAATAAACATCCTTTAAGTTAATCTTGATTTGAAAATGAGACCTCCATTGAATGTTTTCTCTAATATGAGGAAGCTAACCCACAATAAGGGGGTGGGGATAGAAGTTCAGTAGATTAGACAATGAGGAATGGAGGGAAGGGGGGATAGGAAAAGGAACAGAGGAATGAATTGTCCTGTGTACATATATGAAAACATCACAGTGAATCCCACCATCCACAAGAATGGATCCACAAGAATAAGATCTTCATTATATCAAAAAATCATATCATGCTTGTATAATTATATCAAAATGGATTCTACTGTCATGTATAAAAAGAACCAATAAATAAATCTTTTAAAAAATGAGATCTCCATCTTTTTTTGCCTCATTTATTCTGTTTCATAGGTTATATATGATCCTTAGCCCCAAATTCAAGGTATGGCTATTTTTTTATTATCAAACAAAAAGAGTAGATAGACCATCCAAGAGAGGAAGTTCACAAACAATAAATTAATTTTCTTAATTCCCAAATTAAGGACTGGGGATACAGCTCAGAGGCAAAGTGCCTGCCTAGCATGCCCTAAGTTCAACCCCCCACTGTAAAATGGAAAAAAAAAAAAAATTTCTCAAATTAAATGTAATTAACAATTAGTTTTATGCAGTCTCTGCTTTTTCCCAACCAGACCTAAATAGGAAAGACTATGGAAGAACACTTGCTTTGGGAAAGCAAATATGCCAAAATTATTGTTAATAAAATCTTCAAGCTATCAAAATTTGAGACAGAAGAAGATAAAACAGCAACAGAAATTATCAAATAACAACATAACAAGATCCTATCAGGGATTCTGATATAGACAAAAGTAACTTCAGGGGTATAACTTATGATCTGCATATGTCCCATGGCTTATATACATCCTTTACAACTCCAGAAGTGCATAATAAACTTTAAACAATAAAATGACAACAGAGAGTATCAGGTTGTAAATATTTATATTTCTCTCACACGTGATGTTGTATGAGACATTACTAGTTTTATTAAGTATCCATAGGATTAATACTCATATGGAGTATAATGTGAAAAAGTGCAGAACTAAAGAAATAAGTCTATTTGAAAACAAAAGCACACATTTCTTAGGATTTAAAAATATTGCACATAATAAGGTTGCACAGAAATTACTGGCTGGTTTTACAAACAGAATGAGGTATTAGTCAATCTCTAGATAAAGGTAAGTGCAAAGAGGAAGAACTATACACACACACACACACACACACACAAATACACATCAAATTCATATTAAGACCTAGAGTGCCAATGACTTAACAAAGAAATGTAAAAAGATGTATAAGTAGCTATGATTTCAACCCTAAAAAATCATTAGCTAGGGACTAAAACAATCTCTTGGCAATGTTTCATAAGTTTTCAGTTTTTCTCCAGTTTAACTAAGAGCAGTATAATCATTTCTTTTACCCCAATACTACAGTAGAAAGACACAGTTCTGTGGTAAATTTCAAACCACCCCTTTCTAAAGCTTTCAGTGGCAATTAACCGAGATACTGTGCTTTCTTTTTTTTTTTTTTGCTGACTCAATTAGTTCACATATATTTAGCAACCCAAGTCAGATGCTACAGAGCATGCAATTTTAAATTAGCAAAGGTTTCACTGCAAAAATCATTCAAATTCACACAATTATGCCTACAATAACTTTTAAAGTTTAATCTTGATGTATCAAGCAAACTCAATCTTTTTTTAGGGGGCAGGGGAATAAAACTGGCCACATTAATGAGTCCAAGGGCAGGTAGAAAGGAAAAAATAATAATAAAACAACCCAGGCAGATTTTTATCTTTCTTTAAAGAACCTTTCCTAATTAGAAATAATAATTAGATTTTTATCTACTAGCTGAATGTTGTGAATTCTTCAAAACAATTTAAATATATGTAATTGCTATGTCAAACTGTTTAAAGTAAGTGAAATCATGCACTTGTCAAAAAAGTTCACAGAAAACTGTTTTACAAAGACACTGAGGAAGAGTCAAATAGGTGGGTTTAGTGAGAAAAGGAAAAAAACCAACTATTGTCCTGAACAATCAGTGTATGTAGTAACCATATTTCCTCGTCGTTGAGTGACAGTCCTGCAGTGCTTGCTAGAGCCATGAAATCTTTTCAGTCTGTACTGTATGTCGATTGCTGGTATCAAAGCCACTAAAAGAGAACATTTTCTCCATATCTTCGAACATGTCATCAAACAATCCACCTCCAAAAGAAAACTCCTGAAAATGATGCCTTTGTCGACTAGAACCATCCTGACGTGTCTGGAAGTGATTTTCAAAATGCTTCTTAGACCGAGTGTTTTGGTTTTGACCAAAAAAACTGAAGTCTTTAAATAAATCATCAAAATTGAAGTTAAATGACTGCTCAAAAGGACTTCCACTGTTTCTTTGTCCTTTACCATTAGTAAAAGCACTGTGTCCAAGGGTATCGTACTCTTTTCGTCTATTAGCATCTGAGAGTGTTTCATATGCTGAAAGAGATAAAAAATACTTAGGAACTGAGGGTAAAAGATTCAAAATTACATACATTCAAACTTCTTCAAATATATGATTTCAACTCTATATTTTAGGGACAGATTTCACATCGAAGTAAAGCAAAGCACTACAAACTTAAGAATTAAACTGTAATTGAAGTTACAAAACAAGGCAAGTACTTCTTATTCAAGGCTCTATAATCAGTAGTAGTTAGTTAGCACAATGATACTCTAGTAAACACACAATAAGTGAGATAGACTCAATGTTACCGTGCTTGCCTGGTATGTGTAAGGCCCTGGGTTTAATCCCCAGCACCACCATCAAAACAACCATCACTCAACCCCCCAAAAAATGGTAAGTATTAAATGAACACCCAATAAGTATTTATTAAATGAATGCTTCCATTACCACAAAGAAATATGTGGTCAACAATTACAAAGTTCTAAAAAGTCTGATTTTTCACTTCCTTACTACTTGACGAAATATTTAATTCCAGCTCCCTAATCAGTTACCATCAATTCTTGAATGTTCACAAAGTACAACTTTAGAACAAATCTTAAGTCAAAATGTATTTCATACTGAAAAGACAAATGTGTTTTGAAATAAAATTAAATGTAGAAAACATCAGTCTATACTAGGTTTTTTATACTTAATCTACATACTTAATGTTTATAAATTAGGTTTAAGAATTTGGGGCACCTAAAATTCTTTTTTATATAGAAATAGCAGTGATTTTGTAAACAGAATGAAATCACTTATTTTCAATATTTTTAGATCTGTATTTGTCCAATCATTCATTTATTCACGATCCAGAGTATTATAAAAAAGTAATCTCAGAATCTCACATATTTACATGTAAATTCGTCACTTGCTATTCCCATCTCCATGAAACCTTCAAATACATAGACTTCTTAGCATTCTCTTTATTAGTTAATACCCATGAGACCTCAGGAAAGTCATTTATTTACCTTCTGCAATCTCTCTGAATTTTGCTTCAGCATCAGGACTCTTATTTTTGTCAGGGTGGTACTTCATGGCCAATTTGTGAAAAGCCTTCTTGATTTGGCGCTCTGATGCTGACTTGGGCACACCTAAGATATCATAGTAACTTTTTGATGCCAGAATTAATTCCGTTATCATTAAAATGCAGATTACAAAGATGAAAACTGACTGGGGAGTAGCCATTTCTAATATCCTAAAAGAGAAAAGGAAAAAAAATTTTTACCCATGGGACTAATCTTAACACTTTTTTCTTTTAAAAGAAACCTAATGAACCTTTGGATATGAAGTATATAATGCAACATAAAACAAAAATGTTCAGCAAATACTATCTTGTACATTCTATTGTATTGGCAGTGTTGGTATTTGTGACACTGAGTCTCTATTTTTAGTCTTTGGCTTACCTGCTGAAGTGAAAGCTAAATCTTGCTTTCTTAGGGAAGGAAGAATTCTACTATTAAGATATCCTAGGCTATTTGCATTAGTAGTGTGCTTTTTTCCCCTGTGAAGTTAATACATTATTATCACCTCAAAATATGAGTTCTTGAAAAGAAGACTGAGATCTTTTAAAATATTATTTGTACTTTTTTTCTTTAATTTTTGTTAAGCTTGTATATGATGGGTCTTCAATAATACCTAGTAAAATCAGTGATTAGAAGTTTTGAGTCTCTTCTGTGTTTGACTACAGTTAATGGAAAGGTAAAACCAAGAAAGATGTTTCTCCTTTTGGTTGAATTCTACTTGGTTACCACAATTTTGAAGTTGTAAAACCTGTATAAATGCAAGATCCCAAATGTTTAACAAAGAAGTATGGATAAATAAGTTCTGTTTAAATTTACTGCCAAGGCTGGGGTTGTGGCTCAATGGTAAAGCGCTAGCCTAGCATGTGTGAAGCACTGGGTTCGAGTCTCAGCACCACATATAAATAAATGAATAAAATAAAGGTCTATCAACATCTAAAAACAATTTTTTTAAATTTACTCCCATTTAAGAATTTCACTAAGGCAGCCAGAAAAAAAATGAACTAATTTGATACTTTAAGGCAGTTAGATGCTCATTTTCAAACTTCTAAGTAATTAAAACATTTATCTTAACTTTAAATTACTAGAGAAGTTTTAACTTAGAATTCTTGATAATATATATTTAATGATTTGAGATTCAAAACGAAGTGATCCTGTTCTTTTAACGCTGTACCACAGGAGTCCTTAATAACCTATGAATTACCTAACAAGGCTGACGAAAAGGCACTATGGTTTGTTGAAACTGCCTGCCTTCCTGTCCTGTGGCCTTTCCTGGGAGTAATTAGCAGGTGTATCACTACCCCCCCACACACCCTCAGGGAGTTATTCATAGTCACGGGTACCAAGGATCAAGTACAACCTCCTAGTTTAAAGAACACAAACTGGGCATGTCGAGGGGGCACGGCATCCACTGCGCGCTGCTTCAGACTCCAAGGACGGGTCTAACCACTGACAGGCAGCTACTGGCTAATAAACGTTCCTACACGGTTTCAAGATGAACGACTAATCATTTTTTGTAAGGTAACTTTTCCATTAAATTGACTTCTCATTTCCAAGAGGACCCGCTGGACAGCGGCCTGGGCCTTACTTCCCAGTGCCAGCGGCTGGTCGAGTTGGACAATTCAACCTTCAGCCAAAGGCAACCAGCCCTGTCCATCCAGGCCCCACCATCAGGGATCCCGGGGCCCGGCCCAGCGAGAAGCTGTCTGAAAGCCAATGGCACAACCCAAACACAAAACACTCTTTTGTGGTCTGATCATCGTCTAATGTTCCCTTCGACGAAAACGTGCAGCCCGAAGCCCTTGCGGCGACAGACACAGAGGCCACGATTGCCCCAAACAAGAAGCCACGGCTCCGGGGACGCTCCAAACCCCACTCCCCGCGACTCCCGGCCTCGTCCCTCACCCGCACCCTCAGGCTGCCGCTCCTCCTCCACAGAGCCGGTGACGCTCACGAACGGCTCCGTTCGGTTGCTGGGGCTCGGCCCCTCACCCCAGCTTCCGAGGCCTCCAGGAGCTGGCGCGCGCCCCACTGCCTCCTACACAAACACCGCTCGCTCCCCGCGCCGCCTCAGCCAACGCGTCCCGCCTCGGCCCGCTCCCCACTGGCGGGCGTCTGCTGCTGGAGCCACCGCCTCAGGAGAAGACCTACACGAAACGCTTCCCCATTGGCTCCCATCTACCCACCTGACCCTGGCGCCCTACGCGCACGTGGAAAACTGTTGTTGCCTCTCAGCCTGTGCGTCACTTCCCGCCCCACCCCTTCAAAGGGTCGTACTGAAGCTAGCGGAAGCGGAAGTGAGTCGACATTTCCGACGTCTTTCCCCTGGGCGAACCTTGGCGCAGGCGCAGTGGCTCGGACCGCTGGACCTACTTCCCCTGCCTCAGGAAGAAGGGCCCGCCTGTGCCCCTCGCCGGTCCCGGTCTTCCGGGACCTTACCTGAGTGATGCCCCGCTATTGCGCAGCGATTTGCTGTAAAAACCGCCGAGGACCGAACAATAAAGACCGGAAGCTGAGCTTTTACCCGTGAGTTGTCCTTGGGAAGATGGGTTAGCGCTGGGCCGCGGTCCTGCAGCCTTTGGAGCCAGGGCCTGGGAATCTCCTGTCAATTTTGTAAACTAGTCTTCGTGTGCGTGAGCGTAGCGTGATTGTCACCGCATAGGAGGAGTGCCTGAAGACTTGTGTTCAGTGTCCCTCTTGAGTGCCCTGTTTGGTAATCAACAAAGGAGTTAAAACAGTGAAGCTTGCGAGGTGCTCGGTGGTTTTCAGAACCTTTACCCCACTTTACCTGACCTCATTTCATGGAACGACATTGAAAACTATTTAGGGTACATCAAACCTGGTAGGTGGGAAGGTGCGCTCAAAGTTAATTTACACTCCCTGTGAGATCCCACAGACATAATTTAAACCCATTTTTTCTCCTGAGGGGAAAAAAATAAGGAGTATATTCTGTTCATGAATAGAAACAGGGTAAGCGTACTTCTGAGTAACTGGGACCCCGAAATATTTCCGTGAAATTACAGGAGTACTGATTTCATGCAGAACAGGGAAGCAGTGTTGTGTAATAGAGGCCTAGGCTCCAAAGCCATCTTTTCTAAATTCAAAGCCTGGTTCCATTACTTGTAGCCCAATGACCTACAAATAATTTAGATTCTCAATGTCTCAGATCTCATTTGTTAAATAGATATATTAGTGGAACTTAATTCACGCTTATTTTGTAAAAAGATAAAAAAACAAACAGTACTTGCAGGAGGTACCTGCTTAATGCATATGAAAAACCTGTGAAAATCAACATATTTAAAATATTCTATTTCCTTTTTTTTTGTATTTAAAAACAATTTGTTAGAGCTGATCTGGTTGTCTCTTACTTTTTCTTATTTTTCACGTGATGTATCATGAATCCCATTTTCCCTTAGGCCAAAAATTATATTCACTAATGGTTCAGCAGCTTTCTATAATCTTAAGTACTGGGGGGAGAAACTGATAACCTTAAGTAATTCACACTACATGACAATATATCCAGGAAGTCTCCTTGGATCCCTCCACAGAGGTAGTTATTTTGGGTGGAAAAAAATCTGATCCATTGTCAGTTGACAAATAGATTCTACTACATGAATGGTTTAAGAAGGTTTGTAGCAAAAGATCATGTTAAACTAATATTTTCCAGATTTATTTGGCCTTGGATTTGGGAGGCATGATCCCACACTAATCAATTGTTTACTCTATATGGACCTCATAGTTATTGAAGTTAAGGAGGAAAAAGTAATGCCAAATGGAATTATCATTTGTAAAGACTTTTTCCTCAAACTATGACTCTAAAGTGAGATTTTTTTTAAACTTGGGTGTTTTAAAAATTGCCTGTACAATCCACAAAATAAAAATTTAGTTTTATTCCCCTAATAGGACCGAAGAATTGAATTTGCTCATCCTTACATTATAGCAAGCTGTAGTGTATAAGTTTATATGAATTTGGTATTTCAGTAAATAGAGGCATACAGTGTCCAATTTATACTGATTGTTTTATGTATTTGGGGTATTACATAAGATAAACAAAATTACAAACAAATTAAACAAATATGAAGCTACTCAGTAATTCAGAAAACATAGTCTAGGAGATTTCCTAAAAATTTGTTAAGGAATTTTACTGCGTTGCAGTTACTAATTAGGATATTCACAGAATGTCATTTTTTTATGGTTTGCTACCTTATTGTATAGGTACAATGGAAATAATTTTGGAAATAGCATCCTTACACAAGAATTATACAAGAAAGCATTATTTTAAAAGACATGTTCTCATTTAAATGTACCAAAAGGTTGAGCTTACTCTTTTTGCCTTGAAATGCTTTTTCTGGTTATGCCTGTCATACTTCAAACCTAAGTGTTATATGCAAGCTTAGAATACCTTAAAACATATATTGTTTTCATGGTAGGAACTTCCAAAGATCATTTGAGATATTTTTTCCCACATAAGATGTCAGAATTAAAACATATCCTACAGACTCTTTTCCCCTAGGATCTTATAAACTTAGCAGAATTTAGGGAGGGGAGAAAAAGTACTACCTATTACAAAGCATAAACTACGTAGTTGGAATGAGAGGGCTTGTATAATACCTACATTGTGTATGAGAAACTCATATTGTTACTGTTTTTTTAAATAGGAAATTATCATTTACAATATGTCTTGGAAAATCTTGAAATGAGATATATGTACTAAACTGCTGTTTAGTACACTTTAACTCATACATTTAAACTGATTCTGTCATTAGTCCAGTTTTGCCTTCAAAACATATTGCAATATGTTAAAGCCAACTCTAAACCCAGGTTATTGTCAATACAGGAACAAAATGTCTTGCCTTTCTCTTTTTTTTATCTTCTTTCTTTCAAATCAAATATCCGAGTTTGTCTTTATTAACATGTTTAGTTCTTTTCCTGCTTCAGAGTTTCTTTTTTAGAACTTGAATTTTAGAGTTCCCAGTAAGTAGGTTACAGAAGTCAAGAAATATCACATGGGTAGAATTGAGGTTGATGCCAGTAAAGAGAAGGGGATATTAGTAGTTTTATACAAGTATTCATTTTATTCTCTAAATCATTTGTTTGAATTAATGTTGCCTTATTTTAAAATAATAAGAGTTTAAAGCTTAATGCTGCCTGAAATTATAGACAAGAAACCATTTGACTTGTGTTATTAATATGAAATACATTTGAGTGGGAATTTATAATTTTTGCAAAGCTCTTTCCTACTTCTAATTATACAGGTGAAACATAATCCACAGAAAATATGAGTGGATTTTATCCTTTGCAGGAATATCTGTTTTACTTGAAGGGACTCTGGATTCTGTTTTACAAACTATTCTGAAGCAAAAGCTTTGGCGACTAGCATATCATGACATCCTCTTACTATAGAGGTAATATAGTAGTTGTCATGAAGATGCTCTTATTTGGTGGGGATGGGTATCTTGCTTTTGCAGCACTTGACAAATAGTTTACCTAGATTTATAGGCCTGGAATTTGGCAAAATGTAAAAATACAGCAAAATGTCTTTTTCTTTTTTTAATTTCAGGTTTCCTCTACATGACAAAGAAAGACTTGAAAAGTGGTTAAAGAATATGAAACGTGATTCTTGGGTTCCTAGTAAATACCAGTTCCTATGTAGTGACCATTTTACTCCTGACTCTCTTGACATCAGATGGGGTATTCGTTATTTAAAACAAACTGCAATTCCAACAATATTTTCTTTGCCTGAAGACTATCAGGTATTGGAGTGGGGGCAGTAATGCTGAGCATGGTGGCACATTACAGGGTGACAGGTGATCAGGTACAGAAAGTGAGAGGGAAAGATAACAGCTGGGAAAATAAATACTTGAGAAAAAGGAACATCAATTTGCACTTCTACTAAAAATATGGTTAGTGTTTTTTAAAATTTAAACTGTTGTGGAGTTTAAGAAACAGAAGGTAACACATACAGTCTTAAGTCATTAACATAATTAATGAGTTACGCTTTTTTCTTTGCTGGGCATTTGAATGGTTTGAAATATGTGTTGAATGGGCTTAATGTTTTTTTTTAAAACAGGACATATTTAAATCATATGCTTAGAATATATTTTTAACTAAACAAATTTGGTTGGCCAGTATACTGCCCAAAGTTAAAATTAAGTCAGTATTAACCAATAACAGAATAAGTCTTTTTTAGAATTTGAAAATATTATTTTCTAGGGAAAAGACCTCTCCAAAAAAAAATCTCAGAAGAAAAAATTGGAAGAGAAAGAAGTATGCCTAAAAACCAGGTCAGAAGAATCATTTGCATCAAATGAGACAAAGAAAATTACAGTTAACACAGATGTGCTTCCTGAATGTGCAGAATTGCTTGATTCATCTGCCATGGTGAAGCCACCAACTCCAAAGCCAGGAAACCTACAAAATAAAGTATTAACTCTTAATCTAGTTAAACAAGACACTGAAAAACTGAAATCTACCCTGGAAAAATCAGTTAACCAAGATTTAGGTTTAAGGGGATTTCACACATCTTTTGAGAACCAAAATTCTTCAACTATTACTTTGACAACTTCAAATTCAGAAGTTATTCAACAGTCTTTGGAAACCCAAGAAGTACTTGAAATAACAACCAGTCATATTGCTAATACAAACTTTAGGAATAATTCCATGGAAATTAAGTCAGCACAGGAAAATCCATTCTTATTCAGCACAATTAATCAAACAGTTAAAGATTTAAACACAAATAAAGAATCTGTTATTGCCATTTTTGTACCCACAGAAAATTCTAAACCTATAGTTAATTCTTTTATACCTGTCCCCAAAGAAACCATAGAAATGGAAGACACAGACACTGAAGATTCCTTATATAAGGATATAGATCATGGGGCAGAAGTTTTACAAATTGAACATTCCTATTGCAGACAGGACATAAACAAGGAACATCTTTGGCAAAAAGTCTCTAAACTACATTCAAAGATAACTCTTCTTGAGCTACAAGAGCAACAGACTCTAGGAAGATTGAAGTCTTTGGAAGCTCTTATAAGCCAGCTAAAACAGGAGAACTGGTTATCAGAAGAAAATGTTAAGATTATAGAAAATCATTTCACAACATATGAAGTCACTATGATATAAAGAGGTTTTAAAACTATGATTTTGTATATGCTTTTTCCATCTAGACCAAATTCCATGTAAAGTGTACTTTTTCCCATATAATGTTCTCATCTTAATGAAGCTACAAAAGTGCTCTAGTATTATGCACTACGTCCTGTTCTTAAAATGCTCATTAATAAGAAAAAGTAGTTTTGGGGAAGAGAAAAATAGTTGTATCATTGAGTAGTTGCTCAAATTAAAATATAGTGAATAAATAATGAGTCAGTCATAAAAGAAACAATGATATGGTCAAAACACCCCAAAATAGATCAGCCTGGTACTACCACTGGCATACAGAGGGTTCGATTCAAGAATTTAATGACTCAAATATATAGGGTGCTTACAACAATGCCTGGCACATAGTAAGTGCTATTATCATTACTGGCTCCTCAAGATCTGAAAAGTACGGTTTGGTGTAGACAAGTTTCTGTAATGGTGTTTGACTAGAAATGAGAGATGCAGCTAGAACAGGGTCACTCACATGCACATGTGCACACACACACACCTCAAAATGTGTTCTGTACAGCAAAGGAGATTCATTTGCTCAGATACAAAATGAAGATTTCATTCTGCTTGTAAGAGGGACAGGAATTCCTTTTTCAGTGCTTCTAATGATGCAGCTCTGCATTGAAAACCCCAAAAGGGAATTCTCACCTTTCTGAGCTGTTGTAATACCTTGCAATTCAGACAGAATTTACTATCTGCTTTCACTCCTGATCCAGGCTTTACACATTTTTTTTCCTCCAACTGGGTATCTTTATTTAAGATTATTTTCCCCAGATGTTTGTGTTCACTTTCCTCCATTGAATCTTGTTTTGTTAATTTGTCTTTTTGCTCAAATCTCTGAGCTCCAGTTAGTCTTTGTAAAACTCTCTTAGTCTGGTGGTCTCAGTCTGTGGGGGCCTCATCACTATCATTTAGTGCTATGTTGTAAGCCTCACTGGCAAGTCTCCTGCCAGATCACTCAGAATGCTTTTAACATTTATATCCAAGGCTTCTCTGAGTATTTTTCGTGCATCCCACATGCCTTCTACTAGAAAATGTCACTCACTGGTTCTCTCCCTTTTTTGACTTTCTGTTCTCTCTCTCTCTCTCGTCTCCTCTCTCTCCTCTTCTCTTTTCTCTCCTTTCTCTTATCCTCCCCCTTTCTTTGTCCTTAAGAATTAAGGAAATCCATAACATGAGAG